>NC_135902.1:44679703-45879703 GCF_964194155.1 Cetorhinus maximus | reverse complement strand
AGGCAAGTTACAATGCTGTTTTAATTTAAACAGGTTTACTGACTAAGGTGGGTATGATACAAACATGTTAATTTTTAACCTGTGTATAGACCATCAGATCAAAAGCAAGCATTATTTGTCAGAATTGTATTTAAGAGAGCTGTACAGTGCATACTGAGAACAGGAGAGTGCAGAGACATAATGTTCAAGATTATCAGAATTGGTGAAATCTTGCAGGGGCCCTAGATACTGATTTGGGATTAAGTGGCAACTGTGGAAATGTGATTTTGGCTAAGAACAAGATCTCTAGAACCCCTGATATTTGTGAAGCAGTCTGTGCCATGGTGAATGATTACAATTTATTTTGAGCCACATCAGCATTTAGATGTGACACTCTGATCTGTAAATGCAAGAATGGGGATTGTACCATCTTTCACCAGTATCTGTATTGTGGGTCTTGTATGTTGCAATGGCTGTGAAATCCTCTGGGACATCCTGAGATCACGGACGGCACTATAGAAATGCGAGCTTTTCTTTCTTGTGCATAACAATTTTGCTTTGTTTATTATTTTTTATTTTTTGTTTCATCTAGATCTTCTCGATAGTTGTGTTTGGCTGCATCTCCAGTGAGGGTTACATGAATACGCTTCATTCTTCAAACCTGAAATGCGTCTTCAATCACAATGTGAATGCCTGTCACTATGGTGTGGGAATTGGTGTGATTGCATTCCTCATCTGCATAGTCTTCTTTGCTCTTGATGTCTATTTTCCTCAGATCAGCAATGTTACCCAGCGCAAGCACATCGTTATGGCTGACATTGGAATTTCAGGTAAGCAGACTACAATAAAATGTGGGCTGTGAGCAATGGGGAAATCTTTCTGTAACACTGTTTCCCAGCCAAGGCCACAGGCTCCACAATGTTCGTACCCAGGGCTGCCTCGTACAGTTAATTTATCACACTGACAGATTGATAGCAGGATATTATCATTTGTTTATCAAAGGTTAGGACTTGGAAGACTTAAGTATAATAGTTTGTAAACTAGTCTCAAATTAAATGGGCTGCTTATGAACGAAAACCTGGAACCCAACTGTCCTGTGTGATGTTTAAAAAAAAAGTTTTTAAAAAAAAAAACCCGTAAGGTTGGTCAGTGCAATATTTGGTTTGTAACTGAGCCACGCAGGTCAAGATGATTTAGGTTTTGACCCTGGTTACTTCATTGATTCACTGAGGCTGCGACACCACACCTCGCACTGTCCTCAGAGAGAGACTGAACAGGACTGGACTGAGTTCTAGATTCCATTCTCTTTCTCTTCCCTCTTCCACCACCAGCTCTTCTGTCTAGTTGTGCCTGTGATGAATGATTACTTGGCTAAGGTATTAGCTGGTACTTGTGGGTCTGTGCTGCAGGGTCAGACTCTGCCTTCAGAAGAAGAGGGAAACCTATTGGGAAGGGAAGGGAAGTGGATAAAGGAACGGTAATAGGCAACTCCGTCTTCTGTGTGGTGTTAATTCACAAGCAGTCTTCTATATTTTCTTATTGCTCTGGAAGTACAATATTCCATATGGGATTCAAATATTTTACTCATCTATTCTTTTTCTCAGTTATTTGCATGATTTATAAATAACTGTCTATTCTTCCCCTTCCCCATTTTGGGTTTAATGGTTTTGCTGAGGGCTGATTGGTTTGATGCTGCCTTGGGCAGTTATCCCACCATCTTGTTTTCAATGACCAATTACAGCCATGATGCTGACCATGTCTGATTCTGGTCTCAGTATCAGATTTCTTTGTGAACATTCTCCTGCATCCATGCACTCATGATTTTTTTTAAAGCTACTAGATCAAAGATATAACAATTTAAAATGCATTTGGTGCTTAAATGTACTTTTTTCCCCCCATTGCTGGTGCCTCTGTTATTTGTAACTGTTTGATTTTTGTATAATCTGACATTTGATTGAATTTTTTGAGGAAGTGACTAGTTGTGTAAATGAGGGTAATGCAATTGACGTAGTCTACGTGGACTTCAGTAAGGCTTTTGACAAGGTCTTGCATGGGAGACTGGTTAAGAAGGTAAGAGCTCATGGGATCCAGGGCAATTTTGACATATTTGGATCCAAATTGGCTTAGTGGGTGGAGGCAGAGGGTGATGGTCGAAGATTGTTTTTGCGATTGGAAGCCTGTGATGGGTGGTGTACCACAGGGATCGGTGTTGGGACCCTCTGCTGTTTGTAGTGTACATTAATGATTTAGACATGAATATAGGAGGTATGATCAGTAAGTTTGCAGATGACACGAAAATTAGTGGTGTCGTAAATAGTGAGGAGGAAAGCCTTAGATTACAGGATGATATAGATGGGCTGGTAAGATGGGCAGAGCAGTGGCAAATGGAATTTAATCCTGAGAAGTGTGAGGTGATGCATTTTGGGTGGACTAACATGGCAAGGGAATACACAATGAATGGTAGGACCCTAGGAAGTACAGAGGATCAGAGGGACCTTGATGTACATGTCCATAGATCACTGAAGGGAGCAGCACAGGTAGATAAGGCGGTTAAGAAGGTATATGGAATACTTGCCTTTATTAGCCGAGGCATAGAATATAGGAGCAGGGAGGTTATGTTGGAACTGTATAAAATGCTAGTTAAGCTACAGCTGGAGTACTGTGTGAAGTTCGGCTGCCACACTACAGGAAGGATGTGATTGCACTGGAGAGGGTGCAGAGGAAATTCACCAACTGTCTTCTGCTATCCCCTAGAAGAAGATGATGTTACCAAGTATTTGTTTCCTTTGAAGTGTTTCGCTACATATACAAGTAAAAATGAAAACTGCATGCAATTAATTGATAACCAACCTTAACTGCTTCCTCCAGCCAAATAGTCAAACCCCATTGCTACCCAGGAAGTCAAGGATGAAACCTGGGACATTCCTGCCTATCTATTCCTTGAATCCAGTGCCCCACAGAACAACTCTCCTCAATCCAAATTCTCCATAACAGTGAAAACCTTTTAAAGACTACCTTCCCCCTGCCCCAGCCAGCATCCTCTTGTGCAAAAAGTAAATCCCAATGGTAGACCATCTTTCCTCATAACTCAGGGCCACATTAATAGGAACAATCGGCCTCAGCCCTCCACTGGATTCACTGAAATAAGTTTACATTTCTCCCATGCCACGGAGACCAGACGCTGAACACTGTGCTCCCAATGCGCCCTTGCCAAGACCTGATACGACTTCGGCATCACCTTAGCCTTGGAAACCACACCCCCAGCTGTCGGTCAACAACGTAGTGTGTTTTCATTACTACCTACAAACACTGAACCTGCCTGTGTTAATGACCTGTCCAGCTAAACCCTTGGATCACCATCCTACTGTTACCTTAAACACATTGCCATTTTGCACATAATCTATATTCTTCCAATGAATCTCTTGACTTACACTTTTTGAATTCCATCTGCCATCACTACTAGTCCAGGTCCCTTTGGATTGTGACAATTTGCATCATTGGCCATTGCACTTAGTTTGTTGTCATTTGTAAACCTAGATACCTTGAATATTCCATCCTCCTAAATCACTTATAAATACGGTTAAACAACAATCGCCCAGCACGATGAGCCAACACTGATTGCTCCCTCCACACCACCACGCTTTGATGTCTACTTTTTGGCCACTTCTCAATCCAGCCTAATATTTTGCCATCCATCCCTAATCTGTAACCTCCTCAAAGAGATGATGTATGTTGATCAGATGCAAGCCATACTTTCTAAACTCTCACTGGCTTTCTCAACACATGCTGCCTTTGCCAGTGCTGTCCTTTTCTAGCTTCTCATCAAAGTCTTGATCACTTTTCTCCGCAGTTAAGGTAAACCTCACCAGGCTGTAATTCATGGTTCCGTCCCTTCCACTTTTTTACTTAAGGAGCCTAGTCACATTTTCTACAGCTTTCCAACCATTAGCATGTTGTTCAGCTTCAATCAGATGTTGTGAAGTGGATTTGTTGTCTCCTTAGCAAACCCCATCAGCTTTGTCTGAAACTGTCAGAATCTTCAGCTCCCTAAATCTTTCTACCATGTCTTCCCCTCTGATAACCTGGGATTTTCAGTTTGTTCTCCCTTTCTCTCCCCCCTCAACTCTGGCATCTCTCTTTTTGCTCTTCGACAATTTAAAAAGGCACCATCACAAAAGGAATGATATAGACATTCTTCAACTTTTTGTTTTGTTTGGAAACCAGTTCCCCACTAAGTGGTCCAATACCCCTCTCCTTGCACCCTTTGCTGCTGATGTATTTGAAGAAAGCTTTGTCATTGTGCTTTATATTTTCTGATACACACAGGGAAAATGAAAGGAATGTATCTCTTGCCTCTTTCCTTAACACACTTTAACATTCTTAAATTATGTCAGTGGACTTCCTTGTAGAGCACAGATGTTCCCTGTTGGGAGCCCTACTTTATATGTGCATGAATCCTGATCTTGGCCTGGGGGACACCATTGCTTATTCTCTCAAGATGTTCAGTTAAACTGACTGAGTTCCGGCATCCCCATAGCTGATAAGTGACAGAGGTTTTGTACTAAAGCAGTCCAAGCGCAAGCAAGATGTGAACACTTAATTCAGTAGCAGTGAAGCGAGTGGCCTATTGCTGATCTCTGTCATTTGTTCAACTTAAAATCCATTTGGTGCCAGTCTCCATCTTGTGAAATAACATGAGAGGGTTGCTGTTTAAAATAATGTTTGCACAGTTGATGGTTTATGCTGGTTCTTGAGCAATTGCTCGTAACAGTTGAGCCAGTTTTTTTTTTTTGTTCCCCCTAGGTTCCTGGACGTTCTTGTGGTTTGTTGGCTTTTGTTTCCTCACCAATCAGTGGGTGTCCACAACTGTCCTTCCAGTCCTAGGGGCAGATAGTGCCCGGGCAGCCATTGCCTTCTCCTTCTTCTCCATTTTCAGCTGGGTAAGTCAAAGAGTTTGTTTGTACTGCTGATTTCTTGGTTTAATGAAGTAGACGTGTAAAAGTCTTTAAAGGATATGGCAGGTTTGTGTTGCTGTGACTCTGAATTGGGGGGAGGAAGAGGTTTGGCAAAATATTTTTACAATTGCTGGCGGGGTTGGGAAATAATGAAACAATTAAACCAACAGCTGTTATCTGCAAACTCCCTTCTTATCTAGTTTACTGTGAGCAAAGTCTGGTGTTCAATTAGCAGATGTGGGATCTGAACACCTGATATCACCAGATTACGTTTTTAAGAACACTGTCCTGAATGTTGAGGGTTTTTTTTTTTGGTTCCTATTGATCCACCTTGTGGGAGGGATGAAACGACACAGCTGAATTCCGATTTACTTGTTATAACTGGATTTATTCAGTTGGGAAGGGGGTTAAACTGCAGGAAGCTGTAACTCTTGGAAAATTATGGATTTTAAAATGCAACAATAATAAACCAGACTGGCTGCAAAGGGAGAAAACAACAGTCATTTAAAAAAAGTCAATCTTGTCTATATTATTATTATTCCAATAGCAAGACCTACTGAGTTTTTGACACTTGAGGTTAATTAAATGGAAATTTAATAGATCATTCCATTCGCAAAAAAAATCTAGCTATGAAAATATTAACTTATTTGTAATTTATTCTTGATGTGGGTGTCGCTAGCAAGGCCAGCATTTATTGCCCATCCCTAATTGCCCTTGGAGACTCTGGTGAGCCACTTTCTTGTCACTATAGTTGAGAGAATTTTTTTTTAAAGGTTGTTACAGGTTAACCTCGATGAACTGCAGAGCTGTGAATGCCAATGAAAATGTGTTCTGGGGCGATCTGGCTCTTGCTTGTAACTGCTTGTGCTACAAGCTTTGTTAGAGGGAAAGCTTATTTATTGCAGATCAAAAGGACCATATAGTTTAGACTGTTAACTACAGCTAATTTGGTTCAAGCCCAACATGTACAGACACAGTAATTAGCAAGGTGCTGCTTAAATTTAGTTGGATGACATTTTATTGAGAAATTGTTCAATTTTTTTCTTAAAGATCTTCTGTATCTTCATTCACTGAGATATGATTGTGTCGCTTTCTTGAAATGGTATGCACACCACTGAGATGTTGGGTTTTTTACCAGATTTTTAGAGGCTACAATGGAAATAATTGTTTATTTGGGCAGACTTTTCAATTTAACTATCTTTATGCATCAGGTCATGCAATAAAAGAGACCATAATTATTTAAGGGAGGGTTTTAAAGTATCTGCCAGTGCAAAAGTGATGCATGGAGACATGAATTTATCTGAGGATCAGGCAACTTCCAAAATCAACCACTCTGTATTGATTAAGAGAGACATCCGGATTGCTTGGATCATTTCCCAGTGATGTTGCTGCTAATTGGGGTCAACAGACAAGTGTTTGTGTATGTGACTTGTAGACTTGCAAAACCTGCAAAATAAAACAACCAGTTTCCTCTCACATAAGTCCATGAATTATACTCTGCTGCCACAGGTCTCCTGTGTTGTCATTTTTTTTCAGTCTAAATAAAAGGCAGCAGGGTTTAAAAACTGGCTTAAAGGCAGAAAAATAGCAATCACCATTGTTTTCAGTTGGGGCGGTGTGCAGAGTTCCGATTAACATCTCACTGTTTTCGTAGAAGTTAATAAAATAGTGCCCCAGGAAAATATGGAGTGGCATCATTTGATGGTTTGAGTAACTTGCTCCATGATTTCCTCTTACACTGTCCAAGGGTCTTTAGCTATAGACATTAAATGCATTAAATGGCACAAGTCCCTGCAAAATATGGACCAATGCTTATGAAATGCACTCAACAGTGTGACTAGCCTAGCATGATTTCCACCCCCACTCAGTGGCCATAGTTTCAGATGAGATCAAAGCTGCTTATAAGCGTAAAGTGGTTGGTGTGCTATTTGATCTCTGGTATTTGCAGTCTGCTGTCACATTTCAGCTTCAGCTGTGGAATGTAGAAGGCTCTGAGGGGGGTAGCGAACACCAGCTTCTGCCTGTGTTTACCTGGGATGGAGCAATGGCAGGTCTGTTAAGCTGGTCTAAAATTTCCCTATTAAATCCACTCGGAGATGCAAGAAACTCTTTGAAGTCAAGGCAGGAGACTTGAGTAGGGGCTCTCTGGAGGAAAGAAATTCTGCCAGGTTCTATTTTTGATCACCCCTCCAAGCCACTTACCATCCTGACTTGGAAATATATCGCTGTTGCTTCACTGTCGCTAGGTCAAAATCCTGGAACTCGCTCCCTAACAGCACTGTGGGTGCACCTACACCACATGGACTGCAGCGGTTCAAGAAGGCAGCTCACCACCACCTTCTCAAGGGGCAATTAGGGATGGGCAGTAAATGTTGGCCCTGCCAGCAACACCTACATCTCAAGAACAAATTTTGAAAAATTAATATTTCATAACTAGACTTTTTTACATAACTAAGATAATGGGGGAGGGGGCACTTTGAAGATGAAGAGGAATGCGACCACTAGACTAATCTCTTTTAAGTGTACGCGCTGTGAAGTGAAAACATCAGGGAAATGAATTGTGTAGCTAGAGTTTTATTGTGCAGCAAAATCAATCTACACACTTCATTGAGGTTTAGAACCGAGTCTCGGTTTTCAATGTTATACTGACATAGCGATGTTGTTCCAGGTTTTTAATTCCTGATCTTAACTCTGGACTTGCCTTCCATTTAGGGGTTGCTGGTTTATTTTGCCTTAAAGAGGTATCGCATGGGCGCAGAGGACTTCTCCGAGAAGTATATGGATCCGACGAATGATTACCCACCGTATCCCAACGTTAGTGAAAACTACCAGCAGCCGCCATTTGGTAATACTGCCCGGTCGGACTCTGATGATTATAAACCACCTACATACTAAAGCAAAACGAACCGTCCCTCCCACAGCTCCTGGAGTGTGAGGCAAACTGAACCATGCAATGGCAAGCAGGAAAAGACATTGCTGCTACTATAATCATTTTTCAATTTCAGGGTGTGGCATTTTACCTTTTATTTTCTCTCTTTTCCCCCCTCCCCCCCGTTCCAAAATCAGGCCTTCCTGCCCTCTGTGAAGAGGGTGGGCATGTTGTCAAGCTTCCTGCAACACCCACTGGCCACCAAAAACATGTGTGCGCTTGCACTGCAAACCATGCTGAGTGACTTCCTCCCTCACCATGAAGGGAAGTCTTTGCTCAACCTCCCTCGGCAGCTGCACAGCTGAAAGGGAGGGCCTGTTGTACGGAGCGACTCTTGACAGGAGCCCTCGCCCTGCCTGTGTCTTCTCAAAGCTCACCTTTCAACCTGAGATTCCATTCCTCCAGTAGCTGTTTCAAGTAAGGACTTCCAGCATCACCAAGCAACTCCGCCCTCAACCCTGGTCCACAAACGTGCTATTTGACTATTTTCATTTATTTTGTTAAAATGTTAAATAATATTCTAGATGTGTTAGGACCCTCCTCTGACTTCACAGTTATCGCTAATTAGACAACCATTCTGGATTGTAATTGTCTGGGTTTAAGGACAGTTTTCTAACAGAATACATAATTTATAAGCTCCCACTTCATTCTGTATATATTGCAAAACTTAACTTTAAATGTTGGGAAAGGGCTGCTCCCCTCCATAAAGTTGATATGTTTCCATTTGGGTTGCATACATTCGGAAACTCACTGGTCTGGAACCCTGACACTGAGTTTGGGAAAGGCATCTTCAGCAGCATCAGCTCTTTATAGCCTGATTCACATGCCATCAGACACCAAAACCCTCCTCTTGATGTAGTCTCACTTGCCTCAGACCATTTTAACTTTGTGCACCCTTAACTTGGGCAGTGTAAATGTAGCATTGTCTGTCAGCAGGCTCCCCCTCTGTTGAGGAAAGTCTTTGGGCAGTGACAGAAATGTGGTTTTGTATTTGTGAAGTGTGCCAGGTCACCATGCACTGCTGCTTTAAAGCTGCATCATCGGTGCCAGGAAAACATCCGGGGTTGTGCCGTGAACTTCCCTGTGCCGAATGTGACCTGCACTGTAAAGTGAGTGAGCTTGGCAGTTGCAGAATCAGAACATTTACTCAACATAAAAGGGGGGCATGATTTGAAGGAAATTCTTGTGGGTGCAAACTCGGGATAAAACGTCTTTTAATGCAGCACGAAGTACCACTCGACACACAATAGTCTAGGAGGTGAAAATGTCAGTGCTGCTGAAGGGAATGATTTCAGTTTGTGGCTTCAAGTCACAGTTGGTAGAAGGAGCTTTTTCTCTGTTTAAACTTGGGTTATCCATGACCTGTCATGGGTTAAGGAAATCTCAGCTGGATGTAAAAAGTGGAGGAGTGTTTCATACTCTGTGACCTCCCTCAACTTAATGAGCTGGAAGGGGAAAGCTTAACATGTCCAGTTTAACATCCAGAGGAGGAGGATCTATAGAAGTAAAGTGTTTGGCAAACATTGCTCACCTTAAAGATGGGAGGGTTACAGTGTGATGAAAAGCTTTATACTTCTGTATTTAAATGCAGCTTTGTAAGAGTTAATGGATGGTTCGTGGCAGGAGTATGAGATGAGCTGGTGAAGTGTGTTGAATCTGTGCACTCTAATTGTAGTTAGTTAAGAGAATTGTAAAACATGCAATTTTGGAACCTGGATTTATGGTAAGTGCAGAGGCTTCAGTAAAATACTGTCTCCGGTGAAGTGAATTTGGGTCTGCATGTCAACAGCTGCCCTTTATAAACCCGTTGCCATTTGAAGTGAAGCATTTAACCGCACCTCCCCCTCTCTTGCTGCATGTATTGTGATCAGAAACATTAAAACAGGTTTTTAAATTAATGGAGCGACACACTTTTTGAACTTGTGGAGATTTCTGACATGTGCAATCGGTAGTAAGTTGAGAAAGATTCTGTCCCTTTTTTCCAGTTGTTATGCTCACCAGTGTTTTTCCACAATGTTTAAAAAAGAGGCTAAAAGCAAATTCTGATTTTTTTCCATTATTCTCCAGCCAAGATCTTTGAGGATAGAATTTTCCACTGAGTTTTCCTGATCGCCCGTTGTGACTTTGATGGAAAGTCTGTAGAAACAGCCCTTTGCAGGTTCTCCTTGGTTTCTGCTGGGCTACTATTAATGATACAATGGGAGTTTGGGAGAAATTGTTAATAGGAGGTGTGTATCTGTACTGTAAGTAACACACAGCCCTGCACTTGGAATCTTCTTTTCATAAGCTCTATTTATTGTTCCCATACTTCACAAATATTAGACCCATAAATATCCAGCAAGATAAGTTGTATCCAATTTGAAGCCTTTTTGAATTTCTAATGTTTGCTCCATGTAATTGGACGTGACCATTGGAACACTCTTGAAGTTGAGATAGAAGCTGTACCAATCAATTAGATCGTGTCATTGATTCATAAATTCCTATGAAATATGCCCCCACTAAAAGAATCCTAATAGAATAAAACAGTTGAGAAACATCAGATATGATTAAAATGTATCATAAAACTGATAGTAAATGAAGCAGATTATTGTGCTTTACATCCCTGTGTCCCCATGTGCTATTCATCCCTCAAGAATTGGTCTCCTGTTTGCCCCCATTTCCTTGGGACACCCTAGATCAAAAATTGAAGTGGCCTTTTATTGCAAAAGGTTTAACGTGTATGCGAGTGCGTTTGAATCTGTGCTGGGAGGTTTGCACAGTTTGTCATCCACTGGTTCAGTTTGTCACATGCTACAGTCACAGTGTAGAGCACTCATGAAAAGAGGGAACCCACCACATGCTCTAAGTGCTGGACGTGAACATGTTGATCTGCCGGGGTTTAATTATTTTATAGCTGGAATGTTTTTTTAAACGATTGAGTACATGGCTAATGTGCTTTATCTCGCTTCTTGTTTTGACAGGATATGTAAGTGAGTTTCTATCTGCTGTGCCTTTGTGAAATTACTGTAAGGAATTTCAACTTGTAATTTGGTTGGATTTCTTAGTTTATAGGCATCCGAACTATGCTGGATTCAAGACAACAGAAGCACTTTGTTTACAGGTGTGCAGCATAAGTCCCCAGCTGGGTAAATGCAGTCCACGCTGTACGCACAGTTTAGATTAAAATAACCCAGGGAAGTGAAATGTTTAGGTTGGGGTGGGCAAGGTGAAAGCTTGTGGAGAAGAATAGTAATAGTGATTGGCAATCTGGTTTGGGTAGTTAAATTGCATGTATAGTCATAGATTAAATTCAATCGCTGTGGCAGAGTCCAAAAGGGCTGGAGATGGAACAAGAAGGTCTGAACTCATCTGTTATGGTAATGGCTTTAAACTGAGGCATTGTCTGCCTCCTCAGGGAAGATGTAAAGGATCTCATGGCACTATTTCGAAGAAGAGCAGAGAGTTCTCCCTGGTGTCCTGGCCAATATTTATTTATTCCACAACTGATATCACTAAGACAGATGATCTTGCCACTATTGCATTGCTGTTTGTGGGAGATTGCTGTGCACAAATTGGCTTAAAGTGCTTTAAGATGCCCTGAGGTCATGGAAGGCAAAACTCACTTTTTTTTGGTCCTTTTTTTATATTTCATCTAATCTGTCTTCTGATCAGATACCAAGATCAAATTGGGAGTTCTGGCTGCAGAATCTGGGAGTCCTAGTCGCTAGAGAGGAAAGATTTCATCTCTTGTGACGATTGTGGAACCAGTCAGCAGCAATATGTGTGGTGTGCAGTCATGATCTCAAGGTTTCCATTTGCATCAGGAATAGTAGCTTGTCTGTTTGATTATTTCCACTGGGTTAGAATGTCTGTTGCCCCCTCCATCCCAATACAGTGTGCTAGAAAAAATAAAAGACAGTATCTACCGATCAGTCTGAATATTAAAAGGAGCTTTCTATTGCTTTTTATGTTCACTTGGCTGGCTGGACAATATCTTCAAAAACAAACAGCTCAAATTTGCCAACTTCCTTCTTCCAAAACTATACTCCTCCATAAAAGCAGAAAATGCACAGCACATATGCCAGAATCTAAGAAGGTATATGGCTTGGAGAGAAGGTATATGGGTTAATGTTTTATTAAATATGGGGGTGTGTGGGTTCATGTTTTGGATGGGAACTCTCCTGAGTTGGAAAAGTTAATGTTTCTCTTTCCTGCTATGTATTTCCTGTTTTGCATGTGGACTTTTTTCCTCCTTAATCTCTACTCTGAGGTATTTATTTATTTTTTTGTGCAAAGGTGCCTTACAGAACCAGTAGACCAATGGTAGGGGCTTGGGGAAAGGTGTCTGCCTGGAACATGCATGTATCTTGTGCAGAATTACTGCTGCAAACAAGCTCTCTTCAGGGCAGTACTTGGGGAGTTGGGAGAAGCTATTTAGTTCTATCCATCGAAATGAAAATCTGCACAACTTCTAGAATCCAGTGATGCACTGTTACTTTCATTAAGTTGCATTTTTTTCTTTTGTACCACTTTATATTCTATAATTTTATTTAGCAGTCAAAATCACTTTTGTAAAATAACTTTTTGTATTCTTTATACTGTATAAACTACTGAAATTGGGCTCTTAAATGATAGGGAAATGTTATTTAGCTTTTGGCTCTCTGTGGCATAAACTGAATGTAAAATATAAAATTGTAGTTAAATTGGCAACTGTTGCATTGGGAGGAATGTCTTATATAATTAACTGGCAACTTGCTGCAAAGTGCCTTTTTGAAGTGATATTGGGGTCATCCAGACTATTGACATTATTTCAGCATTCAAGTTGAGGGGACTCTGGATGTGAAGTCAAGTCTGCTTGCCAGCTACTGGCTGAAACCCCACCACCACTACTGGTGATGTGCAGGACTGTGACTGGCAAGGCACTTGGAATAGATCACATGGACAGTCACAGCAGCACACGCATGTTCCCACTGCACTGTGTTGTGTGTACAGCACCACAGTGCAGTTCCTATTAATTTTTCATTTGCATGAGGATTCCACTGTAAGGATTTCAACTGCACCAGACTCAAATGAACATTTTTTTTTCTTCTGCCTTAATATTTATGCATTGCTAAGTTGAAGTAAAAATTGTTGAACAGCTGCCTGCTAATGCAATTAGTGCTGATGCTAACAAAATTAGCTTTTATTTAAAAAAAGAGAATTTCTTCAGTTATTTTTCATTCTTAAATACTTAGGATCCTCAATGCTACACCCAGAGCTGAGCTCCAGTTGTATAGTTTAAGCTAATGGTGAGCAACCACATTGTGTTAAGTCTAGAGTCATTGCTCTACACAAATATATCTTTGTATCTGACTTGTTCTTATAACAGTTGAAGAGTGCCAAGTGGTGAAAGTCCATTTGACTTAGTTTCTGGGGAAGTGTTGTGGCTTATTTCCTTTATTTTATTCTGTAATTAGAGGGCCATGTGTTTTTTCTTTAGATGTATGAGATAGGCCTGAGCTCCCACTTCTGATCACTATCCAGTAAACCCTAGGTTGTTGCTGATAAAGTATGGTTTCTGAGGAGAGATCAGGCTTATCTGTGATGTCCTCAGAATAACATATCAAAACCTGTGGAATGACATCTCAGCAGGAGCTCGTGCCTTCATGAGAGGTGGAAGAAAAATTATTTTTCTTTTAATTCACAATGATAGAAGAACATTGTATTTTAATGTGTTATTTAGTTGGGGAGGTGGTTGGGGGTGTGGGGCAAGGGGTGTAGTCAGCAAAAGGGTGGTGTTTAATGAAGAATGACCTTTATTTCAAAATCATAGGGACTGTACATCTAACAATGTATCTGAACCAAAGATTTTATTTACTACAGCTGATGTTGGAGAAACTGGTTGGCTCTCCTGCTGTGCCTTCAAGACTTGTTGTCATTAATGTTGAGGGTATTGAAGCTTACATAGCCATTTATCATTGTCTGTAACTGGTCTTTGGACTGAGGCTTTCAAAGCATAAAGGAATGATTAGTGTTCATAGTGCTCAATCCACTGTATAAATAAACACTTTTTTTGAAAGTAGTGGCTTGTGTTAACTGACTTTATTTTGTGTTAGAGGATGAGTTTGGCACTGATTTGAATCATTTGTGCGCCTAGATTTTAGGACCATTTGGTTTAATGTCATTGTGGCAATTTATATAGGAGATACTCTCGGCTTATCTGTTTGAATGTTTCCTAAGGTAACGTACTGATAGCTTCAGCTGTACCCTACAGCATGGATTAGGATCACAAAATATGAATTGCAACTGTAAAATGCTCTTACTCAAGTTGGTTAATTGGCAAACATTCAATTTTGGTCTAATTTAAGAAGTTGTAGATTTAGAAGCCCTTGTGCAATTTCATTCATGTAAAAACTTACAAAACAAAGACGACTATCCCTTGAGAACGAGTGTTGAAGCCACAGGAACAAGGAAAACTGATTTGAACAATCAAATGGTGAAGTCTGCATCAAATTCCATATTCTCAACCCTTTTGGGCTTTTTTTTTTGTGAAACAATAAACAGATAAAATACAATGCAATAGGGTACACCAACTTCATTATAAATATTCCAGATTCTCCCGAATGATAATGCAACGGATCCTGGCTGACTGTTGATCAAACCATACCAGTGTGTAATGCTGGATCCCTAGTGAGGTTGGCATGAGTAAAGTGATTAAATTTCTATTGTGCCACAGATGTGGGAATAAAATGATTCAGCTTTTATTGAATCATTAATACAATGATGTATGTGAAGTGATTTAAGCTCAAGGCAACAAGATTACCAGAATAGTAGAAGGTAAACTGGATGGACCTGGGATATTTTTCGCTTATACTGTGCACAGCGCAGTGGACATTTAGCTTTTTTCTAAATTTGGGCATGCCACTGTCATTGCAGAACTGTCAGTCTATAACACACTACCTGCAACATGTGCAGTCAACAACATGCTTTACACAAAACTTGAACACTGCTACTGGAGAGCTTCGGCTGGTCTCTCTGCGTCTGTTTATGGATTAAGTAGTGGGATCAGGTAGTTAATACAGTGATCACGACGTGCATTTCCTCCATTAATTAACAAGGTGCTGTTTGATCAGGACTTAGCCAGTCACATGGGAGCAGCCAAATCAGCCGGAACTTTTGGCAGCTGCACTACATTTTTGTCAATGTTGTGAGTTCAGTTAGTGTAAAAACTCAAAAAAGAAATAAGGCTCCAGTCCTTGCTTGGAGCTGGAGGGAAGGGACTGCAACTGACATGGAAGCAAATCAACAGTTGAAGAGTCATACGATCCTCGAAACGTTAGCTGTGTTCCTCTCTGCAGATGCTGTCATTTTCCAGGTTATTTTTGTTTTGGATTTCCAGCATCTGCAGTTTTTTGCTTTTAACATAATAGGTGAATTGACTGACCTCTAGTGGAATGTATGAGGAGAACTGTTTGAGCTGGGAGGGTCACTATCCCCTCTGAAGCCTAATTAGGAGGAGCTTAAATAAAAGGCCTCTGGATAAATTCTAAATCCAAATACCAAATCTGCTATCTGCAATTTGAGGTATGTACAAATTAATTGGAGCAAGGTGTGAAACTGCTGCTTGTGGATGTATATGTGTAAAGCTTTGCACAGCCCTGGGATGTGGAAACAGGGCTTGGACAGAGCAATGATAGATAAATCACTCAGACATTGACTGAAACAGACTGAAGAAGAGTCATCTGGACTCCACGTTAACTCTTTCTCTCCACAGATGCTGTCAGACCTGCTGAGTTTTTCCAGCAATTTTTGTTTTAGTTTCAGATATTGTCTTTTCAGGAATTGTCTTGTTCCCTCCATCTAACAACACAATAGGCCATTCTCTAACCCCCAAGCCTGGTCCACCATTAAGATTATGGCTGATCTTTCAGCAAGCTTACCAAGTGCAAAACCTCCACCCAGACCTAGACTGCACTCATCACTTGGGTATGGTCACTGTATAGGCCTGGTGCTTTTTTGAAATGGATGTAAGATTGCACTGGTCCCTATCTGTAGTGAAACTCTGACTTTTTGGATACAGTAATGCTATTATTGAACCACAACCAGTGGCAATTCTCTATTAGAATGGCAGGAGCAATAAGGTTAGTAAATTTAACATGATGATTGTGAACTATCTCACTCCATGGATTGTGGGAAGATCTTTGCTGAAGGCCAAGTCTTTTTTTAAAATTCTTTCTTGGGCTGTGAGCATTGCTGGCCAGGCCTGCATTTATTTCCCATCCCTAACTGCCCCTGAGAAGGTAGTGGTGAGCCACTGCAGACCATGTGGTCTACACACATTCACAGTGCTGTTAGGAAGTTCCCAGGATTTTGACACTGACAATGAACAAACAACAACGTATTTCCAAGTTAAGATGGTTGGTGGGGGTCATGGGTTTGGAAAGTGTTGTTGAAGGAGCCTCGGTGAGTTGCTGCCTTAATAGACCTCAAGGCTGAAGCACTCCTTTTGGAAACTGCTTGAAAAGGGGCATGAGGCTGTTAGAAGAATTTTTAATTATACAACCATCAAACAAAACAATAAATGCTAGCTTGAGTATTGCTGAAAATAGATATGCTGTCAAAGCTTTTTGTTTTGTATTCATCTTAATAGATTCACAAAAATACCAAACCTCAAAGGGAGATTTATCATGCATGAGCAGAAGGTGCTGATTGGTTGGCAAGTAGGGTCTGACTGGTAGAGGTGTTGTTATGGAGAATGCACCAGGGAACAGCTGTCAGGCTTTTGTTTAAATTCAAACCAGGTGGGTCAACTCTGAGAAATGGTATTGCTATGAGGAATGAATATCACCCAAGCTTTTATTTAATTGAAGTTGCAATACATGGGCATGTTCTTCTTGTTTGCAAAGGACAGGACCGTGTGTGTGAATCTATATAGCTTAGAGAACATGCCAGTGAGCCATACCATCTTAGCTAGCTAACCATCCATACTCAAAATTCAAGAATCAACGTAAGTTAAGCATGGATTCATAGGCAGCTTGCTTGTACTGCACCATAGGCTCATCAACTTCTATTGAGCTTGGGTTGACATGTATCCTTGTATATGTTTTCAACTAGGTTAAGTTTCCCTAGAAGCTTTGGTCTCCAATCGCAGTTTTGGTTTTATTTCCCTCAAAACCAGGAGGGTCAGTTTCCTTTTTCCGTTTGGGTCTGTCTCAAAAAAAAGTACAAGCTTTGAAACCACAGATTCCATTACAATATAAAGTAATAAATAGATGCACATGAAGCAGGACCAGGGAACATACTACAACAGACAAATGCAATTCACTTTATTTTTTAAAAATGTAGGAAACATGAAACAGAAAGGAATACATTGGAGATTAAGTCCTCAGATTTACCTTAAATTATACTGATGTTAAGAGTAATGGTCTAGATTGAAGTGGCAGTGCTAAAATAGAGGGTATATTCTGAGCATTCGTAGTTACTGAGTATTCAGAGCACCAACAAAATATTACCATCAAAATACATCAGCTCTGATCACATATACATGGCAGTAAAGTCACATTTTAAAATGCATGACTTTTGGAGCCATGACCATCAAACTTTTAGTTCATAATACCAACCTTTTTCTATTTAAATAGTTACAGTAATGATTTCTCAGTTAAATAAACATGGTGGTTAATAACAAAAAACAAGGTTTTTTTCCATCTGCCAGTATTCTACACAGCAGTTAATGACAGCCCTGCTCTCCAGTGTCAGATAGCTGCAAAGTTAATCATTGCCAACAACATCAAAATAATCCTGTCACACTAACCTGCATTGGAATACTAACTAAAGAACACACCTGGGACTGGGAGATCTTCTTTCTGTTTGAGAGCCAGTAACTATTGATGACTGTGGCCACTGATCTGTGCTGCAAATTTCCTGTGTGGCCACTTTAATAAACTAGACGGAGCAACTAATTACAAAGATATTTAAAAAAATAATGTACACATCTATAATTTGTTAAAAAAGCTAAACTTTAGCTGTACTCCTGCAGCACAGCTTTGGGAGATGATTGGGGTGAGGATATTTTCATAGGTTCTGTTTATCATCCAGTGACTGCTGGAAGATGTGTCCATCATGGGTAGCAGGTGAAAGGTTAATTTAGTTTGGTAGCTGGCAATCACTGCCTAGACTCACATGGAGAACAAGCAAGGCATAAGAGAACAGAGCCAGTACCTCTGCCATAGTTAAAATGCAACTGAAGTGATACAAAAGGGCTTTTTTGCAGATCTTAAAATAGTGCAGTTAGTATAAATAAACACACTGCGGTTTGCAGGCAAGAGAAAAGATGCAATATTGTTTTTTTTAAACAATCCCTGTAATATTGTGGACACTCCTCAGGATTTATCCAGTCTCCGACTGAAAGTGCAAGTGTGGAAGAAGGGAACAAAGCAGAATTAGCCTCGATAACTGCGCGCAGAATTGCACAAGAATCAGTGCTTGGGGCTAAGTACCGAAGAGTTGGCTAGGGCTGAGGAGCCACACCCAACATAGGTCAACACTTTCAAAAGAGGAGAAAAAGTTGTTTGGGGGGGGGGAGGGGGGGTGATGGGGGATGTTGGTGGTAGAGGAAGGAGGATTAACTTCAGAAGTTAGACCAGTAGGTTTTCAAAGAGTTTTCTTGGTGATTTGCATTGTTGGGTGGAAGAGAGGTGTTTTGAAGCTACATGTTGATGAGTTTCCTCTTGATTCGTGTTCTCCTTGTCACTCTCCATGCCCGACAGGCTAACTTTCTCAAAGTAGCAGGGCCTACAGGTCGCTCGGTACATGTCTGTTCCGCCAATCACTTCAACCTGTTGGTACAAAACAAGTCACTGAACTAAATCATGCAAGGGAGAGACCATAGGAAATAGGAGCAGCAGGAGCCCATTTAGCCTGCTCTGCCATTCAAACATTCTATGGCTGATCATCTACCTCTGTCATTTATCCCCATATCCCTTGATGTGTCATTAGTGTCCAGAAATCTATCGATTTCTGTCTTGAGCATGCTCAATGGTTGAACTTCCACAACCCTTTGGGGTAGAGAATTCCAAATTTTCAACATCCTGAGTGAAGAAATTCCTCCTTATCTCAGTCTTAAATGGCCTGCCTCTTATTCTAAGACTATTACCCTGGTTCTAGACTCACCAGCCAGGGGAAACATCCTATCCACATCTACCCCATCACACCCTGTAAGAATTCTGCAAGTTTCAATGAGATCACCATCATCAATGTATTTTCCAAATCCACCATAGCTGATCTGCCCCTCATATCTTCATAATTTCCTTTGTTCAGATTTAGGACCCTAGTTTCAGAATGAACTATATCACTTTCAAACTTGATGTAAAACTATACCATGTCGCTATTTGCTAACAGATCCTAATGGTTATTAATTAGTTCTTTCTCATTAGATAAGTTTAAATCTAAAATAGCCAGATCCTTAGTTCGTTCTTCAACATTCTTTCCAGAAACCATCTCGTACACACATACTAGGAATTGATCCCCCACGGCTTTAGTGTCTACCCAGTCTATATGTAAACTGAAGTTGCCCATTATTACTGTATTACCCATGTTACATGCAGCTCTAATTTCCTGATTGACACTGTGCCCAACATTACCACTTGTTTGGTGGCCTGTAAACAACTCCCACCAATGTTTGCTGCCCCTTGCTGTTTCTTAGTTCCATCCAAACTGAAGAAAGGATTCTGATGAACTGAATAAAATAATCTAGGAGCAGAAATTGATTTGTCATTCTACCAGGAATAGGAGTAGGCCATTCAGCCCCTCATGGCTGTTCCATCATTCCAGGGGATCATTACTGACATCTCTCTCTCTCTCCATTTCATTTACCAACCTATACTCCATATTCTTTGACTCCCCCCACTGCACAAAAATCGATCACGCTCAGTCCTAGGAATTCCAAGTGATCCAGCACCTATAAACTTTTGGGAAAGAGGCGTAGACGCTTTTTGACTTCGCCTTGGCTCAGTTCGTAGCACTCTTGCCTCTGAATCAGAAAGTTGTGTGTTCAAGATCCACTGCAGTACGAAGGGTGTGCTGCCCTAACAGATGCTGCCTTTTGGAGGACACTGGCCAAGGCCTTGTTTGCTCTGTTATGTCAATAGGACATGAAATCAGAACTGTATGTATCAAAACGTGACTTTTTTTGCTATTTTAAAATGGACTTCTGCTGAACCACAAAATGGCTGCTACAAGTCACATGACTCAAGATTGCCCATTGGTTCTGGGAGCTACCAACAGAAATTACAAGAACAAGAGAATTCCACTCCTACATTTGTGGAATCTCACACCCCATTGTCAGGCCACATTATAATCATGAAACGAGACAACTAACAAACAAACTGATTCCTCCAGTTGGGACGCTAACAAAGACACAGACTTCAAAACTTATTATACCTGAAGTGTTAACGAGCACCATTTTGTTCCTGAGGGAAACGATGGATTTTGGCCAGAAGCACAGAAACTGCTTATGAGGCTGCAATTAACTCATTTTCAGGCCATGTAACATGACCCCATGCTTCTAGCCTTTTGGATCATTTTAATATTACATTTCTAGCCTCACCGCTTAGAGTGCTATTTTAACACCAACCAGAAAAAACTCCAGCAGCTCCCAGATGCTCAAGTAGCCAGCCACCATCTCTCACCTCCTCAAAGCCTGTTTGATTTTAAAAGTCTCTGGTCATCGCCTGCCAAGCAGTCTAAGCACAGAAACTCCATTGTGCCACATCATCATTCATTTCAAGGACTCTTATGTTGTTGTCTCCAACCAGGACTCATCTAGACTGAACTCAGCTACAAAGGAAACACCCTCTGGACTTTGACTTCTCAGACTCTGGAAATCACGTGAACTAATATTCATTTGTGTGGTTCTTTTACTGTTGTTGCCCATAGTTGTAAATCTTCCTCTTTTCTATACCCTTTACTGTATATGTGTGTGTGTGTGTGCGTGCGTGCGAGGTTGCGAACACTGCCAACCCCCATCCCCCAGGTGTGAATATGAATAAACTAACCTTCTAAGTTAATCATTATGCGAGTTATTATTAAATTGTATCTCAAGTTGAGGGTTGGGGAAACACACCATAGTCTACTTTAAAAATAATTCAAAAACACCTTTGCTTATGGACAGATGGAGAGAGGATAAAGTAGTTCAGTTTCTCTCTCTCCTGTCCATAACAGCTCTCTCAGGTGGATGTAAAAGGTCCCATGGCCCTATTTCGAAGAACAGGGAAGTAATCTCTGGTTTCCTGGCCAATATATGGCCCTCAGCCAACATCAGTGAAAAAAACAAATTATCTGGTCATCATCACATTGCTGTTTGTGGGAGCTTGCTGTGCTCAAACTGGCTGCCACATCTCCAACATTACAATGACTACACTGCAAAAGTACTTCATTTGCTGCAAAAAGAGTTTTAAATCATCTGGAGGTTATGAAAGGTGCTAAACAAAATGCAAAGTCCTTTTTTCATCTTCATCCTTCTTCGTGTTTTGTCTTCAAGCTTTGACCACAAACACCCACAGGAAATATTCCCTTTCTTCTTTACCTGTTGCCAAAAAGCTCCAGACAAGTCCGCCAGGAGGTACTGATCCCAGGACCAGGAAACAATGCTCCATATTCAGCCATTGGGAAGCTAATGGAACCAATGATTTCTCCAGATTTACTAATCAATGGGAAAAATCCCATTCATGGCCTTCTTTCCTCCTATCTTTGGAAACTTGTTCTAGCCCTAGAATCACATTCTCTCCCGCAACACCACTCCCTCCCCCACCAACTCTGTTCCTCCAATTTTGACCATTTGGTCACTCCGTAATAATTTCTTGCTTTGGTTCTATGTCCAATTATTTTCATTACATCTCTGTGAAAACATCTTGAAACATTTTATTTCTGTATTAAAGATACTATACGAGGTGTTTGCACAATGTCTTAAAGAACCCAACTGTTCACCTACAGAATTAGCTACCCACCATTCTATCCAAATAGGTTTGGACAAGCTGAGTGAGTGGGCAAATGCATGGCAGATGCAGTATAATGTGGATAAATGTGAGGTTATCCACTTTGGTAGCAAAAACAGGAAGGCAGATTATTATCTGAATGGCTATAAATTGAGAGAGGGGAATGTGCAACGAGACCTGGGTGTCCTCGTACACCAGTTGTTGAAGGTAAGCATGCAGGTGGTAATGAAAGCAAATGGTATGTTGGACTTCATAGTGAGAGGATTCGAGTACAGGAGCGGGGATGTCTTGCTGCAATTATACAGGGCCTTGGTGGGACCACATCTGGAATATTGAGTGCAGTTTTGGTCTCCTTATCTGGGGAAGGATGTTCTTGCTGCAGAGGGAGTGCAGCAAAGGCAAAACCAGACTGATTCCTGGGATGGCGGGACTGACATATGAGGAGAGATTGAGTCGGTTAGGATTATATTCGCTGGAGTTCAGAAGAATGAGGGGGGGGGTCTCATAGAAACCTATAAAATTCTAACAGGACTAGACAGGGTAGATGCAGGAAGGATGTTCCAGGGAACAGCTAACGGTCAGGCTTTTGTTTAAATTCAAACCAGACAGGTCGACTCTGATTGGTGATGGTATTGCTATGAGGAATGAATATCACCCAAGCTTTTGTTTAATTGAAGAAGTTGCAATACATGGGCACGTTCTTCCTGTTTGCAAAGGACAGGACCCTGTGTGTGAATCTATATAGCTTATAGCACATGCAAGTGAGCCATACTATCTTAGCTAAGCACCCATACTGGGGCCTGTGAGGAGTCTTTCGATGCAGGCCCCAAGCAGCTCTGGTGAACGCAAGTGTCAAAGTAATTTTCAAATAAGTAGGAATTTATTTCTTCTAATTTGTGTGGGCCGGCACTTTCCGGCTCTAGTCGGAAGTTACGGCCCAGTATGTGTGAGAGAAAGCGTATCAAATGGCTATTTATCATAGGCCAAACCTTATGCCACTTTTAGTCGACTAGATGTGCATTTCCCAGAAACAGGAACCATCAATTTTCCCCTCGCCAAGGACAACAGATAACAGCATAAAACCAGGGAATCCAGAACCAGGGGGCACGGTCTGAGGATATGGGGTAGACCATTTAGGACTGAGGTGAGGAGAAATTTCTTCACCCAGAGAGAGTGGTGAGCCTGTGGAATTCGCTACCACAGAAAGTAGTTGAGGCCAAAGCATTGTATGTTTTCAAGGAGTTAGATATAGCTCTCAGGGCGAAAGGGATCAAAGGATACGGGGAGAAAGCGGGAGCAGGCTGAGTTGGATGATCAGCCATGATCATGATGAATGACAGAGCAATGTCGAAGGGCCGAATGGCCTACTCCTGCTCCTATTTTCTATGTTTCACTTGCATAGTTAAAGCTGCCAGCATTTAGACTCTCACAGAACAGACAGGGTATTTGTGGCTGGACTAGCTTCACACTCTGTTACAGGCAATGGGTCGGTCCCTTCACACTTAATTGAACTGCCATGTGACTGAAAGAATTGTCAACTAAATCCCTTCGAGGTCCTGCGAACGGCTCAGTAAGTCTGGCAATCTGAAGTTGAGCCATAAAGGGTGAAGTAGGTCCCACACCTGTGCCAAGTCCTCAGCTGAGGGACCAGCTCAGCGATTATAACTGTCCTGAGCCCAAAACTGAGACAGAGGAACCTCTACTGACAGATGTGTACCTTGAGTAGCACCTTGATCATACTTCACAGTGATGCCTCCTCCCAGGGTCACACACAATGAGTGGGCAATTGGCAAGGTGCCAGTTGATTCCCAGCCTTTTTGGAATGGTTTATCCAGGAAGCAAAAAGAGCAAAGTAATTACCTAAAAAAGTGGGGAAAGACAGACAAACACACACCTCTTTTTCAGCCCCCAGCCTCTTGGTATAGGCAGCCTCCCCGTAGCACTCCATGCACACGGCATTCAGTTTCACTACACTCTCGGCCAAGGGAACTAGATTCAGAATGTTGCCAAAAGCCTAGGGAAACAAACAGAATTAGAATCAGGTTTCACACACAATCAATAGATTTCGACTCCTTCACGAATTGCCGCCGTGGCTCATCAGATCGGCCCACGGCCGCGTCAAGAGACAACAAATTCTCTCCCTGCCGCACAGCAAGTATTCTGTTTCCTTCCTCTCACTGCAATCAGGAACGATTAAAACCCTGGAATTAAATTTCCGGTTCCACGAGACAGACAACGAATGTGGTGGAGCACATTTACCAGGTCGGTACCAGGGACGAGCAAATTCAATTATGTGGAGAGACTCTCTCAAGCTGGAATTGTTCTCCTTGACGAAGAGAGTTTTAAAGGGAATTTAAATTAAGATGTATTTGGATAGAGTAGATGAAGTGGCAGGGGAGTAGGTAATCAGAGGTCGCAATTTAAGGTGATTAGCAAAAGACTTGAGGAGGCTGTTTTTAAATGGTACAAACTACGATGATCTGGAATACACTGCCTGCAAAGATGGTAAAGCAGATTTGATATCAACCTTCAAGTGAATTGGGTATATATTCAGAGGAACAATAATGCAGGGATATTGGGAAACAGCAGGGCAGTGATAGGTCATTCAAAGAGCTGGCACAGGTACAATGGGTCAAATGGTCTCCTTCAGTGCAGTACCATTTCACCATCACTCATTCTGAATTGGTTTTAAGTAAGATGTTGTGACTGCCCCTCCACCCACTTCAACATTGCTACTCTTTGGGTTGAGGTGGGCCGGTGATTAGTCTACAGTGCCTCGAATGATAAAACCACTAGATCTCTCCCCCGGGAAGGGCCTGACCTCTGCTTAAGCGTGGAAAAGGTCAGGAACTTAATGGAAATTCTTAAATGGCTGCGGAGTATATTTCATAAAAAGCATTCCTTCCCTCCCTCAGGCAAAATAGACTGAATGCAGTTTGGTTGTTGTAAAGGATGTGATTATAATATTGGACAGGCACCACACAACTTCAACAAGATGTACTCATATGTGCAGTTGTACTTATTCCTCACGGGTTAGCCTCACTTTTCTTTGGAAAGTTCCATCCAGGGCGGCCACAATCACAGTTTTTCCTTTGTTAGCCATTTCCTCAGCAAATTCAACACAGTCTGGAAACTAGAGAGATAGAAGAAATTCAACATCATGCTCCGAAACAGCACCTTTCCTCAGATTCAGACAAGCCAAATCAACAACAACCCGCCTTTACATTAGCACTGTCAACGTAGGAAAACGTCCCAAGGTATTTTTCAATGGGGCAATCAAAACAATTTTCAGCCTCCAAGACCACTGGTCCCTCGCACACTGGCTGGTGAATGGATAGCACTAATAGCTCAGTAGATAGGTGCAATGCCTGGTGCGGTACTGAACCAGTAAGAATGGGGAGGTCCCAAGTTTGACCCTTGTTCTGCAATGAGTTACTAGGCTTGAACAGTGGAAAGCATGGACTTTCAAAAGGCATCTGATAAGTGCCACACAACAGATTTGTCAGCAAAGCTGGAGCTGGTGGAATAAAAGGGAAAGTAGCAACGTGGATATGAAATTGGCTGAGGGACAGGAAACAGAGTAATGGTGAATGATTGTTTTTCAGGCTGGAGGAAGGTTTATAGTGGACTTCCCCGGGGTCAGTGTTGGAACCCCTGTTCCTCCTGATATATA
The DNA here is from genome assembly GCF_964194155.1 of Cetorhinus maximus. Classification (NCBI taxonomy): domain Eukaryota; kingdom Metazoa; phylum Chordata; class Chondrichthyes; order Lamniformes; family Cetorhinidae; genus Cetorhinus; species Cetorhinus maximus. The sequence continues at coordinate 45,854,218 of NC_135902.1, read as the reverse complement.
TTGATGACCTAGACTTTGGTGTACAGGGCAAAATTTCAAAATTTGCAGCTGACAAAGCTGGTTAGTATTGTAAGCTGTGAGGAGAATGGTGTGGAACTTCAAGAGGACATGGATAAGCTGGTGGGATGGAAAGACAAGTGGCAGATGAAATTTAATGCAGAGAAGTGTGAAGTGATTCATTTTGTTAGGAAGAATGTGGAGAGACAATACAAAATAAAGGGTCCAATTCTAAAGGAGGTGCAGGAGTAGAGGGATCTGGGAGTATGTGTACACAAATCATTGAAGGTGGCAGGACAAGTTAATAGAGCGTTTAATAAAGCATATGGGATCCTAGGCTTTATAAACAGGGTCATAGAGTACAAAAGCAAGGTGGTTATGATAAACTTGTACAAACACTGGTTTGGCCTCATCTGGAGTATTGCATCCAGTTCTAGGCACCACACTTTAGAAAAGATGTGAAGGCTTTGGAGGGAGTGCAGAGAAGATTTACAAGAATGGTTCCAGGGATGAGAAACTTCAACTTGTGTAGATAGGTTGGAGAAGCCGGAATGACGTTTCTTGGAGAAGGCTGAAAGGAGACTTGATACAGGTATTCAAAATCATGAGGGGACTGCACAGAGTTGTTACAAAGATGTGCTTACAGAATATTAATTTGTAATTTTATCAGCTGGTCATATATACATATTGAGTCTTTTTAAAAAGAAGCATTTTTCCTAAACAAAGGACACTAACTTGAAGTAGCTGCTAATTTGTACCTGTGAGTCACACTCCATTCCCTGGAGACCCCAGAGACAATGGCACCCCTGGAGGTGTGAACAGCTCCCTCCTATCTCATCAAGATTGGGAGGACAGATCATTCAGTAGTTAATGGCTGGGATGTTAAAAAAATAAATTACCTTGGCTACAGAACAATGGATAAAGGGAAGGAATGCGAAACATGAACTAGTCCTCTATATTCTTAGTAATATACAACCGGCATGGAGAGGTCATGTGATACAATCTTTTGTGTGGATACTGAAATTTTGATCTAAGCAGGGAGCACACAGACTGTCACAGGTGGCAAGAGTCTCCCTCTCTACAATATTTCATCAAAGTCCGAACCATGTTTTGCTGAGAGAAAAAAAAAAGTGTCTACGTCCCTGTAAACAGAGACTATTTAAAACCGTCGGATTTTGATTCCAGGAGGAAAGGGGATCTACCAGCCACGATTAAAAAGCAACTGCTTCAATAAAAAGCCAGGGCCTGGATACAATCAAATGAATCTTTATTGACTTTACCTTTTCACCTGCATCTCACTTGGCCAAGTTTACCATCTGATGCTCTCTCAAGTAGTATTTTTTCCTGTATGCTTGGGGTTGGAGTGTGTGTTTGCACACATTAGTGGGAAGTAGGAAGTATTTGAACATTTTAATATTTTTACCTGGCAGGGTTTTGGTAATAAAGCTAACTTCTTAGCGTGATTAACTCAAGAATATCTGTCTGGCTTAATCCTGAACAGCTGCACCCTGCCAAGTACATACAGGATTGGCAATGCAACATCCTTTTTAAAATGCAAACCTTTCTTAGAACCAACAGGAGAGTGGGAAATAGAGAAGTCAGTTCACCCCTCTACACTTGTTCATAACAGTAGATAGAGAGAAATTGTTCCCATTGGTGGGGAGATCAAGAACTAGAGGGCACAGACTTAAAGTAGTTGGCAAAAGCAATAGGGCATGAAAAAAAGCTTTTTTCACACAGCGAGTGGTTCGGATCCGGAATGCACTGCCTCAAGAGTGAGGTGGAGGCAGATTTAATCATGGCATTCAAAAGGGAATTGGATCATTATCTTAAAGGAAAAAGGGGATAAGGCACGGAAGTGGCACTAGGTGTGTTGCTCCTTCAGAGGGTTAGCACAGATATGATGGGCTGAATAGCCTCCCTCTGTGCTGTAACCATTCTACGATTCTATGAAGCTGCTACAATTAGCTTCAATGTCCCCAAATTGGGGATTTGGGGTAAGAGCTAGTGGCAGGGGTGGGGGAAAGAAATCAGGCAAGAGCACAGCTGGATAGTATATTGCCAGTTATCAGGCCAGAGAAGATTAGATTCTACAATGGTGTCTCACAGTCGAGGAGTCCAGCAGTCACTACCAGGTTTACACTTAGGGAAGATACCTGGAGGGAGCTGAATCATGTACCAGAATGAGGCAGCACCTTTAGAAGCCACACAGTTCCCTTAAAAGGTTGAAAACAGCAAAGTTTTCCACTCCAAAGTTCTTAATCTATTGAAAAGGGAATTTACCCAGGGATTAGCATTCAGCACAATGACTCTGAATAGCTTGGATTTCTCAATACAGTGCACACTCGAATTTCAAGTAAAGCAAGCACGATGGGCCACACTTACAAACTGTCCTTCATCAATTCCAATGACTGCAGATTTCAACGCTTCTTGGTAAACTTCGCTCAGTTTTGTTGCAGGAACTGCCTGCATTGTAAACCTGAGGAGATAAAAAAGCAAAACGTCAGCAGGTTTTACAGATGCAAGTTCTGGACCAACATCATCAATCCTAATTCAGAACTGTGTGGTGCACCCCAACTAACTCTGCCAATTAGAGGACGACAAATTACAAAGATGCATGATCAGCACAGTGATCATTGCAGAACTCAGACCCACTTCGGTTTAGGTTTACAGTGGTGTAAAACAAAACAGGCACAGAATATCAAATTTGTGGTGTAGAATTTGACAATTGCCTCAAATTATTAGTGCTTGCCCCCCCACCCCCAAGACAGAGAAACTGGAATCTTAGACATGTGAAGCCCACATATGTCTCAGGTGTTTTATGTGCCCTAGATGGTTGTTTCCAACTGCTTACTGTCAAACTCAAAGAGCAACTGTGCAACATTTAGAAGCCTGCAGGGTTCTAGGTAGTGGGAAACCGTCCTTTGGGTGAGGAGACTAGATAAAAGGCAATGCAGACATTCCCCGAGAGTGCTGAATTGACAAACAACTAGGAGAGGTAACCATGAGCAAAACCACAGGATTGATATAACAAGTTGCTGTCAAACAGGGAGGACCTAAACACAGTAATAATAGAATAATAACTGAGTATTGCTGAAAAAGACATTTTGTCAAAGCTTTTCGTCTTGCACTCATCAGGAAAATTGCAAGAATACCAATGTCAGGGGAAGCAACAACTTTATGAGAAGAGAGTGCTGATTGGTTGGCAAGCAGACACTGATTGGTGGAGACGTTGCCGTGGAAAATGCACAGGTGACTGACAGTTAACTGCCAAGCATTGTTTGAAATTTAAACCAGGCAACTTGACTCTGATTGGTCAAGGTGTTGCCCTGAGGAATGAACCAGTGAATGACTTATCACTTATTTTGTTTAGCTGAAACAGGAGCAATGTGCATTCATGCTCTTTCTGCCTACAAAGAACAGGGCCCTGTGTATTAGTATATGTAGCTTCCAGTACACACAAATGTACTGCACTGCGAGATCGACAATTTTCAATTGGTTGTCAGCATAATTTTTAGCACACTGATGACTATTTAGCAAAGGTTGTCCAATCGCAGGATCACATCTAATGCAGTGACCCAGCCTCCACTGCTTTCTGGGGAAGAGAATTCCACAGACTAATGACCCTGAAAGAAAAAAATTCTCCTCACCTCAGTCTTAAAAGGGAGGCCTCTTATTCCTAAAACTGTGTCCACTAGTTCTAGTCTCCCCCACAAGAGGAAACATCCTCCTAGTATCCACCCTAACAATCCCCCTCAGGATCATATATGTTTCAATAAGATCGCCTCTCGTTCTAGAAGGCATGGAGGGAGTAATATGCCATATGGAAGGCATGCTCATACAGAGCTTCATGAGAGAAAAGTATGATCGCAAAATCAGAACAGTCCTGAGAGTCTTATAGGATGCAGATCTAACACTGAACAAAAATGCAAGTTCATCAAGTCTATAATAGAGTTTCTAGGTCACTTGGTACAAACCACTGGAATCATAGATGATCCACAAAAAACAAAAGTAATCAGGGTATTCCCACAAACCAGGAACATAACTGAGATTCAAAGATTCCTTGGGGTGACCAACCAAGTAGACAAAGTTCCTACCAAAATTAGCAGAGGACAATGAGCCCTTGAGATAGCTGTCGAGACAGGGTTAACAATGGTGCTGGAATGTGGATCAGCAGGGTGCTTTCAAAGGAATTAAACAACTTTTTATCTCTTCTGAAATCCTGGCACGTTACGAACCAGAATTACCGACCGTAGCAGCAGCAGATGCATCGTCTACAGGTCTGGGGGCAGTTTTATTTCAAGTGCAGAGAGGCAGCAAGCATTGACCAGTCTACTGTGCCTCTAGGTCACTAACAGAAACAAAACAACCATACACCATGATGGAAACTGTAGCATTGGCAGCAACGTGGGTGTGCAAAAACTTTTCAATGTTATGGAATTGCATTTCGAAATAGAAACAGACCATAAGCCACTAGCCACCCTATTGAACATGAAGGAAATTGTGAAGATGCCATCCAGAATCCAGCGGTTCAGACTAAAATTGATGAGATACAACTCCATCACAGAGTATGTGCAATGGAAGTATTAAATAGTAACAGCAGATGCAACATATGGCAGACATACTGTCATGAACACCATTAGAAGGAACTAAACAAAAGGATTTACACTTTATGGAGGTTGAAGCATACATGTTCTTAATCAGTCAGCACTTACTAGCTACTGCAAAAAAGTTGCAGAAAAATGACCAACTCCTGCTCCAAAGTCCTAGGTTCCTATAAGAACCCTGGCCCATCTGCATGGACAGCAGCCAGATCCGACTCCCAGCCTCATTACTGGCTTCACAGCCAGCTTCCCCTTTCTCATTTTTGGCTTCTCTGCAGCCTCCTCTCAACAAGGTTGGCAATGGCGCAGCCAAAGGTTTCCTGCTTGGTGGTAGCAGGGCTGGATAGAATAATTATCCAATCACAGGTTCTCTCCCTCCTGGCTTTGCTGCTCCTCCAATCAGAGATCCTATCTCTAGAGGAGCAGCAAGAGTGGGAAAGAGGGAACCTGTGATTGGAGGGGCTGTAGCAGCGAGCTTGGGAGAGAATCTGTGACTGGAGGAGGAGCTCCTCACAGATTCTGTCTCTCTCCCACTCGCTGCTCTTTAAATCAAACACTGTGTTATTTTCCCCACTCCCCATGAGATATCATGCGAGTAATATGTACAGGGGAAGATCCTTCTTAAATTTTCTGCACCTGTCTTTGATTTTTCGCAGGCTACTTGTGTGGTTTCCAGGGCAAATTCACCCGAGCCCCAATGTATTTTGGACATTGAAGAGCTGGGGTTGATTGTGTTAAAGACGGCAGAGAAACCAAGGAGAGGGAAAGGGATATGTTAGCAATTAATCAGATGGATGGAAGAACAGAGGGTTAGAAACGAACAATAAAATCTGCCAAACTGAGAAATGTATACTAGTATGCTTCAGGTTTTGTAACTGCTTGATCACAGAATATCAGTGTAATAAAATTTAGCTTATAGGTGATTAATAAGATCATAAGGTGGCAAGAAACAGGAGTAGGCCATTCAGCCTAATCCCCATACAATAAGTTCAAGGCTGACTGGATTGTGGGTCTTTGCTTCACTTTCCTGCCTAACCCCATAATCCTCGACTCCCTTGTAGGTCAAAACTCTGTCTAACTCAGCCTTGAATGTATTTAATGACCTAGACTCCACTGCTCTCTGTGGAACAGAAATTCACAAATATGCTAGGGGAACAAGAATTAAAATTCAGACCCAGCACCTCATCACACACCACAGAAAGTTAAAACAATGGAACTATTGATATTTTTATAAATATCCCTGAAGTTTCACACTCGTTGTGGCTATTCCTTGGAAGAGAGCAGAGGGCATCTACTGGCAGCACTTATTTGGTGGGCGATAGCTAGTTAAGGGACAACTCAGCTAGCTAATCTCCAGGCATGAAGGTTAGAAATCAAGCCCATGGATTCCAGTCAAAAACAATAGGACACAGAACCACACCACCTGAGTTTGTGAGAATTATCTGGTATAAGGGCAGATACAGAGCAGAGCTCTCTATTTAAGAAGTGCCAAAGTCATAGCAAGGTTAGCAGCAAGTATTTTGTTATTTACAAGGGGCATTAAGAAATAAGCTGTAATGTACTGTAAACATTTACCTTGTTCACAATTAGATAGTAAAAGTATGAGCACTGGTCAAGCACAGACTGTTGTACCCACTTAGCCACAGTGTGCTGCAACTCCCAGTTATAAGACTGCACTCAATACTCACCTGTCATGTGTAGCCAGGTCTTCCTTACTGTACCGAGTGTCCTTTGCATACTTTACCACAAGACAGTGGTATTGAGCAATCTGAAACCTTCTCACCCGACGCATCAGCTCTGTGCTGTAGTGGAAAGAAAAAAAAGTGAAAAGGTTTAGTCAGGTGCACACGTTGTGAAGTTGAGACTGCTGAAAGTGTGCGCAGAATTCGGGTTTTGATCCTCAACTGTAGAAGGGAGGGTTATTGCCCTCTCTTCCTATAGAAGCATCTGTTCAGCCGATGAAGCAGGTTGAGATTGAGAGCTAGCTGAGCGAAGGAAAGGAAACAGCAGGTGCAATGCTGAACTGGCACCTTACCACACTGACAAAATTCAATTCTCAGAATTGGCAACATGTCAGCAATGGGCAGTGGTAGCACTCTTGCCCGAGTCAAGTTCAAATTTCATTCTAGGGACTTGAGCGCATTCTTAATCTTTAAAGAATCACAACATCTTCAGTGTTTTTAATCCACTTTCCTGCTTTAACAAAGGAGAGAGGTTGTAAAGCTCCAGAGGCAGGCGTTTGTTTAGTAGTATCTTTCTAAATTTAGACAGAGAACTTTTGAATGAGTCAATTTGGATCCCTACAGCAATTTAACAACTGATTTATTCAAAGTTTTTAATCCTCATAGAATCAACCAGAGAATGTTCTAATTTCTTGTGCTGTTTTATAGTTTGAAAATGTATTAAATAAAATTGGATATTGCATTTAAGTGGCAGCCTTGGTTTATGTGTAATATTTTAATCACTCAGTTACATGTTTGTGGTTCAAAGCCCTCTCCAGAGACTTGATAGTACAATCCAAGTGGACACTTCAGTGCAGTATTAGGAGAGTGCTGCGCTGTTGGAGGCGCTGTCTTTCAGATAGATTCCATGAGTTCCCAGGGCGACATTTATCCCTCAAATACCACCATCAAAACAAACATTTCTTGGTTATTTATTTCATTGCTGTTTTTGCCGTCCTACTGCAATAATCCTAATTAATAAACCATCTTCTTAATTTCCCCCTCCCTCAACCACAACAAGTGTGAGGAGCTCATGGATTTGTCACCAAGATTGAGACCACTCGGTCTGCTGTTTCACTTACCCTAACCCACTGGGATAAATGTCTGAGGCTCCCTTCTCCCACACTACTTCTGAACTTGTTTCCATCTCTAGTTCTTCTCCTATCTCTCCTCATATCTTCTCCAAGCTCATCTTGTCTATGAAACCCACCTCCTGCTCTCTCGACCCTATTCCCACTAAACTACTGACCATCCAACTGCCCTCCCACTTCCATCTTAACTGAAGTTGTTCATGGTTTTCTCTCCTCAGATTGTTTCATGCTCCTTTAGCTGAGGAGGAGGAGGTTGATAAGGGATGGGGGACGGGACACAACGGTGGAAATGTTGAGATAGATGCCCAGTACACAGAATCGACTCTGCACCTGATATATCATAGTCAACAGGGAGGACCTAATACAGGGGCATTTCTCATAACCAACATTGAGGATATAGATGCACCTTCAGAAGCAAAAGGCCATCAGGCCATTGACATACAAGTGCCCTCGAGACCATAGGGACCTCACCTCTTCCAGGAGATGAACATTCCCCGACAGGAGAGAGAAAATCTACTAGTAAGCTCGAGACTCTCTGGCATCACAATGGCTGAAATCTTCAGCATCATAAGTCTGCATTCAGCCACAATGAGGGATTGACCTCGAGATGCCACGCAGCAAGAGGGGCCTGTAAGTGGATTTTGGATCGTGCCAAATACAGGGTGAACAAGTCACTGAGTGACTAAGTGAAATCTGGCTCCTACGTCAAGAGTGCAACTGTGCAGTGTCGGATGAGTCTTAGCACATGTCGATATGACAGATGGACAACAGAAATGCTGCAAATCAAGATTGTGCAGCATAAATTACCATCTGTGCCACGCAAGTGCCAGGCAGTGACCATCTCTAACAAGAGAGACTATAACCATCTTCTCTTGACATTCAATGGCATTACCATCGCCGAATCCCCCACTATCAACATCTTGCGGGTCACCATTGAACAGAAACTGAAACTGGACCAGCCATATAAATATTGTGGCTACCAGAGCAGGTTAGAGGCTGGGAATTCTGAGGCGAATAAATCAGAGAATTGTTACTGCACAGAAAGTGGCCATTCGGCCCATTGTTTCTGCACTGGCTCTCTGAATGAGAATTATGACTCAGTGCCATTCTCCTGCCTTTTTTCCGTAATCCTGCACATTGTTTTTATTAAAATGATTAACAATTGCCCTCTTGAATGCTTCGATTGAACCTGCCTCCACCTCACCTCCAAGCAGTGCATTCTAGACCACTTGCTGTGTGAGAAAGTTTTTTTCTCACATCACATTTGCTTCTTTTGCAAATCAATTTAACTCTGGGCCCTCTCATTCTTAACCTTTTTACGGGTGGGAACAGTTTCTCCCTATCTACTATATCCAGCCCCCTCATGATTTTGAACACCGCTATCTAATCTCCTCTTAGCTTTCCCATCTCCAAGGAAAACAGTCCCAAACTCTCCAATCTACGTTCATAACTCAAGTTTCTCACCCCTGGAACATTCTTGCAAACCTCTTCTGCATTCTTTCAAATGCATTCACATCCTTCCTATAGTGTGGTGCCCAGAACTGTACACAATACTCCAGCTGAGGTCCAACTAGTGCCTTATATAAGTTCAGCATAACCTCCCTGCTCTTGTACTCTATGCAATTCTTGTACTCTACCTGCACATCCTTAAGGGTTGTACCCCTTATTTTATATTGTCTCTCCATGTTCTTCCTACCAAAATGAATCATCTCACACTTCTCTGCATTGAACTTCATATGCCACCCATCTGCACACTCCACCAACTTGTCTATGTCCTTTTGAAGTTCTACATTGCCCTCCGTTTACAATGCTTCCAAGTTTTGTATCATCCGCAAACTTTGAAATTGTCCCCTGCACACCAAGATCTAGATCACTAATATATATCAGGAAAAGCAGGGGTCCCCAAAGTGCAGGATTACAGAAAAAAGGCAGGAGAATGGCACTGAGTCATAATGCTCATTCAGCGAGCCAGTGCAGAAACAATGGGCCCAATGGCCACCGACCCATGGGAAACTCCATTACAAACCTTCCTCCATCCTGAAAAATATCAATTGACCATTACCCTCTGTTTCCTATTACTCAGCCAATTTTGTATCAATGTTGCTACTGTCCTTTTTATTCCATGAGCTATAATTTTTCTCACAAGTCTGTTGTGTGGCACTGTACCAAATGCCTTTTGGAAGTCCATGTACACATCAACAGCAATAACCCTCATCTACCCTCTTTGTTACCTCTTCAAAAAACGCCACCGAGTTAGTTAAACATGATTTCCCCTTTAGAAATCCATGCTGGTTCTTCCTTTATCAGCCCACATTTTCCATGTGACTACTAATTCTATCTCAAATAATTGTTTCTAGAAGCTTCCCCACCACTGAAGTTAAACTGACAGGTCTGTAATTGCTGGGCTTATCCTTACAACCTTTTTTGAACAAGTGCTTAATGTTTGCAGTTCTCCAGTCCACTGGCACCTCACTGGGGTCTAGGGAAGACTGAAACATTATAGCCAGTGCCCCTGCAATTCCCACTATTACTTCCATCAATACCCTTGGATGAACCTCATCTGGTCCCAGTGCCTTGTCAACCTTAAGTACCGACAGTTTATCCAACATTTCCTCCTTATCAGTTTTGAACCCTGCTAGTGAGAGTTGCCTCCTCTGTCACCAATTGCTCGGTACCATCTGCTTCCTTGGTAAAGACAGATGCAAAGTATTTACATAACACCTCAGCTATGCCCCCTGCCTCCATGTGTAAATCCCCTTTCTGGTCCTTAATCGGCCCTACTCTTCCTTTTACCACCCTCTTATTATTTATGTGCTGATAGAAGACTTTGGGATTCTCCTTCGCATTGGCTGCCAGTCTTCTCTCATAATCTCTCTTTGCTTCATCTCCCCTCTGAACCTTCTGTATTCTGCTTGATTTTCATTGGATTTTCTACCTGACACCTGTCAATAAGCACACTTTTTCTTTATATTAATTTTCATATCCTTTTTCATCCAGACAGCTCCAGATTTGTTTGCCCTACCTTTCCCTTTTGAGGGAATATACCTTGATTGTGCCCGAATCATTTCTTCTTTGAAGGTAGCCCATTGTTCAGCCACAGTTTCTCCTGCCAACCTTCGTTTCCAGTCTATCCAACCCAGCTTGGTTCTTGCCCCATTAAAATTGGCTCTCCCCCAGTTAATTGTTTTTACTCTGGATTGCGCATTGTCCTTTTCTACTGTTATCCTAAACTTTACGATACAATAATCACACTCTCCTAAATGTTCCCGCACTGATACTTGATCCACTTGGCCCACCTCATTTCCAAGAACCAGGTCCAACATTGCATCCTTTCTTAAACAAAAACAGAATTACCTGGAAAAACTCAGCAGGTCTGGCAGCATCGGCAGGGAAGAAAAGAGTCGACGTTTCGAGTCCTCATGACCCTTCAACAGAACTGAGTATAGTTAGGAGAGGGGTGAAATATAAGCTGGTTTAAGGTGGGGGGCAGGGGGGTGGGGAAGAGAGAAGTTGAGGGTGGGGTGGTTGTAGGAACAAGCAAGCAGTGATAGGAGCAGATAATCAAAAGATGTCACAGACAAAAGGATCAAAGATGTTGAAGGTGGTGATATTATCTAAGAAAATGTGCTAATTAAGAATGGATGGCAGGACACTCAAGGTACAGCTCTAGTGGGGGTGGGGTGGAAAGACTGACAAGGTATTAGTTGTAGATTTAAAAATAATGGAAATAGGTGGGAAAAGAAAAATCTATATAAATTATTGAAAAAAACAAAAGGGAGGGGGAAGAAACGGGGTGGGGATGGGGAGTTTAAGATCTAAAGTTGTTGAATTCAATATTCAGCCCAGAAGGGCTTTTCTTCTCCGCCGATGCTGCCAGACCTGCTGAGTTTTTCCAGGTAATTCTGTTTTTGTTTTGTATTTCCAGCATCCGCAGTAGTTTTTTGTTTTTATCTCAGTGCATCCTTTCTTGTTGGACTGGACACATACTGTAGAAAATTCTCCTGAACACAATCTGGGAACTCTTGCCCCTCTCTGCTCTTTACACTACCACTGTCCCAGTCTACATTCGGGTAACTAAAGTCCCCAAATATGTTTGCATCTCTGCAATTTCCCTGCAGGTTTGTTCCTCTACATCCTTCTCACTAGTTGACGGTCTCTAGACTACACTGAGCAATGTAACTGGACCCTTTTTGTTCCTTGGCTCTAGCCAAATTGATTCTGTCCTTGAACCCTCCGGGACATCCTCTTTCTCCAGCACTGCAATGCTCTCCTTAACCAACACCACCACCCCTCCTCCTTTCCTTCCTGCCCCATTTTTCCTGAACACCTTGTACCCAGGTTTATTACCCAGTCTTGCCCTTCCTTGAGCCCAGGTTCTTGTTATTGCCACAATATAATTTTTCCACATGGCAATCTGCACCCGTAACTCCCCAAACTTATTTACTATACTCTGTGCATTCGCATACATGCACAGTAACCCTAATTTAGACTTCATGACTTTCTCCCTTACTCGGACTCCAGCTATTAACTTACTATTCTCTATACTAGTGCTATCTGTCTCTCCCAGTATTTTGTGCACCCTGGTGTTCCTCTCTAATACTCTCTCCTGGTTCCCACACCCCTGCAGAGTTAGTTTAAAGCCCTCTCAACACCACTAGCAAAGCGCCAGCAAAGAACTCAGTCCCGGCTCTGCTCAAGTGCAACCCGTCCGGCTTGTACAGGTGCTGTCTTCTCCAGAGCCAGTCCCAGGAATCTAAACCACACCCACCTCCACCCTGCACCATCTTTCCAGCCACACATTCACTTTCCAGCCTTATCTCCTATTTCTGTTATCACTTGCACATGGCACTGGGTGTAATCTGGAAATCACTACATTCGAGGTCCTGCTTGCTAATTTTCAACCTAGCTCCCTAAATTCTGATTGGAGGGCCACCCCCCCCTTCTGCTACCCAAGTCATTGGTACCAATGTGGATCATGACCTCTTGCTGATCACCCTCCCCCAGAAGAATGTCCTGCAGCCGCTCGGTGACATCCTTGACCCTGGCACCAGGAGGCAACACACCATCCTGGATTCACATCTACGGCTTCTGAAAAGCCTGTCTGTTCCCCTAACTAATGAATCCCCTATCACTATTGTTCTTCCTCCCCTCCTGTATAGCCGAGTCACTTGTGGTGCCACAAACGTGGCTTTGACTGCACTCCTCTGAGGAATCAACAACCTCACCAGTATCCAAAAGGGAAAAGCCGATTAGCGAGCGGGACCCCAGGGGACTCCTGCACTACCTGCCTGGTTCTCTTGGCCTGCCTGGTGGTCATTCATTCCCTTTCTGCCTGCGGTGTGACCACCTCTCTGAACGTGCTATCCACGTAGTTCTCAGCCTCGCGAATGTGCCACAGTGACTCCAACTCCAACGCTCAATCTCCGAAACCTAGCGCTCAAGTTTCTGCAGCTGGCAGCACTTCCTGCTGGTCATTTCGGACACCAGGGGTGTGCACAAATTCCCACAAATTACAGGACATGCATTCCACACTGAGCTGCCCCGCCATGTCTTAATTTTACTTCCCTTAGGTTAACTTTAATTTACTTTCATTACTTCATTTTACGGCCCTGGCTTAAATTTACTCCCCTATTCCTACTGTTTCTTACTTAAATCCAAGTAGCTGCATCTTTAAAGATAATACACTTTTCTCATTTACAGGTATTTAAAGACACTCCCTAACAGCAGTTTCTCACCAACCAATCAACTTACAGTTTTCCTGTGACGTCACTGTTCATTTTTTTGCTTCAAACCTGGCATGGTAGAGCTGAAGCTGAAGCAGCTGTCTCCCGCGCGTCCTCAAACCAGGTTTGCTCTCTGCTTCTCTCCCGGGTAAATAACTCACCTCCTGACTTCCCAAAGCCTGTCCACCATCTACAAGGCTCAAGTCGGGAGTGTGATGGAATACTCTCCACTTGCCTGGGTGAATGCAGCTCCAACAACACTCAACAAGCTGAACACCACCCAGGACAAAGCAACCTGCTTGTGTGGCACCCTATCCACCACCTTAAAGCATTCACTCCCTTCACCACTGACACACAGTGGTAGCAGTGTGTACTATCTGCAAGACAGTCTGCTGCAACTCACCAAGGCTCCTTCGACAGCAACCGTCCAAATCCACAACCTCAACTGACTGGAAGGACAAGGGCCACCACCACCACCACCTGCAAGTTCCCCTCCAAGCCGCACATCGAGACTTTGAACGAAAATGCAGTTGTTGGGTCAAAGTCCTGGAGCTGCATTCCTTAATGCACTGTTTGTGCAAATACAGTGTATGGACTGCAGTGTCTTATGAAGGCGTCTCATCACAACCGCCTTCAAGGGCGATTAGAGGTGGGCCTGAAATGCTAACCCAGGCAGCGGTGCACACACCCCATGATTGGCTGTTATCAGCAGTGAAAGTATGACTGACTTGAAAGTGAGTGAAAGTAATGATGGACTTGCATGGCCACACCCTTCACAACTGCCAGGTGACTAAGGGGTGAACTTTTGGCTCCAATATTTACTGACACTGGTTAAGAGCATTGATGTTTACCCTGTTATTGTACGCACAACTCAACACATATAACCCAACGCATCAATCCTTTGATTTCTGTGGTGTATTTACAAACATTGGAAAGAGCATACTTAACAGTGTGGCATATAACACCACATGTGAACCCGTTAGTGATCAAATCTGCTCACGGGCACTCCAACGTGATGCCCTCTGTTGCCTCAGAGGAGGCGGAGACAGGCTCCTCATCTCTCTGTCTGCAACACATTGAGGAGCATCGCAGCTGGCCTCAGTGTGCAGGGACCCGTTGGGGACCTATCCAAGTCTGCGGGACCTGCGCTGCTGTAGGAGCGGCTGTGGTCACTGGAGCACGTGCTACAGGTAAGGACTCTAGTGGAGGGGCCTCATCCTCTTCTACAACCACCTCAGCCCTGGGTTGTCTTTCTGGAGGGTTGGATGGGCTGGCCTGCTGGGGCGCAGCAGTCATCCATTCCATCATCTGTTGTGCCACCAGCGAGAATGCCCAGTTATGGGTATACAACTCCTCATGTATTCCATGGAGGACAGTACTCATATTCTGAACAGAACGCGCCAGGGCACTGAGTGAGCCTTGTTCCCTTTGCAGGAGTTCATGCTGCTTATCCACTCGGAGTGATGCTGCATGTGACTCTCCATGAAATTGACCTGTCGCTCATGGTTGGAACTTGGAGCTCATGCAATTGAGCCCCCGAGACAAAATTGAGCTCATCACCACAAAGGGCTCCTTTACTCGTAGTGCATGAGCACACATTGCCTGGGGAAACTGCCAGAGATCCGCACACCTGCTGCTACTGATCCAAGTGCTATGCCCCATAAGGTGACTCCCAAGGCCCAACCTCGATGCCAACTCGAACATCATCACTGCCCTCCTTCCTCCAAGGAGAGTTGTGTGCAGATGTTTCTGATCCTGACACCACCTCCTGCAGTGCCCAGGTGCAACCAACTCTAGTAATCCTTGGTCAGTGAGAGAGCACATGAAGTTACAGGACAATATCAGAAACCATATGAGCTGAACCATTGGCTGATACCATCTCTTCATGCTCTACCTTGCACCAGCTGTCCATTATAGTAAGGCCACATCCTGTGTGCTGAATAACCATCACCCCCATCAATGATGCCATGATCTAAGGTGCCTATAACCCTGCCGTTGGCATCTGCAATGGGTGATTCACCATTACCAATATTGGCCTAGAGCGCGCATGTGTAATTTGTATGGCCCTCTCCTCCACTGAATAAATCATTCTCAGCCTCGCATTGCCACCTTCTGTTCAGGCCATCTTTACATTTAGTGTTCTCTTCTCCTGCTAATAGTCAATAAAGACAAGTTAAAGACATTGACTCCAGCATCCAGGTATGATCCTGATCTATCTGGGATCAAAATGGGCATTCCATTGCCATCCCGTGAACACCTGGACATACAAGAGTGTCATGCCCATTCGGTCATCCTTGATGATGGGGAAATAGGTGCCAATTGTGTCCCACCTGATGTCTCATTCACGTGGCACCCAAAGTGGATGGAAATTCATGCTTCAGTCAAGCAACTCACCTTGCTTGAGCGCAGGAAGTCGTGGAGTTGCTTGTGGCACCGTATCCAAGATCTTTGCTGTTTACCTGATGCGCTCACCGCCACTGCTATTGCCTGCCAGGCTCTCTTGGGTAACACCAGGAGATTCTTTTTACCCACTGGATAAAGTGTTTAACTCTAGCCTTCAACCTCCTGCAGGAGCTACAGGTCCTGGTCGCAGAACCTGGGTGCATTTAATCCATGAGACTTACTCATGGCCGCTCCTCTAGGAAATCCTGCCATCACAATGAATAAAGTATATGGATGAGGATCATGCTATGGGTTCTGCTACTCAATACTCATGTGCAATCTCTTGCTGCAAGCTTAATCCTGAGTTGTGCACAGGCTGATGTTGTTAGGGGTGTTTGTTCATTTGTTGGGTATACAGTTGCCAGCTGCAGTTGGACATTTTCCTGTAAGTTCCAACATATGAACTCCTGTGTCCAAACAGCCTTTCCATCCATTGCTGGAGAATCCCGAGCAATCTTGGAAGGTTGGTAACCCTCACTGGGTGCAGTGTGTTTGTGTGTGAGCATCCCAAAATGGCAGAGTGTTCTGGAGCTTATAGGACCCTGGAGTCACAAAGGCAGTGAAGGCAATGTGCTGATGTCACGGTTATGGGTGAGGCACTTTTGGGCGCCCACACTTGAAATTGTGACAGTAAAAGGGCGTGTGGCAGAACATGAAGGATCTGCAAGTGGAGTTCTGAGTCCAGCCGCTGAGTTACTATGCTCATTTCACTTGCTGCAGTGTCGTGACTTGCTGCAGTTGCAAAGGTGCAGACATCTACATGGCTGGGTATGGTGGATCTTTGGCCACAGTGAATGACTGTGTGTGGACACTCTACACATTTCCAATGGTCAGACTTCACAATCTAAAGTTTCCTATGGAAGACTCATGATGGGCCATCTCCTACAGCAAAAAAATCCAGTTGGCCAACATTCTTAACTTTCACTCACCTGACCGCTTCTGCAGTGTCCCAGAGTCTTGTGAACCCGTGACAACTTCCTTTGTCTCGCAGTGACTGACTTAAAGGACGGCCCTTTATATAGGCCTCAAGTAGTGAAAGGCCCGCTTCCTGATTCACATACCACGAATGCCTAAGAAATGTTTCCAGGCTGCCCGGACTGCCGCCAACACCCGGCCCCCAGCAATGAAGATCATGCCCCTGGAGCTACTTTGTCCCCTAAGGCGGGCGTGCAATGCTGGGAGTTTTCCCAAACTCCCACTACCCGCCTCAAGGATGAAAATCCAGTCCATTTTCTTCATTCTCTGCCACAAACACCACTCTCTTGCCATTGACTCCATCCCTCCCTCTGGCAATTGTCTGCAGCTGAACTAGACTGTTTGCAACCTTGGTGTCATATTTAATCCCAAGATGAATTTTCAACCACAGCTGTCACTAAGACCACCTATATCCACCTCTGTAACATCACACACCCCCGTCCCTGCTTTAGCTCTTCCGCTGCTGAAGCCCTCATCCATGTCTTTGTTACCGGTAGACTCGACTCTCACTCACGGGCAGCCTTCCACAGTCTACCCTCCGTAAACTCAAGGCCATACAAAGCCCTGAAAACTGAGTCTTATCTTGCAGCAAGTCTGTTCCCTTATCACTTGTGTGCTCACTGAACTACATTCAAGCAACACCTTAGTTTTAAAATCCCTTCACAGCCTTGCCCCTCCCTATCTCTGTAATCCCCTCCAGGCCCACAACCCTCCGAGATATTTCAGTACCCCAATTTTAAGCACTCCACCATCAGTGACTGTGCCTTCAGCTGCCTGGGCCCTAAGCTCTGAAATTCCTTCTCTAAACCTCTCTTTCCTCCTTTAAGATGCTCCTTAAAAACCTACCTCTTTAAACAAGTTTTTAGTTTCCCGTGTTGGTATCACCTTAGGTGGCTGGGTGTCAAAATTTTGTTTTAAAAAGCCTGAGAGTTTGTTTTTTGGGAAGGTTTTATTAAGTTAAAAGGCGCTATATAAATTCAAGTTGTTCTTAATTACTCTTCGGTTGTAGATAGAAAGAATTTATATGGAGCTGTGCAGGACTTCCCAAAGTGTAGGTAATACATTAGGGGGGGGAAAATGAAGCATTTAAAGAAACTGGCAACAGCCTCGACCAAGTTGTTGGGCTAATTTGAAATATTTATGTCAATTGTGTCCAAGCATTGATTTAAAATACACCAGTCAGCAGAAATATGGCGGGAACGCGCCAACACCGGATTTCTAGCAGAGAGAGAGAGAGGAAAGCGCAAATTAAAATGCAGTTAGTTAACTAGAGGTCTATTAGCACTGGGAGAAACAACTGTGAAACTCCTCGCAGTTTGCAGGATTATACAGAACTCCTGGAGCCTGGGGAGGGGGTAGAGCTGAGCGGAAGGAGAGTTGGCGCCAAAACAGCTTTAGTAAGGATTTTACTGGCAAATTCACATCAGGTCAACCAGACAGAACCTAAAAAATAAAAAAATAAGGGAGGGAAGGGGGTAAATAGAATGTTAAACCTGTTACCTTTTCCCCGAGAACATTGGTCCGAAGATGATCTGAAAGATTGCAAAGAGAAACATCAGCGTTTAGGCGCAATATTTAGGTGACGCTGCCCGAGAAATGGGATCAAATTCAAATTTACTGCCGAAATAACGAAACCTACACCAAGTTTCAAAAAAAGGGTCGTTTTCTGTATCCTTGTCATACATTCACTTGGATTGAAAAACGTTTTCAAATACTCACCACCCAGCTGGATATCAGCGCTGGGAGATTCCTCTTATCTTTAAAATAAATATATTGGATTAGTCTAAAAAGGGTAAAAATTGTATTTTTTTTCTCCTCTCTCTCTCTCTCTTACCTGAATCTGACCCTTCACTTTGCGGGGAGATGAGAGTGAGCTTTCCTGGCATGTATTCATTGTACTTGGAAAATAAAATATAAATAGCGACACAAATACAAAGCAAATCTTATACAAAGATAAAAAACAAAAAGCTAAAATCTTATACAAATAGGGTCAAAGATCGGAGGAAAATAAATAAATAGGTTCCCCTCTCTGCAGAAATAAAGGAGGGAGACGCAGAGCTGAACTCGAAAGTAAAAGAACTAAAAACCCCCGTCAATTTTAGCGCCAAAATTGCGTCAGCGAGTGGGAGTAACAATTAAACTGTATCCAATCAGAAGCCTCACTGCACTGATACTTACAACTACTGAGTGTCAGCCAACAAGTGTGTACAACCAAATAGAAAAACTATATAATGAATATAAGAATAAGAAACAGGACCTCCCGAAATATAGGTAACATACCAGGGCAACTGAAGCATAAGGTACAAAGAAAATTCCTCAAATTAAATAATATTATTTTATGTACACCAGTCCCTGCAGTGTTCACTCCTGACCGGAAGTCTACCGACATTTACACTTTTAATTGAAAAACAGTAAGGAGATTAATCGAAAATATCCTCTTACTGGATGGGGCATAGCTAATGAAACCCAAATCGTAACAAAAAAACTTAAGACATGAATTAATAACATTCCCTTGTCTAAACAACAACAACTTAGATTTATATAGCACCATTAACATAATGTAACGCCCAAAGGCACTTCACAGAGCGTTATTAAGCAAAATTAGAGACTTGGCCACAGAAGGAGATTCTAGGACAGATGGCCAAACGTTTGGTCAAAGAGGTAGGTTTTAAGGAGGGTCCGAAAGAAGGAAACCGAGACGAAGGGGTAGGGAGGGATAGATCTTGGGGCCTCGGCAACAGAAGACATGGCTGCCAATGGTGGAGAGATTAAAATCGAGGATGCTCAAGAGGCCAGGCTTAGAGGAGCTCAGATATTGCGAAGGGTTATGGGGCTGGAGGGGGTTACAGAGACAAGGAGGGGCGAGATCAGGGAGGGACTTGAAAACAAGGATGAGAATTTTAAAATTGAGGTGTTCCTCGACTTAGTCAATTTAGGTCACTAAACAATTGGGGCGATAGAGGAATGAGACTGGTGTTTGTAAGGAGGAGCGTGGCAGAGTTTTGGATGACCTCAAGTTTATAGAGGGTAAAATGTGGGAGACCAGCCAGGAATGTGTTGTAGTAGTTGAGTCGAGAGGTTACAAAGGCAGCAGATGAGCTGAGGTAGGCATGGAGTCTGATGATGTGACAGAGATGGAAATAGAGTTAGTGATGGCTACTGGATAGGATGGCATTCATCCTTTCAAGTGAAGCAGCATTTCACTTGCATTTCTCCTAACTTAGTCTACTGCATTCGTTGCTCCCAATGCGGTCTCCTCTACATTGGAAAGACCAAACGCAAACTGGGCGACCGCTTTGCAGAACACCTGCGGTCTGTCCGCAAGAAAGACCCAAACCTCCCTGTCGCTTGCCATTTTAACACTCCACCCTCCTCTCTTGCCCACATGTCTGTCCTTGGCTTGCTGCATTGTTCCAGTGAAGGCCAACGCAAACTGAAGGAATAGCACCTCATCTTCCAACTAGGCACTTTACAGCCTTCCAGACTGAATATTGAATTCAACAACTTTAGATCTTGAACTCCCTCCTCCATCCCCACCCCCTTTCCATTTCTTCCCCCTCCCTTTTGTTTTTTCCAATAATTTATATAGATTTTTCTTTTCCCACCTGTTTCCATTATTTTTAATTCTATACCTTTAATGCTCTGTCAGTCTTTCCACCCCACCCCCACTAGAGCTGTACCTTGTGTGTCCTGCCATCCATTCTTAATTAACACATTCGTTTAGATAATATCACCACCTTCAACACCTCTTTGTTCCTTTGTCTGTGACATCTTTTGATTATCTGCTCCTATCACTGCTTGCTTGACCCTACAATCACCACCCCCCAACTTCTCTCTCCCCCCGCCCCCCCCACCTTAAACCAGCTTATATTTCACCCCTCCTAATTTTACTCAGTTCTGTTGAAGGGTCATGAGGACTAGAAACGTCAACTCTTTTCTTCTCCGCCGATGCTGCCAGACCTGCTGAGTTTTTCCAAGTAATTCTGTTTTTGTTTCACCGTACCTCTCTTACTGAGCACTTCGCCCTCTGCAATCATCACCTGCACCATGAGTTCCCATCCTGCTAGGGACAATTTCCACCTCGTCCGGGATCCTGGCTATCTTCATCGCTCGGTTCTTACCTTGGCAATATCTTCTTGTAGTATGGTACCCCATGGTCTGTCGCTCTTTCCTGGGCCTTATGCCCCATTTTTTCTGTAGGGACAAAAGAGATAAGACACCATTGTCCTCTGTGGCCAATGGCATCTGCCTGTATCCAGTTGAAGCTGCATGGCTCAGCACTGACAGGTCCTCAGCAATACTATGGCTCTGAGACATTCTGAGGGTTGGGGAAGTGCCCTGGGCACACATCCCTCCCATGTTTTGGAGCAGCACGAGCCCTGGTGTGTCTGCTGGAGAGTGAGTACCCAGAGGCCTGCCCTGAAGGTTGGGGGATTGCAATCATCTTGCCAGAGTATACGATGTCATTAAACCTTTTACAGCACTGAATCCACATTCTTCTGATCACATTTCCAGCACTGACAGTGGCAGCTATCTCAACCCAGACCTGCTTAGTCTGGGTGGGTGGCCTCTCCCCATCATTCTCCAGGAAGAGGACCTCCCTCCTCTCCTTCACGGCCTCAAACATCACCTGAGGCCATTATCTGGGAACATAGAAGGGGGCGGGAGGTGTTGTACTGCCCAGTACCAGGTCTCCAGCTCCCCATCCACATCACTCCAACCACACCAAGGCTCACAGGAACTCTTCTGCTTGCCTCCTCAAGATTCACATAGCAGCCACAGTAATGGCTGGCCTGGAGAGTTTAAATCAGACCCACACCTCATCTGTCTCACCTCTGCTCCAGGCCCCCCAGCCTCTAACTGCCTGATTCCAATCCAATTAAGACCTTGCCCCTGCCTAAGTATAATCCGCTTGCCCCTGGAAGTGGATTGGGACCCCAAAATGGTCCTGACTTCTGCTTTCCGCCCCCACTGTGAAAATACAGCCCGTGTTCTTGATGTCCAGAGAAGTCCAGGAATTTGAAGCCAAGCCTGACTGAAGATCTAGATCCAGGTCTTTCCCAAATCTTTTCCAGAGTTCACAACTGAAGAGCCATTACTGCCATAAGAAAGGTCAGGTAGTAAGGCAATGCAGGGCAAAGTCGAAACAGCTCGTAAAGCAGCAAACCAACATGACTGAATTAAAAAATACAGCAGAACCTGAAGCTGCCGATACTGAGATTTATTCCCTGTACAATGTAACCGCTTAAAAACCGAAGCTATCACTGTCACAATCCTAGTTAATGGGAAGCCACTAATAATGGAGGTGGATACAGGAGCCTCAACTACAGTGGTGGGAGAGGACAATTTCGAATACCTTAATGAAGGTACCCAGCCACTAAACCTGGAATGGACAACCGCTGAATTAAATATATACAGTCCCAGTTTCTTATAGACAGTCCAGATGCAAGTGATATTAGTGAAAGGAGAAGGACCTAGTATTCTAGGCTGAGACTGGTTACAGAAAATCAAGCTTGACTGGTCTGAGATATTTCACCTGAAAACAGGGGGTTTCCTGAACTGGAAATATGTCAGTGTATTTTGGGATGAATTAGGGAAGTTAAAAGGCTTGCAAGCAAAAATATATGTGGATCCTCAGGCGACACCACATTTCTTTAAGGCCAGACCTGTGCCTTATGCATTGAAGGGGAAGGCGGATGCAGAACTGTGCCGGTTGGAAAAGCTGGGCATCATCCAACCTGTCCAATTCTCGGGGTGGCCAGCACCCATAGTGCCCATGGTTAAGCCTGACCAAACCATACGCATTTGTGGGGATTATAAATTGACTGTAAATAAGACAGCAAAAATAGATAAGTATCCCATTCCAAAGATAGACAACTTAAATGCAAAGCTGGCGAAAGGCAAATCTTATACAAAATTAGATATGAGACATGCCTACCAACAATTAGAACTGGATAGCAGGTCGAGGGAATATGTGATTATTGAAGCACACAAGGGTCTTTATCAGTACACTCACCTACCCTTTGGAGTATCGTCTGCAGGCGCTATCTTCCAAAGAACAATGGAGTCTTTTGCAAGGGCTTCCCTGAGCGGTAGCTTACCTAGATTAAGTTCTGATCACAGGGTCAACCGAGACCGAACACTTGGCCAACTTCGAGGAGGTGCTAAGAAGGTTCATGGAAGCCAGCATGTGATTAAAGAAGGAAAAATGCACATTTCAAGTGCCAGAAGTTACTTATCTGAGTCACAGGGTGGACGCCATGGGTTTGCATCTGGTAGAAGAGAAAGTTCAGGCAATAAAAGATGCACCCTCACCATCCAATGTAACCAAACTCAAGTCCTTCCTGGGTATGATCAACTACTACAGCCGCTTCTTGCCTAACTTATCAAATGTGTTGGCACCATTACACATGTTGTTAAAAAAAAATCACCATTGGCCATGGAATTCACAAGAGGAAGAAGCCTTTGTGAAAGTAAAGAAACTTTTGCATTCGTCATGTTTATTGGTACACCACGGCCCATCAAAAGAGTTGGTATTAACATGTGATGTCGCTCCTTATGGTGTAGGAGCCATGTTAGCATGTAGAATGAAAAATGGATTAGAAAGGCCCATTGGATATATCTCGAGAACCCTCTCCACAGCTGAGAAGGATTATTCCAGCTAGAAAAGGAAGATTTATCAATGTATTTGGAGTGAAGAAATTCGACCAGTACCTGCATGGACGACATTTCACCATTGTGTCGGACCATAAACCATTAATGGATTTATTCAGTGAGGATAAGGCCATTCCACCAATAGCATCAGCAAGAATGCAAGGTTGGGCTTTGATATTATCTGCGTCTGAGTACACTTTTATGTACCGTTCTGGCTTACATATTGCAAATGTGAATGCACTCAGTCGTCTTCCGTTACCAGGTAGCATTGTACATGCTCCAGTGCCACAAGAAGAAGTGCTGTTACTGAATTTCTTGGATTCTTCACCTGTGTGTGCAAAACAAATTAGAAATTGGACGGACAGAGATCCACTATTGTGAAAGCCAGGGGCCTTGTTTTGCAAGTATGGTCAAATTCATCCTGTATCTGAGAGACCATTCCATACCAGAAAACAGAGTTAAGTTGTCAAGGTGGAATTTAGTTGCAGGGATCAAGAGTTGTCATCCCATCACAAGGAAGAGAACCACTCTTGACAGAGTTTCACAGTGCCCATCCAGGCATGTCAAAGATGAAAATGCTTGCGTGAAGCTATGTCTGATGGCCAGGGATTGACAGTGACATTGAAAGCACGGTCAAGCACTGTCTCCAGTGTCAGTAACAACAGAAGTTGCCTGTTTCAGCTCCCCTGAATTCGTGGGAGTGGCCTGGTCAACCCTGGGTTAGACTACATATCAATTACTTAGGACCATTCTTAGGTACTTTGCTTTTGTTGATCGTAGATGCACATTCTAAATGGAAGGAGGTACACAAAGTCAAATCACCAACATTGAGCGCAACTATCGAGAAGCTGCGTCACTGTTTTAGCCAACATGGCCTTCCGGAAATCGTCATTTCTGATGACAGTGCAGCCTTTACCAGTACAGAGTTTCAGAGATTCGTGAATCTGAATGGAATCGGACATATTAAAACAGCCCCTTACCATCCCTCATCAAATGGTTTAGCCGAGAGAGCTGTGCAAACTTTCAAATCTGGAATGAAGAGGTTATGAGAAGGTACTCTAGAAACTCGACTTTCCCACTTTCTTGTCAGTTATTGTACAATGCCATATTTGACTATAGGTCCAACACCACCTGAATTATTGATGAAACGCCGCCTATGTACAAGGTTAAGTCTGGCGTTTCCAAATTTAGAGGGGGAGGTGGAGAGCAATCAGAGTAATCAAAAATTGAATCACGATATTCACAGCAAAGATCGCACATTCAGTGTAGGTGGCACGGTATTTGTGCAAAATTTCGGAAGTGATTTTATTGGGTTCCTGGAACCATTGTCTCAGAGACTAGTCCCTTATCTTTCCAAGTGCAGGTGGAAGATAGAATTGGTCATAAGCAGGTGGACCATATTCATGATAGAGAGACATTCCAACAACCAACTATTCAGCCTGTGATTAACATTGAACCAACAATTCCTGAGGTGACAGATTGACCTAGAATAGACATTCCCGATATCTCTGTAGCATTGCCAAACCCAGAACTACCACTTTTTAATGATGTGTCTCGTGATTCAGTTCCTGATCATCCTGTGGAGGAACCTCAAGTGGTAGAGCTACGTGACTTTAGCTGTATAAGGAGAGCACCTCAGAGACTTAATCTTTAATTACCTGAAGTTTTATACATGTATATGTTATTGGATATTAAAATGTTCCCTGTAAATGTAAACTGTAAAAAGCTGAAGAGGGAGGAAATGTAGTAACTGAAGGTATAGCCTTTCCTTCTGTCTATCAGGGGTTGCATGATGTTCTTGGAGGCTCTGACCAATGAGCCCTAAGTGCGGGCAATCTTGGGGAGTGGGGTTTACTGATGAGAGTCCTGATCGAGCTCCTGAAAAGCTCTTTGTAATAATTTTTTTCTGTTTCATGTTGAAATCTGTCCACTCCGTCAAGTCATTACAGTGGCCCAGGAGACTTCTCATAAACTAGAGAGGACTAAAAGGAAAAAGAGCTGCATCGATAAATTTTCAGGCTGATGAGATAGGAGCAGGCAGACCAGCTTTTGCAAAGTGCCCCATATTTGCTTCAGTGAATAATGTTAAATGGATTCAGTGATTCATGCTTTGGTGTAAGTGCAGTGAAAGTTTACTGGGGCATGGCCTTTCTACAAGTTGTCTGCACAGGGTAGTAATAGCTGTTGGTTAGATCTAACATTCTGTTACCACAGCACGTGGCTTTGAACAGCTTCAGGGAAGCGTTGCCAAACATTCTGCTGTTCGACAGAATTTGAGTTACAAAATCCAAACAGCCCAGCACAGTGCACTGGTAACAGCAATGTTAATGCTTGCAGTTATAGTCTCTTCTGCACAATTCGAGAGAGAGTTTTAGTTTAAGCGGCTGTTTGATGTTGGTGAGTACCAAGAGTTGATGCTGCTTTGACATCCTGTTATTGTTTTGCTAAGACAGAGATAAACACCAACGGGAAGCCCAGAATAAGTGAGGTCGGAGGCGATGCTGTTGGGTGAAGGGGTGGAGGTGGCTGTGGCTTGTAACAGCTGGGAACCCCGGAAAAGTTGGTGACGTGAAAGTCCTGCCAAATTTAATGGCAGGACCCCGTGTGGATATTTTTCTGCAGTTCCGGCCAGCAGACAGCCAGACTGAGAGGTAGGCTGGCTGTCAGGTGGGAAGGCCTCTGTTGGAGAGCCATGGCTGGGGAGCGAAGGGGAGGGAGGGAGAGACTGCAGGAGGGTAGGGGACAGGCAGGTCTGGAGCAGATTGTGGGTTGGAGCGGGGAAAAAAAGCAAATGGGAGAGGGAGATAGTGGTTCAGGGGTATCAGGGATGGTGATAGTGGACATGGGTATAATCACAGGAGGATACATAAGAACATACATACATACAAGTGGCAGGAGTAGGCCATTCAGCCCTTCGAGCCTGCTCCGCCATTTAATAAGATCATGGCTGATCTGATAGTAACCTGAAATATGCATCCCGCCAACCACCGATAACTTATATACGAAGATGCTGGGGTGAGGATCTCCTGCCCCTCCTGATCCTGCAGCAGTGCTGTTGGATCTCGCCTCTCCCACCACCCTGCATGTGCAGGGTTTCCTGAGTCCTGGGAAACCCAGCTGGCAGCTGTGCAATGGGAAAATCTGTTTAGAGTTGAGGCATGCAGCTACATATTGTATACATGCCTCACGAGAGCAGTTAACCATACTCCCCTACCCAGCCAACCTGTTAAAATTAAAAGTGGGAGTGCTTCAGACTTTTGAACCTAATGCTACGAAGTGTTTTCATGATAGTGTTAAGGATTTTGAAATTTTAAGATACTGTATCTTAATGTTATCTTTAAAAGCTTTGGACTGATTTTAAAAAAAACTTGAAACAAAATTGATTCTGGTGGTCACGTGACTTCTCTTGTGGATTCGACCCTTACCACCCGGATGTGGACCAAACTATGTTTACCTCAAGAGGATTCACAAAGGACATTTGGAATTCGATAGGGCCTCAAACAGACAACAGCTAAAATAGGCCCCAGGGCCTGGCTAACTCAGTTTTCTTATTTGGAACACAAATCAGCATTGTTGAGGACGTTGTCAGAGAAGCAGACAAGGGCTTCAACACAGGGAGAGAGGGACAAACAACCATAGCTATCGAACTACTGTAATCCAGCCTAAAAAAGGGCCACGCTACAGTTCCTTGAAAGTGAAATAAAAATACTCCTCTCTCCTCACTACCTGATTCTATTTACTAAGCTACCTGTGAAAACAACCTCTAGCAATTCGACAGTGGAAGCCATTACAGCTGCAGAGACAACTCTGCAACCTCAAAACCTTCACTTCAGACAACACAACACCTCAACTTCAAAACATATCAGGCCTGCACTGAACAGTAGAAAGACTGAACTGAGCCAATTATGTAAGTATCATTTTTATCTTCCTCTGTACCCAATCTTTGTGTGTGTGTGTGTGTGTGTGTGTTAATAAATTTGATTGGAATCACCCCAGATTTGCACTAAGTGCTGCAGCGGGTGGGTAAAACAATGTTTTGCCCGCTGGCCACAGTGGCTGGTTTTCTTGCCATATTGTCCCAAACCTGCCATATTATTTATGCACTGTTTCCATGGTGGGTGGTCTCTCAAAAGCCCACTCGCCATCACCTCGTCGCTTCAGGACGCCGGGTGCCATATTTAAATTCCAGTCATGCACACACGTCTCAGTGCTTCTAGCCCACAACTGCTGCAGGGAAGATGTCCATAAAAGGCAAAAAAGACTGCAGCCCCCAGGTTCAGCGCCGCATCACTGGAATGCCTTTTGGATGCCGTGGAGTCCTGCTGGTATGTCCTATACCCCCACTCTGGCCACAGGATGGGCAGCGGCATGACTAACCAGGCTTGGGAGGCGGTGGCAATGGTGGTCAATGCCAACGCCCTTCAAAAGAGGACAGCCAGCCAGTGCTACAAGAGGATGAATGATCTCTTCCGTTCCAACAGGGTAAGTCACTCATCTCATCACTCTCAACTCACAAATCCATCACATATCCACAGGGCCCTGACTCACTGCAGGTTCAAGGGACATCACCATTCACCCTCTCACACTCACCGTCATTGTCCTCATCCTGTCCATGGGACCGCTCACCACCCACACATGCCAGGCATACTTATCATATGGCCTGGCAGGCATCCTGCTTACCCTCCCTCCATCTCTATTCATGCAGGACAAGCGGGCACACAATAACAGGGAGAGGTCACAGACTGGTGGAGGAATGCCTGAAATCAAGGTCCTCATGGACTGGCTGGCAACGATCTGGACCAGTCCTGTGATGATGGTGAGGTCGGCGGTGCTCTAGCAAGTGAGGGTCCAGCAGTGCAACATTCATCAGACAACCATGCTGTGAGCCACATGTCCTGTTTCACAGGCAACTGCCATGCACTAATTGTCTCCCCTTGCTTCTGCAGGCACATCTGGGGAAACAGCTGACGGAGTGCATGACCCAGGGCCTCAAATCAAGCCCCGAAGAAACCTCTGAAGAGGAATCTGAAGGCATCCTCCTTGAAGTCCCATCACACCTCTCACCCACACCCTCCACCAGCGCAGAGACACACACCTCGGTGGGGCCTAGCTTTAGAGTAGCCTCGGGATTACAATCTGGTGAGCACGACACTATCTGATCCACAGCAGGCGGCGGCAGGTACTCCCTGGGTCACTGGCACTCGGAGGGCTGCTGGAGGCCAGAAATTTGCTGAGTCCGAGTCAGATGAGGAGCCTCTGGACTCAGTCATGTCGCAGTTGCTGAACCTGCAAAGGCAAACTCGGGAACATCAGGAAGGGATGTCCTCTGCACTCCTCAGATTGGAAGGCGCGATGGGGGAGTCCGTCCGCTTTCAGTCTGAGGTGATAGCGCCAGCATGCCAATGAACCGAGGTCAAAACTGGCAGGATGGCAGCCCCATGGAGGTGGTCCAGGACATTGGTCCTGCACTGCTGCGTGGGCTCAACTCCATTGCTGATGCCATAGTTGGCCTCCAACAGTGTGTACGCAAGAGGGGTGCCGGACAACTTGATCACATTCCAGCTTCTGGAGGAGTCTCCACGAGGTGTCAGCCTGGGGCCCTTGGGCACCCATAGGGAGGAGGGTCAGCAGGTGCACACCCTGGGTCATCCATCCAAGTGACTCCAGGAGTGTCCGACCCATCCGAGTCCCCTCTTCACGTGACCTCAGCAGCTCCAGCTCCACAGGCTGAGGAGGCTGCCACTGCCACTCAGCAGGTACACAAAAGCAGCCCGGGGCCCTCCAGAGGATGCCTGCCCAAAGTCATCACAGACAGGGCATCACAGTCAGCAGGCTGCCTCCACCTCCGCTGTGGATGTTCGGGCAGGGTTAGGAAAGCTATGAAGAATTAGTTGCATAGCCTGGGCACAGGTATTAATCACTTGTACATACTGTTCACTATTGTCAATAAACTCTCAAGAATGTCTCCCTGCCTATGGCTCCTTGTTCTGATGAGCAGTGTTCTTGTCACTCAGATGTGAAACCTTTCTGCACAAGGTAAAGGCAGGTGTCTCAGTCCAAGGCCTCTTCCCTGTGCAGCCTTCAGACCAAAGTGATGGTCCAGCCTCACACTCCCTGGACACATTACTGATGCCTGCACCTCGACGGTACCTGCTCTTGCTGCCAGAATGTAATGGGCAGGTGCCACAGAGTGTTCTCATTTTCTCTGTGTGCTCTCAGCATCTTAAAGGTGGGGCTGGCCCCCATCTCTTCAGCCTCTGTGATCACTGATGCTGTGCTCCTGAAGGGGTCAGGTGCTGAAGGCGGACAAAAGATCAGATGCTACTAAAGCTTCATGGCTGCGTCTCTGTGATATGACCCTGATCACACAGCGCAAGCGAGCTGCCCTCGGCCAGACAGGAGTCAGACATTCTCAGAGGCTATGTGAGGATCTATGGAGTGTCCTCACTGCATGACATGATCATACTCCTGCAATCGAGCGACTATTAGGGCCTCCACTGAGTCTTCATGACAGGAGCATTCTAACAGAGGGTATTTGCGCTGCCATTTGCCAGATTGAAGTCGAACGTTCACAGATGCAATGTGAGGATCTATGGGGTCACCTCACTGCATGTCATCATCATCCTCCACAAATCTAGCAGCTATGAGGGCCTCCCGAACGTGCCTGCCTCATTTAGCCAGTGCAAGGGCCTCATCCCCGTCACCATCACCTTCAAGGACCTCCTCACCCTCATTCCCATTGGTGTCCTCCTCATCGGAGGAGACCTCCAGCTCCTCCATCTCCTCCTCAGCCAGTTTGTCTCCCCGTTGCAGTGCCAGGTTGTAAAGGGCACAGTAGACGACCACAATGCGTGACACCCTCTGCGGACTGTATTGCAGGGCTCCACCAGACCGGTCCAGACACCGGAACCGCATCTTCAGCATCCTGATTGTTTGCTCCACTGAGTTGTGAGCTGCAGCATGAGCCTTGTTATACGTTCGCTCTGCTGCTGTCTGAGGCCACCGCACTGGTGTCATTAGCAGCGGCCTCTGCGGGTAGCCCTTGTCCCTGAGGAGCCATCCCTCCAGTCTCTCTGGACCCTAGAAGACTTCTGGGATCTGTGACGGACTGAGGATGTAGGAGTTGTGCACACTCCCTGGAAACCATGTGCACACCTGCAGGATGCATTTCTGGTGGTCGCACACCAGCTGCACATTCAGCGAGTGGAACCCCTTGCGGTTAATGTAGTTCACCGTGTCCTGTGATGGAGATCTGAGCACCACATGAGTGCAGTCAGTGGAACCTTGCACCTGTGGGAAATCTCAGATCTAGGCGAATCCAATTGCTCTAGCTATCCTGGTCCCAGACGAAATGCACAAAGTTGAGTGCCCTCACAAAGATGGCATCCGTGACCTCATGGATGCATTTGTGGGTGGAGGCTTGTGAGATCCCACAGAGGTCACCTGTGGAGCCCAGAAAGGAGCCACTGGTGTAGAAATTGAGCACCGTGGTCACTTGCACAGTCACTGGCAGTGGACGCCCTCTATGTCCCTATGGCACCAAATCCTGCAGTAGCTGGCAGATGTGACTGACCAGTTCCCTAGACATGTGCAGTCTTTGGTGGCACTGGTTCTCGGTCATCTGCAGGAATGAAAGGCAGTGTCTATAGACCCTGGGTGTCGCTAGGTACTGACCAGCAATGGCTCGCTGTGGCTCTTTGACGTCATGTGCGGAAGTCCCAGCCGCACCTTCTTCCTGAGGTTGTTGCCCCTGCATCTGTGCAGCCAGGAGCCTCAGTTGCTCTCTCTCCTCCGTTGTGTTCGCTCTCTGTAGGCCATCAGGCATTCAGCTAGTTCACCAGGCTCCATGATCCTGATGTAGTCCTCCTGCAGGATGAAGGAGAGAGACACTTAGTACACCATGGGTTTACTAAGAACCGGTCCTGGTTAAGTGCTTAACGCTTCCTGGAGAATGCTGGCCACCACATTGGATGGCCAGAGTTTAGTGCGCTGCATGGCTGCCCGAAACCCCACCCTCCTCCACCCCACTCCACCCGACTGATTGGCGGCAGTTTTGCCTATTGCATGTCATGCTTGGCCCACCGTTGGCGGGCTGAGCGGACAATCACGAACTGGTCTCACGCCGTCGTGAAACCGATCGTGCCATTTTGTTGCGATCGGCTCAATGAACATGCCTGTTGCCAGCGGGCACGGAAAATCCTGGCCTTTATCTTTTCTTAGGTAACTTCCAGAGCAGTAGAGTGAAATACACTAGCTTTTTCTTTTTTAAGTAAAAAGGCTTTGATGTTAGGTTATTTTAAATTGAATTTCTCATTCCATGGGTAAGAAAATAAATACACACACACACACACACACACATATCACGGGTAACTTTGGGGAAAATACCTTTTAAAACATCTGTGACAATAAGTTAACTCAAATTTTACTTTATTAAGATTTACCTCCCTTTCATTTTTAGTCTAGTGGGATTCTGAACTATTGGTCTTGGCTTTCACATTGAGAAATGTCTGCATCTGATATCACACTCTTACACAACAGCAAAATTAAGATGCCTAATTGAGGTAACAACTTTGAATAACCCCAGCTAACTTCATCTTAAAGTCCCATGGGTTATAGTTTAAGGAGCTGTGGAGGTTCCCTTTTTCTTGCTTGTTTAACAAAGTGAAGGGATTTGCACAATCTTCCAACATGCCTCAGGACAAGCTGGAAAACTATCTTAATCTTTGCTGCAATATTATTAATAATTGTGATACTAATGCAGTGTTAAAATATGTTCTAAGCAGTGTAATAGTCCAGGACAGACAAGCAATTAAATCAATGCCATAGACTGTACAAAACGCATGTGTAAATAATTGTTACAATGCATTAAAATGCTGATAATCGTTAGTCAGTTCATCATTGTTCTTTCAATTGATAGAATGCCAATGCTGATTCCAAGCCAGGCTCCAGGTTTCTTAGAGTAACTTAAATCATTGGCAGAATGAGCTCTTGGAAGGAAATGAATAAAGAAGTAAGTGAACCCGTTTAGTGTTTTTAATCTACCCTCATCTCTTCCATGCCTGATCAATAAATAATACATACTATGTGCTCTGAATGGGCAATTCAGACAGCCCTCTCAGTATGTTTGGAAACCAGGAGATAAGCATCCCAGTGAAGAGTATGTTACAAACAAGATCTCAACATTGTTTTTCTATTCAGGGAGCTGTACATGTTACACTGGATTAGAATTTCATTGAGGTGTCACTTTTTCAGGAGCAGTATCTCGGGTTTCTTCATAGCTCTATTTTATCTATTTTAACTCTATTTTAGTCACCACAGGACCCACAACCCTGGTGTGGGAGAAAGTCATCCTTGGTCTCAAGGGACTGCCTAAGAAGGGGAGAAGATTTAATCATGTGGTGCCATGTGTGATTAAATCTGAATTTTATGGAATGTGGGCACAGATCTGAGTCCCAACATCCATGGCTGTGTGTTTAGAACTCCTAGTTCTTTACTCCAAATAAGAAACGATCAGACTTAGTAAACAAAAGTTAAATTTAAAACAAGAAATCTGAGATCCAGCTTGCTCCATGTAGAGTTGAGCAGTATTTGCGTGATTAAAATAGCATGGCATATCAGCAATCCAAGTACACTTGGCATTGTACCAATGTTTACATTGTGAAAGTGTTTCAGACCTCTTGGAGGCAGACTTGTGTCTGGACCACCAGCCATTCCACTGCCCCCTCAAGTGGCTGGAGTCAGCAATATGCCCAGTGCTCCAGAAATGATTGTGGGCAATGGTTAAGTGACCATTCTGTTGTGCCATTAGCCAGTTGACCAATCAAAGACATTGTCCACAATATGGGAGAATGAACAAGATGACCTCTTCAAGATGGCCACTGTCTGTAGTCCTGCAGTGACAAATAGGTGGGCTAGCCACCTTCCTAGAATTAGCTTTCCTAGCTTCCTAGCTTTTTGTTTTTATTTCCTAGAATTACACCATCCCTAATATCATAGGTGCATTTCCTCAGCAAGAAGAATTGTAAAGAACGAGGCTTAAAGAGGTTTCTGAAAAGCCCAGAAAACCTCCCTTACCCCGAAACATAACAGTTTGATCTGCCCAGAAATTGTGGCCTAGCAGCATCCAATCATGTTTCATGAGACATAAGGTGATGTTATGGATGCAGAAAGGTCACCTACATGACCCCTTATCCCTACTGAAGCCCAGGTTTGAATCATATTGAAACACAATAAGTGCTCATGACATCCGAAGCTCCTTGCTGGGAACCCCAAGTCATGGAATCTACCCTCATATTCCACGATTCTGTGCCTACTTTCTAATGTTGGTTATTTTATTTTTCATTCTAAAAGTGATATTCTATAACTGAGGCACAACTGCAAAGGTGATGTGCTTTATACAGGTGAGATGAACTCTGAATGTCAATCAGATTATTGCAGGTTACAAGAAACCAAATTTAGTTGGTACTTGGGTCTGATAATCCAAATCAGGTGAAAAGAGTTTAAGGTTTCACTTGTTTTTGCTAAACTGAGATGTGGGGTTAAATGTATTACTTTGTTAACATTTATATTTACTGCAGGAACTTGAAAAGCAGTATTCTCCGAGTCGCTGGTCACACCGGATGGACAAGGACGCAGTTATAGAAGCTCATATCAAAGAATTAACTAAAGGTGTGTATTGTGAACCATGCTGGATACATGTTGCAATTTACAAACAGTTAATCTTCTGATTGTTGTTATCTTTTGGTCCTGATGTTTCCACAAATAAGATTTGTAAATTCTTCTCAGGGTTATGTGGGCAAGGCTGCACTTATTATCCAAACCTCGGTCATTTGAGAGTCAACTATATGGTTTTGGTCACATCCAGATAAGACAGGCTTCCTGCTGTAAACCAAGTTTGGGATCCTGTGCCACTTTTTTTCTTTGAGGACTTGGACAATTATATGTGTTGGACAGGAGCTTGCCTGAATGGGCAGTTTCCCCAGACAGCCCCATCGATATGTAGGTGACTCTCACATGCAATTAAGGGTGGGCAATAAATGCTGACCTTGTCAGAGATGCCCACATCCCATGAACAAATAAAAAATAATAAAATTAGTTGTTATTTTGCACAGATATTTCAGGATATTTCACCTTGCAGTTGATACATTTCTTTGATCTCTTCTGGTGCCTGAAGCAAGGCTTTGTAAAAATCAACATAGACATCAGGCAGTGAAAGCAGCAGGAAGGCTGTGAGAGAACACTAAGCTCTCTAACATCACCAGGGGAGAGAGCATTGCGAATCTATCTTTCAATGTTAAAATTCCCTTCAAGTGGACTAGTGTGCACATATTCTTTATATCTGTAATGCCAAGCAAACAGAAGTTGAACAGATGCCTTTCATTGTACTCAGTGTTCTGAATGTTTTACTTGCTGTGGGGAAAAAATAATCTGCTTTCAAACTGACCTGAGTGACAACTCTCAATGTTAAATCGGTTCAGCTACAAATTGGAGATTAAAGGAGTCTGCAGGTGGACGAAACAAAGAGCCAGTCCAGATTACTAGGCAGTTTAATTGTTTCTCAAGTCCTATTATCACACTAGCAGATACAGGGCAGTGGAAGTGGACTTACACTTTAAAAAAAAAAGACCACTTTGGGAAGCAACTGACACCAGTAGTTTCCTGCAGCAGACTCAACTTTATAATGGAGGGATTTGAACCTATGGGGCAGAATTTTATGTTTCCCCAGTGGCAGGTTTGTAGGCACGGGGTGGGGGAGGATGGGGGAAGGGGGTATCTGTAAAATTCTCCAGATGGACTACTGCCTGCCCCGATCTCTCCGCAATTTTAAGGTGGGACAGGTAAAGCCTAGGCCAGCCCTCAACCCCTTGCCCCGAATGATGTCCTTAAATGACTAAATAATGACTACTTAAGGGCGGTTTCAGGATGGTGGGGGGTGTTCAGGTGTAGGGAGGAAGCCTGAAAAGCGATCCTGTTCAGGACTCCGGCGGGAAGGGGCCACCTCCATCAACATCCTACTTTTAACCCCCCTCAAAAGGTCTGGCCCCCCCAGTGCGCTTCCTCCCTCTCTGGCCTCTCCACCAACACCCCTAACCCCCCCTCTGCCCACCCACTAGGGCCTCGCCTCCCCTCCCCGCCCTGAGACTCCCAAAACTTACCTGGTCCTGGACTCCCAGGACTTAGACTCTGGGGACTGCTTGCAGTCCCAGTCCTGTCCACTGCAGCTTCTGGCGCTGTCTGATGGGCCGTCAGCAGTCTGAGGTGGGACTTACTCCCGACTGAGGGGGAAAAGTCCCATCTTCAGCCAATTAATGTTAGATGGAGTGTTAAATGGCTGCAGGGCAGCCAGGATGACGCGGATGTGTTTGCCGTTGAATCCTCAGATGGCGGGAAGGGAAACTCCGTCATCTGAAAGATCCTGACTATGAGCTCTAGATTGCTAGTTCAGTACCATAACCAAATGGGGGAGGCAATGGCGTAGTGGTATTGCTGCTGGATTAGTAATCCAGGGACTCAGGGTAATACTCTGGGGACCCAGGTTCAAATCCTGCTACAGCAAATAGTGGAATTTGAATTCAATAAAAATCTGGAATTAAAAGTCTAAATGATGACCATGAAACCATTATCAATTGTTGTAAAAGCCCATCTGGGGTTTCTAGGAAATCTGCTGTCCTGGTCTGGCCTACATGTGACTCCAGACCCACAGCAATGTGAGCAAGAGCAATAAATGCTGGCCTTGCCAGTGATGCCCACATCCCATGAATGAATTAAAAAAAAGTACTGTACCTGGTATGTAATGAGAGGAACTTGATCACAGACCTAACGTACTCTGCTATATCTATCTATTACCTGTTAATGGTTACAAATGATCTTTTATGAAGAAATTTGTTCCTGATTTTTCTGTAAACCAGTTGCCAGTCTTCAACTGGAGTTCACAAGTCAATTTTAGCACAAATATTTAAATTGAGAGCAAGTCTGGATTTGGGCAGCTATTCTTTTAATGCCTTATAATGTAGCAATGTAGCTTGTAGCAACCTTCAGGAGATTAATCTGGAGAAGACTCCAGGACAATCCGGGAGTTTAAACCACCTTAACTAGGAAGGTTCCAGATTCAGTCCCTGGTTTGGAGTTAATTTAGTTGATCTCAGGAGGGAAGTAGTTCAGGGGTGATGTTAGTGTTAGGCTCAGCTATGGTGACCAACAAGATTTAAAAGCAAGTAACTAAAGGAAATATGAAAATAGTACTGGAAATAAAAATGGAGATAAAAAGGAATAAAGAAAAAATTGAGCATTATTAAGAATCATAATATATTGGAGAAAACAGTACCTTAGTACCTCTTAAAACAAATACAGAAAGTATTTAAATGGTAATAAAGGTAGAGTTAACAGATCATTTTATGGAAACAGAGTTAGCGAAACAAAAAAATTAAAAGTAGGTAACAAATACATAAAGAATGAGGAAATTAAAAAAATTGTGATTCCAGACCAAAGTATGATTTTTATTGGGGTCAAGCATTAGATACCAATGTGTGATGCCTCTGGTGACCTGCTCTAAGGAATCTGCCAGTGCTACTTTGAAGCTGGTCACTATCAGGTCTACGAGAGTTGCCTTCAGCATCTGGCCCACCGAATTTCCATCGCTTTCTATGGAGAAGCATTAGTTTTATTTTGTACTATCCCTTGCACCACTATCAAGATTGGAAGCTTGGTGTAAGTAGAATGAACAACTGCATCCTGTCACTCCTCATGGCTATATTTTAACTCAAAGGTTAGCTTCTCACTATTTTTCTTCGTAGTCCCAAAGCGCTACAGGCAAAGAGAACATAGTGAGTGAAACAGTTCCACTCCCCTGCCAGTACCGTTTTGTCCTGGAAATCAGAAAGTACACAAGAGAGGAATGGGTTTCATAGTCCCTCTCAGTGGGAATTTGCCTGGACTAGCATCC
Organism: Cetorhinus maximus; assembly: GCF_964194155.1. Taxonomy (NCBI): domain Eukaryota; kingdom Metazoa; phylum Chordata; class Chondrichthyes; order Lamniformes; family Cetorhinidae; genus Cetorhinus; species Cetorhinus maximus. The sequence continues at coordinate 45,817,069 of NC_135902.1, read as the reverse complement.
ACTCAGGGTTCCTCCACAGCAATTCAATGATATGAAGGAATTGAGAGTGGATGCATGATAGATGCTTGTCCAAAATCTACAAGGCACAGGTCAGGAGTGCAAGTTCCCCTCCAAGCCACTCACCATCCTGACTTGGAAATATATCGCTGTTGCTGGGTCAAAATCCTGGAACTCTCTCCCTAACAGCGCTGTGGTTGTACCTACACCACATGGACTGCAGTGATTCAAGAAGGCAGCTCACCACCACCTTCTCAAAGGCAACTAGGGATGGGCAATAAATGCTGGCCTAGCCAACGAAGCTCACATCCCATGAATGAATTAAGAAAAACTTTGGATAAATATGTCTGTGTCCCATTTCAGCTCATCATCTATAAATATACTAGAATACTGAACCCACCATGTTGCCATCATATCTTTAGTATCCGCTTTATTAAACAGATCAGACCTCAATGTTTCATCAGAATCATGGTAGTTCTGACAGTGCAGCACTTCCTCACTACTGCACAAGGTGTGAACCTAGAATACATGCTTGTCTTAGAATGGAGTTTCGTCTCACAACTTTCTGACTTTGAGGTGTCAGTGCTGCAGATAAGTGTTGAGTGCCTGCTTGGCTATGTGTAGATCTCCATGGTACCAATGTTACCTTTCCAATGGGCTGCATCACCACACCATTTCTAAAATGGATACTGTATATTAATCCCAAATCAAACATTTTTTTTTTGTCTCCCTTCAGGTACTGAAAAAGGCCGCAGTGTAGCTCAGACTTGGTTAGATGTTGCCTATGGACCAGGTGATGATGAAAAATTAGACATTTATCTACCTCCAAATCTATCAGAAGGTTTGTGGAAGAATATAATCCAGCTTTAATGAGTTTTAGTTCAATAGGAAGTCAATTTGGATACCTGCTCTTTTGTTTCTTTTAAATATATATCATTTTATGCTATGTAAGCATTGTATTTTTTTGATGTGCTGTAATGTGAATTGCAATCGGGTGAATAATTTTATCCCTGAATGTTTTCTCCACTCCTTTCTCCTGAAGTCACTGACCCCTTGATAGAATCCATTTCCCAGGTGCACTCTCGTGCTTTACCCTGGGTATCCATTATTCATGTGTAAGATTTAACAGTGAGTAGTACCAAACTATTGGACTGCATGGAATATTGCACTGGAGTCCAATCCCATTTAACTCAGACAGCATAAACCAGAAGGGAAAACTGACCATTAAAAAAATTCTTGCCCCTGTCCTTCAATAAACATGCCACCCTTACTGCTCCCTGGCTGAGATAGTATCTCACTACTCTAATGGGATCAGATTTTGGACTTTCCTGATAAGACCATAAGACCATAAGACATAGAAGCAGAAATTAGGCCATTCAGCCCATCGAGTCTGCTCCGCCACTCAATCATGGCTGATAAGTTTCTCAACCCCATTCTCTCGCCTTCTCCCCGTAACCTTTGATCCCCTTACCAATCAAGAACCTATCTATCTTGGTCTTAAATACACTCAATGAACTGGCCTCCACAGCCTTCTGTGGCAATGAATTCCATAGATTCACCACTCTCTGGCAAAGGAAGTTTCTCCTCATCTCTGTTCTAAAAGGTCTTCCCTTTACTCTGAGGCTGTGCCCTCGGGTCCTAGTCTCTCCTACTAATGGAAACATCTTCCCCACGTCCACGCTATCCAGGTCTTTCAGTATTCCGTAAGCTTCAATCAGATCCCCCCTCATTCTTCTAAACTCCATCGAGTATAGACCCAGAGTCCTCAAACTTTCCGCATATGTTAAGCCTTTCATTCCTGGGATCATTCTCGTGAACCTCCTCTGGACCCTCTCCAGGGCCAGCACATCCTTCCTGAGATACGGAGCCCAAAATTGCTCACAATATTCTAAATGTGCTCTGACCAGAGCCTTATAAAGCCTCAGCAGCACATCCCTGCTTTTATATTCTAGTCCTCTCGAAATAAATGCCAACATTGCATTTGCCTTCCTAACTACCGACTCAGCCTGCAAGTTAACCTTAAGAGAATCCTGGACTAGGACTCCCAAGTCCCTTTGCACTCCAGATTTCTGAATTCTCTCCCCATTTAGAAAATAGTCTATGCCTCTATTCTTCCTACCAAAGTGTATGACCTCACACTTCCCCACATTGTATTCCATCTGCCACTTCTTTGTCCATTCTCCTAACCTGTCTAAATCCTTCTGCAGCCTCCCCGCCTCCTCAATACTACCTGTCCCTCCACCTATCTTTGTATCATCTGCAAACCTAGCCAGAATGCCCTCAGTTCCTTCATCTAGATCATTAATGTATAAAGTGAAAAGTTGTGGTCCCAACACTGACCCCTGCAGAACTCCACTAGTCACTGGCCACCATCCTGAGAAGGACCCCCTTATCCCCACTCTCTGCCTCCTGCCAGACAGCCAATCTTCTATCCATGCTAGTACCTTGCCTCTAACACCATGGGCTCTTATCTTACTGAGCAGCCTCCTGTACGGCACCTTGTCAAAGGCCTTCTGGAAGTCCAAGTAGATAACATCCATTGGCTCAACTTTGTCTAACCTGCTCGTTACCTCCTCAAAGAATTCTAACAGATTTGACCTCCCCTTGATGAAACCATGCTGACATTGCCCTATTTTACCATGCACTTCCAAGTATTCTGAAATCTCATCCTTAATAATGGACTCTAAAACCTTACCAATGACCGAGGTCAAGCTAATCGGCCTGTAATTTCCCGTCTTTTGCCTCACTCCCTTCTTAAACAGGGGGGTTACATTAGCGATTTTCCAGTCCTCTGGGACCCTCCCAGTGATTCCTGAAAGATCACCACTAATACCTCCACTATCTCTTCAGCTATCTCCTTCAGAACTCTGGGATGTAATCCATCGGGTCCAGGTGATTTATCCACCTTCAGACCTTTCAGTTTTCCTAGCACCTTCTCCTTGGTAATGGCCCCCCGACTCTATTGAACTTTGGGGATGTTACTCGTGTCTTCCACCGTGAAGACTGACGCAAAGTACCTATTCAGTTCCTCCGCCATTTCTTTGTTCCCCACTACTACTTCTCCAGCGTCATTTTCCAGAGGCCCAATGTCCACTTTTGCCTCTCTTTATATATCTAAAAAGCTCTTGCAATCTTCTTTTATATTACTGGCTAGTTTACCCTCATATTTAATCTTCTCCCTCCTTATTTCTTTTTTAGTTGTCCTCTGTTGGTCTTTGTAGGCTTCCCAATCCCCTGGTTTCCCACCGCTATTCGCCGCTTTGTATGCTTTCTCTTTAGCTTTTATGCTGTCCCTGACTTCCCTTGTCAGCCATGGTTGCCTCGTCCTCCCTTTAGTGTGCTTCTTCCTAGGGATGAATTTTTGCTGTGTCTCCCAAATTACTCCCAGAAACTCCTGCCTTGCTGTTCCACTGTCTTTCCTGCTAGGCTCTTCTCCCAGTCAATTCTGGCCAGCTCTTCCCTCATGCCTCTGTAGTTGCCTTTATTCAACTGTAATATCTGATCTGCATGACTCAGTACCTCCCTGAGTAATATACACCAACTGGTCAGGGAAATTTCAGTATCTCTTCTGCTGTTGAGATACAAACCATATGATAGCAAACAAGCATTTTCTAAATGGAATACCTGCTGTCAAAGTAGCAGCTAAACATCTATTGCCGCTATCCTGGGGCTAAGTGGTCTGATTTTCATGAGGCCAACAATGTTGAGGCCTTGCTTGACTAGCTAAATTTTCATCTATCAAATGCATAAGCCTGCTAATGTAATCCATTTACACATATTTGCCCTATTGACTTATTCTTCTGTCATGAAAAAGTTTTGCAATTAAATATTCTCAGAGTTCTAAAATTTTGCACTATTTTACTTTTCAGAAATCAGAAAGCCTTACTAATGCCCGTGGCAACCCAAGTTGATTGGTTTATGAATTTTCAATACTGTTAGCACAAGTTACAGGCAATTTTTATCTAAAATTCTGTTGATTTGGTTTTCCAATTAATTGATTTTGGTGATTCAGCTACGAATAAACTATCCTCTGCTTGTGTACTACATAGTATGGTGAACCAATTAAATAAGGCAATAGTTAAATGGCACCCTTGTGACTTCACACAGTAATTTCTTGTAAGTAGGACTAAGTCAAGCCTGATGACTTCCAGGAAAAAGGTTACTCTGTCATGGGAAAACTGTTGAGTCTCACCCGGTTCACGTATATCCATTCATGAGTCAAAGTTAGACCCATGTCTTTCCACCACTGACATTAGTCCAAAAATACTGATGAGTTGTCATGGAGATCATGAGGAAACCCAAGTGCAAAAATTTTTAGCAAAAAGCTAAAGAGAAAAGCAGCACCATCTACATGATGCAAAGTAAGACATTGCTTGAAATCTGGGTTCAATGGGTTTATATATAAAGAGTTTTAAACATCTTCCTGTACTGAACTTCCTGTACATACTGAATATGAGATAAACATTGTAATTATATTATTTTGCTAAATAATAAGTATCGGTCTATTAAAAGCAAGTGACACTTGGAGAGAGGAAGTATTTTCCATGTACGTTACCTCCCCAATAAAGCTTTTAGAAGATTCTTCTGGAGAGGCAATGTTTACTGTTATATCAGTTAGAAAGCAGAAATCCTGCCTGTAGGATACCAACTGGGTTAAAGTATTTATCTATTAGGCTTCTCAAGCAGCCAGGTGAACTGAGTAGAACATGGTATCGTTTTTAAATCTAGGTGTAGGTTCCTGAGCTCAAACAAATATTAAATGGTTACTAGCTGGAAAATTGAAATAGGACTTGTTTCCACTGACTAATTGAAGATACCTGGTTGGGCGACCTGTCCACCTTCAAGTCTGGAAATGCTGCATCATATTGGGAAGTTGGGCAATAGAGAAAGAAAAAATAGACTTTAAGCTATAACTAATGAAACAAAAGAAACAAAAACTGCCAATGATCATGTTTTTATACGTTAACTATAATGTGTCAGCAAAATAAAATTGAACCTTCTGCTCCCTTCTACGTTCTCAACTTCTGATCTACTCCTGCTCCTAATTCCTATGTTCATATGTCATACGTTCGTATGTACTCTGCCTCTGTATAACATGCTGATATTGCACATTGGTTTCATTAAATCCTTTGTAATACTAACCCAGATGCACAGAGATAATGGAATTGGAATGAAGGCCATCTAACACTAACTTTCCTTTGGTAAAACTACAGCTCCAGCTCTGCTGATCTATTTTCATGGAGGTTACTGGCAGCTGCTGAGGTGAGTCCTGGAAAACAATGTTGAAAACTTGTTCCATTTTATAATATGTGGAAGTCTCCTATGGAGTTTAGTCAAAAATAAAATTACATGGGTAATGGTAGAAACCAATAGCAGAGTAAGAAAGATATGGCATGTAGAAACTGTTTCTGGGACTTCATGGGCTAGATAACAAGGGTTCAAGACTATAAATGAAATACCTTGGATATCCTAATTCTACAGTTTATGAACACAAGACATAAATAAATATTTTAACAGATTTACTCTTTTACATGATTGTTTGCAGCAAAGACTTGTCTGGTTTCATGGCACCTCCGCTGGTTAAGGCTGGAGCAATTGTTGTTGCTGTTGAATATACCTTGGCGCCGAAAGGTAGGTACAAACCTCCAGACCCTGTTAATAGTACCAGCAAAACCAGGAAATATGCGGCTTTAAAACTTTTATCACTTACACATTTGTCCTGAAATAAATCCTAATAACACTGTATTTAAGCTACTCCATTGTCAGTTGTAGGTTTATTACTGTAATAGTAAACTGATGCCATAAAAGTTAAAATTAAGCATCACTTCTTGCCCGTCTTCCCTTTGTTACTATTCTCTTTCTTTTGGTTTCATTGTACTTTATTTCCAGCAAATCTTATAGTAATTATTTGACAACATTTTAGAACAAAAAATAAATTGTAACCACTTTGGAAAACACTCTTTGTGCACCAAATCTCTTCATCCATTGTGGAGATAAAGGTAATAAAGAAACCTCTGATTTGATGAAGACCAGTTCCAACAGATGGCCTAGGTGCATAAAGACTGATCTGGTTATGTCATAGACAACAACAATTTGCATTTATATCACACCTTTGGGAACCAAAGTGGTGCAGGAAAATGGTCAGAAGAAGCCTAAGGCAATTTTGCGGAGAGCAGTTTTGTAAAGGCTATTGAAGAACTTGGAAAACTGGTCAGGAGAATGTTGGGAGCTGTTGAGGTCAGAGGTGGCAGAAGTATTGATGAGCAATTCAATGATGGTGGGCATGAGGTAGGAAATGAAGGAAGCAATATTATATAGTTAGGTGATAAGATGTGATGTTTGAGTTCAGCACAAGGTCAAACAGGACACTAGGATTATGCATTGTTGGATTCAGTATGAGCAAGCAACACAGGGCACCAGTAATGTGCACTGTCAAAACCAAAGCTGAGCAAACAGCCTAGAAAGTGAATGGAATCGGAGCTTGAGCATAGAATTTCAGATAAGAAATTAATAGGCTGCTTTCAGCCTTACCAGTGTCAAGTGCAGCAAACTCTTATCTTGATGTTGGACAGCTGGTTGGATATGATAGCAAGGACAGTTAAGTGGTGGTGAAGAGGTAAGGTTGAATGTTATGGTTATAGCTTATAGCTTATAGTTGGAAGTTGGCCCCATGTATATGAATAAAGTTATTCAGAGTCAACATGTATGCAGACGAGGAAACAAGCGGACCAATAATGGAACCTTTTGCTACAGCAGAGGTGACTGTGTAGTCATGGTAGTAGAAGCCATTTTAGAAAATGTACTGCCTATTTTGGTTAGGTTAGAGTCTAAATGGACATAGGATATATCAACCTTGAAGGGAATTTAGAACAATGTTTTAAGACTGAAGTATTGAAACTTTTTTTTTAAAGATATCAACTGCCTTATCAAGATGGAGCAAATCATTCTAGGTTCTCATACACTGTTTTACCTGATAAAGCTCCATCAGTGTTACATTTTTGCTTTAAATAATAAAGTGCTCCAACACCAGCTTGAGGTCTGCTGTTACTGCATGAAACTAATTCCAAATTAACTTTTTTTTTTGGTTTTTCAGGTAATATGGATTTAATTGTGTCTCAGATCCGACGTAGCGTAGCTTTTATTGTGCAGCAGTATTCTGCTTTGAGGTAAGATCTGACAAATGTTATTTCAGAACTTCATGGCTACAAAATGGAACCATTGCCATTCCGATGGAGGGGTTCCTCTACAATCCTAGTAGTTTGTTGGAAGACAGATTGCTGACTGCTGTGACACCTGCAAGTCCCCTTGAACACTAATCCACAGACATGATGGCAGCAAACTGACCTTGCATGGCAACAAGCTGACCTTGCAGCACTTTGGGCAGCTGTTGTCTGTGCTTCAATGAAGTTGTGACATCGGTCATTAGATGTTACATCATGGTTGAGTTCACAAAAGGCAAACAGAGTTGGCCATCACTTACTTCCATGATGATAAGTACTCTAAGCTCTGCTCAAAGGTTTGTGACAAGTTGGTGCTGGACTCCTCCATGCTCCTAGACATTGAAAACAGGCTTTCTGGCAGCTTTTCCAATTCAGCAAGCATTTTGTTTCGCATACTTACCAGTGTTTTTCTGTAGGCTGGCTGAACATTGAAGTCCTCATCTGCAGCTGAACCCATGAGCAACCTTATCCTCCAATGAGCTGGCATCTGCATTATTCCATTGCCCTGGCTGCAGGTTACTCCTGTCCGTTGTCTCATCATGTGCAGATTCCACCTCTAATCAACCTGCTAAGACATGCATTGTGTCAATATCTGAGCTGGTGGCTATGAAGTGTCTTCATCATAACTCTCTTCTTAAAGTTCCTCCACTGCCTGGTTAGGTTGCACCTTTTGGGTACCTGAAAGGTGCAGGATAATGTTGTGGTGAGGAGAGGGTTGGAAATCAAGAGGAGCATGTTTGCACCATGTGAAACCAGCAAATCAGAAGAGATTATGGGACGGGGGGGTGGAATAGGTTGTGAGAAAGAGGGTTAGTTATGTGAATACTGCCATCTTCATTGGTTTCAGCCCTGCTGCTGGCCACAGCCTCAGCAATGGCCATTTCAATAATGGTTAGCACTATCTCCCCCTTGGGGTAAGGACATGCAGCCACACCTGTCCCTACCTAGTTAGTTTCTGCTGCCTCCTATGTTGCATCATTCTTTTTTCCCAGGGCAGATTAATTTCCTGCATGACTTCCAGCATCTGCTCCAGCCACAGGATATCCCGCCTTTGAGAGATGCAGACTACGTTTAAGCTTGCGCTGGCTTTGAGTGGTGTATGGAAGTTATAATTTTGATAATTGGCATGCAGCCAATGAACACTGGAACATGCAGCACAAAGTTTGTTGTGCTGGTGAAGTTGGCCCATTTTCCGAGGATATCGAATTTAGCCCCTATGTTTCCACTTGTTACTGGCAAGAGCAGAGCTATGGGCCCTAAATATAAGGTGGTCGCTAATAAATCCAATAGGGAATTCAGGAAAAACCTCTTTGCCCAGAGACTGGTTAGAATGTGAACTCACTGTCAGAGGGAGTGGATGAGGCTAATAGCATTGAGGCACTCAAGAGTTAGCTAGGTACACGCTTTAGGGAGAAAGGAATAGATGGAGATGTTGATGGAGTTACATGAAGATGGGTAGGAGGAGGTTGTGTGGATCATAACGTCGTCATGTATCTGTTAGGTCAAATAGCCTGTTTCTGGGCTGTAAACACTTTGTAATACTTTCATGCTGAATATGTGACAGATCTGTCTTAATATAAGGAATCAACCCCAAATGTAAAGCAGGACAGTGTGGTTAATTTAAATAATCTATTAGAATATGAACATTTTCAAAATGAACATGTAAATAATTAAGGTAATTCAACTTAAAAGTTGTTTAAGTACAAAAATATTGAACATAGTGAATGAATTTTGGCATTTCTTAATTCACTGCATCTCCTGCCACCACAATGGAACAGGAAGTCTGTGATGCTGATGTCATCATTGTGCACCTGAAACAGAAGTCAGCACACACTCCACCAATAAGGGCATGCAATATGCCACTGATGTCATTCTTGTGCGCCCATTGAATGCTCACCACCCAATTGCTCACCTCATTCACTGCCCCACTTGCTCACCACCCCACTCACCACTTCACTCGCCACCCAACTTGCTGCTTCATTCATTGCCCCACTTGCACTTTACGTGTCACCCCGCTTGTTGCTTCACTCGCCGCTTCGCTCGCTGCGTGACCCACCGCTTCGCTTGCCGCCCCACTCACCACTTTACTCAATGCCCAGCTTAATGCCACCCCCCCCCCCCCCCACCCCCCGGCCGCTTTGCTTGCTGCCCCCTTGCCACTTCGTTTGCTGCCCAACTCACTGCTTCACTCGCTGCCCCCTTGCCACCCCAGTCGCCACTTCGCTCGCCATCCAACTTGATGCCTCCCTCGCCGCTTTGCTCGCTGGCCCCTTGCCGCTTCATTCACTGTCCAACTCGCCACTTTGCTCACTGCCCCCTTGCTGCTTTGCTAGCCACTGCCATCGCCGCTTCGCTTGTTTCCCAACTCTGAACCCTTGGCTGCTTCACTCATCGCCTGTAGACAGTGAGGGAGCAGGACGATTAGTGAAAAGGAGGTAGTGAGGGGTGGGGAGTGGGGCGACCAGCAGGGTGGCCAGCAAGTCACAATTGCAATCCTTAACCATGGTGGAAAAACACATTTTATTGATGCTGCACTTGTTAAAATATCTTTACATTGCTCAAGAATACGGATGGTCCTATTCTTTGCTGCAGGTCCCTGGCAATGTTGTTGCAGACACTGGGACTGCATGAACTCTGAATGTGCCTCCTGCAGTTGTGGTGGAAGCAAACACAACCTTTCTTAATCACTTACTCTTTGTTGACTTGTCAAGAAAATGTCAACATCTTCTTTAGGGATTTTTCTGCTATGGACCATGCAATGATCCCTGAAGCAGGAACAGCTGTGTATAAAGATGAAGTCAAATCGTTCAACTCCAGAAATTTATTTTCAATTAAGATTATTAGGCAAGAGGGACCAAATCCCATGTTTCACTCCCTGCGAAAATATGTACTGAATGGTCACTGTTTACATATTTCCCACAAAAAAGAAAAATTAAGTAGAATTCAATGTTGATGTCAGAATCCACCACAACAGAGGACTCTCTGCACAGCTTTGTCTGCACAGCTTTGCTTTGAATTGTTAAAAAAGGCTGACATTATTCCAGCAGAAAAATTGCAGTTTTCTGGTGGTTTTCTGAATAAAGTTTTCTTTATCAGAAGGTGCGGAGGGAGGGATGATGTGTTTTCTGTTTAGGAACAACTCACAAAAGATTTATACTGCTTTCCTTTTGCATGTCTTTCAGTGGTGTTTACCTCTGTGGACATTCTGCTGGTGCCCATTTAGGAGCTATGGTACTTTGTACAGATTGGGCAGAGTATGGTGTTTCTCCTGATATTAAAGGTAAGAGCAGGAAGGTATTAAGTTCCTTCTATTTAGTGCACTTAGCTTTGCTTTCAATCATTTTAGTTGCAATAACAGAAGGGTTCCTAGGGAACTGAACTCACATCTTGTCTAGGAACACAAAGTTGCAGTGAATTTTTCTCCCATCCCTGAATAAAAATCACTTGGGGCCTTTTAATGAATTGTTGTGTGCATTAGGCTGAGGCATGTTGTGTTGAGAATGGAAGACATTTCTATTTTGGGCATCCAATATCAGCATCAAGCACTCTCAGGTCAAGTAAATAGCCAGATGCGCAGTAAACTTTCCTTTATTCTATCCCAGTAATGAGTACTGCCTTTAAAATAGTGAAATGTAGCATAATGCATTTTAAATTGATCATATGAAGGTTACTTGACACAGTATTGACATTTTAGTGTGATATTCTAAATTTCCATTTATCATTGAGCAGAAGTTGAACACAAGGTTGAAGTGCAGACATTTTAATAATGGTGAAAACTTCCACTGGGCCTAATGAGAAAAGTTTGTTTGAGCAAATCTTTGTGGTTAACTTGAAAGATAGTGGTTACTTGAGTAATCAGAAAATGTGCGGTGTAGGAGCTTTTGTGCTACAGGCACACTAATGTGTAATGCATATTATGCTTGAGTTTTATTGTTTAGGTGATTAACCAAGGCTTTTGGGTGCATGAAAGATATTGATGTTTCAAAATGAATACTGCCCAGGTTTTTGCATGCACCGTTTGCAGCATCATTCCAGTTTTCCTTGATTGTTGACTGATGGTACAATACAGAACATGTTTTATTTCTCAACAGGTGCTCTACTTGTCAGTGGGATTTATGACCTCTGTCCAATTGTCCACACCTCTGTCAATGATCCTCTTCAGATGACTGAGTATGTTCACTGAATGTTCACCGCTAAGTGATCATTATTATTACATTTATAAATGACTTATTTTTGTGGCAAAATTTCATATACACACTATTTGAAGTCAATGGTGTAAAGTTCAATTACCCCATTGTTCATGCCCACTCTTCATTATTTTGTGTGGTACGCACATTCACACTCACCTGTCTGAACAGCTGATATTTCTTCAACCCAACTCGGCAGAGTTCTTATAGCTAATATATGCTGCTCATTTTGTTTTCAGCTCTAGGTTTTTTTAGTTTCTGATAAATTGCTGTTGAAGTGAGTGCACTGGATCTTGGCTAACCGATAGAAATAATATAAAGAGATAATGACTTATTTTATCAAGTGTTCTATTGTCGCCAAGTGATAACACTTTCACTTAAATTTAGATCTGAAAAGGAAACTTTAGAAAGTCTTGCATAAGCAACTTAGAAGTAGAAACTACCTTTTATTTATTTATTATAATTAGTATTTATTAATTTATTACTAATTATTAATAACTTATTATTAAATCAGGCCAATATGTTTGGATGAAATCTCTGACTGTCACTTTAACAAAATTGTTAATCCTTTTCTGGCAGAGGTAAGTTTTGATGATGGTCACAATGATTTCTTTTGTCACATCACTCTGAAATTAATACCTCATTGTGGCTTGATAGGGGCGATGCTCTTCGAAGTAGTCCGATGCAGTTTATGAACATCATGAAACGACAGGGTGGGAACTGTGAGATCGTGGTCTCTGTGGCACAGCATGATTCAGCTGAATTTAAAAAACAATCTCAAGAGTATTACCAGGTACACATTCATTTTATGTATATAATGTTTTCCATCTGTTCCACTTCCTTTAGCCCTATTTTCCTATCTGTTGTTCAGGCAGATTTTGAAAAATTCAGCTACCCTAAATAGAGGCTTGTAGGTATGGTGGGCAATTGAAACTGTACAATGTGTAACATTTTGTCATTTGGTAGTATAGATCTTGAATATTGCTGAAAAAAAGAGACATGTCAAAGCTTTTCATCTTGCCCTCATCAGGACACTTCGCAGGACACCAGGCAGCTTGACCCTGATTGGTCAAGGTATTTCCCTGAGGAACGAGTCAGCAAATGGCTATCACTTATTTTGTTTAGCTGAAACAGGTGCAATGTGTGTATGTGTTCTTTTTAAAATTTCAAACAATGCTTGGCAGTTAACTGTCAATCACCATCAATTTCTGCATTCTCCATGGCAATGCTTCTACCAATCAGAATCCACTTGTCAGCCAATCAGCACTCTCTTCTCATACAGTATAAATTGTTGTTTCCCCTTATACTGGTATTCTTGCAAAGCGTCTTGATGAGTGCAAGACGAAAAGTTTTGACATGTCTCTTTTTTCAGCAATACTTATGTAACATTTAACTTATTTTTTCAACATGCAATCCTAGCAGAACTGAAACTGAGCCATATATCTTAACTTTGCCTGGTGTCATTGTATGGGAGGCTGTATTTAACATCTTATGGCAATATGAATGGATTCTTGGGTCTCTCAGGGTCTGAATGTAAATTTACAATAGCTTCTGGAGAATATTGTTACAGTCTCCACAGAGACTGATAACTTTTAAAAAAAGATATTAATTTCCCAATGACCTACGCAAAGGATCATGCAAGATTTTTAATGTAACAAACATCAACTAAACATTACTTAATAGGCAACTAATACACTAAACTACAGAAAATGTATCCGCTAGTAATTTCTTAACACAACCAAAAACCCCACGCCACATTTATACATTACACTGCACTCTCCGTCGACATGTAGTCTTGAATTTAAGGTCCAAAGTTCCTCCTAGCTCTAACTTCCCTGCTTCAAAGTGAACCTTCCCATGTCGTTTTAAACAAAGTCCCCTTCACTCAACCCTTTGAGCTTAATCGAATGGACATCCTGTTGCAAGGTTGCCTCTGGTGGTTCTGTGGTCTTTAACTCTTCACAATCCTTGTTTCCTCAAACACGGGTTCCGTCCTCACCAGCCCTGCACTTGGTGATTAACTGAAAAGCAGTCCTTTTCTTCTGCTGGCATAGCAGCACCTGTTGTGGGTTCTTTCTGACTGCCTCTTGAGTGTGGAAGTCTGTAAGCAGCAAGAACAGCTGCCTTCTTTCCTGTGTCTGGGTGTTAAAGCCCACATCTTACTTTAAATAGGGCTTGACCTGGACGCCTGTCCCCATGGCAACCAGATTAAATGGGCCTATTGCCAGGCAGAGTTCAGTACAAATTCATGCCATCCCGTACAGGATTCTGTTTTACCTTAAATTAAAAGAAACATTTAAAACATAACCATCTTATAAAGTCCAGTGGTCATAACATTATACTGCATTATACATTGAATTTACAGCAAGCCTCACAGCTTTTGGAAATGAGGCCCGGGTTTCATAGAAAGATCATGGCAGCCCTGCAACTATTTAACATTTGAGGAGTGTTAATTGGCTGGAGGCAGGATTTCCCTGAGTGAGGGGAAAAAATCCCTGCTGAGTCTTGCTAGCCAATCTGATCTGTCAAACAATTAGAAGAAAAATCTCAGTTCATCTTAGTTATACTTACATATTTAATTGATATAAATACTGCCATCATCTTTTAAAAATGTTTTTTACTACTAGCCAGAAGCGCACTGCCTGCCATATTGAAAAAGGAAGGAAAAAAAATCCACATGCAGTGCCCAAGCTTGAAGCGGGTCTTAGACCCTTTGCATATGAAAATAACACTTACTTGAAGGCTTGACTGCTAGACTGGTTCACTCTGAAATGTGTCAATCATGTATTGTTTCCTATGTCAAGTTAATATCAGTTAATGAATCTGCCATTCATTTCAGAGATTGTGCAATATTTTGCATCTCCATTATCTACAACCTTGTCTAAGAACAATTCAATCCTGTTGAACTGTAATTCTGAAAATACTTTGCTACAGACCCAAGCTCACCTCACTCAGAACGAGTCCTGTGATAATGTATAATCTAACAATTTTACAGAGCAATTTTTCTCCTAAAATGTACAAAATCGCACCATTAAAAGCAGTGCAGATGTACAGCATGGCGCTATCATTTTGGTAATTTAGTGAAGGAGCATTGGAAGAGCTTTCATTTTTATTGGATTTTTGTCATTTAATAAAATAGTGACCACTTTAAACCATTAACTGGATTCTTGAAATGGGAAGCGGTGTGTCTTATAATAAAATGGCCAACTATGAATTAAAGCAGTAAATGGGGCTGGTAGACTTAAATAACCTATGCAGAACATTTTAATAAGTGTTCTGCATAGGTTATTTAACCTAATAGTGCAAATAGGCTTAATAGTGCAGCTGAAATTTCACAGGTCTGCATTTAAAATAGTTTAATAATTTTATACCTACTTGAAAAAAAATCTTTTATGTCTTCTATGTAATTTCTCCAGTTCCCTACTCCATATCCAGCTTAGAAGGCGAGCAGCTAACTTTTAACCAGACTTCCGCTTACAACTAGATCATAGTGAGAATGGCCTGACCTTTGACTTTCTCTGATCTGAGTTCCATTCTGCTGTTCCAGGACAGCATGGCCAAAATGAGAAACTTAGGCCTGAATTTTCGCAGGGTCGGAAGGGCTCCATGCCTTAGCCAAATTGGTGCTGGAACCTGGAATCCAGAAATCCTGCCCCTGCACCCAGCACCCACCACTTTCAAAAGGGGGGGGGAACGGAAGTGGGAGGTGTTTCACACATCTGCAGTTCATGAAGGCAGCAACACATTTAAGAGAGCAGCTGTTTTCAATCAGAAGCAATTTTCATTACCAGAATTTCAAAAACATGATTTGTGGCTATTTAGACATGTGAGGATAAGGTCTAAACCTATAAGAGTTCTTTGGAGAACTCAGGTACCCTTTTGGAGAGGTCCAGCTGCACCTTTGGGGGAGGTTCAGGCACCCCTTTGGGATTGTTAACAGTAGACATGAATTTGCATTAAAAGCAGATAAGGTCAGTAGAACTGTCAAACAGTCAAGTCATTTAAATCTCCAGCTCTTTAAAATAAAAAGGGACTGTAGTTGAAAAAAATCAGTGCTTGCAATTTCAATAGATGATTATCGACCTAATGGTTATCGTTATAGGATTAGTGCTGCTTGATGGCTTCTAGAACCTATCACCACCACAGGGGAGTAGAGCTTGTAAGTTTACAGTTTGATTGACAGCTCCAAGTGGTAATAACAAGATTAGCTGTTTTTGATGTGGGGCTATGAACAGAAATGTTTGTTTTTATAGATGATTAAATACTTGAAGGGAATGTTTGTTACTTTGAAAGAATTTAAGAATATTGAATGGGCTTTTATCAATGAGTTTTTTAAAAATATAGTGAAATGTGCTATAGATACTTAGGACTTTATTTTATTTCATCTCACCATGGCTCCTGAGGTCTGCCCATGGTGGATACTGAGACGGCATGGAGGTTGTATGACTCAAGGGTGGTGGGTAGGGAGTCCAGGGTCAGCATGAGTTGGCACGAAGTTGACAGAGGGGCTATAAAGGGCTATGGGAACGAGAGGGGTCATGGGTTGGCATGAATTGGCACTAAACTGGCACAAGGGCTATAAAAGTGTATGGGATGGGTAGAGGGGCATGGTTTGGTACTAAGGGTATGAAGGCCATCGGAGGTGAGTGGGAGGCATAAGTTGGCATTGTCAAGACACTACCATATTTTTCCTAATATTGTGGGATATTTTAAAGGTTTGTGTTTGTGTGTGTGGATCTGTGTGTGTGGGCTGGAGACGGGTAGACTGCAAGGTTTAAATGATCAAAGCAGTGAGGTGTAAAACAGGCATTTGAAATTAAGAAAGCGAAAATGAAAATGAAGATCTAGGGTGAGGTCAGCAGATATAGTGTGAATGAAATTTACATTTTTGGATAAATGTAGAAGTGTTTGATTTTTAAAGGGACATGGACGATTTTTACAACTAGCAAGATAAATAAGGCAAAGTTGATTTTTCCCAAGAGTGCTGGCCATAGTGATAATGTGAAAGATTTTTATATTCTGGGAAAAGCAACTTCTAAAGACAAGTGGAAACAATGGGATTCACAGATCAAAAAGGGAGAAATATTTTTAAAGAAGGATGGAAGGCTGTGTGAGGTGTGGCCATGTGAGATTTTGAAAGGTGGCTGTACGAAATAGACTTGGGGAAAAGGCTTTCGCCACCCAGCAGAAATTTGCTATTCCAGTAAACAAAGTTGTGTTAAAAGCCTTTGGAAGTCTATTGTCCAGTGGGTGCTTGTGGTAAAATTGCTGGATGACTTTATAAAATTGAAATCCATTTGGACTGCAGTTAGGAGTCTGGTTAAGTAGGAATTTTGGGTTTGTTATAACTGTAGCTGTAATCTTGTTTGTGTTTAAGTTGGTTTTTCTTTTGTTAATAAATGTTTTAATTTAATCTTTAAAATCTCTAAAAGTGGTGGTGGACTCATTATTTCTGACTTCAATGCACTTCAGTGCACAAGCCTTCTTGTAATAAATACAAATTGCAAAATCGTTGTGATAGCATGGGCAAGTTTCCCTTGTGGATTTGGTCAGCCTGGCAAATACCACCTGCCATTTCATAAAAGCATGGAGATTGTGTGTGGAGGGTGAGGGGTGAGGCTATAGCACTGTTTTTTGTTTTACTGCTTTTATTGTAACCGAGATAAAGTCCCAGAGCACCAAGGCGGGCCTTTTAAACAGTCTGCCTTGGCACTCAGCAGCCTCTGTGGCTGCCTCCTCACTCTCACTGTTTACAGGGTTGGTGGGCCCGACTCCAGTTAGCACCAACTCCAGAACAAAAATCCAAACATTCGGGGATGTTCCTCCCTGGTTGGGTTTGCGGAGTCAGGAAATTTCCCGACTCTGCACAGCCGACTCAGGAGAAAAACCCGGCCTTTAATGTGTTCAAAGTCAAGACCTATTGTAATGGTTTGGAAAAAAAAGTAAATGTTAAGAAATAAGATACTTCAGAATATTGTTTGAGATAAATGCCTTTTACAATGACTAGTGGCTTGAACCATTAGCAGATGAGGAAATGCCATCCCTTCAGGGCAATATCTTGCGTTCTTGTCACTTAGATCCAAACATCTTCAGTTGTTTCATTCATGACCATCTTTCCATCTTAAGTGGGGATTTTGCTGTTGATTGCATGCTCTTCAGCTACATTAACAATTCCTCAAACAATGAAGCAGTCAATGCCTGCATACAGCAGGACCTGGACAACATGCACTCTTGGGCTGAAAAGTGGCAAGTAACATACACACCAAACAAATGCTAGGCAGTGACCATTTCTAATAAGCGAGAGTCTAACCATTCCATCTATTGGCATTCAATGGCTTCACCATTGCTGAATACCTCACCATCGGCACCCTGGGGTCAGGGGGTGCGGGATCATTGACCAGTAACTTAACTGCACCAGCCACATAATTACTGTGGCTACAAGAACAGGTCAGAGGTTGGGTATTCTGATTCCTCAAAGCCTTTCCACCATCTACAAGGCACAAGTCAAGAGTGTGATGGAATACTCTCCACTTGCTTGGATGAGTGCAGCTCTAATAACATGCAAGAAACTTGACACCATCCAGGACAAAGCAGTCTGCTTGATAGACAACCCAAGCACCACTTGAAGCATTCACTCCCTCCATCAACGGTGAGACATGGTTGCAGTGTGTACCATCTACAAGATGCAGCAACTTGCCAAGGCTTCTTCAATAGCACCTCCCAAACCCACGATCTATACCACCTAGAAGGACAATGGCAGTAAACACATGCGAACACTACCAGCTCCAAGTTCCTCTCCAAGCTGCACACCATCCTGACTTGGAACTATATCATTATTCCTTCATTGTTGATGAGTCAATATCCTCGAGCTCCCTACCTATCAACACTTAGGGAGTACCTTCATCACACGGCATACAGCAGTGCAAGAAGACAGTTCACCATCACCTTCTCAAGGGAAATTAGGGATGGGCAATGAATGCTTGGCTTGCCAATGATGCCCACATCACGTGAAAGAATACATTTTTTTTTAAATAAGAGAATTTTTCAATTTACTTTTTCTTTCGCCAAGTTTCTCCCCTCAGGGTGAAGAAACATTGCTCCTGGTTTGGTGGGCAGCATACCAAATAAAATTAGACTGGGGTGTGAAGAGCTTATTCTTTCTTTTCTGTTAGAATTGGAACTTATTTGAATCAAGTTGTCTTAGTTATATACAGAGCATACTTCAATAGAATCAGGCTAATTAATCGTGTTGTGGAGTTGCATTCCAATTTAGGCACATAATCTGGACTGATGATATGCTGCTGTTTTATCAAATAAATACATTAGAATTTAGTTGAAAGAGATCTTGTCTGCCTTGAGGTTCACAAAGGTATGTACAGAATGGGGGAGGGTATTCTAGATCAACGTAGAAATTTATGGTCTCTCCCATCTTGGCATTCAACTGCTTCTTGCAATATTCTTGATTTTATGCCTCCCCAGCCCTAATCAGAAGACCATTCAAAGTATGAATCACTATGTGAGGAAGTGCCTCCTGACAAAAGATCTTTTCCTATTTCTAGCTATGTGCTCTTATCCTGCATCAGGTAGCACAGAGAGCAGTGCTGAGGGGATAAGGGTGCCAGTTGAACTGGCAAGGTCAAGAGGAGAGTGCTAGCATAAACTGAAGGGACAGGAAAAGACTGTCAATGTGAAGTGAGGGAAGAGGGAGATGGGAAGGGTTGACATGTAAGTTTATACTCTAATTTGGCAAGAGTCCTCGACATTTGCCACAACAGCTTTGAGTTATGAATGTTTCTTGTATTAGCATATTTGCATCCTAATCGACTAAACAATATTTCAAAACATGAGGAGGGGGGGAAAGGTGAAATTGTTCTTTAGCCTGCACCGTGAAACAGACTCAAAGCAAATCAACAGCCAATTTTTCACCGCACCTGATTTCTGTTCCTCTGAAATTCACAGAACAATAGTTAATTTTTTTTTTTGTTTCTTGCTGTCACTTTTACTCGGTTTGAAATGAAAAATTTGCCATGTTGAAAGAGCAGCTGCTGACCTGCTACAAGCCTGTTTCATTCTTCTGCTCTAGACCAATTTTACCCCCATGATCTTTCAACTAGTGATGTTCTTAAATTCCTTTCTTTCTGATCTGTTTTATGTCTTTTTGGTCTGTTTTATGTAGGTCTTCTTCCCTTTCCACTTTACTTTTAAATCCAAACATAGTGTTCTATTTACGTTTTCCGTCAGATGAATGACACCACTCCAAAATAGGCAATACCCATTAAGTACTGAGGCTATGAAAATTCCCCTTACCATACCATTCTGAGGTGTCTTTTGCTCATTTGAATGTGAGGACTTGGTAGAAGTATTGTTAATGACTTTTATTATTCCGAATGAAGTGTGTGGGTGCATTACTGGTAGTGTTCTTTTGATTTTTTTTATTGCAGGCCGTTAAGGCTGCTGGGCTGAACGTCTGTTTTCAAGATGTACCAAATACAGATCATTTTGATATCATAGAAAAACTAACGGAAGAGAACTATCTACTTACACAGGTAAAGATCTTTTTGCAGGTTTTGCGTCTTTCTTCTAGCTCTACATCTCACTGGACTAATTCCCATCTGGTGAATTTCCAATCTCACTTGAGCCATTTTGGGAGGTGGTGGAACCAGCCAGGAGGGGCCAGTGAGATATTACTACTCACCTTGAGGAAGCTATTGAATGTTGAGAGGCTAAAGGATAAGCCATGGGGTTAAGAAAAGAACATTCTGTTGTAACTCCTGCAGAGGTATAAAGCCCCAGTATAAACTCAATGACGGTATTTTTTACTTGATATCGATTTAGCCGCCCATTATACATTCTCTCCCAATTTTCATTTCCAAGGCAATTGTTCTAACTGAATTGTTCTTAAAAAAATTCTCTTAATATGCTGTTTAATGGAAAATGGAAGCTACTTGCAGGGTGGCAACACAGTGACTTCAAATTGTCAATGGATTCCTGTCCACAAAGGACAAATGCCATCATCCCAGAGACAGTGAGCTGTTTTAGTGTTGCTGATTCAATCTTGTCCTGGTTTTCTCCCAGTGGCATACAATCGTGGCCTGTAAACCCCTACAAAAATGTTAGCAAGATGCAAGTAGACAAAACAGCATCACTCTACCTTGCGCCTTGTCTCTCTGGTAGTTCCATAAGTCCATAATGGTTTTCTAGGTATGATTCCTTTGTGGTTGAGCTGGCACCATTGATTGGCCCCTACTGATAATGTGTCATGCAGTTTTAGTTAAATCCAGATGAGCTGCAAAATAAATAATACTATGTGCTAGTTTTTAGGTAATCTCCTTGAAGGATGCAACTAATTATAAGTTACACTAGGATCATGCCCTATGTGCAAAGACACCTACACAAATCTTGGTATTTCTTTCAATGCCACTGAACTTCTTCCTCATTTGGGTTCCAGTCCAGCAAAGCTGGAAGACTATTGGTTTACCAAAACAACTCCTTGCAGGAAGGTTGAGCCTTTGCATTCAGAGAGGGTGATCTCTGGCTCTTAAGAAGGTCCTCCTCTTTGCCACACCTCCTGCAACTGGGCCTCCAAGACATCATTACTCAACACTGGAATCTTGTTTGTGGTCATGATTGAACAAATATCTGGTGCACCGCCATTATCACCCATTAGCTGCTTTGAGGGCTAGCAAAACATTTAAAAAGTAGCTGACTGGTTGGTCCAATTTTCCAACCAGCAGCCAAACAAGAAAACCTTGTATTTGTATACTGCCTTAATGTAATAAAACATCCCAAGGCGCTTCATAGGAGCATTATAAAACAAAATATGAAACTGAGACACATAAGGAGATATCAGGTCAGATGATGAAATGCTTAATCAAAGATGTAGGTTTAAGGAGTGTCTTAAAGGAGGAAAGCAAAGTAGAGAGGTGGAGAAGTGGGGGGATAGTATTACAGAGCTTAAGGCCTCGGCAACTGGAGGCATGAGCACTGACGGCAGAGTGATTAAAATTAGATTAAAACCAGCCTCACATGTGCAGTCCTAGTTATTCTGGGGGCTCTTAGGCTATTTTGTCAATTATAAAATATATAGCTATTTGTAAAGAACTGTGACGAACACCAACTTTTTCAAATGTCAGGTTTGATTTTTTTTATATTTGAGAAACCTTGTATGTGGTTCGGTTAAGAAATATTAATCTAATGCCACTCTGTGCTTGTTTATTTTAGGTACTGCTGAAAATGATGACTAGAAAATGAACAGCTTTCTGCAGAACTTCAAAAGCAAACAATAATTGTTCCCTCATTGTAACAGAAATTAGTGCAGATATTCTTAAATCCAGTCAATTATTTGTTTATAGTTATGGCAAAATGCTTGCATATTTTTGACAAAGTACTTTGATGGTAAACAATTAACCACTAATTAAATATGACATAACACTCAGGACTGCAGGAATACTCTGCATGAAATATTTTTGAGTCTAATCTCTAAAGTAAAAACCTCTAGAATGTGTGCACTTGCTCCATAAAATATATGCTCATTTTACAGTGTCCCAAATAGCAGATGCCCAGACTAATAAAAGTACAAATAAATATCTATGTGCTTCAATTTCATTCATGGTCATATATTTTGATGGAAAGATTGTGTGGGCTATGTCTGGTGTGTGCAATGCAACTGAAAACAAATCTATGTCACTGCTTGCTTAAAGGGGTCATATTGCATTCAAATTCAAGTTTTCACACAGCTCTCCTGATAGTTCAGTGAGTGATTGCTGTGTGGCACCAAGTAGTACTAAACCAAAATGTCCCTGGTTTCATTCCCAGTGTATTAACTCTTAGCATCAGTATCTGCTCCATCCATTATCCAACGGCTTCACTATATTCCAGACATCCTGTGAGCTACCCCCTGCAAATCCAATCACTATTAAACAAGAACTCCAGTGTTTGGCTATGGTGATACGGTCAAAGTTTATGGCTTCTGACAAGTTGTCTTTTTTGGAGAGGACCAGAGCAGTTAGATGGGGAATGCAATGTTGACTCATGGAGTGGTGTGATAAGCTACATTGGGAAACAGAGTTTGAGTGGCACACAAGGCACAAATTGAAGCAGGGATGGAATGAGATTGGTTTCCTGTTATATGACAACTCTTGGTAGCAAGGCCCTGAGGTGGGTCTTGGCATTTCAGAGGCTGAAGACTGGAGTGATGAGTGCAGGAGCAGAAAGACCTGGGTGTATATGTGCATAGATCATTGAAGGTGGCAGGACTATTGGAGAGAGCAGTTAATAAAGCATACAATATCCTGGGCTTTATTAATAGGGGCATGGAAGTTATGCTGAGCTTATGTAAGATACTAGTTAGACCTCAGCTGGAGTATTGTGTACAGTTCTAGGTGCCACACTACAGCAAGGATGTAATTTCATTGGAGAGAGTGCACAAGAGGTTTACAAGAATGGTTCCACAGATGAGAAACTTGAGTTATGAAGGTAGATTGGAGAGGTTGGGTCTGTTCTCCTTGGGAAGGAGAAGGCTAGGAGGGGATTTGATAGAGGAGTTCAAAATCATGGGGGGCTGGATAGAGTCGATAGTGAGAAACCGTTCCTGTTCATCAAGGGATTGAGAACGAGAGGACACAGAATTAAACTGATTTGCAAAAGAAGCAGATGTGATGTGGGAAAAACTTTTTCACACAGCAAGTGGTTTGAGTCTGGGTCTGGAATGTACTGCCTGGAAATGTGGTGGAGGCAAGTTCAATCGAGGCATTCAAGAGGGCAATAGATAATTGAATAGAAAAAACGTGCAAAATGTGGGGGAAAAGCAGCAGAATGACACTAAGTCATAATGCTCATTTGGAGGGTCGGTGCAAACACGATGGGCCAAATGGTCTCCTTCTGCACCCTAACAATTCTGTGATTCTGTCACTGTTAGTTGCTGGCGGAATTGAACGTTTCTCCTATTCCTGGTTTCTCCTTTGTGAATCACCTGCCCTTGGTTTTCCTTCTTTGCCTGCTTGTGGGTGGTCTGGCCTGAAACCACGAGCAAAGATAGTCAGCGGCAGGGAACCTGCAGGCACATTTGCAGATGTCGTCCCCTGGTCGAAGATTGATCTCATTGCTGCGAGCAACCAGAGTGAAAAATCGCACGGCCATTAAAACAACATTGTCTGTTTTTTTCACTTTCTTAGAACGCACTTGTTCATTATTTGTAAAAATATTAAACATGGGAAAAAGACAGTGCAACTGGGTGGGATGGTTGGAAGTGGTGGGGGGATCATATTAGGAAATCTCCAGGAGTACATCGTTCCAAACAAAGTTGGCGAACTTTAATTGTTGGAGATGTCATATTTTAAGATTTTGCAGCAAAGTCTTTATCCCAGGTGAATGTAAAATATTCCAGGGAACGATTCAAAGATCAGAGAATAGTGTAATGATTTGGACAACATTTATCCCTCAAAACAACTCCACCAACAACAGAAACAAAAACAAAAATAGCTAGAAAAACCCAGAAGGTCTGACAGCATCTGCGGAGAGGAACACAGTTAATGTTTCAAATCCGTATGACTTTTCATCAGTACTAAAGAAATATAGAAATTTGGTAAAATATAAGCTAGTTGAGAGGGTTGGGACAAGTAGAGCTGGATAGAGGGCCAGTGATAGGTGGAGGCAAAGAAGAGATTTCCAAAGATATCATAGACAAAAGGACAAAGGGGTGTTGATGGTGGTGATATTATCTAAGGAATGTGCTAATGGTGACATTAAGGGTAGAAAGCAGGGCCAACAAGTGACAGATAGCCCTAGTGGGGGGTGGGTGGGGGGAAGGGATCGAAATGGGCTAAAAGGTGGAGATAAAATGATAGATCGAAATAAATTTAAAAATAGGTGGGAAAAGAAAAATATATTTAAAAAATTATAAATTTTTGGAAAAAGGGGGGATTGGAAAGGGTGTGGGGATGGAGGAGAGAGTTCATCATCTGAAGTTGTTGAACTCAATGTCAAGTCCAGAAGGCTGTGGAGTGCCTAGTCAGAATGTGAGGTACTATTCCTCCAGTTTGCATTGAGCTTCACTGGAACATTGCAGCAGGCCAAGGACAGACATGTGGTCTTGAGGTAGGGTGGTGTGTTGAAATGGCAAGCGACAGTGAGGTCTGGGTCATGCTTGCGGACAGACCGAAGGTGTTCTGCAAAGCGGTCACCCAGACTGCGTTTGGTCTCTCCAATGTAGAGGAAACCGCATTGGGAGCAGCGAATGCAGTAGACTAAATTGAGGGAAGTGCAAGTGAAGTGCTGCTTCACTTGAAAGGAGTGTTTGGGCCCTCGGATGGTGAGGAGGGCGGAAGTAAAGGGGCAGGTGTTACACCTTCTGCGGTTACATGGGAAGGTGCCGTGGGAGGGTGTTGAGGTGTAGGGGGTGATGGAGGAGTGGACCAGGGTGTCCCGGAGGTGACGATCCCTGCGGAATGCCGCTGGGGGGTGGTGAAGGGAAGATGTGTTTGGTGGTGGCATCATGCTGGAGTTGGCGGAAATGGCGGAGGAAGATCCTTTGAATGCGGAGGCTGGTGGGGTGATAAGTGAGGACAAGGAGGACCCTATCATGGTTCTGGGAGGGAGAGGAAGGAGTGAGGGCGGATGCGCAGGAGATGGGCCGGACACGGTTGAGGGCCCTGTCAACCACCGTGGGTGGAAAACCTCGGTTAAGGAAGAAGGAAGACATGTCAGAGGAACTGTTTTGGTAAGTGGCATCATCAGAACAGATGCGACGGAGGTGAAGGAACTGAGAGAATGGGATGGAGTCCTTACAGGAAGCGGGGTGTGAGGGGCTGTAGTCAAGGTAGCTGTGGGAGTCGGTAGGCTTGTAATGAAAATTGGTGGACAGTCTATCACCAGAAATTGAGATTGAGAGGTCAAGGAAAGGGAAGGGAACTGTCAGTGATGGACCATGTGAAAATGATGGAGGGGTGGAAATTGAAAACAAAATTAATAAATTTTTCCACGTCCAGATGAGAGCATGAAGCAGCACCGAAGCAGTCATCGATGTACCAGAGAAACAGTTGTGGGAGGGGGCCGGAGTAGGACTGGAACAAGGAATGTTCCACATACCCCATAAAGAGGCAGGCATAGCTGGGGCCCATACAGGTATCCATAGCCA
The DNA here is from genome assembly GCF_964194155.1 of Cetorhinus maximus. NCBI lineage: Eukaryota > Metazoa > Chordata > Chondrichthyes > Lamniformes > Cetorhinidae > Cetorhinus > Cetorhinus maximus. Next base: position 45,791,531 of record NC_135902.1, on the reverse strand, counting down.
CCCCTTTTATTTGAAGGAAGTGAGAGGAGTTTAAGGAGAAACTGTTCAGTGAGAGAACATGTTCAGCCAGACGGAGTAGTGGTGGATGGGGATTCTTTAGGCCTCTGTTCGAGGAAGAAGCGGAGAGCCCTCAGACCATCCTGGTGGGGGATGGAGGTGTAGAGGGATTGGACGTCCATGGTGAAGAGGAGGCATTTGGGGCCAGGGAACTGGAAATTGTTGAAATGATATAGGGCGTCAGAGGAATCGCGGATGTAGGTGGGAAGAGACTGGACAAGGGGAGAGAGAATGGAGACAAGATAGCAAGAAATGAGTTCCGTGGGGCAGGAACAGGCTGACACGATTGGTCTGCCGGGACAGTCCTGTTTGTGGATTTTGGGTAGGAGGTAGAAGCGGGCTGTCTGAGGTTGGGAGACTATGAGGTTGGAAACTGTGGAGGAAAGATCTCCAGAGGAGATGAGGTCAGTGACAGTCCTGGAAACAATGGCTTGATGTTCAGTGGTGGGGTCATGGTCCAGGGGGAAGTAGGAGGAAGTGTCTGCGAGTTGACGCTCAGCCTCTGCGAGGTAGAGGTCAGTGCGCCAGACAACAACAGGACCACCCTTGTCAGCGGGTTTGATGACAATGTCAGGGTTGGACCTGAGAGAACAGAGTGCAGCCCATTTCAATCCCTTCACCCCACCACCACTAGGGCCATCTGTTACTTGCTTGTCCTGCTTTCTACCCTTAATGTCACCATTAGCACATTCCCTAGCTAATATCACCGCTGTCAACACCCCTTTGTCCCTTTGTCTATGACATTTGGAAATCTCTTCTTTGCCTCCACCTATCACTGGCCCTCTATCCAGCTCTACCCGTCCCACCCGCCCCCCCCCCCCACTCAACCAGCTTATATTTCACCTCATTTCTATATTTCTTTAGTTCTGATGAAGGGTCATACGGACTTGAAATATTAACCTTATTCCTCTCCGCAGATGCTGTCAGACCTGCTGAGTTTTTCCAGCTATTTTTGTTTTTGTTTCAGATTTCCAGCATCCGCAGTATTTTGCTTTTATCCACCAAAAACAGGGTTAACTAGTCACTGATCTCAGTACTGTTTGTGGCTGTGTCAGGGTTTCGCTATAAAATAACAGAGACGACACACACCCAGCTGAAGTACGTTGAGAGGCGCTATCCAAACACAAGTTAATTCCATGGAGGAGAGACGCTTCCTCACCACGTGACCCCCTGTGACGTAACACCGCTTTCCGCCAATAGGCGCAGGGGAAGACTGAGCGCGCGGATAACGATCAGCAGTTTGAATTTGTTGTCGGCTAAACGCGCGCGACCGGGAACCGTCACCGAGAGACCTGCCCCCCCATCGGGAACCGTCACCGAGAGACCTCCCCCCAACCCCTCCCCCATCGGGAACCGTCACCAGTGGCCTCTCCTCCCCTCCATCGGGAACCGTCACCGAGAAACCCCACCCCCGCCACACCGAAAGCCCTCACGATGGAGGTTTACCTGCAGCAGCACCGGAAATACTATTACTACCAGGAGCGCCTGGACACCTTTCAGAACTGGCCCTTTAACAATGACTGTATGTGCACCCCGGAGAATGTGAGTGACCCGGGGGGGGGGAGGGGTAGGCTCGGTGTATAAATGTTTCCTGCCGTTGCTCCAAATGATAGTGTTTTTTTTAAACTACTTTTCATTTTTTTTGTTGTTGAATCAGAGTTTCTATACCTGCTAAGAATTGTCCTGTAAGGACATTACTCCAACAATCCACATTTAGCAAAGGTAGGGTCATTGTTAGCTTGTTAAAAAGAGTTAAGATTGGGATTGAGGTCGTGTGTCCTGCTGCTTTTTGGCGGCTGTGGTAATGGCTCTTGTCTGAATGAGTCCCACTTAGAAGGAGGCTCCACAGATATCCCCATCCTCAATGAAGGAGGAGCCCAGCCCAGCCACAGCAGTGCAAAAGACAAGGCGGAAACATTTGCTACCATCTTCAGCCAGAAGTGCCGAGTGGATGATCCATCCCGGCCTCCTCTGGAGGTCCCCAGCATCACAGATGTCGGTCTTCAGCCAATTCGATTCACCCCGTGATATCAGGAGACGGCTGAAGGCACTGGATACTGCAAAGGCTATGGGCCCTGACAATATTCCGGCAATAGTAGTTGTGTTCCAGAACTAGTCGGGCCCCTAGCCAAGCTGCTCCAGTACAGCTACAACGCTGGCGTCTACCCAGCAGACACACACTGGCTGAAGTGTTTACCATCTACATGATGCACTGCAATAACTCACCAAGGCTTCTTTGACAGCATCTTCCAAACCTGCGACCTCTACCATCTCAAAGGACAAGGGCAGCAGGTGCATGGGAACAACACCACCTCCGAGCTACACACCATTCTGACTTGGAACTATATCGCTGTTCCTTCACTGTTGCTGGGTCAAAATCCTGTAACAGCAGTTCCTAACAGCACTGTGGGTGTACTTATACCACATGGACCGCAGCAGTTCAAGTAGGCAGCTCACCACCACCTTCTTGAGCAATTAGGGATGGGCAATAAATGCTGGCCTAGCCAGCGACGCCCACACCCCACGAAAGAATTTAAAAAAAACTCCAGAAACTTGGCCATATAATTGAGGCTGGTACTCAGGTGATGTACTCCTTCAATACTGAAGGTACTGTCTCTTGAACACACTGCTCAGCTGGGAGGGGTAAAGCATTTGTATAATTCTGAATGTCTTAAAGTACTCCATAGCCAACAAATTAATTTGAAATGTTGCTCCCACATTGTGCACAGCAGCCAATGAGATAACTGACTAGTCATGGTGGCGTTTGAGAGTCATATAGTGAAGATACTGGCAAACTCCATGTTCAAGTAATCTTTTAATTCTACCTGTCCTGGCAGATGTGGCTTAATATCTTCTCTGAAGAACTCTTGATAATGCAGTAGTCCCGCAATATTACACTGAAGTGTCAGCCTACGTTGTATGCAAGTCTAGAATGGTGCTTTAACCCTCTGAGCCTAGCTAATATTTCTAAAACATCCTTTGCACATTCTGAAAATATAAGAAATAGCCTGTCTGACCACTTCTCCATCTCACTTGTAAGATTATGGGTTCTCTAAGCTTTTCTCTTGTATCAAGTTAAGAAGAGAAAGTTAGTGTGGATTTTTTTTAAAGTTTAAAGCTCGTCTTATTCCTTTCAGATGGCTGCAGCAGGCTTTATTCACACCCCAAGTGAGAATGGTCCTGATGTTGCTCAATGCTTCTTTTGCTACAAAGAGCTGGAAGGATGGGAACCTCAAGATGAACCTTTGTAAGTGATGAATTACTTGAATTCTAGCATGGTCTTTCCCCAAAATGTTTGAATGTTTACTTGCTTCCCCTTGATAAATAGCACTTTGACTTTTCAGTAATATTCAGTGCTGTTGTGCTACTAAACAAGTCTTTGTCATTCTCATGGAGCTGACCATATACAAGTCTTGAGGTTTCTGCAAGAATTAGCTAGACCTTTGGCAGGGAGGGAAACTTGAGCTGATCCGCAGTTTACTTTTAATCAAGGAAAAACAGGATCCTACTTGTTTGGAGCAGCAATACTGAAGGACACTCCTAATGTCACCAAGGAACCTTTACTTCAACGCTTTCCAAACAATTTTCAAATATGACCCCATTTTAACACTTGAAAATGAACAAAACCCCAGTGGCAACAAAAACAAAACAGCAATAAAGCAGCATAGTAGAATTCAGTATATAATTATTAAAGTTTGTGAATTATAGATCAACATATAATACATCATGTATAAGTATGAAAATCCCTGGCCTTCGGAGACCAGGTTGCCACTGGTCGCTAAATCTTTGTCTGACTCCATTGTCGCTACTCTGAGAAGCTACTCCAGGAAACCTTTGACATATTTACATAGATGCATTGTTATGTCACAGCACACCTGATCAGAGCCATTGCAGCCAATCAAAGTGATCAATGCAAGGTGTTTGTTTTGTAATTGGTTACTTCCCATTGCCGGGACAATACGGGGGAATGGGAGCGTAACATGATTTTATTTTTCGCAACCCCATTCATTGTTTCTGTGACCCAAATTGGGATTGCAACCCACAGTTTAGGAACCACTGCCCCATACCATGTTTACAAGATCTGATGAAGGAACTATTTTTAAATCAAATCTAAGGTCAGTGAGGAGCTCTGGAGAATTTCTTTATGGTATTGATGTTACTCAATTAACTTGTACTTCAGTGCACACCTGTACTACCCTGACTTGGCTTGTACTCAAAAAATAGCTGTAACAAAATGGCTATAAAACTCATTTAAGTGATGCAGTTTTTTTTTGTGCTGCTTTGAACATTGTAATACAAGATATGCTTAATGTTTATCATGACAGACGACGATTGGCATAATACTAAGTGCCATGCCGAGTGGCATAGGCAATCACAGTCTTCCAAACTTTCTGATCATAGTAACAGTGGATGACCTTGTTGGAGTTCTGGTTAACATAGGATTTAGGAGCAGGAAGAGGAGTAGGCCATTCGGCCCTTCGAGCTTGGGTAAAATGGTCTATAATGTTGTCCAGCTGCTTTCTTTGCTGTTGGCCTTTTGCTGCTCTTCCATTAATCCTTTTGGCGGTGATTAGACACTCCAACCCTTCTGCATGGAGAACTCCATTTGTTGTCTTTTGATACTATTTAAGAGTTTTCTTGTTCTTCTGGCCTCATTCAGTACTTCTTCATTAGTTCTTTTCTCCACCCAGCTTACTCATAAGGATCCTTCTTACTACATTTCAAAGCAGTTAATTTTCTTTCCTTCCTCTTTCCCAATGCTTCAAGCTTCATATCTATAATTCATTACTGACTAGACATAACGTCTAGACTCAAGCTGACGTTTTTTAGAAAGCTGCTTAATCTTCTAAAAATACTTGGCCTGTTGAGTCATTTTTCAGATTTCCTACTGCTTTTGACATTGTTGTTACTGTGCTTCCTAGATAGTTGAATTCATCGACATGTTCTAATATCCATTTAGTCTGATGTTGCATTACACCAATATGGGCTTAAAAACGCTTTTGTATCACTGTAAAATGGTATTACACATGGAATCTACAGCATTCTGATTTACTGTCATTCCAAGTATATATGCTGGCACAAAACCTTACTGCATCTTTGGCAAGAGAAACATGCTCATATCTTTCATAGTGATGGAACCAATACTGTTAATCACTGACGCAAAAATAGAAAATGCTGGAAATATTCAGCTGGTCTGTGGAACAAAAAGCAAAGTTAACGTTTCAGTTAGTGACCTTTCATTAAAGCCACCTGCACAACCAGTTTAATGAGTCCAATTATTTAAAATGTCACAGACTAAGGGGCTGCACTAAAATCTTTTGCTAGCACCACCGTTTCTACTTCTACTAGTAAGATGTTTTTGACTTTGAACTTATGGGCAAGTATATTTAGCTCCATATACTTAATTTTTATATTCTCTCCTAGAGTTGAACATCAAAGCCATTCCTCGAAGTGTGCTTTCATCCTGTTGAAGAAAAAGTTTGAAGATTTAACAACAGAAGAGTTTCTCAAACTGGACAAGGAAAGAGTAAAGAATATCATGGTTGGTTCACTGCGTCTATGTAGTTCTTTATAAATGACACAGTAGACTGCACAGAAAAAGGGGCAGTATTTACAACAGGCAGCTTTGTTTCATTTGAGGCTTTTTCTTCAGGACTTTTCTCAGCTGCGGATATCTACAGCTGAATGCTGATTTTTTTTTTGAATCAGCTGCTGGGAAGTATGTTGGAGCAGTCCCACACTTCTATCAGAATAGTTCTTGTACTTAATTTCATTTTTAATTGGGAGAGCCCTTGAATAAAATTATCTAATTTCCCTCCCTTAATGTGGGCTACTGTTAATTTAGTTATTTTTTTGCACTGAAATGTGAGATATCCAGTAAATTTAATTTTCCTTTTAAGTAACAGCAATAGACCCAAGACACTTGGTATTAGTTAGTAGACTGGCATATGCATAATTTTCTTTCCCATATTTGATAAAAGTTGGGAACTGCAATTGGTGGCTATTAGATTATTGATAACATTGCTATCGCTACAAATTACTTCATGGGTTTTGATACTCTAGATGAGACAAAAACCAAACCAAGAATACTTGAAAATCAAGTGGTAGAAGGGAGGGAGAATGATCACAATCACTAGGGAAAAGTTACTAGGAAAATAATTAGACTTAACCGTTGACAAATCCTCTGGCTTTCATCCTAGGGTCTTTAAAAAAAAAAGAAGTGGCTGCAGAGATAGTTGATATATTGGTTGTGATCTTCCAGAATTCTCTAGATTCTGGGAAGGTCCCAACAGAATGGAAAATCGCTGATATAATACCTCTATTCAAGAAGGGAGGGAGACAGAAAGCAGGAAACTATGGGCCAGTTAGCCCAATGTCTGTCACAGGGAAAATGATAGAATCCATTATTAAGGAGGTAATCGCAGGACATTCAGAAAATCAATACAATCAGGCAGAGTCAACATGGTTTTATGAAAGGGAAGCCGTGTTTGATTAATTTATTAGAATTCTTTGAGGAAGTAGCAAGCAACATGAATAAAGGGGGACCAGTAAATGTGGTGTACTTGGATTTCCAAAGGGTACTCAACATGGTGCCACAGCAAAGCTAACCTCACAAAATAAGAGCTCATTGTGTAGGGGGTTACATATTAGCATGGATAGAAATTGGTCAGCTAACAGGAAGCAAAGAGTAGGGATTTAAAAAAAAATCCACTTTTAATCGGGAGAGCCCTTTGAATAAAATGATCTAATTTCCCTCCCTGATTTTCTTTAATGTGAGCTACTATTAATTTAGTTATTTTTTTGCACTGAAATTTCAGGTTGGCAAGCTGTTACTAATGTAGTGCCACAGGGATCATTGCTGAGGCCTCAACTATTTAAATCTGTATCAATGACTTAGATGAAAAGGCTGAAGGATGGTAGCTAAATTTGCTGATGAGACAAAGATAGGTGGGAAGGTAAGTAATCAAGAGGACATAGTCTACAGAGAAATTTAGATGGGTTAAGTAAGTGGGCAAAAATTTGGCAGATGGAGCATAATGTGAACTTGTCCACTTTGGCAGGAAGAATAGAAAAGCATCATTATTTGACTGGAGAGAGGCTGCAAAATTACAGTACAGAGTGGTGTGGGTGCCCTGGTATCTGAATTACAAAACATTGGCATGCAGCAAGTGATTTAGGAAGGCAAATGGAATGTTGGCATTTATTGCAAGGGGGATCGAGTATAAAAGTAGGGAAGTCTTGCTAAAACAGTTAAGGGCATTGGTGAGACCACATCTGGAATACTATGTACAGTTTTGGTCTCATTACTGAAAAAAGGATATAATTGCATTCGAAGCAGTTCAGAGAAGCTTCACTCTACTGATTCCTGGGATGAAGGGGATATCTTATAAAGAAAGGTTGGGCTTTTACCTCTTGAAGTTAAAAGAATGAGGGGACCTAATTGAAACCTATAAGATCCTGAGGGGACTTGACATGGTTGATGTGAGATGTTTTCTCTTGTGCGGGAGTCTAGAACCTGGTGACAAAGTTTAAAAATTAGGGGTTTCCCATTTAAGACTGAGGTAAGGAGACATTTTTTAAGTGTTGTTACTCTGTGGAATTCTCTTCCACAGAGAGCTGGGTCATTGAATATATTCAAGGCTGAATTCGATAGATATTTGATCGACAAGGGAGTAGAGGGTTATGAGGGGGCAGACAGGAAAATGGAGTTGAGGCTATAATCAGATGAGCCATGATCTTATCGAATGACAGATCAGACTCGAGGAGCCGAATGGCCTACTCCTCCTTATTCTTTTGTTCTTGTGCTTTACTCAGAACTTGATTGGGTTATAATTTCTATATTGTATATTGAACTAGCTGTTGGAGTTGAAGTCTGGTTCTTAACTTTATAAAGCACTGAGATGGGGTTGTATCTCTTAATTCTGTTTTGAATCAAGTCAGCTTTAGTCATTTCTGTTCTCCCCTGCTTTTGTGTTTTGTGGGTCAACTGTATTCTAAATATAAAGTTGTTATCTTTAAAGGGGTTGGGGGGATGGTAATAGGGGAAGAAGAATTTGAAATGAAAGAAAGTAAAGAATGGAATTTTGTTTACTTTTTTCAGAAGAAACAAGTCTCTGAAAGAATTCAGTCGTTTGAGCAAGAGGCAAAAGTTGCAAGAAGCACAATAGAAGACTTCGTTACTAAAGATTGCTAGTGATGTAGTATATTCTATTACAAAGTGCTTTTCTTTTTAAAAAAAACACCTGTATGAAAAGCTCGTGAGTTGAACAGCATCCTCAAGTTGAGGATTATGGCTATGTGTTATACAGCATACTTCTAAAATTGTAAACTACTTGGATGTGCTTTGTCCCATTCTTTCCATGCAAAAAGATCTGACAGTGATTTCTTATTACTGATCAAAATTATTTTGTAGCTGGGAGCTTGATTTTCTTTTCCTATCCTGGTCAAGCATTGTGCCATCGATTAAAAGCAAGTAATACCTTTAGCAAGTAGAACCTTTAGGAGGCTTATTGCAGAAATGTTGCAGAAGGATAAGGATTCATTATTGGGTGATGCCTACCTCACTTTATCACATCTATCTCCAGTTTACATTATATTATCACTTGCACTCTTGTACAATGCAGAATATCTATGGGATATTGATCAAAAGTTTTTGAGTATCCTTTTGTAGGATATAGTGGATTTGTGTTCATAAAATGGGTGGCTTGACTGTTTTGGACCTAGATAAATGGTCTAATCTTTGTAAACATACTGCATATATAGTTTGGGTGGGTCTACTACTAAATTGTTAACTGAGCCAGTGATTTTCAGCATCCTTGACAGGCAGCTTGGGTGGATGAGGAAAGAGGCACAAATATCACAAGCCTGTACTGTGGTTGGCAAGAAAATGGATTCGGGAGCAGTCAGTGCCTCTGAAGCATTTGCAGGTGTAATTGATGGTGATTCAGTATTGTTGTCAGATTGCAACAGTTAAAGCACAGCCCTTGTCTCTACTTTCACCCCTGGACAACCTTGGCTGTATTTCTGATTCACAAATTCATTGACTTGCAAGTAGCAGCAATTTATTATTTTGTTGCAGGTAGTTGAAGAATCAACACCTTCAAAAACTTGGTGATATTGGTTAGTCTTGTGCTCTGTTCATGATTTCTTTTCCAAAACAGTGATTTGGTAACTCATGGCACCATACTAAATAATGGCATGATTATTCTCAATACAATCACTCCTATCCATCTGTTTTATGAATAGGGATTTAAACTTGAAATAACACTGTTATATGTGCTGAGATTGTAAAGAAGGCACTGATTCCTATATTTCTGAAATTAAATAAAACAATTGAAGACTCACTTCCTTAAGACTTAAGATTAATATATTTTTATTGGGTGAGTCAATGGATATAGAGCAAAGGTGGTAAATGGAGTGATGGTACTGATCAGTAACATTAACTGAAAAGTGGAACAGGCTTGAGAGGTTGAATGGCCTATTGTTCCTTAATACAGTATTCTCTTTGTCGGGTATTCTTTAAATGTTATTTCACTTGCATTACCAGTAGCACTCTGGTAATTGCACTATGACAAGTGGAGTAATTTCATAATTATAATTCATAGATTTTACCAAGAAATAAGACTATGGAAGGTTTTAGCCTGTTGCTTTGACAAGGATGTAAACTGAACTGATTGATTGTAAGGCAGTTAGCTGCAATCAAGTGTATTCTGAAGTAAATTTGAGGGGCATTCATTCTTCTCCACCTGCAATATGGAGATAATCTACAACCATTAAGCAGGCCTACATGGCTGTCGTATTTATTCAACAAGAGCAAAGCAGACACCAGTATTAGAATCTCCGTGGGTGAGATCCAGAAAAGCTGCATAATTGGCAGAAATTCTATAGAATAAATGGCCACTGTTATGACAGATCAGGTGAGCTTGCTGCGAAAATGACTAGAGTGAGATACTACAGCAAAGAAATAAGTTGCTTTCTTACTTTATTAAAAACAAGTGAGGCAACAAGATCACATTAACTGGGGCCTCCTACTACTATTTTCCTGCTGTCATTCTTTTCAAACACTTATCTAGTTCCCTTTTTAATTACATCGTCTTCACCTCAAAGTCCACTTAATGATGGACTATCCAGATGCTTAGCTTCCACCTTCAGCACTAATAACTGCACAACAAAGGGTGCTGATATTGTGATAACTACTATGCCCAAAAGCCACAAATCTTAAAGAAATAGTCATACTATAACAAATTATAATACTATTTTACAGATGATTGGGTAAATTTCAGCTATGCAAAAATCATTAAAGCATTGCATAATATGTGTGTTCATCTAGGGTATCTGTGGAGCAAACTGATTGACTAGTGTAGTCAAAACTGAGTTTTGAGGTCATTCTGAATCGAGGAGTTATTCAAATACAATCTGAAAATAATAGAATTGACTGATGGAGTAATTCACCCCATCATCAATGGCCAATTAAGTTGAGGAAGGAGAGGCATAAGCTTACATGGGCAGTTCATGATGGCTAACAGAATCTCTGGAAGGCACCTGAGTACACAATACATTGCTGGGCTGGATCGCACTACTTGCTCCTGTATTTTACAGGTCAAGGGCTGAACCTGGTTTGTTTGCTTGTATTGAGATAAGTTGGTACAAGGCACAGGTATAGTGACAGGGAGATAGTTAACCATTAGCAGTCTAATCTACTCAGTCTGTTAAATCAGCTCAAATTGAACATCCTGTTTTGTAAGACATGACCATTCCTCGCTGCTATTTTTGAAGCCTAATGAGCTGATGTAAATGGTCAGAGTGTACAACTTAATCACAACTTCCATTAAAATTATAATGGACTTTTGACTGCAAATTGCATGGTTATAAATAGCATACAGTCAGCAAAGTTGAAAAGAACCACCACCCTTTCACTTTGGCAAGATATTGTTTGATGAGCAAAAATTGTTCAAAAATTCAAAGTGAAAGATGGTAGATACTGAGAGGCTGTTTGCCCTGGGAGTAGCCTCTAGAACTATGGGTCATAGTCTCAGGATAAAGGACTGGCCATTTAGGACTGATATGAGGAGAGGAGAAACTTTTACATTCCGGGTTATGAATCTTTGGGATTCTCTCCTCCAGAAGGATGTGGATACAAAGTTGAAAAGTATATTCAAATCTGAAATAGATGGATTTTTGGGCGCCATGGGAATTGAGGGATATGAAGCTGGGAAAGTGGATTTGATATAGAAGTTCAGCCATGATCATATTGGATGATGGAATGGCTCGGTGGACTGTATGGCCTAATGTGTTTTTTAAAAATTCATACATGGAAAATGGGTGTCGCTGGCTGGGCCAGCATTTATTGCCAATCCCTAATTGCCCTTGAGAAGGCGGTGGTGAGCTGCCTTCTAGAACAGCTGCAGTCCATGTGGTGTAGGTACATCACAGTGCTGTTAGGGAGGGAATTCCAAGATTTTGACCCAGCGACAGTGAAGGAACTGCGATATATCCCCAAGTCAGGTTTTATGGTATTCAAGCTGGGAATTACGAATACCTTTGTGAAACAGTGTCAGGTAAGTTAAAGTTTCCTCTACTTTCATTTCTACAATTTCATCTAGCATTTCTTATTGCAGGATTCCTGTACCGTGTAAGATTGACTACATGAATCCATTCATTCCTAGGATTTGGGCAAAGCCAGTGATTATTCTCAATCCCTAATTGCCTGAGAAGGTGGTGGTGAGCCGCCATTTTGAATACAATTGAGGGGCTTGCTAGTCCATATAATGGGGCAGTTAAGAGTCAATCACACTGCTCTGGGTCTGGAGTTAGACCAGGTGAGGATGACAGATTTTCTTCCCTGAAGGACATTAATGAACCAGATGGGTCATGGTTAACCATTGCATATGTTAGTTTTTTATTCCAGATTTATTCATTGTATTTAAATTCTCCAGCTGCTGTGATGGGATTTGAACTCTTGTCACCAGAACATTAAGTCCAGGCCTCTGGGTCACTGGACCAGTAACATTACCACTATGCTTATTGTAGCTCTTAAATTGCTACAATTGGGTTCAGTAACTTGGGCTAGACAGGTGAAAAAAAAATCAGTCAGTGACTTAGTAGAAGATGGATAATTAGATGGCAGATGAGGACATGTTTTGGCTAAACTGATATATTCTGTGAATAGCCATCTAGATTTGTATGGAAAACGCTAACTTGAATTAGTTTGTGCTTCAGCTTGTACTCATAAGTGTTTTTGTGATAATGCCTTGAGGAAGGGTGAAATATCTTTTGAAAGTAAGAGTTGGCTCGACATAACTGCATTGGTGACAGATGCCCTCCAAAGAAATTTGATGTTTGTCATGCTTTATATTTCTTTTTAGCAGAAGTTACAGGGCTTGGTTTCATGAAATTGAATACAATACATTATGACAATCAAGATCAAGCTAAAGCATTAATTATTTTGTGTAAATTGGTGCAAGATGGTTTGGCTTCTAAACAACATCCCTCGAATAACCTTTTAATTCCCTCTTGGTATTGCCACCCAGCCTTTTCCAATACCTAAAATCTTTTGAGTTGTAAAGCAATGTTTGTGCCATGAGGCAGCCACTTTTCTAGAGACTTGATTTCTTTTTGAGCCTGAAGACGGTTGTAAGGGAATGTGATCAACTATATCTCAGACAAAAATGATCACCAGTATATTAAATACAAGCATGGCACTAGATGTATGTGCAGGATAGAAAATAACAAACGGACAAACAGCAGTTATATCCCAATTGTACAAGCAAATATGTAAGTTAATGGAATTAAAATTTGCCATTTTTTGAGAAGTTCCAGGCTTAGCAAAAATGGCAACTTTTGATTGATTATAAATGGGGTATCTTCATTACTGGGCAGAAGTAATAATAGGAATTTTCCACCTTAAGCAGGTGATGATGGACTCAACTTGGATGCCAGTGGTCTTATTGGCTGTGGTTTAAAGATATCGAGGCTCATCCTGACCTACAGAACTGGCCTTTCACTTGTGTGGAATGATGGCTCTCTTAAGGTTGAGGTTGAATACAAATCTGAAAAAGTTATTTTTACCCAGAATTTTCTTCCCTTATTATAGTAAGACGAAAGAGATTGCTGATGTTTACCATGGAAAGATAGTTATAATTGCACCTAACGCTGCTTATTTGATGACTCAATGGCAAGCCACCAAGAATGCTAGTACTATTTCTAGCCTCTGTGTTGTATAACCAACGAACTTACAGGAGCTACTTTTGCGTAAGCCTTATGATATGAGGAAAATGAGTCAAGACATACTCGCTTTTGGCTTGGGTGGTGATAGTTTTGATGTTTTTATTTTGACCACTCGATATTTTTGCAAAAAAATCGATATCTGGTGGCACCCATCTTGATGGTTAGGATTTAGATAAACATAGGCACCTTTTTAATTGCTGAATTGAAAGGAAAATACAGAAAATGGCTGACACAGCTGTTGTTCTGTCCTCAACACTCATCCAAGCAGAGGTTACGATTGACTTTATGAAGATATTGGTTCCTATATAGTCATTAGAAGGATGTCTTGTGTTGCAGTGGGTGGCGTCCCTGTCTCCGAGCCAGACCCTCTGGGTTAAAGTCCATCTCCAGGATTTGATGACCCAAGGAAGGTGTGTTCATAATGTGGCCAAATCCTTCCAAAATACCTCAGTGCCAGATGGTAAGAGTGGGAGAGATTCCTGGTCAGCCTCTACCATCATTATCCATAGCTCCAGGGTACAACGTGCATGTAAAAGTGCACGTTTATGCAACAATTTGGACTCTTTGGCAGCCAGTATGGATCAGATTGGTGCCAACAGCACAGGGTTTGATCCCAGTTCTGGGTGGATTTGGGACTTGCTTCCTTGACCGACCCGTGGTGGAGGTCATGGCACTGTGGGTCGGGTCGGACTTACCTTTGGGTAGAGAACTGGAGAAGAAGAGTCATCACTGCACAGAATAAGGACATTTGGTCCATCAAATCCATGTTGGCTCTGCAGGGTATGGTTTGAAGAACCTAATGATCTTGTGGTACATTTGATCCTGCAGGGTAATTCTTACCAGATGCCAATCCTGACAAAATTCAAATCCATGACTGGTGGATCCATCATATTTCTAAGATCCAGAAATTGCTCCATGATTTCTTTATTATTTATTCTTTCATGGGATGTGCTCATTACCAGCGTTAGTTACCCATCCCTAATTACCCTTGAATTGAGTGGCTTCCTGGGCCAATTCAGACATTATTGTGGGTTTGGAGTCACATGTAAGCCAGACCAGGTTAGGACAGCAGATCTCCTTCTCTCTGGACATTAGTGAAACAGATGTACTTTTACAACAATTGACAATACTTTCACAATCGTCATTGCTGAGACAAGCCTTTTATTTCAGATTTTATTAATTGAGTTTAAATGTCATCATTGGTGTGATTTGAACCCATGTCTCCTGAGCGTTAGCCTGGGCCTTGGGATTACTGGTATAGTGACATCACTACGCCACCGTCTCTCTCCCCTGTCATCTCTAAAGATAGGAATCCATAATATGGCTGTTACATATGAGGCAACTACCTGAAAACAGGGCAGAGAACGTGCAGGATCTACTGTCGCATTTTATACCATTATTGGGTATTGAGACTGCTGGCGGTGTTTTGACTGCTACAATCAAGTGTAACATCACCATTCAAGAAAACGCGGATCTTTACAGCCTAATCTGACAACCATCCTGCTGTGCTGATTAAGATGTGAATGGAAAAGCCATGACCAAGGATAACAACTCGCTGAGTAAGTTTGAGATAAAAACAAAAAGCTACTGCGGATGCTGGAAATCCAAAACAAAAACAATTACCTGGAAAAACTCAGCAGGTCTGGCAGCATCGGTGGAGAAGAAATCAGTTGACGTTTCGAGTCCTCACGACCCTTCGGCAGAACTGAGGTATAGTTAGGAGAGAGGTGAAATATAATCTGGTCTAAGGTGGGGGGCGGGGGGAGAGAGAAGTTGAGGGTGGGGTGGTTGTGAGGACTCGTAACGTCAACTGATTTCTTCTCCACCGATGCTGCCAGACCTGCTGAGTTTTTCCAGGTAATTCTGTTTTTGTTTTGGATTTCCAGCATCCGCAGTAGCTTTTAGCTTTTTGTTTTTATCTGTGTGTTTAATTGACCGCCACCACTCTTCAAGAAATGCCCTCCCTGAAGAAGTACTGTTCTGTTCTCCGACAGGATTTCCGCCTGTCTCTTCTGCCCTGCTCACCTTCATTGCTTTCCATTTCTCTCCTGGTGTTTGACAAGGTGTTTACTAAAACCCGCTTTCACAGCCATATTTCCTTTCTCAGTGACTCTCTGTCTCCGACTCACCCCACGTGGATTTCAACTGAAATTCCATCCCTCTTGTTTCAAACCCACCCAGGATTACAGGTATCTCCGGGACATAAAACGTTTCTCGGACTGCTGTTCCCGTCGCATTCTGAGATCCACACTCAGTGCCATGCGCCGTCATATGAACACACTCGACCTCTCCCTCCAGCAGCACCGCCGCACCCTTTTTCAAAGCTGCGCGTGCCCCCAGTTTCATTTTATTCTTCGCCTCATCCGTCGCCTCAACAAGAAACTTTTTCTCTTTCTCTCAAATGCTAAGGAACGCAAGCTCCAACAACTTATCGACACCAACACCCATCTGGGACCCTCCACCCCTGCTTGTCCCTCCATCCCCACCCCATCTTCCAATCCCAGCCCCAGCCGCGTATTCACTATACCCCCTGACCTTCCCCTCTCCGATGCTGAACGTTCAGTGCTCAGAAAAGGACTTAGCTTCATACCCTTACGCCCTCATCTCAACGAATTTCGGGCTCGGCATGATGCTGAACTCTTCTTCCGCCGTCTTCGTCTCAGTGCTCACTTCTTTGGACAGGAGTCCTCTCCCCGTTCAACGGATCCTTTTACCCATCTCCAATATTCTCCCTCCACCTGGACCCCTCCCTCTGGATTCTTACATTCTCTTGATCTTTTCATTGAGAACTGTTGGCGTGACATTAGCCGTCTCAATTTCTCTGCTCCTCTCACCCATTCTAATCTGTCTCACTCTGAACTTACTGCACTCCGTTCTCTCAGGTCCAACCCTGACATTGTCATCAAACCCGCTGACAACGGTGGTACTGTTGTTGTCTGGCGCACTGACCTCTACCTCGAGGAGGCTGAGCGTCAACTCGCAGACACTTCCTCCTACCTCTTCCTGGACCATGACCCCACCACAGAACATCAAGCCATTGTTTCCAGGACTGTCACTGACCTCACCTCCTCTGGAGATCTTCCTCCCACAGCTTCCAACTTGATAGTCGCCCAACCTCGGACGGCCCGCTTCTACCTCCTACCTCCACAAACAGAACTGTCCTGGCAGGCCGATCATGTCAGCATGTTCCTGCCCCACGAAACTCATTTCTCGTTATCTTGACTCCCTTCTCTCTCCCCTTGTCCAGTCCCTTCCCACCTACATCCGTGATTCCTCTGACACCTTACGTCACATCAACAATTTCCAGTTCCCTGGCCCCAACCGCTTCCTCTTCACCATGGATGTCCAATACCTCTACACCTCCATCCCCCACCAGGATGGTCTGAGGGCCCTTAGCTTCTTCCTTGAACAGAGGCCCGAACAATCCCCATCCACCACTACTCTCCTCCGTCTGGCTGAACTCGTTCTCACACTGAACAATTTCTCCTTAAACTCCTCTCACTTCCTCCAAATAAAAGGTGTGGCTATGGGTACCCGCATGGGCCCCAGCTATGCCTGTCTCTTTACGGGGTATGTGGAACATTCCTTGTTCCAGTCCTACTCCGGCCCCCTCCCACAACCCTTTCTCCGGTACATCGATGATTACTTCGGTGCTGCTTCATGCTCTCGTCGGGACCTGGAAAAATTTATTAATTTTGCTTCCAATCTCCACCCCTCCATCATTTTCACATGGTCCATCTCTGACACTTCTCTTCCCTTCCTTGACCTCTCTGTCTCAATTTCTGATGATAGACTGTCCACCAATATCCATTACAAGCCTACCGACTCACACAGCTACCTCGACTACAGCTCCTCACACCCCGCTTCCTGTAAGGACTCCATCCCATTCTCTCAGTTCCTTCGCCTCCGTCGGATCTGTTCTGATGACGCTACCTTCAAAAACAGCTCCTCTGACATGTCCTCCTTCTTCCTTAACCGAGGTTTTCCACCCACGGTCGTTGACAGGGCCCTCAACTGTGTCCGGCCCATATCCCGCGCATCCGCCCTCACGCCTTCTCCTCCTTCCCAGAAACATGATAGGGTCCCCCTTGTCCTCACTTATCACCCCACCAGCCTCCGCATTCAAAGGATCATCCTCCGCCATTTCCGCCAACTCCAGCATGATGCCACCACCAAACACATCTTCTCTTCACCCCCCCTGGCGGCATTCCGTAGGGATCATTCCCTCCGGGACACCCTGGTCCACTCCTCCGTCACCCCCTACTCCTCAACCCCCACCTATGGCACCTCCCCATGCCCACGCAGAAGATGCAACACCTGCCCCTTCACTTCCTCTCTCCTCACCGTCCAAGGGCCCAAACACTCCTTTCAAGTGAAGCAGCATTTCACTTGCATTTCCCCTAACTTAGTCTACTGCATTCGTTGCTCCCAATGCGGTCTCCTCTACATTGGAGACACTAAACGCAAACTGGGCGACCGCTTTGCAGAACACCTGCGGTCTGTCCGCAAGAAAGACCCAAACCTCCCTGTCGCTTGCCATTTTAACACTCCACCCTGTTCTCTTGCCCACATGTCTGTCCTTGGCTTGCTGCATTGTTCCAGTGAAGCCCAACACAAACTGGAGGAACAGCACCTCAACTTCCGACTAGGCACTTTACAGCCTTCCAGGCTGAATATTGAATTCAACAACTTTAGATCTTAAACTCCCCCTCCCCCCCATCCCCATCCCGTTTCTTCCCCCTCCCCCTTTTTTTTCAATAATTTATATAGATTCTTCTTTTCCCACCTATTTCCATTATTTTTAAATCTAAAACTAAAACTTTGTTAGTCTTTCCACCCCACCCCCACTAGAGCTGTACCTTGAGTATCCTGCCTTCCATTCTTAATTAGCACTTCTCTTAGATAATATCACCACCTTCAACACCTCTTTGATCCTTTTGTCTGTGACATCTTTTGATTATCTTCTCCTATCACTGCTTGCTTATCCCCACAACCACCCCACCCTCAACTTCTCTCTTCCCCCGCCCCCCACCTTAGACCAGCTTATATTTCACCTCTCTCCTAACTATACCTCAGTTCTGCCGAAGGGTCGTGAGGACTCGAAATGTCAACTAATTTCTTCTCTACTGATGCTGCCAGACCTGCTGAGTTTTTCCAGGTAATTCTGTTTTTGTTTTGAGTAAGTTTGAGCTGGTTGTGGAGAAAAACATTAAGAAATGAAAAAAATCACCTTACAAATGTCAAACGTCACTCCTTCATACGAACAAGGAGCAGGAGTAGGCCATTCAGCCCCTCAAACCCGCTCCACCACTTAATAAGATCATGGCTGACCTGATAGTAACCTGAAATCTGCATCCCACTTGCTGCCGATAACCTATCACCTCCTTGCTTACCAAGAATCTATCCATCTCTGCAGAGTCAAAGACTCTGCTTCCACCACCTCTGCAGGAACAGAGTTCCAAAGACTCATGACCCTCAGTGAAAAAATTTTGCCTCATCTGTTTTAAATAGGTGACCCCTAGTTATAGATTCTTCCACAAGAGGAAACATCCTCTCCACATCCACCCTGTCAAGACCCCTCAAGATCTTATATGTTTCAATCAAGTTGCCTCTTACTCTTCTAAACTCCACTGGATACAAGCCTAGCCTACCCAACCTGTCCTCATAAGACAATCCACCCATTCCAGGCATTAGTCTGGTAAAACTTCTCTGAACTGCTTCCAATGCAGTTACATCCTTCCTTAAATAAGGAGACCAATACTGTACACAGTATTTCAAACGTGGTCTCACTTGTGCTCTGTACAACTGAAGCATAACCTCCCTACTTTTGTATTCAATTCCCCTCGCAATAAATGATAACATTCTATTAGCTTTCCTAATTACTTGCATGCTAGCCTTTTGTAATTCATGCGCTAGGACACCCAGATCCCTCTGCACCTCAAAGCTCTGCAATGTCTCACCATTTAGGTAATATGTTTCTATTTTATTCTTCCTGCTAAAATGGACAATTTCACATTTTCCCACATCAAACTCCATCTGCCAGACATTTGCCCACTCACTTAACGATCTGTTTGTGGCCTCCTTATGTCCTCTTCACAACTTACTTTCCTACCTATCTTTGTATCATCAGCAAATTTGGCAACCAGCGCTTCAATCCCTTCATCCAAGTCATTTATATAAATTATTAATTGTTGAGGTCCCGGCACTGATCCCTGTGGTACTCCATTCGTTACATCTTGCCAATCTGAAAAAGACCCATTTCTGCCTACTCTCTGCTTCTTGTTAGCCAGCCAATCTTCTATTCATGCCAATACATTACCCCCTATACTATGAGCTTTTACTTTCCGTAATGACCTTTGATGTGGCACTTTATCAAAAGCCTTCTGGAAATCTAAGTACAGTACATCCACCAGTTCCCCTTTATCCATAGTACATGTTACTTCCTCAAAGAGCTCCAATAAATTGGTTAAACACAATTTCCCTTTCATAAAACCTTTCTGTAATGAAGACGTTGAAGTTATGGTCCAAGAGGCTGAGAAATTCGAATGTAAAGGTAACCAGCAACCGAAGGAAAACTTCAAAATACTGGGAATCCTGTGCTTTTAACCTGGTGACCATAAAAGAGACGAGGCTGAAAGGGAGGAGTTGCAGATGATAATATACCGAAAATGCTTGAACCAATGTAAATACCGTGATCAATTGGTTAGACAAGAACCAGAAAACTTCAAAGAGAGAGTGTGAGCAACAAGAGATTAAATCCGTAACCCTATTTTCAAACAATTGTATCGAGAACTGCAAAGCTTTCCTGGTGCTGTTCCCTGTTCACAAGCGCTACCAATAATTGAGGAGGTCTATTAAAGACTGGTATAAGAAATATATTCTAGTCACGAGGAATATGCTATGTAACCCGTTTGCAGCCAGCGGGTTAACCATCTGCCCGGAACCTGCTGTAAAACCAAAGAATGTGAGCTTTTTAACTGATTGCCAAAGCGTTGGAAATTGAACTTGAAACGGTGTAACGATTATAATGCAAGAGACCAAATACCTGTAATTGAAACTCATATGACGGAGGGTGGGGAGGAGGGGATTTAACGTCCAACCGCAGACATACAATTTTCTACCGGTTGTTTTCACCCTTTAAAGCGTTCGCCTCATTCCTCATCTCATTGCATCTGTAATTGCGATCAGAGGAAAATTCACACGGATGAGGATAGTTGTGTGAGTGCAGTCCGCAGACAGGAAAATGTAGAAAGGGGAAGACTCAACACAACAAAATGTCCTCGCCTGACATCGTGAAGGCTATTTGGAATAAGATGACTGTTGGAACAGTTTGTCTGACCGCTGGGTTCGCGGGACTCTTAAGTTTTGTCTTTCTGGCGGTAGCGATCGGCACGGATTATTGGTATATCATCGACGTGTCGAACTCCAGATATAACTATGGGGAGGATTGGGAAGATTTAAATTCCCATTCTGGCCTCTGGAGAATTTGTGAAGGTAGGGAATCTGTAGGGGATAGTGATTCTTCACCAAGTTATATTTCATAGAGATTGGAACTTTGTGAATGATAAATTAATGAACATTTTCTAAGGGTCAGTCCTGGGTGTTTGACTCTAATTAGCTGTAATGACCCTTGTTAGTCTCATTGTGTCAGTGCAACCTTACCCGATTTTGGACTGTTTTTTAATGTCTTTTTTTTGTTTGTCAGTGTTGGTTCCCCTTAAACCTTCTGATCAGTTGTCTCCTAGTGTTCCTCACTTCCTCAGAACTGGAGTGGAACTTTCATGTATTCATACTGGAATCACTGTCGATAGTAAGTAACCTCCGGAAATTAGCCTGGGTTTCGAAGATATACGCAACTGGTATTCCGGGGTGGTAACTGTCTTCCCCTCCCAATTCAAATATTGGAGTTCAAACCCTGTTCAACATTATTACCATCAAAGTGGCCTTTTTCACTGGATGGCCACAACTTTACTTTGTTTTTTAACAAAACGAGAGCAATTGCAGTCACATTGTAAAATATTTCCAAAAAGAAATCTAAATAAAATTCAAGGCGAAGACAGCGCGGGGTTAAACCTCCAACCCCGCCGTTTAGTGGAGATTCTGATGGGAATGGTAAGTCTGGATAATCACTCGAACAGAACCGATTGGGGATAGGCTCCAGGTAATTCTGTTTTTGTTTTGGGGAGAGGCTCTGCCGGGATCAACAAAACGCAAATCAACATCTTCAAGGCGCCGGTACATCGAACACCCGTTGTGGTTGAGCTGGTTTGTATCCACCCTACACATTGCTGTAAGAGTTGTGAGAGTGCTGACCTTTGCTCTGTGCTGTGTCCCCTCCGTGAGGGTAGGGATTCTGCTGCAATAAAGTTCTGAACCTTTATCTCAAAGCCGGCATATTTGTCGCGGCTCGGAGGGGAAAAAATGCCACAAGTCCTCCTGGCACTTGGGGGAAAAGCAATAAAACATCTCGAATATATATTTGCTGATAAAGTCTTAGGTTATTCGGCGCTGCTGAATAGCAACGGAACTCCATTGAAATAGCAAGGGTTAGTCAGCAGAGCATTTGTAACTGGCGGTACCGTGTAGACCAAGATGACCAGCATTGCAGATCCATACAGCCTTCTGAGCTGCATTCCAGTTAATCCCTGCACGGCTCCATGTTACCATTGTGTTTATGGCTCTGATACGTCTGTAGTAAATTTAGAAAATAATAGAACTGGTTTTGGATTGATGTGTAATGAGCAAAGCCTCCCCCACCCTAAGCAACATTCTCAGATTGGAGATGGGTCTGGCTGGACCACATAACGCACCACCAGGTCCTGCTTTCATCCTGGGATGCAAAGATAATCCCTGGTTTCTTTTCTCTAAGGTAAGATATTTTCTTAAACTCCCCTTCCCTGTCTCCTCTAGCCTCATCTGATCAGCTATCTCTGCCACTTCCCTTCACCCAGTGGAACAACTTTCTCAAAGATTCTCCAATGCTTCAGTCCTGAACTTGCATCTTTCTCTATTCTCTCTCCTATCTCCCCTCATGCCCTCTCTAAATTCATTTTGTCCATAAGATCACTTTCTGCTCCCTCAACCCAATTCTGACTAAACTGCTGACCACTCAATTTTCCCTGTTTGGTTGCATGTTAGCTAACACTTTCCTCATACTGTCCCCTCCTCCTTCAACTCTACTGCCATCACCTCTCTTTTTTAAATAAAAACCTTGATCCCTCTGTTCTTGCAAACTGCCATCCATCTTCAACCTCTCTTTCCTCTCAAGTTCTTGAACGTGCTGTTGCCTCCCAAATCAGTGCTTATTTCTCCTGGAACTCCATGTTTGAATCCCCCTTACCCGGTTTCCACCTCTATCACAGTACTACAACAACTTGTATGCACTTCAGCTCCTTAAGCAGAGCAATAATTTGCACTAAAGACAGGCTAAATCTGCTCTGCATTGCAGTTCAAGACTGTTTAATTATCTTGGAGGCTCCTTAAAGCCTAAATGATCCAGGGAAAATCTCACCACCTGTAAGTGAAATTTTCAGTCACGGTATTAAGAAAAAAGCCTTGGCATGGAAGTACTGAAGTAAATCCAAGATGTCAAAGTTCATCTAGATTTCACGGAGTGGGGAATGGTTCCCGGAGCCATCAGTCCCTTAAAACAATTGCAGAGGTGATTGATGAAGACTCAGTCCATATAGTCTCACTCTCTCTAACTGTGTTAGAGCAGAGACACTTCTTAAACTTTTTACCTTCTAACTCTGCCTGTGATGCACTTGGCTGTTAGCTGAATCCAGAATTCATTGAATTAGAGGTATGACCTGATGTGCTTTATTTGAATAGAGATCAGAGGTCAGTTCCTTAATGTGCTTCTAATCAATGCTTACTTGCTGGCATTGATGGTTACAAAGTGTTTTTGGGAGTGTTGCCTTTGATGAAAGGTGAATGTACAAAAATAATCTTACTGAGATGGTACCGCACTGTTCTGTCTGTGCTGTCCCATGGATTTATCCTTGGCCCCCTCCTATTTCTCTTTCACATACTGCTCCTTGGCACCATCCTCTGAAGACGTGTCTTCAGGTTCCACGCATACACTGATGATACTGAGCTTGGCATCACCACCGCCTCTATTGACATCTCTGTTGTGAGACTGGCTGTCCAACAGACAATGAAGCACATCATGCCTGCATGCAGCAAGATCTGAACAATACCTAGGCTTGGTCTGAAATGTGGCAGTAAAGTTCATGGCAGTAATAATCTCCAACAAGAGAGAATCGAACCACTTTCCCTTGACATTCAATGGCATTACCAGTATCAAATCCCCCACCATAAATATTCTTGAGGTCACCATTGACCAAGAGATTAACTGGATCAAACACACAAATACTGTGACTATAAGAGCAGTAAAGAAGCTGGATATTCTCTGGTTAGTAACGCACCTCCTGGCTCCTTAAAGCTATTCTACCACTTACAAGGCACAAGAGTGTGATGGAATACTCTCCAATTGCCTAGATGACAGCAACTCTGACAATACTTATGAAGCTTAACACCATCTAGACAAAATGGTCTGCTTGATCAGCAACCATCCACTACCTTAAACATTCAACCCCGCCACCATCAGCATAGAGACCACAATTATACAATCTATAAAATGCACTGCAGTAACTTGCCAAGCCTCCTTTGACCACATCTTGCAATTTTGCCACTTCTCCCATATGGAAGGGTGAGGGCAGCTGGCACATGGGAACACAACTACCTGCTAGTTTCCCTCCAAGCCACATACCATCCTGACTTGGAACTATATCGCTGTTCCTTCACTGTTGCTGGATCAAAATCCAGGAACTTTGCACCTAACAGCACTGTGGGTGTACCTACACCACATGGACTGCAGCGGTTCAAGAAGGCAGCTAATCACCACATTCTCGAGGGCAATTAGGGATGGGCAATAAATGCTGGCCTTGTCAGTGATGCCTACATCTTTTGAATGAATAAAAACAATCTAATCATGGCAATTAAACATTAGTCACCTGCCACAAACTCCGCTCCCTTACCATAAGTTCCATTCTCCTCCCTGGCCATTGCTTTAAACTAAACCAGGCTGTTCACAATCTTGCTGTTCTAATCTTTCCTGAGCTGAGATTCTGACTTCCATTTCCTTTTGTCAATTCCACGTTCGGCTACTCCAATGCTTTCCTGGCTGGCTTTCTATGCACCAAGTTCTATAAATTTCTGCTCATCCATAAATCTATCTTACTCCAAACCAAGTCCTGCTCATCCATCGCCCTTTGTCCTTGCTGACCTACATTGGTCTCTGTCCACTAATGCCTTGCTTTAAAAATTCTCAAACTCGCATTCAAATCATTCAATGGGCAAACTCAATCCCGATCTCTGTAACCTCCTATAGCCCTACAATGCTGCAAAAGCTCTGTATTCCTCTAACTCTGGCCTCTCGTGCATTGCTAAATCCCTTCACCCTGTTATTGGTTGTTGTGCCTTCTGCTGTCCAGACCCTAAGCTCTAGAATTCTGGCTGTAAACCTCTCCACCTCTGTGTCCTGTTTTAAAATGGTTTGAGTCAAGGAATTATTAAAATGCAATCTGAAAATAATACAATTAACTGAGGGAGATATTCTCCCCATTAACTTGAGGAAGGAGAGGCATAAACCCACATAGCCAGTTTATCATGGCTAACAGAACCTCCATAAGGCACCTGAGTACACAATGCACTGATATTGGCTGAGTCACACCACTTGCTCCTATATTCTGCAGTTAAAGGACAGAATCTGACTAGTTTGAAGTGAAGGCATCAGAATTCATTTGGTTCCATCAAGTAAAGCCAATACAAGGCACAGCTGCAGTGTTTTAGAGAGGTCAGTAATGTGTAGGAGTCTAATCTAGTCTCCATGCAGTGAGAGTGTGTTAAATCAGACTTAACTGAACCTCTTGTAAGACGTCATTTCCATCCCATCTTGCCCACTGCATTATTTCAGTTCTAATGTGCTAATACTATTGCAGAACACAGTAGCCAATTTAATCACACCTACTGTAAAAATATTTCATTTTTGACCAGTGCAATTGATAATCACAAATAGCAAACAGTGAAAAGTATCTTGAGCAGCAGAAAGATCAAAGCACAAATGGCCAGGTTCACTGATGATGTCTGGCAGATTATAGTCACTCTGTGAGGGTGAATAGGAAAGTCTTGACATCTGTGAAGGGTAACCAAAAATAGCAGATCTAATTGTCAAGGTAGTTACTTACCATGGGGGTCAATGCTGTTTCATACTCATAAGGAAGGATTCCAATTGAAAGAAAAGTGTCAATTATGGTTTTAGGTCATGATTTCCTCTTTTAAGGAATCTCAGTCTGGATGATTATCTAACCTATCAGCAGATTGTTTGATTTAAAATGATCTTGCATTACCATATTTTGTTACAAGGTTTGGATCTTCCCTTAGAATGTTCTCTTGGTTATAGTTGGGGTATTGGGCACTCCCATTAGTGGCCTGATCATCTTGTGTTCAAAATGTGCTTGTATTACCCAATATCTAATACAATACTGGAGTGTACCAATGTGACTACCAGATGATCAGAATTGGATTTTCTGCACATGTCCTGATATGCATTTTTGCAATTTTTTCAACAGCCAACTAACAATTGGTGAGACAAGTTGGACATGAATCGGCAAGCTGATTTATTTCACAAAGCAAGTGAATATTAACTAAATACAAAGTAATTTCCACTCAATGTGACTTTTCTCTGAAAATATGGAGAAAAATAGCAAACCACACGCCCCATCCATTTGCACCAATTTGCTTGTTTGTGGCAATTACTTTTCCTTCAGGGTACTTTGAATTCTGATCATCTGGTAGTCATATTGGTACACTCCAGTATTGTATTAGATATTGGGTAATACAAGCACATTTTTAGGGTACTTTGAATTGCAAAGCCTGACTGGGGCATTTTTAGCCTCCAGCTCCAGGCCACATAGGCCTTGCTTAAGATCCTCCTGCCCATACAGTGCCTTGTGCCCCAGCTAAGTGGATGACTGAGACGAGATTAAAAAACCTAAAAAAAAAATTTAAGAGAGAAAAAGGAAAGCTAGTGATTGACCTGAATACTGAAATTTACAGTTTTAGCAGTTTCTAAGCAGTTAGTTTTATACAAACTTTGTTTTTATTTTCACCATTTTTAAATTCATTCTTGGGATATGGGTGTTGCTGGCAAGACCAGTATTTATTGCCCATGTCCAATTGCCATTGAGAAGGTGGTGGTGATACACATTCCTGACCCAGCAACAACAGAGGAATAGGAATATATGTCCACGTCAGGATGCGGAGTAATTTGGAGGGGAGTTTGGATAGTGTTTCCATGTTCCTGCTACCTTTGTCCTTTTCAGTGAGCGTTGTGAGAGCTGCTGTAGGAGAAGCCTTGGCATGAGTTGCTGCAGTGCAGCCACTGTGCTGGTGGCAGAGGAACTGAAGGTTTAAGGTGGTGAATTTGGAGTCATTCAAGCAGGCTGCTTTGTTTGGGATGGTGTTGAGCTGCTTGAGTGTTGTGGGAGCAGCACTCATCCAGGCAATTGGAGAGTATTCCATCACATTCCTGACTTGTGCTTTGTGGCTGATCTGAATCTGGCCTTGACTCCATTTTCCTGCCTGCCCTCCATAACCCTCAACTTCCTTGTAGTTCAAAAATCTGTCTAACTCAGCCTTTGAATATATTCAATGACGCAGCCCCCACTGATCTCTGGGCAAGAGAATTCCAGAGACTAACGATCCTCTGAGAGAAGAAATTCCTCCTAATCTCCGTCTTAAATTGAAGACCCCTTTAATTTTAAACTGTGCCCCCTAGTTCTAGATTCGCTCAGGAGGGGGAACATCCTCTCAGCATCTACTCTGTCAAGCCCTTTCAGAATTCTAAATGTTTCCTTCTTCTAAACTCCAATGAGTATTGGCCCAACCT
Source organism: Cetorhinus maximus (assembly GCF_964194155.1). Taxonomy (NCBI): domain Eukaryota; kingdom Metazoa; phylum Chordata; class Chondrichthyes; order Lamniformes; family Cetorhinidae; genus Cetorhinus; species Cetorhinus maximus. Next base: position 45,764,296 of record NC_135902.1, on the reverse strand, counting down.
ACTCAACCTTTCTTCATAAGATAACCCTGTCATTCCAGGAACTAACCTAGTGAACCTTCTCTAAACTGATCTCCAATGCAAGTATATTCCTCAAGTAAGGAGGCTAAAACTGTACACTAAAACAGTACTGTAGCTGTCATCTCACCAATACCCTGTACAGCTGTAGCAATATTTTTATACTCTACTTTTATACTCTAATCCCCTTGCAATAAAGGCCAACATTCCATTTACCTTGCTAATTACTTGCTGTACCTGCATGCTAACTTTTTGTGATTCATCTACAAGGACACCCAGATCCCTCTGTACTGCAACATTGTGCAGTCTCTTCAATTAAGTAATATTATTCTTTTCTATACTTCCTGCTAAAATGGACAACCTCACATTTTCCCACATTATACTCCACCTGGCAATAGTTCTGTCCATTCACTTAACCTATCTACATCCCTTTGCAGGCTCTTTATCCTCCTCAAAACTTGCTTTCCTATCTTTGCATTGTCAACAAATTTGGCTAGAATACAGACAGCCTCTTCATCCAAGTTATGAATATAGATTGTAAATAGTTGAGGCCCTAGCACTGAACTTGTGGCACTCCATTAGTTACAGTTTGCCAAGTTGATAATGACCCATTTATCCTTTTTAGTTAGCCAATCCTATATCCACACTAATATATCACCTCCCAACACCATGATCTCTTTCTTACCTTGTGCAACCTTTTGTGTGGCATCTTTTAAATGCCTTTTGGAAATCCAAATACTCTACACCTACTCATTCCCCTTTATCTACTCTGCTTGTTACATCCTCAAAGAACTCTAATAAATTTGTCAAACATGATTTCCCTTTCACAAAACCATGCTGATTCTGGCTGATTGCATTATGATTTTCTAAATATCCTGCTACTACCTCCTTAATAACAGATTCTAACATTTTTTCAATGACAGATATTAGGCTAATTGGCCTCTAGTTTCCTACTTTCTGTCCCCCTCCTTCCTTGAATAGAGGTGTTGCAAATATCTAGTTCATAATTCATATATTTTAGAATACGAATTTTAGCTTTAGAAATTAAAGTTTTAACTGTAGAAAATGATGGCATATGATTGAGAAAGTGATAAGCAATCTGAAGCAAATAAACTCAAAGCTTGTTTGAATTATGTTACACTTAAAAGCTTGCGGATGTTTACTTAGGGCAGTGCTAGCAATTCTGGGAAACAGGATCATAAAACTCCATTAGAGATAGAAATTATTCATATGGTTTGCTAGAATCAAGGAAATCTCTGGAATTAAAAGGTGGTTAATTTGTATTTCTACCTGGGAATAGGGCGTGCATGCAATGTTGTATAGAGATAATGATTCAGGATGGAGCCTTGATTAGAAGGTTCTTTTGTTTGATTTGTGTGTGACAGAAATAGGCAGTTCAGTTTGGGAACAGATAGAGGCAGTTGTAGCTATGGCAAAGATTACACCTCACCGGATTGAGAGAGCCAACAGGAGATGTTGGTTAGATAGGCTTGCATTTCAAGCAGGGAAAATACTAGCTTCAGTGTTCACTATGTGGATGGTGGGTGGGGCTCTATTTCAGTTTGGATTTCGTGAGGGAAAAGCAGCTGGAAAATTTGCCTAGTTGGAATAAATCTACAGTGGTCCTCACCGAGCCTTGTAGGACAAACCACTCAGCAGAGTTAGCTTGAGAAACTGTGGGAAGGCAGTTGGGTTTCTGCCAGCAACCCGAACTAGGAGCTAAGACATTCACAGTCGTGAGTTCGGTAAAGGAAAAGGTGGAAGATTGCCTAGTAGAAGGACCCCCAGAGAATCTTATCTTACTGGAATACGACAAATTCAAGTAAATTCCGGAGGGCTATGTCATACCGCTTGGCTTGGTCATAGGAAAAGTGACTGTTTTTCTTCTTTAAATGTGAATGGTCCCTGACAGGATCATAACAAAATTGGGGACTGTCGAGAAATCTAAACTTACATCTTCCAGAGAGAAGGTTGGGAGCTCCAAGTCCCAGTAGACCTTGGGAGTTCCGCGCATGTGCGGGCTGGGAGTGGGCAGACCATGTGCACTTCAGCAGTTTTGTGATTCCTAGGGCCAAGGATGGGCCCAGTGTGCTTGTGCAAAAAGAAACGGCTCAAAAACTTGGTCAGGTGACCTGGGAGCGGAGTGCCATAGTCAAAAAGAATCCCAGGCAGGGCACAGGCAGAGGTTCCAAAGGGGGAGGGGCAAGGGAGAGATCCCACTTAAGAAGAAAGAGATGCAAAGAAAGAGGCATCAAGCCAAAAAAGGGCTGTGGTTGGCAGACTTTAAATGGTGAAGGCTCAGGAGAGGCCCTGGCAATCGAAAGGGGCTCAGGAGAGTCCCTGGAGATTGAAGAGGGGTCAGAAGCATCCCTGGCAATTGAAGGGGGCTCAGGAAGAGCTCTGGTGATTGGTGGTACCCCTTTGGAACAGTAGTATTTTGCTCGGTGTGGCCAAAGAGCTGGAGCTGTGCTTATGAGTTAGTATTTGAGTGCAAACATAGGAATCCAGGGGAACAGAGTCTTGGGAGACTTGACTGAACCCTGCGAAATCAGATATCATTGAGGCCGCCCTAGTCAGAGTGACCTTTGGAGAGAATTCCAAGGTGAGATTGTTGAAGGCGAAGACTAGAATCCTTCGTGAGACAGACAGAGTTTCAACGGGATTGGTTGACTCTCAATGTTTACTGACATCTGGGTGGGTTGCTGAGAAATCTGTGGACTCTGTCTTGGTTGCATTTACTAATAAGTGTGCAACATGGTGTGTTTGACCGCAGTTTGCCTGTTAATTCACATGTACCTCATATTAACCCTGAATGTTAGAATATGAGATAGATATTGTGGATTGTTTCATCTCTCTGACCTTGTATAGGAAAGTTGATTTTTTTTTTGTTTGTTAGAAACCCGTGGAATCTTGTGGCTTTTTATTCTTGTAGCAAGTGACTTGAATCTCAAACATTGTTTAAAGTAGACACAATGTTATTGGTCTCTAACTGGGCCTTACCAAAAACTTGGGGGTCTGCTCCAGGATCATAACAGGGGTCATCTGGGATCCTAACAGAGCTGTTGCATTTGAGGTTTTCCAATCCACTGGGACCTTTCCAGAATCTAGGGAATTTTGAAAGATTACAACCAATGTAGCTGAAATTTCTGCAGCCACTTCTTTTAAGACCCTAGGATGCAAGCCATCAGGTCCAGGGGACTTGTCAGCCTTTAGTTCCATTAGCTTTTCCAATACGTTTACTCTAGTGATAGTGATTGTTTTAACTTCTCTCCCTTACTAAAAGAAACTGACAAAACACAGACAAAAAGCACAAAATGATCAATTGTCAGAGGGACAAAATGTACAAAATTCAAAGAGCTAAAATGTCTTTCACCCATTTTGGCTCTGATCTGATATTGTTGGCTTTAATAAAAGGATAGGTACATTTTGTAATTTTGAAATCTCTTTGCTTGAATGGGATTTGTAATTAAGGTGCCTAGAGACTGAAGTAGGGCAGACTGCAATAAGCTGTATCAGTCAGATTCATTAATTTACAAAGTGTTACAATTTTAAGCTTTTGCAGAATTATTTTCTCTCTGGTTCTGCAATAGTTCCAACAATTGTTCATTGTTCCCATGGTTCCAAAAGCTGCACTTTTATGTAATATGCCCTTGCACAGTGCTGTGAGCTGAAGCGTTAACAATTGCCTTTACTTAGTGGTCTATAGGCTGAATTAAATATAGCCCCATGTTGCAATATCCCACTCCCTTAGGAATGGTAGAACTTACATTCCGATCCGATTTCAAGGGCTAAACAACTAATGCATTTATTTATAGCCAAATAGAAATGTGAAGTTAGATGAATATTAATGCTATAATATAAATATACACATATTGAGGAAAGTCTGTACTGGGTCCATTACCATTAGTAAGCACTCCTTTCTAAATAAATACAATCATCCTCTCCATTTGAAAACTAACATCTTGATTACTAGCAACATTGATTCACTCAAGTGTTTAATTTTCTTGTGCTGCTTTCATTATTCCGGCAAAGTAACATAATACAATACATTGAACAGTGTCTCCCAGGTAAGGAGCAACACATGAACCTTCCATTTATTCAAACAACACAATTGGCCAGAACTAATGAATAAAAGCAATCTCCTATTTTTAACCCCTTAATTCCTCTGAAGTAAAGGTTATCAGATTAATGTTATATCATAGACAAATGCTACATAACAATTGTGTCTATGCAAATACACAACTTAAAGCCACCAATCCAATGAGCAAGAAAATAACATTTTTATTTGTGAATGCCTAAGCACCCCATTTCTGATCGAAGGGAACAAATTCTATCAATGCCAATCAATTTTCAAAAGAAACAAACAGGGACTTAAAGTGAGAGATTACAATGTCATTGAATTTTCATGCATTTCCTGGTATGTTACATTACATGCTTCGGGTGATTTCTTTTCGATGTAATTTTTAAAAAAAACGTTGTGTTTACTGCAGTGTATTAAATCTCAAATGGTTTGAAGTCAGAAACATTCACTCTTTCAGTTTTCAAAACGGGTTTGCAGGTTAATCTCACAGGAACATAGTACTGCATGCTATGTATTAAATTTGTACACAATTGTGGATATGATGATGACCAGTACCAAACAACATTACAGTGCAATATCAGCTAAATGATATACATGTTTGCTTTAAAATCTAGCCCAGTAACAAAATACTCCTGTACCTATTCAATAGGCTATTAGTCAAAAATTGCTCAGTTAAACACAGCTCTTTATAATGAAATATAAGGATTCATATTTAGGCTTTGGATTCATAATCAGTGTCCCAAAATTTGGATAGTTAACCATCCATGATCCAGTAAGAACTCGGTCATTGGTGCACTTTTGTCCGATTGGTGAAGCATAATTATTTCTTTAACATACTGTTGTCTTTTTTGGCATCAAGCAAACATATATATGCATGGTATTCTTTAATAATAAAAACACAATAATTGATGACCACTTAATTATTTTGAAAAATAGAGTGCAAGTGATTCTGAAACAGTATCAATGAATTTGTGCAGAGTTGGCAACTGTATTGGATCATGTCATGACTTCTCCTCCAAAGCACTATGCCCAGATATGTATTCTGCTGCTGGTAACAATACGGCCTGCTTCCAATACAACAGACCAGGCGTGAAGTCTGCAGTGTTCGCACAGTTCTGCATTTGGTACCTTTTTTGAATGCATCCATCCAAGATTCCAGAAGTCACAATGACATGGTGTTGTCATGTTACCATGGTGCCTCTGGTGCCTGGTGTTTCATTACTTTTCCAAAGCACTCCATGGCCTTGCCCCCTCAACCTCTGTAACCTCCTCCAGCCTTACAACCCTTTTGAGATCTCTGTTCTCTTACAACCTGGCCTATTGCACATCCCTGATTCTAATCGCTCCACCAATGGCAGCTGTAACTTCTCCTCTACTCCTTTAAGACACTCCTTAAACCAACTCGTTGACCAAGTTTTTGGCCATTTATCCTATATCTCTTTTTATGTGGCTCTGTGTCAAATTTTGTTTGACAACACTCCTGTGAACACTGTACATTTTACTATGCTAATGGTGCTATATAAATGAAAGTTGTTGTTGTTGATGTGCAGATTAGAAAGTCACTAGTATTACTCTGCAATAGTATTCTCACTATAAACCCCATATCTGAAGTGCTGTGCTTTGTTCTGGTGGCATTCTGGTGAGATGCTTTGAAATGGGACATTTACTATAGAGCTGATTCCATTTCAGATTCACTCTGAAGCACAACTCCATGCTCAATCAGACTTTATTTCACCTATCCTATTGCAATAGTGTTGTACTTTCCAAGGACAATAACCCACATCTGTCATAAAAGTTGACAGGCCTGGTTTTGTGCTTCTGGTGAAGTAAGATTTCCATAATACAATAGTTTTGTTAAGAATTGATACTTTTTATGTTTGACTAAAATACAAAGCCTCAAAAATTAAAACCAGTAACTACAGTCCAACTGTCTACTAATTGTAGACCACTTGTCGTCATGAGTTTGTGCCCAAGCACACATTGGCACCTTGCCAGTATCCTCCTCCTCTTTCAGGGGCCATGTGCTAAGAGGGCTTTGGCGACCATGGACTTCCATTGGATTGGTCCATGATTATGCTTGGCAAAGTACTGCAGTGGTTTGCCATTGCCTTCTGCAGTATGGTTGGCCAGGAAACACTCCTGCTCTTACTATCTGCCATCAGACATACTGGAAGGATTTGCAGGCTAATAGTCAACCTGTTTAGCCACATTAGGAAAACACCTTCCATGGCCATCAAGTCCTAAAGTAGGACTTGAACCCAGAGCTTCTGGCCCAGAGGTAGAGACGCTACCCACTGCACCACAAGATCTTTGCAAGTATCACGTGACCCAATTTAAAGTAATTAATTCTAGAATGTGGCATAGACAGGTTCAGCTCTGGTTCAATGATTCTGGAGTCATACTGGCAAGGAAAAAAAATCTTAAATTGTTCACAATGATTTTGGTGTCTCACAGGAAGAAAGGTGGAAATAGAGCCAAATAGAGTTTAAAATAATTCAAGAGACCATTTTTGCATTTCTGGAGAAGATGGTTTGATGGAAAGCAGATTGAAAGTTTAGGCTTGTTTGAGTTTAATGTTAATTTTCTGTCCCTAAGAATTCTCATATTCTACTCTTATATTCTTTGAGTGTGAAACAACATTCTTTTTGAGTGTTTATAGGCCTTTCATCTTTCTTGAATTTCCCTGCAGCATACGCCAATCCCAGCTCAAGAGGCTGGGCAGGCGTCCTATTCTTAGGCCTCAACCAATATATTTTGGTACTGCATGGCCACCAGGAAGTGCAAGGTTAAGTCCCAGACTTACAAGCAAAGTCTCTATGGGGTCTATGTGGTTCCATGATAACAGATCTGGCGACAGAAGTTAGGGATCAAATCAATTGTCCATGGCAGACTTTTCTAGTCCAATACCTGAGCTATTCACTGATATTTTGCACTGGTTGTCTGTGGGTTTTCACTGGTTAGAGTCCAGCTGTAACCCTCTGGAGTCTGGATACTCTCTATCGCTGCGACTGCAATTAGATACAGCCTGTCAGCTCCCAGGCCTCACCAAGTTTATCCATCATGGACGTGTAATTTCCACTTTGCTTTCTACAAGTATATTAGATCTATAACCTAGAATATGATTTAGTGATTTGTACACACCAGCAAAGCTCCCAGTTTCAATATCCAGTCTCAAGTGAATGAGCTGATCTTAGGGAATAAGGCTATAGGCTAATTTGGCTTCAGCATCCTCGAGAGAAGATCAGCTAGATTTCCTAATTCTGGTTACCCTTGCTGGTAGTGAATGTATGTGGATGTTAGGATGTGAACAGGATTGGGCTTGGAGATGATGTCCTACTGTCAGATTTCCCCTCTACACCCTCTTATCTAATTTCACATACGAATATACTGAGATACTACACAGTGGGCCATTGCAGAAATGTCCCCCAGCAAGGTGTCATGGCCTTCATGTGAGGAAAGAAGGGGAGGGGAGAAAATTAGTAAAGAAAAACATATATTAATTTATACCATTTTCTATTTATTATCCCTGTAATTTTACAAGGTTAAAAACAGTGTTTTTAAATGTGGATCACATCCTTTTCTGTTAAGTTGTCTCTGTTTTCTGAGATTTTATTAAACATAGCTTTCTTTTTTCTCGGAGGTTTACTGAGATGAAAAATGATTAAATATTTTATGGCTTAATTTATTTCTTAGAAGTTCGCCTCAAGGTACCATACAAAATGCTTTTGTTACCAAGGCCCATAAGGCAGAATACCACAAACAAATTTTGAACAAGACGCTTATTCTGACAGCATTTAACCTTAATTGAATATTTTGGTAACTCTTGTATATGTAATTTATCAGACAAACACAAGTCACAAACTTTCGCAGGAATATAAATTAATATTTAAAGCAAAAAATATGTTGCAAATGCGACAAATCGTACTGACATGGTGATAGACTACAATGATAAAAAAATTCATTTAAATCAGACATCATTAATGTCTTTAATATCAACAAGAAATAATTTAATATCTTAGAATTTATTCCCTCTTGTTGAGTCAGTGACACTGGAATGACTGTCTCATTGGTCTGCCTTGTTGTAATTTGATGTAACTGTAATTGGTCAGATGTCATTACAATATCTCAATATTGAAGTTCTACTTCCCCCCACTCCAGCCACCCCGATATCTCAACTGGTTAAAGCAGTAAGCAGACAGGAAGGATTCAGGTTTGGGTCAGAGTTCAGACTGTTCAATTAGCTGATCTATTAATTGAGGGCAGCAGGGACGCTACATTCTGTCTCCGCAGTTGCACAAAGAATTGCCTAGGATCCCCTTTCTGAGCACAGCCCGGTAAGCCTGCTTTAAGTATATGGGCATGGATGTCAATTGAAGACAGTTAGCTGAGGCACTGGAGGGTGGCTGAGGGGATGAAATTGCCAGAAGAATGAGGAGAACATTAAAATATTCACACCCTTGAGATTGGACGTCTACCCATTGATGCTGTACATAGGGACAGAAGTAAACCACTCATCCCCTCAGCCTGTTCTGTCATGCAGTTAGATCATGGCTGATTTGTACCTCGAATCAATTTACCCGCCTTTGTTTCCCATCCATTGATACCCATTACTGTGTTGCCACACCATAAATTCTGGAGTTAGCTCATTTAAATGATTACTGGCAATTCAGTCAATTAAACCCTTTGGGCAGAATGTTATGTCCTATGGTTGGGTGTGTGCCTGACCTGATCAGCTATAAAATAGCGTGTGTGATATTTTGGCCTATTAAGCAGTTAATTAATTAACTGCTATTTTTTTTGCTGCCCCTCTAACCTTACATTGGCCAGGCGGCCTTTTCATTTTTGAGGAAATCTCATCCACGGGCGGGATGAGGTTTCCAACATTAATTTAAAAAAAAAAAAATGTTTTGACAGAATTTTTATTATGTCTATGTTCACGTGAGTGAGTCCGAATGTGGGGACATTTTTTTTCACGTTTTCCGCATCTTTATTTAAAGGTTTTATATTCTTCAGCTTCCTGAGGCAGCTCTCTGCCTTCAGGGAGCTCTCATTGCGCGCTCCCCTGCGCAAGCGCAGACTTCGGTGCTCTTTCCCCCCTGTTAATTGGCCAGCCAGCGTGAAATCGAGGTCAGGGGCCAATCACGGGCGGCGGATTGTTTCCCGGGCCTGCCCGCCTGATGACCAGAGAAACCTGCCCCATGTGAAGTGGCAATGATGTGCCATTGGGTACTTGGAAATTACGAGTAAAGCCAAGAATGGCTGCAGCAGCGGGCTGGGTGAAATAACAAATAAATCTGTGTAGACAGGTTCACCGTTGGGTAGCTGCACTGAAGGGTCGCATGTGTCTTTGTGTTCCTTATAAATTACATCTTCAAGTGGAGAGCTGAGAGCAAGCACAAAAAAGTGAGGTCATTGTAAAAAGGCAGAGAAGAAAAGCGCACTATTTTAATCAGGATCAGATGCTCCTGCATGCGATGCAGCAAAGGACAGAATGGTTGCTTGGTGCCATGGCAAGAAATCGCAGAAAACTATCTTGTGTGGCGTGTAGAGAAATGGATCTCAACCAAAAACTTTAGACTAGTTACAGAAAAAGTTGAATGACCTGACAAGGGCAGAGAAGGTGACACACAGGCTGTTATCCTTTTTCTCTACAGTGTTCACTCTAAAATTACTAACTATGTAAGTAACTGTCATAATGTGCTGTGGTTAAGGGGTCATTAACTTGGGACTGTGCAGTACATGTCCCTATTTCACTTAACAGCCCTTAGTTTTGTACAGTACATTGGCCCTTCCTTTTATTTTAATGGGCTGAAACCAGCGGATCTATTCGACCAGCTGTCTGACATGATGTGGGAGACATCTCACAATTGCTGGCCTTTCCTTAATTCCTTTGATCTTACAGGCAAAACTTGACCACAATGCATATGAAAGGCAGAGGAACAGAGAATTGGAAAGCTGGATCCCACTTGGAAAACCAGGCCAAAGAGTTGCTAAGGAGTCATTCAATTTTACCCGTGGAAGATGGAGAGATTGTTGGGATATTGCAGGTTTACAGGTGCAGTCACTTATACAGTCACCACGGCTTCCCTGTGAAGCAGCATGCAGCCAGGGATTTCTCATCCTTCTCTGTCTCCTTGAGCCCAAGGAGGATAAGTTCACCCATTCTTATGCCCTTGTTTCCTGCAGATCTATCACAGCAATGAATGTTTGATGATAAAGAGGAAGATGATGAAAAGGAGCAGAAGGAAAGGAAATAACCCCTCATGATGATGATGACGGGGGTCCCTGGAGCAAGATTTGGCTCTATGTTCCTGATGATAGAGGGAGTGAATATTGTTATGATCCTTGTATAGACTGATAACTTTTTCTTAAAAAAAAAAGAGATTTGAATTCCCAGTGACTGACTCAAAGGATCACATGACAAGATTTTGCATTTTAAGACTTTTACTGTAACAAACAAACTAAAATTAACATTGACTAAACATTATTTAGTAGGCAACTAATACACTAAACTACAGGAAAGGTATCCCCCATTTACTTCCTAACAGGACCGAAAACCCCACGTCGCTTTTATACATTACAACGTACTCCCACAGAATTATAGTCTTTATGGGAACCAGTCCAAAGTTACTCCCAGCTTCCAACAGGCATGCTGAGTCATTTTGCTGAGTCATAATGTCTAGCATCCATCGAAAGTAATTTCCCTCAGTCTCCTGAGAATCCATGAACTGAATTCCAGCCCTCCAACTCCTTCTGGTCACACCAGGAATTTTCCAGTGTCCTTAAATCTCCACAAGTTCTGTCTCTTTGACCAGAGAATGAGCTCCCACCAGCGTCTTGTCTGGTAGCTAACAGAAAACATTCTCTTCCTCTGCAGTTCACAGCAGTTGCTGGCTTCCTGTCTCTCTCTCTCTCTCTCTCTCTGGGACTCTCTCTCCCTCTGTCTTTCTTTCCAGGATCTCTGAGTCAGTAAATCTGGCAGTAGTCAGGCCAGCTGCCTTTTCCTTTGTCTCCAGCAGTTAAAGATTGGCAGTTTGCTTTCAATAGGGCTTTCCCTGGACCCCTGTCCCCATGACAACCAGGTCACATGGGCTTACTGCCTGGCAGAACTAATAGGTTACATTCTCCTCTCTACCACTCCCTTTTATCTTGAATTAAAGGAGACAATTTAAAACATAACCACCTTATAAAACTTCACATTCATAACAATGTTTAAGGTGCTAGATTAGGGTGTTAAGCAAGCAGACTGCTTTGTCCTGGATGGTGTTGAGTTTCTGGAGTGTTGTTGCATTTATTTTACAATAGCCATTTTCCTTCATTATTTACATTTCATGTTCTCCTTAGAACCGGGAGAGGAAATCTGTGGGTCGGAGCGTTTCTGTTTCATGGAAGTCACGCATGATGTGTGTCTTCCACACTTTAATAGTTTCTTCGAGATCCATTTTACCCTTAATCACCAGCAAGTCAATAACTTGGGGATCGTGATGTAGGTGTTTATCATGAACTTTACCCCATGTTTCACTGTGATATTCAGGTAGAATTTTTGCATGGCCTGAGCACCTCCCGGTACCAGGCCCGGTAAAGCTCCCATGCCCGACGCTTGGCTTTTCTCTGGTTCCGGGACAGAGGAGGCGTCACCACCTTGACTGAACCCAGCAGGTGGGTGCCGCCATCTGCACCTGAGCCGGGAGGGCCAGCTGGGGGATGTTGCAGTCGCACCCAACTAAGCAAGTGGAGGGTATTCCATCCTGACTTGTGCCTTGTAGGCATTTTAGAGACCTTGTGGAGTCAGGAGGTGAGCCACTTGCTGCAGAATACCCAGCCTCTGACTTGTTCAAGTAACATCAGCATTTATGGGCTGCTCCAGTTTCTAGTCATGGACAACTTCCAGGATAACGATGGTAAGGGATTTTAACGATGATGGTGGCATTCCATGGGGGTCTTGGTTAGGGGATGATCATTGTTTGGTACTTGTTGTAGAACAAGTGTTATTTCCCACAGATCAGTCCAGGGCTTTTGTGACACTGCATCTTGCAAAGTTGTGTTGTATCAGGATACCTGTAAATCACCCCCCTTATATTATCAGTCCCCTAATTTTATAGTTTAAACTTTTATAAAACTAAAAATTAAACTGGTGCATGAAATTAATATGCATTAAACTGATATGAAAGTGTTACATTCACTACTATTTACTACAAATGTTTAAAGCATATTTAGGGTCTTATGTATAAAATATTATGTCTCATTTTATTTTCAGGTAAAAATGCTTGCATTGCTTTAATAGACCCCTTTGGGGAAGAGAGTCAGAATGTACCTGAATCACAACGTCACTTACTGTGTAAGTTACAGTATAAACTGTGAGTCTCAGTATTTTCTGTGTAGCTGCTAGTATTTCATGTGTGAGCCTGTGTATTTTTTTTTCCTGTAAATGCCAGCAATTTCTGTGTTTGTCTCAGTATCTTCTGTGGGAATCGTACATTCAGGAAAGATTTTTGGTAAAGGGCTGATGAAATTGTGGAGCAGATTACCAGCAGATGTGATGGAACGAAATCCCAGGGCAATTTTTTTTTTTAGACAAGATCAATTTCTACTAGGAAATAGATAGTTCCATAATCATAGTAATAGAAGTGATGAGACATTTAAGGTTAGGTGAGATGGATCATGTGATCTGCTCAAAATACAACAGTGTTTTTATGTTTGCAGAAATTTGCATTGGTACCACTCATTTCCTGAAAGTAACCCATTTAACCAAAACCCCCCATCTGTTTGGTGAGAGAGGGGAGAGGAAAACAATTAAAGAGTAAGCCATGGAAAGAGGGTGATTGTGGTTAATAATTTGTGCAGCAAAAGAGAGGTGTGGGAAAGAGAAATGAAGATTGAAAGAGGGACAGATTCTTGGGTATTGTGGCAAAATGGGAAAAGAGACAGAACAAGCGACAGAGAAAGATGAAGAAGAACTTTTACAGGAGCCAGTCCAACCATAAATTTCCCCTCGGAAGATAAATATTCCAGTCAGCATAGCTGATCTGATCAATTCCCTCCCTTCTCCTACAGGAACAATCAGAGCTGCAAACTCCTACCCCTCCAGCCCAATAAGTGCAGCTTCTTCTGGCTGCAAAATAAGTCGTGGTCATTCTGACCTTACACAGAACAATTTGGAAAATGGCAAAGAAACGTCAGATGGAGACAGCCAAGCCATCTTATTCCAAGCACAGTTATGCACAACACCAGATAAACAGCTTATATTAAATGGCATCTATACACACACACATATCTCAAAGAGCTAATCATATTACAGGACAGCAGACAAAGGCTGGCAGAGTTCCATCCGACATAATCTTTCCCTGAATCGCTACTGCATTAAGGTCTCGCATTCCCATGAGAAGCCTGCGAAAGGCTCATTCTGGAGGATAGACCCTGCTACTGAAAGCAAATGAACAGAGGAAAAGAAAAAGGCAGCCCTGCTTCAGAACTCCCTTGGATTTCTTTCTTCCAGAAGTGCACCAGCCTCTCCAAGTCATCCTGGTGTGCTTTCCTCCCACTCCAGTGGTGTACAAACTCCAGACAGAACTCCTCTCCAGGGAAGGTTGTCCAATCCCCACAGATCATGAATTTAAGCTTAAAAGTTACACTGACCTACAAAAGACCCAGTGTGATAGACAACAGGGTAGAGAATACGTCATGTAAACTCCATCCCCTTTTAACCAGATAGCGAAGCAAATGAGACAGCCAAAATAGTTAACCTAAAGTTATTCTTGATGGGACTAGAAGGGAATCATGCTCCTCTATATTGTGGGTTGCTGTTGACCCAGGCTACCATCACCCCTCAGCCTTGCCCTAGTTCCTTGCTGGCTGGGTTGGCCTCTGGGTCATCTGATATTGTACCAGACCCAAAGCTGATGAGCTTCAGTGGGGCAAGCGCCTGTTTGGGGCCTGCAGTTTTCTAACATCATTGCAATCCTGCCCCTCTCAAAACAGATGGAGTCCTATGTCAGCAGGATTTGGCTTCCTGAGAGTTAAAATCTTATCAAGTACATTATCAGCAAGCACACTTTACCCATTACTACAACTGGCTAACAGAAGAGAGAATATGTACAGTTAAACATTAATATCGGCAGGTTCACTATCACAAATGAATGTGCCAAACTTACCAAGATAGGCATCAGGAACCAGCAAAAATAGGTTCTGTGACTGAAGTGACTATCTCATTAATAATCAATTATAAATTACACTTTCCCGTGATTTCATTCTTTAAACACAGCTTGTATTCCCTGGAATAAAGAAGATTTAAAGGATGATTTGAGGTTTTTTTAGGGTTTTGAAAGAAATGGGTAATATTCCCTACCTGCTGGTGGGGGAGCCTAGGGCTAGAAGACATAACCTTACAATCAGAGCCAGGCCATGTGGGAGGGGAGTTGGGGAAATACCTTCTCCATGCAAAGGGTAGTAGAAATGTGGAACTTTATCCCTCAAAAGCAGTAGGTGGTAGCTCGATAAATAATTTTGAATCAGGAATTGATAGTTCTTTACCATTAAGGGACATGCAACCAAGGCCAGTGGATGGAGTTAGGGTACAGATTAACCACGATCTCATTGAATGGCTGTCAGAGCTGAGTGGCTGAATGGCCTATTCCTGTTTCTATGCTCCTTTTGTTTACCTTCCTCATTGGATTAAAATCACAGAGGCTGATTGTTGTAAAGCTAATTTCTTACTATGTGAAGCCAATGCTTTGCCATATTCCTGTTTATGAATTTGACAATCCCTTCAACCTTCAACAATCGATGGCATCCCAAGGTCAGTTGGACTTCTAAGAGCTGAGATTGAATAACCTTTCAATTCCAGATTAGAATCAGAACAAATGTCATCCAGGACACCTGTGTTCAGGGATCCATACTGGTTCACACTCTTGAAAAGTGTTTAAAGATATTGATGGGACAAGACAGCCTTATGGTGCAGTCATTGCTGAGTATCTGACTGCACGTTTCTTATGGTGATGAATGAAAAATCAATGGGACAATCAGCACAGACTATTCCTTTGTACTATATTATAGCAGACTCTAGAGCCACCTGAAGGGATGCCTGTTAGATCAAGTACCATATAATTTAAATTTAAAACTTTTTAATATATTTCAAGAGGACAGATCCTGCCACATTGCTACTGTTTGCTCCTTGAGGAGAAAGTCTAGGGATTGGAGCAAAATTAAGATGTCAGTGCAAACAATTGTTGGCCGTCAATTAAAATCAGGGCAATAAGTTGATATCACAGACATTGACACTTCACTATGATATGATGGTTACATTTTGTAAAATCAATTGTTTTGCTGTAGTTTTATGCATCTACTTGTACATCAACTGTTATTTTTTGATCCTAAATGATAAAATTTAGATGTTCCAAACTCACCCACAAAATTATTAGACTGTTGTTATATGTCCAGAATGTAAACAAGATTGGCAATTTCTGTAGCAATTTTCTGATTTTCTACTCCTGTTCATAGAATTCATCAAATCAAATATCAGAAAATCTGATCCCTGCTCAATGTGTTTTAAAGGACGTTTGTAGTGAGCAATTGCCCCCACAGACTTCCTCCTTTTGAATCCACTTCTCAAGGGGTAGCTCATTTCTGTTGCCTAAACAGTTCCTAGAGTCATATCAAATATTTAACTTGGATGGAACTACAACAACTTCAGATGAAAGGTCAGAATCAGCTTCTACAAAGACGCTCATTTCATTAGTTTTTCTAACTCTACTGAGAGTATTGTGGAGACCTGGACATAACTAAACAGCAGCCAAATCAAAAACACAGTATGGAGAAGCTGCAGATGATCCACACCAGCATTCTGGCATATTTACTCATATAGACTCTAGGGCTGTGTCAGGTGTAAAATTCCTGCTGTGTGATTGTTGACAAAGGTGTTTTTAAGCTACAACTGAAAGGCTTGGATGCAGAAAAACTCAATTATTATCAAAATTCAACTTCCCACTTGTATGTCCTGACAATGTGATAATGAGACAAAAAAATCATTCTGGTTCTTGCACAGACCAGGGGGTAACTCTTAAGAGTTTCCACCTGCTTTGTTATCAAAGCACATTAAGCCATTGAGTTATCAATTTCGGCTGGATTTAGGATGATGTCTCTGATGAAATGGCACTCCTTTTAAAATTTTAAGCTACTTTTTCCCCTTTCCAGCATTTTCTATTTTTTTTTAGAGTTTTGAGGGTAGATATCCTTGTCACCTTTGTCACTTAGTGTGTGTGAACCAAATTCTTCTCCGCCTTATTTTAATCCAAGCGTTAGCCCATTTAATTTAAGTGTCCAGACATGATGTTCTTTACAAGTCTCCCTTTTCATCGTCTGATCTCCATTAGGTAGCACCCTACAGTGGCACAGCTCAGATTAGCAACTTGGAGTTCAACTTCCCATCCTAGCACATCCCTAATATCCAGCAAATTGCAGCTATGATATTCTATAGCAACAAGTTACCGTCAAACTTTGTAGAAATAGGCCAAATCTGAATCAGTAAGCAACATTATATATAAATATGTGCATGATGTACACACTTTTTTTGATTGGGTAGCGTATCTGTGCAAAACAAAATTCAATTTTGATTTTTAGACTAATACTTCATTTCTCAGCAACTTATTTTGTGCTGGTCATGTACTTTGCATTGAAATAAGAGCATATTTTCTCTTAAAAGTATTATTTGAAAATCACCAGCCAACAGTCAGTTGAGGTACATGTTTAGTACATCTCATCTTGATTTCACAACATTTAAAAATTATTATGCCACATGCACTGAAGATATTTAATTCAATCATGTTCTTCAGTTACAATCCCTTTCTCCTCCTAGTTGGGACAATCTCAATCCATCCTAACTCATATGATAAAGAAATCAGCCAGGAAAAGTATAGGAACAAGGCGCAGTGCATAAATGAAATATAACCAGACTCTGAGAGCACTGGATTCCATCAGAGGTAGACTTCATGTACTACTTAATATTGTGTCAGACTTATAAGCTGTATTTATAGCTCCGCTTCCGTTTGACAATTGGTGCTTCGGCACATGTTATAAGTTCACTTAATGGAACAACCAATTGGCATCTTACAACCATCTCTCTCTCTCTCTTTTCAGTTATGCAGAAGGTGTTTGTCATTTTGCTCCCTCTGAGTCTGGTTCTCCTGGTGCTTGGAGGTATCTTTGGACTAGTCAGCTCTTTGGCTAATGGTCTCTATATGTTGCTGTTCACTGGTTCCTACTTTCTGGTTGGAGGTAAGATTTCTTAATGTCTTTATTCAGATAGAAACAGTAATCCAGCGCTTGCACTTTTTTTTGAGCTCCATTCATTTTCTTTCTGTGATGCAGAAATGATTTCATAGTGACTGATTCAAAAATTACTGAATGCTTAATTAAAAATATTTCATTTGAGACACAATAGTGAAATATTTCTCTTTATGGTAAATATCACTGTTCATCTAGTGATTGGCAATAGGAGCTGACAGCCTGATAGTTCATCAAGGTGTTTTCTGCTTCTCTTTTTTTTTGTTCTGATGGACACTAATGAACCCAAAGAACAGCCATGATTTCTGAACTGTACTTGTCTGAGTCCCACAGTCTGAAGTGAGTAGAATAAAAACAAATCAAGAGCCCCAAACCTTTGACTTACCTTGCAGAATAAGAGACATTGAAAGGAGCAACTTCCAATAGCTTCCAACAATTACATTTTCTGCCAGTTATTTTATTGCTCTCATACACTTTCCCCAGTGGAAGATGGGGTGAGACTTACTCCCAGCTCCCAGGCTATTAGCAGAGTTGCTCTATCGCTGAATGCTGGGAGGTGAGTGGGAGCAGGTTCTGATTTTCTCCCCCCCCCCTTTATGGTCTCCTCTTCTCCCTTTCCATTGTCACACAACTGAGGCCAGGCATCACTGGTATGAGTCCATGTCCAAACAATGCACATCCAGCATCTTGGGGCATTATTATCAGCACCACTATGCTATCCTGATAGGCAAATCAACATTATATTGTTTGGATATTACGGCTTACACTCTGGTCAATATAGAAACTTCTAAAACTCACCTTGAATCTCACAGTTCTATGCACAGCTTTACTACAAAGGATCTATTTTGTATGTATGAGGGAGAGAGGAGTTTATCTTTTTGCCATCAGAGGGTAGAATGGATTTGGAGACCTTAACTTTTCTTGTTTCTGAAGAGAGTCACTGTGATATGGAGAGTATCTATCTCCACTTGGAGAGGCAATGTTTAATCAGGGATAGTCAGCATGGCTTTGTCAGAGGGAGGTCATGCCTAACAAATTTGATTGAATTCTTTGAGGAATTGTTCTCACTAGAGCGACGGAGATTGAGGGGCGACTTGATAGAAGTTTACAAAATTGAGTGGCATGGACAGAGTAGATAGTACAAGATTATGAGGGGCACGGACAGGGTGGATAGGGAGCAGCTGTTCCCCTTAGTTGAAGGGTCAGTCACAAGGGGGCATAAGTTCAAAGTGGGGGGCAGGAGGTTTAGGGGGGATGTGAGGAAAAGCTTTTTTACCCAGAGGGTGGTGACGGTCTGGAATGCGCTGCCTGGGAGAGTGGTGGAGGCGAGTTGCCTCACATCCTTTAAAAAGTACCTGGATGAGGACTTGGCATGTCATAACATTCAAGGCTATGGGCCAAGTGCTGGTAAATGGGATTAGGTAGGTAAGTCAGGTGTTTCTCACGTGTCGGTGCAGAATCGATGGGCTGAAGGGCCTCTTCTGCTCTGTGATTCTGATTCTGATAATATGGCAAATAGCTTTCAATCCCTGAAGTCTCCTGATCTCTCTTCCCACTGAGATTACTCTCATTCATCCAATAATCAGAATTCCCATTTATTTGGTGTCTTTCACAGCCTTGGGACATCTCAAAATATTCTGTAGCCAATGAATTGCTTTTGAAGGGTGGTCACTATTTTGTAGACAAAGACAGCAGGGAGTTTGCACACCAGAAGGCTCCATAAACAGCATTGAGACAAATGATCAGATCATCTGTTTTGGTTGATGCATGAATATTTGTCAGGCCACTCAGAAAACTCTTGGCTCTTTGGAAAAGAACAAAGTTTGCATGGTCTCAGTTTAACACCTGATTTGAAAGAAGCATCTCCAACATGTAGCACTCCCTCAGCACTGCGCTGAAGTGTCAGTCTAGGTTTTGGGGCTTGAACCCATGATGTGATGTCTCAGAGGTGAGAATGCAACCATTGAACCAAACTAATGCAAGTGAGGGAAGATGAAAGGCTGGACCCTCTCAGGATTCAAATCAAAACCTTTTAGTCATAGAGCTATACAGGCCCTTCGGCCCATCGTGTCCATGCCAGCCATAAAGCACCTATCTATTCTAATCCCATTTTGCAGCACTTGGCCCGTAGCCCTGTATGCTATGCTTTTGTCCCAACTTGACCAGTTAAAGTACCCAGCATTCAGTAAATGGTTAGAAACATAGGCAAGGATTTTTCTCTTGTCCAGTGGGGGTGGGCAGGAGTGGTCTGGAAGCCGATCGCTGCCTGCAATTTCACACTGGCGGGCCAATTAAGGCCCACCTAGCGTGAAACACATGCTGTAGCACTCAGCGCTGCCTACATGAGGGGGAGGAGAGTGAGCAGGGAATGTCGCGCAGGAAAAGCTCCCTGAGGCACAGAGCTGCCTCAGGGAGATGAAGATTTTAAGAATTTAAAAATAAAGAATTTTAAATTGTTTAAAAAAAAACATGTCCCCTCATGTGACTCTTTGCCGAAAATCCAAAGGCCACCTGGCCTTTTCGCCTGCCCGTCAACCGTAAGGTTGGACGGGCAGTGAAAAATTTAATGAATTTGGGACTTTAATGGCCTTAATAGGCCTGTTAATTGTCAGCAGGCAGGCTGCCAACTCCCATGTACACCCGCGGACTGAAATATCACACGAATGTGCGAAGATGTTGGGACGCGCGTCATTTTATGCTCGTTCAGTTTGGGTGTGCGGCCGCCCGTCAAGCAGAAAATTCTGTCCATAAAATAATGATTTTCATTTTTTAACTGAATTTTAACTGTCATTCATAATTTTCAGCTCCTGTTGTGAAATTTGATGAATCACTGTACAATATCTCTCACAAATGTCCTTCATAGTTTATTTGTCCTCAACATATTATTTCTTAGCTTACAATAACATCCATAACAGAGTTGGAATAAGCATGTACAGCAGTTGAATTATTACATTGCCAAAAGTCCCGGAAACTCACCACTATATCACATTTCAAAATTGAGTGATTACATTTTATCTTGATAGGACTGGTTTTATTAAAGTTTAATAGAGACGTGTCATACAAGCATAAGGATGTAGGAATAAAATATGTTGTCCTAACCATCTACATTCTGTTACAGACAGGCATTTAAATATTTCTTTCCCAGTGCAAAATCATTTCTCTTCATTTCTACTAAATCAGGAATTGCTCCAGTTCTTTTCAAAATACCTAGTTGTTATTTACTTCACCAAGAGCAATTATCAGGGGTTACTTAATATGTGGATTCTTTAGCTGAGTTACAAAGACAAAGGAGGTCCCAGATCTCTGCTCGGTATTGATACAATCAACCTCGGCCAGGGCAGCCATATCGCATTTAGTCTTGACATCCCTGAGAGAAAATCAGCTGGAGTTCCAGACCATAACTACTGCTCATTGATTCCTCCTACAAAGTGAACGCATGGATGTCAGATTAGGTCAGTTTGTGGCTCCAATAATCAAACAATCTGCTGCCACTCACTATGCAAGATCAAACTTGAATAATGGGCCAGTTGCCACTGATTGGAGTTTGTTGATGCCTACATCCAAATTATTGTACTTTTCTCCCCTTATCTCAGCTGCTCGAGACAAAGGCCAAATAATTCTTTCCAGGATTATAAATCCCCATGTGAAACAAAGTTCAACCTGCCTCCATTTGAATTACCTTTCTTTTCCTCTTTTTTGTCTCTGTTGCTGCATAATGTCAGTGATCAAAGAGAACACTTTACTCACACACTAGATATATATGAGCTCATCAACCCAATAAGGATGGAGAGTGAAAGGTGGAATGGTTTAATTTCACTTCAGTTGAGACCAAATGCTGCACATGGAACTCAAGAGTATTCAAAGTGGAAATCACCATTCCTACTTTAGTCTGATGTCCTAATAATTAGTGTTTGAGTCGTTATGATCTCCATAGATTGATAACTTTTTAAAGAGAAGTTTAAGCTTCCAGTTAAAAGCTGAAAGAATGACATGTCAAGATTTCATGTTTTAAAACGTTACTATAACAAATGACTAAAAAGCACTATTGACTAAACATTATTTTCTTTTTGTAGGCAATTTATACTTTAAAGTACAGAAAAGAGATTGCCCATTTAACTTTCAGCATGATGGAAAATCTCCCACTGTAGTTATACAGTATACTGTCTCTTTAAGTTGACACTTCACCATCCAGGGAACGGTCTAAAATTATTCTCACCTCCCGATGTTTTGCTTCCTTTTCACTTTCCCAGCCATGTAGTTTCTAATCCCAGAACTGCCTTTCACTATAGGGTTATGCTGTAGGTCCCTTCCTCTAGCTCCAAGAAAGGTAAGTCTTCCAAACTTCCTTAAATCCGCACAAACTCTGTCTTTAATCTGAGTGTGATCTCCCACCTGTGTTCTGCATGGTGAATGATGGAGTCAGCATTTTCACTGCTTAAGGTGCAGACCTGGCTGCTTCTCTCTCTTGCTGTCTAGCTCTCCGATGGCTGCTGACCACACAAGACAAAACTGTTCTCTGTGAGTGATATTCATGGGTTTACAGGGAAGCCTGTAACCTAATCTCAAAAATGGCTTCCTACATCCTCTTCCCTATAGCACCGGGAAGCACATTGGTTTTGTATCTAAGTAGAGATGTTAAATAGAGATTTTAAATCCCAACTTCCTTTCATTTTAGGAGTAAATGGATCGTTTACAGCACCACTGTTTTACAACTTGATACCTATAACACCTTTCTGGGACTTTGGGAGACTCTGGGTCTACTCATGCTATACTTGGATACTTCAGTCTTTGTTTTCAGGTGTAAATGCCTTTCACCTTCCTCTCAGTAAAACAATGAGTCTTCCATTGATCTCCTGAAAGGAAAAAAAAACACCTAGGCTACTGTCATGTAGGCTACAGAACAGGTCCATCACCCCCCTTCATTTACCTTAAATTTAAAGACAGTCCAAAAATATGATAAACTTTTAAACTTCAATTGTAACAAGTAAACATGCAATGCTCCAGGACAGCAGTGCCTATAAAGAACATGAGGCAGCACCTTGAGGATAGAAATAATAATAATAATTTGATTAGGGCTGAACAAAAAAGAAAAAGGTTCAGAAAAAGGAAGGGAAAATGCATTAATAAGAAAGCCAGGCTTCTGGAATCATGATTCAAACATTCCTATTAAAGAATTCAGCAAAGGGAGAATAAGCCTTCAGCATTCCCAACAAATCTCAGCTTCAGCAAAGTACTTAAATGCCTAGTTACAAACCGCCAGAACAACTGACACCAAATGTCACCAAACCCTTTTTTATTGCTAATGGTGTATGCAACAATGCTTTGTTGTGCACAAAATGGCTGCCCTACATTGTAACAGTGATTACATATTAAAAATCCTTCTTTCTCTCGAAATATTTTGGAACATAAATACTTAGCTAGTCGTGTGGAAGTGTAAAAACACTTCAATCATTTGGCATACAGTGAAATATTTATGCTTTCTCATTAATTTAAGATATTCTGCCCAGAGTCTTAGATCAATATACTGATTGCTGAGAGAATGGGGACTTTGGTATCATTGAAACTCAACATCAGCTGGTAATTGTTTTATATTACTCGTACTTGGTAGGTTATATAAATTAAATTATTGCCTGTCTGAGCAGTGAAATTAAAGCAGTCCTGAAGCAGTAATTAAGCTTCTCCCACTGGTGAGATATGAGAATCTACAAGAGGCATCAGCAGTGTCTTCAAATGTCACTTGTATATGTTAATTTAGCAAATTATTTGTATTGATGTGAATTTGTAACTTGACAACCTACAAAATTCTTTCAGTATTCCAACTACAAGTGCTCTTCTAGTTCATAACAACAAAAAATGTTTACCAGTCCGCTTTGTGCAGGCTTCAGTCAGAGGTGATGATGGAGTGCCGTGTGGCCTGTATACAGACCGTCAGCTAATTCAGCCACACCTAGTTCAGTGTCGGTATGTTACGATGTCAGTCGTGGATGAAACCTATTCTTGCTCCTGCAATCTTTGTCAGTGTGTGCACTTCGCAGGCCCACGCACACAAACACACACACACACATATCCAGTTGTCAATGCATTTGTTTTGCATCTTTCAGAATATCCCAAAGCATTTCATGACCGAAGAAATGCTTTCATTATGTAGTCATGGTTACACTGCACAGAAACTGGCAGGATTTTGTGATCAGCCAAGATCCACCAAGAGCAATGAGAAAAATGACTAGATGAATAATTGTTTTAATGATGTTGGTTGAGTGTTGAACGCCCTTGAGCATCTTTCACAGCCACTGGAGGTGGAAGGTAGATCCACAGTTTAACATCTTACCTGAAAAACAGCAACTCTGACATTGCTGCAGCGGAGCGTTAGCCTAGATGATGTGCTCAGGCCTCTGTTGAGGCTGGAAATGACACCTTTCAGTCTCATGAGGCAAAGGGCCATCACTGCTGGGGGGGAGTGGTTGGAGGCGGGGTGGAAATGGATGCAAAGATCAGTGTGTGAGTTTGTAGGAGTGAATGAAAGCTTGGTTGGAAAGATGGGTTTTGAGAAGGAGTTTAAAGATGGAGAGTGTAGTGATTTAGAGTGGAAACTACAAAGAGATGGAACAAGGTGGATGAAGGCTTTGCCACCAATGGTGAAATGAAAGGAGGTGGAGATACTTAGAGACTACAATTGAAGAACCAGAGGTAGGATGAACTGAAGCCATGGAGGGATTGAAGACAAGCTATGAGGATTTTGAATTCAATGTGTTGGGGAGGCAGGGACATTATAGGTCAGCACAAACTAGAATGAAAGTAACTGGAACCAAGTGTAGGACTAGACATGGGTAACGGAGCTTTGGAACATGTTGGAGTTTACAGGTGCTGAGGAGGAGAAACCAGAAGGAAGACATGGAAAATTTGGGGAGAGAAGTATTGATAGTGGTTTTGGTGATAGTGGGGCTGAGGGAGTAGTATAGACAAGCAGGTGTTGGATAGGAAATTGAGTTTGAAAGTCTGGGTTGAACTGGATGCCAAGGCCTGAATTTTTGCACCAACAGAGAGGCTCTCCATCTCAGTAAAAATAGTGGAAAAGGCACAAATCCAGAAGTCCATCTGCAAACCCAATCCCTGCCATTTTAGTAGAGGGGGGAATGGGGGATGGGTTCTAAATTGCACATGTTAAAGTGCAGCTGCCTCAGTCAGATCTGATTTTCAGGCTAGGGATGTCCAAAACATGACTTGTGCACTTTAGACCTGGTAGGGGAAGGTCTAAAGCTGCTGGAGTTCTTTGGAAGTGTAGGGTACTCTTTTGGAGAAGTAAGATACCCTTTGTGAGGTTAGGTGCCCTTTGAGAAAAGCCAGGTACTCTTTGGGAGTGGTAAGGTTCCCTTTGGGATTGTTAAAAGTAGATATAAATGTGCATTAAGTGTGCAAAAACTCATTGGAACTGTCAGGTTTATGCAAACTGTCAAATGGAACTTTCAAGAGAACTGTCGAGGGATTTAAATCTCTGTCTTTTTTAAATATTTGAAAAAGTCATCTGCAGTGTTTTTAAAAAAGTGCTTGCTATTTCAATCTGTCTGTTGACATAAGCCTGAGGGTTACCATTATAGGATTAGTGACGCATGACTGTTTCACAATCTATCACACTGGTGTTGTCTGTCAGTTCAATGGTTATAAATTCTTTGAAGTGGGGACTATGAATACAAATACTTGTTTTTATAAGAGATTAAAGGAAGTTAAATGTAGTGAATGGGGTTTAAACAATGGGGGGTTTCTTTTTGAAATACTGATTTAATCAATAGACACAAGAACTTTATTTAATCTCAGCATGGCTCCTGAGCCCATGTTGGCATGAGTGAGTTGGCATGGTAGATGTAAGGGCAAAGGATAGCAGGTAGGGGACATAGGTTGGTAGGAGTTGGTAATAAGTTGGCATAGGGGCTATAACAGGCCATGGGAGTGGGTAGGAGGCATTGGTTGGAATGGGGGGTAGGAGTGGCCTTGGGGTGGATGGGGGCATGATGTGGCATGGGTTGGCATGGATGGGGAGTGTGTTGGGGGTGAGGGCTGAAGGGCTGTTTTTTTTTTTGTATTAATTTTTTCATATCTTCGAAGTGCTGGAGCACTGAGGTCGGCCTTTCACCCGGCCTGTCTCCGCACCCAGCAGCTACTGAACTCTTTTTTTCCAGGGTCTCCGGCCGCAGCTTGCATTTTCACCTGCTGATCCACCCCGAGACTCGTGTGTCTGCTGGGGTAATTGTGAGCCAACTGGCTATTGGGATTTTGTTTGTTCCCCCAAAGTGGGTGATATGACATGGACCTCTTCAAAAAAAAACAACCACTTCTCAGATCACTGTCAATTCATTGCATTTACTTGATAATCTTTACTCAGATAACATTGGTTAATAACGAAAAGGAATCGACAGGCATTTCAGGCTCAGAGCAAAGCTTTTTTTAAACAAGTGTGCTGTGTGAGGAAGTCAGACAATCTCCTGTAATTAACTGTTAACCCCAGAGAGTAAATGCAATTTACTACATGCCTTGATTTTGTGTGTTTTTCACCAAGTGTCTATCATTTCATTGAACAGATTTGTTCAGAGGGTAGAAGCCTTGATTAGGCAATATACTTAATCTTTTGCTTGTATCTTGTTAAAAGAAACTCGACTTTAAAGATAAAACGTGTGGCTAAGCAGTTTAGAACACGCGCAGTATGACAGGTCATGGAACATATAATGGAATTAATGTTCTAATTTGGTACTGGAGGTGATTGTTCCACACAATGCTTTCTCTGAACATTGCTGTCCAAAGGGCTGTGATCTATGAGGCTAACCAGAGATTTTTATTTGATATTATAAATGCCCTCAGGAAGATCTTGTGCTCTCATTTTGAGTGCTTATTAATTGAATGAAAAGGTATGAATAATGATGACTGAATGAATAGCACCTTTCATGATATCCAAAAGCACATGACAGCTACTGGAAGTGTTTTCACTGTTATAATGTAGGAGAGGTTGTAAGTGACATACGTCACCATGATAAAAGCAAAATACTGCAGATGCCGGAAATCTAGAACAAAAACAAAAATACCTGGAAAAACTCAGCAGGTCTGACAGCATCTGAGGAGAGGGATACAGTTGACGTTGAGTCTATATGACCCTTCATCAGAACTAAAAAGTATAGAAATGAGATGAAATTTAAGCTTGGGGGGGGGGGGGGGGGGGACAGGACAGATAGGGGACCAGTGATAGGTGGAGGCCAAGAAGAAACTGCCAAAGACAAAAGGTGAACTACAGGATCTTCTATCCATCTCCACCCAGGCAGAACTGGAAAATCATTGTTATTTTCTCTTCACTCCTTGAAGAATCATCTGCCAATACCTAATTTCCAAAGTGAAGCCTTGTTGATATTTTCCTCCCTAAACATGGATTAATGACAATTATAGCAGCACTCCTGCTACCAATACTCTACCTAAGATCAGCTACCTCAGTATTTACTGGGAATTGAACCTGGGATTTTCCTGAGCTCTAGTCCTACTTCCTAAAGTTGATTTTTCATAAGATGACACTTCACAAATTAATAAAGAAAATGCAAGGCAAAATAAATAAATAGCACAAAACTCATTAAAGCAAAATGTCAACTTGGTAGGGGGGAGTGTGGTGAGGGGAATAAAGAAACTGTAAGAAGAGTTATTCAAAAGTCTAATGCACTTAATCTCAAAGTCTGCAGAACCACCCAAGACCACTGTCCTGCCGGAGCTTTATGGGAGAGCTGCATATTGGTATCTGCTTCAGGTGGAACCTTCACTTGCCCACTCTATGCTTAACTTGAAGGCAGAGAATTCCCATCAGATTTCTGAATCTCTACCATCCCAATGACACCCCAACTACGAACACTAAGAAAACATAAACCATTGACCAAAAGAGAAGGGGGTTTGGGGAGTGGAAATAGCAAAAGAAAAAATGTTTTGTAAATGATTGAGAACAAAGCTGTTTTTGGCTGGACCAGGTTAAACATATAATTGAAGCCCTGTAATGTGATTTATGGATTTTTGTATCTGAAAGCATGTGCAATTCACGGTCTGAATACCCATTACAAATCATGAAGGTGGGTGTGTTGGACGATTGTTTGGACCCCTTGTCAAGCACAGTCAGCAGATGCATTCAGTCCCCTCTCTCCTCCATCACCTGCATGCACCACCCCCCCACCCCACCCACCCACTCCAACAGTGCATTTCAACGTGCATTTATAAATCCAGCCCAGGAGTCCCACATCCCTGTGACTAGTCTCACAGGCTTTCTGTGTCCCAGAGATTTCCATTCACTGGCAACATCAGCCACATTCAATTTAAATGTAATTAACTCTCCCTGCTGCTGGCTGACCAGAGGCACTGGCTCTTCCCTGCTATAATCACTCAAAAGAGTCAATAAATCTCAAACTTTCTGCCTGAATAATGTTTTTCAACATGTTCATGGTTATAACTATCAGAATCATGTGGTACAGAAAATATTTGCTTGGGCCCTGGTGTCTTGCACCCTGTCTACCCTCCTCCCGCGGGCTTGCTCCCCACTGTCACTTGCCTCTGGCCTGGGTCTCTTCGCGATCCGGGGGCCTCCTGTGGATGTAGTTCCTGCGACAGCCACCATCTCCCTTTGGTGCTGCTGAGCAATAGATTGACCAGCAGCTCTGAGCGGGTGAGACCTACTAACCCAGGATGCTGGTCCCATGGAAGGTCCACCAGGTCCTCATTAGGGAAGGCCTGTTGAATTCTGAGCCAAAGGAGGCAGTACATAGGATATTCCAGGCCCCTATATGAAATGCACCTGCACAGTTAACACTTAGTAGTTGGTGAAGATCCATAGCTCAAGCTGCCCATAATTTAGCACACAATGGCATGAAATATCAGACTGTTATTTAGGATGGAAACTAGAAATGTAATTGTTAGTCTTTAAAAACATGCACAGAATTTCTCCAAGGAAGAGGTTTGTGCAAAGGCAGGTCATTTCACTAGAGATAATTTAAATAGATTGGAAGGATGGGAAGATTGATTTATGAGGATAAATAGGCAACAATTGAAGTGTAAAAGGACAGCTGAAATAATGGGATTGATAAATCAGAACAGCTCCTAACCAGAAGAAAGGCTAATTAACCATTGCAAAATAGGATGCGATTAAATTGATGTGTAATAAAATCACTGAGATAATTAGAAGAAAAACAGAGATTACTGGACTAATTATATGACTGATGGGAAGGGACATGATCTGGGAGACATGTTGCCACAGGTACCAGCTCTCATTAATTTATTTAGGTTAGAGTTACAGTATAATCTTTGCAAATTTATGAGACAGTCTCCTAAAAATCTTACATCTGAAGGCTTTAGTGTGCATGACCATCGCCTCAGTGATACAAGTTATTCTTTGCATTGATGGGAACTCTAAAATATTTTACATTGGTTTGAAAGTGACAATGAATGTTGCCCTTCACTATGTTTATAATTTATTAATGTTTAAACCCTCAAGATTTTACATAGGGCTTTTTCACCCCAAAAGATCCCGGTTGAATTTTGAATTATTCTGAGCAAATTAAGAGACTGATAATATGATAAGTCAAACTGGCAAATTGGGAACCGTAACTTGAATCCTACAAGACACCCATAGAGCACAACGAACCCAACATGCTGTTGAATGTGGAGGGGGCTGGGAGTCGGCACAACAGCTTGGATGTGGGGATCATTAGACTCTTGACTTGCATTTTAATTATGCACTCACCCTAAAATATGGCTGGAGCTCCTTTTGTGCTAAGGGGGTACAGCCTTTAACTGCTGAAATAAATTCAGTCACCTCTGTCCCTCAGTATCTTTGAGCTTGGTTTCCTATTATACCCAGTGCCTCTCCCTACCCCTGACACCACCTGTTACTTTTCCCCATGCTCCTCTACTCCTGTGCTGGAAAAATGCCCGGCCCACACTAGTGGTGAATAAAAATACAGCTCCAGCATTCATGGTGTGTCCTGAGTGATGCAGAGAAGAGGAGCTGACATTAACTGCTTGGGCCAGACCATTTGAGTGCAGGTGCACAGAGAAATGAGAGAGAGTCCTGCTTTCATGTTTAACTGTGCTGACCCCGTGGTGATGTGGCACAGGACACTGAAATGGAAAATGTTCCTTTCCTTAGTTTAAGGTGGACATCCCTTAATGCCTTTTGATTGGCATACACCAAAACAGCAAATGTGTGGATATACTTTGAGGTTGAAGTTCTAACATCACTTGCTCTGTGTTTCAGGCGCACTGACTCTGGCCGGGATCTCCGTCTACATTGCTTATTCGAAAGCAGCCTTCACCATCGCAATGCGTTTGTACGGACACAAGTTGTTCGACAATGTTCACGTTGGTTTCAGTTGGTCCATGGGCTTGGCCTGCCTTTCTTGTGTCTCAGAGGTCATTGCTGGGGCTTTGTTTCTTCTGGCTGCCAAGCTCGCTGCTGTGCAGCATCTAGAGCGGTCAGCAACAATGTGAGCACTTTGTTGATGTGCAGCCATGTTACAGTTTGTTATTGTTTGTATTGTGCCGAGTTTTGTAATGAGCTAAATCCAGGAAATATGTTATAACCAGTGCTGATACCTGTCTGCCAGTTTGGGATATATTTTCCTTTGGGTGTTAAGTTTAATGAAGGGATGGGGCAGGGGTTTTCAGTTCCAGCACATTGGCACAGCAAGCATTCCCAGGAGGATGGGGAGAATATAGACTGTGTGCTACAGCATAGGAGGCACTACCTGGGCATGAGTGGGAGCAGTGCATCGACATGGGGAAGGGGTGTGGGAGGTCTCACTGAAGTGCATCATTTAATCCAGAACTGCAAAGAGAGGTTTTCACCTTCCCTGCATGATCGGTGAATATCACAGTTGTCTTCAACTGTTCTGCCCTAGTCCATTCTTGTGTGCGCATGGGGACATCTCAAGAGTCAGCTATTTTGACACCCACAATTCCGTTAAGGATTTGGCTAAAACTCTGCTTCATTGTGAACTCATCCAAGTAAACTTCAGAAGTGAGCACCAGATCAAGTTGAAATTTTCTCCAAATTGGTGCATTCCCTAAGGTACATACCATCTTTGATTTTCGACATGGAGTCATTCATGCCTCAACTAACAATTCAATCTGAACACAAGTAAGAAGTGTTATCCCAATGAAGTGGTGACCCTGAAGGTATCTTGTCAGCGCTAGGATGAACCTTGCGGCATAAAGGGCAGATGACAGTAGTGATTTTACTACCAGTGGTAGGCAGTGTGAATGAGAGACTGTCCCCCTCCACATCTTGGTGACCTGATAGCACAGTCCATCATACCTAAGCCTATCATTCTGTCCTTCACCATGCCCACGTAGCTGACTCTTTCCTGACAAGATTAGTGCCTACTGTGCATCTCCTTTTGGCCCCCTGTTACATGGCAAGTCTGATCTGAAGGTAAATGCTATATACTCTTTCCGATTGTCCCATACAGTGTTGTGATGCTGCATAAGGTTTCTTAAACTTTGAACAAGTAATGTTTGTGAAGTTACTTTGGGACAGGTGTGGTTCTCAGAGAAGCACTGATGAATGGTCCACGAACATTTTCCACTGCTATGCCTTCATTCATATCTACATTTTCACCAACTTACAGAAGAGAGGAGAAAACAGAGCATCATCCTAGAAACACCTACAATTTGTTACAGAAGATGAATCACTTTGACATAAAAATACAGAAGAGATGAAAAGGGAATAAATAGAAAACAATTCAAACAAAATCTAAAAACAAGGTTTACTATGAGGATAAAAGGGATGCTTAGTCACCGAGCATAAAAGTTAGTTCCAGAGCTCAGTTTAACATACATGCTACCAGTTCTGGAACAAAAACTGTCTGAATTAATCCAACCAGCACCAATTAAAGATAGCAACATTCAAATACAGATGCACAATTCGGAAATATTAGCAATATAATTGAGACAGCTCACTGATTAACTTTGACATTCATATCACCCCCTTGGGGTTAATGGATGCTTTATTTCTCTCTCTCTCTGTTAAAAGCCACTGAATAAAGGTTACAATAAGGAACCAGGTAGTCAAGGTTGGGTAGTGACACCTCTGCTCAGATGTTATTTGCTGACCTGGCTTCTGTATTGTCTGTGAATTATCATGTTGATTCATCCTGAACAATACAGGAGTGAACAAGAACGAGGCAGGCAGGGAACCTGGTTCCAGGGTTCTCAAATATTGCTCTAAAGTAACTGTAAAGAGATGCCCAAACATGTTCCAATACAGCTCCTCTTCTCTGATTTTTCTTTCTGTTTAGGGAATTATTTAGTGTCTCAGCTTAAAATCTTTCCTCCTCGAGAGTGACAATAGCCATTGTATTGATCCAATGAGATTGATTAGTCAGATGGTGTACAACGTAATAACGTTATGGGACAGTAGTACCAGGAATGGTACTTTATCACTAATGGTAACAGACTATGTTTAACAGGGCACAAGGGGGTGATCAAAATGATGTGTTGTGTGATACCCAGAAGAAACACTGAACACTGAAGGATTGAATTTGTGCTGAGATATTTAATGCATTTGTATAATTTTTCTTTGTTCAATATTTCAATTAAGGTTTTAAATCAGGATATTTTAAATGAGTTTAAACCAAATTATTTGAGAAATTTCATCGGTGTCTTTGTCAGTGACATTGCACAAGTTGATTTGGACCTCTGTGCCTTGGTAGACGGGGAGAAGGGAGAACTGATTTTAAAACAAAGTACCAGACATGCAAAGAGGAAATGACAGTTCCTATTTGTTCTGCGCAGTGTCTCCCCTGGGCCACACTGACTCATTGCAAGTAAAAGGCATGGAACACTGCATTGATTTCTAGTTGAGCAATGATTGAGAACAAGCTAGTGCAGGTCACATTTGATGAGCTCTCTTTTCATAATGTATTACCAAGTCAATAGGTGGCTTTGCACCTTAACTGAATGCGAGTTTCCATATCCAGGCAAATTCTAATAAATTGTTGGTTTTATGTGCACTTCCTGTTTTCTTTATGCTGTGCATCTGAGCAGTCACCAGATAAAGGAATGGGAGGAGGAATAATGAGGGGGAAAAAAGATGCTGGTGGAACTTGCTCTAACTTTCAAATTTAATTCCAAAACTTTGCACAATTCAAACACAAACGAAATGAAATGACATGTCAGAGCTTTGCCAAGCCTTGGATATGAAAAATATAATAGCAGCTCCCTCATTGCTGAAACAGAATACTAGGTACTTGAAAACTTGTTCAGTTGAAATCAACCACCAGTATAAATTGGAAACTAACTCTCAGCATTTTGAGTACACGTTGTACATTCTGGTGATTGGAAATTCATTACCAGAACATAATTTATCATCGTGATCCACATTATGAACATTTTTAGCACTTCATGTTCATCCTTTTCTGAATCACTCAACAATTCACAATTATCTGGCTTGTTTTCTTCCAGCATTTGCAATGAATATACTCCACTTCATGTTTTCCTGGGCATTGGAATTGGACAGTCATTGACAAAATATAGGGCCTGATTCTGCTGCACTTCTGTTATATGAACAGCTAATTGCCTGTTAGTGAATTTTACACTTGGTCAATGGTAATGCAGCAAACAGGACACCAGGGTTGTGAGGCTGGAGGAGATTACAAAGATAAGGAGGGCCAATGCCATAGAGGAATTTGAAAACAAGGAAAAGAATTTTAAAATCAGCAGAAAAGTACACCATTTGCAAAATATGATCCCCAAGAACAAACATTGCAAACACTGCCATCAGGTCTGGCAATTCGATCAAAAATATCTCACATTCTCACCTGAGAATTTTCCATTCTTATACAGGCCACAATTATTGTATTTGAAGGATTGCAGGATTTGGTTTATCCATTGCTATTTTTGATTGACTTTTTCTATCACATATTGCAACTTCTGTAAGGCCAGGTCAGTGTCCTCCTCTGATACGTCTAGGTGCCAAACAGCTCGGACTTTGCTTCCAAACACGGGGTGCATCAACACTTGCACACCACGTCCCAACACGGTCAGCTCCTCCTCAGTCACCTCTGCCATCTTGTCACATAATTCCTTGGGTGAGATTCTTGGGTCTTTCACTGTAAGCATTAGAATATTTGTTTCCACGGCATTGATATCGATGTCACAAATGGAGGAAGCAAATGTCTGAACGCCTGTGAACAAAGATTTGCCAAATTAGTCACTAAGTGTGGTAAAGCAATAATGATTGGTCATAGGAACAGGGGTTGGCCATTCAGCCCTTTAAGCCTGTTCCGCTTACAATGGTTGATCTATACCTTAACTATTGTTACGACCAGGATGGGAGGAGCGCGTGAATTATCAAGCCCCACTACTCCGCAGGCAGTACCATTAATTTAAATGTTTAATATTCTCAGTAAAATGGCCAATTGTGTACCTGTACCTCTCGTAACCAGAAGAGACTGTGACCAGGTTTCTTTCAAAAACGCAGGATGAGAAGTTTATTTTAAAAAAAACTTATTTTAATAAGTTGCAAGTACTGGTTAGCACACAATTATAATCGGGAAGTATAACCATCCATCTCTTCCTAAAGGATTCCCCCCCCCACACACACACACAAAGGACAAAAGATATCTCTCTACAGAGATGGGCTTTGGAGGATGTGTGTTATAAAATAAAGGATAAAGTCCACAGAGTCTCAATGCTGTCGACCTGGAGTTCTGTCATGTGAAGACAGGTCACTGGTCCTGGTGGATGCCTGGACATTCTCACCACTGGTCTCAGCTTCGCCGGTCACACTCAGGTGAAGGTTCTCTGGCTACAGCTTGATAGCCCCACACAATTTTAGGCAAGGTAGCGCGAGGGAGCCAGTCAAGGAAGCCTTCTTTCCTCAGCTTATTCTCCAACAAGATGGCCTTCCAAACAAGCAGGTTCACAACTTCCTCTGCCATGTGATTGCCTTTTTGTCTCCCAGCTTTTCATTAATTAAAATTTCATTAATTGCAGTTCAACACAAACAACTCCCTCTCATGTACTATATGGGTCAGGTGATTTCTTGGAAGAGGCCTGCTTGTTACAGTTCTAAGGTGAACTTATGACCTTTTAAAAAAAAATCCCAGGTTAGCATCCAGATCATGCCATGTCCTTCCATTTTGTAAAAGAAAATTTCGGTCTTGAGATATAAGTTTCTAACACTATACCCACCTGGCTTGGCTCCATTTCCTTTTATACCTTTTGAGTAGTAAAAAGGAAAATAGTGACATCTGCACCACTGTAGGTATAGATATCACAATAAATAGCTGGTTAATCAGAACAACAACACAAATACACCATCAATTATGTAATATCTCACTCACTTGATGTGCTTGTATCACGCAGCCTTGTATATTGTATTTGTTGATATCACTCATCTTATGACCAGAAGCCCATTAATTTTCAGTAAAAATACTTGGAGCTTTGCATCTGGCAATTAGCTTTCAAGTCAATTTAAATCTTAATGGTCCCCCCTCAAACCACAGCAACACTGGACACCGGGGTCAGCGGAGGGGGGTGGAGGTGGAAACCAGACAAGCCCAGTGTTGCTATGGCACACAATGTGGAATACACCTAAGATTATATATTCTATGAATTATTTAGTATTTCAATTCCCCATCCATCTACACAACATCCTGAGTCACTGCTGCAGTCAAATCCCAGACGTGGCGGGGACAACACATCTTGTGCCACCACACCAGGTTCCAAAGACATTTGACCTGAGCAAAAAACCTACCCCTTTACTTTTAAGTTGTTCTTTGATCACTCCCAGTGTTTAAAGATTATTCTGCAGCAATTCACCACCAATGTGATATTTAATTATAAATGCACAGAGGTTATTGATCATATCACCAGTACAAGGGGTCCTGTCACTCAGTGAATCCTGTTGACTCAGTTCACTTCCTTGTTCCTTTAGTGACCCAACCAGACACTCACCCAACCATTTGCTGCAAAGGTCAACAGCTGGACTGATAGAAGACTCAACGCAGAGGCTCTGAGACAGAACTGGACAATCAGATCAAACCCCTTCAAACAAAAATACAAGTCACCCAGCCAAAGCTCATTCCCCAAGTCCTGATGAATGAGGAACAATCAAAGACAGCTATCCTGGTCAGTCACTTCCACTTGGTGTTTTAGTTTTATAATCCAGGCAGTTCCCGAGGTTCCTGGTTTTAATCCAGAACTGTGACAAGGAACTGGTAAATGGCAATCCTGTAACAACCATCACATTTTGTTGTTTATACAGTTACGGTACTTACTTAAATTCAACAACTCAGTTCAGCTACAGGATTATAAAAATAGAGTCTTCAGGTTGTATTCATACATTTTTTTTTAAATCAAACTGAATTTTTGGGCCTGCTCCCAGGTTGGAAATGGTGGGGAAGGTGGGTGGGCTGAATATACTAGCATCAGCCAGCATGTCAGCTAGGGGGGAGGTGATGGCGTAGTGGTTTTGTCGCTGGACTAGTAATCCAGAGACCCAGGGTAATGCTCTGGGGGCCCAGGATCAAATCCGGGGCATATGGTGGAATTTGAATTTTAAAAAAAATCCCTGGAATCAAAAGTCTAATGATGACCACAAAACCATTGTCGATTGTTGTAAAAACCCATCTGGTTCACTAATGTCCTTTAGGGAAGGAAATCTGTCGTCCTTACTTGGTCTGGCCTAACCTACATGTGACTCCAGACCCACAGCAATCTGGTTGACTCTTAAACGCCCTCTGAAATGGCCTCGTAACAAATGGCTAAAAAGTCACAAAAAAGGAATGAAACCGGACGGACCACCCGGCATCAACCTAGGCACCGGAAACGACAATGGCAATCTCAGCCCTGTCGACCCTGCAAAATCCTCCTTACTAACATCTGGAGGCTAGTGCCAAAATTGGAAGAGCTGTCTCACAGGCTAGTCAAACAACAGCCTGACATAATCATCCTCGCGGAATCATATCTGACAGATAATGTCCCAGACACCACCATCACCATCACCATCTCTGGGTATGTCCTGTCCCACCGGCAGGACAGACCCAGCAGAGGTGGCGGCATAGTGGTATACAGTCAGGAGGGAGTTACCTTGGGAGCCCTCAACATCGACTCCGGACCCCATGAAGTCTCATGGCATCAGGCCAAACATGGGCAAGGAAACCTCCTGCTGACTACCATGTACCTCCCTCCCTCAGCTGATGAATCAGTGCTCCTCTATGTTGAACATCACTTGGAGGAAGCACTGAAGGTGGCAAGGGCGCAGAATGTACTCTGGGTGGGGGACTTCAATGTCCATCACCAAGAGTGGCTCGATAGCACCACTACTGGCCGAGCCCTAAATGACATAGCTGCAAGACTGGGTCTGCGGGAGGTGGTGGGAGGAACCAACAAGAGGAAAAAACATATTCATCCTCACCAACCTGCCTGCCGCAGATGCATCAGTCCATGACAGTATGGGTAGGAGTGACCACCGCACAGTCATTGTGGAGACTAAGTCCCAGCTTCACATCGATGATACCCTCCATTGTGTTGTGTGGCACTACCACTGCGCTAAATGGGATAGATTTCAAACAGGCCTAGCAACTCAAGACTGGGCATCCATGAGGTGCTGTGGGCCATCAGCAGCAACAGAATTCTACTCGAACACAATCTGTAACCTCATGGCCTGGCACATCCCCCACTCTACCATTACCATCAAGCCAGGGGATCAACACTGGTTCAATGAAGACTGCAGGAGGGGATGCCTAAAAATGAGGTGTCAATCTGGTGAAGCTATAAAACAGGACTACTTGCGTGCCAAACAGCATAAGCAGCAAGTGGTAGAAAGAGCTAAGTGATCCCACAATCAACAGATCAGATCTAAGCTCTGCACTCCTGCCACATCCAGCCGTGAATGGTGGTGGACAATTAAACAACTTACTGGAGGAGGCGGCTCCACAAATATCCCCATCCTCAATGATGGAGGAGCCCAGCACATCAGGGCAAAAGATAAGACTGAAGGATTCACAACAATCCTTAGCCAGAAGTGCCAAAAGGATGATCCATCTCGGCCTCCTCTGGAGGTCCCCAGCATCACAGATGCCAGTCTTCAGCCAATTCAATTCACTCCACGTGATATCAAGAAACGGCTGAAGGCACTGGATACTGCAAAGGCTATGGGCCCTGACAATATTCCGGCAATAGTACTGAAGACTTGTGTTCCAGAACTTGCCACGCCCCTAGCCAAGCTGTTCCAGTACAGCTACAACACTGGCATCTACCCGGCTATGTGGAAAATTGCCCATGCATGTCCTGTACACAAAAACCAGGACAAATCCAATCCGGCCAATTACCGCCCCATCAGTCTACTCTCGATCATCAGTAATGGAAGGGGTCATCAACAGTGCTATCAAGCGGCACTTGCTTAGCAATAACCTGCTCACTGATGCCCAGTTTGGGTTCCGCCAGGGCACTCAGCTCCTGACCTCATTACAGCCTTGGTTCAAACATGGACTAAAGAGCTGAACTCCCAAGGTGAGATGAGAGTGACTGCCCTTGACATCAAGGCAGCATTTGACAGAGTGTGGCATCAAGGAGCCCTAGCAAAACTGGAGTCAATGGGAATCAGGGGGAAAACTCTCCACTGGTTGGAGCCACACCTAGCACAAAAGGAAGATAGTTGTGTTTGTTGGACATCAGTCATCTCAGCTCCAGGACATCACTGCAGGAGTTCCTCAGGGTAGTGTCCTAGGCTCAACCATCTTCAGCTGCTTCATCAATGACCTTCCTTCTTTCATAAGGTCAGAAGTGGGGATGTTCGCTGATGATTACACAATGTTCAGCATCATTCGCAACTCCTCAGATACTGAAGCAGTCCATGTCCAAATGTAGCAAGACCTGGACAATATCCAAGCTCGGGCTGACAAGTGGCAAGTAACATTTGTGCCACACAAGTGTCAGGCAATAACCATCTTCAACAAGAGAGAATCCAACCATCGCCCCTTGATGTTCAATGGCATTACCATCACTGAATCCCCCACTATCAACATCGTGGGGGGGAGGTTACCATTGACCAGAAACTGAACTGGACTAGCCATATAAATACTGTGGCTACAAGAGTCAGAGGCTAGGAATCGTGTAACTCACCTCTTGACTCCCTAAAGCCTGTCCACCATCTACAAGACACAAGTCAGGAGTGTGATGGAATACTCCCCTCTTGCCTGAATAAGTGCAGCTCCCACAACACTGAAGAAGCTGGACACCATCCAGGAAAAAGCAATCCGCTTGATCGGCACCACATCCACAAACATTCACTCCCTCCACCACTAACGCACATTAGCAGCAGTGTGTACCATCTACGAGATGCACTGCAGGAATTCACCAAGGCACCTTAGACAGTACCTTGCAAACCCTCGACCACTACCATCTAGAAGGACAAGGGCAGCAGATAAATGGGAACACCACCACCTGGAAGTTCCCCTCCAAGTCACTCACCATCCTGACTTGGAAATATATCACCATTCCTTCTGTCACTGGGTCAAAATCCTGGAACTCCCTCCCTAACAGCACTGTGGGTGTACCTACACCACATGGATTGCAGCGGCTCAAGACGGCAGCTCACCACCACCTTAAGGGCAACTAGGGATGGGCAATAGGGGCCAGTGAATCCCACATCCCGCGAATGAATAAAAAATAAGTTACAGGGCACTGTTCTCAGAGCTGGTAATGTTCATCAGGGCAATGGAAGGTTGGGACAGTGATACCGCTCTCCTCCTTACTGAGTTCATTCAAGTAGCTTAAAAGCTCTTTGAATACTTGTTGGAAGGGGAGGCTGCAATTTGGAAGAAGGTGCCTGTTGCAGATCAGCTGAACACAGGCAGGTACAGAACGGGGGAGCCAGAAATGGCTGCCCCAGGGCATCACCCAGGCCCTATAAGGGGGCCAAGAAGGACTGGGCACTTGGCACTGCACAGATGGCAGGGAGAGTGGATACTCAGCGTCCATGCTTCGAATGCGATCGACACCCCCATGTCATGGCAGGGGGCAAGGCCACCAAGGGCAACTGGGCAGCCAGCTGCCCAGAAGGAAGGCTCCAGCTGGCAATAGCGGCACGATTGTCAAATTTTGGGCCATGTGGGGCAACCCCCTCCATGGAAGGGCAGAGTCCCGAGCAGCAGGAGGGCAGTGGAGAGGAGAGGAGGTCAGGACGAACACTGAGGCCCTCCTCTCAATATAGGATCTACCATTGAAGATGGAGCTACTTGGAGGTGACCAAGAACCAGTTCCACAGGAGACCACAAATCTCCAGGCAAATGGGTACAGAGACCTGTGCCCTTGCTGTTGAAGACCTCGTATCTACAGCACTGGCTGCCATGCCCTGCCATGCCCATCAAAATCATAATGAGGCCTTGGACCTCTTCACTTCTGGCTCTTTCCAAGGATTAGCTATGGTCTTCAGTGTCATCTCAAAAATGGCTGCACACCCCCACTGAATCTCACTAGTCACTGATGTCCTCTTTGTCAGAGCTGCCTCAGATCTTCACTCCTGCACCCAAAGTGTATGGATAGATCCTAGGGGACAAGTGATAGCCTTTAAATACATGGTTGCTGACACCTCTATGGGAGCACCAGAGAGAGGCACAGTGGCAATACAGCCAATGCCACCTGCTCAGTGGGACAAGCACTGTGCAGACCATCAGGCTTCTCAAGATGCCATTCTGGTCCCTGGACTGGGTCTTGGGTGGTGTCTTTCACAGAATCACAGAATTGTTACAGCACAGAAGAAGGCCATTCAGCCCATCATGTTTGCGCCAGCTCTCCGAATGAACAAGTCACCTAGTGCCATTCCCCCACCTTCTCCCTGTAACCCTTCATATTCTTCATTTTAAAATAATAATCCAATTCCCTCTTGAATGCCTCGATTGAACCTCCCTCCTCCACGCTCTCAGGCAGTACATTCCAAATCTTAACCAATCGCTGCATAAAAAGGTTTCTCCTCATTTTTACAATGACCTCATATCTGTGCCATTTTGTTCTCGATGCTTCCACCAATGGGAACAGTTTTTCCCTGTCTATTCTGTCGAGACACCTCATGATTTTGAATATATCTATCAAGTCTCCTAAGTAATTGAAGTTCCTCATCTCTGGGACCATATGAACATACAAATTAGGAGGAGTAGGCCATTTGGCCCCTCGAGCTTATGCTGTCATTCAATATCATGGTTGATCTGCCTGTGGCCTTAGCTCCATTTACCTGTCTACCCCCTATACCCTTTCACTCCTTTGTTAGTCAAGAATCTATCTAACTCTGCTTTAAAAGTATATTGACCCTGTCTCCACTGGTCTCTGGGAAAGAGACTCACCACCCTCGAAGAAAAGAAATTCTCCTCATCTCTGCCTTAAATGGTGCTGCTGCTTTTCTATTCTTCCAGCCAAAGTGGACAAGTTCACATTTTCCCATTTGCCAGATCTTTGCCCACTTATTTAAAACCTATCGATATCCCTTTGCAAATTCCTTACGTCCTCTTCACGACTTACTGTTCTATCTATCTTTGTTGGCAAATTTAGCAATTCTCATGAATCTTTTCTGCGCTCCAATTTAAAAAAAATTCTTTCATGGGATGCGGCCAGAATTTATTGCCCATCTCTAATTGCCCTCGAGAAGGTGGTGGTGAGCTGCCTTCTTGAACCGCTGCAGTTCCTGTGGTGTAGGTGTACCCACAGTGCTGTTAGGGAGGGAGTTCCAGGATTTTGACCCAGCGACAGTGAAGGGACGATGATACATTTCCAAGTCAGGGTGGTGTGTGGCTTGGAGGGGAACCTGCAGGTGATGGTGTTCTTGTGCACCTGCTGCTCTTGTCCTTCTAGGTGATAGAGGCCATCATTTGGTGGCCCAGCCTCCCATTTGGCATCTCAGGCCTGCCTTGAGTCTCCAATTTAGGTCTCAATTTGACGACTCAGCTGTTTGGGGATTGAGCCTGGCTTTACTTACAGAGAGCAGCAGACAGGAGCTCCATGTGCTGTCCTTTTCACACGTGAACCATCGCATGGATTAAGCAGCACCAGCCGCAGGCTCTGTCTGAGCACGCCAACACACGGCTGGACACGGGAACCAAATCCTCCCTCAGCAGTTCATATACACTTCACTTGTGACAATTCCTGCTTCCGTATGAGGAAACAGATACTGTTGGATAAACTGGAAATGGGACAGAGCTGCGACAGTCTAAGTTGAGATATATTTTAAAAGTAAAGGAGATGAATCACGAAACATTTACAAACAGATCGTACCTTGGGCAAACTTCCTGGCGTTTCTGTGATCATCCTGGAGCCTGTCGACCATATCTGACAGGGAGAGAAGTCCCGCGGCAGCCAACACTCCGGCCTGCCTCATTGCTCCTCCGAGCACTTTCCGCACACGGGTGGCCTGCTCGATAAACCCCTTTCGGCCGCCGACCAGAGTCCCAGCTGGAGCTCCTAAACCCTGCACAACCCACAAACACAGTCAGTTCGAGGAGGCCAAAAGTGCTCC
This sequence comes from Cetorhinus maximus, assembly GCF_964194155.1. NCBI lineage: Eukaryota > Metazoa > Chordata > Chondrichthyes > Lamniformes > Cetorhinidae > Cetorhinus > Cetorhinus maximus. Next base: position 45,722,405 of record NC_135902.1, on the reverse strand, counting down.
ATCTCAAAACAGAAAAGACTGTCCCCAGAGGGGGTTCGGCCCACGTTCCGGGTGAACGCTGCCTCGCCGAGGAATCATTTAAAGCTGCCACCTGCAAATGGGTGCTGCCTCCGACGGCCAGGCCCTGCAGCTGGCAGGCAGGTTTCAGTGTGAGGGGGGGCACAGCTGCCATTGGGAGGATTGGCACCGTGGCCCTTAGCCTCAGCTCATTTCTGCAGCGGGATTACCCTATTGGAGCAATGCTGAAGAGGGGGTTTAGCCGGCGCTCAGATCATGTTTCTGGATAACGATTACCCAAACCAAGGAACTGGGAAACTATTTGGTGGAAAATTTCCTCCCGTTTGTCTGATTTACACTCGGGTCCAGAGGTCTGTTGTGAAAAGTCACACCCTGACCACACAGTACGCCACGTCCCAAAGAGAACAAGACACGAGAGGTGCCAAGTGCCGTCAGAGACGAAGCTACTTAAAAGCTCTCTTCCCATTTAATAAGTTTGAAAACTGCGACAGTCGGTAAGTGAAGGTGATAACAGTCAAGGCAAACAGGATGACTGAGCTCAATAGGAAAGTGCGATTACCCATAGCACCCAGGGGTGTCAGAGAACAAAGACCAATCACCCATAGCACCCAGGGGTGTCAGAGAACAAAGACCAATCACCCATAGCACCCAGGGGTGTTAAGACTGAGAATACTCACCCATGGCTGTTTGGCTCCTTCATTGGAGCCATCTATTCTAATCACTTTTCCTGTCCTGTCTCTGTATTATTCCATATTCCTCCTTTTCAAACACTTTTTAAGTTTGCTTTTAACTGATGTCACAACTTCAGTTTCAATGCTCACTTGTGGTGAAACACTCCACATTATAATGATCCTTTGTGAAAAAGTTTCTCCCAATTCCGTCCTTCAGATTTTAAGCCTGAGTCTATGATCTTTGTTACTGAGACGCCAACCAGTTCTCATTATTTACCTTCTGAAACCTTCTGAAACGCTCCTTAGCCTTTTCTGTGGCAGTGAATGAAGATCTAATTTATCCAAAGACTCAAGGTACTGGGTCAGACAGTGTCCCCCACCACCGCCCCCCCCTCAGTGGAGAAACCATCGCCCCAACGCCCTCCTGCCCCACCCCCCCGCACCGCAGCCTGGGGAAGACACATCATTCCCCACGCCCATGGGGAAAACACAGCCCCCTCACACCTCCTCCCACCCGCCATGGGGAAAACACAGCCCCCTCACACCGCCTCCCACCCGCCATGGGGAAAACACAGCCCCCTCACACCTCCTCCCACCCGCCATGGGGAAAACATAGCCCCCTCACACCGCCTCCCACCACCCCCCATGGGGAAAACACAGTCCTCCTCTGCCCCCCCCGCCCCCCTGGCCACTAGCTTCACCTGGTCCATCTCAGCCTCTTCCTGAGCTTCTCTGTGCTGGGGGATAGGCTGCCCACCGACATTTGTTACAAATGCACTGACGCAAATGTCTACCCGGAGTGTCCCACCTCTCTTCCTGCAGGGACTCTCTTCTCCCAGTTATATGGCTTGTACCTTGCTCAGACACACGGACACAGAGTCACAGAGCCGCAGTATCTCCGAGGCCTCAACACCCAAAGCTACAGCTGCGTTCATCAGGCGAGCTCCATCCATGTGGATAGGCAGCTTGTACCTGTCAGCAAGAGCTCGGACCTGTAACACAAGCAGAGAGGGACAGTGACTTTGAGAAGCACAACCAGTCCACACAAGCAGTGTTATGGCACAGCCGATAGTAAATGCTGAGTTGTTCAAATTCAAAAGGGGAACTTGAAACAACCGCCACAACTTGTTTTGCAATTTGTATAAATTTTGAGATACATGCTCTGAATTCAGTAGTAATAAGACCACCAAGTCTTATAGGTTTTCATAAAACTAGATTAAACATTTATTAAAAGGAAAAATGACTTAAATACATACATAGATCTACAAATTACTATTATGATAATTTCTAAATCCCCTAATCAATCTAACTCCCAGTTACACTTTTGTTAAGGCAACGGTAAGACACACAGATTTTAAAAGACCCAGGCAAAGAAACATGATACCCTGAACAAGTCGACTTCCAAGTGAGTTTTCCTAACTTCAGTCCCTTGAAGACAGCAGCTTGAGGCATTGATGCTGAAGGCTTTTCGCACACTTGTAAGATCTTAAAAATGCCTTCCCTTCCACACAGCCCTTGTTCCTTCTTTATACATATCTTTCTCTTTGAATGCAAATACCCATTGTTTGACTTTGTCTTTGGACTTTATCTCCCTGAGAATAAAACCCTTTCATAGCACTAAGTTTTACCAGTAATCTTTGGAAAAAAATAAACACTGTTTCTAAACTTCACTTGGTAGGTGACACATTTCACCCCTCCTTTGTTCAATCTATTCTGATTTATTTCAAAATGCAAATGTTCCCTTGATACTAATGTTTCTAAATTTCCCTATGTTAATATCTTATTAACATTTCAGACCTAAACTCTCTTCTTAGATCAAAGCACCCGGACTAGCTGCCTCTTAATTCAATTAAATCTCACACACACACACACAGACAGACACATAGATACATCCCACTATTACTCTATTTTACAATAAATTCCAATAACATTATGAGAATTATTATATCTTCCGGACAGGCAGTGAATGTTGTCACTTCCAGCATCTCTCGGTGAGAGTTGATGATTGTCACAAAAATTAAACAGAATCATTGGTGTAAAACGTTACTGGAGCCTCGACTCTCAATGGTTCTGTAACTACTTATGGTCGGGATAAATATTGGGGAGGACAGAATCCACACGGTCCCTGCCACCAACTCCATCCCCTGACCACTGATTCCATCCCACAGCCTGAAAACCAACAGTCTGAAACTAAAGACTGTTCACAACCTCGCTGACATAATTAGCCCTGAGATGAGCTTCCCCCCATCTACCCACAATATCATTGCCCATTACCAAGACTGGCTTGGGTGGCACCAGGACTGACAGAGCTGACCAATCCCTGGAGGATATATCTTGCCAGATTGGGCCTGTGGCAAGTGGTGGCAGAACCAACAAGGTGGGAGAAACTATGTGACCTCGTCCTCACAAACCTACCTAGCACAGGTGCATCTGTCCATGACAGTAGTGGCAGGAGTGACCACTAGACCATGCCAGTCACTGGATCAAAATCCTGGAACTCACTTCCTTACAGCACTGGAGGTGTAGCTGCACCAGACGGACTGTGACAGTTCAGAAAGATCACCCTCCACCTCGTTCACAAGGGCAATTAGGGACAGGCAACAAATGCTGGCTTTGCCAGCGACACCCACATCCTATGAGAGAAAAAGAAAGCTGAAGTCACATCTTCTCACCGAGGACACCCTCCATCGTGTTGTGTGGCCCTCGCACCGTGTTAAGTGGGGTATATTCAAAACAGGTCTTGCAGCTAAAAAAACTGGGCATCCATGAGGTGCTGTGGGCCATAGCAGCAGCACAATTTTAACCAACCACAATCTGTAACCTCATGGCCCGGCATACATACCTCACTCTACCATTACCATCAAGCCTAGGGATCAACCCTGATTCAATGAAGAGTGCAGGAGGGCATGCCCAGGAGTAGCACCAGGCAAACCTAAAAATGATATGCCAACTGGTGAAGCTACAACATAGGCCTACATACATGCTTATCCAGTGGAAGCAGCGTGCTATAGACATAACTAGGCGATCCCACAACCAACGGATCATATCGTAGCTCTGAAGTTCTGCCACATCCAGTTGTAAATGGTGGCAGACACCTAAACAACGAACTGAGGGAGGAGGATCCACAAATATCCCCATCTTCAATAACGGGGAGCAGAGGACAAGACTGATCCATCTCCGCCTCCTCCTGACATCCCCGGCATCACCTTCAGTTAATTCGATTCACTCCATGTGATTTCAAAAAACAGCTGAAGGTATTGAGTATTGCAAAGGCTACTGGCCCTGACAACATTCCAGCAGTAGTACTGAAGATTTGTGCTCTAGTACTAGCCACACACCTAACCAACATGCTCATTAAAGCTACAACACTGGCATCTACATGACAATATGGAAAATCGCCCAGATATGTCCTGTCCACAACTAACAGGACAAATCCAATGTAGCTAATTATCTCCCCTCAGTCTACTCTCAATCATCAGCAAAGTGATGGAAGGGGTCATCGGCAGTGCTATCAAGCAGACTGACTTAGCAATAACCTGCTTGCTGACACTCAGTTTAGGTTCCACCAGGGCTGCTCAGCTCCTGAACTCACTACAGCCTTGGTCCAAACATGGACAAAACAGCTGAACTCCCGAGGTGAGGTGAGAGTGACTGCCCTTGGCATCAAAGCAGCATTTGACCGAGTGTGGCATCAAGAAGCCCAGGCAAATAGAAATCAAATGGAATCAAGGGAAAACTCTCCACCATTTGGAGTCATACCCAGCACAAAAGGAAGATGGTTGTGGCTGTTGGAGGTCAGTCATCTCAGTTGCAGGACATCACTGCAAGGAGTTCTTCAGGATAGTATCCTAGGCCCAACCATCTTCAGGTGGCGTAGTGGTATTGTCACTGGACTAGTAATCCAGAGACCCAGGGTAATGCTCTGGGGACCCGGGTTCAAATCACACCACGGAAAATAGTAATTTTAATTCAACTGTAATTAAAAGTGATGACCATGAAACCATTGCTGATTGTCGTAAAACCCATCTGGTTCACTAATATCCTTTAGGGAAGGAAATCTGCTGTCCATGGAGAGGTTGGGACTGTTCTCCTTGGAGAGAAGGTGGCTGAGAGGAGATTTGATAGAGATTGAACCATAGAACACTACAGCACAGAAAACAGGCCATTCGGCCCTTCTAGTCTGTGCCGAAATATTACTCCGCTAGTCCCATTGACCTGCACCTAGTCCATAACCCTCCAGACCTCTCCCATCCAAAACATTCAAAGTCATGAGGGGGCTGGACAGAGTAGATAGGGAGAAGCTGTTCCCACTCATAAAAGGATCAAGAACGAGAGCGAGAGAGCACAGATTTAAATGGACAAAAGTGTGATGTGAGAAAAAACTTTTTCACATGAGTGGTTCGGGTCTGGAATGCACTGCCTGGAAATGTGGTGGAGACAGGTTCAGTTGAGACACTTAAGAGTTCATTAGATGATTATTTGAATAGAAACAAGGTGCAGGGGTTTGGGGAAAAGGCAGGGCAATGGCACTAGGTCATAATGCTCATTTGGAGAGCCGGCGCAGACATGATGGGCCGAATGGCCTCCTTCTGTGCCGTTAAGATTCTGTGAAGAGCAGGTCAGAGGTCGGGAATTCTGAGGTGAGTAACTCCCCAAAGCCTGTCCATCTACAAGGCACAAGTCAGGAGTGTGATGGAATACTCTCCACTTGCCTGGATGAGTGCAGCTCCCACAACACTCGAGAAACTCGACACCACCCAGGACAAAGCAGCCACTTTGATCAGCACCCCATCCATCACATTAAAACATTAACTCCCTCCACCACTGACACACAGTAGCAGCAGTGTACACCATCTACAAGATGCACTGCAGTAATTCACCAAGCCTCCTTCGACAACACCTTCCAAACCCACAACCACTACCGCCTAAAAGGACGAGGGCAGCAGATACGTGGGAACACCACCACCTGGAAGTTCATCTCCAAGCCACTCACCATCCTGACTTGGAAATATATTGGCCATTCCTTCACTGTCACTGGGTCAAAATCCTGGAACTCCCTTCCCAACAGCACTGTGGGTGCACCTACACCACATGGACTGCAGCGGTTCAAGAAGGCAGCTCACCACCATCTTCTCGAGGGCAACTAGGGATGGGCAATAAATGCTGGGCCAGCCAGCGAAGCCCACATCCCATGGGAAAAACGCACGTGCTTGGTGTCAAACTTTGTTGGAATGATTCACTATGTTAAAGGCACTATATAAATACCAGCAGTAGTTGTTGATTGAGGATCAGTGCTATGCTTGTGCTCCCCCTGGTGGCACCAGTGAGTATACAGATGAATCTTCAGAGACATGGTGAAACTCTTTCGAGTTATCAACAGTCACAGATTGCAACTCTTTCGAGTACAATCACAGTTCTTGGTTTCCGGGAGTGGGACATGAACCCACAACCCTCTGATTCAAAGGCGAGGGTGCTATGAACTGAGCCACAGCTGGTGAAGGTGAAGTCCCTGCATCAGAGGCAATGGTCACACACAAACTAAAAAGGCCTATGCTGTGCTACCTCCTCTCCTAATGGTACTGACTGTTGCTGGGATAAAGCACTGCCTGTACCTAGTCTGAATAAAAGTTTGACTTAATTGTCTTAATAGTTTTAAGCAGCGATTGCCTCACCTCCTGGAGAAAGGAGAGTGGTAGAACTCGCCCTCCTGTTTCATTTTGAGTGTTCTCAACGCAAATGACACAAGTCCTGGGGTAGTGAGAGTCTGGGAAATTGTGACGTATTTTTGATTCTACTTCATCTAAATCAAACGTCCCATCTGGAAGATTCTTTACAATTTGTGAATGAATTCCAGCAATCTGAAAAAGATGATACCACAGTGATCAGTGTTGATACTTCAGTAGCTCTTTCAAAACAGCCAGTACAAACACGATGGGCCGAATCTCCTCCTTCTGTGCTCTATGGTTCTAATCCTACAAGTGCAGAGGACTGTTAACTGTGGAAGCAGGCAAACAGGAAAACCAGCATGAAAAAAATCAGGAATTAAAAAGGGAGACAAACAGGAGAGAAAGCATATAAAGCAATACTGATTTAACTTCCCACTTTTAAATTTAATTTTCAAGTTGTGGTCAGTGTATGAAATCCTAAACTGAAATGTAACAAAACACCACTAGAGGGCAGCAACTGCACAGTAATAGGACTGCTTAAGGAAGCAGGGCCAAGCCATCAGCTACTCACCAACACAATTTTCTGTCATATTAACCCTATTTATTAATTTTACTTTACATTCCAAGTTAACTTTGCTTGTTGAAAGATATGGCATGGGACTGCCTGGGTAAATGTCATGGGGTAGCAAACTGTTATTACAGCGCCACCAGGCACAACTGGAGAAGACGCTGCATCTTACACATGGATGGAAGTCACCAGCTCAAACAAAGTGGGACTGGACTCATGGTCGTTTCATAGTTTTAATCAGACCAAAGAACGGTCAGGTCTTGAGGCATTCGAGCTGCAGTTTAGATGCTGTAAGGAGGGGACTGTAGGTTTCGCTATCCGAATGGGTGAAATATACAAGGCTGAATAATCTTGCTCATCTTCTGCTTAAAAAAAACTTCTTGATGGAAGCAAAATACCGTAAAGGGATTCCAAAAAGATTAGGTACCAGACTGCCTGCTGTTCCTAGAATTTCGGGTCACTCAGCTTTATGTCTGCAGAATTTTGCTCTGGTCATTGCTATTTTTGGGATCTTGCTGTGTGCAATTTGGTTGCTGCCTTTCCTACATTACAGCGGTGACTACATTGGAAAAGATCTTGGTTAGCTGTAGAGCACCTGGGGGTGCCCTGAGGTAGTGAAAGGTCTTTCTCTCCCAAGGGGCATCGGTTTAACGTCCCATCAGAAAGCTGGTGGCACTGCAGTGTCAGCCTGGATTATACACTCCGACACCTGCAGCGAAGTGCAGGCCAGTGATCCTCTTACTCAAGAGGAGGTGCCACAGAACCGAGAACGACAAGTCTTTGTGTTTTACTGAGAAGGCGCTCAAAAGTCTACAGCACAGTCTGGCTTTGTCAGGATTTCAAAACTTAATGTCAGGGGCAACTGCAGGAACTGGGTATTAGCTGCAGGAACTGGATATTAGCTGCAGGAACTGGGTATTAGCTGCAGGAACTGGGTATTAGCTGCAGGAACTGGGTATTAGCTGCAGGAACTGGGTATTAGCTGCAGGAACTGGGTATTAGCTGCAGGAACTGGGTATTAGCTGCAGGAACTGGGTATTAGCTGCAGGAACTGGGTATTAACTGCAGGAACTGGGTATTAGTTGCAGGGCAACTGCAGGAACTGGGTATTAACTGCAGGAACTGGGTATTAGCTGTAGGAACTGGGTATTAACTGCAGGAACTGGGTATTAACTGCAGGAACTGGGTATTAACTGCAGGAACTGGGTATTAACTGCAGGAACTGGTTATTAGCTGCAGGAACTGGGTATTAACTGCAGGAACTGGGTATTAACTGCAGGAACTGGGTATTAGTTGCAGGGCAACTGCAGGAACTGGGTATTAACTGCAGGAACTGGGTATTAGCTGCAGGAACTGGGTATTAACTGCAGGAACTGGGTATTAACTGCAGGAACTGGGTATTAGCTGCAGGAACTGGGTATTAGCTGCAGGAACTGGGTATTAGCTGCAGGAACTGGGTATTAGCTGCAGGAACTGGGGGTATTAGCTGCGGGAACTGGGTATTAACTGCAGGAACTGGGTATTAGCTGCAGGAACTGGGTATTAGCTGCAGGAACTGGGTATTAGCTGCAGGAACTGGGTATTAGCTGCAGGAACTGGGTATTAGCTGCAGGCACTGGGTATTAACTGCAGGCACTGGGTATTAACTGCAGGCACTGGGTATTAGCTGCGGGAACTGGGTATTAGCTGCGGGAACTGGGTATTAGCTGCGGGAACTGGGTATTAGCTGCGGGAACTGGGTATTAGCTGCGGGAACTGGGTATTAGCTGCGGGAACTGGGTATTAGCTGCGGGAACTGGGTATTAGCTGCGGGAACTGGGTATTAGCTGCGGGAACTGGGTATTAACTGCGGGAACTGGGTATTAACTGCGGGAACTGGGTATTAACTGCAGGAACTGGGTATTAACTGCAGGAACTGGGTATTAGCTGCAGGAACTGGGTATTAGCTGCAGGAACTGGGTATTAGCTGCAGGAACTGGGTATTAGCTGCAGGAACTGGGTATTAACTGCAGGCACTGGGTATTAGCTGCGGGAACTGGGTATTAGCTGCGGGAACTGGGTATTAGCTGCGGGAACTGGGTATTAGCTGCGGGAACTGGGTATTAGCTGCGGGAACTGGGTATTAGCTGCGGGAACTGGGTATTAGCTGCGGGAACTGGGTATTAGCTGCGGGAACTGGGTATTAGCTGCGGGAACTGGGTATTAGCTGCGGGAACTGGGTATTAGCTGCGGGAACTGGGTATTAACTGCGGGAACTGGGTATTAGCTGCGGGAACTGGGTATTAGCTGCGGGAACTGGGTATTAGCTGCGGGAACTGGGTATTAGCTGCGGGAACTGGGTATTAGCTGCGGGAACTGGGTATTAGCTGCGGGAACTGGGTATTAGCTGCGGGAACTGGGTATTAGCTGCGGGAACTGGGTATTAACTGCGGGAACTGGGTATTAACTGCGGGAACTGGGTATTAACTGCGGGAACTGGGTATTAACTGCGGGAACTGGGTATTAACTGCGGGAACTGGGTATTAACTGCGGGAACTGGGTATTAACTGCAGGAACTGGGTATTAGCTGCAGGAACTGGGTACTAACTGCAGGCACTGGGTATTAGCTGCAGGAACTGGGTATTAGCTGCGGGAACTGGGTATTAACTGCAGGAACTGGGTATTAGCTGCGGGAACTGGGTATTAACTGCGGGAACTGGGTATTAACTGCAGGAACTGGGTATTAACTGCAGGAACTGGGTATTAACTGCAGGAACTGGGTATTAGCTGCAGGAACTGGGTATTAGCTGCAGGAACTGGGTATTAGCTGCAGGAACTGGGTATTAGCTGCAGGAACTGGGTACTAACTGCAGGCACTGGGTATTAGCTGCAGGAACTGGGTATTAGCTGCAGGAACTGGGTACTAACTGCAGGCACTGGGTATTAACTGCAGGAACTGGGTATTAGCTGCAGGAACTGGGTATTAGCTGCGGGAACTGGGTATTAACTGCAGGAACTGGGTATTAGCTGTGAGGCAACTGCAGGAACTGGGTATTAGCTGTGAGGCAACTGCAGGAACTGGGTATTAGCTGTGAGGCAACTGCAGGAACTGGGTATTAGCTGTGAGGCAACTGCAGGAACTGGGTATTAGCTGCAGGAACTGGGTATTAGCTGTGGGGCAAGTGGAGATGCAGATTTGAAACAAAGTCCTGAAGTCTGCAGAAAGGGTACAAGGATTAGGAGCGGGTCTGCTTCGGAGTTTCTGCCAGAGATACAGATCCGGACAGACCAGGGAGAGCTTTATTTTACATCTAGGGATACTGACACTGACACTTTGGTGAGAAAATGAAAGTTTCATTCCCCAGCATCTCCTCTACATGCATGATCAGAAAACTCCACTAAGGTGAACCTTAAACCAAAACAAAAGGCAACTGTGTTAATTTAACTGTGTTAAATGCAACTCAAAATGAAATAAAATAGGGGACTGTGATAATCCTTCTTCTATCACTGCGATGGGGGGATGGGGTGAGTTAGAGATCTGAACAGCTACTGTTAGGACCACAGCTGTATTGTGTTTTAGTCACAGGATTTTAGTTGTATATGGTGGTTTTAGTAGGTTGCACTGTACTTGTCAATTAGCACAACGAATATTCAGAAATGATTGCAGATGTGTTAGGTTTCAAAAATCCATGTGCAAACAGTGTGCTTGTGTCCAAAGCTGAGAAGGCCCAACGGTATTACTCTCAAATATAAAAACAAAAAACTGCGGATGCTGGAAATCCAAAACAAAAACAGAAACAGAAATACCTGGAAAAACTCAGCAGGTCTGGCAGCATCGGCGGAGAGGAGCACAGTTGACGTTTCGAGTCCTAATGACCCTTTAACAAAACTGAGTAAAAGTAGGAAAGGGGTGAAATATAAGCTGGTTTAAGGCGGGGGGTTTTATTGGGACAAGAAGCCAGTGATAGGTGGAGATCTCCGCCGATGCTACCAGATCTGCTGAGTTTTTCCAGGTATTTCTGTTTCTGTTTTTGTTTTAGTATTACTCTCAAACTCAGCATGTTTAAATTTGACTTCATGTAATACAGGATCAAGCATTTTAACCTCCCCCCACTCACCCGCCACCCAACACCAAACCCAAATTTTGTGAACATTGTTATGAGGCTTCACATAAAACAGACAGGGATACAACACGGTTTACCAACGGCTTTAACCAAGAGGAAACACTCAGGTGCCACATTGTCTTACACGCTGGCCACCCAGCGCAAGGAGCTGCTGTACCTGAGCTACTCCTCCCTGTTCATGGAGGTGGATGTGCGCTCGATCGCCAACAATCAGTTCAGCTCCCCTCTCCTGGCAATGACACATGACTGCAGAGAAGAGAGAGAGAGATTACAGTCATTATTTAAACAGAGAGATTTCCCAGTAGATCTCATGGGAACTAGTTAAACTGATGCACACTTTTAAACAAAAATAAAGTTTGGAAATAAGCTGTGAGGCCAGTCCCCAAGTTGCTCACCCTAAACATGAACCCGATTTACTGTAACAGCCACAGTTAGAGGAGTTATGGGAAACGGTCTGGCCATCAGGAATTGCTGTAAGGGATCTTATTGAAGACACATGTTAATTTATAAACACCATTCAATCGCATGACATTCTCGAACTGGCGCTTCTGTCTTCAGTTACCTTCAACCAGATGGGACCACAATGTGGAAATCTACATGTTTAAAGGAAGAAAGATACAAGAAAGATACGTGGCCTGGCATGTGAGGGAGAGGGTGGGGTGTCACCACTCCCTGCTCTGTCCCATGTAACTGTTGCCCAGCCACAGCACTGAGTGGATTAGAACTTAAAATTTTGCATAGTAAGGAATTTGTGTAACAACCACGTGTGCTGTCCTTTTCTGTGTAATTTCAGTCAGTCAAATCAAGTGTGACAGGAAAGTTCATTTATTGCCAAGTGTCAGGGAGGTGTGGCTGGCAGGAGGTACAAGGGCTGCACCGTCACTTTTCTCAGGGCAAAGGTGGCTAGGCAGAAACGGTGGCTGTGCCAATGATGTCCACATGCCAGGGATGAATAAGAAAGGGTAATTTAGAGAGGAATTTCTGGGTTACCATACGATCTGAAACTTTCCTTGTTGACGAGTTCTGATATTCTCAGGAACATACTGACTCCTCTTTTCTAAATCCAATAGTCACCCAGGTTATGTTGTTACACGACCATATCAAATAGCTAACCTCCTACACAAACCCTGTGGATCCATCCTACATGATATTACATGCATTTCAGTCTTTACAATACTGAGGCACTGCACAACACACGCACATAGATCAGATTATTTTCTTTCTAGGTAGTGTAGTTTACTGCTAGGAGTGCTCAAACCTTCTTTATTTACACAATAACCACAAACATTAAGCACAGATGACGCTCCCAAGTTGAAACTTGTGCCAACAAGTTTAGTCATCTTACACTGATGTGTGCCTCTATCCTTAGGAAAACTCCAGACCATGGGGGTAATATCTGTCACAGGTTCTTCTTCATGTAATCAACTCTGTCACAATAGCTTGTTGCAATATTTCAGATGCAGCTGAGTTAGAGATTAATTGGAAACCAGTGCATCAGTCATCCTGTTGCACAGCTATGTCACAATGCCTGTTAATGGGGCTCGGACAAATTTTGCCCTCCAATGTGACCTCCCCAAACCACACCCGTACCCCCCTGCCACCCCTCACACACACACACCTCTCAATGGTGTTCATTCTTGTACCTAGCCATCCCAGTCATTGAGAATGTGACAGTCGGGAGAATTTGCAGGTCACTAAGATATAGGCGAATAACAAACTTGATTTGAGTATACAAGATTGAGAGGTGACTGAACCACCATGTAAAATAAAGAGATTCAATAGGTTAGATAAAGAGAAATTATTTCCTCTGATGGGGTAATCCAGAACTAGTGGCATCATCTTAAAATTAGAGTCAGGCCATTTCAGAAGCACTCTCTCATCCAAAGGCCTGTGGAAATCTGGAACTCTTGTTCCCCAAAAGGCTGTGAATGCAGGGTCAGTTCAATCTTTGAAGACTGAGATTGATAGATTAGGTTGGAGAAGCTGGGGGCTAAGGTTAAGCTATCTAAAGCAGTAGGTGACACCAAATTGAAGGGTGGAGGTTGGCAGGAGCATGAACACTGGCATGGACTGGCTGGCATGAATGACCCGCTTCTGTATCTTCAATGTACTCCAATGTAAGTTGGGATGGTGAGTGGGCAGATGACTGCAGGAAGAGAAGTAAACAGCAGGAATATAGACTAAATAACTTCACGCACCAAAGTGGGGTCTGAAGGGATTGGTGGGGAACTTATGCAAGGCAGCAGCACGGTATGCCAGATAAGGAAAGTTAAGACAGATTTTGAGGTGTGTAACCAGCGGGATGATGCACAACTCTCAGGTGGTGGTGGTGGTGGTGGAGGATCTGTACGTTGGTTGCCATATTTCAGCCAAGCATTCGAGGCCATGCAGAAAAGAGAAACCAAACTGATAGCTTTCTTGAAACAGTGAAGGTATGAGGCGAGGTTGAACACAATTGCCTACTCTGCAGCATGAAGAGGGGATATTCCTCAAGTATTGAAAAGCCTGAAGAGAAGAGATAAACTGAATGCAGATGACATGTTTGAGACTGCAACAAACTCTAGGAGAGGGGACAGGATCAAACTTAGAAGAGGGAAAGTGTGCAGGGCAGGTGTGTAACATGTTGAGAGGAAATTGGACAGATATTTGAGGTGATTAAGAGGTATTCGTTTTTGAGAGTGGCTTGATGCACTTGCCTGGCTCTTCATGTTTCTAAAGGCGCAGTGTTTCCTAAGGCTCCAACTCACTGAGCCTCGGTATATTCTCATTGTCCTGTACCATTGATGGAAAATCATGGAATTAATGATAACAGGCTTTCTTAATTTATTTATATCCAGAATAAATAAATTAAGTAACCAACCTGACAAACAAACCTGCAGTATTTACAAAACATACCAGCAAATACCTAATGACAGAACGCGTGTTGCATCATCAGAGAATGGTTGGGATATGAACAGCTACACAAGGAAAAATTTCACCACTCCTTGGATGGTTGCACAAAGGGGCACTCTCGCCCTACACAGAAAAGATATAGAGGCAGAGGTCATGTGCCAATGCACAGTCTCACTACATTGATTATAGTGCCGATGCAGTCAGTGCTCCTGGAGAAAATCGAGATTTCTTTCATTCTTCCAAAGAAACAGGAACTGTAAATTGTCACTAACTTGAGATTGAGACAATGATCAGCCCTTGATATCCGTACTGTTAGGTTATACACTGTTGTTACACTGTTAGTTTATACAAAGAAGCTTGAAAATCTGACCCTAAATCCCTGCATTTAACATTAAAGCTAAAACATACCAACTTTACCACAATCTTTCATACTGAATATTTTCAATATGAAAGTGTGGAAGTAATTAGCGGAAATGCTCATGAGTCAGTATTTTGATGTTTGGGATCTTTTCCCTGTTCATCTTTCCTATGGCGGTTTCTAGTACAAGTCTCTGTACAATCAGGATTTTCGATATATACCGTACGGCTGACGTTCTTCACAGAGCATCGCCAAGTGTACATTTAATTCCATCTCTTTCAACTCAAATCCAATTTCTATGACAGAACTTCATGTGCTCAGAAAGGCAACAAAAAGTATTGCCCCTAACTGTTTCCACATTCGGAATGTCATTCTCTGCATCTGGATCGGGATTTTCCTCTTAAACCATTATAACCCCTCAGGATTGATGGATTTTTCCCTCGCTTAAGAATTAGAATATGATATTTCTAACTCTCATTGTGCACATCACGTTGTTCTTTCTGTTTTGCTTGGCTGTCTCGTTCCCTGCTTTCTGTATTCTTTGCTTCATAAACTTCCCTTACACCATTCAAAGGAACAACTTACATTTATACAGGACCTTTAATTTAATAAAGGAACTCCCAAAAAGCGTTTTATAGGAGAATTATGGAACAAAATTTGCCGCACTAGGAGATATTAGGCCAGGTGACCAAAACTTTGGGTAAAGAGATAGGATTTGAGGAGCATCCTAGAGGAGGGAAGAGAGGTAGAGAGGAGGGTAGATATAGGGAGGGTGTCTCAGAGTTCGAGGCCCACGCAGCTGAAGCACTTGCCATTATGTTCTTAATGGCAATAGGCAAACATCGGTAGTTTTCACATCTACCAATAATTGAATCCAATGATTTAATAGAAACTAGTAGCATGATGCAGCAAGTCACTCCACCATGTGTAAATTAGTAAATTTAACTTGCCATCAGTGACATGAATTTGTACCTGTGGAATAAATGAGGGTAATGGGACCAAATAGACTCAGATCTGAGTTTGTGATCACTAACCAGTGAGCAAGCTCTTAGAGTCTTGGGAGCCAAGTATGAGATCTAACTTTAACTCAATCTGCAGAGATTCCAAGTTGCTGAAATGAATAGATCTGGGTACTCTGATGGAGGATTGATCCACAAGACAACAGCTCTTAAAACAGCCTCTTTCCAAACCTCCAAACCCACAAACTGGCAAAGTACTGAGCTGAATTGCCTGCACATCATAGGTTGAATTCTTAGACCTCGGTTTGGTCACGCCTACATTAAAAGTACCGCACATGAAATCAAAAGTACAACTAATCCAAAGCAATGCTGGTCATCAGTTCAGTTTTTCAGTCTTGTATTCATGTCTATTTTTAAGTAGCCCAGCTCCATTCTGCTCAACACTTTGAACAGATGGAATCTCTCAGCTCTCCAAACAGCAACAAAAAAAACATTTAATGCAATAAAAAGTACCTCCCAGAAGGTTATGGAACAAAACTTGAAACTGAGTCACAGAGATAACAGAATAGGTAACCAAAAGCTCGGTTTCAGGAGTGACTTAAAAGAGGAAAGGTAGAATGCAGAAAGTTTTAGGAAGGACAGCTGAAGGCACCAATGGTGCAATGATTAAATAGGGGGATGCTCAAGAGGCCAGAGCTGGAGGAACACCTAGAAAGCACCCAGACTTCCCATTCTTCTCAAGGGCCAATACTGCCCCCACTGTGCCCATGTTTTTTTTTTACTTGTTCATGGAACATGGGCATTGCTGGCTGGACCAACATTTATTGCCCATCCCTAATTGCCCTTGAGAACTGAGTGGCTTGCTAGGCCATTTCAGAGAGCATTTAAGAAATGCCAGACCAGGTAAGGACGACAGGTTTCCTTCCCTAAAGGACATTAGTGAACCAGATGGGTTTTTCTGACAATGGTTTCAGGGTCATTATTAGACTTTTAATTCCAGATTTTGTCATTGAATTCAATTTCACCATCTGCTGCAGTGTGATTCGAACCCAGGTCCCCAGAGAATTACCCTGGGTATCTGGAGTAATAGTCCAGTGAGAATACCACTACACCAATGCCTCCCTCTATCTTAATTAACGTCTGAACTTCCTTGAGTCCTAAATTCTGGGTCCTGATGTAGTGTACTTCGTAGGGATTTCTACACTAGGAATAAAAACAGACGGACCACCTGACATTGACAACAGCACATCCAGCCATATCGACCCTGCAAACTCTTCCTTAATATCATCTGGGGGCTCATGCCAAAACTAGGAGAGCCGTCCCACAGACTGGTCAAGCAACAGCCTGACTTTGTAAGGTATGATTCCTTGAGTATGACTGTGTCCCAGACATCACCATCACCATCCCTGGGTACGTCCTGTCCCACCGGCCAGACAGACTCATTAGAGGTGGTGGCACAGTGGTATACAGTAGGGAGGGAGTTGCCCTGGGAGTCCTTAATATTGACTCTGGACCCCATAAAGTCTCATGGCATCAGGTCAAACATGGGCAAGGAAACCTCCTACTGCTTACAACCTACCGCCCCCAACCCCTCAGCTAATGAATCAGTACTCCTCTATGTTGAATAGCACTTGGAGGAAGCACTGAGGGTGGCAAGGGCACAGAATATACTCTGGGTGGGGGACTCACCAAGTGTGGCTCAGTAGCACCACTACTGACTGAACCCTGAGGACATATCTGCCAGACTAGGCCTGCGACAGGTGGTGAGGGAACCAACTAGACCTCATCCTCATCAATCTATTGCAGATAGGGGAAATGCTGACTTAGTGGTAATGTCATTGGACTGGTAATCCAGAGGCCCAGGCTAATGCTCTGGGGACATGAGCTCAAATCCCATCATGGCAGCTGGTGGAATTTAAATTCAACTCAGGAATCTAAAGCTATTCTTAATAACGGTAACCATGACAATTATCATCCATTGTCATAAAAACCCATCTGGTTCACTAATGTCCTTTAGGGAATGAAATCTGCCATCTTTACCTAGTCTGGTCTACATGTGGCTCCAGACCCATGTATCCAGACTGTGGTTGACTCTTAACTGCCCTCGAGTGGCCTAGCAAGCTACTCAGTTTGAGGGGAATTAGGAATGGGCAACAAATGCTGGCCTTGCCAGCGACACCCACATCTGATGAAAGAATAAATTTTAAAAATGCATCGGTTCATGACAGTAAGGGTAGGAGCAACCATTGCACAGTCCCGTCTTCATACAGAATTATGTTATGTGGCACTACCACTGTGTTAAATGGGATAGATTCAGCAGCTCAAAACTGGGCATCCATGAGGTGCTATGGACCGTGAGCAGCAACAGAATTGCATTCAAACATAATCTGTAACCTTATGGTCTGGCACGTCTCCCACTCTACCATTATCATCAAGCCAAGGGATCAACCCGGGTTCAATGAAGAGTGCAGGAGGACATGCCAGGAATAGCACCAGGCATACCTAAAAATGAGGTGTCAAATCTGTTGAAGCTACAACACAGGACTACTTGCATGGCATAAGCAGCATGCAACAGAGCTAAGTGATCACACAACCAACAGATCAGATCAAAGCTCTGCAGTCCAGACACATCTAGCCATAAACAGTGGTGGACAATTAACAGAAGACAGTGGTTCCACAAATATCGCCATCCTCAATGATGGGGGAGCCCGGCACAACAGTATCCAGCATCACAGATGCCAGTCTTCAGCCAATTCAATTCACTCCATGTGATATCAAGAAGCGGCTGAAGGCACTGGATAGTGCAAAGGCTGTGGGGCCCTGACAACATTCTGGCAGTAGTACTGAAGACTTGTGCTCCAAACTGTTCCAGGACAGTTACAACACTGGCACCTGCCTGACAATGTGGAAAATCACCCAATTATTATCTGCCACAGGAAGAACAAATCCAACACGGCCAATTACCTCCCAATCAGTCAGTCATCAACAAAGTGATGGAAGGTGTTGCGACAGTGCCATCAAATGGCACTTGCACAACAATAACCCGCTCACTAACACTCAGTTGGGTTCCACCAGGGCCACTCAGCTCCTGACCTCAACAGACAAGGTGAGAGTGACTGCCTTTGACATCGAGGCAGCATTTGACAGAGTGTGGCATCAAGGAGCCCTAGCAAAATGGGAGTCAATGGGAATCAGGGGAAAACTCTCCACTGGTTGGAGTCATACCTAGCACAAAGGAAGATGGTTGTGGTTGTTGGAGGTCAATCATCTCAGTCCGGGGACATCAGTGCAGGAGTTCCTCGGGGTAGTGTCCTAGACCCAACAATCTTCAGTTGCTTCATCAATGACCTTCCTTCCATCATAAGGTCAGAAGTGAGGATGTTCACTGGTGATTGCTCAGTTTTTAGTACCGTTCGCGACTCCTCAGATACTGAAGCAGTCATGTCCATATGCAGCAAGACCTGGACAATATCCAGGCTTGGGCAGACAAGTGGCAAGTAACATTCAAGTGCCAGGCAATGACCAGCTCCAACAAGAGAGAGTCTAACTATCTCCTCTTGACATTCAATGGCATTACCACCACTGAATTCCCCACTATCAATATCCTGGGGGTTACCATTGACCAGAAACTGAACTTGACTAGCCATATAAATACTGTGGCTACAAGAGAAGATCAGAATTTGGGAATTCTGAGGTGAGTAACTCACCTGACTCTCTAGGGCATGTCCACCATCTACAAGGCACAGGACAGGAGTATGATGGAATACACTCCACTTACCTGGATGAGTGCAGCTCCAACAACACTCAAGAAGCTTAACACCATCCAGGACAAAGCAGCCCACTTGAATGGCACATCATCCAACAACACCAACATCCACTCCCTCCACCACAGACGCACAGTAGCAGCAGTATGTACCATCTACGAAATGCACTGCAGCAACTCACCAAGGTTGCTTCGACAGCACCTTCCAAACCCACGACCACTACCACCTAGAAGAACAAGGGCAGCAGACACACACAAGTTCCCCTCCAAGCCACACACCATCCTGATTTGGAAATATATCACTGTTCTTTCACTGTTGTGACATCAAAATCCTGGAACTCTCTCCCTAACAACACTGTGGGTGCACCTACACCACATGGACTGTAGTGGTTCAAGGGTCTCGAGGGTAATTCGGGTGGGCAACAAATGCTGGCCTTGCCAGTGATGTCTACATTACAAGAAAGAAAAGAAAAACTGCTCCGGATTTTACCAAAAGAGGACAATCAGCCCCTCAATGTGGCTCCCAATGAACAGAGTGATATATGAGAGACAGTGTCTCAGCAGCTCGACTTTTTACTGTTACCTTTGTACATACCTTTCTGCTTACTTTTGCAGACTGCTTTCTATTTAAAACTGAGTGTTGACCACATCGTCTCAAAACAAGGTCAGCCACAGCGAGAGCTGATTAATATCAGCAAGCATTAACCTAGCCTGCCTCATGGAATAGGTCATTACTACACAGGATGCTCATTTACCCCCATCAGGACTCCCAGCCCGTTAGCATCGCAATGAACTTTAAGCAGCGTTAATTTGTCATTGTTTGATTTTTTTAACAGATAGTAGAACTTAACATTTTAAATCAAGCTGTTTGTAGTCATTTGAATTTACTTCTAACATCCTGATGAGCAACGAGTAAGGAGAAGGGGAGGGGGGGTGCTGGGAAGGGGGTAGGCAGGGCCATGAAGTGGTGGGGGAGAAAGGAAGGGTGTGGGCAAGCTTGTCAAGTTTAAATGTGGCACCTTTGCCTTGTGTTGCAATCGGTGGTGTTTCACAAGATGGAACTAAGACGGTAAAAATTCTATCCAAGTGTTCTAGAAACCCGCACAATGCTGTAAACATCTTCAGAATACTGCAGAAAAAAGAAATGCTTAGTGACTGCAGAGGAAGATTTACTGCACTGATTTTTTCTCAGCAAAATGAGGAAGTCCATTCTTTGAGATTGGGCCTCATACTTGAATAAAATGTCACTCAGTATCTGGCAGACTGGAAACCAACATAAAACGCTGGAGAAACTAATATTTGTGCTGATATTTTCTGTTACAACTGCTTCCTTGGTCCTTCCATTGTATGTAAGCATATTTCAGACAGATGGCCATCAGAACTCAGTTCAGGGTTCAGAAACCTGTGGTTCTTTGACCTGATTAAATATGGTAAGGGCTGGCTGCAAACAACTAATTCGCTGATTCAACCTGACAATTACTGCTAGTCCACGGTGTTGTATCAATTTAATGACTGTGTGCCTCTTACATTTCCAAATTCATGGCAATAATCACAGGATCAGAAATTCTAGGGTGGAACGTATGAAGTGAGTGACTTTAGTGCTTATAATGGAAAAGGCATTTTGATGTTAGCCCCTGTGTGCGGATTGCTGCGTTCTTATCTTGCACAGTTAGACATAAGTGTAACGTGATCACCAATTTAATGTTTTATCACACAAGCAGTAAATCACTGACATGAAGCAGGCAAGAAGCAATTAAGTGATTTTGTGCCACTTTCAGTGCTCTGTGTATTACAAAGGTACGGTATAATATTTGAAGGATTTTAGACTTTTTGGTCCCTGCTTTCAAGTTGGACTAAGTAATGCCTAGGCCAGGGACTGTCAGAGCAATGCTTGCCTTTCAACCAGGAGATAAAGGAATGAATTTGAAACCCTGGATTATCAGCATGAATACTTGGTAATCGAGCATATTGTGATAAAAGCATGAAAAAAAAGCAAAGGATAACTCATGAGCAGTCAATAGAATGGAGGCAAAATTACAGGTAGACAAATTTGGGATGACTCGTCTTGCTAGGAAGGGATCTATTCTATCAGAACAACACCGAGTAAAGGTCTGTATTTTAAATTTGACCAAAATCAGACAGCGCACTGGATAATTGGATAACCAAGATCATAAAGTGTCATCGATCTTGATATTGCTCTGAGCAGAGTGGAGGTATACTTTTAAAAGAACACTTACTGCTAATAATGAGAGATAAACAAGATAAGACAGCTGTGTGCTGTATTTAGGAACTGAGAGGAGAACAACACGTCTATTTATGACAATTCTGCCCCGTAACAAACTTGAAAGAATAAAACTCAGGCTCATAAGTGATTTTTCAGGAGGACCACCTGTGACATATGAACAAGATGTCATAGGAGAGGAACCTTTGTTTTTTCCCATGACATGGGAACCTGATCACTCATTGGCACGGGTTGTGTTCACCACAACAAGGTTGTATGAGAAAACTCTACCTTAAATGCCAAATAACATTCTTTAAGTTAGTAAAATGAGTGTCTTGACCTTTTGTAGCCTGACCAGAGAGAATCTTACACTTGTGTAGGGAAGAGCCACAACATAAATTGCAGTTCTTAGCAGAATTTATTATTTACAAGGACATGACGATTGCTTGAAAATCCTAAAACATCCAATGTATGATTTTTATAAAACATGATTACATTGGAAAGTTTAGAGCAACTGTGGTGCCATCCTTAGTTCAGCGATAGCACTTTTAGCTCAGAGTCAGAAGGTTACGGGTTCAAGTCCGACTCCAATGACTTAAGCGCGTGGGCTAGCTAGGCTGCTGTCTCAATGCAGTGCTGCAATGTTTGGATGTAACATCTTTTGGATGGGACATAAAACCGAGGTCCTGTTTGCACTCTTACGTAGATGCATAAGATCCCACAAGTCAAAGAAGAGCACAGGGGTTCTCCTGGTGTCCCAGTCAATATTTATCCCTGAACCAATATCATTAAAGCAGATCATCTGGTCATTTATCTCTCTGTTATTTGTGGTACCTTGCTGTGCACAAATAGGCTGCCGTGTCACCTTGTATTACTGAAATTGGAAGGCTACAGTTATTCCTACAATGCTGCTCGAATTTTTTTCCATCATTTGGGTGGCTACACAGTGAGCTTTGCATTTAACAACTCTTTATGGAGCTGTTCAAGAAAGATGGAATATACTTTAATGTTTGAGCATTTATTATTTTTCTCAGAGTTTTGCACAGCATTGCTCTTAATATAGATTTACTTGGTACAATGGGGTTCCCTAGAGTTAAAACAGTTTAACTGTTTCCTCTGTACTGCAAATGGTTCAGTTACACGACAATGTTTTCCTTTCACAACAAGGTGTTGTGTACTGGTGCATGGGTTTGAAGGTTGGAGAAATTCTACCTCAAGTTCCTTGCCACAGTTTTAGTTGACCTTGCATCAAGAAAAGACAGCATATTTTCCAACTGTTGTAAGTATGTTTTAAAGAGTAATCTGAATGAGCTAAGGAGAGAAACTAAAATAAGATTTACAAACAAACAGTCGTTTGGTAGAGCTTGAATATTGAATATAAGTGAGACATGTTGCTGAAGCTTTTCATCTTGCACTCATCAGGAAAAATGCAAAAACACCAAATTTCAAACGATCATAACAATTTATAACATGGGAGAAAAGCGGTGCTCATTGGTAGGCAAGTTGACTCTGATTGGTCAAGGTGCTACCATGGAGAAAGCAATGGGGAACTCCCCATTCTTCCAGGTAATTCATAAAAAGATGCAAGGCTTGAACATATTCCTTTTGTTTACAGAGAATAGGTCCCTGCACATGAATATATATCGCTTCTAGCAAGTATAAATGAGCCATGTTATAAGCTCAACTGATTATCTTAAATTGGTTGTTAGTGTAGCTATTAGCTCACTCAGGATTATTCAGCAAGTGTTGCCCAGTCATCCAAAATGAGGTTCTGCCAAGCACACAACTGAGCAACGCTGTGTACGAATTTCAGTGCTGCAGCAATGCCAGGTACATAGGCTGTACATCCTAAAAACTGACTGATCGAATCAAACAACATATTTCTCTGGTTGATCGTAATAGGCAGAGTACAGACCGTTCTCACCCAGCCAGCACTTACAAAACCCAAAGCAAAATGTCTGCTGTTAGATGTGATTCTGCGATTGGGCAGCACTTGCCGAACAATCCTGAGTGTGCTAATAGCTACACTGACAACAAGCTGAGTTCATAACGTGGCTCATTAACACTAGGCTAGAAGGGACATAAATTCATACAGAGTGACCCTTTCTCTGCAAACAAAGGGAATCTGTTCAAGCCTTGCACCTTTTTTGAATTACCTGGAAACATGGGAAGCTGTTGCTTCAGCCAATCAGTAGCCCTTTTCTTCTGTGGTATAAATTGCTGTGATCGTTTGAAATTTGGCATTCTTGCATTTGCCCTGATGAGTGCAAGATGGACAAATTTACCAACACCTCTCTTTTTTTCAACATTAGAGGCTATTTCCCCAACTCTTCAATCTCTTGTACACCTCTTAAGTCTAAAGTCTAGGATGTTAGTTGCCGGCCGAACAGCCAAGAATTAGCAGAAATCTCCAAGTGCCACAGCGCGGATTGAAGCTGGGTGAGATCATACGGTCGGGTGTGCACGAATGGCCTACATGCTGAGTACAGAATGGACATCCAGTCATGGAAACACAAGCAGTAGAAATCTCCATTCAACTAGGTCAAAGTAAAGTTTATGGACATTCTTGCTGGACATAAAATGTACGGAAAACCTCAGACAATACTTTGGTTAGGTACTGCAAAGTCAGCTTGCATGAAAATACTTGAAGTGCTCCAATTTTTTGTTGGCACTTAAATTTTACTTCATTCAAAAGTTGACTTTGAATATTAAAAAAAGACATAAATATCCATAACCACAACACTGGCTGGGAGGCAGGAGAACATCCTTCAGTTTGTTTTTACATCTGAAAATTTTCATGACATGTAATACGTGGGATCCAGCAATTAGAAAGTACCTGAAGCGTTGAAATGTAATATGCAATGCTTTCCTGTGTATGCACCAAAGAATTCAACTATAAATCCTGTCAAGTATGCATGGTTTCTTTGTATAAACCTTCAAAGTGCGGGTTAAAAACGGTAAAATCATGTGCAACTTTTCACTGTCAAGTATTTGAATTGTTACTGTGATTTGACTCAGTTATTTTATATTTTCCCTCTAAAAGCAACAATTCAGCAAAAACTGCGTCATTTCAAGGTTGCAGTGCACTCTCCCTTCCTTTGTGGTCAGTTCTCATAAATGTTATCAGATTAAGAGTGAACTGCACTAGCTGAGCACTGTACAGGAAAGCCATTCCAAACCTACATATGGTTGTGAACGTTACACAGCCCAGCTTCCTGTGTTTTTTCCTCTTAGACTAGCTTTTTTTTGAGGAAGGTGTCTAACTTGCTAAGAAATAATCTTCATGGTCTATTTGTGTTGTTTTTCTAAGAACTAGGCAGGATGCGATATTTTGAAGAGCCATTCTGATACACCATCTCACACCTGTGAATTACTCAGAGACCACCAGGCTATCTTTCCATAATTCGGCATGCAACTCTCATTGACAACATAAACAAGATCAAATACTACTCTATTTCTCTGTAATCTCAAATAATCTCTTCTTTGTAAAAGGGTGAAGGACAAATCCTGCAAAAGCCACTTTAAAAATGCAGAGTTTTATCAAACCTAACAGATGGCTTCAATTTTTTAGTTGGATGTAGTCACCCAGAACTTGATAGGGCGGTAGACTGACAGTATAATACAAGACAATAGTTGAAACTTCTCTCGCTATTTGGAAAGTCGCTTAGCAAAAAGAGAAAATCTCAATGGGAGATTCTGTCCTGCACTGAAATTGTCTGTACTACAAGCAGAAGATTGTTCTTATTCCTTAATGAGAAATTCCTGAGGAGTTGCCATGGCAACACTGGTATCTCCACAAACTTCCAGCCTAGTTAAATTTTTTAGACGTGCAACTTGCTTTTTGCTAGTTCAGAAATTACAATCAAAGGCTCGCTCACTGATATAAACTGGGGAGAATGGGCAATCAAATTCTGATATAGACAGTTTCTCACTGTAACTTTGGCAGGAAGTCAAGAGAAACAGCAATCGTTTGCGAGAGTTAACCAAGCTTTCTGCTGGACTTCTACCAAAGTTATGGCAGACAACGGGAAAAAACCCTATGGAAATTCTAGGAGTGACATTTAGTGCGCAACAATTGCGGTTTAATTTATATGCAGAATGTACACAGATGAAGTGGGAATGGCAGTGCAGTGGTTATGTTACTGCACTATTAATAATCCAGAGGCTTCGATGAATAGTCTAGAGAAAGCAAGTTCAACGACCACCATGTCAGTTTGAAATCTAGAAATAAAAAGCTGGTATCAGTAAAAGTGACCATGAAATTGTAGGATTCTCACGAAGGCCCCAAACTGGTTCACAAATGTTCTTAAGGAAGGAAGGCTTGCCACCTTTATCTGGTCTAGCCTATATGAGACAGTCCCACACTAACATCGTTGCCTCTTAGCTGTCCACGAGTGGTCTAGCAAGCCACCCAGTCGTACCAAACTCAGGGAAACTAAGGATAGGTAATAAACAAATGCCCACATCCTGAGAATGAATAAAAGACCTCCTACATTCATTACTGGAAGAATCTTGAACTGCAGCCCAGTACACTGAGTGCATTATTTGAATTGTACGAATGTAGCCGAAATCTCCTGGACCAAAAAAAACTCTGATTCACAAAGACTTACTGTTCAATCATTTTATGGGAATCAGCCTCAAAGCACACGCCTAGCATGTATCACAGGCTGCTGTGGACTGACGCAACTCTATACTTTTTAGCACTTCCCTCCAGCTACATCCTACTGGGAATTCAAGTACCAATAGAACTATTCAGTGCATACCAGCAATACGAGTCCTTTAAAAAGTCTTTGAGGAACATAAATGTGTTTGTTTGGAGTAGAGAGGGCTGAAAGGGAAGGTGTACAGGGAATATATATATTTAACTCTTTTAGACATAGTGTGATAATGGTATGGAGCATACTACACATAGTATAATAGAGGTGGATAATGCTGGCAAAAACAAAAAGGAAATTGGACTGGCTCTTGACAGGGAAAATACAGAAGGGGATAAGAGGTCTAGGACTCTTATATTTTTCACATTTTGAAATTGACCAGATGAACTGCAGTGGTCTCCACTCTTCTTGTAAAAGGTTCCTATAAATCAGGAAAAGGAACATTAGGCAGATGGACGTGTTCTCTTGCTCCATTCTACATCAATCGATTGTGACAATGTGCAAGAACAGAATCCAAAAGTACTTTAAAACTATTGGGTGGAAAACTTGTCTAAGTGTGAAAAGTCTTCATGTGGAGGATTTGTTTGAGCCTTGGATTAGATTCAGGAAAGTGAGAAGAAGCTCCGATCTAGTGATATCCATAGCCCTGATGATGCGGAGTGCTCACAGCAGCAAACACACAAGAGAAACAGTCTCTGATTGGAGGAGCAGCTAACACCGGCATTGGTGAGTGTGTGGAGGGCTGCTGGGCCAAGGGAAGCCAAGGTACATCGGGGCTGGAGCCTGGGGAGCCCAGTACGCTGGGGCTGGGTCCCGGTATGTCGTGCTCGTGCAAGGTGAAGTTTTGGTGACTCATGGAGGAAACGGTGGCTGAGTGAGTGAGAGATTGTGTGGCTGAGCGAGTGTGGGGAGGAGTGTGAGTCTAATTTTTGACCAGTTTCAGGTTTCTCACTCACTCTCGCCACCACAAACCATCACATACACACACACCTACTCACAGTGGGTGAGGGTTCTTGGGTGAGCACCTGAGACTAGGAGTGAGCCAGACACACAATGACCCTCAAACACGTTGGTCATTTATATTAATTACTCTTTTTTTAAACTAACAATTTATTGCTATGGCATTGCTGTACTTGTGCTCAGCAATTGCGTCTTTCCTTAACTATTTTTTTGAAATTCAGTTTATTGCTGTGCCGGGCCTCACCTTTCCAAAATTTGCTCATTGTGCGCTCAAGTCTCTGGAGTGGGACTTAAGCGAGGGGTCTGAGTCACGGCTGACACCAGCATTGTATTGTTAGCTGGTCTGGGCCTTCAGTTGCTCTAGTTCATTATGATTAGAAGTAGATTTAAAAGCTTTGGTGTGATGTCTTGCTGCTGTTACACTGACCTGAAATTAGGTTCCCCATTGTTCCAGTGGGTACAAACAGGGCATCCTCCATAGCAAACAGCTCAGCGGCTTGTCTCTGAAGTTCTGTGAGGGAGGCGGGGGAGAAAGCAAAAGTATTTAATTTAAGCTGTAAACTCCATGAAATGAGAATTGCCACAGAGCCCCAGATTATTGATTTAGCTCATGCATTTTGCTGCTTACTTTTCTTTTGCGTGGCCTCCCATTTCTTAGTTTTTTTTAAAGCCTTATATGGGCAGCAAGAACTACTGCTGGCAGAGCCCAACTTCCGGGCCCTTCCATATTCTATTTAATAAGGAGGCCTAGGAGCAAGCTTAACACGGCTGATGGCACCTTCTTGGCCAGAATTTTCCATCCCGCGGGCGGGCGCATGCCCGACCCGTCAGTGAAATAGTGCGAGGAGATGTCAGGCGAGCATCGGGTTAGGCCCAGATCAGCTAACAATACAATGCTGGTGTCAGCCGTGACTCAGTGGTGGCCTTCTCACCTCGGAGTCAAAAATTTGCAGATTAAGTCCCACTCCAGACACTTGAGCACACATCGTGCACTTACATGATATCTCACTCGGGTGGGCACACGCGGCAGTCGAAAGCACGCCCGCCGACAACTAAGCCCATTAAGGGGGCAGTTGAAAGCGATTTTTCGTGGCCCGTCCACTTTTACGGTTGGCGGACGGGCCAAGTGGCCAGGCGGCCTTTATATTTTTGCTCAAATCTGGATCCAGGGCGGGATGAAATCTCCATGGGGGAATAAAGAGAGATATCTGGGGCCTTTTTTTTTTAAAAACGAGGTATACTTTCAGGCGCTTGATTGTGCTGCACGGACATATTTTGCAGCTTTTTTTTGTTGTTTCGTTTATGCTGTGGAGGTCTGCAGTTCCCGGAGGCAGCCTTCAGGGAGCTCACTGGAAGCACTCACTAGCGCCTGTGGTGACTTTGGCACCCGCCCTCTACCCGCCCTCCCACCGGCAATGCTGAGCCTTTCTCAGCGTGCTGGCCATTAGTTGGCCAACCAGCGTGAAATCACGGTCAGGGGCCGATCACAGTCGAGGCCCCATTTCCAGTCCGCTCCCGGGCCCACTGATGGCGTGTGCCTAAGGAGCAAAAAATTGAGGCCATTGTTTCACTGTTGCAGGTTTGAGCCCAATACCAAGAGACTGAGCTCAAAGGAACGTGCAGAGTGAAGTAGCTAGCGGCATAGACTGTTAGTTAAACTAAACTCTTCTCACCCTTCACCATAAAATTGTTTCACGCTACAACTTTTTAGAAGTGCAAGCTGATAACAGCACTGAGAGGGCAACTGGGCATCTGGGACCTCAGTAAATGACATGACCAAGCGTCTATCTCCTTAACCATTGAGATTTAAGGACTGAGTTTAAAAAAAAATCAGAGGAAAGACAGAGAAGGAGGGTAAATTAGAATCAAATCAGATATAGAAAGAGACACAATGAGAGGGAAAGAAAGTTTGCATTAAAGAAAGAGAAAGAAATGACTGAAAGAAAAAGCAAGAAAAAAATTAACATTTAAAATCTCACATTGTTGAAATCTCCATCAACAATTTACTACATACAGGAATAAGACTGAAAACTTTACATTGTTTCTGGGCCAGGGAGGTTAATTGCAATTACAATCATCACCTTCTTACAAGAAGAGTTATGCTTTGAATTACCAGTCCTAATTTCCGGTGGTGAGATCAAGAGGTAATTTTAACGTGAAAATTCTGCAAGTTCTTAAAAACTTTGAAGAGGCTAAGGGTGAGGCTATTTGTGTGAATAAAATGATGGAAAGGCATAAACTGACCAGGAAATTCTAGAGGTGCATAACTCGTGGCATGTCTCAATCCCCTGATTTGCGCATTAATTATGGCATGTGTTATTAACATTTTCCAGTAAGGTCCAGTTAGGAAAACTAACAGTCCAGTTCAGTACTGAGGGAACAAAAACATGAAGAGTCATACGGACTCGAAACGTTAACTGTGTTCCTCTCAGCAGATGCTGCCAAACCTGCTGAGTTTTTCCAGGTGTTTTTGTTTTTGTTTTGGATTTCCAGCATCCGCAGTTATTTTGCTTTTATCTCAGTACTGAGGGAGTTGTGATTGTTGGAGGTGCTTCAGATTAAAACTCTGTTTTGGTGATGCAGGGGGTGGGGTGGGGGGAGGGGGATATGAAAAGAGCTTCTCAAAGCAGTATTCAAAAAGTGGAGACCCCCTTTCCCCCGGCACCCACCCCCCCATCCACCTTGTTGGTTGAATGCGGAACCAGGACAAGTCCGATGAGCTAACAAGATCTTGCTGTTTACAGAATAGATCTATGCAAGGCAGCACCAAAGTCATCAGGGTGATGGAAAAAGCATTCAGGATTCCCAGAAAAACCAAGTTCCCACGTCGGCATCTTTTATCTGGAGAACATAAACACGGAGTTAGAGGAAAAGATGTTCAATGTGAGGTCAAGTGCAGCCAGCCAGAGGAAGATGCTGCTGGATGAAGACTGGTTGGGAAGTGAAGGAGTTCACAGGATTGAATCTGAGGGAACATTGCACTGCTTTTTGGAGAAAGCTAGATTAGGGCAAGAGAGTGAAGAAATTAGCATGGCCAGTATCATGTTAGCAGTTCTTGATTAAAAAAAACTGCAGGGAACCAGAGGGAGTAGTCCACATGAATAGGGGGGGGTGGCGGGATGGTTGAAAGTAGGAGAATGGAAGCCGTCTGCTTAAGGAAGTAGACATGGAGGCAAAGGCCCAGCAGAAGAATCATGTCGAGTTGGGATTTCTTGGGGTGATGGAACAGGGGGATGAAGTTGAGGACGAATCCTTTGATCCTCAATGCTGTTGAGGTAGATGGTATGCATGTGGCAGCATGTAGAGGGGAGGGAGGAAAACGGGAGAGAAGTAGTTAGAGCAACACTGAAGATCACTGAGTTTTGGCAAAGTGTCCCCACCCAAACATTCAATCAGTGGTGCTCTCCAAAAATGCAGACTGACCTGCCGAACATTTCCAGTATTTTCTGATTTTAAGCAGGGTTGGGTTTGACTCTGATTGACCTTTCTACTGCTTTCATCACCTTCAGGCAAACCACCAAACCACTGAAAAGGCCCTGGAAAATCACAATAGTTGTTTTCCCACACTTTAGATTAACTGTTCTGCAACCATGTCTGCAATTTTTTTACTCCTTGAACAAGAGGAATATGTGAACCACTCCCTTGGCCTCAGGGCAGGCACTGTACATACATAACATCTACAAAATGTTAACCAATGACACCTTTTTTCTTACTCAATCCTTGCATTCTAAAAGTGCATTGCAACTGCTGTGACTATTCAATTAGTCACACTCCCCTTACATTCTTCATAGCCCTGTAATTTTCCCCTTCTAGTAATTATCCAATTCTCTTTTCAATTTTACAACAGGAACTCAAGTCTTGAAAATTTCAATTGACCCCCAGCATCCAAAGATTAAGGAACGTTATTAGATGCCTGCTGAAAGTTAAGATAGAACAGGAGGCCATTCAGCCCCTCAAGCATGTTCCACCATTCAATTAGACAGTGATTGATATTTGTCTTAACTCCATGGATCCACCTTGATCCATATCCTGTGATGCCTAACAAAAATATATTGATCTCAGCCCTGAAAATGTAATTGACCCAGCTTCCAAAGCTTTCTCGCAAGGATAGAATTCCAGATTTCTACTGTGAGAAACGGGTCTTCCTGATTTCACTCCTAGAAACTTGGATAAGGAAGCCTTTATGCCTTCACCCAAGTCGATTTCATATCTGATGGAGAGTGGATGGCTCAGTACAAACGCCCAGAGAATGTCATTTGCCACGTCAGAGAACATTCCCTGTCTGTCTCTGTCACTTTCATCCTAATCAATTACTAGTTTATGTTGCAAGGTTATCGCCAATTCCATGGACTTTCATTTGTACTAGTACTCACTTCAAGGAATTTTATAAAGTCCCTTCTGGAAGTACATGGAGGCAACATCCACATACATTTCCCTATCCACTGTGCTCGTGACCTCCTCAGTGACTCTGTCTCTGATGATCGATTCCAGTAACTTTCTCTCAATTAATATGAAACTGGTGGTTCTGCAGTTACCTTTCTCCCACCCTTCCTTCTTAAATAATGGAATCACAATTGCAACTTTCTAATCAATGGCCACAATTCCTGAACCTAGTGTTACAGGCAGGAGGGGGATTAATTTAAACAGCACTGATTTCTCCTCTCACCACCCGTCCGTAAACAAAGGTGTTTAGATTTTGATTTCCCCCTTTATAAATGGTGCTGTATTTTCCCAACTCCTCAGTTTTCGTGTGATCCAATTACTATTAATAACCCCACAGCAAACCCGAGATAAGGTAAACTCAGAGGGGTAGTTTACTTGCACACACTCAAACATGAGAGGAGGGGTTGCAACATAGCTGCCTTTTTCATTCGAAGTAAAAGGGGGGGGGAAATAGAGAAATAAAGAGGTTTACAGGGCAAAAACCACAGAATAAAGAATTATTGTTTCACGTGTGTCCAGAATCCAAGTCCAGTGTTGTATTCTTTCAGAGTTGGCAGGTTGAAGGCTGATGCTGGATAATTCACTTTTCCAGTAGAGGTGGACGTTGATCCTCTGCAGCTCACCAGGTCATTAGCGTCTCTTCAGAGATGACAGAGTGCCAGCTGTTCCGAATGCCAGAAAATTCCTTCTCTTTTGAGCCATAGCCAGCATGGCTTCAATGAATTTCTTTGCTCCCTGACACTAGAGAGCTTTGGAAAATCTTGACTAATACACCTGTAATTTCCTCACATTCCTTTTAATACTCTGGGGTGAGAACCATCAGGTCCTGTTATCCTTAGGTTTCCTTCTTCCTGGTATTTTGACCAAACTGCTGACAAGTTTTTTTTCTTTATTCTTGCATGGTATGTGGGCACCACTGGCAAGGCCAGCATTTGTTGCCCATCCCTAATTGCCCTTTATGTGAGTGGCTTGCTAGGCCATTTCAGACAGCAGTAAAGAGTCACATTGCTGTGGATCTGGAGTCACATGTAGGCCAGGCCAGGTAATGGTGGCAGATTTCCTTTCCTAAAGAACATTAGTGACCCAGATGGGGCTTTTAATGACAATCGATGAAAGTTCATGGTCACTATCACCGAGACTAGCTTTATATTCCAGATTTTTATTAATTCAATTCAAATTCCACCAGGTACCGTGGTGGGATTTGAACCCATGCCCCCTGAGCATTAGCCTGGGCCTCTAGATTATTAATTCAGACATTACTACTGTGCCACCATATCCCCATTAAGTGCCATGTGATTGGATGTCAAATGATTAGATGACGTGTTCAAACCTTGAGAAAGCACCTGAGAGTGGCAACCCTACACAGCTGTGATTTACTTGTTTTTAGCTGTCGAACTTTAAGCCTACACTGTGAAACAGTGGTATTTCTTTGCGAAGCCTCAGCTTCAAGTATCCCACAACTGGCATTGATTTCAGTGGACTGGTGCAGAATGTGAACAGATCAGAACATTGGGACCTCTGCTGGAGGTATTCATAAGTGACGAAATTTGACATTTTACTCATTGTACTTCCAGCAAGTTTGCATAAGTGTGTAATACTTACTGGGAAAGAAAGTTCATATCTCTTTCCCACATCTAAAGAGAAACAGGATTTCTCTTTCCTGGCAGGTCATTGCATGTCTTCAGCCCCTTAATGAGTCACTGCAGCAGAAGGACTGGGTGATTAATTCTACATGGCATTCTTTGTATGTGCTTAATGTAAAGTACTGCTGAACAGATGTTATCTATTGTTTCAAAATTCTACAGGCTGTTTAAACAATTTACTGTGGTGTGGTATCACTTGGGTATTGCTTAAGGCTTTTGGGCTCAGTTTATATCTGCAGCAATGTGAAGATGAGGGGTCCCTTCAACATTGAAGAGGTGCCAGTCTTAGGCATCGTTAACAAGAGAAACAATAGAAACTGCAATATCACGACCCAAAATATACTTTTAGATTAAAAACTGAGTAACATTCTTGTAACTCCATGGACTGCCACTTTATCTGAAGTCATGCTGTCATTATGTATGGGTTCTGATGAGGTGATTGACCCGAAGCATTAACATTCTCTTTCCACAGATGCTGTCCAACCTGTTGGGCATTTCCAGCATTTTGTTTTTATTGTGCATTTCCAGCATCTGCAGTATTTTGCTTTTGTACATATGCATATATGTCACTCCATGCCACCCACACGCAAGGTGTGGAGGTGACTTTGACTGTTTATCAGATTATACCTGCCATGCTGTGCAACAGGAAGCTGAGCCTATTAAGGTCTTGGTCTATAACAGAAAATACAATACCCTCTGTCTATTAGGAACAATATTTGCTACCTTAGAGAACTATTTCAAGTCTCTCCCAGCTTGCTCTAGTTACAAAGGTTACACTGCATTCATGAGTTGCTCTGGCTATTGTTAATGGTCCAGAGCCCGTTGAGCTGGGGAAAAACTGTGACCATCTTACTTTAAATCACGCACTGCTGGAGAAACCAGTTGCGAAAGCATCAAGAGTTTGCCATACAGTAATTTTGTAAGAATGTTCGGGATATGCAAGACAGTGTATTGCAAAATAGCGTGGCTCCTCCTCTGTCAAGGGGCCCACTTACTTCAACATATTCATCGTAAAACAGGAGCATAGAGGCAGTTATTAAAATAAGGTAACAACACTGACCAAATTACGGAATTGTAAAACGCTTTTAAAGGTGGCAGCTCTCCCAGGGTCAGAATTGTGAACTAGAAAATTATTTGTTTTAGCACAACCTGTGGCAGGATGTCTGCTGAATGACCGAGGCTACAACAACAATTTGCATTTACATATCATGTCCCAAGGCACTTCACAGGATTGTTATCAAGCAAAATTTTAAACACTGAGCCACATAGGAGATATTAGGGCAGCTGACCAAAGGTTCGGTCGAAAAGGTAGGTGTTAAGGATCATTTTAAAGGGAGAGAGCGGTGTAGAGAGATTTAGAAAGATAATTCCAGAATTTAGGGTTTAGACAGATGAAAACATAGCCGGCAATTGTTAAGCAATTAAAAGGGATGCGCAAGAAGCCAGATTAAAGGAACACGAGGTTTTAGAGGGTTGTAGGGCATTTGACTTTATTTGCCTTGAATGTTTAGTAGGACAACAGCCAATACCTAAAGTCTTAAACAAGAACACAAAGTGCTAGAAATGAGCAATGAGCAATGGGCTGGTCTGGTCAGTGTTTAAAAAAACCAAAATCCAAAGTACTAAACTTTTTCAAGCACTGACTGACTAACTATGGCTATACAGCTATATTTGTTTTTGTAATCCATTATAAAGCTAGTTTTAGTTCAGAAAATTAAATCAAATGTTTCTGCTATCAGATAACCAAAAATAATGTCCCTCTTAAATAAAATTGAGGTACTTCAGCATTCAGACTTGTTAGCTGGGTTTACTAATAGACAATTAAACAAGCCCCTTAAACTATAGTCAAATACTATTTGCAAACTTGCCAGCAACAGGCCTTATTAGAACAGGCTTGTTACCTAGCACGCATGGTCAAAAGGTCACCGACAGAGACCAAATCAAAGTGGAATATTGAAGTTTCCTCACTCTCGTGCTTAAAAGTCAAGACAGTAGGGTATAAGTCATCGACAAAATAGCACCACAAAAATTCCACAAGGGCTGGTAATGTCTGACCCTCCAGTAACCTATGGTAATATGGTTTACACTCACTCAAAAGGTGAAGTTTTTCAAAGTTGTCTTATAAGCACAATTGAAGCCATGTTCAATCACTCAGTTTACAGAGTAATCTTTCAGCCCATTTCCTTTCTAATTATCCAAACAGCATTTACTTTGGTGATATCTTCACACCAAATCAACCATAAAAAACAGATTGTACTAATTTGAGGAGGGGAGAAATGAAAATCAACCACAAGATTTGGTACTTTCCAATTCTGATTCGGTACAAGCCTAATTTATTAAACACACACTCTTCAAAGTTTGCAGAATCAAGGTCCAGAAAGAAACAGCAGAAACACTGAAAGAGGAATAAAAACAGATCAGGTTCAATTGCCCCATCAGACAACACCACTGAACAATTATCCCTAAAAGTAAAATAAATAAAAGGAACCATTCATTCGTGAAGAATTATTTTTGGATTCTTCCGTATGTGAATGGGAATTGAATAATAGTATATAATTGCACACAATGCAAACAAACTTCTAGATTCACATGCAAACTCTCAAAA
Source organism: Cetorhinus maximus (assembly GCF_964194155.1). Lineage (NCBI taxonomy): Eukaryota > Metazoa > Chordata > Chondrichthyes > Lamniformes > Cetorhinidae > Cetorhinus > Cetorhinus maximus. The sequence goes on along the minus strand of NC_135902.1, from coordinate 45,686,880 downwards.
TTGGGCTCTTAGCCAAATCATTCATTTCAACAAGTTCTGTTTCACCAGCCAGGTGAACTCATTGCTAGGTCACCAAGATTAAAGGTGATAAATCGTCAGCTACAAATTACCAAAAAAAAACTTAGAACTCCAAATCAACTTGATGCAAAATTCCATATCAGCAGAACTGGAGACAACAGCACAAAAAAGGTGGGCTGACTGGAAATGATGAGATGTTTCATGCAAGCCGACGCAAACTTGTCAGGGCCTGCATGAATCAGCCTGATGAACACCAAAAGAGGAACAGGCAGTTACCTAGAAGCATTTTTACACAATAGAGTGTTGCCATTGGCAAACAATGGTGTGTCACTATAGCACAGGAATGCTAACTACAACAAAAACAGCTGGAAAAACTCAGCAGGTCTGACAGCATCTGTGGAGAGGAAGACAGGGTTAACGTTTCGAGTCCGTATGACTCTTCATCAGAACTAAAAGAGAAATAGAAATGTGGTGAAATATAAGCTGTTTAAGAAGAGGCTGCCAAAGATGTCATAAACAAAAGGTCAAAGGGGTGTTGACGGTGATGATATTAGCTAAAGGATGTGCTAATGGTGACATTATGGGTAGAAAGCAGGATGAGCAAGTGACAGATGGCCCTAGTGGGGATGGGGTGGGGAAGGGATCAGCTCCTTTGCCTCCACCTATTGCTGGCCCTCTATTCAGCTCCACCTATCCCACCCCCCACTTATACAGCTTATATTTCACCACATTTCTATTTCTCTTTAGTTCTGATGAAGAGTCATACGGACTTGAAACATTAACTCTGTCTTCCTCTCCGCAGATGCTGTCAGACCTGCTGAGTTTTTCCAGCAATTTTTGTTTTTGTTTCAGATTTCCAGCATCCGCAGTATTTTGCTTTTATCTTAGGAGTACCAACTACTTTGCCTACTGTTGCACTGTGCTCACAGCAAAGCAAGACTATAGGGTTTTCAAATTTTCCTCAAAGGAAGAGAGTTCCAGATTCCCACTACCCTTGTCTGAATACATGCTTCTTGATTTCACCCTGAATGACTGGCTCTAATTTTGAAATCATGCCTCCTTGTTCTGCACTACCCCACCAGAGTTCCTAAGGTCAATCACATTAAGCTTTATTGGACCTCACTCCCCAGCAAAAGCCCTATTGCCACTTTAGGATAACATTATAGCTCTCACTTTCTTTTTGCCACCATTTCCTCTAGTGGAGGAAAACAAGAACGAAGGAACGCCTTCATAAAATAAGAGCTAGGCCACTCAGAAGTGAAATCAGGAAACACATTTTCACAAAGGGTGGTGGAAATTTGGAACTCTCTCCTCTGAAAGGCTGTGGATGCCGGAACAATTGGACCACTCGGGATTTAGGCAGATAGATTTTTATTAGGTAAGGGGTGAGGAGCAAAGGTAGAAAATTGGAATTGAGATGCAGATCAGCCATAATCTAACTGAATGGTGGAGCAGGCCTCAAGGGACTGAATGGTCTACTTCTTATTACTAACATTGCTATGCTACTTACAATTTCTGTAGCTCTGTCCGATGACAAGAAACTCAACTAATTAAAGCAGTGTATAATTGATTTGTACAGTTCAAGAGTTCTGCAATAGACCCCTGGTCTGTGGCAAGTGATCTCTCTGCCACTGGGCTTGGGAAAGGACATCCAACCATTGGTTGTACTCCAAAGAATAAATGAACCGGGGTTTAAGTTGCCAAAAATATATCACAAACCCCCAAAAATGGGAATCTATGATTGTGTTACCAGGTTAAGGCTGCTGATATCAGTGAAGTATATGTATGAGTATAGCCCATGGATTGTGACTAGCTATCTTATTACACAGTGGGACTTAGAGACTAATTCCTGGTGTGTACTGTACACTGCACGATAGTGTAAAAGTGGAAGAGCAGTTACTGTGTCAAGACAGGGTCCCAGAACATGTGCAGAGCTAAAAAAATGTCTGATGTTTTCTCACAAACCATTGGTTGGTAGTTCTGATACCAAGAAGGGTTTCTGCAAACAAGCAAAATTACAGATGCATCCAGCCTCTCTGCTTGATATTGAAAATACTTTCTCTGTCACCGGCAGCCCCAGCCTAAAGCAGGGGGAACAACAACAAAGCCAAAGTTGTGATAATACATCACTTGCCACAGTGGAGACACCACTAAGGCTTAATATCCAGCATGACATTAAAACAAGTAGATATGCAGCTATTAAGTGTGTAACTGTACAATGTTTCAGATTAAGAATGAATTTGGGATATATACAGCACCTTTCACATATCACGAAGAGAGTGATTCACAGCCAATTAAAAACTTTTGATGTGTAGGATCCATTGTAAAATAGGAAACATAGCAACCAATTAGTATACTGCAAGGTCTCTCAAACAGCAATGAGATAAATGACCAGATTACCCCAGGGCAATGGGCCAAATGCTGGAAAATGCGATTAGAATAGATGCTTGATGGCTGGCATGGACACGATGGGCCAAAGGGCCTGTTTCTGTGCTGTATAACTCTATGACTCTATTATTTATTTAGTGGTATTGTTTGAGAAATAAACGTTGGCCAGGACACCTGGATAACTACTTTTTTATCTTCTTCAAATAGCACCTTGGGTATTTACATCCTCCTGATAGGGCAGACAGATTCCTGATTTAATATTTCATCTGCAAGACAGCACCTCCAACAGTGCTGCAGTCCTTCAGTACTGCATTAGAGTTCTCAATGAGTCTTTATTTTAGTGCACAAAGGACTTCAGTGCAATATCTATACTTTTGAATGCACTGGTCCTAAAGCAGTAAAAACCATCAACAGAATTAGCTGGTGACACTCAGCTGTGGGATTTTCTGCCTACAACCCACCCCATTACCCTCTCTCCTGACGACCCCCATTACTTGCTTTGTATGTTTCTATAAGTAAAGGTTTCACTCTAGTACCTTACCTAAGCATCTGTTATTTGTTCTTTAACAGTGAGTGTTTAAACTATAATAAACAACTTGCATTTATACAGTGCCTTTTGTGCAAAAAACATACGAAGAAGCTTCACAGGAGCATTATAAAACAAGTATGACATTAAGCCACATAAGGAGATATTAGGTCACATGACCAAAAGCTTGGTCAACTAGATAGGTTTTAAGGGATGTCTTAAAAGGAGGAGCGAGAGGGGTGAAGAGGTATAGGAAGAGCATTCCTATACCAGAGCTTAGGACTTAAGCAACTGAATGCAAGGCCACCAGTGGCAGAATGATTAAAATTGGGGAAGTTCAAGAGGCAAGAATTATGGAAATGCAGATATCTCAAGAGGATTGAGAGGCTGGAAGACAAGATTACAAAGATAGGGAGGGTCAACGGAAGAACTACGGGAAAAAACAATCACATCTTTTAGCCTGATGTTCTTCATATGTGCAATTCTAAAGGGGGTTACTGGATAGTGATTGATCTCACTCAATATCCCCTTCCTAATAAAGAGACATTGAGAACAATTACAACATTCCTGGCAAGGACAACCGACAAGAGCACAGAATTTTTCAGGATGGTACAAATCTGCAATTCACTACCTCAACCAGCTGGCCAGTTTCTTGTCATCCGACAGTGCTATAGTTTACCAGATGTATCAGAGGTCTCAGACATTGTCAAGATTGCTGTCCTATCATTTGTTCCCTATGAGAATGGGACTTCAAAGTGCCAAATAATAGCTGAGCCACAATTCAGGAATGTACTTCAGCCCACAATACATACTCATCATTTTCTTATTACTCGCATTGTTTTTTTTACATCATTAAAAAATCATTACTCATTTAACTAAAGAGTCATTAACAGCACAGAGGATAAAAAAGTTTCCGTTTTCTTTGTACACAGTCTTTCACTCTGCATTAAAGGCCTGGATGCACAACTCAGTCAGGAGTGTGAAGTGGTCCAGCTGTGAACGTCCGCACAGCTCTATCATTGGCACCACTTGGTGACCTCCACAGGAGGTAAATGCGAGCGAAGCAATAAAGATAAACACTCGCCTTCCTCCCCCAACTCTCCCTTTCCAATTGATTGATTTGAGAGGTATAAAATGTATCCCCTGGAGAAAACCCACAAGTGTCATTTGTGTTTATGTAGTAGGGAGTGGTACAGGATTGGGCCTTGGCATTCCGTTCAAGAGGCTAATGTGCTTTCTAACTTTTGGATTGTCCACATTGTTTTTTAAAAAATATATTGTGCAATGTTTTTTTTAAAAGAGACAGGCACTCTCTAAGTTTTCTAACAGTATAATTGCAAAAGATCACAAAGTGCTGTCAAATAAGTACATTGCATCAACTCTGTCTGATGTTCCAATGCAAAAACTGCACTTTAATATGGTACTGAGCTATTAGGGCCAGATGGGTCCCAGGTTCAAGCCATGGGTCTATGCTGGTTTAGTCTATCTTCAACAACACAGAGGCGGAGGTGATGGCAGAAAGTGGAAGGGTGTGGTTGAGGACGGGATGAGGCTTGCAGGTGATGCATCCCTTGGACAAATAGCCAACTAACATTTGCAATCAATGCTCAGTCATGAAGTGGGACACTTAAGAGTTACAGGAGGGTTGCTGGCCCCCATGGAAACTATCCTCAGCTGGAGTACCAACATTAGGAGGGGCAAGAGTTGTTCTTTCATGTGCACTTATTCAGGTTAGCAAGATGAAGGATGGGTGGGAGGGACTTTGAAATAAGCAGATATACGAAAGACAATGTCTCTTCCAACAGTTGTGTATATTCATGCTACCGTTTCAAAAGTTACATGCACTGGGTTAGATTGATGTATTCAAGGCGAACATGCTATCTAGTTCAATCTTGATTAGATCTATGCACGAAAGGAGTTACCTAGAAAATACAAGATAAGATAACGCAACATTGCCACAGGGTTTGAGGGCTAGCCTACAGGAACATGCTACTGTGTGAATCATTTCAAAGTATTAGATACGTGGCAAAACAAAACAAGCAGCAACACCTGTCTAAAGGCTTTCTTAAAATATAGCCAATTATTTTTTCCAGAGGAATGTTTTACATATCATAGCTTCCCTCCACACTTCAAGACAAAATGAGGGGATGAAAGAAAGACATACACATTCTCAAAATGATGGAAATCCACATTAGGAAGAGTTTACATTATCCTTATTTCCTGTTATATTTTTAAGCCCACTTCTTATCTTCCCCTCTTGGGATCCCCCTGCTGATGCATATGAGACTGCTAGCGTTCTCTGCACAGATATTGCCAGACCTGCTGAGTATTTCCAGTATTTTCTGTGTTTATTACTAGTGTTCTTTGTTCAGCTGGTCGAGTGAGATCAGATCACTCTGGCAACTCTCAGCGCTGTTTCCTAACTGACCAGCAAAAGATTTGTTTCCACGGGATGGATTTTTGTCTCACTATTCTTTCCTCTGCCACCCAGCATACTTCCACTGTCTCTGGTCCAAAGGATTTGTTTATGCTCAGACACTGGCATTTCCACTTGAATCCTGGGAAGGTGGAGGGCTGTAGAGGCTCAAGAGCCCTCATGGCTATTCCTAAAATTTTAAAAACTGAACAAAGATCCTTAAAATGGCTGAATCTATGCCTGTCTGTGACCCCCCAAACAATAGGAGCTGCCTGGCAGTATCAGGGAAATTCACGCATCGTCATCTCTGGGCAGCCATTAATAAGTCTTTGGGCTGCACAAACTCAAAGAGAGCTATACAAAGGCCATCTGCATTTCATAAATCAGGCTGGCCAACAGGAGTCTGCTCGTCTGCTAATGGTTGATACATTTAATAACCTCAGGGACTGTTATGGCACAGCCGATGGTAAGTGCTGATTGTTCAAATCCCAAAGGGAAACTTGAAACAACTGCCACAACTTGTTTTGCAATTTGTGTAAATTTCGAGATGCGTGCCTTGAATTCAGTAGTAATAAGACCACCACGTCTTATTGGTTTTTACAAAACTAGGTTAAACATTTATTAAAAAGAGAAATGGTTTTAAATAAATACATAGATCTACAATTACTACTATGATAACTTCTAAATCCTCTACTTAATCTGACTCCCTGTTACACTTTCATTAAGGCAACAGTAAGTCACATAGATTTTAAAAGACCCAGGCAAAATGAGACACGATACCCTGAACCAGTCAAATTCAAAGTAAGTTTTCTTAACTTCAGCTCTTTGAAAACAGCAGCTTGAGGCATAGATGTTGAAGGCTTTTCACACTTGTTAGATCTTAAAAAAGCCTATCCTTACATTTCAGCCTTCGCTCCTTTATACATATTTTCCCCTTTGAATGCAAATTCCCATTGTTTCACTATGTCTTTGAACTTTATCTTTCTGATAATAAAAATCTCTCACAGCACTAAGTTTTACCAGTAATCTTTGGGAAAAATAAAGTTTCTAAACTTCACCTGGTTAGGTGACACATTTCACCCTTCCTTTGGGAAGGAATTTAGTCTAGCTTATTTAAAATGCAAATGTCCTTTTACACCTCACATTCTAAACTTCCCCCATGTTTACATCAAAGCCTTCAGACCAGCTGCCTTTAATCCAATTAAATCTCACACACAGACACAGATAGCACTATTTTACAATAAATTCCAATAAAATTGGGAGAATTATTATATCTTCTCACACGGATCCAGACGAGGGATACGCATCCTTTGTCAAAGACAGTGTGGAGAGGTGGGAGTCATGTGACATGGGCCTCTGGCTGGTGCTGAACTGCAACGTTTAGTCTGCTGTTTAACATCTGACTGACAATCCACACCAAAGAAGCTCTGGCCCAATGGTGCCAGATGCTGAACATCTAAATCTGATTCTTGCACATCATCACCCACCTCGCCATTTAAAACTGCAGGAATTTTGTTTTTCGCAAATGTTTGGAAAGTAATCTCCTGTTGGACTGTTGCTTTTGTGTTTAATTAGAGTTGAAGTACTTGCAATTTCTGGAATGCTTTTTTTTGAATACCTGGCCTGCTTCTGCTTGAAGTCTCTGCCATCGCCTACAAGACTGGTTCATCTCTGCCTGCCCAACTCATTGTGTAAAGTCAACATCACTGGAAAAGTGAATTATCCAGCATCGCTTTTCAGTCCATCAACCTCTGTGAAGGAAAACCTCATTGGACTTTGATTCCAGACTCTGGAACCCACATGTAACAATATTTATTTTCTCTTATGGTCTCTGTACTGTAAATCTTTCTTTTCTCTTTCCCCCTCTTTACTATCTGAATATGAGGGAACATTGCAAGCTCTCTTTCACATTTTGAGTGTGTGCAAATAAATTAACCCTTTGAGCTCACTGTGGGGTCATTAATAGAAAATGGGTTTGCACTAAAACCAAGGGGTTGGGCAACATGCCACCGCTTATAAAGAGGGAAACAAATCAAAACGCCTTTCTGTTTACAGACAGGTAGCAAGAGGAGAAATTGGTGCTGTTTAAATTAACCCCCTTCGTGTCCATAACAAAAAGGAAATTCTAGTTAGCGGGGGCCAAGGTGCCTTAGGGCACAATCATCAAGAGTGGAGTAAATAAAGTGGAGTTGGAAATGTACAAAACAGCCAACATCAGACGAATGGGAGGGTTTGTATGACTAAAGGAGATTACAAAGATTGAGAGAAGCAAGGCTACAAAGGAATTCAAACTCAATGGCGAGAGTTTTAAACTTCAGATCTTATTAGGGGTATAGTGAGGAGGATTTGGTGCAGGATAGAAATTGAGCAGCAGGATAAGTTGAAGGATGGGAGTACTGGAATAATCTAGATATGAGAAAGAGTATCAGCAGCAGATACACTAAGGTACTTGTTGTAGTGAGCGATACTATGGAGGTGGAAGTAATCCATTTTTATGAAAGAGAGGCTATGTGGTTAGAAGCTTAGTTCAGGGTTAAATAGGTTGCCAACAGTCTGGTTTAGCCTAAGATAGTAGGTTGGGTAGGAAATGTAGTCATTGGAAAGTGTGCACAGACTGAGAGGCTTCAGGACTCCCAATGTTTAGCTGCAGGGAATTGGGGCTCATTAAAGACTCCACATCAGGAAAGCACTTTAACAACACTTGCTGTGGAACAATGGTCTTCAGCCCTTGTTTCAAACTCCTTGACCGTAACTCCATTCCCCTGTGCCCAGTGTCTCAATTTCAAGCAATTATCCGATCCAGAGTTGAGCCTCTGATTCCATGCACTCTTTATCACAAAGATCTTCTCCTTCCATTTCTGTATTATTGCTTATCTCCACACCTGAGTCCATTTACCACTGAAACTTTCATCCATACCTCCAACAGCTTCAGACTCGATTGCTCCAGTGCTCTTCTTGGCAGCCTCCCATCCAGCACCATCTGTAAACTTTAGCTAATCCAAAAATCTGCTGCCCATATCGTACCCTAACCAAGTCTCATTGACAGCATCCCTGACTTGCTGACCTACATTGAGCAACTATGAGCAAATGCCACAAATTTAAAATTCTCATCCTCTTGTTTGAATGCCTACCTGGTCTCACTTCTCCCAACCTCTAATTCCTTTCCCCCCCACCCTTAGGTTCTCCACCCCTCTCTGGCTCTTCTTCCATAATTTCACCATGATCAGCAACGCACTGAGCTGCCCAGGCCAAACTCATGAATTCCTTCAACCCTCCGCCTCTCTCTTGTCCTTTAAGGCCCTCCTTAAAACCCACCTATTCAACCAAGCATTTGGCCATCCTTCCTAACCTCTCCTACTTGGCATTAGTGTCATTTTTTTACCTTAATGCTGCTGTGTAGAACCTTGGGACCTTTTACCACATGGAACGCACAATGTAAACAGCAGTTATTAATAGCTTGTATGCCACAAAATAGCAACCTGAAGTTTGAGTGGTAAGTGAAAGTCCTCATTGGTATCGTTTTGAGTGATATGCTGTAGCTGTACTCCCGAGAATTCAAAATCTGCCTTAAAACAGTCTGAGATTACTGACAATACTGAAGAGTATGAGAAAAACCAAAAGCACACCATGAAGAGATCGTAGACAGCCATAAGCAGGATCTTCCATTTGGTGGTCAATATATGTGTTTAGTGCTTGTGGACGATTATTACCACCAGAATTATTTTTGCCCTCAATGGTAAGCCCAATATTTGCATATAAAAACATTTTTCATTCATGATTCAGACGTGTTAACCTCTGAAACTGTGTGTACAGCAGATAAGGAGCAGGTTTGGGTGGTGGTGTGGAAGGAGCTGATGGAAGAGGAAGTCATGGGGAAGGAGCAGAGTTTTAGAATAGAATGCTATAGCACAGAAGGCCGTTCAATCCATCATTCCTGCGTTGGCTCTTTGAAAGAGTTATCCCAGTTAGCCCCACTGCACTGCTTTTCCCCAACAGTTGTAATTTTTTTCCACTAAGTACTTCAAGGTCCAATTCTCTTTTGCAAGTTATCACTGAAACAGTTACCACGACCCTTTCAGACAGTGCATTCCAGATCATCACAACTCACTGTGCAAATTGTTTTCTCATGATGCCTCTGATTCTTTTGTCAATTATCTTAATCTGTGTTCTCTGGTTATTTGCCTTTCTGCCAAAAAATAAAAAGTTTCTCTTTATTTACTCTCACCAGACCTTTCATGATTTTGAACTCCTTTATTAAATCTCTCCTTAACCTTCTCTGCTCCAAACAACCCTAGTAGTCTTCCATCTTTGGTAACGTTCTAGCAAATGTCCTGTGCACCCTCTCGATGCTCTTGGTGCCCAGAATAGGCCACAATACTGTAGCTGGGGCTTAGTCAGCGTTTATAACATTATGGGCAGAATTTAGTCCTCGATGGGCGGGCCCCACCGGCTTGGCGGCGGGCGGGCAGCCGAACTCCGCTGCTGAAACGGGCCCCGCCGCCATTTTGAGTGGGTGGGCCAATTAAGGCGCGCCCAGCGGGCTGCCCAATGTGAAGCGCTGGTGGGGCGGGATTCCCCAACTGTCAAAGTGCAGTCTTTCGCGTGAAAGAGCGCCTTGCTCCCTGAGACTAAGTGCTGTCTCAGGGGGAGCGCTGAAAGTTTACACGAGATGGGACATGTTAATAAATATTACATAAAGTTTATTAAAGTTTTTAAAAACAGACATGAAACCTCATCCTGCCAGTGGATGAGGTTTCATGTTTTTCAGAAGCCCGCTGGGGCTCCTGGCCTGTCCGCCAGCCTTAAGGTTGGACGGGCAGGGCCTTTAATTGGGTTAATTATCCTTATTGACAGCTGATTTCGTCGTCCGCCCGCCTTCCTGAATATTTAAATGGGGCGAGATGATGTCGGGGGTTCCTCGCCCCGCCCCCAACTCGCCGATGGAAAAATTCTGGCCTATGTTAGCAGAACTTCCTTTCTTTTCTATTCTATACCTCTGTAAATAAAGCCAAGGATCCTGGCTGCCTTTTAACAGCCTTCCCAACTTGTCCATAAATAATTTCCCTCCCCTCTTTTTCAATCAGACATACAACTTGAATTCTGTCCTAAAAAGGAATCTGCCCCCTTGAACAGGAGGCAATTCTATTTCCCCCCCACTTTTTGTCAATTTTTCCCCCCCTCTTCTTCTGAAGGCAAGGCTCTCAATGGATTACAGTTAAATGGACACCAATATCTGAATACTCATCAAGAGGCTATTCTTCATGTGCCAGCCTTAATGAGAGAGTCAACACAGTTTGACGCTTTAAGGCATCACACCAAGCCTAACCTTGTGTCCGCCTAGCCTCTGCATAGACCCCATCGGCAGAAATAATTATTAGGTGCAGAAATCTAGGCTGATTTTAAACCCTCCCTCAAACAGGAGTGTCAGCCCTATGCAGGCTAATGGGCCTATTCTGCGTTCCCAGCTCTTGGATACAATTTACAGCATGGAAACAGGCCATTTGGCCCAACTGCCACGTGACAAAGTCCATTGCACGGCCGCCAGTCATTACCGAGCCAATTAAGGTAGTTACGGCTCCAATTGTTGTGGATTTTAAGGCGTCTGTGCGATATTCGGCTCGTCGCACGGGCGCAATGGGCTTGCGGCTATCCGAAATTTAAAGATCCTCATCCACGGGCAGGAAAGAGGGGTCATTGTTTCTGCGAATCCAGACATTTAACAGTTAGTGCTCAGAAGCTATTGAAAGTTGCGTGTGTGAGGTGGAGAAGTCTCAAACACATAACAGCTGCTTGGACTCCACTCATTACCTTCAGGTCAGCACTTTTCAGTGAGGATTTGCTTTGGGGCCTGTAGGTTTCAGCAAGCCTCCTTGAGCCTGGGAATGGGAAGTGATCTCTCCACTGGAGGCACCCCATCTGAGGAGGCCAGGAGTACACATTCAGCCTCCAGGGGAGCCACCTTTGAGAGGACAGGCACAGACACAAGGGGCGCAGGGCCAAGAGGTAGTCCAAGGCACAAGGGGCCGCAGAAGACGCCACTATCCTGCTACCAGGGTATACAGAGCGCAAACCACCTACCTCACTATGTAGGAGGTGCAGTGCCAAAGGAGGCTCCGTCTGTCAAGGGAGACAGTCAACACTATCTGTCAGATGATTGGTCCAGAGATATCAGCTAATTGTGTGGGTGGACACCCCATGCCCGTCTCTCTAAAGGTCACAGCTGCCTTCAAGTTCTATGCCTCCGGCTCTTTCCAGGGGTCGGTGGGTGATCTTTGCAATGTCTCCCAATCGGCTGTCCACACGTGTCAAGCAGGTGACAAACACTCTGTTCAGGCATGCATTGACCTTCATCCACTACTGCTGGGACGAGGCCAGCCAGACAGAGCGAGCCAGAGGCTTCACGGCCATTGCTGGCTTCCCCTGGGTCCAGGGTGCAATAGACTGTATACATGTGGCCATCAAGGCGCCAGCAGGTGAGCCCAGTGCCTTTGTCAACAGGAAGGGCTTCCACTCCATGAACGTGCAGATAGTGTGTGACCACAGGATACTGATTCTACAAGTCTGTGCAAGGTACCCAGGCAGCTCACATGGCACCTATATCCTCAGACATTCCCAGGTGCCGGGGCTCTTCAGTGCTCCAGGCCGGCTGGATGGATGGCTGCTGGGAGACAAGGGCTATCCCCTCAGAAGGTGGCTTATGACGCGTCTCCGCCATCCAAGAACAGAAGCTGAGCAGCAGTATAATAGAAGTCATGCCTCCACAAGGGCTGTGGTGGAGAGAACCATTGGTCTTCTCAAAATGCACTTCAGATGCCTGGACCACTCAGGGGGCGCACTCCAATACCCCCCAGATCGAGTGTCACATATTATGGTTGCATGTTGCACCTTGCACAATCTAGCTCTGCAAAGGGGGGACGCTGTGGAGGTTGAAGATGTAGATGGAGTGGCTGGGGCTGAGCACGATGAGTCCAGCAGCGAGTCCGAGGATGAGCACGCACAGGGAAATGATGAGGGGGCACAAGCTGACCTGGGCATGCTTCAGGGAGGCAGGGACACCCGGGACGCTCTAATCCAAGGAAACTTTAGCTAGCACAGCACATATGGATGTGCAACACAAGCTTGGCCTGTATCCTCCATCCCGGAGACCTCACCTGTCTGGATAGGACGATTGGCAATGGGCGCCCTCAATAAATGTGAAAGACACACAAATCATTCATCAAATCTCAGGAATTCCATTCCAAATAAAGAGGAACCCACAGCCATTTGACACAACATTAATTTAATATTGTTACCAAAGTCTCGTCAAATTACAGAAAGTTCTAATCAGCTCCTGGTGTGGGTAGGGGGTGGGGGGCAACAGAAAACCACCAGTAATGAACCCAGGGTGTGCCTAAGGTGCCTTCATCTTTCGTTTGTGGGTGCTATGTCTTTGCGGTGCCCCATTGCTGGCAGTGGCATCTGAGACAGCCTGCTCTCGATGACCTTGGCAGTCACCCTCTGGCCCGTGAGCCTGTGATGGACCCGCCTGGGAGAGCTACCAGCTCCGCAGCTGGCATCTCCCCAGTCATCACAGCCCCATTGGGTGCCGTGGTCACTGGCAGAAGGGCGGAGGAGCTGCTGGCCTCATCCGCAGCGCCCTGAGAGGTGCCAGCAGAGACGACAGGCAGCTGCTCCGCCGACATGAGGTCGGTTTGGCCCCCTGCTCACCGTAGATGGATGGGCACCAAGGTGGGATACCTGATGGCCAAATCACTGCCCACATGGGCACTGACTACATGAGGTCAATGCCCGTGAGGGCGCGCAGGTCCGAGCGCAACCCCAGGAACCCCTGATCTTGTCCCTGGAGCTGCGTCTCCATGAGAGTCGCAGCCATGATGCTCAATGCATCGACCACGGTCTGTGTAGACTCTTCCACCACTGACACCGAGCCAAGCAGAGCCTCATGTATCTCCACCAGATGTTCCAGAACACCCGGCCACATGTCAGCACTTGGCTGCATCGCCCACGACTCCAGAGGCTCATCATCTGCCACGGACTGAGCACGTGCCTGGGCCCCTTCAGTCCTCCGGCTGCAGGCGCCATCGGCACTCTGTCTCCACCAGCTGCTCCAGCGACTGTGAAGTGCCCTCACCGCTGTGACCCGGGACACTAGCTGAAGATATGATGCCCACCGAGGTGCCAGTGTCTGTGCTGGTACCTGCCTGGCAGAGATGGTGTGATGCTTCTAATGGTGAAACTTCAGGCTCCTCAGGTGTCAGAGGGGGCCCTGCTGCTCCTGCTCCTGGCCGTGCGCCGATGATGCTGAAAGGAAGAGTAAGGACATTCGATCAGTTAGCCTGCGGGCAACGTCAATGTACATGCCTGTCCCCTGGCTCATCATTCCACACGCACTGGACAAGCCATGCTGGTAACGTCACTCACTCAACAATCAGCAATGGCATGGATGTTGGGAGACTACTGGTTACGTGAGTGCTGGCCATGCATGCCTGCCCGTGGAACCCCAACCTCCCTGGCTCCAGTGGACCTGGGCGCATGCCGCTTCTCCAGGTCCAGTGTCTCCTGCACATAGCAGCTGAGCATCAATATCTGGGCTGGCCCACCGCCAGTCCTCAGCCACTCGGTGCTGTTATGAGAATTCTCCTCCAGCAAATTAAAAAATAGCATTGATAAGTGATACTTGTACCGTCAATCTCCTCATGGCCGGCCCACCCCAAGCCCAGCTGGCCATTTCAGGTCTGCAGTGCATCCTTCCCCCACTGGTGGCTGGCACTCACACTAATATGCCTGGTGTGTCCTTTCCCCCGCCCCCACATGCTGCCCTCATCGCAGTTGGGAACACACAGTTGTGCCAGCCGTTGAAAAGGAGGCACAATGACGTGGTGGGCTGAGGGCAGTACATCCATATGTGCCACAGGACCTTGAAGATCCCCTCACACCATGTCATTACCCTGAATTCCACATGTCGTGGAGTTCGACCAGTGCGCCTGGGTGTAGCTCCTCCAGGTTGAACCCACCACAGTCATGTGGGTGTCACTGCACCACATGCTGCGGGTGCAGAACCCATCTCATCTCAACCCTCCCACGCTGACGAACACATTGGCAATCTCTGGTGGGCTGCCCAGCTAAGGTCACATGCCATCACTAACTCATTGCACTCAGGCCACTCAGGCATGGGTTGACCACCAGCGAGGGAGAAGGTTATATGATGCGTGCAGTGAATGATGCCAACATGCTACTCCCCCTTCATGTATGCAGCAGGTCGGTGAAGCGTTTGTGGCACTGGGTCCATGAGCGTTGCACCATGTTGCGGGAGCTCATGACCTCCGCAACCTCCTCCCACGCACGCTTGGTCAAGTGGGGTGGCCCCCTCCTCCCGCCCTCGGGGACAAGCACATCCCACCGTGCTGAGGGCAGCAAGGCACTCATTGGAGAACCTGGGTGCACACTGGCCACCCGCCCTACCCTCCTGCATGTCTCTTCCTGATTTGCCTTGTCCCTGACCTTTGGCCATGTACAGCAGCCTTGGTGTGGCTGCAGCTTGGCCTTTAAACAGGCCGCCAGGTCGTCATTGGACCTTGGGGGGGATTGCCGTTCCGCCTGCCCCCACCCACTCCCGCCATCCTCGGGAGTCGCCAAACATGCTGGGCGGGCCTTAATTGGCCCGCCCGCGCAAAATGGCGGCGCAGTCCCGATCACCGTCCGTCAGCGCCCACACTCCCCGCCTGATATGGGGAAAATTCTCCCCCTCGTTCTGGACTCGCCCACAAGTGGAAATATCTTCTTTAGGTCTAATTGTTCTGATATTAAAGACTAGTTTGGGCACATCACAAATACAAAAAGCACATTCATAATCTGGAAATGTCTTGTAGTTTCAGTAATGCGTGCTGGTAAATGTCTCCACAGTAATTAAAAACTTAAAGACTAAACTAAAATTTGGTTGCTGGAACGTTGGTGGTCTCGGTTCCATATATTAAAAAAAATGTTTAACTTTCAGTTCCAAAGTGCTCATATTTTTGAGGTCCTGCTGTCTTGTATTGAATTGTTTGGATTGGGTCTGGGCTTGTCACTTTTAAAAGTAAAATGTATGAGTTCGGCTGACCCTTTTAAGAATTAAGCCTTTTAAAGTTATTAAAGTAAAAGTTATTTTGCCTTTGTATATTACAGATGCATCTTGTCTGTAACACCAAGCTCAAGCATATTTAGTCATTTTCAGTAAACTAAGTTTGCTGCGGTCAAATTGAACTGCAGCGAAAAGTCTTCCAGAAACACTGGGAGCTATTTCCTGACTAACTCTCATTTTTGTTCCGATCAACTGCCACACATAAACGAGGGTCTAAATATTGACACAAATTTGGATGATGTCACTGTTGATTTGGAAATTCCAGCAAAGGTTTAAACAAAGTGCAAAATCTTTTTTTTTTTAAAAAGGCATAATAAAACATCAATTTCAGTTAAAATACTGAAAACAGTTCCATTGTATACAATAGTGGAAGCACAAAGCCCAAAGCTCTGCCACTCAGTCATCTTACTGGAATTTCAAATGGGGTCAAACAGGATAGTTTGATGAGCGGTAGTGATTTATGACAATTAAAAACAGGCACAATAGGCTGACGTGGTCGTGTCACATGCAGGATAAAGTTCACACTCCTGAGCATCAACTGACTGAAAAAAAATACAATCTATGCAGTCTGTCTAGAAAAGAAAGAATCACAGGACAATTGGCAGAGTGAATATTTGTTAAAAATAAAAGTAATGTAAAAGTAAAAATGAAGATTAAGAAGAGGCAGCGGGGAAAAATAAAACAGCTCTGAAATGCATGGCATTAGGTTCCAAAGTTGCATCAGTTTTGGCACCAACTCTTAACACAGATAAAAAAATAGGGATAGAGTAGGCTATTCAGCCCCTCAAACCAGTTCCATCATTCAGTTAGATCATGGTTGATCTGTAGCCCAACTCTGGCCTTCATTCCATAACCCTAAAAAAAAACTATCAATCTCAATTTAGAAATTACAGCAAAAATTCCTCTTCTTAAACTTCATTAACTTGGGCCAATTTGTATGCCGAATTCTCAAATTCCAGGAGGGGGTCCAGTGCAACTCATCAAACTCCGTGCCTATAAACTGTATACATTTGTACAACTGTCACTACACATTTGTGAAAAAGACAAACCACAAACAGATTCATGATAAAAACTTTACAGGCTGGGGCCAGGTTACTGAAGGCACAAAATTAGGTTTAACTGAAACTCCAACTTCTCTCTTTTGTTGATTGTAATATGAACACGTCTCTTTAAAGTTAATCTTGGATAAAATTGCTAAAAGTAGTTTCAAAGTACTTTTCAAACCTTTTTTGTAATCACAAAGTTTTGGCAGCCTAGCAGTAGCAAGGGATAAATATGCTGGACACAAAAACTAACTTTTGAGTACCGGACAAAGGGTAGGGAAATAGGACTAAGCTCTATGTGAAGATCTAGGACTGTCCAAAGACCATATTGCCTCCTTTGCAGGCTGCCCTATGTACAGTAACTGTGTTATCCACAAGACATTTTTTTAAATTACATTCTCTAAACATCCAGTGTTCTGGCAGAATGGCAAAGACAAAAGATAAATCAAATAAGTCACTAAATTAATTGTATATTAAGATAAAACCAGAAAATGCTGGAAATACTCATTCATCAGGTCCAATGAACAGCAAGGTCAGACCTAAAAATGTTAACTCTGCTTCTCTCTTCATGGATGCCACCAGGACTGCTGAGTATTTCCAGCATTTTGTTTTTATTTCAGATTTCCAACATTCATAGTACTTTGCTTTAATCAGTTTAATATTGAAAGTCACTATCATAGTCTTTAAAGGGTGAACCCAAATATTTTCTGAAACTGGTAAGTTCAAACTATAGACCATAGACATATGCAACCCATGAAGCCCACGCCAATTCAAGTTCTATTTCTGCTAAGTTTTTACTCATGTGCTTAACTTGCTGGAATTTTGTGGGCCTGGAGGTTTGGCAAGAATTGTTATCCTAAGGCAATTTTCTCAATGGTGAATGTTAAATCTATAAGGATACATTCACATGGTAACTGTAGTGCTGATGAGAAGCAGTTTTGCAATATGTCAATGCTGCAGTTGTAGTACAAATGCAAACTGAATCCTTGGGGCAAAAGCAAGATCTTTGGGTGTGGTAATCTTAAATCATCAGTTCCCAGAGCATGTTCCTCAGGTTTGATACAAGCAGTGGAGATTTAACTATACAAGTTTAGGATTGTTGAAAAATTGTGCAAAGTTGAAACTGCCTCTCAACAACACTAAACTTGTACTGTTAATCTCCACTACTTGACATGTATTCAACATACCGGGAACATCCAATTAATCTCTATATGTGGCTGCGAGACTCTATGGCGTGCACCTAAGTGCCCTAGAAAGGCAAAATCTCTTAACAATGCTGACAGATGGTTTACAATAAATGTGTTAATAGAAACATGCGTGAGAGCAAGATTGTGTGGAAAAAAACTGAAGAGCACACGATTTATGGAAAACTGATAGCATCAGCGCTTTGGGCTTCAAGTAACCAAAGCTGAGGGGGTGGCGGTGCTTTGAGCACATCTGCATGAAGTGTAAAAAAAGAATACATTTCATAACGAACACTTTAGAAATACCAAAATAGAACAGGAAAACCAAATCATGTTAGCTACAAGCTGTGAAAGCTGAATACATAGAACAGTGGAAAATGTTTTTCCATCTTTGAAGGGGCTGGGGGGGGTGCGACGGACGTGGGCAGCTGCAGCTCGTACTCTGACTGCTACCATTACTGCCTGCAGAGCAATATTTTACTTAAGACCTCTGTTAAATGGCTCCACATATCATTACAAGATAACATATTCCTCATCAAGTCCAGTGTGAAATAAATTATTCAGGAATGTACTTCCATGAGAGGGTCTTCATAGTCTCGTCACCTGGTTATTAAAAAAAGGGATGAACTGGGGGTGGGGTTTACGAGACAAAAACAAAAATAGCTGGAAAAACTCAGCAGTTCTGACAGCATCTGCAGAGAGGAATATAGACAACGCTTCGAGTCCGTATGGCTCTTCATCGAGATGTGGTTTCTATTTCTGGATAGAAAATTGCCTAAAAAGTTACTTAATTAGATTTTATCTCCAACAGTCTTATTTCCTCCAGTCATACCCTAGCCTGGATCCCATTACCTCTAATTAAAATATCACTTTTCCTTAACCAGCTAATTTTGCACTTAAGATGCATCAAACACTACACAATAGGTACAGCAGTAAACTGTAATTATACATTCATCAAAATGATACAAGTTATGAAAAATATGTCCATTAATGTGATTTCTGAACTGCAGCATGGACATTATTATGTGATGGAAAAATGTTTATATGTACTTTTACAAATAATGGTCGTTACTGGGTCATTGACACACCGACAACTAGAATACATGAAAAAAAATGCATTATGTGTTTTCATTTTTCTACTGTGATGATTATATAAGATAGCAATTAAGTTGATGTATGTTACAAGGCTATAGCTTCAGGCAAATTGCAAATTCTGTTAAATTTACCAGGTGTCCCTTCAGATGTTGTAGCGTTAATCTATCATGTCTCCATACAGCAGCTTGCTGAGAAAACTCATTTACAGCATTGCAAGGGTTAAACCAAGATTTATCATCTTTAATTCTCCAACATGACCAACACAGACTCCTGTGCCCGATGTTTAATGTTCTCACTCTTTGCGAAAAAAAAACCCTTAGGAGATTCCCGCAAATGGTGTGATGACTATTCCTTCTTCCACACCCCTCCCATCCCACCAGCTGTGTTAACCTCCTGAACCTCAATTCACCAACACTGAAGCATACAACCCAGGGTATTTCACAGCTCAGCAAGTTGATCCAACGAATAACTGAGTTCTACTGAGGAGGAAACCCCCAGTGTGCTCTGATCCGAGCTGGAGAATAGGAGTGGGCAGCCTCAACACCCTTCGGGTAAGGAAGAGGAGGGAGAAAAAAAAAAACTGGCTGGTGTCCCGATTATCAGCTTATTGCTGTTGAAACTCAATGTGTAGATGTTGAGTAAGATGTAATTAAACTGAATGCTGACACCCCTATAGTCAGCAATCCCACACGAATAGTGGCAAATTACGAGAGGTACTGAGGTCTAAACCTTCAGGAGGCAATGGGAAAATAGGGTAGGACGAGAAAGCAAGAAGTGGATATGTGATGGAAGGTTGTTCACACAAGGCCCCTACAGTTTGGGATGTGTAGCTGATTTCAGCTTTCGTAACACAATGGCTGAATAAATATTGTGATCCCCCGGTTGATTCGGTAAGCTTTTCCAGTGAGTAGGTGAAACATACAGAGCACGAAGCCTGCAGGTTCAACCCCCAAGTCTGTATGCAGTTTGCTGATCTCAGCAGGGCGGCAGTAAAACTGCTGCCAGTGAGCTCAGCACTCCTAGGCTACAAGGGATAAGATAAATTGATCAGATTGCTCTTCCTGATATACATCCCAGAATGCTGGGCAGCAATGTGCATACTGTGAAGGGACAGGAATGGGCCTGGCTGTGACACTCCTTCCCATGGTTCATGCCAGCACTTGCTTTCAAAGCTCAGCCATGAATAATGGCTGCTTGAGAGCACCCTAGCCCAACAACAAGCAGAGAGAATAGTTAAATAAACAATTTTTTTCAATCAGCGTTGGGTCCCAATGTTGTTCCGCTGCTCTCAGCAGTGCCGAATTCACAGCACTCAGAAGCACAGGTCACCAGCTTCAATGCTGGCTGCTAATTAAATTGCACAATTCCACTGAACTCTCACCTCACTGTGCGATCTTACCCTGGCAGTAAGTAACCACACGCAGATGCAAAACTGTGCATTCTTAAGAACTCCATGCTTACTGTGGTGGTTTGTGCGTAGTTTTCACACAAAATGTTTCAAACCTTGGCTTTGAAGAGGAATTGCATTCATACCCCACCCCCCCACCAACCGCATCATCTTTCAAAACAGCAATAAGTCAGTCAAGCCGGTTTTTACTCCAAGCATATTGGGCCAAAGTAAAAACAGAGGCCAGAATATTCCTGTTGGCATGCGGGGGAATGACGCGCAGTGACACCGGGCGAGCGTCCTGACGTCACCGTGCGCCATTGCGATATTTGGGAAGGCGGGCGCGCTATGAGTTTGGATGCGTGCCCGCCATCAATTAACAGGCCAGTTAAGGCCCTTGAGGCAGCAACTGAACCCGATTTTTCACAGCCCGTGTGATCTTCAGGACATTGCACAGGCGCAACGGGTAGGCAGGTAGGAGACATTTATCCAAACCTCATCCACAGGCGGGATAAAAGGGGAGAGTTGGGTCGCGAATGTGATCTTTGAGGGATTCAAGTGTGAAAGTAACTTTTACTTGCCTGAGTGAGCAGGCAGACTTCAAAACTCACACCAGCTACTAGGACAGGAGTAAAAGCCTTGGTCTCTACAGTAGAAATCATTTCTGGGGCCTGCAGCTTTCAGGAAGCCTTTCCTTACACTGAGAATGGGAGTTGTGCTCTCCACTGGAAGCACCTCCTCTGAGGGAGGGAGGGCCAAGAGTCCACATTCAGCCTCCAGGGGAGCCACCTTCGAGAAGAGAGGCACAGGCACAAGGGGTGCAGGGCCAACAGGAAGTGCAAGGCGGAAGAGGCCGCAGAGACGCCACTATCCTGCTGCCAGGGTTTACAGGCGGTGAAGCAGCTAACTCAATATGTCTGAGGTACGGTGCTGAAGGAGGCTCCGTCTCTTAAGGGAGACAGTTAACTCTATCTGTCAGATGATTGGCCCTGAGATCTCCGCAAACTGTGTGCGCGGACACCCCATTCCAGTGGCTCTAAAGGTCACAGCTGCCCTCAACTTCTATGCCTCTGGCTCTTTCCAGGGTCAGTGGGTGATCTCTGCGGAGTCTCCCAATCAGCTGTCCAAACTCGTGTCAAGCAGGTGACCGATACTCTATTCAGGCGTGCATTGACTTTCACCCACTACCGCTGGGATGATGCCAGTCAGACAGAGCGAGCCAGAGGCTTCGCAGCCATTGCTGGCTTCCCCCGTGTCCAGGGTGCTACAGACTGTACACATGTGGCCATCAAGGCACCAGCAGGTGAGCCCAGTGCCTTCGTCAACAGGAAGGGATTCCACTCTATGAACGTACAGATAGTGTGTGATCACGGGATGCTGATTCTACAAGTCTGTGCAAGGCACCCAGGCAGCTCCCATGACGCCTACATCCTCAGACACTCCCAGGTGCCGGGGTTCTTCAGTGCTCCAGCCCGGCTGGATGGATGGCTGCTGGGTGACAAGGGCTATCCCCTCAGAAAGTGGCTCATGACGCCTCTCCGCCATCCAAGAACAGAAGCTGAGCAGCGCTACAATAGGAGCCACACCTCCACAAGGGCTGTGGTGGAGAGAACCATCGGTCTTCTCAAGATGCGCTTCCAATGCCTGGACTGCTTAGGGGGCGCAATCCAGTACCCCCCAGATCACGTGTCGCTGATAGTGGCAGAATGCTGCGCTCCCCACAATCTGGTGCTGGAAAAGGGGGACGCAGTGGATGAGGAAGACGTGGACACAGTTGCTATGGGTGCACACGACGAGTCCAGCAGTGAGTCTGAGAACGAGCACACACAGGAGAATACTGAGGGGGTAGATGCTGACCCGGGCATACTCCAGGGAGGCAGGGACACCCGGGGGGCTTTAATCCAAAGAACCTTCAGCTAGCACACCACAGATGGACCTTCAACACACGCCCGGGCTGCAGGCTCCACACTCGATACCTGAGTGCTAAATCAACCTGGGTAATAACATTAACTAAGGCCCTTATCAATAAAGCTCAATGTCAAACAACTCACTCATAACATCATGGGCTTCCCGTACACATGCAGAAGTAAGGAATCACCCTGAGGCATGGCAACATGTCAAGATTTATTGAGCAAACAAAAATTCATAAAGCAAAACAAAAACAGTGTTGGTCATCACACTGAGTCTTTGACTAAGTACTATGGGCCAACATAAAAGCACCAGTGAGAAACTCGTGGTATGTCCAAGGTGCCTTAAATTTACGCTTACGGGTGCTATGTCTAGGTGCTGTCCCCTCACTGGCACTGGAACCTGAGACAGCCTGCTCACCGTGGTGTCCTGTTGGCCTCGATGACCTTGGCGGACGTCCTCTGGCCCGTGGAATATTTGATGGCCCCACCTGGGAGGGAGCGGCCCGTTCCACAGCTGGCATTTCCCCAGTCGCTGCAGCCTCATCGGATGCCACGGTCACTGGCAGAGGGGCGGAGGAGCTGCTGCCCTCATCCGGAGCGCCCCGAGAGGAGCCCGCAGAGATGACAGGCAGCTGCTGCGCTGACGTGAGGTCGCTTTGGATCTCCCTGCTCACCGTAGTTCGATGGGCACCGCGCTGGGAAACTTGGTGCCCAGATCATCTCCCACACTGACACAGACCACTGTGGCCAATGCCGCTGTGAGGGCTTGCAAGTGCGAGCACAACCCCAGGAGGACCTGATTGCTCTCCTGGAGGTGTCCCTCCACGAGAGTCGCCACTCTCTCCATGGACGAAGCATGGCGCTCAGCCATGAGCTTCGTTGCATCGGTGATGCTCTGCGTGGATTCCTCCAGCACGGGCACCATGCCACGCATAGCCTCATGTATCTGTGCCAGATTGTCCCGCATACCCTGCTGCACTTCCAGCGTTTGTTGCCTCACGGACGACTCCAGAGCCACATCATCAGCCACCGACCAAGCAAGTATCTGGTCCCCAGCAGTCCTCCGACTGCCGGTGCCCTGGGCACTCTGTCTCTGTCTGCACCTCAAGCGAGTGTGAAGTGCCCTCACGGCTGTGCCCCGGCACACTAGCCGAATATCTAATTCCCACCGAGGTGCTAGTATCTGCACTGGTGCCTGCCTGGCTGAGATGGTGTGACGCTGGTGAGTGCATTTGCTCAGGGGCTTCAGGGGTGAGAGGTGGGCCCTCTGTCTCCTCCTCCCAGCCCTGCCCCGGTGATGCTGAAAGGAAGGAAAAGGACATTTGATTAGTTACAGTGCAGGCAATGTCAATGTGCATGCCGCTCCCCCAGATCATTATGCGCTCATCCTTCCATTATCAATGGTAAACCCATGTTGTTACGTTCAATCAGAGCATTCTGCAGTGTCATGGCTGCTGTGACACACATGGTGATCTGACTGCCCGCCAGACACACCACCCCGTGGCACCCCAGCCTCACCGCCACTGGTGGACTTGGGGGCATGGTGCCTCTTAAAGTCCATGGCCTGCTGCTTGAGAGGCATAAGAATGGCCAACTAGGCCTGCCCTCCGCCAGTTCGCATTCATTCCGATGCTTTGTGCGCAGTCTTTTCCTGAAAATGAGAGAGGAGCATTGATTAGTCCAGCCTGCACCTGTATTCCCATCGCATCCCTGCCAACCCAGCCAGACTGGCACATTGCAGGACTCCAGTTCTTTGTCACCCTGCAGCTGACGCACACTCACCCAAACAACCAAACAAGCCAGAGCTGACCACCCCTCCACCCCCATCAGCCAAATGCTGCCTCCTTCATATGTGGCACCACAAGGAGGCACATGTGGAGCGCAAACACCAAAAGGTGGATAGGTGCCCCGCCAACTGGAAGCTCCACTCCCAGCATCTTAGCACTCTGACTTCAACATGCTTCCCAGTACCAGCACTCTGCCTAGGTGCAGACCCTTGACTTTCAACCCCATTCTATACTCTGGGTGTCAGGGTCACACATGGTGTGGATGCAGAACATATCCTAGCACAACCCTCTCAGGGTGAATTGGGCATGGGAAATCTCTGCTGTCACACCCAGCGAGGGATCCATGCCGTGAGGGATTCAATGACATTACTGTACTCAGAGCTGGCGGGGGTTGGGGGGGGGGGGGGTGATGGCTGCATTAAATAACTTGAGGCAACGTGGTACTCACCCTTCCCGAGTGCAGGAGATCATTGAGCCTTTTGCAGCACTGTGCATGTGCACCGCACCACATCATGGGAGCTAACACTCTCGGCCACCTCCTCCCAAGCACGTTTCGTCAGGTGGGGGGGGTTGGGGGGGCCTCCGCCTCCTGTCCCTCGGAAGGAGGACCTCCCACTGCAGTGCCACCTCCTCCAGGAGGGCAGCTAGGCACTCATCTGAAAAACGAGGGGCACACTGCCCCGCTGGCCTACCCTCCGGCCTGACCTGGCCTGCCCCAATGGCCTACCCTCTGGACTTGCCTCACCTCCATTGCCCCTCTGCAGAGCCCCTTCACCCAGCCATCGCGAGCAGCCTTTCCCAGGCTGCCAGGCCTTCCTTTATAAAGGCCGTCGGGTCACCAATGGACCCGGTGGGATGAGCACGCCCGCCTCCGCCCACCCGCTCCCGGGAGTTGTGAAGTATGCTGGGCGGGCCTTAACTGACCCGCCCGCGTAAAAATGGCGGCGCGGACCCGATTGCCCGCTCCCGCTTGGCCCGCCATGGGGAAAATTCTCCCCAGAAAATTCCAGAAACACACACAGCAGGTTAGTGAACCTCTGAAAGAAAATGTCAGATTAATGTGCTTCTGATTCTTTCAGTAATTCAGATAAAAAAGAGTCCCATCTAAAACATTAACTTACCCTGCTCTAAATGCTGACTGACCTGCTTTGCATTTACTGTTTTTGATTTTGATTCCTAGCATTTGTAACTTCTCTCTTCTGGCACTGATGTACAATAGCTACTAATCTCGGATCGGCCGTTATTCTACTGATTTGCAGTTGGAAGCATTTATTTATACCCCAAGTCCAAATCTTCACAGATGTGTGCTTATACCCAGGCACAGATACTCATCACAGCTGACAAATATTATATACATTCAGCAAATAATCGATTCCTCAAAACTTTTAAATCAGTTCTCTCAGTCTATAAAATTCAACGTTTAAATTAACCCTGAATACATTTAAAACTCTGGTTGACAGCACACCAGAGTATTGGCCCTGTGCTGTCAAGTCAAAGTAGCACGAGATGGTCTTCTCCATGATATCTCATACTGCTCCTCTGCAGTATTCCTCACTGAGAGCGAGTACTCTTCAGTCGCTTTTCCTTTGCAGAGTACTCGCTCTCAGTGAGGAATACTAGCTTCTACTGTATCAGCTAAAGTCACAAGTTTAAGAAATTCTTTATGGCTTTACACAAAGTGCTACCTACTGAATAAAGATGCAGATTTCACGTTTCTTTAAAGAATTAGTGGATCGTTTGTCCGTGGTCTCGAGCGCGATCATGATGCTTGCTCCTTTAGGATCACTACACAAGTTCTCCCTATGAGGAAATGGTTTAAATAGGAAAAGCCAGGTAACTACAGCTGCTTATAATTTGCTGGACTCCACTGCCAGGTTTAGTGTACTAGCCTTAAAGCCACAGGCCAAATTGGCAGCTGAAAAATCACATCCACAGTTAAAGCCTGAAATTGCTCCTTGACAGTACTTTGCTTTTAACATTGGCATATTTTCCAAACATACACCGCTGCACATATGTTTAAACTAATTGAATCAATAAAACTGCTCATGAAAAGTTGAATGGTAGGCTGTTTTATTAGGATAAGACAGTGTCATTCCAATTGTCAGAGAATTTTGTAGATTGCAATGTGCAGGCCCATTGCAGCCTGCAGCACAAAAACAACCAAATTTTTAAAAGGATATTTTGCATATGTATGCGATGTGTGAAGGCTGCATAGTGTTAGCTACATGCTAGAGACACTGTAAAGACTGTCTACAAGAAACCTACCTCTCTTTGGGTAATGATTGTAGGAAGTACTGCCGCAGAGATACATGTCCTGCTCATGCGTCACATTTTGTAGAGCTATCCTGGAGATCAGTGGATAATGGATCTCATACACCCTTACAGCTTTACCTGATGGGTCTACCAGTGCTTCTGTAGCATACAGGCTACAACAACTTCTACTGTCAGCTGCAATAGATTACATCCTCCATAATGCCAAACACAATCTCATCACAACAAATGTGGACCAAACTGGACAGTCTAATTTTCAGACCCTGCTCAGAACTTGAGTAGTACCAGCCAGTCTGGAGTCCTTTCCTAGATAGTCACTGACCCAGTCACTGACCCAGAAATTTCTCGCAAGTCGCCATCATTGGCGGCCGTTCCTCAACTCGAGGATGATGTCTACTCAGGATCGTGAGTTTCTGCCATGGGTCTTCATGTGAGTGAACAAGCAGATTCTCAACCCAGATTTCTTTTGAGCACATGGGGCAGTGTGTTCCATGAGCTAGTAAGGTCTGGAGTGCAGAGTTTGCTTCCTTTTCTGCTGCCGCTCTGTTTTATTATTAGGTGGACTTTGAAATGTTTTCTTTGTCCTCCCCTGGAACATTGGCCATTTGAGAGCTGAGGGAACAGGACCCAGTGGTGGAGAAGGTTTTCTGCTATCCGGACATAAACTGGGACTTTCCCCGGCGGCAGATGCAGCGAGCCATTCAAATCTCCATTGACTTCTTCGGGATCAGAAGGTCCCGCCGGCAGGAAGGGCCAGAAAATCCCATCCATATTGTCCCGTCCATCGAAATTGATTTTGTAGGAGTTTTGCCTGAATGTCTGTGGAGTTGGCTTCAAGGGGGACACTAGCATTTGTTCGCTGGTCCTCCCATTGTTTCAGAAGAACGTGGCAGAGGCACTGCTGATAAATTTCTCCAGCAATCGTGTTGCTGGAAGCCTATTGTACAGAGCACTGGTCAACACAATACCCCTGCACTGTAGTGAGACCTAGACTGTGTATCACAAGTCCCCAAGGAGATCAAAATCGTGTCACAACCGACAGCATTAACTCCAACTCAACCCCCCACCCCCATACCCCACCAATCTGCCACGAAAGGGAATGACCCAATTTTGCAAAGCCTTCAATAGTTAGGACTTAACCAAGGACTTAACCAAATGAATCCTGGGGCTATCAAATTATGCTGACTGCAAGTAGCTAGATGGGCTCAGGATGTGTGCATCTATACAGGCTACCCCAGTGTACCTATGTATGCCTTAGAAGTACCTTGCAACAAAAGTGTAAGCTGAGTTCACAAAATGCACTTGTAGATACTCTAAGGAAATGAAACCTCAAAGTAGTCTTAATGTAACCACTTAAACCCTTTTGTAAGTGTTTATGGCACATTAACTTCTTTTGCTACAAGAAGCTATTAACTATTTCAAAGGCAGAGAAATTTAAGGTGGAAATTTCAGAGGTCAGGACCCAGGCAGCTGAAAGCATGATCACCACTGGTGCAGCAATTATTTGTAAGAGGCCAGAATGAGGGGAGGATAGGAATCATTTTACGGTACTAGGGTTGGAGAAGGTTAAGGTTTAAAACAACAACTCGAGTTTATTTAATCAGCTTTAATGCAGTAAATCTTCCAAGGCAGTTTACTAGAGCAATTACCAAACAAAACTTGACAATGAGTCACATAAGGCATTACATTATGGCAGACGGCCAAAATCCTGGCCAAAGAGATGGGTATTAAAGAGCGGTGTTATGGAGGTGGACGTAGGTGGTCAAATAGGATGCCAAATCTGGGAGTGGTCTGGGAGAGAGGGGTCAGTGGCCAGGGAAAGGAATTTATGACAGGAACTGAAACAATAGCTTCACATTTAGCATATTAAATTGGAGCAAATTTCTCCACATCCAGAATAGGGTGCTAGGCAATGTATGTGACAAATCAGAGGCAGTGGAGGGGTTAGGAGAAGTGGAGGGGAGGTAGAGTGGGGTATTGCCAGTGTACATGTGGAACTGACCTGCTTTCCGATAACATTGCAGAGATGCAGGTAGATGAGAAATAGGAAAGGCCAACGAATAAATCTTTGGGGAATCCAGAGATAATGGTGCTGGAGCAGGAATAGAAGCCCTTACATGTGATTCGCTGGCCATGACTAGATAGATAGGAATAAAACCAGGAGAGAGCAGTCCCACCTGTTAATAGGATCCAAGCCAGCTGGTGAAGCAGAAACCAAGACACAGCATTTTACTTGATTGAGAGAGTGTATTGACTTGTGAAGTCTCTCAGCTTTCCTTCCACAAAACCCAGTGTCCCAGCTATCCCCTATTTATATATGTTCAATTAACACTCATCACCTGTTTTCCTTAACCTTAGCAATGTACTTTGGCAAGGTATTAACATCTCCCAACTGGACAATGGACGGGAGGCATCGAAGGAGGATGGTGTGGTCAAAGGTGATAGACGGGTCCTGAAGGATGAACAGGGTTAGTTTATCATGGTCACAGTCACAGAATGTCAATTTTTCAAAGATAGAGGATATATTTAGTGAATCTCAACTAGCACTGAGCACAGAATGTCAGAGGGCATACAGTTCTAAAAGGATTGGAGCATTGAACTATAATTTAACACACAAATTTATCAACCTTCTACATGTGCAACTTTGCTTTTAATACTATATTGGGGTAATATTGTTCTGTGGTCAAGTGATACCATGGCCAACAAATTTAGAGGCTGATTGTTCTTGGCAGATATGCAGAATGTCAATTCAAATTGGCATTCTTTTTTAAATCAGTGACACAAACATTTCTACATGCAATACTTGAAGTCTAATAAACACAGATATACAATTAGAAAACTTGCTGTGGCATTTCTAACATATCAGAGGATGTGTTGTTTTACAATGTCAGGAACATTGTGCAATGTAAAGGTTTAGGAGCATTTCCCTGTATGGCTATAACGTCTAATTACTGTTAAATAAATACACGGGGCAAGTTCTGTGCACACTGGGCCAATTAAGTGACTGTAACCATTAAAGTGTCCAGATGCCAGAAACCATCTCCACTGCCGAGTCTGGTTTTCTCAACTTTTGAATGGCCAATGTTCCAGGGCAGGGCAAATTTGGAATGGCAACAACTTGTCCTTCAAGTTGCATCACACTTTGATTTCCAACACCTAAAATGATGAGACAGAGAAGGTAAGAAAAGGAAGCAAATTCTTCACTCTGGATTCCATGATTCCCTTCAGCCGCCAGTTTTGGGTTGGGGATCATGGCAGGTCATGACCCGACGCTCACTAAAACTGACCTTGGGTTCACAACATAAATCCTTGCTAGGAATTCAAATTTCCCTTCCCATGGTATGTTTGTGGAGGAGGATGGGTTCCTGTTGGCTGTGGGAACCCCGCCAGGTAAATCAGTTTGTAAACCTGGCGGGGGGAGAAGCCTGTTGTGGAGTTAGAAACCTTTTCACAGTTAAGTTTAAAAGATCTTGCCAATGACTCCACATATCCCCATACTCCCTCACATCCCTTCCACACCCCCTCCAACCTCCATATCCACCCTTCCAGCATCCACTATGTACAAAACCAACGGAGCATTGGCACGTCTTGAAACGCTTCTACAACTGAGAGAATAAGCAAACACGCTTTGAAAATCTTCTTAATAGGAAACAAAACGGTCACCTTAGAATCTAGTGAAGGTGTAGTTCAAACAGTTGGTCATAGTATCAACAGGAAAAAAAGCTTTAATCCTCTCAACACCTCTTAATCTTGCCCAAATAAACAAACAGGCATTGAAAAAACCTCCCTGCCTCTTTATTACAACCTCCTGAATCACTATAACCCCTTCTCCCTAGGTCACTATTAACCCCCCACCCTCAGTCTGTATTGCCCCAGGGTCACTATAACCCCTCTCCCCGTCACTATTACCCCTCTCCAAGTCACTATTACCCCTCTTCCCGTCACTATTACCCCCTCCAAGTCACTATTACCCCTCTCCAAGTCACTATTACCCCTCTCCAAGTCACTATTACCCCCTCCAAGTCACTATTACCCCTCTCCCAGTCACTATTACCCCTCTCCAAGTCACTATTACCCCCCTCCAAGTCACTATTACCCCTCTTCCAGTCACTATTACCCCCTCCAAGTCACTATTACCCCTCTCCCAGTCACTATTACCCCTCTCCAAGTCACTATTACCCCCCTCCAAGTCACTATTACCCCCCTCCAAGTCACTATTACCCCTCTTCCAGTCACTATTACCCCCTCCAAGTCACTATTACCCCCCTCCCAGTCACTATTACCCCTCTTCCCGTCACTATTACCCCTCTCCAACTCACTATTACCCCTCACCCCGGTCTCTATCTCCCTCCTCCCCGCGGCCTTACCGTTGACGGTCGGATCCTCTCCGTAAACATCATCTCCGACCCTCGCGGCCGCCATGGCCGCTCTCATTGCCGGGCCCGGCCTGGTCACCGTGTCGCTCCGCAGGTCCACGGTCCGTACCGGCCTCCCGGAGCCGGGGCCCTGGCGCTGGGGGAAGGCTGGGAGCAGCGCCGGCCGGAGCCGCCGCCTCAGGAACGCGGGGAGCATGGAGCGGGGGCCGGGGGCCCGGTCTCGGGGAAGCCGGGGGGTTTCCTACGGTCTGGGGCGGAGGGATGGTCCAACTTCAGTTACTGACCGTCCTTAAATGGGCAATGAGACATCTGACTGATTTTAGGAGGGGAAGGGGGGGGGGGGGGAGTGGGGGGAGGGGGGGGAGAGGAGAGGGGGGAGGGGGGGGGAGAGGAGAGGGGGGAGGGGGGGGGAGAGGAGAGGGGGGAGGGGGGGGGAGAGGAGAGGGGGGAGGGGGGGGGAGAGGAGAGGGGGGAGGGGGGGGGAGAGGAGAGGGGGGAGGGGGGGGGAGAGGAGAGGGGGGAGGGGGGAGGGAGGAGAGAGGGGAGGAGAGGGGGGGGGAGGGGGGGGAGGGGGGGGGAGGGGGGGGGAGGGGGGGGAGGGGGGGGAGGAGAGGGGGGGGGAGGAGAGGGAGGGGGAAGAGGGGGGGGGAGGAGAGGGAGGGGGGGGGAGGAGAGGGAGGGGGAAGAGGGGGGGGGAGGAGAGGGAGGAGGGGAGAGGGAGGAGGGGGGGAGGAGAGGGGAGAGGGAGGAGGGGGGGAGGAGAGGGGAGAGGGAGGAGGGGGGGAGGAGAGGGGAGAGGGAGGAGGGGGGGAGGAGAGGGGAGAGGGGGGAGGAGAGGGGAGAGGGGGGAGGAGAGGGGAGAGGGGGGAGGAGAGGGGGGAGGGGGGAGGAGAGGGGGGAGGGGGGGGGAGAGGGGGGGAGGGGGGAGGGGGGGAGGGGGGGAGAGGAGAGGGGGGAGGGGGGGGAGAGGAGAGGGGGGAGGGGGGGAGAGGAGAGGGGGGAGGGGGGGGAGAGGAGAGGGGGGAGGGGGGGGAGAGGAGAGGGGGGAGGGGGGGGAGAGGAGAGGGGGGAGGGGGGGGAGAGGAGAGGGGGGAGGGGGGGGAGAGGAGAGGGGGGAGGGGGGGGAGAGGAGAGGGGGGAGGGGGGGAGAGGAGAGGGGGGAGGGGGGGAGAGGAGAGGGGGGAGGGGGGGGAGGGGAGAGGGGGGAGGGGGGGGAGGGGAGGGGAGAGGGGGGGAGGGGGGGGAGAGGGGGGGAGGGGGGGGAGAGGGGGGAGGGGAGAGGAGAGGGGAGAGGAGAGGGGGGAGGGGAGAGGAGAGGGGGGAGGGGAGAGGAGAGGGGGGAGGGGGGGGAGAGGAGAGGGGGGAGGGGGGGGAGAGGAGAGGGGGGAGGGGGGGGAGAGGAGAGGGGGGAGGGGGGGAGAGGAGAGGGGGGAGGGGGGGGAGAGGAGAGGGGGGAGGGGGGGGGAGAGGAGAGGGGGGAGGGGGGGGGAGAGGAGAGGGGGGAGGGGGGGGGAGAGGAGAGGGGGAGGGGGGGAGAGGAGGGGGGGAGGGGGGGAGGGGAGGGGGGGAGAGGAGAGGGGGGAGGGGGAGAGGAGAGGGGGGAGGGGGGGGAGAGGAGAGGGGGGAGGGGGGGGAGAGGAGAGGGGGGAGGGGGGGAGAGGAGAGGGGGGGAGGGGGGGGGAGAGGAGAGGGGGGAGGGGGGGAGAGGAGAGGGGGGAGGGGGGGGAGAGGAGAGGGGGGGGGGGAGAGAGAGGGGGGAGGGGGGGGAGAGGAGAGGGGGGAGGGGGAGGAGAGGAGAGGGGGGAGGTGGGGGGAGAGGAGAGGGGGGAGGGGGAGGAGAGGAGAGGTGGGAGGGGAGAGGGGAGGGAGGGGGAGGGGAGAGGGGAGGGAGGGGAGAGGGGAGGGGAGGTGGCGGGGAGAGGGGGTGGGGGACAGCAGGATTTGAATCAGAGTTCACTTGATCTGTAGCCAAATGCTCTCCCACTGAGCTATACACCCCCTCACCTCATGAACTGGAGCTCCCACCTGGGAACCCGGTATTGGGGCAAAGCCTCACCTTTGGAGAATCAAACAGCATTTCCCTCCACCCCTCAGAGAGCAGGTCTGGAGTGAGAGACAAAAGGGAACCCAGGCAGGGTGATGCAACTGAAGAAGGTTTTGAAATAGATTGGATGAGACCAGGGAGGGATTGAAGATGAGGACCAGCAACCTGAATTTTCTGTATTGGGGTACAGGTAGCAAGTGGAGAATAAGAAGGTCGGGAGTGATTTGGGCGAGTAGGTCTCAGTGTGGGGAGATATGAACCCTGGGGTTTTGGCTAAGTTGGGAGTTTGTGGAGGAATGAGGCCAGCGAGCTCCATCAAAAATAGCAGCAGAAACAAAATGGGATTGGAGACAGGTAATTGTGCAGATAATTTAAGGCAATTGACTGGAAAGTGCAGATGGGGGAGAGTAAAATAACTGAAGCTGCTGTTATTTTCTGGGGGCCAGCCCAGACTGTCTTTTATGAACCTTTTGGAAGGCTTATTGAATTCTTTTCTAATGCACTGCGATTTATAGGATCACACATGACATCTCCACCTGATGACTGTTTCCAGTCCTCTATTGTGCAGAACTTGGCGGAACCCACATTACATATCGTTCCTGCCACTTGGCCCTCACTCATTCCATGAAAAGTTAACTCTTGTTACTGGAAGTTTCTCTAGAATGGCATCTCTTTGACTTTTATTATTTTAACAAGCTTGTAGGGGTTATTTCAAGGTCAGATAAAAAAAAGCAGGCAATAACTGGATTTCCTTTTATGTAAATTTTAAAAATATTTTTCAGCTGGGATTTGTTGATGTTTTGTTTGCAATGTAACATTTGGTACATGATGAAACAAAATGTTTAAATAATCTAACTAGCCTGTTATCTGGTCAACATTGAGGCAAAAAGTAACATGCCCCAAACAAAACAAACGAGAAGTGTTTTTCAATAGAATAGAGGACGTTTTGTCATCAGTTTAACTTAAAAGGAAAAGTTAGTTGCTAATGTCTTACCTGATCACTCACTAACACCAAGAACAACTTGTATTTATTTAGCGCTTCATTCTATCAAAACATCCCAAGGCACTTCAAAGGAGCATTGTCAAAGAAAACTTGAAACAGTGCCACATAATGGGATGTTAGGTCAGATGACTGAAAGCTTAGTCAAAGAGGTAGGTTTTAAGGATTGTTTTAAAAGAAGAAAGAGAGGTTTATGGAGGGAATTCGAGGGCTTTACTGTCTTGGTAGCTTACGGTACAGCCACCAATGATAATGTGATTAAAATCAGGGTTCCTTAAGAGGCCAGAATTAGAATAGTGCAGATATCTCAAAGGGTTGTAGGGCTGGAGGAGGTTACAGATACTGGGGCCGGGGTGGGGGTGCTTTGATGATGTGAGGCCACTGTGGGATTTGAAAACAAGAACGAGAATTTAAAATTGAAGGCCCAAAACTTCCAATCTCCGGTGGGGGGGGTACCCCAAAAGATGCGCTGGAGGACCCCTCCTCCCCACTGGAAATGCCCAGGTAAGGATTGCACGGCAATTGCCCGGGAAGTTCATTCTGCACTCAGAAGCACCCAATACTCCAATTTAAATTGCAGTCTTTGGATAGCTCTGACTGTCTTATAGGAATAGTTACCCAGGAAAAGTTAGAAGAATTAAAACTATTCCTAATTTCTGGGTTACTATTGTACAGAAACCCCGACTACCTTCCCATATCCCTCCTGACTACCCTACCCAGCCACCCCCCCACCTCCACCCCCACCCCCCGACTAGACCCCCACCCCCGGCTTCCCTCACTGACCACCCCACCCTCCCATTGAGCGAGCCCCCACTGACCACCCGACCACCTCAGCCCGACATCCCCCCTCCCAACCGACCCACTTACCTTCCATACTTACCTTCTTCCTGGCTTCTCAAACTGGCTGGGCCTTAAACTTACCTGTTTTATGGCAGCTGGTGCCATAAAAAGGGAGGCTTATCTTCCTTACCCTCAACTCTCCAGCGCTTGACTGAAGGCCTCTGATGCCTTCTGCGCTGCACTTCTCTCACCCAGCCTGAGTCGGAAGGTTGGGTGGGAAAGGTGTGGCTGCATTTCAGTGTAAGTAACTAGGAGCGGAGCGGCAATCCGACTGTAACTGCCACTCCACGGAAATCATGGCCTGAGATGTTGCTTAACCAGGAACCAGTGTAGGCCAGTGAGCACAGGGGTGATTGGTGAACAGGACTTGGTAGAAGTTAGAACATGAGCAGCAGAAATTTGATGCCACTTTTTCAGATGGTGGGAAGTAGTTGGCTGGCCAGGAGTGCATTGGAATAGTTGAGTCCAGATGTAACTGAGGCATGGATGAGCGTTTCAGCAGCAGGTGGGCTGAGGCGGGGGTGGAGTCAAATGATGTTACGGAGGTGGAAATAAATAGTCTTCGTGATGGCGCAGTTAGTTGGTTGGAAGCTCATCTCAGGATCAAACGCAGCACCAAGGTCGCTTGGAACTGTGAGGAGAATAGTGATAGACTTCAAGCAGAAATAGAAATGCTGGTTGATTGGATGGACGCATGGTAGATGAAATTTAATGCAGAGAAGTATGAAGTGATACATATTGGTGGGAACAATGAGGAAAGGCAATGTAAAATAAAGGGTGTGATTCTAAAGGGGGTGCAGGGACCGAGAGACCTAGGGGTATGTGCACACATTATTGGAGTTGGCAGGACAGATTGGGAAAGTGGTCAATAAGGCTCACAGGATCCTGGGTTTTATAAATAGAGGCATAGCGTACAAAAACAAGGAAGTTATGATGAACTTTTATAAAACACTGGTTCTGTCTCAGCTGGCATATTGTGTCCAATTCAGAGAACCACATTTTAGGAAGAATGTGAAGACCAAAGAGAGGATGCAGAAAAGATTCACAAGAATGGTTCCAAGGATGAGGGACTCCAGTTACATGGATAGATTTGAGAAGCTGGGGTTATTCTCCTTAGAGAAGAGAACGTTGACAGGAGATCTGATAGAGGTGTTCTAAATCATGAGGGGTCTAGATCCCTAGCGGCAATGTTCCTTTGCCGGGTCAAAATCCTAGAACTTCCTTCCTAACAGCACTGTGGGTGTACCTACACCAGGTGGACTGCAGCGGTTCAAGAAGGCGACTCACTACCACCTTCTTAAGGGCAATTAGGGATGGGCAATAAATGCTGTCCTAGCCAGTGACACCAACATCCCATGAAAGAATTTTAAAAAGACAGTGTTGATGATAGAGAGAAATTGTTCTCACTTGTGGTAGGGCCGAGAACCAGAAGACACCAATATACAGTGAATGACAAAAGGACCAATAGCAACATGAGGCAAAGCTTTTTTAAGCAGGGAGTGGTTATAACCTAGAGAGCACAGCCTGAAAGTGTGGTGGAGGCAGGTTCAACTGTGGCTTTCAAAACGGAATTGGATAAGTACCTGAAGAGAGAAAATTTGCAGGGCTATGGGGTAAGGGCTGAGCAGTGAGACTAGCTGATTTGCTCTCGTAGAGAACTGGCACAGATGTGCTGGAACAAAAAAACAGAACTTGGGATTCTGATCTTTATAGCCAGGTGCCACATTGCATTTGGAGCCTTTGGAGTTGCACATTACTGTTTTCCTAAAAAAAAACTGGAGTTAGGCTGTTGCAGTCAGAATGGACAGAGAGGGATTTTCACTCTGCTCCTGTTACCCAATATGAATGTGTCATGAGCAGCTGTGAATCAACCTGATTCGACCTGCCCGGCTTTGAAGTGGTAAAAGTACGTTGAATATAGTAGTGCAATGTGATCTAATGGTGATAAAATATGAAAAGTATTGCTGCACAAAGTTGTGATGTTCAAGTTGGTTGTCAGTGGCCCTGTGAGCAATGGTTCTGAAATTGGCCCAAGGACATCCTGAGTACAGAACTTCCTTTTAAAGACATTTGTCAAAATATGGAAATCTTTGAGAATTGAATTTCCTTTCCAGCTTTTAAGATATACGTCTACAGCAGGCGTTCTCTTTAATGTTCTCGGACACACCACAAACCATGAATCAGGCACTGTTCATAACTTCTTCTCAAACAGGATTAATTGGGCCTCCTGCAAAGAAAAGTGGAGGGGGGGGGGGATCTTCCTGTTGATTTTTAAACCTTTATCTCAGATGTCTTCCTCATGCTCAGTTCCAACGATCATCCACAGAAGTGAGCCATTAATCCCAATCAACCTTAATGTGCCTTTACTTCACTAATATTTAGCTATTGGTATGGGTTTTAGGAACTGAACATAATGCCTTATTGGAAATAACATATACCCTCTCATGATTGCTTTGACTTCAAAAGTGGTAATATAGAACCTCTAACACACCATTGCTTGGGCTATAAACTAGTAGCGTTATTCACAGTCAATTGACCTGTAAGGTTTTCCTTTGGAATATAGAAAATAACAAGAGTTGCCCTTCCTCAAATTGACCCCAATATTAAATTGGTTTTGAACAAAAGTCTCTGACTATAGCTTTTGTGGGGATTTCTTCTAGCCTTCCACAGAGTACACTTGCCTCTCCCGGTCACTACTGGCTCCAAGAAGGGGCAAGTCTG
Organism: Cetorhinus maximus; assembly: GCF_964194155.1. Taxonomy (NCBI): domain Eukaryota; kingdom Metazoa; phylum Chordata; class Chondrichthyes; order Lamniformes; family Cetorhinidae; genus Cetorhinus; species Cetorhinus maximus. The sequence continues at coordinate 45,649,754 of NC_135902.1, read as the reverse complement.
TTTGAGAAATACTTTCTGAATCCTTTAGAATGCAACTAGTGGACAAGGGAGATCAAATGTATCACTCACAATTGTACCACACAGCCAAACAGGATGTGTGGCGCAATCAGGAGAGAAATGTTTGTGATCTCCTTTGTTCACCAGTTACATTCCCAGAATCTGGCTCCATATCGAGAATTTGGGAAGGTTATTTAATCAAAGAGCCAAGATGGGTTACTGCCCATTGAATGTGAGTAATTCAATCATCACATAATTGTGACTGTTCCCATTGAGCTCTCATCTGAGTTATTGGAGATGCTTATGTGTAGAACAATGCTAGTAGCATTGCACTAACAACAATTGCATATTAAAAAAACCTTTCATTGCAATGCAGTACGCCCCAGCTGCCACATCCCTGTTTGTACAAATTCGCCTCAATCAGCCAGACTGGGTCATTGCTTTGAATGAACCTGGATTTAACCCCATAGATACTGTGTAGACAAAAATACTTTCATTTTGTTGCATTTCCTAATATTTCTATACATGCAGGTGCATATAGCAGGAGGCTTCCTATAGTAGCGCAGGTACAGGAATACTCCAATCCCAACTCCATTTAGTCATCTTAATTCCAAATTCCTTGATATTTAACAAAAATCCATCAATCTCGGCCCTGAAAGCTCTAATTGCACCAAACTCCATAGCCTTTTGGGGAGCAAAATTCAAGATTTCTATCATCCTTTTTTGTGAAAAGGTGCTTCTTGATTCCCCTCTTAAATGGCTGTGCTCTTATCTTAAGATTATATCCCCTCACTCTTGATTCACCCATTGAATGGAATGATTTACGATTTTTAATCAGATCACGCCTCAATCTTTATATTCAAGGGTATGCGAGTCAAGTTTATGCAAACTGTCCTCATAATTTAACCCTCGAAGACAAAATAATAAATGTTTTTGTTTGATAAGGTGCTGCCACTTGTAATTGCTGGCAACTGTATTCTAAACTTTGTCTTCATTTCTAGGCTTCAACATTTGTAGGTGCCCTATAGTCTTATTTGTAAAGGAGTTTCCAGGCAGTGATTAAAGTGTAATCTCTCAAGGGGTTTATCTCTCCCTGTCTCCCCCACTCCCCGGTTTATGTATCTTTGCCATATCACTTGCACAATTTGCTTCCAGCCACAAGTTCTGGGCTCCTCCACCTTGCAACTGTTAAAATTTCGCAAATACTTGATCAAATAAAATAAAGAATTTTTAGTTACATAGCACCCCTCATAACTTCTGAACTCCAAAAGCGCTTTGCAGCCAATGGAGTACAGTATTTTCAAAGTGTAGACACTGTTGTACTGCAGACAAATCATGTGTGCCTTCTAATTGAACGAAATGGCAATAAAACTGTCTTTATCTTTACCTTGCGCTTATGGGATTCGTTGAACGTTTATTGAACATCCACAAAGTCCAAAAGAATAGAAATTTTAATGAACAAAAAAGAGCAGCGTGAGATCTAATTGCTTGAGTAAATTAGAGGGTAATTGTTCTTAAGGGCATCCTGATGGATGGTTTCTGGTGCTCGCAATATTTTTCTTCGTACTGGAAATGACTGACTGTTTTCCCTTTGATATTTCTTTTATGAATAGAAAAATTTGGTTGAGATATATAAGATGAAACTTCTGTCTATTTCTTGCAGATCTATTGTGGAATTGCTCTTGTTTCATTGCTTAATATTGGGGCAGACGCAGGGGATAATTTTAAGTGGCAGTGTTTCAAACAGGTGACCCATCCAATCCCATCAAGTACCTGCCCAGTGGGTTAGTTTAAAATTTTACCCATGGTGCTTTCTAACAACAGAAAATACGTATGAACATATGCATTAGGAGCAACAGTAAACTACTCGGCCCCTCGAGCTTGCTTGGCCTATTATTCTGTTGCTAAGCTGGGGCAGTGCTTAGTATGACCTGGCCCTCCAGCACCTCCATTTTTGGAAGGAGGTAATTACAGCATGACACCTACAGTTTCCATTATGAATTTTATATAGAAAGTTTTGATGGGAAAAGTTGACACAGGGAATGCACACAAATGTATTGTATTATAAACAGATATATTAGCATGTAGCCCATGTCATGCTGAGATGACATAGGCATTAACTGAAGGAATATTTCTCCAGATCTGAAATGCCTTGAGACAAAATTATAGCACAATCACAATAATTCATTAAAGCTGTTCCTAGCATCCAGGAAGCAAGCAGCAACTGAGCATTTACCTCCTTATGTAACTACTAAACCAGGGAGACATCTCTTGTTGGATTCTCCATAATAAATTCAACATATTTATGTTCATGAATGTAAGGCCCTTTCTTATTTAAAGCCTAGGATATTATGGGCAAGATTTTAACTTATTCAAAACCCATTCACATAGATAGTTAAAATCAGGCTGTATATGTCAATATACTTTCACCCTATTTCACCACCTTATTGCTTGAACACTATCCATTAGTAAAACACATACTGGGGAACATAAGACAGGACATCTTATGAAGTTGATGCAACTGCTGAACCTCAATGTACAACTGGACTAACACTGAAAAATCTAACTATAGCTCTTTGCAATAAGAATAAGTCTGAGACCCAGGGTTCTTACCTACCAGGGACACTGTATTGTGCCACTGATTTCTTTTAACAAGAAGTTGCTTCACGGATATCAATATGCTGAAGAAGAAGCTCACGTGGAAAGTAGACACCAGCATGGACCTGCTGGGCCAAATGGCCTGTTTCCGAAAGAAACGCTAGCATTAAAAAGCACTTTTCACTCCAAGACATCTCAAAGTGCTTTACAGCCAATGAAATACTTTTGAATCCTGGTCATCTGTTGTAATGTAGGAAACAGGGAGGCGATGGCATAGTGGTATTGTTGCTGGACTAGTAATCCAGAGACCCAGGGTAATGCTCTGGGGACCTGGGTTTGAATCCTGCCACTGCAGATGGTGGAATTTGAATCCAATAAAATTGGGAATTAAAAGTTTAATAATGGCCATGAAACCGTTGTTGAAAAAAAACCCCATCTGGTTCACTAATTCCCTTTAGGGAAGGAAATCTGTCGTCCTTACCTGGTCTGGCCTACATGTGACTCCAGACCCACAGCAATGTGGTTGACTCTTAAATGCCCTTTGAATTTTATATGGAAAGTTATGATGGGAAAATTTGACACAGGGAGTGCACACAAATGTATTATATTATAAACAGATATATTAGCATGTAGCCCATGCCAAATGAAACTGCTGAGGTGACATCAGCATTAACTGAAGGAATATTTCTCCAGATCTGAAATGCCTTGAGACAAAATTCAAGCATAATCACAATAATTCATTAAAGCAGTTCCGAGCATCCTGGAAGCTAACAGCAACTTACCTCTGAAATGGCCTAGCAAGCCATTCAGTTGTATCAAAGTCTCAAAAAGGGAACGAAACCAGACAGACCACCCAGCATCGACCTAGGCACCGGAAACGACAACGGCAAACTCAGTCCTGTCGACCCTGCAAGGTCCTGCTTACTAACATCTGGGAGCTAGTGCCAAAATTGGGAAAGCTGTCAGGCAACTGCCTGACATAGTCATCATCACGGACTCATATCTTACAGATAATGTCCCACACACCATCACTGTCTCTGTGTCCTGTCCCACCGGCAGGACAGATCCAGCAGAGGTGGCGGCACAGTGGCATACAGCAGTCGGGAGGTAGTTGCCCTGGGAGTTCTCAACATCGACTCCGGATCCCATGAAGACTCATGGCATCAGGTCAAACATGGACAAGGAAACCTTCTGCTGATTACAACATACCTCCCTCCCTCAGTTGATGAATCAGTGCTCCTCCATGTTGAACACCACTTGGAGGAAGCACTGAAGGTGGCAAGGGTGCAGAATGTGCTTTGGGTGGAGGACTTCAATGTCCATCATCAAGAGTGGCTCAGTAGCACCACTACTGACCAAGCTGGCCGAGTCCCAAAGGACATAGCTGCTGGACTGGGTCTGCAGCATGTGGTGAGGGAACCAAGAGGGAAAAACATACTTGACCTAATTCTCACCAACCTGCCCGCTGTAGATGCATCTGCCCATGACAGTATCAGTAGGAGTGACCACCGCACATTCATTGTGGAGACGAAGTTCTGTCTACACCCTGATGATACCTTCCATCGTGTTGTGTGGCACTACCACCGTGCTAAACGGGATAAATTTCGAACACATCTAGCAACTCAAGACTGGGCAAACATGAGGAGCTGTGGGCCATCAGCATCAGCAGAATTGTACTCAAACACAATCTGTAACCTCATGGCCTGGCATATCCCCCCCCTCTACCATTACCGTCAAGCCAGGGGATCAACCCTGGTTCAATGAAGAGTGCAGGAGGGCATGCCAGGAGCAGCACCAGGCATACCAAAAAATGTGGTGTCAACCTGGTGAAGCTATAACACAGGACTACTTTGTGTGCCAAACAGCATAAGCAGCAAGTGATAGACAGAGCTAAGCGATCCCATAACCAATGGATTAGATCTAAGCTCTGTAGTCCTGCCAAACCCAGTCATGAATGGTGGTGGACAATTAAACAACTCACTGGAGGAGGATGCTGCACAAATATCCCCGTTCTCAATGATGGGGGAGCCCACCACATAGTGAAAAATATAAGGCTGAAACATTTGCTACAAACTTCAGCCAGGAGTGCCAAGTGGATGATCCATCTTGGCCTCCTCTGGAGGTCCCCAACATCACAGATTCCAGTCTTCAGCTAATTCGATTCACTCCACATGATATCAAGAAACGGCTAAAGGGACTGGATAGTGCAAAGGCTATGGGGCCTGACAATATTCCGGCAATAGTACTGAAAACTTTTGCTCCAGAACTTGCCGTGCCCCTAGCCAAGCTGTTCTGCTACAGCTACCCAGCCATGTAGAAAATTGCTCAGGTATGTCCTGTACACAAAAAACAGGACACATCCAACCCAGGCAGTTACTGCCCCATCAGTCTACTGTCAATCATCAGTAAAGCAATGGAAGGGGTCATCAACAGTGCTATCAAGCAACATTTGCTTAGCAATAACTTGCTCACTGATGCCCAGTTTGGGTTCTACCAGGGCCACTCAGCTCCTGACCTCATTACAGCCTTGGTTCAAACATGGACAAAAGAGCTGAACTCCCGAGGTGGGGTGAGAGTGACTGCCCTTGACATCAAGGCAGCATTTGACCAAGTGTGGCATCAAGGAGCCCTAGCAAAACTGGAATCAATGGGAATCAGGGGGAAAACTCTCCACTGGTTGGAGTCATACCTAGCACAAAGGAAGATGGTTGTGGTTGTTGGAGGTCAGTCATCTGAGCTCTAGGACATCACTGCAGCAGTTCCTCAGGGTAGTGTCCTAGGTCCAACCATCTTCAGCTGCTTCATAATGACATTCCCTTGTGATGGAATAGGTCAGAAGGGGGGATGTTTGTTAATGATTACACAACGTTCAGCACCATTCGCAACTCCTCAGGTACTGAAGCGGTCCATGTCCAAAAGCAGCAAGACCCGGACAACATCCAGGCTTGGGCTGACAAGTGGCAAGTAACATTCATGCCACACTAGTGTCAGGCAATGACTATCTCCAACAAGAGAGAATCCAGCCATCGCTCCTTGACGTTCAATGGCATTACCATCACTGAATCCCCCACTATTAACATCCTGGGGGCTTACCATTGACCAGAAACTGAACTGGACTAGCCATATAAATGCTGTGGCTACAAGAGCAGGTCAGTGGCTAGGAATTGTGCGACGAGTAACTCACCTCCTGACTCCCTAAAATCTGTCCACCATCTACAAGGCACAAGTCAGGAGTGTGATGGAATACTCCCCACTTGCCTGGATGAGTGCAGCTCCCACAACGCTCAAGAAGCTTGACACCATCCAGAACAAAGCAGCCCACTTGATTAGCACCACATCCACAAACATTCACTCCCTCCATCACTGACGCACAGTAGCAACAGTGTGTACCATCTACAAGATGCACTGCAGGAACTTACCAAGGCTCCTTCTACAGCACCTTTCAAACCCACGACCACTACCATCTAGAAAGACAAGGGCAACAGATACATGGGAACACCACCACCTGGAAGTTCCCCTTTAAGTCACTTACCATTCTGACTTGGAAATATATTGCTGTTCCTTCAATGTTGCTGGGTCAAAATCCTGGAACTCCTTTCCTAACAGCACTGTGGATGTACCTACACCACATGGTTCAAGAAGGCAGCTCACCACCACCTCCTCAAGGGCAACTAGGGATGGGTAATAAATGCTGGCCCAGCCAGCGAAGCCCACGTCCCCTGCATGAAAAAAAACATAGCAGCCATTTTGCACACAGCAAACTCCCACAGAGACCAATGAAATAACAACCAGCTAATCTGTTTAAGTGCAGTTGACTGGGGATAAATATTAGCCAGGACACCAAGGATAATTCCCCTTCCCTTCTTTGAAATAGTGCCATGTGATCTTTTGCATCCATCCAAGGAGTCAGATGGGGCTTTTTAATGCCACATCTGAAAGACGGCCGCTGACAGTGCGGCACAGGAGGGTCAAACTTGATTTTTGTGCTCAAGCCCTAGAGTGGGACTTGAACCTTATGACTCAAAGGCAAGAGTGCGATCAACTGAGTCATACTGACATTTCTGAACTGTAATGCGATGTAAAATTATTTTTCAGTCTGGGTGATTGTTGGGGGATTTGGCTCCTGCAACAAAATGCTGATCTGCTTTTCGGATAATATAACTGAGCATGTGATGCCCACAAGAAATAATTTTTGACCTTCCCAAGTTATCCAAGTGGCATTTTTTTTTGATTTTTGACTTTTGGATTTGCAGAATTGATGGGACTTAAAACATACTTGTGATCTGTCATGGGCAAAAAAATGCTCTAGTTCATTTAAAGCCAGTTTGAACTACACTATCAAATTAAAGAGCTAAAATTTCAAGGTGATAAAATTTTATTCTATCAATGTCATTTAGACAAGACACAGTCTGTACAAAGACACTGTACCAAAGAGTTAAAGTGGGGTGCCTTTAATTTATTTTACAAGGAACCAAATATTTTCTGGTTAAAAGGAGAGCTTAGTATTGTCAGATTCCATAATTCTGAAGACCACTTTCATGGTAAAAAGAAACATTCCCGTAAATAAAAGCTTTGTTCATAATATACGAAAAACCCACACAGAATAATTAAACGAGAAACATATGGTGTCATATTGACCTGAGTATTAAATCCATTGTCTGACAGGAAAAGCAACCAGATTTATGGGATTTCTTGGTGTAGATTATACTTACTGGATGATCACATTGTTAATGTGCATATTGCTCATTGCCCTAATGCTGTATAATATGGTTTGTGGGAGTTTTGTTAATCATGTTCATTTAATGTTTGTCCAGAATCTTCCTTTCTTTGGCTGGGACTTTTTGTGACAAAGAATATCCGTTTACTAATAAACTGGTAAGACATGACACATTCTGGAATTGTACTTTAACAGGTGACCATCTTAAACTGATGGGTGTGCAAACCATATCTGCAGTCTCCATACAAATGCTCTGAAGCACACGCCAGTCAGATGTGTTTTTTTAGATAAAAGGATAAACTGAGGTCCTCTGATGCCTCTGTTTTTAAATGAAATGCTTAATGTCGAGCTTCCACCCATTTCCCTCAAACACTATGGAAATGCAAGTTGCTGCTCCAGTGCATAGGGATATCATGCATCTTATGAAGATTGTCTTTGTTATTAAGGGCTATCCTAACAGACTGTTGTTGCATCAAAGGATCTTTGCAACGGGGGCTTTAGTTCTGCATAAAAGCCCTCATAAAATTATTTTAAAAATTTAAACAGAATAGATTAGATTTTCTCACCTACTCTTGTCAGCATGAGAGATAAACTGACTGTAATACAAACAAAGCAGTTATACAAAAATGCTAAAAATGTACACGGTCAAACTATACAGTGGGTTAGTATGAAAATGACATTGAGTAACTGCACCTTGTCCTGCAATAGACAGAGCAGCTCCCAAATAGCAAAGCTGATTAATGCAGTATATTACTGAGTAACACAAAGCAAGGATTGACAGGGTAGACCAGACCAGAACTAGGGTTCATAAATCCAAGATAGTCACTTCCTCTTCTCCAGGTAGCATTGCTGAACCATGGCTTGTGGTGTGATTTTACTACAAAGCCGGGCAAGGTGGCAGGCCCCAAGTCTACTTCAGCTGGAACAGGAATTGAACCCTGTGCTGTTGGCGAGGGAGGCGGTGGCATCGTGGTATTGTTGCTGGATTGATAATCCAGAGACCCAGGGTGGACCCGGGTTTGAAATCTCACACGACAGATGGCGGAATTTGAGGTGGAATTAAAAGTCTAATGGTGACCATAAAACCATTGTCAACTGTCGTAAAAATCCATCTGGTTCACTAATGCCCTTTAGGGAAGGAAATTTGCCCTCCTTACCTGGTCTGGCCTACATGTGACTCCAGGTCCACAGCAATGTGGTTGACTCTTAAATGCCCTCTAAACAAGTGCAGTTAAGGATGGGCGATAAATGCTGGCCTAGCCAGTGATGTCCACATCCCAAGAATGAATAAAAAAAATTCTAAACCACACATTAGCCAACTGAGCTAACTGACCCCACCCCCCACTATCCAATAGGGAATTCAGGAGAAATTGCAGAGATTGGTTAGAATGTGGAACTCACTACCACATAGAGTAGTTGAGGTGAAAAGCATAGATGCAATCAAGGGAAAGCTAGAAAGCCCATGAGGTTAGAAAGGAACAGAAGGATGGGGTTAGTGAAGTGGGAGGAGGCTCATGTAGAGCATATACACTGCCATGGACCAGTTGGACTGAATGGCCTGTATTTGTGATATTTTGTAATATTTTAGAAACCAGAAGATTCAAGGTTCATTTGGTGGACTTGGCTGAGTGCTGCACTTGGCCTCAGAATCCCTATATTTTGGGAGAGAGAAGAACTTAACCAGGGTTCCTGTTGCCTATTGCTATCCACCAATGCCCACCGGAAGTCTACATGTGTGACTGTTCAATAAGGATGGGATTGGGTAAACTGTGATTAGCTTAATTAAGGAAAGCCAACATGGATTTGTTAAAGGCAAATTGTGCTTCACTAACTTGCTGCAATTTTTGATGAGGGTAATGCTGTTGATGTGGTGCACATGGACTTCTGAAAGACATTTGATACAGTGCCACACAACAGACTTGTGGGTAAAATTATAGCTCATGGAATAATAGGGACAGTAGCAACATGGATATGAAATTGGCTGTCAGGAAACAGAGAGTAATTGAGTTAATGGTTAGTCTTACAGACTGGAGAAAGGTTTGTAGTGGAGCTCCCAGGGATCAGTGTTGGGATGCTTCATTCCTGATATATATTAATAACCTAGACCTTGGTGTACAAAGCACAATTTCAAAATTTTCTGAGGATACAAAACTTGGAAGCATTGCGAACTGTGTGGAGGATAGTGCAGAACTTCAAGAGGACATAGGAGGTTGGTGAAATGGGTGGACAAGTGGTAAATTAAATTTAATGCAGAGATATGTGAAGTGATTCATTTTGGTAGGAAGAACACGGAGAGACAACATAAAATAAAGGGTACAATTCTAAACAGGGTGCAGTAGCAGAGGGACCTGGTGTATATGTACATAAATCATTTAAGGTGGCAGAACAGGTTGAGAGAGCAGTTAATAAAGCGCACAGCTTCCCAGTCTTTATTAATAGGGACAAAGAGAATAAAAGCAAGGATGTTATGATAAGCTTTTATAGAACACAGGCTTGACCTCACCTGGAGTATTGTGTCCCAGTTCTGGATGCTACACTTTAGGAAAGATGTGAAGGCATTAGACGGTGCAGAAAAGATTCATCAGAATGTTCCCGGGGATGAGAAAATTAGTTACGTAGATAGTTTGGAGAAGTTGGGACTGTTTTGCTTGGAGAAGAGAAGGTTGAGAGGAGATTTGATAGAAGAATTCAAAATCATGAGGGGTCTGGACAGAATAGATAGGGAAAAAATATTTCCAGTGGTGGAAGGATCAAGCGCAAGAGGGCACAGATTTAAGGTATTTGGCAAAAAAAGCAATGGAAACATGAGGAGAAACTTTTCCATGAGTGGTTAGGATCTGGAATGCACTGACTGAAAATGTAGCGGAGGCAGGGTCAATTGAGGCTTCACGATGGAATTTGATCATTACCTGAGAAGGAAGAATGCGCAGTGCTAAGGGGAAAAGGCAAGGGAGTGGCACTAGATAAATCACCCCCTACAGAGAGCCAATGCAGACATGACAAGCCAAATGGCTTCCTTCTGTGCTGTAACAATTCTGTAATTCTGTGATGTCCCCCAAGGTTAAATAACCAACCAATACACTTCACTTAGACTCACAATGAAGAATGGCTGCTGGTACCCGTGGAACAATACAAGTTAGGGCATTCAATAAAGTCATGGAAAAACTCAGGGAGCAAAACAAAAAGAAAAGGAGAGGCCGGGTATGAGTGAGAATGTAACGCAACTGAGAATTTACTTTGGTTCTTTATCTGCTGGTGTGGGTGGCACAATTCCAATATGGACTGCCATAACCTGAAATATAACCTGTTCTACCCCACCTCTGCAGCTGATTTTAAATCTCTGAAAATATAAATACCAACTTCCTGAAAGCTCTGAATCAATTGAAATGTTGTGCCAAGCATGTTAAATTCTCGCAAACATCTTAGCTATCAGAACCTCAAGGAGATTTGTATCCAAAATTAATTTGGTGGGGTCCACCAGCCATTAACATTTCCCACCCACCCTGCATTCGAATGTTTACCCACCCAGAGTGCCAGTATTACAGGATGCTCTGACTGTGATATGACTGGAAGGAAAATGAGTACCAAGGTCAGATGCTAACTGTAAATCCATTATATCAGCAGAATGCATCTGTGTTGTGAATCAGGTGCTGAAAATTCTGATCTGATCCAGGCTTTTTTTTAAAGAATGGAAACCTCTCTTTACCAAGAGAGCTGATTCAGGTCTGCTTCTGTACGGAGAGATATGAGACTGGAAGGTTACACATCGGCATATATCTGCAGCACCATGATGGTTAATGGTCGTAAACCACTTGCTGCCAAGATTACTCCTACAAGGAACAGTCTTTTGACATTGTGGCGTAGTAAGAACTCCTTTGGGAGCATTTAGAACGTATTGATGGGTACACAGTGTTTTAGATCAAAGGGAACGACTGACAAGCACTATGTTCAGTGAATTAACTCTCTATTAGTCTTTCTTTGTAATTAGTCTTTCTTTGCAATTCAAACTGCTTTCTACTTTAAGAAATGCTGATTTATGAATGCCTTAACTCCATTCCATGGACAGTATTTAAAACGAGCTAATGGACCTCCGCGAGGCTTCAGCATCCAATGTTAAGTGTTCATTTAATTTACTGTTAAATTGAATAACAGTGGAAATGCTTTCATTGGTTTCCCAGTCATGTTTATTTCAAAACCAACAGAGTTCGGCTATGGCCCAATAACAGTGAGATTAACATTTACCATAAAGCCTTCAGAAGGTAAGTGGACAATCAAGTAGGGAGATGCCCACCCTCAAATGGAATGCTGTTAATCATAACATTTTCTTTCCTACAAATTGTTTGTTCTTTGACTAAAACCGATTATCTGGTCATTTATTTCATACCTATTCATGGGAGCTTGCTGTGCACGTATTTGGCTACTGCGTTTCCTACATTACAACAGTGACTAAAGTGCTTTGAGACATCGTCAGGTTGTGAAAGGCGTTATGTAAATGCTAGCTTTTTTTCTTCTGAAACTTTCATGTTCCACTCAGCGCTAAACTGTGAAACACCAATCAGCACGATATCCTGGTTCTAACTTAATTTGTGTCCCTATTGCTGGACTCCTGCCAGAGGGGTATAGAGGGAGTGCAGCAGGAGAGCTGAGCTGAGGATGTGGCTGCAATCGTTATTAGAGTAAAATCCAACCTCTTCTGGGAAAAAATCTTGTTCATCAGATATTTTAAAGAGAAGCAGATCAGCTTCTTTTCACAAATGGCTGATTCAATGACACAGATTGGGTTCTGTGGGTCTGTAGAATTTCCTGTAGCTGAAATTCAGCTGTATTTGTATCAGCTAACTTTTATTAGAAGTCTAGTAACATTTTCAGTGACTATGTTACATGCCAGTTAATGGTGCCCAGTGATATTTATACCTTTCACACAGTTAGCACTGTGCCAGGACTTCCCCTGATTCTTGTTCCTGCCAGTCACTTCCACTTACTGTTAATTCCACTGAACTGTAGTATCAGTAACTGACTCCTAAGTATCAGCTAGCCTGTTTGTGTCTTGCCTATGCATCCACTTCTTGGCCATGTTTAGCAATGTAACCAGGCCTATGGATACTGCCAGAGTGGATTATAGGAAGCCTCCCACATTGCTGTTGCAGAACTTTGTTACGACTTCTGCTGCTCCATTAACGACATCCCAAAAGATACACAGGCAGTGGCAAAACAGGGCCAATTTTAACCAACAGGCCAGGTACGCAATTCCCCCTTCCCCACCCCTTTGGCACAAGACCATTTTAAGGACAGGGTCTCATTAACAGGTCACCAGTAAGCTGCATTACCTTGGGGCACTAACCCTCCAGGATAGCCTTGGCCACTCCAGGAATTAAAGATTTGACTCCTAGACACAAGCTAGCATACACAAGAGAAATATAATAGGAGCATTACGGAAAGAAACTAAGATTTGTTTGTCATCTTCGTTCATTTTTTACAAAACCATCGAAGGTGGGCAAAAGGATGTTTGACAGAGAGCCAGGAAGTATCAAATGGAATAATGACGAGTCCGTCTACTCTACAATTTGCTTGCTCCACCAGGGGATCAAGCATGAGGTCATGTGATGAATCAGAATTGGCAGCCCTATGTGTACTTCGAATAGACATCCCATCGCTGGTCACAGGCTGTCTCCGACCTGGCTCAATAAGGGGAAACTGGGAGGTAGGCCCGGTGGAGGGGGAGAGGCGTCCATAGAGGGGGCAGGGAAACTTGAGGCAGGAGTGTTCCACATTATTATTGTAGAGCCTAGACAAATACTCTTGCTCCTCCTGGTCCCCAAGAAAACAATTGTGAAAATTGTTTTTTTTGAGGCCTCTTCATTTTGATGAACAGGTTTTCCTGAGGGGAGTATCTGCGGCACAAGTCTCCCCTTGTAGGCTAGCAATACTCCACCAGCCCCTATGTATGTTATAGGGCCCCATTCTGATTCAGGTGGATGCCTGTTTCAGGCAGTGGAATGTGAAAATTAAAATGGTGTCAAAGTAAGTAGAGCCCAGTAAATTAACCACCTTCATTTTAACTCTACCGGATGGAAGGGGTTAAAATTACCCCAATAAGTGCCAAACATCTTAAACTGCCTTCTAATTACAATACTTTAATACAGTCTAACAACAAGCATTTGTTCACTGTGCCTGCCATGTGCTTGGTTACAGAAGGTGGTTAGTTTCGAAACATGAGGCAAAATACTGCTTAACAGTGTTATTAATGTCTTCAGCAAACAAGCTAATGGAACGTTCACCTCTATAACTAGAGGGCTAGAACGTAAAGGGAGAAAGTTTTGCTACAACCTCACAAAGCCATAACTGGAGCACTGTGTACAGTTGTGGGCCCCACACATTCTCAAGGCTATATTAGCCTCAGAAGGAGTGCAGCATAGATTCGACAGGATGTTACCAAGGTTCCAAGGGTTAAATTATAAGGCAAAATTACACAAACTTGGCTTGATGTTCCCTGGAGTGTAGAAGGTTAAGGGACGATTTGATTGAGGCTGTTATGATTTTGAAAGGAATTAAGGGTAGATAGAGAGAAACATTTTACTAGGGAGACTAGGACAAGGGGACATAATCTTAAACTCAGAGCTAGGGCATTCGGGAGAGAAGTTAGGAAACATGCAAAGGGCGGTGGAGGCGTGGAACTCTATTCCACAAAATCAGTAGATGCTAACTCAGTGAATAATTTGACATCTAGCATTGATAGATTTTTATTAACCAAGGGTATGAAGGAATGTGCTTAGAGGGAATTAGGATACATAATCAGCCATGAACTCTTTGAATGGCTGAACAGGCTGTATGTCCTACACGTGTTCCCATGCACCTAGATAACCCACTGTGGATTTCCAAACAGAACACAACTTGTGTAAATGCAGAATGACTGAAAGATGGACAGCAACTGTGAAGCTGTGGATTTGTACAACCAGCTCTCCAATGATACCCATGTAAAACTTCATTATGGCGTTGCTTAACAGAAGAGGAGGAGAGGGTATGGGCATGGCACCTAGACATAAGAAGTGAGGGTCGGTATAAGGCTGTTAGTTCTCTGTTTGGTTTTGTTTTATTTCCAACTTCTTATCTTTTAAATGACTACTTATTTTACAGTTAACAGTAGATTCAGTGGAAACATATGAGTTCCAAATGGTTTGAGAATGTATTCAAGATGAAATCATTTCCTATTACCACCATTGTGGTTCAGGAATCCTACAGTGAGTTTTATTAGCAACCAGAGCAGATGAACAGACCAGGTCAAGTTATCCCAATTCATCAATAACTTGTAACATGAAACTCATCCTTATCTCTCAGAATCTCTCTGGTGCTTCTTGAAGAATGTCAAACAATTCCATAGAAACTAGAGAGGGACAGCTGATCCTTGTCACACAAGCCTGATTCCGTGCCTCTATCAACTCTTATCCTGGTTTCTATAGCTCCTTCCCTCTGCTCTCACACTCTTTGTCTGTTGCTTCTTATTGTGGGGTTTTGCTCTGGAGAAGTGTACAGCACGTCCATCACTTCATCTTGAAGTTACCAGAAGTATTAATGAAAACTATCAATGACATAGAGCTTTTGAACAAAACACTTCAAATGCTCCTATTTTTGAAATGGTCTCATATACACTTTGGGCAGTAGTGCTGAGAAATGGTTTGCTAAATCCTGGTGATAACCAGAGACTTTAGTCCAGCGCTTCCTAAACTTGTTCTTGCTGTGACCCCATTTTAACACTTGAAAATTGCTGTAACCTCAGAGCGAGAAGGGCGGGGTGATTGGTGTGAGTGAGCTGTCAGAGCAGGGGAAGGATGATAGCTGTTAGATCGGGTGGTGGGGGAAGAGCTGTCAGAGTGGAGAGGGGGGCAGTTTTCAATGCAGAAGACGGGAGAGTGCTGTCAGAGTTGGGTGGGGGTGCATATCAAAGGGCCATGAAGCCAGTCCTAAGCCTGTCGCACCACGGTCTCCACTCTACAGTCGCCATTGCTGCCTCAGAGCACACGACCCCAACTGGTCATCCCACGACCCCACTGGGGTCACATACTTGGGAGGGGGAGAGGGAGCAAAGAGAATCAATCCAAAAGGGTGAAAGGGCCCTTCCAATAATTTGTCCCTATGTGATATTTTGCCTAGCTAAGTGATAGCGCATTTATAGTTCTGAATTCCCTGAAATGTCTGCCTCATTTATTATGCAATATCAGGGGAAGGCAGTGACATAGTGGTATTGTCACTGGACTGCTAATCCAGATACCAGGGTAATGCTCTGGGGACCCAGGTTTGAATCCCACCACGGCAGATGGTGGAATCTGAATTGAATAAAAATCTGGAAGCCCATAAAACCATTGTTAATTGTTGTAAAAACCCATCTGGTTCACTTAAGCCCCTCACCTGGTCTGGCCTACATGTGACTACAGATTTGCAGTAATGTGGTTGACTCTTAAATGCCCTATGAAATGGCCTAACGAACCACTCTGTTGTGTCAAAACTCTAAAAAGCCAATAAAAAGGAATGAAACCAGTAGGACCACCTGGCATTGACCTAGGCACCGGAAATGACAACAGCAAACTCAGCCCTGTCAACCCTACAAAGTCCCCTTTACTTGTGCTTGTGCCAAAATTGGGAGAACTGTCTCACAGACTAGTCAAGCAACAGCCTGATATAGTCATATGAACAGTGGCAGCAGTGTGTACCCATCTACAAGATGCACTGCAGGAATTTACCAAGGCCCCTTAGGCAACACCTTCCAAACTCATGACCGTCACCATCTAGAAGGACAAGGGCAGCAGACACATGGGAACACCACCACCTGGAAGTTCCCCTCCAAGTCACTCACCATCCTGACTTGGAAATATATCACTGCCCTTTCACTGTTGCTGAGTCAAAATCCTGGAACTCCCTCCCTAACAGCACAGTGGGTGTACCTACGCCACAGGGACTGCAGCAGTTCAAGAAGGCAGCTCACCACCACCTTCCCAAGGGCAATTAGGGATGGGCAATAAATGCTGGCCCAGCCCACATCCTGTAAATGAACTAAAAAATATAAATGAGAAAGCATTTTCTTTGCATTAATCACCTATTTTGTCATCTTGTCATCTATACATTTTCTTCCTTTAGGCAAAACACCATGTGCAACCTCAGTTCACGTTGGTACATATTTGCTTCATTACTGTGACCCAGGTCACAGAACAGTTAGAACAGGTTCTCTCAATCTTTCTTGTTTGGATAAGATTACATTTTATTTCTTCCCACCTCCTGTTGCTCAACCAAACTGCTGAGAGATGAGGAGTCAGCCAGCTCTTAGTTCATTGCTTGCCGATTTTATCTCACTGCCCTTTGGGTAGCAATTGTAACACCACTTCACCCTGACGATAGCCAAACTAATGGCAATCATGGGCGAAAGTTGTGATTTTTAAAATTCATGGCAAGGTATTTATACAACACCAGGTTGCTACAGTGTCAACACATCGCTACAGTGCCACCACACTGCTATGATGTCACCAAACTGCTACAATGTCACCACACTGCTAGGGTGCCATCGCAATGCTACAGTATCACCACACTGCTTCAGTATCACCCCACAGCTACAATGTCATCATACTGCTACAGTGCCACCACATTGCTATGGTGTTACTACACTGCTTCAGTATCACCACATTGCTACAATGTCACCACAGTGCTACAATGTCACCACACTGCAACAGTTACACCACACTGCTACAATGGCACTGCACTGCAACAATGTCATCACATTGCTACAATGCTACCACACTGCTACAATGTCAGCGCATTGCTACAATGTGACCACTTTGCTACAATGTCACCACACTGCTACAATGTCACCATACTGCTAGGGTACCATCGCAATGCTACAGTATCACCACACTGCTTCAGTATCACCCCACAGCTACAATGTCATCATAATGCTACAGTGCCACCACATTGCTATGGTGTTACTACACTGCTTCAGTATCACCACATTGCTACAATGTCACCGCACTGCTACAATGGCACTGCACTGCAACAATGTCATCATATTGCTACAATGCTACCACACTGCTAC
Source organism: Cetorhinus maximus (assembly GCF_964194155.1). Classification (NCBI taxonomy): domain Eukaryota; kingdom Metazoa; phylum Chordata; class Chondrichthyes; order Lamniformes; family Cetorhinidae; genus Cetorhinus; species Cetorhinus maximus. The sequence goes on along the minus strand of NC_135902.1, from coordinate 45,632,367 downwards.
AATGTCACCGCATTGCTACAATGTGACCACGTTGCTACAATGTCACTGCACTGCTACAATGCCACCGCATTGCTACAATGTCAACACATTGCTACAATGTCACCGCACTGCTACAATGCCACCACACTGCTACAATGTCACCACACTGCTGCAGTTACACTTTGCTGCTACAATGTCAGCACACTGCTGTAGTTACATACACTGCTACAATGCCACTGCACTGCTACACTGTCGCCGCACTGCTACAATGTCACCACACTGCTGCAGTTACTCTGCACTGCTACAATGCCACCGGACTGCTACAATGTCATTACATTGCTACAATGTCACCACAATGCTACAAAGTCACTGCACTGCTACAATGCCACCGCATTGCTACAATGTCATCACATTCCTACAATGACACCGCACTGCTACAATGACACCGCACTGCTACAATGCCACCACACTACAGCAATGTCACTACAATGCTACACTGTCACCGCACTGCTACACTGTCACCGCACTGCTACAATGTCACCGCACTGCTACAATATCACCACGCTGCTACAATGTCATCACATTGCTACAATGTCACCATGCTGCTCCAGTTAAACTTCACTGCTACAATGTCAGCACACTGTTGTAGTTACACACACTGCTACAATGTCACCACAATGCTACAATGTCATTACATTACTACAATGCCACCGCATTGCTACAATCTCATCACATTGCTACAATGACACAACACTGCTACAATGACACAACACTGCTACAATGTCACCACACTGCTACAAGGCATCACACTGCTACAATGACACTGCACTGCTACAATACCACTGCACTATTACAATGCCACCACATTGCTACAATGTCACCACGCTACAGTTACACTTCGCTGCTACAATGTCAGCACACTGCTGTAGTTACACACACTGCTACAATGTCACCACAATGTTACAATGCCGCCGGACTGCTACAATGTCATTACATTGCTACAATGTCACCACAATGCTAAATGTCACCACATTGCTACAATGTCATCACATTGCTACAATGTCACCACATTGCTACAATGTCACCACACTGCTACAGTTATACTTTGCTGCTACAATGTCAGCACACTGCTGTAGTTACACACACTGCTACAATGTCACCACAATGCTACAATGCCACTGGGCTGCTACAATGTCATCACATTGCTACATGTCACCACACTGCTACGATGTCATCACATTGCTACAAGGCACCGCCCTGCAACAATGTCACCACACTGCTACAATGTCACCACACTGCTACAATGGCACTGCACTGCTACAATGTCACTGCACTGCTACAATGGCACTGAACTGCTACAATGTCACCGCACTGCTACAATGTCACCACAATGCTAAATGTCACCGCCCTGCAACAATGTCACCACACTGCTACAATGCCACTGCACTGCTACAATGTCACTGCACTGCTACAATGTCACTGCACTGCTATGATGTCACCACACTGCTAGGGTGTCACCACACTGCTAGGGTGTCACACACTGTTTCAGTATCACCACACTGCTACATTGTCACCATACCGCTAAGGTGCGACTACACTGTTACGATGTCACTGCACTGCTACAATGTCACCACACTGCTCCAGTTAAACTCCACTGCTACAATATCACCACATTGCTTCAGTGTCACTTCACTTCTACAATGCCACTGCACTGCTACAGTGCCACCAAACTGCAATGATGCCACCACACCAAAACATATGTACACACCAACACACACACACATACACACATGTACACACAAATGTGTATATACACACACGCACACATACAGACAGACATGTACACACACACACATACACTCACGCACACTTGTTTAAGTATTTGTTAAGTATAAATGATTTAAACAGGTTATTATGAATTTCATAAAACATTTCGTGGCAATTAAAAGTATGTTGATTTAAGTCCTGAGGAGATATTGGAAATTGCATAGGATTGGATTAACTTTCTTTCCCCAAACATGATAACCTCAGGAGATAAATCCTTGAGCAGCGGAGGATTTTAGCTGAGGAGAACAGCCTCTGTTAGTTCCCTTTCCCACCTGACTGTTGGAGATGCTGAGTGATGTCAGGCTAATTCACTTAGAATGGGGATGAGGGGATGGTGAGCAGTAGAACAGAGCTCAGTTAAGATGGCCACATATGCACTGCCATCAGCGAGGCAGGGATCCTGAGCAGTTTTCCTCATAAAATAGGGAATCCTAAGGCCAGCGGTAGTGAGTTGAGTGGAATCCTGGTTGGGACTATTTATTTCAACATAGACATGTGTTACATTGGTCTGCCTTCTGCTATATAGATCAACTACTCATTCAATAGATTCCTGCACCATCAGTGAGTCACACGACATTCTCACCCAAATCCAACCTTCATTCTTATCGCCTGTGAGTTAACAAGTGACCACTGCTGCCTGGAAAGTCTGTCTCCGGATGTAAAAGCATTGCGTAATCCTGGGCTCCCTTTATTTTATACAACAGCCTCAACATTTATGCATGTTTGGGGTTACAGCAGATCTACTTGCATGTGCCCATCATTATGTTGAGATGCAAATAACTTAAGCAAAGACATCTGCTAAAGACAAATCCACTATGATTATTTCATTACTAAATCCTACAGGAAATCCTGTTTAGAGTAAAATGAAGAAACTATCATGAGCAACACAGAATTCAGGATTTTGTATAATCTCCTGTAATGACAGACTTGGAACTGTAGGAGGTAGCACCATAACAGAAACTATTGCACTTAACACAGCAACCTCAGGTTAAAAGTACATTATGCCAAAACCTGCAAGCAATTAACATTATTAATACTGACAATAAGGGATGCAGTGACAATACCCTAGATACCTGTTATTGAATAAATAAAACATACTACTGAATGTTGATTATGGCTTGCAAAAAGAACACAGTAGTCTCAGAGTACATACATGGTACTATTTACATTAATATAATTCTGATACATCCTGTAGTCTCTCAATTAGGAATACTTGTCACAGAGTTTCAATGCTGTGTGTGTGTGTTATCAGTTGCGATTTAATCATGGTGGTGGACTGGGTCAGCACATCAGATGCAGCAAACTTCCACTGTTAGCTTTGCCAAGAGATCGGCAGATCGTCTTAAGACTCTGCTTGGACTCAGGTTATGTTGTGTCCTGGAATAGTGTCGGAGTTTTCAGTGGCCTTTTAGGAATTAGGGTTGCCAACACTCCCAAGAGTCTTCAGGAATTTGAAGATTAATCTCCAAGAGAAAAATCATACCGAAATTTTTAAAAAGTTTTTTTTTTAAATTTTCATGGAAACTGCTTTTCATTAGTCAGAAAAATATTGGATGCAGGGAAAAGAGGGCTGCTTGACTGACAGCCAAGAAACATCTGATATGGCAATGAGGTACTTTCACTTTACAATTGACATGGGAAGGTGGTGCGTCATGAGGATGGATGCATTGGACGTAAACAGTTTTGCAATGCCTGCCTTAACATTGAAACACATTGAACAACATGATGTATTTGCATAGAGATAAAAACAAAAAGCTACTGCGGATGCTGGAAATCCAAAACAAAAACAGAATTACCTGGAAAAACTCAGCAGGTCTGGCAGCATCGGTGGAGAAGAAAAGATTTGACGTTTCGAGTCCAACATGACCCTTCAACAGAACTGAAGTATAGTTAGGAGAGGGGTGAAATATAAGCTGGTTTAAGGTGGGGGGGCGGGGGGAGAGAAGTTGAGGGTGGGTGGTTGTAGGGACAAGCAAGCAGTGATAGGAGCAGATAATCAAAAGATGTCACAGACAAAAGGATCAAAGAGGTGTTGAAGGTGGTGATATTATCTAAGAAAAGTGCTAATTAAGAATGGATGGCAGGACACTCAAGGTACAGCTCTAGTGGGGGTGGGGTGGAAAGACTGACAAGGTATTAGTTGTAGATTTAAAAATAATGGAAATAGGTGGGAAAAGAAGAATCTATATAAATTATTGAAAAAAAAAGGGAGGGGGAAGAAATGGGGTGGGGATGGGGGGAGGGGGAGTTTAAGATCTAAAGTTGTTGAATTCAATATTCAGCCCGGAAGGCTGTAAAGTGCCTAGGACTCGAAACGTCAACTCTTTTCTTCTCCACCGATGCTGCCAGACCTGCTGAGTTTTTCCAGGTAATTCTGTTTTTGTGATGTATTTGTATGTCTGGTACAAACCATAGAACATTAAGTCTTGTTATTTCAAATCTAAATATGCCTTCAATGACGTGATAATGAGTGTTGATTACTGCCAATCAACCTCATTGACACTGAAAATTAACTATTACAAGTGTTGAGTCTCATCCTTTCTGGATTTGTTGTTGGAGATTGTAATAATATAACATTTAAAAGATGTTTTTATATTTTCTCTCTTCTTTCTATCTTTTTATTGTCTCCCTCTTAATCCAGTCTTTCTTCATCCCACTTTGTTTATTTTCTCTCTTTCCAATTTAATATTGTATTCACCCAATCTAATTTATGCTTCCTTCTCAATCCTGGCCCTGTTAATTTCACAATCCTTCAATCTGATTGGTTAAGGAGATGCCCAGTCACTTGTTCTTGTTCTAATCACTCAGGTCTCAGATGCTCAGTCTTCTTCCCAGTGATGTTATCAGTTGGCAGTGTTGTTATTAACTATTGGTTGAATTCACAATCAAAGCACAGTATATTGACCATTTCTGTTAGCAGCTGGCCACTGCTCAATTGAGATGCATAACCCACTTGTGCAAAGCCTGATTTCGTACTGTTCGACACTGAGTTCAGATATCATTTGGGTAATTGCAGCCTGATGGAGTGTCAGGCCTAAGGAGCTCAGAGATGCCTTCATAACATTTATCAGGTAGCTTGGAAGGGTAAGAAACGAAAATGAAGCACTGAAACAAGCACTGTTAGCTCTGCCAAGAGATCAGGCAGATCATCTTAAAACTCTGCTTGGACTCAGGTTATGTTGTGTCCTGGAGCAGTGTTGGAAAAACAAAATCTAGTGAAAGAGAGAAAAGATAAGTGAGGAATTAGCAGCAGAAAGTAAAAGAAACACTAATGTTACAATGACCCAGAAGGAAAGGGAAAAGACTAAACATTATACATAAATTAAATGTAGAGGGTGGTCCCAAAGAAAGAGACAAATAAACAGGCCCAGCAATTTTTTGTCATTTTCAGGATTGGGAGAAACAATTTGTCGACCAGCAAACTGAGGTGGAATTCTGCTGCGTTTCTACCTCGTAATTGTGATGCCCAAGTTTTCAATCATGGCTTGGGTTTCCTTGCTACCTGCCCTCCGTCTTCTCATGGGACATAGTGAAATGAGGGCCGATGGCATTCATGCACAAATACACCATGTATAAGTTAGGAGACAGTAAATGAGGTGTTTCTGTTATGAATGAGAGAGACTGGTGGAAGCAATGGAGTCTAAAGCTCTCAGGAAAATTTGACAACAGACTAGTGGAGCTGGTAATGGGGTTTTGGAATGTTTTTAATTTTGTTTAAGCTGGACGGCATTGGCAAGCCAGGTGGTGAAGAATAGGACTGTAGCCAATCTTTACATAGTTTTATAAACATTTATTTAGAGAGATAGATACCAAAAACATATATCTCTTAACCCAACAACCACAGTTTCTGGCAGCATCGGCGGAGAGGAAAAGAGTTGATGTCAACTCTTTCCTTCTCCGCCGATGCTGCCAGACCTGCTGAGTTTTTCCAGGTAATTCTGTTTTTGTTTTGGATCTCCAGCATCCGCAGTAGTTTTTGTTTTTACCACAGTTTCTGTCTGTTCCTATTCATAGGAGCACAAGTGACTCCCCAGTTAATGCCCACCACCTGAATACAATTAAATACAAATAATATACAATTAACAGACAGTGCTGGACTCTGACTGCCTGAGGAACTGGGATACTTTTGTGTCACCAACAACAGTGAGAGCTTCTGATAACTGGGTACGGGATTCCCGATTGATATTCTTTAGTTTCCTTAGTAGATAAGGCATTATGGCTTTGCAGACCAGCCTTTCAATTTAAAGGTCCCTGCAGAATGGACAACATTTATTTGGGGATTTTACTTGCTCCAGGGAACTAGTTAGGGTGGATAGAGTGAGGGACTATCACTTGTCCCACAAATCTTTGACCCCCAGATAGTAAAGGATACAATTGAACTCTGTTCAACAATCTTGATGAGGGAGGAGGATGAGATCAGAGGGATATAAAGGAGACTGAGGCAACATCAATGAAGTATGAGACAAGCCACTATCACTCCCCACTGCACAAAATGTCCACTGGCAAAAGGGAGGTTAATGAGGAAAAGAGTGAGGAGTTGTAGACTCCTGTTCTGTGAGGAAGCCCTGAATGGCCTGTGCTGACTGCTGCATGCTGACCTGCTGACAAAACGGCTCAGAATGGCCTGGCAGAGTCTGTCAAAGCCTACGCAACACTTAAACCATTGGTCCCTTAAGGTGCAATAGGTGATTTCTGCAATATTATCCAGGATGGTGTCATAACCTACATTCATCTTCAGGAGAGATGGTGAATTCATCCCCACTGTGGAATGCTTTGCAGGCAGCAGCATGACACGGCCAATCAATTCTACCACGTTGCTGTTTTATTTCAGCGCTCAAGAGATGCCAACCATATTGTAACGCGAGCCCACTGAATTTCCCAGCCGGAAAGTGGTTCCGCTCTCTCCATGTTCAAACTATTTGTGATCAGCTTTAACAAATTCTCCATGTCAATGCAGCATTTGCAGGGAATTTCCACTTTTATCATGAGGAACTCAGGACAGCCAGTTCTATTCAGTGAGGTGCTGGCGTGTTTTTTGGGTGCAGAAAGAACCTCGTTTCCATATGGTTCGTACCCTCACTTTGAATTTTAGCCTTTATCAGCTGAAATTTGCTTCCACAAGACTCATTCACCAACAAGAATGGTCATTAAGTGGACCATAAGGGTCCAAAAGGAAGATGTCATTATTTTAATAGACCAACAAAGAAGAGCAGCTCTCTTATGCATAAATAGTAACTGTGCACTTTGCTATTCAGAAAAGAATGGAATCGAAATCTCGTGAGGAGGTAATGGCTGCTGCCAACAGAACATGGAACTCAGCTTCAGGAAGATCGCAAATCTGAAGATTTTTCCACATTGGCTGCAAGGGAAATTCATGGCCAGATTATTACCAATTCGTCCTCCTTGGATTAAAGATCTGCCCATTTAGCATGACTCTCCCCAGCCTTCCTGCTGACTCCACCCATTCTATATAAACACCGGGCTTCGTGCCTCAGTGAATAAACATGTTACATTAATGCCAACGAAACCCGAATGAAACTCAACAACCAAACCAGTCAACATAGAATCATAAGATCACAGTTACTCAGCTAGATTCACTCCCCTGCCTTTTCCCCATAGCTCTGCAATCTTCTTTCTCTTCAGATAATTATGCAATTCCCATGACTGAATCCACACTCTCAGCAAGTGCATTCCAAATCCTAAACCCTCACTGTGTAAAATAGTTTTTTCCTCATGTCGCCTCTGGTTCTTTTGCCAGTCACCTGAAATTGGTGTCATCCGTTTGTTGACTCTTCCATCAATGGGAACAGTTTCTCCCTATCTGCTCTATTCAGACCCCTCTTGATTTTGAACACCTCTATCAAGTCTCTTCTCAACCTTCTCTTCTCTAAAGAGAATTCAGCTCCAACTTCTCCAACCTATCCTTGTAACTGAAGTCTCTCATCCTCTGCACCATTCTAGTAAATCTTTCCTGCACCCTCTCAAACCCTTTCACTTCCTTCCTAAACTGTGGTGCCTGGAATTGGACACAATGCTCCAGCTGAGGCTGAACCAGTGTTTTATAACATCTGTCTGACCGGTTCAAGGGTTTCAACATCAGCTGCTCCAGCAGTGAAACTCTGAGCCCAAGTCTGGAATAAACTTTAAATACATCACCGTAAAATGGTTCCTTCTGTCTTCAAAAAAACCTAATTTAGAACCCTAAAATCAGGCTATTCATGAACCATATTCCATCTTTCGTCTTCCTTCATAATTGAAAAACGTCTGATTGGGCATTTACCAAACCCCCTGAAGAAATCTCCATCCAGCTCACTGGTCATTTGTGAAAACAGCTATTTTGGGAAATGTAACAAGTGTTGTGTATAATTCTCAAACCTGACTTTTAATCCCTAGTGGTAAACCATTATTCAATTTTCCCTCACTTGATATGTAAGATTTTTCTGTTGAAAAGTAACATGCTGGAAAATACAATGTCTGCCAAAATTTCCAAAATAACATTGGCCTGAATTCTACCCTTGGGGTGCTCCTGATGTCAGCACAGCTGTAAGCAGATGTAAAACATGCTCCCGGCCAAGTTTGCTCTGTGAACGCGATCTTACGCTGGATGGCCAATTAAGGCTGCCTAGCGTGAAACGCGACTGCCGGATGTACTTTTCGTGGGTGGGGGTGGGAATACCTTGGGTGCCGCATCCAATGGTTCAAATGCAGAAGAGACAGCTCCCTTAAAGCTGCCAGGAGTTGTGGGGGAGGCTGAGGGAGCTGTCTTGAAACTATCCAAGAAGTGTCCTGGCATGCAGCCATGGCCTTAGCACCTGGTGGTCATGGAAGGTGGGAGGGCAAGCTGGGTGGGTACTCTGCCCCCATTTCTCAGATGAGTGCCGGGTAGTGCTGGTCGAGGAGGTCAGTGCCAGGTGGCATATCTTAATGGCCAGGAGCGGCAAGCGAAGGCTGCCCCACCTGACCAAGAAGGCCTGGATGAAGGTCGCCGCCCAGGTCAGTGGGCACAGTGTGGTGCACCACACATGGCTTCGGTGTCGCAAAAGGTTCAGTGATCTTCTGCGGTCAGCAAGGGTGAGTGCAAAGATGGCATGGACCTGTGCAGAGAACTTTAATCTGGTGCCCTTTGCTCAGCACATTCAGGGATTTAAGAGTGTGTATGCCAACTTGGCACTGAAACCTGCCCTGCCAAGGCTGGGATGTCAGTGCGACTGGTCTCAGTACATTGCAGGGTGAGATGCGACTCAGCGATACGGCCCACCTAATTCCCGGGTGGGAGGGTGGGTGGGAACCAGGAAAGGACCTTCAGGGAGACCTGTCAGGAGAAGAGCAGTCATAACGCTGCAGGACACCACAGGACAGGTGGAGGAGTGCCAAATCTGTGCATCATCATGAAGCACAAAAGTGATGCACTGGAGCTGGAATGACACCGGCCAGCTCACCCCTTTGGTCGCAGTGAGGCGGGAGTGTCGGATGAAGGTAAGACGGTGGGTGACAGATGCATGTATGGTGGGTACTGGAAACATAATGGGCTTCTCTGATAAGAAACTGAACTGTCGTAGCCAGAGAGCCCATTGAAGCTCCAATACAGATGGCACCAGGCAGAAGGTCTCCACTGTCTCCTCAGCCCGCTGAGCATGCATAGTGACTATGATGATTGAATGTACTGATCTTCGACCTTCCTCCCACAGATGTACCCATTGCAGGAACCACTGGCGACGCTGATGACCCTCCATTGAACTCCAAGGAAGACATCGCAGTCGCACCAGTGTCACACTATCTCTCTGAACCAGGCACCAGCGCAGATACTCACACGTCGGTGGGCATTAGTTATACAGCTCTGCTGGTAATGCACAGTGGTGAGGGCACATCACACTCACATGAGGAGCTGGCAGAGGCAGAGAGGTCCCAGGGACAGATGTGGGAGCACAGCTGGGGACCAGGACCATGCTGCATCTGATGAGCCTCTAGAGTCGTCCATCTGGCGGCAGATGCTGGATGTCCAGTGGGATGCGCAGGGAGAACTGGTGGAGATCCATGAGGGTCTGTGTGCCATGGTCTCCGTCATGGAGGAGTCCATGCGGAGCTTGAGTTCTGCGTTGACCCTTAACACTGAGTGCACAGCCTCCTCCATTGAGAGAGCGGCGACTCTCATGGAGAGGCAGCTTCAGGAGCAGACTCAGGGGTTCCTGAGGTTGCACTCGGATCTGCAAGCCCTCACATAGGCAGTGACCTCAGGAGGTCACTGCCAGTGTGAGAGATGGATGAGGTACCTAGTCTCCCTGCTAGGTCCCCGTCCATCAGTGGTGAGCGGGGAGGTGCAAATGCACCTCACACTGACAGACGAGCTGCCTATCATCTCTATGGGCTTCTCTCAGGGCGCTCTGGATGAGGGCACCAGTTCCTCTGCCCGTCTGCCAGTGGCCGCTGCATCTGATGATGCTGCGACGACTGAGGCTATGGGGCTGGATGCAGCCCCCCAGGTGGAGCCTGCTTAGGGTCCGGCGGTCAGAGGATGACTGCCAAGGTTGTCAGGACCACCAGGACAGCAGAATCAGCAGGCTGCCTCCAACGCCACTGTCAGTGAGGGGGACACCAAGATACAGCACCTGCAGACGTAAGTTGAAGGCACCTTGAACACAGCAAGGGCATGTCACAGGTGACAATTTTTGCATTAATTATTTGATGTTTGTGTTAGGGATGGACACTTTGTTTGCTCTTTGTTTGTTCATGTGAAGTAACATAAACATTTATTTGACTTAAATGGACTGAGTTGACTGGATGGTATGAATAAGTGCCAGATGCAGCACGGACTTGTAAAAGTATGGCATTGTGTGGTGCTGGCATACTGGGTTGGGTTCTCATTTATTGATTGTTAGCAAAGGAGACAGTGCTATTGGTTTGATGAGGCATTGATGCCTTGGACGCCTAGCAGAAGGTTCACTGTATCAAAACATCCCTGGTGTCCCTGCCTCCATGAAGGTTCCTGTCCTCTGCCTCGAGGTCCTCACCTTGCGCCTCCCTAGGCTCTTCCTCTGAGCCATCACTTAAGTCATCCTACATGGCCTGTGGAGCTGCTTCGCTTTCATCACCCTCCAGTGGGTCCCCCCTTGACAGAGCCAGGTTGTGCAGGGTACAGCACGTGACAACTATGAGGGAGACATGCTCTGGAGGATCCTACAATGCTCCCCCTGGCCAGTCCAGGCACCTGAAGTGCATCTTCAGCAGCCCGATGGTCCTCTCCGCCACTGCCCTTGTGGAGATATGACAACTGTTGTACCTCTCCTCGGCCTCAGTTCTTGAGTGACGGAGTAGGGTCATCAGCCACCTCTTCAAGGGATAGCCCTTATCATCCAGGAGCCATCCATGCACTCGTGCTGGAGCCATGGACAGCCTTGGTACCTGTGAGTGCCGCAAGACATAAGCATCGTGTGAGCTCCCAGGGTAACGGGCACAAACTTGGAGAATCTGTGTCCTGTGGTCATAGATGATCTGAACATTCATTGAGTGGAACCCCTTTCTGTTTGCGAAAGCTCCAGGCTCACCTGCTGGTGCCCTGATGGCCACGTGAGTGCTATCTATTACAACCTGGACGCAGGGGAACCCAGCCATCGCAGTGAAGCCTTGTACTCTCTCTTCCTGGCTCACGTTGTCTGTCTGGAAATGGATGAACACATGGACGTGTCTAAAGATAGCATCAGTCACGAGCTTAACGCAACTGGGTCCAGCTGATTGAGAAATGCCACACAGATCCCCCAGTGAGCCCTATGAAGAGCCTGAAGCAAGCTGAGGGCCAATGTGATCTTCAAAACCACCAGCATGGGGTGTCCGCCCACACAGTTGGAGGCGATTTTCGGTCCTATCATGTGACATATTGCTGTCGCCATGTCCCCGGAGACGCGGAGTCCCCTGCGGCACTGGACCTCGGACATCTGGAGGTAGTTGGAGTGCTGCCTGAATATCTAGATGCTGGGTATTGGTGTTTTCAGCGTGCCCTTCCGCCTTGGCCTCCCGGCTGGCACTGCACCAACCGAGCCCATGCCTCTCCTCTTAAAGTTCCCACCCGTGCCCATCTGGCCTCCTTTCCCTCCTGCCCCTCTCTTCCTCCACCAGCGGAATACACTATCCCCATTAGACCTGATGCAGAGGAGCAGTACCTTGAAAATGAAGGGGCACTGGCTGCAATACTCAGAGGAACCTACCAGGGAAGATGAGGACCTGAGATGCCGAAAGGCAGGTTTGACAATCAAACAAGATGCCAAGAAACTATGAGACAACTCTGTACTCACACAGCAAAGGACTGGCAATGACAGAGAAAGTGCTGCTGCTCCAGGGGCCTTTTAACCAGCCCATGGATGAGGAAATTATTAAAACGTGATTTCCGCCCAACTGTTTTACACGCGCACGAGCTAAAAATTGCACGGGCAACGTAAAATCACGGCCAATAGACTTTTTAATGGCTTTAATTGGCCCTTAAATTGTTGGCAGACATGGATCCCACTCCCTCACGCGCCCAACGGCCTCAGTATTGCACGTGTGTGCGATGACTTCCGGACACATTTTTACGTGTGTTCGTGTCGGGCTTGTGCCCTGCCTTGGAACGCAAGACTCAGGCCATTGTAACCTAACAGACGCTTGAGCAGATTTTCATTAAATTTGACAGAAGCTCTTGCATCAGATATTGTGCAGATAGAACTGGTCAATGGGACCAAAAATCAAGCGAGGTGTAAATCAGGACTGCCCTTCCGTTGTTAACCTGCTACTGACAATGTTCATCCCTCTGTCCTTTAACAAGTATTTACCCTAAAGCATCCAATTGTTCTCAAACTGCTTCAACTTCATTAGATTATGACCTCGAAAATTGGATTAATTATTGTCCGTTAATTCTAAATGTGCAAAAGGACAGCCCCAGAGACAAAACACACACTGTGTGGTCTGCTGTGGTTAACTGTTGTTCATGCCCACATGCAAATGTAAATGGATCTTTAATACACTGCTGAGTGATTGTTTGGAAATATCACCTTATTTTGTGATCTGCAGAAAATGCTGTGCCCAGTCACACAAATGATTAACAGTGGCAGCACTTCTATGAATGAAACACCCTAACTGTTACTTTAGTGTACATGAGTAATCATTTTCTAATAACAGAACTTGGGGTGAACAATAACTGTACTTCAACAACTCCAAGGTGCTTTTGGTAATATAAATGTTTAAGCTAGAGTTTCCACCAAGTTGTGCCAAGTTTTGTCTGCGCAATTATGATGAAATCAGATGGGCCAAACTAAAGACCGCAGAAGCTAAACTGTAAGATATGTCAAACGTCAATCACGTTTCTGTGACCTTTATTGCTGGTTTAAGAATCATGTTGCCCAAAGCACAGTCCAGACCTCCAGAAACTGGATCAAATTAATAAGGGGGACTGAGTGTTTTTTTTGCCAATCGTGCTTCCTTGTGAAAGTTCAAGGAGGCTCTTCAAATTGCGCTCGTTTTCTTAGACACACAGGCACCAGTTGAGACATTTTAAAAGTTTGCACGTATTAAAAATATTTAATGAGAACAGAAAATGCTGGAAAAACTCAGCAGGCCTGTCAACACCTGTGGAGGGAGAGACAGAGTTAATGTTTCGAGTCTGTATGACCCTTCTTCAGAGCTTTTGCTTTTAAAAATATTTAATTTCACTTACGTATTCAATGAAGCTAGTAAATGGTTCTATGTAGCTTTCAAATCCATTTTCGGTGATTTAAAAGCAGGTTACTTTTAAATGGAGGACTAGAAATTCTTGTTGAAAATGCATAATTTTTATCATAAACCCAATTTTCGAATTATGAATAAAATTGGAGCAGGTTACCACTCAAATACATGAATGAGTATTTTTTGATGGCATTGGGTTTCAGGGCTGAGTCTTCTGCTCCACAGCTCAGATGTGAGGGCTGGGCCTGGTGCCCTGGTCTAGGTGCCCTACAGCCTCAGTGCTTTACCTGATGTAAAGGGCCTGAGCTTCAAAGGATTGAGCATCTGCTTTGCCTCTCTGATACCTTTTAACATTTTCTGTGACCCAATCCCAGTCGTTAGTTCGTAACTTATAACATGGATACATTTCCTATCAGCTGTCAGCATTCCCATGGGCCTGGAGGAAGAAGATAAGCAGAAACAGCGTGCATTTATATAACACCTTTAATGTAAACCAACCTCTCAAGGTGATTCACAGAGACGTAGGGCAGAGTTTTCCATTCTGGGACTAAGTCCCATGGCGGGGGTGTGGACCAGGGAGTGTTTCCCACTGCGGAGGTTGCTGGGAATTCGCGTTGTATCATGCGGCCTCATAAGTTCTGCAGTTGGGGGTTTCCCAACATATTGCGTGGCAGGGGCTGGCTGGATGGTGCGTGCCCCGCTGCCATATCCGGGCACCATTTTTAAAAGGCGCCTGAACAGCAACCTGACCAATGTTGAGGGAGGAAATGGCCCGAAGAGGACAGGGAGCTCCAGGGCCCAAATTCAGCGATGCCTTCCTGGACATCCTGCTCGAGGAAGTGGAGGGCAGGAGGGGCGTCCTCTTATCCAGAGGACGGGAGGAGGAGGCTGAGCAGGGAGATGAACCCGGCATGGGAGGGAGTCTTCAGGGCAGTCAGTGCCCAAGGTGTGCACCAGAGGCATGCAGGAAGTGGATGAATGACCTCACCTACTCCGCCTCAACTGCTCACGGTCACCTCACTGAATGGTCCAGAGGACATAGGTCTCAGTGGCAACATAATAAGGTGATGCCTCACAGCCCCACTGCAGTCCATCCATTCTACAGGTGGAGAGGCCTCTGTGGGCCCCTGGCCCTTCCACACAAAGAGCTCACATGTTGTTGTGGGCAGAGGGGGTGGCAGGGGCTCAGGTGTTGAGCACCACTAGTGACATGCCTCTGTGAGCCTTATCTTCACACCGGGAAGTTTTAACCGCCCTGGAAGCTGCTGCCCCTGAACCCTTGTGGACAACGTGCAGTGCATCAATCACGTGGCACACAATCCAGTGGGTTATTTGTAAGACTGGAAGCATGAGAAAGATACATGAAACCCAATTGCTCTCAACCCCATCTTCCCTCTTTGTGCAGGAGAGGTTCAGCCATAATAAGAGAGGAGGTGGGGGGAGGGGAGATGGGAGGGGACCAGCCCCATTTCAATGACCTCACTGACCTCAAGGAGCAGGCAGCCCAGCTGGCAGGAGTGGGCCAGGATAGAGCCTGCGGAGATGGAGAGGTCGGCCTCCATCCAATAAGGACCCATGCATGTCACTTAAGGGTTCTCCATGTTGGGGTCAGCCCATGCAGTCTCTCGCTCCCTCCTCCCTCACTTACAGGTGCCAGCAGGAAGAGGGCAAGGCCTGAAACAGATGAAGCCCTGTCCAGCACTCGGACAAGCCCAGGTGGGACTGAGGACATTGCGGACGAAGGAAGTGCACCTGTAGAGGTGTCACAGCAGTTGCCTGCACCCTCCAGCAGCCCAGAGACACACGCCTTGGTGGGTATTAGATCTAGTTTAGGAAGGATTTCTCATTCTGCTGGTCAATGTACAGATATTGTCAGTAGCAGGAGGAGGCAGGGTCAGCCAAGCTCACCAGCGCTCAGAGGAATGCTGGGGAAGAGGCATCTGCGAGGTTCCAGTCCAACGACAGGCCTCTGGAATCGACCTTCCATGAGATGCTGGAGAGGCAGCAAGAGGCAGGGGAATATCAGGCAGAGATGTCGGAGGCCCTTAACAGGGCGGCACGGGAGGTGGAGGAGTGCGTCCGCTTGCTCTCTGACGAAGTGGTGCCAACCTGTGTGTGCATGGAGGTCTCCATGGGGATGTTGGTGGACTCCATGGAGACCCTTGTCCAGCAGATTTTGCCAGAGATGCGCACAGACCTGCACTCCATCGCTGTAGTCATGGGTGAGCTTCTGCAATGGCTAGGCAGGAGGGGGATGGGGCACCTCGACCTTTCTCCAGGTACCCCTTCCTCTCAACGAGTCAGTCAGGGGCCCTTGGGCACCCAAAGCGAGGAGGAGCGGCAGTTGGACATCCCAGGGACCTCCACTCAGCACTCTCTGAGGGTGCCTGGCCTTCAGAATCCTCCTTGTCTATGGCCGCTTCAGCCTCAGCCTCTGTGACCACAGAGGGAGCAACTGCCCCACAGCAGGACAGCCAAAGTAAGCTGGGGCCCTCCAGGCCTCAGGTCTCCAGAGGACAGCCACCAAAGTCACCCAAGACAACAGAGCAAAGTGGTCAGCAGGCTGACTCCTCCCCTGCTGCAGATGTCGGGGGAGCACCTAGAAGAAGTGGTCGGGAAAGAAAAATTAACAAGTTTTGATTTCACAAATGATTGCACGGGTGCACTGTGATTGTTACACTTATCACACTTCTGTAAATATAGTTCACTTGCACTTTAATCAGGTCTAATGTGGTTTATTTGCAGTAGTCCTTAAGCCTGTGCGTGCCCATACCCCTCATTCCCTCCCACCATCTTCCAAGGGACACCCATGTCCCCTGGAATCATGCATGCATGTCCAGGAAGGCAAAGCTATTCGCCAGGGCCCTTGCGAGCAATGTGTATCAGGTCTCCCGTGCACACTGAGCCTTTGCCCTTCACACGCTCATCTATCCCAAAACCCTAGCATTGTAAGTACCATGCGCTGGGCTCCCCTTCATTTGTCAAGTTGAGATGATCTGCATCTCTGCCCACCCTCGATGATCCAACTCCCATGCCGCATCTCGAGATCTCCACCACGAGGTTCTACATAGTTGTGAGCAGGCATGGTGTGAGTAAAATTCCAAGTTGAGTTGAATACCTTTTCCCTACCCCCTGTCACCCACACCCTCCCTCAATAACCACTGACCCCCGCACCCCCCCAGGAATCATGTTTGGCCTCCCCAAAGTTACCCTTCAACCCTCCCCCATCAACCTCCATCCCAGGCAGGTCAACACTGAAGGCCCCTACCTTCCCGAAGAGTCCACCCCCATCACAGTTGATACACCCCCCTCATTCTTCCGACCCCTAGAATCTGTATCTCATTCCTTCTCCCCTCTAACAACCCTCAGCGCCTCCACAGGACCCTCACCCTCCCACCCTACCGGCTCCCTCTGCCTCCTTTAACCCTCACCATCCCTTCCCATCACCAATTGCCTCCGAGGACACATCTAATGATGCCACAGATCCCTCCCTCTGAACTCCTTTTCTCTCTTTGCCACCATGCCCGTCCACACCTGAAGACCCCCACCATGCCCGTCCACACCTGAAGACCCCCACCATGCCCGTCCACACCTGAAGATCCCCACCATGCCCGTCCACACCTGAAGACCCCCACCATGCCCGTTCACACCTGCAACCACCTTGGCCCGCTCACACTCCAATACGACCATTCCCATCCTCCCACTCCAAACTAGCTCCCCCATTCCACAACCCCTCTAGAATCCCTCTCTTTCCTCTGTCACCCTAACCTGCCCTGAGCACCCCCCACCCCCCCGCCATTTCTTGGCCTCCGTGCCCACCCCACTTCTTCACTCCTCTCTTCCCGTTTAATCACCACCACCCACCACCACCCCCCGCCCCATCAACACCACCGCCCCCCAGGACAGACCATTGCTGCCCAACAGCACCTCCTGTAGCCGCTCACCTGGAGCGTG
Source organism: Cetorhinus maximus (assembly GCF_964194155.1). Classification (NCBI taxonomy): domain Eukaryota; kingdom Metazoa; phylum Chordata; class Chondrichthyes; order Lamniformes; family Cetorhinidae; genus Cetorhinus; species Cetorhinus maximus. Next base: position 45,614,919 of record NC_135902.1, on the reverse strand, counting down.
AAGATCCACCTCCTGCAAGCCGCTGCAGCGAGAAGATCCGCCCACCCTCTGCTGCATGTGGTGTCCCAGGATCCAGTCGCTGGAGGCCTCCGTCTCCTCCTCTGATCTCTGAAAGTTGCCCAAGGCCTTCTTCAGGCAAGTTCCGACATTCGCAAATCACATCAGTCCAGATGTGTTCTGGGCCGGCGCGAGCTCCCGCTGGCGGCACGAGCAATCGGGCTGGGGTGGGAGGATGGGGAGACAATTCCGGCCGGGCCTTCATCCACATCTCGTTAATGGGAATGCCGATTGGCTGCGCACCGGCCTGTGGCGGGAATGGCGAGCGGCCGTGACAGGTGGGCGCGCACTTAGTGCGGCCTAACCTTTGTGAAAGCGGCAGGTTGAAGGAAAAGAGAGAGGTGCAGGTGTACCAGGGCAGAACCCCAGAGCAGGCGGCCTAGACGGCCTTAAGGTGTGGCCACTGCTGGCGGGGAAAGAGGAGAGGGCATAGGGAACCACAGTCAGAGGAACAGAGTTTGGGGTGGGGGGAGGGAGGGGTGCATGTGGGGGGTTTGTAGGGTTTGGATAAGGTTTTGGAGATAGGAAGAAGTGAGGCTATGAAAGGGTTTTAATACGAGGATGAGAATTTTAACTTGGAGGCCTTGGGTGACTGGGGAGCCAAAGGAGGCCAGTGGACACAGGGGGTGACAGGTGAGCAAGACCTGGTTCAGAGAGAATACAACCGGCAGAGTTTTGGATGAGCTAAAGTTTAGAGAGGGTGAAGGGCAGGAAGCCAGCTAGGAGAGCATTGGAATAACGGAGTCTGAGGTGGAAACATGAATGAGGAATGCAGCAGGAGGTGGGCTGAGGTAGGGACAGAAGTGAGTGATGTTACAGAACATAGGAACAGGGAGAGACAATTTAGGCCGCCAAGCCTGCTCTGCTATTCAGTTAGATCATGGTCAGTCTAACTCCACATATTCACCTTTGCCCTATATCTCTTAATACCCTTGGTTAACAGAAAAGTATCAATCGTAGTTTCAAAATGAGCTATTCATCCAGCATCAATTGCCATTCTTGGAAGAGAGTTCCACACTCCTACCGCCCTTTGCGTGTAGCAATGTTTCCTAATTTTACTCCTGTAATGTTTGGCTCACTCTTGGCCTGAACTCCCTGACCAGCAGAAATAGTTTCACTAAACACCCCATCAGTTTCCCTGGCAGTGGGCAGTGTTTGTGATGAGTAATATAGATTGGAAGCCGGCTTCAGAGTTGAATTAGATCCCGGGTTTGACGTGAGGCTTAAGCCAAGGGAGGAAGCAGGGAGGAGAGACAAGGTTATGGAGTTCATGGTATGAGCCATGCCTTCTCTCCTTGTAAAACTGCTCAGAATTTCAGTTTTGTTTGGAAATGTATGAGGCGATGATGAAATTTCTGTTATAGCTAGTAATTGGAAGTCTGTCTTTCCTTGCTCTCTAACAGCTTCCCTCTCCCCACCGCTGAGCTGTGTTTCCCAGCGCAAGCATCAGTCTTAGCAACACTGTGAACACTCTTATCACCTGGATGATGACAATGACAAATGAATGACACTCTTGGCTGCTTATGAAATGATGGTGCAACCAGTGTTTACGCCATTGCAAATATTAAACATCCCTTCAAGCCCAGCTTGTCTCAGTGGGATCATAGTAACACACAGCTCATCTCCATCCCAAAAGCAGAATAAAGTTTTGCCAAACATTTGCACTATATTTCAACATGACTAAATGCACCAAATTTTCCTTCCGATCTTTCAGCCTGTTCACATAGGACTGCAGCCATCTGCCCCTGGGTCTCAGGCAGACATCAGTCTTTGCAAGCATTGCAACTGAGCCACCAGCCATCATTACTTACTTACCATGAAGATACATCTTAAAATGATTGTTTCTATCAGCAAGATGCAATTTTTTTTTCTGCTGGCCTTTCCTGTTACCTGCCCGAAAGCTATCTGCTTTAACCAGTAACGCGTGAATCCTGCAACTGACCACAGGCAAACTTGCAATGATACCACACCCTCGTTACCAGATAGTCGGACACTATCAGCTAAATGGCTCATTTCCTAGAACAGTTTGTCTTCAGCTTTTTTTGCCGAGTCTGCTCTGCTCTGGAAGGACAGCTGAAATGTTCACACATTGTTGTGACAGACAATGTTCATGCTGTGGTGGATGTCAGATTTGTTCGTGTGAACTTTTAAAGGAAGGAAATATTCTTTCTCTCTCTAGATCTCTCCTCTCCGCTGCCTATTACCAGAATTGTTGACATTTCTCGCTGAGATACATCACACCCTGTCTGGCATCTCGACCAGGAGGCCACTGTTCATCTTTCAGCTTTAACAATGTGTTTCAGCAGTGGATTTGACTGTAGGGAGCATCACAGCTGAGCCTGTAGGCACACACACAGCCACACACACACACCTACATACACACACCCACACAGACACAGACACACACCCACACAGACAGCCACTTACATGCACCAACACACGCACCAACACTCACACACACACACCTACATACACATACCAAGACAGACACACACCAACACACACAGACACATACACCAACTCACACACCCATACACACACCCATACACACAGCCACGTACATGCACCAACACATGCACACACACACCAACACACACACACCCTACATATATACACACACACACTCAGACATCCACACACCAATACCCACTAACACAGATACCAACACACACACCCATACACACACACACAGCTATATACAGCTACCAACACACGCATACACACCCACACACACACACCTATATACATACACCAACACACACACACACACATCCACACACCAATAACCACACACATATACATCCATGCACACACACACACAGCCACATACAGCTACCAACACATGCACACACACCCACACACACACACCAACACATCCACCCACACACACACACCAAAACATCCACCCACACACACACACCAACACGGGACACACATACACACACCAACGCATACACACATCAACACAGACACACAGAAACACACCCACACACATACCTACACCAACACACACAGCCACACACACCAACACACACACACACCCGCAAATACACACACACACACATCCACACACCAACACACATACACACACACATCCACACACCAACAGACACACACATACCCATACACATACCCACACATATACACATCAACACACACACCAATACACACACATGCACACACACACCCCAACAGACACACTCACACAGACACCAACACACATACCCATACAGACACAGCCACATACAGCTACAAACACATGCACACACCCTCACACACACACACACATACACACACACCAGCACGGATGCCCACACACACACACCAACACATGCACACAGAAACACCCACACACACCTACATACATAAACCAACACGCACACACCCACACACACCAACACACATACACACCCATGAATACACATACACATCTACACGCCAACAGACACATACATATCCAAACACACACACCCACACACACATATACACACCAACACACACCAACACACGCACACCCTACATACAGACACACACACACATCCACACACCAATAACCACACACATACGCACCCATACACATACACAGCCACATATAGCTACCAACACATGCACACACACACCAATACACCCACCCACACACACACACACCAACACGGATGCACAGACACACACCAACACACACACAGATCAACACAGACACACAGAAACACACACCCACCTACATACCTGCACCAACACACACAGCCACACACACACCAACACACATACACACCCACAAATACACACACACCCACAAATACACACACACATATCCACACACACACATACACACCAACACACACACCAACACGCACACCCCATACACACATAGCCACATACAGCTACGAACACATGCATACACCCTCACACCCACACTCACACCAACATGGACGCACACACACACACACATGAATACACACAAACATCCACACACCAACGGACACACACATGTCCACACACACACCCACACACCCACACACACATATACACACTAACACACACACCTACATACACACACCAACACACGCACGCCTTATGTACACACACACGCACACATCCACACACCAATACCCACCGGCACAGACACCAACACACACATCCATACACACACACAACCACATACAGCTACCAACACATGCACATGCACCCACACACACACACACCAACACACGCATCTACACACATACACCAACACAGACTCACACAGACTCACACACACACACCAACACACACACACGCCAACACAGACACACAGAAACACACACCCACACACACCAACACACACACCAACACACACACCAACACACACACCAACAGATACACACATACCCACACACACTCCCACACATATACACATCAACACACACACCAATATGCACACACACCCCAACAGACACACCCACCCACACACACCAACATGGATGCACACACACCAATACACACATACCCTACGATTACACACACACACACACATCCACACTCCAATACCCACCCACACAGACACCAACACACATACCCATACACACCCACAGCCACATACAGCTACGAACACATGCACACACCCTCACACACACACGAACACAGACACACAGAAACACACACCCATGCACACACCTACATACATACACCAACACACATACACACCCATGAATACACACACACATCCACACACCAACAGACACACAAATATCCACACACCCACACACACCTACACACACACACACACACACACATAAACACACATGCATACATCCCCTGTGTAAGCACAAACATTCACACACACACACACACACACACACACCAACACTGTAATGAAAGAATAATAATTTACATAATATTTTTCTGAAGTCGGAATTGGTGGGGATGTGTTCCCTTCTGACTCTTCAGCTGAAGGGAAACAAGAGCCCACCATCGTCAAAATTCAGGCCCCCCTTTACATACACACACACACCCACCACCTCTCACCAGCACCTCCCCTGACTCCTTCACTGTTGTTAAACCATCAGACTGCTTATCCAACATCCAATACTAGATGAACAGAAAGTTCCTCCAATTAAATACTGGGAAGGCTGAAGCCATAACTTTTGGTCCCTGCTCCAAACTCTATTCCCTAGCTACTTACCACCCCATCTCTCTCCTTGGCGACAGTCTGAGATTAAGCCAGTCTGCTCACAACCTTGGAGTTACATTTGACCTTCACTAATTCTGACCTCACTTTCAGTGCCATCACTAAGACCATCTTTTTCCACATCCGTGACATCACGCAACTTCACTCCAGTCTCAGCTCCCCTGCTGCTGAAACCCTAAGTCGTGCCTTTGTTACCTCAGTTATTCCAACGCATTCTGGCTGGCCTCCCACATCCCTTTCGGTCATCTACCAATGTCTTAACTTGCACCCGGTTCCTGTTCCACTATCACCCCTTTGCCCACTGACCGACATTGGCTCCCAGTCAAGCGGCATCTTGATGTTAAAATTCACATCCTTGTTTTCAAGTCCTTCCATGGCCTCGCCCCTGCCTTTCTCTGTAATACCCTCCAACATGACAAACCCGCACCTGAGAAATCTGTGCCCCTCTCATCCTGGCCTCTTGTGCATCCCCAATTTTAATTGCTCCTCCACTGATGACGTGCCTTCAGTCACCAGACTAGTGTTGAAATTTTCAACCCCTTGCTTCCACAGTGTTTGGGGGACAGAGTTCCACCTTTCCGCAAGCCTTTGTGTAACATCACCCCCGATTGGCTCAGCTCTCATTTGTCAGATTTTGGGTGCCTGTTCTGGAATTCGTACATTGAAAGGGTTTTGTGGACTGATTCCAATTCTATGGTTTTTATGTATTGCGCTGATGGAATATTTTCACTATAATTTGACGGCCTGTGGATTATTTAATTGTGAGTTGATATTCGCCTGTTCCCATTGGCCTGATAATGTGATATTTTCTGCATTTTGGAAGAAATTGGTATTCTTTGCGATCTCCGCTGAACTATTGGGAGTTAATGGGAATGTTGATACCCGCATCCCGTGAACAAATAAATAAAAATAAACCTGGCCAAGTATGGAGGTGCAGGCTTCATAAGGACGTAAGAAATAAGAGCTGGAGTAGGCCATACAGCTCCTTAGGCCTACTCCACCATTCGACAAGATCACGGCTGATCTTCAGCTCCACCTTCCCTGCCTATCCCCATACACACTGATTCCCATAGTGTTCAAAAACCCATTGAACTCTTTCTTAAATTTACTCCTGGACTGAACATCCACAGATTTCTGGGGCAGAGATTCACAACCCTTGAAATGAAGAAATCGCTCCTCACCTCAGCACTAAATGGCCGACCTCCTTATCCTGAGACGTTGCCCATTTAGTTCTGATTGTAGGAAAACAGGGGCAGATTTTTCCGTTCCAGTGTTTGTTGCTATTGGACTGCCTGCCTGGGCAAAGTGGAGTACCTATCCATAAAGGGCTCCTGACCCCTGGATTTTCTGACTTGCCTGTACCCCAGATAATCCAATAGCCAAAGGGATATCACATTATCAGGTGAGGAAAACCTGCCATTTGGTCTGTTTATAGAAACTAACTTTTTTGCCGTGAGCATGTAAACCAAAGTGTTCGGCAACAGGCAGTAGAAGAGGGTCAGGCATGAGGAGAACAAGGACTTTGTATGAAGACATTAAAGACAAGGAGACACTCCTGCTGCCTCCATATTGATGTAAGTGAAAGGCAAAAAAAACATACCAATTCCTCAGCAGCTTCCAAAGGTCAATTCAACCTTAAACCAGTGTTAAACTTGGAAAAACTGAGTGTGACTTATGCTCTTCTCAATTTATCCTCAGTTTTCCCCTCAGGGTCCACAGACAGGTATTAGGCCCCAGATTAGTGTAATTAAAAGGTGTTTTAACTGGGTGCCCTGGGCTGAGATTGTCTTTCAAATCCAATTGTCCTTGTTACCTCTCTCCTCCTACCTTCAAAGGTCTTGCAAAGATCAATTTCTTCAACCATATCTCTCCATCCCTCTCCAAGATTATTACTATGCCTCTCCCTGCTTACAAAAACACAGAAACACTCTTTTCTAGTTACTAAACAATTTTTATTGTTGTTGACATGTCATGTAATACCAGTGTGTAATACATGCAGCTCAATGCTGAGACTGGTGCCAACAAGCCTTGAACTTTTTATGTAAAATCATGTCTTTTCGTGCTTGGACATGGATCTTTGCCAAAGGATGGAAAATTAAAAACAGTGACTCACAGGTCCCAAACATTTTGCTGCTTGTGTTTATGTGTCCTCTAAATGCTGATATTCAATTAACAAAGCCAGTACATTCTGCTATTGCAGGCAGTTATTGAGAAGTAAACTCTAAGCTGGGTGGCATTATCCAGTTCACCAAGTGGGCAGAGTGGTAGGCCCTCTTATTCCCAATGGGCTATTGAGCTGGTACTGGTATGGCAGAGTGGAGCTCCTTCTGCCTTAACCCAAATTCCCAGTAACTCCCCAAGAGACACATCTGTGGGGAGGATGGGCAGAAGACCATCCATGGGATGACCCCCACTGAAATTTAAAGGGCCAGTGTAAACAGCATGAAATGCTATGTAGCCAGGTTCCAAGTTCCTGGATTCGCCCCCCCCAGGTGGAAATCAGGTTTTCCGCCCTCTTTGCTACCTGGTGTTTCAGGATTATATGTTCTTTTTAAGATCGTTTACATGCAACTTCATGCAAACCTGCCTATGAGTTGCTGACATTCTAATGTGATCTTTGTTGAGTGATGACTACTTGTGGTCTACATTGAATGTCGTGTGTCAATTTTACTCTTAACTTTTCTCAACTCCACAATTCAGACCCGTGTCTTTCTCAAGGGCCACTCTCAAGAACAGTCAAATGCACTTGCACCACAGACTAATGGGGTGTGGGTCTGTGATTGTGATTCCATCCCTGTGAGCTCCTGAGTTCAACCTTGTTACCATTGGATGTTGACAAGTCACCTCTTAAATGGAAGAGAAAACAAATTAATAAGACAAATAGTTCTATTAAATAATCGGACTTTAATGGGTGCATTAGATTTTATGTATGCATGCAGGGCTAATCCTTTCCAAAATAATATTCCCTTGCATTATTTTGCTGGAGATTAAGATCACACTCTGCTGGGTCAACATCCCACAGTTAAGGAGTTGAGAGACAGTTTATTGAGGACTAGGTGAAGGGGAAATGGGCCTCAAATAATCCTGAACATTTTTTCACAGTTCAACACAGACTGAAAATGGCATCCTTTTCTGCTGTAGCAACACCTAAAGTTTTATTATGGAGTGATTGATGATATTAACTAACAGTGAGAAATGCATCATAGCTTCCTGCTAACCAAGCTGTGCCTTATCCAGTTCGATCATAAATTGTCGTGAACAGTTCATTAAATAAAACCACCTGTGCTCAAAATCTGGTTTAATTTACAAACCCAGTTAATGAAACAAGGAAAATCTGCAATCAAACTGAGCCAGAAAAAGCAGCTTTGCAAGCCTTTCTCATTTCCTTCCAGCACACGTTCTCATCGTATATCCCCTGGTACAGAGTTGTTTTTCCACATTTCAAAATACACGAGTAAAACCAACAAAATGATTTAAATTGACTATTTTAAAGCCGATTAAACATACATCTACACAGTGCTGGCTTCCACATACAGTCTCCTGATTCACTCTTGTCCAGAGTTGCAAAATTATAGAACTACTTACCTTCCTCCAAGCTTTTAAAACCCAAAAGTATTGTCTCTACACCTTTATTCTCTTCGTGTTTTCTTTTTCCATTCCTGGTGTTAGTCAAGCACATTTGGTTTCAGCCACCATCTTGATTTCTTACACCACTATAATGACTACGCTATAAAAAGTACTTCATGGGCTGTAAAACAATTTGAGACAGCCTGAGGTTGTTAAATGTGTTATATAAATGCAAGTCTTTCTTTCTTAATAAATAAACAAAATGTAATATACAGATAAAAAAAATCAATTGTGCTCCATGGCGCTAACTTTGTCATGTTGGCCGCTATCTTTGATTGGTACTCCCTTTGGACGCAACCTCTCTGATGGGAGCGTGGGACCATCATGATCATCAATATGATCAACAATTACAATTTGCATTTATTGCTCATCTCTAGGTGCCCTTTCAAAAGGTGGTGGCAGTGAGCTGCTGCAGTCCGTGTGGTAAAAGCTATATAGAAAATGTTCTTAAATGCTTCATAGAGGTGTAATCAAGAAAATAAACACTCCTCGTATTTATTATATTCTCTGAAAACTGCATTCTCCACATGGCTCTATCATTGCCTGGGCATACAAAACACTGAAGTATAGATATAGCTTCAAATAGGAAAGGTGGAAAGTAGAAACCCTAATGTCATTGTGGAGCAATACCGAGGTTACTGGTTGAGCATCGGCTCAATGTTGGCCACAGTTCTTTGAAAAAGACAAAGGATTTGACCTTGCGATGTACTTTGCCTTTGACTGCAATCTTCAAATGTTAAACATTAAAATGAAATAAGAGGTTACAGTAAATCAAAAGAGACCTTGAGTTAAGGCCAAACATGTAGTAAAATGAAATAAAGTCTGAAGTATGCAGATTTAGAAGGATGATTGTTAAAACCTACATCGTAGAGTACAAACATGCATCACATTAAACACCACCTGAGCTGACTGATGCCTCACTGTACTTTAGGAAGACACATCATGGCTAAAGCATGGAAAAGGTACACTTCAGCTGCAGATTGAATGGCACAAACACAAGCTCTGACCTTTAACCTCTGGAGCCAATGCTCAGGTTTGAGCCAAGTAAATGCGAAGCTTCTTTGAGGTTCCCAGTGGAAATTGTTTGAACAGTCTATGATATTGGGGGAATGTGTCTTTATAAATTCCAAACTTGCACTAATTTTCACTAGTTTTTCAATACTGCTTCAAAGTCCATAGTGCATGGAGAATGAAAATATTACATTGGATTCCCTTATTAGCTCAGTGAGTGAGTGCACCATGTGATGTGATACATACAGACTCTAGTCTAGTGTTGAGTTACCTTTTCATAGCTGTGTGGTGGTATGGGCGGTTAAATTAGATTATGTAGGTGTAGTAACTGAGGGTTTAGGCCCTCCTGCTGTCTATCAGGTGTCACATGATGTTCTGTGAGGCTCTGACCAATGAGCTCTAAGCGTGGGCAATCTGGGTGGGGGGGGGATGGTGGGGCTTCCTGACGGGAGTCACGATCAAGCATGTAGCACCTGAAAAGCTCTCTGTAATAAAGTTTATCTGTTTCTTGTTAAAACCTGTCCACTCTGTCGAGTCATTACGGTAGGAAAACTAATTGGCTAGTGTTCCTGTCCCTGATCAACATCCAGAGATTCCCACTCCTCACTAGAAAGCACTTGTGTGCTTTCGTTTGTTGCCCTGTCACAGTCAATGAACCTACGCAAACTCAGTCCAGCTCACACTTGAAAAAGATTTATTTGCACAAGAGATTGGGGCAGTATGTCTCCTTTGAATGGCTGTCTTTAGGAGACAAAAGAGTGCTAAAAAAACCTTGTTTTCCTGATAATTTGAATTTCCACATACAGAGGGCACCAGTGGAAACAAATTGAAAAAAGCAGGAAGATAAAGCACTGTGAGAGTATGGGTTAAAACAGCAAAATATTATTGTTTTGGCTTCACTGTATATTTGACCTTTTGTACAAGGAACTGAAAGACAATTTGAAACTTTACATATGGAATGGAGCACCTTGCCTAAAAAGGGAAGTACTTCATGAACCTAAAACTTGGCAGGACTCCCACGTTTCAGGGAAAAACAAGATTGTTAATGAAAAATATGTTCCTTCACAAATTGTATTTTCTTGCACTAAAGCCAACCATCTTCTCAAATGCAACTCTGCAGATTTCCGTGAGGCTATTGGTCACGATATACCACATTTTTGTTCAATAGTAGTGTTTTTCTGATTTCTCTTCCCTTTGTAGGGCCCTTAATTGTTATAGCAATTAACTGTGGAATAATTCTTTCGTTGAAGGCGATTTTACAGCCACAATCCATCATTCTGATCCGTTACCATACCAGGCAGTGCATTTACCTCATGAGCCACTTTGGCCTTTTAAAAAAATCATAACCGTTTCCATTGTCCCTATATAAGTATGTAAAAAAAACCCCGTACATTTTGACGCACTTCAATCCATTATGAAAGGGAAATATACAATTTGTAAAGGAGCCACTGAGTTATTGGGTGGGCTGCGATTGAAAAAGGAATTTAAACACCAGTTACTTTATCGTTTATACCCATAAATGTGAGGTAATACATTTTGGGAAAAAAGAGCAAAGAGTGGGACTATCACGAAAAGATACTGAAGGATGTGGATAAACATATCTAAGGGTTCATATATACAATTCTCTGAAAGTGCAAGTGTGGATACATCAAATCATAAAAATCCAATAAAGTTGGGGGTTTTATGAGCTCAGCCATAGAGTAAAAATAAAGCAATAATGATGAATTGGTAGAAAGCGTTGGTTAAATCACAGTTAATGAACTCTGCATTTTTGGATAGACCAAATCTAAAGAAAGGTTTTCTGCTCATTATCCAGGATACTCTATCAATACTTGCTCAGGTATCAAAGCCTGTGAAGATACTCTCGAGGACTAGAAAGCTAAGACTAGAAAGCTAAGACTAAAGTCCAAAATGTTGAAACCAAAATATCTAGAGAAAGAAGGGCAGAAAAGGCCTAAAGTGTAAGTCACTTTATGATGCATTGTTTCCAGGATTCTATTGAATGGAATTTTCCGGCCCCATTGTGGGGTCGGGGGGGTGGGGGTCCCGCTGTGGGAACTTCAGCAGCCCAGCCAAAAGTCTATTCGGTGGGGCTGGATGATCCTGGCAGCGGGCAGGCCTGGAAAATCCCACTCAAGATTATCTAGGTTGTTCCATTATATCAGAAGTACAATTAAATGAGCAAATAAGCTGTTTAAAGTGGAAAAACATGGCTGGGGAAAGAAAGTAATCACTTTGGTTTAGTTGTTAAATGTTCTTTCCAGAGTGATAATCCAGGAATATTTCAGATTTAGTGCACTATCTGCACTAGATTATCTGATGTAAGGCAGGCTGGCGGTAGTGACATTGCAACTGGTCTCATCTAGGATTCCCACGAGCGATTGCTACTCAACACATTCTGCTGAAATTCCTGTATGTATGAGGGGAAGACACCATTGGGCTTGGAAATGGGCTACGGACCTTGATACAAAGATGCAAAAGGCTGACAACATTCACAGAACCATAGCTTAGCATGAGCCAGAACCCTCAGGTATTTCAGGGTAGCTAGACTTGAGGAACTGTACCCCAGGTTGAAGCAGTGCCTTCAGATATTGAACTGGTGAAAACTCGTAGGAGGAATTTCCTTCCTGCAGGTGAATTTACAAGTAATTCCTAAACAAGATATTCACTCTTTCTAAAGAGATTTAATGGTAATAGATTTGACTATTCTAATGCTCTGCAGAATGGCCCCTCAAACCTGAACTCATTAGGACTCTGCCCCCTGTGTCCTAACTCCCACCAAGTGCCATTCATCCATCACCTCTGTATTCGCTGACCCGCATTGACTCCTGAACTGGCAATGCCTTGGGTTTTAGAATTCTTATCTTTGTTTTCAAACCCCTCCAAGGCCTTGCACCTTCCAATTTCTGTAATTAGGCACCAAACTGCTCAAGGTCATTCTGCAAGGCTATCTACAGTCTCCCCCACTGAAAGTCAGCACCACGCTGCGATCACTGAGGTAGTACAACATAGTCACACGAGGACAGTCAAAGGCACGTGGAAGACAGGCAGTAAATGAATATACAAGGCTGATTAGTTGAACTTTATATATGGAATGATTTGATTTATAAATTTAGTTTCGATTGTCACCCCCACCACTGAAGGTGAACAAAGGTAATATTTTTAGCCCTGTTAGTCTGTAAAAAAAAATCTCAAAACTTAATGGATGGATTTCAATGAAACTCAGTACACAGATAGGGTAAGGCCCTAGGAAGAACTGATTAGTTTTTGGCGAAGATGCAGATCCAGACCCTGAAATTATTTTAAAGGATCCATTAATATTGGGAGATAGGGTGAATTCTAAGAATGTTGTGGGTTGCTTGATTTAGAATGTTGCTGATTGTTTTAGAATGTTGCGGATTGTCTCAGCTGCTGTGGTGGAATTTGTCCCAGCTGTCAAAATATGAGCAGGGTTTTCAGAGCAGGTTGTTGTATATGGATTGGCCTGAAGCCTCCTCAGTAAGATGCAAGCTTTTAGTAGATTTATTTATTTCAGTTTTGTAATCACAGAGCATCAACCATTCAGGGAAAAGCCTCAAGGAAGAGCTATGTAGCTGTAAGGATGTTGAGTTAACACTCTACCGAGTGCCCTCTTCACTTATTTATTTTGTGTTTGCTTTTGTTTTTGAGTTGTGGCCAAGTAAAAGCTATAATGGTCAGTGACAGAGGGAAGGTAAGGTATGGGACAGTTGGTGAATGGGACATTGGGGTTGTGGTTACTGGTATTGAACTCAGATGAGTAGTTCACGTAAAGCCTGGGTAGAAAGGGACTGTCTAAGTTGGCTCCTTCCTTCCACTTGCTCCTGTTCCTCTTCTTCCTTCTTCTCATACTTATGTTCCTGAGTTGCTTGCCTGGTGGCAAGGTCTGTCTCCACACAATGGCGAGGTTGTGCGGCAAGCAGCAGACTATCACAGGTCTTCACACCTGCTCTGCTGAGTTCATGCAGTCTTCCTCCAGAACAGTCCAGGCAGCTGAAGCATTGTTTCATCATGCCAATGGTCTGACCTGTCACATTTCATATGGCAGTATGGCTTTCATTGCATGCATGCTGCCCACAAGTGTGTACATTGTGGACCAAGTCATCTGCCATGTAGTCAGTGGATAGTCCTTGCTGCCCAGTAACCATCCTTCGGTTTGCCATGTTGGCTTCAGTGCAGCTGGCACAGCAGATTGCCATAAAATGAAAGCATCATGACTGCTGTCAGAACATTAGGCATTGTCCTTCGCGATTCTCTGCCTATGGTCACACACCAGCTGGACGTAAAGGGAGTGGAATCCCTGTTGGTTCCAGTATAGGGCAGAGTTGACATGTGCCATCTGCAAAGCGATGTGCATACAGTCAACACCACACTGCACCATGGGAACCATGCAATACCTGCATGATCATTCTGCTTGCTTCTCTCTGGCAAGGGAGGGTGAAATATAGTTAGCTCTCTTAATAGAGAGCTTCAGTGACTTCCCATGTGCAACATTGGGCAACAAACTGAGAGATGAGACAAATATCCCGAGCTCCAGCCTGGAAGAAAGCAGATGAATGTTCATCACCACACTCACCTTCATGGCTATTGGCAATGCTGTCCTCACCCTGCTCTGATGTCTGCAGCAAGTGGCAGATTTCAGCGAGGACATCCTTACTGAAGTGTAGATGTCTCATACACTGTTCGTCACAGAGGTTCAGGTAGCAGATTTGCTCTCTGAGCACCCTGGGTGAATACAGCCTCCTGGTGAGAGCCCTTTCCCCTCCTCTTCCTCCCTCTTCCAGCAGCTTGTCCTGCTCTGTATAACCTCTGTTCATTCTCCCAGTCATGCTGTAATCCCAGGGGAACGTCTTTATGTCATGTCTGGGAGCAACTGGTTTGTGCAGAATCCTTGAAGGCAACAAAACATTTGCCACACCGTTTCCTGTAGACTTTTGCAACATTAAACAAAAACAGAAAGCAGCAAGCACTTGCGAAATTGAAGCAACAGCCAGAAATGAATTGTAAATAGTTGATGATCTGTTTAAGCAGTGCTGGTGCGGGGTCTTTCCTGCTACTGACTGTGCATTCAGCTGCGCAAGGTTAAGAGAGGGTGTTCACTGGAGCATTGAACTCAAAAATGGCACTGCTGGAATTATGTCAGCTTCATCAATATGGCATTTGGCACAACTCCCCCACAAAGGTACGTGTGCTTGCTATAGATGCCCTTTTGGTTTCTCAGCGGCATCTGTAGACAACAGGTGCAGCCAATTCCAATTTTGGGTCGTTGCTCTCAGGTGTGTTCAGTTAACTCTGTGGTCACTCGTACTTCCTAAATCTGCCATTTTTGTGCATCCTAAGAAACTTGCCTAGTTATACTGAAACTGGACTTACCTTAAAAAGAAAGAAATGATAAACCACAGTGCCTACTTCTTGCTAGGTTTCACCAATGAAGAAAAAATAGCATTGAGAACATATTCTGAAAATAACTTTGCCTCACCATGGAATAAAAGGGGTACAAATTTGGCTGAGTAATAGGGAACAGCGAGTAATGGTTAATAGATACTTCTCGGGCTGGAGGAAGGTTTGTAATGGAGTTCCCTGGGGTCGATTTTGGACCCTTGCTTTTCCTGATATACATTAATAATCTAGAACTTGGTGTGCAGGGGACAATTTCAAAGTTTGCTATGAAACTTGAAAGCATTGCAAACTGTGAGGAGGACAGTAACGAACTTCTAAAGGACATAGACAAGTTGGTGGAGTGGGCAGATTGGTGGCAGATGAAGTTCAATGCGGAGAAGTGTGGGGTGATGCATTTTGGTAGGAAGAACATGGAGAGACTACACAAAATAAGGGGTACAGTATCTAAGGGGGTGCAGAAGCAGAGGGACCTGCGTGTATATGTGCATAGATCATTGAAGGTGGCAGGACAGGTGGAGAGCAGTTAATAAAGCATACAGTATCCTGGGCTTTACTAATAGGGGCATGGAAGTTATGCTGAGCTTATATAAGATACTAGTTCGACCTCAGCTGGAGTATTGTGTATAACTCTGGGCGCCACACTACAGCAAGGATGTGATCTCATTGGAGAGAGTGCACAAGAGGTTTACAAAAATGGTTCCAAGGATGAGAAACTTGAGCTATGAAGGTAGATTGGAGAGGTTGGTACTGTTCTCCTTGGAGAGGAGAAGGCTAAGAGGAGGTTTGATAGAGGTGTTCAAAATCAGGAGGGAGCTGGACAGAGTAGATAGGGAGAAAATGTTCCCGCTCGAGAACGAGAGGGAACAGATTTAAAGTGATTTACAAAAGAAGTAAATGCAATGTGAGAAAAAACTTTTTCACGTAGCAAGTTGTTCCGGTCTGGAAGTGCCTGGAAGTGTGGTGCTGGCAGGTTCAATCGGGGCATTCAAGAGGGCATTAGATGATTATTTGAATAGAAACAATGCGCAAGGGAACGGGAAAAAGGCAGGAGAATGGCTCTAGGTCATGATGCTCATACGGAGAGCTGGTGCAGACATGATGGGCTGAGTGGCCTCCTTCTGCATCATAACAATCCTGTGATTCTGTAATTCACCACAGTGCTCAGGCAGGTTTCTAGAATCTGAAATCCTTACAATTTAATTGTTCAGCTGGTTTAAAATATTCTTCTGTGTCCCAAATTACAAAACATGCATAGGGGTACTTTGTGATGAATAATAATGAGTTTGTTTTTTTTAAAATGTCATCAGGAATTGAGTCTTTCCAAATCCCTTTCAAAAGGCTGAGGGTCCTCCTGCATTAAACCATGAGTGGAATTTTACATTGGTGGGATTTTACACTCCCGTCCAAGTCAATGGACTTTTGAACGACTTGCCGCATTTTATGGCCCCGCCCCCACCATGACAGAGCCGTAAAATTCTGCCCCATTAGTTTTTAGCTTCAGTACAGGCGCAATGTAACAAACCCACCTCCCTGCAGCAACTTTCAGTATCACTGGCTATGTAAACTTGGCAGGGGTGAGGCAGCATGGTACTATGCGGTGATGGCATGGGGTATGATGTTCATGCCAATCATCTTCCATTGGTTGAACTCCCAACAACAGTCACGTTAGAGAAGATAGAGAAGAGACTCCCCAGAGAAAAACAGGAATAAATGAGAAGAGAGTGATCCCTGAGCAATACTGCCAGACAATGAGAGAATGGATAAGGTCTTGCCTGTCTGATTGATTGAGGATAGTATTTGGCACAGGCAAATTTAGTGAACTTACCATAAATGAGTACTATTGTTGCTAATTTTCTCTCCTGAAGCACAGATTCTTGTGTTTCTATGGCCCCAGCAATTCCGTTATGTCATCCAAATAGCCATTCTTCAGTGTGAGCTTCGATATTGAGTGTAGGCTGGCTATTTGACTGTGAAGGCATCAAAGTCAAGCCCATTCCTGTGGTCATTGGAGGCTCACCATCCAGGAGGAATCACTGAACCCTTGCACATCTATTTTATCCCCACCCTAGTCTAGGAAACTTGTGTCCTTTTGTCCTGTTCTCACAGTTCAATTTAAAGTATTGTGGATTTTCCATCCCTTTAGTTATCTTATGTGCCTTTATAACGCCTTTGTTTCAAGCTGAAAAGCACAAATTGCCATGTAGGAACATAAGAAAAGGAGTGGACCATTTAGCCTCTTCCCACATTCAATGAGATCATGCGACCTAACTCCATATACCCACCTTTGGATAACAAAAACCTATGAATCTTATATTTAAGATTAACAATTGACCTAGTGTCCAAAATTCCAAAAGAATTCCAAATTCTACCACCTTTTACTTGTGTAAAGGTGCTTCCTAATTTCACCCCTGGAAGGTTTGGTTCTAATTTTTAGACTATGCCCTCTAATCTTGAACTCCCAAACAAACGGAAATAGTTTCTCTCTATCTACCTTATCAATTGCCCTTAATACCCTGAAAATTTTGATCAAACCACCTTGTAACCTTCTAAATTCTGGGGAGTTCAACACTAGCTTGTGTAATCTCTCCTCACAATTTAACCCTTAAGATCCACTCTGATATATCTATCTGCACACCCTCCAAGGCCATTATATCCTTCTAAAAAGGTATGGTGCCAATAGTACTCCAGCTGTGATCTAACCAGTGCTTTGTATAGCTGAAACATGAAGTCTACCCCCTTACATTCTAGTCCTTTAACCTTTCCTCATAACTCAAATCACAACACTTGGATTCTGTATAGCCTCCAGTGCTTAACTGTCTGCATTGTTTCTTGGTGACCAGAATGAGACATAATGCTTAAGGTGCTATGACCACAGCACTGTACAATTTGAGCATGGAGAAAAGTGGAGCTGCTATTATACATGCAGAGTTGAATTTGAATGTAATGGGGCACATGTATCTGCTTAAGATGTTCACCACACTTTGGGTGTAATGGATTAACGTGGCTTTTGAAGTGTTCCCATGAGTCGTGTAATTCATATGATTGTATTGCTCATGCATAATTTAGCAACTAAGCTGCTGGAATCGTTATTTTTCTGGGAAGCTAAGTCAACAATTGCCATGACTAATCAGATAAAGCGTGCTGCTTGAACATTATTTTCTGACTGTATTACAGGTGTCCTTGCTGAAAATCTCCACAAGTGCAGGATTTCACACTTAGGTCATGATTTGGTTATTTTGGCAGCATTAGAAAAAAGTCCACCTGGAAGCGAATGAAAAATTTGTATTTCCATCCTCTCTTTCATGAGGATGTCCCAAAATGCTTTACAGCCAATGAAGTGGATTTGAAATGTAGTGACCATTGTGATGAAGGGAAACACCGCAGCCAATTTGTGCATGGCAAGGTCCCACACGCAGCAGTGAGATAGGGGCAGGGGTTGTTTCGGGTGAAGGGCAGGACACACATTGGGGTGGACATTTCCACAGCCGCAACTGGTGCCAAAGTGCAATTTCCTGCCAAGTTCTTAAAGCTTGGTTGGGCTTGGCATTCTCTTATGGACTATCTCCTGAAGTTGAACTTAAAACAGTGTAATTAATGTAAGCTTGCCAAAATCTTGGTAACATCATCTGGCAGCAGCCAAAATTTAAAGTTAAAATTTGTCTTATGAATTCTCTCATTAAAATTGTGCAAAAATCCCTTAACTCTAACAGCGGGAGGGCCAACAGGCATTTAGATTCCCTTTTTCAATAAAATGTTATATAAAGCATATCATTCTGTTAACCTGTGATTAAAGAAAATATTAACAGAATTACCCGGAAAAACTCAGCAGGTCTGGCAGCATCGGTGGAGAAGAAAAGAGTCAAAGAAAATATTGTTGCATTTTGATTTTTATTCTTGCAAAAATACACTGAGCTTTGAATTTAACCCTTTTGGGAAACTTGGTTTCTTTCTGATTTTCATGAACAGAAACTTCACTTATAGTCACCTCAGATATGTTCAGTGGGAAGAGAATGAAAATGGTGCAATTGTTGGCTCAGGCTCACCTACACATTGGGGAAGAGAACTGGATTAGTACCTCTTAGACAGAAAACTGAGCAGTGGAGAGATATTAACAGCATAGGTGATTTTATTTTGGGGGGATGCAGGGAATTTGGTTGTTTCTTCGGAGATCAATAGATAATGTTGGTGTGGCCGCAGGCTGGCCAACATTCTGCCCTCTACAAACATGAGTTCATCCAGAACTCTACTGCCTGTATCCTGGCTCACACCAAGTCCCGTTCACCCATCACCACTGTGCTCAGTGACCTACACTGGCTCCTGATCTGGCAATTCCTCAGATTTAGAATTCTTATCCGTTTTTCCAAAACTCTCCTTAACCTTGACCCCTCACTATCTCTATGATCTCTTTGAGAGTCACAACCATCCAAGATCTCTGCAATCTTCTGGTTCTGGCCTCATGCACATCCCCAAATTTAATTGCTCCACAATTGGAGGCTGTGCTGTCTGCTAAGCTTTGGAATTCCTTCTGCCTCTCTACATCTTCCACCTTCTTCACACCTTTTGACTATACCTTTGGTCACCTGTCCTTCCATCTCTGTGGCTCGGTGTGAAATGTTGTTTGATAATGCTTCTGTAAAGCACTTGGGATGTTTTGCTATCTTAAAAATATTATATAAATGCCAGTTGTTGAGCAATTACCACAGATATGGATGTGTCAAATTGTCTTTTCTCACCTCAGTTGTTCTTCTGTTGTTACGATTAACAGGTGTTTGATAGTGTGACAAAACTTCCTCTAGTTTGCTATTAAGCAGACATAAGTAGAAAGCAGCATTTCCCACTTTATGAAGAAAATGATCCCCAGGGTCCAGTCTCTGTAAACAGTGGGGTAGGTTGTTGGTCACATTTCAGTGTTGTGGATTGGATGCTTGTTAAGCATTCTGCCCGATCCACAATGCCCAGCTTACAGCCAGTGGTGTAATTTAAGGTACCCCAATGAGTTTAGCAAGCTATTCAGGAATGGAAATAGGACATCAGAGCTAAACTCAATGCTTATTGTCAACCACCTTCCAGGATGGATCACTGGTTAGCAGTCAGGAGAGGAACCTTGGCTAATCCTGATTCCTCCCTAGTCTGGAGGCACTGAAGCCAATTGTAGGCTTCTGTGGAGGAAGATTAACTAGCTCAGTACAGACTAGGAACCCAACCTGAAATTCTCTGAACATACCACACCATGTATGGTGCATTTTCCCATTTACAAATCAAGGGAGCGCCCTGTATTAATAAATCGACATTTTAGCTAATTGCTTTTCATGCTTATCCCACTTCATAATCTGCTGCAAGAGAAGGGGGAGGATGTTTCCCCCTATGGGTGGGCTCGGCGGGAGTGGGCGGGGGTAGTCGGGAAGCCGCTCGCTGCCTGCGATCGGGGCCGGACCACGATTTCACGTTGGCGGGCCAATTAAGGCCCACCCAGTGTGAAACGTGTGCGGCAACGCTGCCTGTGTTGGGGGGAGGGGGGGGGAGGGGAGAAGGGCGGGTGTAAACTTTGCGCATGCGCGTGGGTGTGCACTGGAAAAGCTCCCTGAGGCACAGCGCTGCCTCAGGGAGATGAACATTTTTCAAAATAAAAAATAAAGATTTCTAAAATGCTATAAAACATGTCCCCTCACGTGACTCTGTCACATGAATGACAGTTAAAATTTTTTATTTTATTTTCATTTGCTGTTGGGAACCTCATCCTGCCCGTGGATGAGGTTTCCTAAAAAACGCAAAGGCTTGGCCTTTTCGCCTGCCTGTCAACCATAAGGTTGGACGAGCAGTGAAAAGAGGCCTTAATAGGCCTCTTAATTGTCAGCGGGCAAGCTGCTGACTCCGACGCGTGACCGCTGTCTGAAATATCGCATGAGTGCATGATAACGTCAGGATGCTTACTTGACGTCACCGCGTGTCATTTTACATTCGGTCGGGTCAGGCACACACCCACCTGAGGAGCTAAAAATTCTCCCCAAGACGTTTTATTAATACATTGTCATGATAATGAAAGAAAAACACCAAATTGCATCCAGAAATATCGGACTTTAAAAATAAGACCTGAGTTTTTAAAATGCACACAAGCCACTGGCTGGGATGCTGCAGGATGACTCCCTAAAGAGCCACTGGAACCCCACCCTGTTGCCAGACAAGGTACGTCTTAAGACATCCAGAAACTAATTGCTCCCTCCGGTAGAGACAATGGGCATAATGGGAGATAAACATCATCTCATCAAGAAATCCTGTGAGCAATGCCCAGACAGATTTGTGAATTCCGCTTTCCACTTGGAATATACAAAGGAGGGATTAAAAGTGAGCTGGAAAACTGCCCCGGTGTCTGTCTGTTGGTGGGTGTTCTGAGACAGCAAGTGCTGGAAGTTTGACTCAGAAGTAACAGCCACACACAATACCCCTGAAAATCACCTCTCTCTGTCTCTATCGAATTCAACACCACTGGAACCTCGAACCCAACTATTCGTCTACCAGAGTCAACTCTACTGGAACCTCGAATCTGACTATTCGTCTACTGGAGTCAATTCTACTGGAATCTCGAATCACAATGGCCGCAACACTCAATCACCTGCTCCCTGCGAGTCAAGGACTGTTCTGTATATTTTTTTAATATATATATTAATTTACTTCAAGCTAAATTCTTATTTTTAACCTGTATGACTGCATATGCATGTGTTTTATCCTTTTCTGCCTTTAGTAGTTAATAAACTTACTCTTATCTTTAACTCAAGAAAGTTTGATCGAATTGTCTCCTTCAAAACCAGAATGATTGGGTCTGGGAAAAATGTATCTGTGAATAGGATCCTTTTTAGATTAAATCTTGTTGCGACCAACAACAGTGGGCGGGGTGCTGAATAAAGACAAGGAGCCTGTTTATCCCTCCTGACCCAGGGCATAACAATTTGGGGGTGCCCCAGCCAGATGGTGACAAATTGAGGGGTCTCACCTGGATCAACCACTTTGGGGAACTTCACCTTAGGGTGGGTCGTAACAATATGCTAACTGAATCTGGCATTGCAAACATATATATATTAAAGAAAAGTGAGTCTCATTCATTACATTGAAAAGATTATCCTTCCAGGAATGTTAAAATAATAAAGTTTGTCATATGATAGGAGAAACAGCAATGGATGAAGAAATCTGATTGATTCAGCGGAGATTATTAGCTGGTGTGACATAACTTTTCCAGTAAATTGCACTGGAAGGTCTTTTTGTAGTTATGTTTGGCTCAGAGAGTGATTAAAGGATTCATTGTGCCAGGACTCACTTCGTATTACTTAAACAATGTTATTATTCTTTTATAAAAACAAAAAGCTAAAAGCTACTGCGGATGCTGGAAATCCAAAACAAAAACAGAATTACCTGGAAAAACTCAGCAGGTCTGGCAACATCGGTGGAGAAGAAAGCAGTTGACGTTTTGAGTCCTCATGACCCTTCGGCAGTTCTGCCGAAGGGTCATGAGGACTCAAAACATCAACTGCTTTCTTCTCCACCGATGTTGCCAGACCTGCTGAGTTTTTCCAGGTAATTCTGTTTTTGTTTATTATTCTTTTGACAGATGTTGGCTCTCAATAGACAGCAAGAAATGCCAGAGCAATTTACTTGAAGTTACAGAACCGATCTTTTGGATTGGCGTCTATTTAGTTCACAAAGTGAGCTCTGGGTCTGAGCTGGATGCTAGAACTAGCCCAAGGGGGATGGGCAAAGAATATATTGTGAACTAAACAGTAGAATTTAAAGGGACGCTGTCAATAATTTCAGTTGTAGAAATGAAAATTGCAGCTACCAAAGATCCATCAAAACAAATAAAAAGGTGACAAATTAAACGATGAATGGAGCTCCCAAAATTCCAGAGTTAAAGTCCAATCAGAAATGCTATAGTGAAACCTCACTTGGCAGGTCTACAATCTTTCAGCCATGTGGGAGGGAAATTGAGTGATAAAAAATTTAATGGCGTCTGCCAAGGTAGCTGATGTTTACTTTGTGTTTTGAGATGATGATGCTGAGAGAATAATTGACACTGAAAACTCTCCCTTGCTCCATCATTCTTCTGTACAACCTTCCATTTCTGAAGCAGCTTGAGTGAGAAATGATCTTGGGGTTATTGTGCACAAGTCACTGAAGGTTCATGTCTAATGTAGAGAAACTGTAGCAATTCTCTCGTGTTAATAGAACCCATTCAATTTAAATCAAAGGACATGATTTTGACACTGTACAGGTCACTGGTCCGACTGCATCTAGACGACTGTGCCCAGTTTCGGTCTCTATCACATAGTGGGTGATATAGGTGTCTTACGGTCTGGAGGAGAGCTACAAGAACGATTCCTAGCTTAAGGAATCTCAGCTACTCAGATAGGCTTAAGCACCTTTAGCCTATTTACTTTAGAACAGCATAGCCTTAGAGGAAACCTGATAGAGGTATATAAAAGAGTTAAAAGGCTGGATAGTGTCCCTAATGATAGATTATTCTAGACCAGGAGATGTGAGTTTAAACTATTTAAGAGTATGAACTGACTGGATATTGGATGGTTCTATTTTTCCCAGAAAATTATGAGCCTCTGGAATATTTTGCCAGCTGGTGGGATGGGTACTGACGCTCTGCTTTCAAAAGGAAACTGGGCTAGTTCCTCACCGGGACAGAGATTACATTTTATAGAAGCTAAAGCGACTTTAGAGGTAATAATTGATCGATGTGATCTCCTAGACTAGTTTCATTGCCTGAGTGGGTCAGAGAGGAATTTTACAGAGTATTGTTTTCCCTTATTTGCCTTGTGATTTTTGGGGTTTTTTTTGTCTCACCCAGGAGATTGTGAGGGTGGATGTGGAGGGGGAGGGAGGGCAGATTTAGGGGGTAAGAAGTATTCAGCATGATGATCCAGCCATCATGGTGTGGGATAGGCTTCATGGACCAGCTGGTCTTAGTTGTCATTTTTGTAAGCTACAGAACCCTACACTCCAGAAAACTCTACTAACAGAAAACCTTAGCAATTTACTAAGTTACATTTTAGGAATTTTAGTCTATTCCCATTTGTATACTTGGTCTTTATTGACATTGAATAATCATGAAATCAGGGCCTCCAGTTTAATCCTTTGTAACTTAGATTGCTGGTGAGTGAGATTCCAGTACAATGCATAATTTCTCCCAGTTCTTCCCGTTAAAACCAGCAAATCTCCTGTGATGTTGCTCATTGGTCCTCAGATATAAAACACTGGTATCTCAGGACATGAATGTGACAGACTGTAGAATTATGACGTGTTATTCTGCTGTTAATGTACAGACATGTTTGAGTGGCCTCTACCTTTAAGGCCCCAAACTCTCATTACACCCTGAGACTATTTGCTGGCGGTGAGGGAATGCTAGAGGGGTGTAAGTTCCCACCTATGCTCAGAGGAATGCAACGTGAGATGACTGCCTTTCTTTCTCTTTTTAAAGATATATTGACACTTTGAAATGTGACAACCGAAGTGTGAGAGATTTCTGAACATTTATAAGGATAAATTTTCCAACAATTTCAGATTTGAGTCAACGTGAATTACATAAATATGGAACCCAGAAACAGGCCATTTGGCCCAATGAAGTCCATGCTAATGATAGTGACCTACTTGAGCCTCCTCCCATCATTCACCATGTAGCTTTATCAGTTTGACCTCTATTCCCTTCTCTCTCCCATGATTATCTAGTCTCCCCTTAAATGCATCTACACTATTTGCCTCAACAACTTAGATGGCAAATTCCACATTCTGACCACTCTCCGGGTAAAGAGGGTTTCTTTTCTGAATTCCGTATTTGATTTATATCGACAGGCTCTAGTTACAGGTTACAGTCTTCCTCACGAGTGAAAACATTCTCTCTGTTAACACCTTTTTCATAATTTTAAAGACCTCGATTAGGTCACCCCTCAGCCTTCCCTTTTCAAGAGAAAAGAGAACTGGCCTGTTTATCCTTTCCTGCCAAGTATAAGCTCGTATTTTTGATGACCCTTGTAAACATTTTTTTACCCTCTCCAGTGCCTCTATATCCTTGTAGTAATATGGTGACCAGAACTATACACAGTACTGAAGTAGCACATTAGTCCTGGTACTTGGTTTAGAAGTGGAAGGAGATCTTATTTTCTTGATTTGGGCTGTGATAGGTACTGCAATGAACCTCCTGCATGTTTTGGGAATCAGGAAACTCATTTGGAAAGGCACTAGATATGTGGGAAGCAACAGGAGCCTGGTTCCAGACAACAAGGTGAAAATAACATTTACAGAGAATAATAAAATATATAATAAAATAAAACCATGCTGGTGATTTTCACAAAAGTGCAGTCACTATATAGCTGATTCTGAGAACTCCCGTGCACACCTGCAAACACCGTGTGATGAGCAAGCACATCGCTACGAGGAAGAGCAACAGATCAAATCCACAAAGGATGGGAAATAGAGGGAGGTGATGGCATAGTGGTATTGTTGCTGGACTAGTAGTTCAGAGACCCAGGGTAATGTTCTGGGGCCCTGCGTTCAAATCCTACCACAGCAGACAGTGGAATTTGAATTCAATAAAAATCTGGAATTAAAAGCCTAATGACCATTGTAAAAACCCATCTGGTTCACTAATGTCCTTTAGAGAAGGAAATTGTCTGGCCTACATGTGACTCCAGACCCACATAATGTGGTTGATTCTTAAATGCCCTCTGAATTAAGGATGGGTAATAAGTGCTGGCCTGGCCAGTGCCCACATCACATGAATAAATAAAGAAAAAAACTGGAGCATGGGGAATTGTCAGGTTTTAAATCAAAGTCCTGCTGGTTGTGTAACTTATGGCGGTGAAGAGCAAATGAGTTATTGCAGAATCATGCAGCACAGAAGGAGGCCATCAAGCGAGTCATTGTATGCCAGCTCTTTGAAAGAACTATTCAATTAGTCCCATTCACATAGGGAAGAATTTTCCCGTGTTGAGGGGGGGAAGTGCAGGAGTGGGTGTGTGGGGCGCGCCACCATTTTACGTGGTCAGGCCAATTAAGGCCCGCCCAGCGTGACGTCTGCCAGGAAGCGCTATGCGCTCCCTGTATGGGCAAGGGAGGAGGATTCCCTCAGCCGAAAGTGCGTTCTTTCACACATGCGCGCGAAAGAGCGCACTCATCTCCCTAAGGCTAAGTGCTGCCTCAGGGAGATCAGCTCCAAATGTAAAAATGGTCAGTGTACAAAAATAAAATTTCCCTGACATGTCCCCTCATGTGACACTGGCACATGAATTGGGACATGTCCATCACTTTTAATCAAACTTTTATTAAATTTTTAAAAACCTACATGAAACCTCATCCCGCCCGTGGATGAGGTTTCATGCTTTTTCTGAAGCCCGCCAGGGCTCCCGGCCTGCCCGCTGACCTTAAGGTTGGACGGGCAGGTCCATTAATTTCTCTTTTTTTCCTCCATCAACATTCCTCATCATTTTGAACACCTCTGTTAAATCTTCCCTTAACCTTCTCTGCTCTAAGGAGAATGTTCTCAGCTTTTCTAGTCTCTCCAGCTAACTAAAATCCCTCATCCCTGGCACCAATCAGCATTGGGGAGGCAACAGAAGGGCAGAGAATGGTGAAATAAAGTCTATGGAGACTAAGAGATGAGATGGGACAGAATTAATATGGAAATTGTGAAGAAAGAAGACAGATCCAGAGAAGATCTTTCTGTTCTGTTTTGAGCATGAAGAATTAAAAGAAATGGTGTTGAGAATTTTAATGCATCATGGCAACAGCAGCTGACTCCAATTCGCTTAAGTTAACTCTTCCATGATGAGGCTCAAATGATGTTTGACAGCTTTTAGCTCCAGTGTGCGTCCATTCAGAAAAAAAATGCTGGGTGAAAAATACACATGGTAAATAATTCAGAGATTTGGGATTCAGTGGAATCGTAGCAATTATGTATGATTCAAAAGTGACAATGCAGGCATGCAGAGTTCTTCCTCAGGATGCTCTTACTGGCCACAGTACTGGAAGCCAGCAACAAACCTGGAATCCATTCAATGGACTCCCAACTGAGCAGGGACAGAGCAGGCCATATGGGCATTCCCAGTGTGAATGCTTCCACAGCACCGTGTTATCACTGCTCCAACCCCCCCACACCGCCCATTTATTTGAAAACCCTCAAGAATCCTTCCATGGGACTCAGACTTCCGCCTGTAACTGAAAGGAGTTATATGATATCGAGAGGCTTTGCTTGTGGCATAGGGATGGCGGGGAGAAAAAGAGCGCAAACCTCTCTGAAATTACTTGAAAACTGTATAAATCAACTTCAGGCCAAGTACCAGTTATGAAGAGTGAAATATTATTTCGTTTTTAATCAAAATAATTTATCGCTGAACAGATCAGAAAGTCTAGCCTCTCACAATTATTTGCTTGGTTTTGAAATTCCCCATCTGGTCTTTGCTTGGAAAGGACATGAGAGAAAGTATCACATAACTGCAATTATTCCTGTTGCAAATTGCTTGCATACGTCTGATAATCACTCTGCTGTGCCAGGCATTTATCAATAACTGACAGCTTTCTGCTAGATCAGCTGTCACACACTGATACTTCTTCAGGCTGTAGGCTGGGAAGTCAGGTGACTGCTCGGAACATTACATTGCAGTTGATTTAAATTAAATGGAAAAACATCAAGCAGAGCTGCCCTGAGGCTGACCCTGTCACACGCCGAGAAATTAATTAATGAACAGTTGAATTGCACAAAGCTGCTTTATGAGAACAAGGGAACCGAGAAGTGTCCTCTGGAGAATAATCAGCCTTTCTTGGCCTCTATAATAATTAATGTCCTTATCTGATGTTTGTAAGTGGGCCAATTATGAGTTTCTAATCGCTATGCCTGTAAATTCTACAGTCGCTGACTGCAGTGCCTGAGTTTTCAGCATCGTTATGCCGTTTGAGAAAAATGTAAAGAGAAATTTATTTTGGTCATTTATTAGCAAAGCATTAATCACTTCTCACTCAAATGGAGTACAATATGTATCTGTTTCAGAAAACATGGCTCTGAAGAAGACTCAAACAGGCTCGAAGCATCAGCTCTGTTTCTCTCTCCGCAGATGCTGCCAGACCCACTGAGTTTTTCCCAGCATTTTCTATTTTTATTTCAGATTTCCAGCATCCGCGGTATTTTGATCTTTTCTATGGAATTCTCTGAACTCTGCATAATAAGTTTAACTATTCAATTGCCAAATTCCACTTATTTGAACCCTTTTATCCAACACTGTGTTGCCGCCATTCAGATACACAGATCAGATCAATGATAGTGTCCAAATGTTGGGAAGTAAGGTGAACTATAAAGATGCAACCCGATCTGACCGCTGAGCATTGACACAATAAGTGCCGACATTGTTCATACAAGTAACATCTTTGTGAGTTCTTAAACTGCCACTATTGATCTGTCCTTGATTTATTTCGTTTCCACTAATTCTCAGAATGATTATTCGGCTGTCTGATTTATTTGTCTCTCTTTCCATTACACACCGTTCCCCTGTGTGGGGGCAGACATGTGATCCACTCCCAGAAGCCAATTACACGAGCTGGTTACCAAAGAAAAGCTGCCTAAGCACGTGGCTCCTCTCATTCTTCCTGTTGTAAATTAGGCCTCTTTAGCTTTTGAAACCTGAGTTATGCTTCTGTGACACACTACCAGTGTTGAAAAACAGAGTTGAAGCTAACTTGGTACCTCTTGGATTAATCAGGTACAGGCCCTTTGTTCCACCATAAACACAAAGGTCAGTATACCGTTGCAAACGTAGAATCATAAAATGTTTACAGCACAGAAAGAAATCATTCTGCCCATCAAGCCTATGTTAGTTTTCTGCAATTTAGCTAATTTAGCTAGTCCCACTCTCCTGCCCTTTCCTTGTAACTTTGCAAATATTTTCCCTTCAGGTGCTTATACAATTCCCTTTTGCAAGCCATGATTGAATCTGCCTTCACCACCCTTTCAGGCAGTGCACTCCAGATCCTAACCACCTGCTGTGTAAAAAAGGTTTTCCTCAGGTTGCCTTTGGTTCTTTACCAATAATTTTAAATCTGTGTCCTCTTGTTCTTGACCCTTCGCCAATAGAGAGAAAGGTCCTCTCTATCTACTGTCTAGACCCCTCATGATTTTGAACATCTCTATTAAATCTCCCTTGAACTATTCTCTAGGGAGAATGGACTCAGTGCCTCCAATCTATCCATTAACTGAAGTCCTTCATTCTGGAGCCATTTTCATAAGCCTTTTCTGCACCTTCTCATGCATAAAGTGCAGTGCCCAGAATTGTACACAATACTCCAGTTGAGGCTGAACCACTGTTTTATAAAAGTTCATCATAACTTCTCCACTTTTGTACCCTATGCTTCCATTTATAAAACCCAGGATCCTGATTACCTTTTTAACCACTTTCTCAATCTGCCATGCCACCTGGTTATGTGAGAGGGCAACACGGTGGCAGATGTGAGGTTATTCACTTTGACAGTAAGAACAGAAAAGCAGAATAGGTTTTTAAATACCGTGAAACATGTAAATGTTGAAGGTCAGTGGGACTTGGGTGTACTCATACAAGGAACACAAAAAGTTAGCATGCAGGTACAATAAGCACTTAGGAAGGCAAATGGCATGTTGGCCTTTGCAAGGGGATTGAGTACAATAATAAGGAAGTCTTGCAACAATTTTATAGAACTTTGGTGAGACCACGCCTGGAGTGCTGTGCAGAAATTTGGCTCCATACTTAAAGAAGGATATATTTGCTTTGGAGGCGGTACCACCTCAGTAGATTGGTTCCTGGGATGAGAGGGTTTTCCTATGGTGAGAGGTTGAGTAAATTGGGCCTATACTGTCTGGAGTTCAGAAGAATGAGAGGTGATCTCATTGAAACATACATGATTCTGAAGGGACTTGATTGAGTAGATGCTGAGAAGTTGTTTCCCTTGGCTCAGGAATCTAGGACATGGGGGCACAGCCTCAGGATAAGGAGCTGGTTATTTAGGACTAAGATGAGGAGAAATTTCTTCAGTCAAAGGGTTGCGAATCTTTGGAATTCTCTATTTAAGAGCATTATAGATTCTCCATCATTGAATATTTTTAAGGCTGAGCTATATAGGTTTTTGGTCTCTCAGGGAATTAACGGATATGGGAAGTGGGCAGGAAAGTGGTGTTGAGGCCAAAGATCAGCCATGATCATGTTGAATGGTGGAGCAGGCTTGAGAGGCTGAATGGTCTACTCCTGCTCCTATCTCTTATGTTCAGTATTTTGTGCCTATATATCCCTGCGCTGGTGAAATGGGAAGAGAATAGACCATTAGTGTGTAGTCTACTGTAAAATGGAAAAAAGGGATAATGTTGTTTATGGTTGTTTCTGCCCTTCTATGGGGTAGGTAGGGCCTCTTGGCAGCAGGCGAGGGGAGGAGATAGGGTGGGGAGGGTTGGTTCACCATCAAAAATGTTATTCAAAGGCATCAACCACAACTTAGGATTCTGAAGCAAGCCTGGCTGGCTCAGGTCCAACAGTGCATTAATGTTCTGTCGAAACCATTTGATGAATGATGTCATTCTAATGGCATCAATGGAAAGTGAAGAGTACTGATGATAATTTTAATTTATTATTGTTTGGGTGAAGAATATGGGGAAAAATAAAAGCGATATAGTCCGGAGGCGCATCAGAAAGCTGTCTAAATTCATCCTCCCTGATGATGAAAACGCTCCCTTTCCATCCCTTCTTTGGGGGGTTCAGAGACTTTCTCTGATTGAGGATATAGTCACTACCCCAAGGAGTCACAGGTAAGATTGTGAATGTGACATGCCGAATATGTTCACGGTGCTACTTGTTTGTACTTTGTCACGGCCACCTGATGATGCTGTCAACTTGCAAAGTGGCAACAACACAGGTGACTGAGCTGATCAGCCTTGTATGTACAGCTACACTGTACTCATATCAAAGTGCATTGAAAGTTTAAATTTAGAATGGCTGTAAGACGGAACCTATAGAATCATAAAATTGTAACTTCAAAAAATAAAGTTGGTCACAGCTGTTTCTGATGCCACCAGTTTACATGATCATTGACATAAATTCTGTATTTTAATTAGATAATGGTCAATTACTGTATCATGGAATAACTTGAGTTACATGATGGTCACTCAGATGGCCTATTTCCACCTCCTTGGCTTGATTTTGCACAAAAATCAGCTCATCTGCTGCTGAAACCCTCATCCATGCCTTTGTTACCTCTAGACTTGATTTTTCCAATGCACTCCTGGCTGGCCTCTCACATTCTACCCTCTGTAAACTTGAGATCATCCGAATCTCTGCCGCCCATGTCTTAACAGGCAGTAAATCCCTATCTCTGTAATCTCCTCCAGCCCCACAATCCTCCAAGATATCTACACTCCTCTAATTCTGGCCTCTTGAGCATCCCCAATTTTAATTTCTCCAGCATTGGTTGCCATGTCTTCAGTTGCCTGGGTCCTAAGCCCTGGGATACCTTCCTTACACCTCTCTCGCTCTTCACCCTGCTTTCCTCCTTTAACACACTCCTTAAAACCTACCTTTTTGACTAAGCTTTTGGTCATCTGACCTAATATCTCCTTAAGTGACTTGGTGTCATACTTTGTTTTATAATCCTCCTGTGAAGCAACTTAGGATGTTTTGTTATATTAAAGGTGGTATATAAATATAAGCTGTTGTTATTGGTTCTTAAAGTGTGATTGCCCCCTGATTACATTACAGTGGAACCTTCATTATCTGCATTCTAATTACCCAGCCTCTCAACTATCCACCAGAGTTTGTGTAAGACAAGGCCTAATATCAGATGCATACCCAACTCCTCTGTCTGACATAAATCACCTAATAATCCAGGAAAACATAATTTCAATGCATGTTGTTAGTATTGTGCTTGTTTTCATTCCAGTGTCGAGGATTTTGATGTACCATATCTATGAAATCAAAATGTGATGATTCTCTATTTTCTGTCAATTATCCTTATCCTGTTGGACCATTTCCTCCATTAGGGTAAATAGTGAAGTTCCACAGTCTAGAACAAATAAGCAAGTTTACAAATGACTTGTTTGGAGAATTTTGCATGTTGTCATTAGATTCGGTGAAGGTCCTACCTGCTCTATCTTTGGGCTTGTACAGACCATAAGCACCAGCATGGATCTGTTGGCCGGAATGGCCTGTTTCTGTTGTAAATGCTTTGCCACTTTGTGAAAAAGCAAAGGTACTGCACACCCCAACAATAACTTGCACTTGTGCAGCATTTTAATGCAGTAAAGCGTACTGAGATGCTTCGAAAGGTAGGAAGAGGCAAGGAGATATAGCCATACATCAAGCTGGAGATAGGAGAAGCAATACAGGAGGTGACTAAAGGGATAGATTTTGAAGAGTTTTTGGAAAATGAAGAGAGTTGCAGTTGCAGGAGTGGGTCTGGAAAGAGAATTTCAAACTGTAGGCTTGTGGTGGCTTAAAACTCTACTGAAAAAGTATCTGAAGTCCAAGATGAAGCTCTGTAAGCGTAGAGC
This sequence comes from Cetorhinus maximus, assembly GCF_964194155.1. NCBI lineage: Eukaryota > Metazoa > Chordata > Chondrichthyes > Lamniformes > Cetorhinidae > Cetorhinus > Cetorhinus maximus. The sequence continues at coordinate 45,582,094 of NC_135902.1, read as the reverse complement.
GAGCAGCAAGACTTAAATTTTCCTTATAGGCTTAGTGTCACACTGAGCGATACAAATACTCACTGAGTCATCAGGCCATCCTACAGCCATACTCTGAAACCCGCAGTAGAGGAATTCATGGAGGTTTGGGGCCTGGATCAGCACAGCATTCTGAGATCATGTTAGAGGCAAAACTTTTCCAGAGGAACTTCACCAGTTTGCAAAGACTTATTGATAATGTTCCTTATTTGTAAACTTCATAAAATTCAATTCAGGCTGTAATGACAGGAATTATATTCCCTACACTGCAATTTTAAAAACCAGCCAGTGCCTAATTATTCCTTTCCCTGCTGCATTTGTAAAATTAAAAGCAGACAGACTCAATTGCCCATGTTGCTAAGCAGTCAAAGCCTTACAGTAAAAGAGATTCAGCTTTTCATTACAAAAGCAAATGATTCTGCCTTGTAACTTGAAGATAATATCATTAGTTCCACTTTGTGAACTGGGAAGAGAATGTGAATATGTGCTTGGAAACCAATAATTTCCAAGAACACATCCCACAGAGTCATTTTAGTTGCTCATGTGGGATTGGTTTTTCCAGAGAGATTTAACATGACAGTCTATTACTGGCAGTTTCAGGCACTTTGGGGGAAACAAGCCCACTTTCAGATCTAAAATAAAAACAGAAAATACTGGAAACACTCAGCAGGTCAGGGGCCGTCTGTGGAGAGAGAAACAGAGTTAATGTTTCAGTTTGATGACCTTACATCAAAGTTGATCTCCAAAGACCATAGTCGGATTTTAGTTGTCATGCTCCCTTAGACTTGGGAGAAACTTCCCGTTTGCAAATGGATTGAGAACCAGAGAGCACAGTTTTAAAGTGTTTTGCAAAAGAGGTGAGAAAAAACTTTTTCACACAGCGAGTAGTTCGGGCTTGGAATGCACTGCTTGGAAGTGTGGTGGAGGCAGGTTCAATTGAGGCATTCGAGAGGGCATTGGATGGTTATTTAAATGGAAACAATGTGCAGGGTTCGGGGAAAAGGCAGGAGAATGGCACTAAGTTAAAATGCTCAGAGAGCTGCTGCAGGCACGATGGACCAAATGGCCCCCTTCTACACTGTAATAACTCTGTGATATAGTCTGAACAAATAAAATGTTATCTGACTACTACTGAAGTTCTTTCTTTTCCAAATTTCTCCTCCCCAGTACATATTCAAATTTTCCTAGAGTACAGTTCCACTTGGGTACGGATCCATTTGGGGACGGTTTCACTTGGGTGGAGTTCCACTTGGATATAGTTCCACATGGATACAGTTCCACTTGGGTAGAGTTCTGCTTGGGGAGAGTTCTGCTTGGGTAGAGTTCTGTTTGAATAGAATTCCACTTGGGTAGAATTCCACTTGGGTAGAGTTCTGTTTGAATAGAATTCCACTTGGGTAGAATTCCACTTGGGTAGAGTTCTGTTTGAGTAGGGTCCCACTTGGGTAGAGTTTCACTTGGGTAGAATTCCACTTGGGTAGAGTTCTGTTTGAGTAGGGTCCCACTTGGGTAGAGTTTCACTTGATACAGTTCCGTCATGATATGCTTCCACTTGGGTAAAATTTCACTGGGATATATCCTCCTTGATATCCTGGTCCACTTCTCGGTCATCCAAAACACCCCCTGCTCCTTCCCACTGTACCTTCCCGTGCAAATGCAGGGGAAGCAACACCTACCCTTTTACCTCCTTATTTCTCACTACCCAGGGCACCAAACACTCCCAGCTGAAACATTGATTTGCTTTAATATTCGCTGCTCATGATGTGGTCTCCTCTACACTGGGGTGACCAAACACAGATTGGATGACCACTTTATGGCCTCCTGCACCATTCCAATAAAGCTCAATATAAGTTTGTGGTACAGAACCTCATCTTTTGATTAGGCACCTTACAGACTTCCACACTGAACATTGAGTTCAACAATTTCAGATCACAATAACTGGCCCCAATTTTTTTCCGACAGCAGATGTTGATGATGATTCTGCTATTCTGGCAGCATCGGCGGAGAAGAAATCAGTCAACGTTTCGAGCCCTCATGGCCCTTCAGCAGTTCTGCTGAAGGGCCATGAGGGCTCGAAACGTTGACTGATTTCTTCTCCGCCGATGCTGCCAGACTTGCTGAGTTTTTCCAGGTAATTCTGTTTTTATTTTGTTTTGGATTTCCAGCATCCGCAGTAGCTTTTAGCTTTTTGTTTTTATGATTCTGCTATTGCCATTTACACCTTTCTTTTGTTTCTTTACTCATCCCATTACCGTCCCCTTTGGCCTTGCACCATTAACCCTTTTGTCATTTAGCCTCTTCCACCTTCCACCCTATCACAGATCTCCTCTTTTGTCCTTTCCGCTGGCTTCCCCAGTTTCCATGCCTCTTTATTGATGTAAAACCCGCTACATCTCTAACTTTTCCCAGTTCTGATATAAGGTTGACCTGAAATGTTAACTTGGTTTTTCTCTCTCCACAGATGCTGTCTGTCCTGCTGAGTATTCCCAATGTATTCTGTTTTTATTTTTGATAACCTGTCCAAGCTGTTGATCACTGCCTGTGTAAAAAGAAACATTCTGCTGTCTGTCTTAAACTTGTCCTTCACAACTTTGAACCTATGCATGGTTTTCATTCAGCCCTGCCGCTCCCCCTACCATTATGGCACTACTTTCATCCACCCCCTGTACTCTGCACACTGTCCCTCCGTGGCACTGTCCTCCCCCCTTCCCCAGCCCCCATGGCACAGTATTCCCCCAGTCCTTCCATCATCACTCTGTGGGCCCCTGCCAACGTTCCTGATGCTGAAGAGCGGCAAACTATATCAAGGCACCTCACTGGTGACAGCAACTGATCTGCTAGATTCACATATGACCAGGGCATCAAATCATGGGCACCTCCTTGCTGCCAAAGAGGGTACTTGGTCAGCGAATGCTCCATCAGGCAGATAGTTGGGGACTGTTCTTCCCGTTGAATGGCCATAGAGCCGTAGGGCCAAATTTTATGCTCCTCTAGGGGAGGGTTCACAAGTGGGCGGAGGGTTGTAATAATGAATGTAATGCTATCGATGCATTCCAGGTGCCTATACCTGCCTGCCTCCAGTGTTTCTGCAATTTTACAAGTAGTCGTTGGACAAACCACCTGCCCAATTGAGACCCTTAAGTAGCCAATTAATAGCCAATTAAATGCCTCTTCCTGCCCCCGTCATATATTTTTCCCATGTTGCGTGGAAGATGGCACCAAGTGGGAAGCCCTCAGCTTTCACTGCTCAGGCTGGTGGTGGGCATGATTAAATCTATCATATCTATAAATCTATAATATCTGGCTAAGTTATGTCTGAAAGCAAACCTATCCTACCCCCAAGGAACAGGCAGATTTCCTCACTCATTCCACTGGTGTTATTCTAGTCATTCTGAAGGTAAGCAAAATGTTGGTGACTGATGGGCTGTTTTTTTCCTTAAGTCTGCCGTTTATTTGTAATAATATTTCTTGGTGTAGTTTATTCTGCTGTCCAGGATATCTGTAAAGTCTTTTATAACTTCAATCCAAATCATTTCCAATATGTCTCCCAAAGCACACAGGGGTGGTTTAACTTTTACACCGAGCGGAAAACAGGTGTTAATGGATTGGCTGCTCATTTTCATTTCCATTGGTGGCAAAAGGGAAAATTTAGTCCACAGATACTTTCTACTGACACCCAGAACCATTGTTGCTTTATTGTGCACATCCTCCCTGCTAAGATAAGCTAATGTAACATTCATAAAGAAATAAAAACAAATAATTTAATAGCTTTAAGTTCATACTGTGCAGATATTCTTACCAAAAGGGCCCTGTGTCCTATTCTAGACAGATTTCAGCTGTCATTACATGTGACTGACTAGATCTCATCAGGTTTTATTACTCCAGTTACCGAACAGATGGAGAACCGAGCTCCTTTTCTAGGACAATTCTAATGCAGTCCTGACCTACTTCAGCAGGAAGTGCAGCCATTGTCTTTTTGAACAACTTTGAACACTTGAAACTGCTCAAATTCATTTCACATAGGATAATGGTAACTTGCTGAGATCGGCAACTCAGCTTATTTATCTGGGCTGGATTTGAACTCTGATCCAGCGGGTAAAAGGGCATTGTGTAAATCTGCTGCAACATCTAAATTTACATTTAAAATAGGCCTGACAGCACCGAGATCCAAATAGGAAAACTCAAAACATACGTTCCTATTGACTTATGCTCCAGAATTTTATGTCTCGTGGGCGGGCGCGTGCCCGACCCGAATGGGCATGAAATAGTGGGAGATGATGTCGGGCGACCTGTCCTGATGACATCCCGCATGCAAGCAATCTTCAGGTCGGCGGGTGTGCGCGTGTGGCAGAGCTGTGTCTGCCAACAATTAAAGTGCCACCTAAGGCCATTAAAAAAGGCAATTGATCCTGATTTTACGTTGCCTGTGCGATTTCGTGCTCGTCACATGGGGAAAATGGGCAGGCGGGCAGCCCACTTTTAACAAAACCTCATCCAAGGGTGGGATAGAAAGGGTCAGCAGCATTGCCAGTGTGAGTAGTGAGGAGTTTAGGAGATAGTTTGCTGCTGATTGCTTATTTGAACTTGACAGATTCATCTCAGTTCTGAGCTTCATTCTTAGCATCTCTAGGCTTCATTTCAGGACTCATTGGTGTCTCCAAGGCCCCCGGAGGATTTTGACCATGTGGACCCTCCCTGGAACCAGACAGCCTTCGGTTACCCTGCTAATGGGGATTGTGGTCTCTGCTGGTGGCACCTCCTCTGAGGAGGAAGTGAGGGGCAGAAGGGAGAGGAGGCCAGGTGTCCCTATGCAGCTTCCAGGGGAGGGACCTGTGGGAGGAGAGGCGCAGGCACAAGGGGCACAGGGCCGGCAGGTAGTCCAAGGTGGAAAGGGCCACAGAAGACGTCACTAGCCTGCTGCCAGGGTTTACAGACAGCGATGCAGCTACCTCAACATGTCTGAGGTGAAATGCTGAAGAAGGCTCCGCCTCTCAAGGGAGACTGTGACCTCCATTTGTCGTATGATTGGGCCTGAGATCAGCTCTGACTGTGTGGGTGGACACCCCATGCCAGTGGCTCTGAAGATCACAGTGGTCCTCAACTTCTATGCCTCCGGCTCTTTCCAGGGGTCAGTGGGGGAGCTTTGTGGAGTTTCCCAATCAGCTGTCCACTGTTGCGTCGAGCTGGTGATAGGAGCTCTGTTCAGGTTGGTAATGACTTTTTTCATTTCTGTATGGATGAGGCCAGCCAGGCTGAGCGAGCCAGATGGTTTGCAGCGATTGACGGGTTCCCTTCGCCTCCAGGGTACAATCGACTGCACACATGTGGCCATCAAGGCGCAGGGTGCCTTCGTCAACAGGAAGGGCTTCCACTCCATGAACGTGCAGATAGTGTGTGATCACAGGATGCAGATTCTGCAAGTCTGTGCAAGGTACCCTGGCAACACCCATGACGTTTACATCCTGAGACGAGGCTATTCAGTGCTCCAGCCCGACTGGATGAATGGCTGCTGGGTGACAAGGGCTATTCATTGGAAAGGTGGCTTATGACACCTCTCCGCCACCCAAGAACAGAGGCAGAGCAGTGTTATAATAGGAGTAATGCCTCCACAAGGGCAGTTATAGAGAGGCCCATAGGTCTTCTGAAGATGCGCTGCCAATGTCTGAATCGTTCAGGGGGGCACTACAATACCTGCCAGAGTGGGTGTCACTGATAACTGTTGCATGCTGCGCTCTCTACAATCTGACTCTGGCAGGGGGGGACCCACTGGAGGAAGAGGATCTTGAGGCAGCTCCACAGGCCACAGAGGGTGAATCCAGTGGTGAGTCAGAAGAGGAGCACGGTGAGGATGTGGAGGCAGACCTCGGTATCCTCCAGGGAGGCAGGGACACCAGGGACGTATTGATCCAATGCTCCTTCAGCTAGGCTGCCAAAGATCTGCTTCCGCCTCATGCCAGGGCTGCCGTCTCCATCCTGGATATTTGAAATGACCCTTTCCTTTGAACCCAAAGTCCACTCAGTCCCTGTGCAGTAACGTTTAGAGCTACTTATGCCCAGATACTAGCATGCCCTGCACCTACAAAACAAGTGAAGCATACGCAGGCTATTAAGACAAAACTAAAATTTATATCATGTTGGCACTCACATCAAATGAACATAATATATGGTGTTAATGGTCACACCAGTAAACATTAACAAAACATGGCAGAACAGAAGACCACCTGTGACCAATTTGTGCTCATGGTCTTAGCCTTACATTTGCAAGTGCTGCATCTTGTTGCCGCCCCCTCCCTCCTTTGCTGGCAATGGCATTGGAGACAGCCCGCTGACTCTGCTGTCTTGTTGGTCCTGATGACTTTGGCGGTCGTCCTCTGGCCAGTGGAGCCTGTGCTGGCCCCACCAGGGAGGGAGTAGCCAGTGCCACGGCTGGCCTCGCCCCACTCATTGCAGCCTCATCTGATGCCACGGTCACTGGCAGAGGGGCAGAGGAGCTGCTGCCATCGTCCAGAGCACCCTGAGAGGAGCCCGCAGAGATGACAAGCATTGATGGGCGGGCACCTAGCTGGGATACTGGGTGCCTCATTCATCTCCCACACCAGGAGCACGGTGAGGACGTGGAGGTCCTCCTGAGGTCATTGCCTGTGTGAAGGCTCGCAGTTCCGAGCGCAACCCCAGGAACCCCTGATCCTGCCCCTGGAGTTGCCTCTCCATGAGAGTTACCATTGTCTCAGTGGAGGAGGCAGTGTGCTGGGCCATGAGGGTCAACGCAGTGCTGATGCTCTGCATGGACTCCTCCACAACAGAGATAATGGCATGCTTTTCCTGATGGATCTCCGCCAGATCCTCCCGCACATCCTGCTGGACATCCAGCATCTGCCACCTAATGGACGACTCCAAAGACTCATCATCTGCCTTTGAATCAGTATCGTCCTGGTCTCCAACAGTCCTCCGACTGCCGGTGCCCTGGGCACTCTCTGCCTCCGCCTCAAGCGAGTGTGAAGGGCCCTCACCGCTATGCACCAACATTCTAGCCGATGATCTAATGCCCACCAAGGTGCTGGTATCTGCGCTGGTGCTTGACACAGAGACGGGGTGTGACACAGGTACATCTAAAGCCCAGTGATCCTCTGGTGTCAAGATGGCTCTTTGGGGTCCTGCGTTCATGGGCAGGCTGGTGATTCTAGGGGAGAACAAGGGCATGTCATTAGTTTAAGTCATCACACTGCCACTGTGCATGCCAGGCACCCTGATGAGACAATGGAGATCTGCATCATGGTGCCATCATCTTTCAATGATCAATGGGGACTCCAGGTCTGAGGCTCCCATTAATAATGCATAAGAATGTTTGCACAATCTGACGCTCTTGCCTCTGTGCACTGCACTCTTACCATCGCCAGAGACCCCTGCCTCTCCACGACTGGCTGACCGAGGTGGGTGGCAGCTCTCCAGCTCCAAGGCATCCGTCTCAAAACTCGTCCGAATGAGGAGATTTGGGGGACTGCCGCCTGTCTTAGTTCTTTCATTGGTTTAATGGCTTCTCCTCTTGAAATGACAGAGGAGCATTGATTTGTCCACTTTCTACCTGCAGTGCCATTGCAGCCTGGCAAACCCCATCCCCCGTCACTCGGGACACCTTGCAGGGCATATCCGAGTCATGGCCCTCGACCCGCAAAGCACTCAGGCCAAGCAGCCAGGGCTCACCCCCTTGGCCGGCGCCGGTGTCAGTGACAGTTGGCAGTCAGACTCTAACACCCCTGAGCTCCACGGGGGGGATGGCTATTAATGCTGTCACCCTTTCTAAGGAACTACTTCCTTTTACATTGCTTTTCAGTGAGCATTCTGCCAGTCAGATGGTCAGCGGGCACTGTGCCAGTCTGATGGTCAGCAGGAACACTGTCAGTCATCTGGTCAGCGAGTGTTCTGCCAGTCTGTGGTTAGTGGGCACTCTGCCATCCAATGGCCAGCGAGTGCCCTACCAGTTGAATGGTGAGTGCTCCCAGTCAGATGATCAGTGAGTGCTCTGCCAGTTGGACAGTCAGTGGTCACTATGGCAGTAAGATGGTCAGCAAGTATTCTACCAGTCAGCCAGTCAGATAAGTCAGGGAGTGATCTGACAGTTGACTGGTCAGCAGGCGCTCTGCCTGTCGGCCTTTCAGTGAGTGCACTGCCAGTCAGCGGGCACTCTGCCAGTTTACTGGCCAGCAAGCACTCTTCCAGTGAACAGTTCAGTGGGCACTGTGCCAGTCAGCAGGTCAGCAGGCACTATGCCAGTTGGCCAATCAATGGGCGCTCTACCAGTTGGGACGGTTGACCAAAAGTCAAACTTTACTTTCAAACTACACATACCTTCATTTGGAAATAGGGAAAATACAAATGCGGTTTTACATCCCGCAGATTCCCCTGCAATTATTTTGAAACTGAAAACTGCCACTGTTTAGCCAAATGTTCCAATGTGTTTTGCATCTGCTGGTGTGAAAAAGAGTGATGGTTATGATATTGGCCGGTCCTAGTTTTACAGGATATTTTATTATCCGTGTAGTCAATAAATCATAGCCTGTAAGGCACTTTGGGACATCCTGAAATCTTGAAAAGCACAATATAAATGCAGGTATTTCCCTCCAGTGTATCCGCAGAAAAATTCTTAAAATCATTAAAATAAAAGCAAAATATTGCGGGTGCTGGCAGTCTGAAATAAAACCAGCAAATGCTGGAAAAGCTCAGCAGGTCTGGCAGCAGCTGTGTCGGACTCAGCATTAACTCTGTTCCTCTCTCCACAGATGCTGCCCCACCTGCTGAGTTTTTCCAGCATTTCCTGTTTTTATTTTAAAATCTTTGTTCAAATTACTTGGATACGTAAAAGCTGAAATATATCCCTCCCTTTCTACTGTTCCAATGTGATATTATAAGAATTTCACCTTTAAAAGTAAATGTGATGTGAATACTGATTGCTAGGGTTTGACATTGTTTTGGACACAAGCAGTCTTGTGTTTAAAAGCTACATATATATTTAAGAGCTCGTTGCTTACTTGAACCGGAAGTGGAACTTCTGAATCAAAACTGAAAAAACTGCAAAGATTCAGCAGGTGAAGTCACACTGCGGAGAAAGAAACAGAGTTAACAGGTTATAGGTCAACGATCTTTCATCAGAACCCTGAGCTGCTGAGTCACTTGGAAACCACCTCAGGATCAGCAGCTCAGGATTGCTTCAAATTTGTAGCCCTGCCTAGAAAGAACAGAAAAAAAAAGCATTGCTAACATGTTAATGCTTTAGATGGGAGACCTAAAGAGCAGCGTGCGAAAAGTCCTGAGGTAATGGGCAAGATTTTAACTCATTCAAAACACTTACACAGAGTTAAAATCTGGCCCAGTGGCTTGCCAACCTGCCCCTCAGTTGTCACATCCATTTCCATGAGGTTTCTCTCTGCAAAGTGTCAAGGCGTTGTCCTTTAGAGGAAAGCAGGCATCCCGCTGATGTGGATTTGCCAGCTTAATTCTAAAACTCCTAAAAATGGGATAGGGTGGAAAAATCGTATTGAATATTGGAGCTGGCACAATGGGCCATCTGGCCTACTCCAGCTCCTATTTCTTATGTTACTATGGCAATGGGTTCCTCCAGACATCCGGACCAGAGAAAAAAAAAACCTCAAAGTGATTTAACATCAGTTCTTTGACGTGGATGTGCACCTTTTGTCTAAATACAACGTGGCTAACTTCACCCTAAAGTAACACTGCAAAATTTGTGTTGATGTGAAGCTAAAACTACTTTTCATTAATACGAATAGTACAGTACAACTGACATCCAAGGCTGTGGTAAAATGAATGAATGTTTTGACAGAAAGATTGTACCAATTACCATCTAAATGCTGTGGTGAGGATCTAAACGCTGTTGGCCCAGACACAGAGAGTGCAATCAATTTGTCTGCACTAATGTCTAAATGAATTACTGATACTTATTAATGAAGTTTAATACAGTTGAAGACAGACACTGAGTGACTGGCTATTATTTCCATTACCTCCAAATGGTGAAAATGTTTAAGAATCACTTTCAATGTTGGAAGAGTACCATGTTAAATACATTTGTTCAGGTTCTGTTATATCAGAGTGCAATAGCACTCCTGATGTTGTAGAAAGCATGTTGCTTTGTATGGAAGGTTTAAGTTGTTTGTTCCTGTCTCAGGAGGGTGAACTCCATGAGCTCCACCCCCTTTGTGTGTTTGCCTTGAAAGAATAGTCCATCCCCCAGTTGCAAGGATGCTGATCCTGCTAGAATCTAAAACAAAAACAGAAATACCTGGAAAAACTCAGCAGGTCTGCTAGAATCTAACTTTACTGCTTTTACTACTTCCTATTTTTCTTATGGATGTTAAATCTCTTTGAGGCCCTGTTGCAAAATGGACTAGAAATAGAATTCTTATTGAAGAGAGTGCCACTTGGTTACATTTTTAAACCCAGGCATTTGACCATTGCGCTACCAAGATCAACGTCTTATCTATACTTGTTTCTATCTGGTCAGACTTATTTAGGGATAGACAATAAAATCAGAAGGAAAAATTCAATTCATTTGTCAGTAACCTTGTCTGTGAGACAAGGGTAGAGTTAAACTGATGAAGGTCCAGGACACCCTGGTCCACTCCTCCATCACCCCCTACACCTCAACCCCCTCCCACGGCACCTTCCCATGCAACCGCAGAAGGTGCAACACCTGCCCCTTCACTTTCCCTCTCCTCATCGTCCAAGGGCCCAAACACTCCTTTCAAGTGAAGCAGCATTTCACTTGCACTTCCCTTAATTTAGTCTACTGCATTCATTGCTCCCAATGTGGTTTCCTTTACATTGGAGAGACCAAACGCAGACTGGGTGACCGCATTGCAGAACACCTTCGGTCTGTCCGCAAGCATGACCCAGACCTCCCTGTCGCTTGCCATTTCAACACTCCACCCTGCTCTCATTCCCACATGTCCGTCCTTGGCCTGCTGCATTGTTCCAGTGAAGCTCAACGCAAACTGGAGAAACAGCACCTCATCTTCCGACTAGGCACTTTACAGCCTTCCGGACTGAATATTGAGTTCAACAATTTTAGATCATGAACTCTCTCCTCCATTCCCACCCCCTTTCCAATCCCCCTCCCCCTTTTTTTCCCAATAATTTATATAGATTATTCTTTTCCCACCTATTTCCATTATTTTTAAATGTATTTCCATCCATTGTTTTATCTCTACCTTTTAGCCTTTTTCGATTCCTTTGCCCCACCCCACCCCCACTAGGGCTATCTGTACCTTGCTTGTCCTGCTTTCTTTCCCTTAATTAGCACATTCCTTAGATAATATCACAACCTTCAACACCTCTTTGTCCTTTTGTCTGTGACGTCTTTTGGTTATCTCCACCTATCACTGGCCCTCTATCCAGCTCTACCTGTCCCAACCCCACTTAAACCAGCTTATATTTCACCTCTACAACAAAAACAGAAACAGAAATACCTGGAAAAGCTCAGCAGGTCTGGCAGCATCGGCGGAGAAGTGCACAGTTGACGTTTCAAGTCCTCATTATCACCTCTCTTCTATTTTTACTTAGTTCTGTTGAAGGGTCATTCGGACTCGAAACGTTAACTGTGTTCCTTTCCGCAGATGCTGCCAGACTTGCTGAGTTTTTCCAGGTATTTTTGTTTTTGTTAAGAAGAATTTGTTCACGTAAAAGACAATTAACACTCGAAATAGATTCCAGGGAGTTGCAGTGGAGGCCTCAACCTTGGAATTGTTCAAAAGCTGAAGAGGATTTGAGGAAATGATTGGTTTTCCTTTCTTGGTGGATGCATTACAATGAGACATGTCTTTCTCATTGCTATCTATCTTGTGATTTAGCTCATATTAAAGTTTGAGATTAGTGTTTTAGGTACATGTACATTTGTCCCAACATTCTCAAAGTAAACCAGAAGTCTGAGAACTTGTGAAGCAAATAAAACTTTTGAATAGTTGTATTACACATACACACATAATATTACATAGTATTTACAGCACAGGAACAGAGCATTCAGCCCAGCAGGTCTATGTCAGACTAACATGCTTGCATTTCAGGTCAGATATAATATTTGCGACAACAATAAATGTTGCGCAACATTTCATTACATACACCAGATTTACCATCATCATTGCATTCTATGCTCGAGCCTGATGACTTCCACATTTCCTTCATTTCCTTTGCGATGAAGCATTGGCTCAAATCGTGTCGAACTCACTACTCGAGGGAAGGGAGTCCAAATGGCAGGCATTGTAGAACTCACATTTACAACCTTTTGCCTTTATTGTATTCCTGTAGAAAGAGGAAGAATATTTTTTGTAAATAAGAGGAAATTAATACAAATGCCCCATTTGGAAATTCCATGTGTTCAACATGTGACTGATTAGAACATTCTGGGAAAAATCATATAGGTCAAAGCACAAGAAACAGAATAATTTCTGCACAGTAGGCAGCAGCCAGGTTAAGGGCTACACACAATAGAATTTAAGACAGAATGACTTCATATTATGGGCGGAATCTTACCACCTTAGATGATTTTCAGATGTTAGGACCACCCTGAAGGGGTATGAGTCCTTGCTGCCTGCGTGAGCTTCTTGGAGGTGGCAGTTAAAGAAGGCCTCTTGGTTACTTGACCTGCCATGGGGAAGCCACCTCCAGCCACCTGCTGGACTTTGACCTCATCCATGGGTGTGTCCGCTGTCAGAAAGATCCCACACTTAATTGTCACTAATTTGCTACCTACCCCTGCCAGCTGGGTTGCCTTTTCCATTCTGAATCTGCCTGTGGCAAGGATATTTGGCAGTGGCTAGGTATCCCGGTAAATAACTTTCTAAAGATCCCATCACCCCCTCCCCACAAAGCCACCTCATGCATCTGATAAGATTCTTCCCTGTGTCTTCTTGTTTTGGAGAAGATAGTAATTTGGTAAATTAATTTTGCTCAAGTATTCTTAATGAAGTATGTGGGCTGGTTTGTTTCTGGACCTCAATACAAAGCACTGCCCATACAACCCATTGCAAAAAATTGGTCTTCCCACTCAGTACATTATATTGACCTTCAAACATAACATTAACCCACTCATTCGATGTGTAACATTGACTTTCCCACCCAATAAGTAACATGGCCTTCTCACCAAATACCTTATCTTGACCTTCCTACACAACATTGCCCTTCCCAGATATAACATTAGCATTCTCACCCAATAAATAGCATGAGCCTTCCATTACAACACGTAGCAATGACGTCCCTACACAATATATACTATCTTCACCATCCAAAAAGTAGCATTGCTCTCACAACAACATTTATGTAGTGCCTTTGACATAGTAGAACATCCAAAGGCACTTCATAGCAGCAATATCAAATAAAATTTGATACCAAGCCATTTAAGGAGATATTAGCACAAATGACCAAAAATTTGGCCGAAGTGATAGGTTTTAAGGAGTGTCTGAAAGGAGGAAAGAAAGTTAGAGAGGTGGTGAGGTTTAGGGAACGAAATTCCAGAACTTAGGGCCTAGGTAACTGAGGGTACAGCTGTCAGTCATGGAGTAATTAAAATTGGGGATGCTCAAGAGGCCAGGATTGGAAGAGCGCAGATATCCCTGACCCATACAAAACACTTCCCTCTCTTGCCATTACGTAACATTGTCCTTATCACCTTATAAACAACACTGTCCTTTCTACCATTGTTTTAGTGGTAAAGAGCAAAAATCAGGAGTGGTGTGAGTCCTGTTGCCGGAATCCCAATTACCCTATTTCACCCACATTAATGGTAAGCCATTTGCACTACAGTTGATTCTGAATGCAGTTACCTGACAGAGGTGAGGCTAAATGCAGTGGTAGTGTTACCTCCAGAAAAACCCTGGCTCATATTTTGAAACAACATCCAATTTACACCGTCACAAAGAAAATATCCAAGCACATTTAATTCACACAGTTAACCTCACCCTTTGACTTTTAGGTAAAATGAATACCGTATTCCAGAGCTTTGAAGAAAAGAAAGGAAATCAAAAACAGGCCCCGTAAATCACGTGACTTCTCTTAAATGAATGTTTGTGCTGAAATTGGACACTCCTTGGTTCATTTTGAGAACACTTTAACAATTTTTGGAGATATATGACAGTAATTTATTCATTTGAACTTGGTATTATTTTCTTATTGCATAATTAACTCTTTGCTGGCATGTTCACAGGAAAAAAGCATCAACTTGGCCTTTAAAAGTTTTGACAGTAGATTTTTAAAAAAGTCCTCAGGGATGGGTTAGAGGACAGTCATATTTCAGACTGATTAACCACGTTTTGTGCTTTGGCCCTATTACAAAACTGAGCATTATTGCATACTTTTTGAGTATTACTAATAACATAGGCATGTTTGCCAAATCTTATAAACACACATCAGACATTTTTGCCCTCTTTCTCTACCTTTCCATTTGTCTCTGACTGATGACTTATTCTTTGCTTGGAAAACAGGAAGTCATTCCCTTTAAAAATCAACTTTTGTAACCTTCCTGTAAATCCATCAGAGTGGCCGTGGCGGCAATTGTAGAATTATTGCACAGCTATTTGGGAAATCTACACATTTATCTATGAATGCAACTTCCTCATGGTCCACCACTCCCCAGTGTTCCCAGCTCTAACCTTCATTCTTGGATATTTCCCAACAGCGGGGAGTTTGTTGCCAAACGTGTTGAGGCAAGGGCTTCAGGGTTCTGCTTCCTCTGGGCAAAATGCACTGTCTGAACTTCCACACATTCTGAGACTTTCTCAATCTCTCACTGCTCATCCTCAGGAGGCTAACATATACTTTCCCCCTTTTGAATAATACAAAGGTCCATAACCATTAATCACAACCCCTCGCTTTCTCTCATCAAAATTTCTCTCAGCTTGTTATTATGACTTGGATACTGAACACCTGATGTAATACAGCATATGGTTGTGAAGCCATTGATGAAGAGAGGGGTAACTTCTGACAGCTTATGTCCAATAATGTACTTTTCAGAGATCGGTAAGCTGTTTGGAAGCAGAGTTCTATCTAATCTGAGAACACCTGATAAATGCAACAACAGTCTGGTGGGTTAAATCATCCTAGTTCTCACTCAGGTAAATTAATCCCAGAAGGGAAAAACAGTTTGGACCAGTACTCTTATTTCCCAATTTTTACTGGTGTTCCGTTTCAAGGTATACAAGACCAGTTCGAACCAATTTTTACTGTTTTTCACTTCTGGGAATGACACCAGTTCTAACTCATGGCTTGATGATTGGCCTGTTTATCTCAGATTCCACACATCATTTAGTTTGTTTGAAAGAAGGACTCACTCGATACTTTTTCAATTATAGTTGTATCAAGTACTTTATGACGTTAAAAGAATTCAGTGGAGTGACCCAATAAATTGAATTTTCACTCCAGTTATATCTGTGACTGATGGTTAGGGATGCAGGACAACAAAATAAAAGGCAACTTCCTCCTGTCTTGTTTCTCTCTCCACAGATGTCCCAGGCCTGCTGAATATTTCCAGCAATTTTTCTGTTTTTATCCTTCCTGTTCCGTTGACCACTCTAGAGTAAAGGGTTAATGGTTATGTTAATGAGGCAATGATGATGTAAGCATGATATCAGGGTCAGATGAACAAGAAAGTAAGGCACAGAATAGTCTGTGTCCACAGAACCATATGCTTAGCATAAAGTCTTTGTAAATAGTTCTTAATAAATAGCTGGGATTTTCCAGCCCCACTCACAGTGGGGATGGTCGTGGACGGGATGGAAAATCTGACGGAGCAGCCAATGTTTTGCTGACTTCGGGTGGGAATTTCAGGATTGGAAAATCCCAGCCATAGCTTTAAGAAAAACAAGTCAGTCATAGGGTAAGCCATACCTCATCAAAACATGGTGACAGCTCAAAACATGCTGGCAACACTGCAGGCTGCAGTCTAAGAAACTGAGACCACGGTTTGGTAAACCATGGGCGAAGACCTTGGAACAGCTCGACTTTGCAACGAAGAAGAATAAAACTGAAATGTACCTTGGTAGGGGACAGTGAGCCTCGCACAATGTCAATAGCCATTGGACAGCCGCTAGCCCTTCCACGGCCTTTCCAACACATCGAGGGTCTGCAGTCAGGACAACGCTGGGAGCTCTGGAGGAGACAGTTTGAAAGGCACTGAACAGCTTCGACCTTACAAGGAAAGGCAGAAAAACACCAGATCTGTATATGCCTTTTATATACAACAGGGGCCATAGCAGATGATGCCCTGACGTGACTAGGAATTGAGGAGACCTCGGTGTCGAGGTTATGAGGGCCTTTGATAATGACTTCAGCCCTAAGAAGAATTTAGTCATTGGAGGGTCGAGATTCAAACAGAGTAGCCATTATTAATGACTTGTATTGACTAGCCAGTAGTTACGGCTATGAATATTTAAAGCGTGAGTTAATTCGCGACTGCATTGTCAGCAGCATGCTCGATGGCGCGCTGTTGAACTTCTTGAATTCCAAGGAGGATTTAGCGTTAGAGAAGGGCAAACCACTTGCAAGGCAGGTGGTGCTGTGACAGCAGAATTGGGGTGTACTTCGGGGAGATGTTGAGGCTCGGGAGGGGTTGATCCTGTATGTAGGCCCAAAATTGGGAGCCCCGCCCACCGGATAGCCTGCAAGAAATCCTGCCCAAACCGCCATAGGGGCAGGAAGAACTCTTCCACCTATGTTAAAATGTTCCAAAAACAGCACCACCCCAAAGACTGCCTAGAGAGGGAGCTGAAAGCCTTCTTTGTAGCAAGCCTGGACATTTTAACAATTCTGCAGATCTGAAGTCTAAATTAGAAGAAGAAAACTGGAATGGGATTCCAACCATTTTGAAGTCCAGGAAATTGAAAATGCAGCATTTCAAGCCAACGATTTCCTAGGGGAAATCACAGATCCCAATAAGTAGTTCTAGTCTGTAGATTTGGAAGTCCAAGGGTAAAGAACAGAATTTAAACTGGACACTGGCACTGGGGTCACAGTCTAAATGGACAAAATGGACTGGCTTCAGGTCCAGTTTAAGAAATTGGAATTCCAACCATCTGAACTAAAGCTGCAAGGGCCTGGAGGCACGGACCTCAAAGTGAAGGGTCAGTTCACTACAACCCTTAGGCATGAAGGTGAAGAAATTAACAAAGCTCTTAACTTCGTTTCCAGAACCTGTAAATTTCCTTGCTCAGCAGGACAGTGTGTTTAGGACTTGGTCTTCTCCAAAAGGTCGATGAGGTAACAATAGAGGGCAACGGAGCAATACTCGAGGATGAATTTTCAAAGGTGGTCCGAGGGCTGGAAAAGCCCAACACTATAGCAGGAAGGGAAGTGCACTCATTACGCAGCAAGCCAGGCTTTATTGCAGAAACCCCATCCACTAGACCACAGGAGGAGATTCAGATCTCTCACTTTTCTTTGAGAACAGTCTAGAAGAGGCAGAAACAGGATGCATTAAACAAGATGGTGACCATTCGCTAGAGGAGTTTCTAGACCTTGGTTGGCTCTTCTGGGACAGAGTTCAAACAAATGAATCTGTTGCAGAAGCAGAGGATCTATGGGGAGAATAGATCTTACTGCACTCTTTGATTCCACTGCCAGTGAAGACTTTGCTGTCGCTTTTGAGGAGGATCATCCTTTCGTTGAAGAAGTTGATAAAGAAGTTGATGAATTTGTCTACTTATTCCACTGAGCCCACCGATGACATCCAACAACAATTGCCAGCACCCAGCAAAAAGCTACCCCAAGGAGAACGAGATGCTTAATTCCAGTTGGATCAAACCATTAGTGGAAGTTCAGAGCTTTTTACTTTGTATGAATGCAAGCTGCAGCTCACACTTGGATCTCACCAGCAAGTCTTGGATGTACTCAAATCATCTTTCAATAAAGAAGCAGAGGCCCAAACTAGAGCCTCTACAGCTGAAGAGTGCCTATGTAGGAACTTCATATATATCCAGGTCTGGGGGTTTATTCCATTGTAGATGGTGGTGCCAATCTCCTTTCTCATGCTGACCTTGCAATCCCATTGTCTGCAGTGGAGCAGCCTCACACTGAAACAAGCATGGGAATGATATCATTAACTACAGAAGGTGAAATTACTACGCTAAAGAGTAGTAAGGAAGTCTCCCTTTCCTCGTATACTGCAGTGTCTTCAGGATGTTCTTCGTTCTTTTTTTCGTCCGCCTGATTCATTTAAAAAAAGTGATTTAATCTTTCATGGGATGTGGGCATCGCTGGCAAGGATAGCATTTGTTGCCCATCCCTAACTGCCCTTGAACTGAGTGGCTTGCTGGGCCAATTCAGAGGGCATTTAAGAGTCACCCACATTGCTGTGGGTCTGGAGTCACATGTAGGCCAGACCAGATAAGGACAGCAGATTTCCTTCCCTAAAGGGCATTGTGAACCAGATGGTTTTTTCCAACAATCAATTATTGTCGTCACAGTCACCATTACTGAGACTAGCTTTATATTTCAGATTTTAATAGTCAAATGTAAATTCCAGCAGCTGCTATGATGGGGTTTGAACTGGTGGCCCCAGAACATTAGCATGGGTCTCTGGATTACTAGTCCAGTGACATTACCACATCACCCCAGGCACTGTGTCAGGCATTGAATACTTCTCTTGTTGTCACAATAACGGTGAATGATACAGCTGCAAGGTTCTTCATAGGGGATGAAAGCAAGGGCGGGGAGAGAAATCATACGCCCTGGTGCTTCTCCTGTTTCTGGGCCCTCAGGTGTGTCTGTGCAACAGAGCTTTTGAAAGGCCAGAGAACAAAAACTGAATGGTTCACAATTGTGTCTGTGTTTTCTTGATCAACAAGTCTGAAGGCTCAGCTGACTGCTGCTTCTCACTACAATATATTTTCAATATCTACCATGCAACACAACTTTATCGTATTTCAATACCTCAAAAAACTCATAAAAAGCACCAAAAGTGGCATAATAGGTAAGTAGACAAAAGGACAAGAATGAAGTCAATGGAAAAGACTCTTGAGAATCATGTGCAGTGTAAAACAGGTTACCAATTCACTATGAGCCCATTAGGCACTCCTGTCTTGACAATCTCACCCCACAAATCCTGCTCAGAGTAAACTTTCATTTGCAACAAATTAAACAGAACTCCAGCCATGATTCCACCCTAAGCTAAAAGCAAAATACTGCGGATGCTGGAAATCTAGAACAAAAACAAAAATACCTGGAGCAACTCAGCAGGTTTGACAGCATCTGCGGAGAGGAACACAGTTGACGTTTCAAGTCCGTATGACCCTTCATCAGAACTAAGACATATAGAAATGATTCCACCCTCTTGTTCGCAAGATAATTATGGATGTTGAAGGCCATCTGGCCCAGTTCATCTCATCCATCCCGGAATGACCTACGGCATAGGTATTAAGAGCAGGAGTAGGTCACTCGGCCTCCCGAGCCTGGTCTGTGATTTGATAACATTGCCTACATTATACCAGTGACTACAACTCAAAAGTACTTAATTGACTGTAAAGCAATTTGGGACATTGTGAAAGGTGTTGTAAAAATATAGGTTTTGTCTTTCTTTCATTACAACTGCGTGCAGTAGGCAGAGTGAGTAACAATGGTGAAATAGGAGGCCCAATGCTGATTCTCTAAGGATGATTAATCACAGAACAATCAATTGATGTCAGGAAACTGGCTATAAAGAAATCACTACATTTACAAAAACAATTCAAATCTGCAGCTAATTTCCCACCAACCCCGCAACCTCCCTCAACCCCCCTTCAGCCACCCCCAATCCCCCAAACCTACACTTCAACCTCTCCCCTAACCCCCCCAACCCTTCAACCTTCCCCCAACCTCCCCCCAAACCCCCTTCAACCTTCTCCCAACTCCTTTCAACCTCTCCCCAACCTTCCCCAAACTGCCCCATCCCCCTCCAACCTCCCCCCAAACCCCCTTCAACCTTCTCCCAATCCCCTTCAATCTCCCCCCAACCCCCCCTTCAATCTTCCCCCAACCCCCTTTCCAATCTTCCCCAACCTTCCCACCTCCCTACACACCCTCCCTCCTCCTCCCCCCCACCTTCACAGACACACAGCATCCAATTGGTTCTAAAATTACAGTGGTTTAGCTTAGCATTTTTCAAGCAGAGACACTCTCAGTTGCTGCTCCTGCTGCAGCTTCGTGACTTAGGGCAGCTTCGTGGTTTCCTGGTGACTTTTCAAAAAAAAAAATTGGAATCACGAAGCTGCCCAAAGGTCGGAAGCAGCAGCAGCCACTAGTGAAATTGACCTGACACTGACAGACTGGCTTAAAGAATATCAGAACTGTCAGCCTGACAGGTCTGAGTTTTTAAGCCAGTCTTTCAGGTCTGCAGCTCCGGTTGCTCAGAGTGGACAAGAAAGTGCTTGAATCCATGCCCAGGCCTCCCCAGGCCCCAGGTCCTGGTGTTTGGCATCGTCTGCACCCTCCACTCCTGGGCCCTGGGCAAAAGTGCTTCATTTTCTCAAGCTGGTGCGTTCACCTTTCCCCAGAATGGAAAGCAGAAGATGATAACAGAGAGAATTTTAGTTTGTTGTCTTCCTTTTCAAAGGGTTGCGATTGTTTGATTTCTGAAGGTTTCTCTCTTGAATTAGTTTTTCCTCGATCGGTTCTCACAGCCTTTACATTCGGGTTGTCATAAGAGTCACAGCCCACGAGCCAGCCATCGTGGGAAGCTGCTATCACACTCCACCAAAGTGTTTGCCTTCCAAGGAGAAGATAAGGGAACACGTGCATCCTATACATCCTCCCAGAGAGCTGAGAACACTGTGAGTAGTGACACCTTTGGTGACAGTGACTTGGCTGGGGTGGAGGTAGGAGTTGGATGGAAACTGCGAACAGTGCATGAGGTTAATAAACGCGGGGAAGCAATGTAAATAATTTATCAAAATAGTGTAACAGTTTTGAGATTATACTTGGGGGAGATGTAAAGGTTTAATGGTTATGATAGTAAGACAATGATGTTAATGCTGATGTAAGTATGACATCAGGGTCAGATGACCAAGAGGCTCCAAGAGAGCACGACACAGAATAGTCTGTGTCCATAGAACCATGTGCTTACCATAAAGTCTTTGTGAATAGTTCTTAAATAATTTCAAGAAAAACTATACTCAAGTCACTTATAGAGTAAGCCAAACCTCATCAATATATAGTGACAGCTCAAAACAACCACTTCACACTCGCTGGTGCAGAGTGTTGCTCCTGATGACCTGATTGAGATTGGAAACTTACTGCTTGGGGAAACCCAAGTTTTAAAACAAATGGGGGTGTGACTCTAACAATAATATCATGAACTGCTGAACTAATTCAACGAAAGTTTATTTTTAACGCTG
Organism: Cetorhinus maximus; assembly: GCF_964194155.1. Taxonomy (NCBI): domain Eukaryota; kingdom Metazoa; phylum Chordata; class Chondrichthyes; order Lamniformes; family Cetorhinidae; genus Cetorhinus; species Cetorhinus maximus. The sequence goes on along the minus strand of NC_135902.1, from coordinate 45,560,714 downwards.
GCAGTAAGGCTGATGACAAACGGACCAAGATTGTAACTTTTTGATAACTTGGTTAATGAATTTCTGGACTAAGTTCAACATAATTTCTATGAATTAATGTTATGATTGTGCAGCCAAAACAAAGGTTTTTGTAGAAATGAGAAATGGAAATATCCATACCATAAATAGATACATTAAGTATTCGCACTAAGCATCTTGCTTTGAATCACATCACTAAAGCCACAAGCATAGCATGTTACATAGAATCCTACAGTACAGAAGGAGATCATTTAGTCCATGTGCATATTCTGGCTCTTTGAAAGGGCTATCCAGTTAGTTCCACTCCACTGCTCTTTCCCCATAGTCTTGTAACATTTTTTACTTTGCGAATATATATCCAATTCCCTGTTGAAAGTTTCCGTTTATCCTTATATTATCAAATTCTGCTTCTGGTTTATTTTGTTCCTCTCCTTCACTTGTGATGTTTCCACACTTCATACCTCTCCATCCACATAAACTATTTACCTACAGTCCTGAGTGCCCTCTTCACTGAAACAGCTCTTGTGTCCTCATCACACCTTTAGACCTGATCAATGGCAAAGCCACATCTGACCCATTCCTTGTATCTGTTCCCATCTAAAAGTCCTTACTCTATTTCAACACCGCTTCTTTCTGTGTCTACCCTTGGGGGAAAAAATCTCACCTCCTAAGTCAGTGCCAACAACTCCTAACTACTTAGCTTCTGACCCTCTATTCACCTGAATAGCTCTGCAGCCATCAACCTGCTCAACGTTTGCTACTCTTGGTCTTAGAAAAACCTTCCTTCTTTATCTTTCTCTTCCATTCATGATGGTACATGAGGCAATCATTTTTTGCACTGGAGTGGGCACAAACCCATAACCTTCTGACTCAGATGTGATAATACAACCACTAAAGCCAAGGCTCATTCCTGACAGCAAAACCTTTACTCTCTCCCATTTTAGTTATTCCCCCCAGCTTGGCCCCCATCATCATTTCCTCAAGTCCAAATGGTGCAGATTTGAGCGTATTGAGCACATAACTCGTTTAGCCATCTTCACCAGATCTGGTTTAGTCAGATCAAGTGCCTCACCTCTCCAAGATCATCCAAGGCAGCTAGGATAACCCTATGGGCCTCCATTAACTGCAATCTCCTTAAACCTCTCTCTCCTGTTCCCACCACCCTCACTTCCAACAACAAGCGCAATGAGCTCATCAAGATTCAGACGATCCTATGGCTGCCCCTCCATGCTCTCCTAGCCCTATCCCTGAATCACTGTCTTTCTCTAATTTCTTCTCCCTCTATAAACACCCCACTCCTGAATTTCTGCCCTTGCAACTAACTGTCCCATCTCTAACCTCCATTTGCTCTTCAAAGCTTCCCAAATCCCTATCCACCTTCCGCACGGCTTTGAACCTTTCCAGTTAGGTTTCTGTCCTTATCACAGCATTGAAATGTCCAATATGATTGTGGTACATTCTCAATCATTGTCAATGCAGCCATTGACAAAGCCCAACTGCACCATCCTCCTTCAACACATCTCCTCCCTTGTCCAGCTGAGAGCGGTGAGAGGGTAAAGGGGCGAGCCTGAAAAGGTTGCTGCCACTATACCTTTGTTCCTGGCTCCAAGGTAGGCCTGAGATATTTATCTACAGCTTGGAAAACAAAATTAAGGGCAGAATTTTATGCTGATCGGGTGACTGCGTGCCCGAGCCGATCGGACGCAAAATCACATGTGATGACGTCAGGTGAGTGTCCCAACGTCATCCTGCGCTCGCATGATATTTCGGTCGGCAGGCACGCAAGTCTTCAGCTTCTTGAGGCAGCTCTCTGCCTTCAGGGAGCTTTCTGCAAGTGCTCGCCCGCACCCACACCCGCACCGATGTCAGCCCTCCTCCTGCTCCCGCCCCAGCAGCGCTGAGCCGTTAATCGACCAGCCAATGTGAAATCGCAGTTGGGGGCCGATTGCAGTCGGCAGTCCGTTCCCCGGCTAATCATGGACCCGTCGATCGCATCCGCTAAATATTCTGTCCTAAATATATTGCTTGGCATCTCTACTAGTTGAAGGTGAATACTATTGGGCTGACACATATTAACTGATTACATAGAGGAAGGTGATTGTTGGCATTTATATTCCAATGAATCAGGAACTTATATTATTTTGGAATTAAATAAAAAGATTGCCTGTTTGATTAGTAAGGCTTTGTTTTTTTATTTAGTTTTTTTTTCCATTCATTCATGGGATGTGGGCTTCGCTGGCTAGGCCAGCACTTATTGCCCATCCCTTGTTGCTCTTGAGAAGGTGGTGATGAGCTGGCTTCTTGAGCCGCTGTAGTCCATGTGGTGTAGGTACACCCACAGTGCTGTTAGGAAGGGAGTTCCAGGATTTTGACCCAGCGACAGTGAAGGAATGGCGATATATTTCCAAGTCAGGGTGGTGAATGACTTGGAGGGGAACTACCAGGTGGTGGTGTTCCCATCTATCTGCTGCCCTTGTCCTTCTCGATGGTAACTGTTGTGAGTTTGGAAGGTACTGCCTAAGGGGCCTTGGTAATTTCCTGCAGTGCGTCTTGTAGATTATACGCACTGCTGCTATTGTGCGTCGGTGGTGGAGGGGTTGAATGTTTGTGGATGTGGTGCCAATCAAGAGTGCTGCTTTGTCCTGGACGGTGTCAGGCTTCTAGAGTATTGTGGGAGCTGCACTCACCCAGACAAGTGGGGAGTATTCCATCACACTCCTGATTTGTGCCTCGTAGATGGTGGACAGGATTTGGGGGGTCAGGAGGTGAGTTACATGTCGCACAATTCTTAGCCTCTGATCTGCTCTTGTAGCCACAGTATTTATATGGCTAGCCAAGTTCAGTTTCTGGTCAATGGTAACCCCCCAGGATGTTGATAGTGGGGGATTCAGTGATGGTAATGCTATTGAACATCAAGGGGCGATGGTTGGATTCTCTCTTGTTGGAGATGGTCATTGCCTGACACTTGTATGGCATGAATGTTACTTGCCACTTGTCAGCCCAAGCCTGGATATTGTCCAGGTCTTGCTGCATTTGGACATGGACTGCTTCAGTACCTGAGGAGTCACGAATGGTGCTGAACATTGTGCAATCATCAGCGAACTTCCCCACTTCTGACCATGTGGAAGGATGGTCATTGATGAAGCAGCTGAAGATGGTGGGGCCGAGGACATGACCCTGAGGAACTCCTGCAGTGATGTTCTGGAGCTGAGATGGCTGGCCTCCAACAACCACAACCATCCTCCTTTGTGCGAGGTATGACTGCTAACAGTGAAGAGTTTTCCCTCTGACTCCCATTGACTGCAGTTTTGCTAGGACTCCTTGATGCCACACTTGGTCAAGTGCGGCCTTGATGTCAAGGGCAGTCACTCTCACCTCACCTTGGGAGTTCAGCTCTTTAGTCCATGTTTGAACCAAGGCTGTAATGAGGTCAGGAGCTGAGTGGCCCTGGTGGAACCTAACCTGGGCATCAGTGCTTCTCCTGTTTCTGGGCCCACCTGGGCTGAGTTTCACGCTTGACGTGCGAGCCATGTGGGCAGGTCCAGAAGCGGATGTATAATCCGCTCCTGGGTGAGATCACGTTTCCAACGCTATTTCACGCTGGGTGACCAATAAAGGGGTGTGTCATGTGAAATGCACCTGCTCAATGGTCGGTCGGGGGTGGGAGCCTGTCGGGCACCAGGTCCAATGGTGACTCGCTGGGGGATTTAAAAGCAGCAAAGGCAGCTCCCTGAAGGCTGACAGGGGACACCTTGTAGCTTTGGAGTTGTTTGACGAAAGATGCCATTTTGAGCTGCAAGGGCATCTGCACCCGTTGGGCATGCCAGGCTGGAGGGAATGTCCTGTAGGCACTTGCCCCCCCCACCCACCCATCCCTCTGGCTCTCAGATGAGTGCCTGGGTATCCTCGTGGAGGAGGTCAGTGCCAGGCAGGACATCCTGATCCGCAGGGATGACAAGAGGAGGCCACTGCCCCTGACCAAGAAAGCATGGGCAGAGGTGGCAGCCCAGGTCAGCGGCCATGATGTTGCGTGGCACACATTGGCGCGGTACCACAAAAGGTTCAAGATGTGCTGCGCTCGGCAAGGGTGAATATTGAGTTGGCATGGAGCTGTGTAGGGAAGTGTTATTGGCTCTCCGTCCCTCCTGGTGCTCAGGGGTGTGAGAATCTGAGTGCCAACTGTCAATTACATCAGTGCCAGCCAAGGCGGTGAGCTCTGGCTGCTTGGCCTGAGTGCTTTGCAGCTCAAAGGCCCAACTTGGATGTGCCCTGCAAGGTGTTCCTCAGGTGGATTTGGCCAGGCTGCAATGGCGCTGCTGGTAGAGAGTGGACTAATCAATGCTCCTCTGTCTTTTCAGAAGAAGAGAAACCATAACAACATCGAGAGGTCAAGGACGGGCTTAGGCCCCACAAACCTGCTCATATCGACAAAGTGCAAGATGGATGCCTTAAAGATGTAGAGCCGGCACCCAGTTCAGTCCACCAGTCTCTGATGAAGGTAAGAGTGCAGTGCACAGATGTGAGAGTGTCAGAGTGTGTCAACATTTGTTGTGTTGTCTCATCTGTAATGGAAACCTCAAACCTGGAGTCCCTATTGTTCATTGAAAGATGATGGCAACGTGATGCAGGTCTCCATTGTCTCCCCAGATCGTCTAGCATGCACAGTGACAGTGTGATGACTAATATTAATGACATGATGTTTTTCTCCCCTAGAATTGCCACCCTGCAAACGATTGCAGGACCCCAATGAGCCACCCTTGACGCTGGAGGACCAGTGGCTGTCAGATGTGCCTGCATCACACTCCCTCTCTGCACCAGGTGCCAGTGCAGATACTAGCTACAATGTTGGTGCACAGCAATGAGGGCATGGCACGCTTGCATGAGGAGCAGGCGGAGGCAGAGAGTGCCCTGGGCGCCGGCAGTCGGAGGACTGTTGGAGATCTGGATCATGCTAAGTCCGGGGCAGATGACGAGCCTCTGGAGTTGTCTATTAGAAGGCAGATGCTGGATGTCCAGCAGAATGCATGGGAGGGTCTGGCGGAGATTCCTGAGGGTTTGCGTGCCTTGGTTTATGTCATGGAGGAGTCCATGAGGAGCATGAGTTCTGCGTTGACTCTCAGCACCGAGCACACTGCCTCCTGCATCAAGAGAGTGGCGATTCTCAAGGAGAGGCAGCTCCTGGAACAGAATCAGCAGTTCCTGGGCTTGAGTTTGGACCTCCAACCCTCACACAGGCAATGACCACAGAAAGTCTCTGCCAGTGTGAGAGATGAGGTATGTAGTATCTCTGCTAGGTGCCCGTCCATCAATGATGAGCAGGGAGGTCCAGACCGACCTCACATTGGCGCTCGAGCTGCTTGTCTCTGGGGGCTCCTCTCAGGGCACTCTGGATGATGGCAGTAGCTCCATTGCTCCTCTGCCAGTGACCGTGGCATCTGATGAGGCCACGATGACTGAGGAGTGCCCAGCTGCTGGACTCCCTCTCCCAGCTGGGGCCTGCACATACTCCACTGGCCAGAGGACGGCCGCCAAGGTCATCAAGGCCAACAGGACAACACATTCAGTAGGTTGCCTCCAATGCCAGCGAGGGGTGGTCACCAAGATGCAGCATTCACAAAAGTAAGTTTAAGGCACTGGGAGCACAAGAGGGACGGTTCACTGATCTTCTGTTCTGCCATGTTTGGTTAATTTGTTTACTGGTGTGACCATTAACATCTTATATTGTTATGTTCATTTCCTGTGAGTGTCAACATTATATAAATTTTTCTTTTGTGTTAATGGCCTGAGTATGCTTCACTTGTTTTTTAGGTGCAGGACACACCAATATGTCATGCTGGACATGAGTGGCTCTAAGCTTTATTGCACAGGTACTGAGTGGACTTTGGGTTCAATGGAATGGGTCATTTCAAACATCTGGTAAGGAGCCGGCACCCCTGGCTTGAGGTAAAAGCAGTGCCTTGGCAGCCTAGCTGAAGGAAGGCCTCCCTGGTGTCCCTGTCTCCCTGAAGGTTCCAGAGGTCAGCCGCCACGTCCTCTGTCACATAAGCAAGGACATGTTGTGAATGAAATTTAAACATTTTAATTTTATTTTTATTTGCTGTTGGAAACCTCATTCAACCTGTGGATGAGGTTTCCTAAAAGATCCAAAGGGGCCTTTTCGCCTGCCCGCCAACCATAAGGTTGGACGGGCAGCGAAAAAGTGAACTTAATTATTACTTTACTAGCCTTAATAGGCCTTTTAATTGTCCGCGGGCAGGCTGCCAACTCCTGTGTGTGCCCGGCGTCTGAGGTATCGCGCAAGTGCGCGATGATATCGGGACGCTCGCCAGGCGTCATCGTGCGTCATTTTACGCTCATTCAGGTTGGGCGCGCGTCTACCCGACGAGCAGAAAATTCTGCCCTAAGTTACTGGTCCCTAACCAGATCGTAACAGCATCCGTGGAGGGAAAAACAGGGTTAATGCTTTGGGTTGCTGCACATCTTTTCTGTATATTTAATTCTCTTGATATCATTTAATGAGCTAATTTGAAATGTTTTAAAGTAAGGCATTTGATTGGTTAGTATTTTGGTAACTGGGATAGATGGCACATTGATATTCATGAATAATTGTTTCCTGTTGGTTGTAATGTTCCTGGTGAGCACGGTGGGTCTGTGTTCAGGCTGTGTTCAGGTTCACTGTGCAGTAAGTTGTAAATCACATGACTTTTCAGAATAATAATGTTTCATGTGCAGCTGCTGCATGTAAAACATCATAGTCACCTTTCAACTTTAGAGAGCCACTGTTTTTTGGACTGCTTTTAGGAACATCAAGTGCCTGTCAGATATAAAGTGCGAGTTGATATTAACCACTATATTACCTACTTAATGTGATTAAATATGTTTCATTGCAGATATGCAGTTCATTATTGTTAACAGGTAAAATTGTAATGTGTCAAATATTGTATTTATAGTTGTGATTTTAATGTAGAAATAGAGTGAAATAATTGGTTGGCTTTTTAATATCCATTTTTTGTTTTAATTATAATAAAAGGAACAAAAAAAATCAAAAGTGGCAACCAAACTTGAACATGTACACAGCAGGGATGTTTCATTAGTAATAAGAAGTTCACCCAACTTGAAAACCATTCGTAAGGAATGGCTCAGCTCCACAGCCTTGGATATTGTTGCCCTGTTTCACAACATGACTCTGCGGCACATAACCCACCTCCTGACTCCCCAAAGCCCGTCCACCATCTACAAGGCACAAGTCAGGAGTGCGATCGAATACTCTCCACTTGCCTGGATGAGTGCAGCTCCCACAACACTCAAGAAGCTCAACACCATCCAGGACAAAGCAGCCCTCTTGATTGGCACCTCATCCACAAACACTCACTCCCTCCACCACCGATGCACAGTGGCAGCAGTCTGTACCATCTACAAGATGCACTGTAGTAACTCACTTAGACATTGCCTTCCAAACCCATGACCATTACCATCTGGAAGGACAAGGGCAGCAGACACCTGGGAACACCACCACCTGGAAGTTCCCCTCCAAGCCACTCACCATCCTGAATTGGAAAAATATCACTGTTCCTTCACTGTCACTGGGGTCCCTCCCTAACAGCACTGTAGATGCACTTACACCTTAGGGATTGTAGTGGTTTAAGAAGGCAGCTCACCACTACCTTCTCAAGGGCAATTAGGGATGGGCAGTAAATGCTAGCCAGCGATGCCTATAAAAAAAAAATTCAGTCCATCCATTCCAGTCAGTCATTTGAACAAGTTCTGACTGGTGCTGGTCAGATCAACCCAGTCCTGGAATAGGCTGAGTTTCCTAACAGAAGAGTGGGGGGAAACTGGCTGTGAAACAAAAATGATGATCTGGAAACATACATCAGGCGAGTCATCATATGTGGAGAGAATACACAGGTTAATGTGTTATGAGTTGACTCTGTCAGAACAGCTTTGAGTTCATTATAGGAGGCAGAGCTGAGTTTGCATTAGAGTTTAAACCACCTTCAGTTGTTCAGAGATAAAAACAAAAAACTACTGCGGGTGCTGGAAATCCAAAACAAAAACAGAATTACCTGGAAAAAAACTCAGCAGGTCTGGCAGCATCGGCGGAGAAGAAAAGAGTTGACGTTTCGAGTCCTCACGACCCTTCAACAGAACTGAATGTTCAGCTGTGAGTTCTGCTGAAGGGTCATGAGGACTCGAAACGTCGACTCTTTTCTTCTCCGCCGATGCTGCCAGACCTGCTGAGTTTTTCCAGGTAATTCTGTTTTTGTTTCAGTTGTTCAGAACTGTTTTTTTGCAGTGGGTGCCCTGTTATACTCGATAACCGGGATAATCAGAGAGATTGCTTCTATCCAGACTAATGTACAACAGAACCAGCTCGGGGGCAAATTTGGTACTTTATCACAATTGGCACTTGTAGAATGAGGAGATTGGCTGGAGTTTACGTGTGTGACAGGCTTGCTGCTGTTTGTATTAAGGATTAAAGAAATAACAAAAACATGAGAAAATGGCTTCTGCAAGGCTGATTCTTTTAGCTTACTCTGACCCTTTCTCCCTCCCACTCCTCCTCTCTGCATAAGATACTCCATCAAGTAATACGTGAGGCGATACATGTCTCACAGTCCCAGTGAAGCTTCAATTCCCCTTGGGATGCAGCCAAAACATTTATTTCAGTGGGTAAGTCATTATAACAGAGTTTACTCACTTTGTGCTGCTACTTTCTGATATTTATTTGCTAATATTGTTCCTGGCATCTCTCTGTAAACCGTGCCAATGCTATTTGCTCATAGGAAAGCCTTACTGTAAAGTTGTTGCCTGATTGACTCAATCTGCCCTCAGCATGTGTCTGTGAGTGTGACTCTCAGGCTGCAACTCCACTACAGATTCCATTTCTTCTTGTCACCTTTCTCTATTTTTTATGCGGGATATGGGCATCGTTGGCAAGGCCAGCATTTATTGCCTGTCAATAATTGCCCTTGAGAAAGTGGTGGCGAGGTGCCTTCATGAAGCATTGTGGTGCAGGGACACTCACAGTGCTGTTAGACGGAGAAGTCCAGGATTCTGACCCAGCAACAAGAAACAACAAGCAGGTTGAGTATCCTTCATCCATCAACCTGAAAGCCGAACACATCCAAAATCCAAACTTTTTTTGAACCTCATGCACCTTTAATGCAGTAGGTCCCAGACCCGAGCTGACACGACCCGATCCGACACAAATCTTGCCGAGCACACCCGACCTTTAGCATCGGAAGTCTAGTTGTTTGTCTGCACTTGACACGAAACCTCACAGAATCACAGATGGTGCCATGGGAGAGAACTTATTGTGGGTACCCTGTATTTATTATTCAGCTATACATCTTATTTTCCCAGCCATTTTATTTACTTTAGACCACAGCTGGCCTAGGCTTAGGCTATTGTAATGTATTGTACTATATGCCTAATCCATAAACCAAAATTATCTTAAATCCGAAACATGATTGGCCCTGAGGATTTCGGATAAAGGATACTCAACCTGTATTGCCAAGTCAGGATGGCGTTGCTTGGAGGGGAATTTGCAGGTGAACTGCAGAAGGCTGTTAAGAGCTAACCACGTTGGTGTGGGGCCAGAGTCACATATAGGCCAGGCAGGTTAAGGATGGTATGTTTCCTACTCTAAGGAACATTAGTGAATCAATAGGCCCATGCCAAAAATCCTACAGCTTTATGGTCACTTTTATGGCTACCAGACTTACCTGATTGCCAGTGACTGTTTCTTGCCCTAAGCAACAGCATCTTTCTACTCACCAGTCAGTAGTCACTTCCTGCCTATTACAGGTGACCAACTGCCTGAGGTATTGCCTGGGGTTCACACTGCCAAGGTCAGGTGAGGGAGGGGTTTGATGCTTGTCTTGGCCTAATCTTGCTCAAATCCTACCCTGGGTTAAAATTGGGCCTCAGTATCAGTTGGCAGATATGTGGCTTTAGTGTGAGGCTTTGGTCCAGCGCAGAAAAGCAAATGGTTTGTTAACCCTCGATAGTTTTCCATCCTGCTCTCAGCCTGGTTTTTCTCCTCTTCTTCCCTTGAAGGTGCTGCCTCAGTTTATAGGAGGTTTAGGTGCCTTCTGATGCCTTGCCCACCTGCTTGTTTCTTACCATTCACCTTGCAAGGGTAGCTGCTGGCAAATGACTTGCATCTGTAGCAATCACAGCTGCCTTGGCCTTGAGCTGATGCACTCATGCTCACTGTATACTTACCAGAAACTGTTTTTTCCCCTCGCTATTTAGTCTTTTTCATCGCCTTGCCTCTTTCTTCCCTCTGGGTTCAGGTGCTACTCTAAGCATTAGATGCCACATTAGGCTGACACTCCAATGTTGTACTGAGGGAATGTTGCATTATCTGGGTTGTTGCCACTTAGATATTAACCCAAGACTCTGTTTACCAGTATTTCAAGTGGATTTAAAGATCCCACCTTACTATTCAAATAGGAGCATTGAGTTCTCCTGACTCCTTTGTCCTGGCCAACATTCCTCCTTCAACCAGCATCATTTAAAAGAGACTATGTTGATGTTCATCCATAACCATGGAATCATAGAACCATACTGCACAGAAGGAGTCTGTTCAGCCCATCAGACCGGTGACAGGAACTTACTGTCCTTTTGTCTGTGACACCTTTTGGTTACCTCCACCTATCACTGGCCCTCTATCCAGCTCTACTTGTCCCATCCCACCCCCCTTAAACCAGCTTATATTTCACCTCTCTTCTATTTTTACTTAGTTCTGTTGAAGGGTCATTCGGACTTGAAACGTTAACTGTGTTCCTCTCCGCAGATGCTGCCAGACCTGCTGAGTTTTTCCAGGTATTTTTGTTTTTGTTTTGGATTTCCAGCATCCGCAGTTTTTTGCTTTTAACTTACTGTGTACAAATTGACTGCTGCATGTGCCTCCATGATAGTTATTTCACGTTGCAGGAATTAATTTTATGAAGTCCTTTGGAGCATTTTATGTATAAAAGCAAGTCTTTTTCCCACTCATTGGTGCTGAAACCCGATCTCCCCCGCCCCATCCTCCAAACATAGCAGTGGCCCCTTCTGCTGTTTTAGTTGAAAGGATCTAACTCAGCACCGATGCGTTAGAGTGAGGCAGACCACCATCAAACACAAACACCAGACTTCTAGTTCCAGTTATGAAGGAATGACAGACTGTGAATAATTTCCTTCCATATCTGCAGGTCATATGATTTCTCAGAACCCAATTTTTTTTTAAAGAAAGTGATTTTAATCTAACAGTTACAAGTCACTGAGTATTACAATGCTGAATGCTTCAGTTTAATTTTCCTTCAAGAATTCAGCAGTTTCTCTTGAAAGAGCTCATTTACGTAACCCTTTGAGCACTGATGCTTCTTTGGAGGTTCTATGTATCACGCCACCTTTTTAAAAATGATCTTTTAATCCCAAAACCCCCCTGGTATCTTCAGCACAACACTAACCATTTCCTGGTTGAGAGTTGAGGTGGTGACTGAGGATGACCTTTGTGGAAATTTCCTCATCAGGTGAAGCACTCTGACTGTTCTACCTATCGTGCTTTGGTGGTAAAGAGCCTTTTCCCCCCCCCACCCTTCGTGTGACATTCCTCCCCAGTAACACAGTTAATACTGGGAACTGAATGTGTGGGGGGCATTGCAGTGGGGAGGAGGGTGGGGTATGGGGTAGCTGCGGGTGTAACTTGCTTCCTTCCTGTATAGGGCACAGAGAATTGGTTCACCACATCCTGTATCAGTTGGTCATTTGCTGTACATTCCCCTGTGTTGATTATTAATCAGAGTTAGACAGAAGTTTAGAATCATGGAACATTTCATAATTCGTTGCATTATAGCAGTTGAACACGAGTTGTTCCGGTCACAGAGATTTACTGTAGGTCTAGAAAGTTTAATTTAATGGATTGTTGAATATCCACTCCAGGTACACTACAGACAAAGCTTGCTTTCTGTGATATTCAGCTTCTTCTATATTTTGAATTATTTTATTTTCATCCCAATCCAAGAGAGATTGCACCTGACATAATCTGTGACATATTCTGGTTGGTGTGTGACTGAGCCTGGAAGTCACAAGTGGAGGACTGTTATGTTCCTTCTCTGTCAGGTCACTTTGCTCAGCGAATGCAGTTGCACACCTATCTACTGGTGAGTGAGTTGGTAAACAAGATACTGCAGACGCAGAGACCAATGTAAAATGAAGCACGTGCTGTTTATTAACACAAGTAATAGAGCACTTCAAAACCAGACCCTATTCTAAACTACTGATTAACATTAGCCTGTGCTACACAGCAATTGGGTAATACAGTCACATGGTCAATCTGCTCACGTTCTCTTAAAGGTGTATTGCACTTCAGATTACCACAAGGACCTGCAGGCCAGAAGTGATTAATATCCAGGTTTGAATCTCTTCAGTTAGGTTTTCAGGCCCTGCTACAGCACTGAAACAGCCTTAATCTTTCAAAGGAAATTATAAACCAAGACTCCATCCACATGGCAGAGCAGGGGAGTTCTCTCTGGTGTGTTGGCCAATATTCATTACTCAACCAACACTTAAAAACAATTTTATTACCTTATTGCTTGTGGGAGATTGCTGCGTGCAAATTGGCTGCCACTTTTCCTACATTTTAACAGTGACTACACTTCGAAAGTACTTAATTGGCTGTAAAGTGCATTGGGACATCCTGAGGCCCTGAATGTTGCAATATAAATGCAAGTTCTTTCTTTAATTAAATTCACAAATAACATCTTCTGTGATTGTGATCTCCTGGTCATTTTTGACCTCATTTGTAGCCTTTGATGCAGAATTAAGTGTGAGAGGGTTAGAGCAGAGAGTCTTTAGACTAAGGCCTGAATTTTTAGCTTGGTGGGCGGGCTCGATCAGCGGGCCTGGGAACAGACTGCCGACTGCGATGGTGAAATTATTTTAGTGCACTTGTGACTTCCAGGCTCAGTCACACACCAACCAGAATATGTCACGGATTATGTCAGGTGCAATCTCTCTTGGACTGGGATGAAAGTAAAATAATTTCACGCCAATTAACGGCCAGCCAGTGTGAAGCGTGCGCTGCAAAGCTCAGCGCTGCCCGGGTGGGGGCGGGAGGAGGGTGGGCGATGACGCCAAGTGGGCACTGGCGAACGCTGAGAGAAAGCTCCCAGAAAACAGAGAGCTGCCTCAGGGAGCTGCAGACCCGAAAACGTTCTAACGAAGTTTTAAAAAGAGGAAAAAAAATGTCTGAGCATCACAATCAGGCACCTGAAAGTATAGATGATAAAAATGCTGCCCACAGATTTTTATTGTATTTCGTTATGGAAACCTCATCCCGCTTCATGAAAAATGTAAAGGCCGCCTGGCTGATTTGTCCTTCTGCCGACCATAAGGTTGGATGGGCGACAAAAAAAATCACAGACCGTTAAAGGGCTTTGTTGTCCTCTTAATTGATGGCGGGTGCACTTCCGACTTTTGTGTGCGCCCGTCGGGGGTCATATCGTGCGAGTGTGCGATGAGGTCGGGACGCTTGTATGACGTCATCTCGCGCGATTTCACGCCCCACCAGGCCGGGCCCGTGCCCACCCAATCAATGTAAAATTCAGCCCTAAGAGTCGAGAGGCTCTTCAAGGGTTAGCAGGGGCAGAAACCATGACACCAATCAAGATTAGATTAGATAGATGGATGAATGAAATGGGGATGAAGGGATATGGAAATAGCTTGGATAAATATGTTTAGAACTGTTTGCTCACGTGGAAGGTAAATGCTAGCTGAATAGCTTGTTTCTGCGTCATTACTTTGTATTTCCATGTCGTATTTTGACAGATATTTGGCATTCTCATGGCTGTCCAATTACGAAATCATTCTCGAAAAAAAGTGTTTTAAAAGTCATGTTTATTCCTTTGAGAAAACAACTTGAAATAACTGTATAGCTGTTGTGGTAAAGCAGTTTAATTACATCAACTTTTGTCTTCCATAAATCATGCAAGTATGTAATGCCAAATCCAAAAAAAACAGAATTGCTGTTTGGCACACATTGCAGTGACATACTTGAAACATTCTCTCAAAACACTGCTGTACAAGCAATTTACACTTTATACTGTAGCTATGGTGAGTAATGTCAAAATTAATGTGCTGATCACTTAATTACCATTTCACATCAGACAAGAGGGGAATTGCCAATGCTCTCATTCCTCAAAAATGTTCTTGTTTACAACCTCTGTCTTTCAATCCATTGAAGTTGTATTTGGAGCCATCAGGATACACTTTGGCAGGATAGATATTGGCACGCCTAGAATACTGTGAACAGTTTTGGTCCCCTTATCTAAGGAAAGATATACCGGCATTGGGGGCAGTCCAGAGAAGGTTCACTAGGTTGATCCTGGGTATGGAGGGATTTTCTTATGAGGAGAGGTTGAGTAGATTGGGCCTGTACTCATTGGAGTTTAGAAGAATGAGAGGCGACCTTATCAAAACATATAAGACTCTTAGGGGGCTTGACAGGGTAGATGCTGAGAGGTTGTTTCCCCTTGTGGATGAGTCTAGGACCAAAGGACATTACCTCAGAATAAGGGGTTGCCTATTTATGACAGAGATGAGGAGGAATTTTTTCTCTCAGAGGGTAGTGAATCTTTGGAATTCTTTACTGCAGAGGGCTGTAGAGGCTGGGTTGGTAAGCATATTCAAGACTGAGATGTGCAGGTTTTTAATCAGTAAGGCAATCAAAAGTTATGGGCAAAAGACAGGGAAGTAGAATTGAGGATTATCAGATCAGCCATGATCTCATCGAATGGCGGAGCAGACTCGATGGGCCGAATGGTCTACCTCTGCTCCTACATCGTATGGTCTGACGGTCATATGTGTTGCCAATTTAACAGTGGAAGAGCCCAAGCCCAGTCTGCACAGGCAGACAAGCCACTGCAAAAATCAGCAGGCCTATTTTTCAGGTATCCCTACAGTCTGTCTAAAACAGGTGATAGAAGCCGTTCATATGTGAATGAGGGGCCTAGTGCTTGGTCTGGGTCCTCTTGCCAGAAAAGGTTGGTGATGGCGGGACAGGAGCAGGGACTATTCTGCTCAGGATTCTTCACCAGCCACCAACCAAAGGCAAGTTTATTCTGCTTTCACAAAAAGAAAATCTAAAATAGTTGCTGTGGAGACAGGAGGAGATGCTCCCCAGCACTCACAGTCGCTTCCATCCATCCCCTCGCCACAACCCCCACCAGGTTACTGCTCCAAATCCCTCCTGGGAAACACCATGAGCTGCTGTTGGTGAGGCATTTAGACCAGCATTCATCTTTAAGCAAAGGGGCAAGTTGCTGTGTTGCTTGCAGCTCACCCAAAAAATTGAGGCCCAAAGATAAATTTTGTACTGGTCCTTCTGGCTGGGGCACACACAGCTGGCAGCCCAGTGTTATTAGCCTGCAAATGAACCAAGACCAATATTGACCCCATCATTTCTCAATTACCTTGCTGCAATATTGCAAGTTACAACAGGGGGGCAATTAACCTCTCATTAACTATAATCAAATCTATCAGCCTCACATCATCATTTCTCAGGAAAAGCACTGTTAAAGTATTTATTTGCAAAGAGATTGCTGCAGATGAGATGAATCATTGTGAGGTTAGGAGCCAGTCAGACTAGCTGCACTTCAGGTACTATGCCATTCGAATTAACAAGATACTCTTTTCGAGTTATCAACAGTCACAGATTGCAACTTTTTGAGTACAATCACAGTTCTTGGTTTCCGGGAGTGGGACATGAACCCACAACCCTCTGATTCAAAGGCGAGGGTGCTATGAACTGAGCCACAGCTGACACTTCCGAATTAACAAGGTATTAGTGCAACTTCTGATGCCTCACCAAGTGGTCATTCTGCATGTGGGAAATTCAGCAAGATGGGTGCGAGGACAGAATCACAGCTGAATTTGGTTCACTTTATGTCCGCGAACTGTTTCCCTTTCCTTAAACTGGGTTGCTAAGGCAAGTTGTCCTGCTGCTTTGGGTCAAATAAGCCAGCTCAGTTCTTGAAAGGTCACCTGAAACATTAATTTTATTTCTTTCACCACAGATGTTGCTTGACTTGCTGGGTACGACCAGCATTTTCTGTTTCTATTTCAGTAAATATTGGGATGGTCTTAACTCTTAAAGGATCACACACTTACGAGGAACCAAACTGGCCACTAATATAGTATATATAGATTTTATCCCTAAATATTAAGGCATTTTAGCTTCACTCTGTTCTCTCCAACGTTTCCCCAGAGAACCTGCTTAATTCTACATTGCAGTTACTTTAAGCCCTAATTATAATCCTTATTTACCTACTGGTACTAGTTACACAACACACCCCATTTGCTATCAATACAACTAGGATATATTTAGAAAGAGGCTCTAACTCCCAGCTACAGCAAACAAGTTATCTCACAATACATTTACCGTATTCATTGGCCTTCGCTGGTTGCTCCATTGTTAGAATGCATGGCTAGACGTTTATCCTGAGTTTCAAGCATTCGTCAGAACATCTCATATGAATAGCCATTCTCCCCATCCCAAGATCTTGGATTTAGTCCAGGAGGCCCACCATGCCTATGGTGGCTACTTGAAAGACTTATCCAGTTAGTCCAACTCCTTTTTCCTCCCCCATTCTGATTATCCTCCACCAAAATTTTCCCAAAGCCATTTTGCACCAAGCATGCCCACTATTTTCTTCAATATGACTGACTATAAAACAGAATCTCTATCTCATTCTCCCAATAGCTGATAGCTTCTGTTAGAATTTTCCCAACCAAATGTTTCCCTCTGTCAATTCAGTGACTCCCTTGCAATGTTGCTTTGCCACTAAGACTGTGGATGTTAGTCACATTGGTTCAGTGGTAGAACTTTTGCTCTAAGTCAGATGGTTCAAGTCCCACTTTAGGGACAAGTACACATAAGTTCACCATCTACAAGGCATGAGTCAGGAGTGTGATGAATACTCTCCACTTGCCTGAATGAGTGCAGCTCCAACAACACTCAAGAAACTTGACACCATCCAGAACAAAGCAACCGGCTTGCTTGGCATCCCATCCACAAACATTCACTCCCTCCACCACTGATGAACAGTGGCAGCAGTGTGTACCATCTACAAGATTCACTGCAGCAATTGACCAAGGCTCTTGCAACAGCACCTTCCAAATCCACGACCTCTGCCTCCTAGAAGGACAAGGGCACCAGATACATGGGAACACCACCACCTGGAAGTTCCCCTCCAGGACACACACCATCCTGACTTGGAAATATATCA
This sequence comes from Cetorhinus maximus, assembly GCF_964194155.1. Taxonomy (NCBI): domain Eukaryota; kingdom Metazoa; phylum Chordata; class Chondrichthyes; order Lamniformes; family Cetorhinidae; genus Cetorhinus; species Cetorhinus maximus. The sequence goes on along the minus strand of NC_135902.1, from coordinate 45,543,417 downwards.
CCGTTCCTTCACTGTCACTGGGTAAAATTCTGGAACTCCCTTCCTAACAGCACTGTGGGTGTACCTACGCCACATGGACTGCAGTGGTTCAAGAAAGCAGCTCACCACCACCTTCTCAAGGGTGACTAGGAATGGGCAATAAATGCTGGCCAGCCACACCCACATCTCATGAAAGAATAAGAAGATCATAGGCTGGGATTTTCTGGAACCACCCACCGCCGAGATATTCCGGTCCTGCCAAAAGTCAATGGATTTTTGACTGGCCCTGCGGCAGATCTTGATATAAAAGATCCAATGGTTCTGTTCAAAAAACAACATGATGCCCTGGCAAACATTCATCCCTCAACGAACACCACTAAAATAGCTTAATCCATAATTTATCTCATCGCTGTTTGTGGGATCTTGCTATGTACAAACTGGCTGCAGTGTTTGCTTACAAAACCGCAGTGACTACACTGCAAAAGATTCGTCATCTGTGAGGTGTTTTGGGATATGCTGAGAACATTAAAAAATGCATTGTATAAACGCAAGCCTTTCTTCTTTAGTTCTAAGTTTCGTTCTTAACTGCCCAAATTATACTTCTAGAACACCAGCCTAGGGTACGACCTAATTAGGCCCTTTGGGTCAGCTCAGTTTTACATATACCCTCCTATCTTTATGCTCCTCGTACCATCTCTGATGCCTTTTATTAGGAATAATTAGTTGTGTGAACAAGTTGAAATGTCCTTGTTATCTAAGACAGACTGTGAATGTGAATGGAACTTCATAGATGGATTAGTGTGATTTAATCCACAATAGGTAATAAAATGCAATCTCTGGAACATATCAAGAATGATGCAGCAGCAGCAGCTACATGTTAAGTAAATAAATATAGCTGAAGCTGCTACTGCTGGGATTTAGTTGTATTAAGTCTGTTTCTGGTGTCGGGCCAGACTTTCCCAGAATGCTTATTTATGAGTAAATATATCAATGTCTAAACCTATAACAATAATCCCCAGAGGAGACCTTTTATTGAGAAAGGAGATCGTGCAATGTTAATAACATTTGGGCAGCCACAATGACTCTGCTCTCTCCATCAAAGTTGGTTTTTCTTTACTATAATTAAATTCTAAAGATAAGCCAGATCTCAGTTCACATTGACATTGAATTATCAGGCAGTGACACGGCACTTCTCCTTTGAGACTTTTGAGTGTACAGTAAATTTAATTACCAGTTTCCCTGTTGAAACACTGTTTTATTAATACCAGTATTCTTCTGTGTTAATAAATCTCAGTATTGATGTTGAAAAAATACAAAGCCTCTTTCTTCTATTCTAAAATACTTTAATGCTTTGAGCACTAGTAATTGATTATTATTCTTATAACATTTAGTTAAAGTGACCTTTATGGTCAGTTCAGATACCAACATAAAATTTAGCAGCAATCACTCTCACTGTGTACCACAACTCATTCTGTGGTGCTCTGTGCTCCAATAGTAAAACCATGCAATAGTTTCCAACTGAAATCTTCTGTCCTGCTTTTTAAATTGTATTTTTAAATTTTACTACGTGAACTGATCCCATTCTGATGGTAAGTCATGGGAAGGGTTAGAGGACAAAGTTCTACTTGGCTTTCTGCCACCCTATGATTGTACATTTAGAAAATCAGCTCTGATCATTAATAAAAATATTTGCATTCTGAGTCAAGTTAAACTAAAAAGAGCTGCTCTGAACCAGGTCAGCATGAAAACACCGTCCACGACAAAGCAGCCCGCTTGATAGGCACAACATCCACAAACATTCACTCTCTCCACCATCGACAAGCGTTAGCAGCAGTGTGTACCATCTACAAGATGCACTGCAGGAATTCACCAAGTCTCCTTAGACAGCACCTTCCAAACCCACGACCACCACCATCTAGAAGGACAAGGGCAGCAGATAGATGGGAACACCACCACCTGGAAGTTCCCCTCCAAGTCACTCACCATCCTGACTTGGAAATATATCACCGTTCCTCCACTGTCGCTGGGTCAAAATCCTGGAACTCCCTTCCTAACAGCATGGTGGGTGTACCTACACCACAGGGACTGCAGCGGTTCAAGGAGGCAGCTCACCACCACCTTCTCAAGGGCAATTAGGGATAGACAATAAATGCTGCCCTAGCCAGCAAAGCCCACATCCCGTGAATGAATAAAAACAAACTTGCAGTGGAACTTAAACGCAAGGCCACATGAAGCGGGCAGCATTCACAGCTGGCTTATTTCTGCTCAAGGACCCCATGAGCAAGATTTTTAATTCGGTGGGCGCCTGCAATCGGTGGGCACGGGAGCGGCCAGAGAACAGACCCCCGACCACGATCGGCCCCCACTCTCCAGAAGGCTCAGTGCTGTCGGGGTGGGGAGTGGGGAGAGGGAAAAACCTGAAGTCAGTGCGGGTGCGGGGGGAGCGCGGAATGAAAGCTCCCTGAAGGCAGAGAGCTGCCTCAGGGAGCCGAAGAATTTAAATACCAAAAATAAAGATTTAAAAAATCTGGAAAAAATATCTACGCATCAGAATTAGCCACCGGAACATATACATGATGAAAATTCTGTGCAAACATTTTTATGTTTTTAAAATTAATGTCGGAAGCCTCATCCTGCCCTTGGATGAGGTTTCCTCAAAAAGGCAAAGGCCACCTGGCAGGTTTGCTCCCCTGCCCACCGACCATAACGTTGGATGGGACACATCAAAGACATCTAATCCTTTAATGGTCTCTTTAAGCTGCCTATCAAACTGTGAACTCAGAACCTCCTGCTGAGATTATTGTAGCTTTTGAAACTCAACCAAGCATTTATAATGACATAATGTTAGCCCTTGGGGAAATGTCAACAAAGAGCTCTTATTTTTTATTCAATCACGGGATGTGGGCTTTGCTGGCTGGGCCAGCATTTATTGCCCATCCCTAGTTGCCCTTGAGAGGGCGGTGGTGAGCAGCCTCCTTGAACTGCTGCAGTCCATGTGGTGTAGGTACACCCATAGTGCTGTTAGGAAGGGAGTTCCAGGATTTTGACCCAGCGACAGTGAAGGAACAGCGATATATTTCCAAGTCAGGATGGTGAGTGACTTGGAGGGGAACCTCCAGGTGGTGGCATTCCCATCTATCTGCTGCCCTTGTCCTTCTAGGTGGTAGTGGTTCTGGGTTTGGAAGGTGCTGTCTAAGGAGCCTTGGTGAATTCCTGCAGTGCATCTTGTAGATGGTACACACTGCTGCTACTGTGCGTCAGTGGTGGAAGGAGTGAATCTTTGTGGATGTGGTGCCAATCAAGCAGACTGCTTTGTCCTGGATGGTGTCAAGCTCCTTTAGTATTGATGGGGCTGCACTCATCCAGGCAAATGGGGAGTTCCTGACTTGTGCCTTGTAGATGGTGGACAGGCTTTGGGGAGTCAGGAGGTGAGTTACTTGTCACACGATTCCCAACCTCTGACCTGTTCTTGTAGCCACAGTATTTATATGGCTAGCCCAGTTCAGTTTCTGGTCAATGGTAACCCCCAGGATGTTGATAGTGGAGGATTCAGCGATGGTAATGCCATTGTACGTCAAGGGGTGATGGTTAAATTCACTCTTGTTGGAGATGGTCATTGCCTGGCACTTGTGTGGCATGAATGTTACTTGCCACTTGTCAGCCCAAGCCTGGATATTGTCAGGTCTTGCTGCATTTGGACATGGACTGCTTCAGTATCTGAGGAGTTGTGAATGGTGCTGAACATTGTGCAATCATCAGCGAACATCTCCACTTCTGACCTTATGCTGGAAGGAAGGTCATTGATGAAGCAGCTGAAGATGGTTGGGCTGAGGACACTATCCTGAAGAATGCCTGCAGTGATGTCCTGGAGCTGATATAACTGACCTCCAACAACCACAACCATCTTCCTTTGGGCTAGGCATGACTCCAACCTGCGGACAGTTTCCCCCCTGATTCTCACTGACTCCAGTTTTGCTAGGGCTCCTTGATGCCACACACAGTCAAATGCTGCCTTGATGTCAAGGGCAGTCACCCTCACCTCACCTCTGGAGTTCAGCTCTTTTGTCCATGTTTGAACCAAGGCTGGAATGAGGTCAGGAGCCTAGTGGCCCTGGCGGAACCCAAACTGGGCATCAGTGAGCAGGTTATTGATAGCTTGATAGCACCGTTGATGACCCCTTCCATTACTGATGATCGATTGTAGACTGGTGGGGCGGTAATTGGCCGGGTTGGATTTGTCCTGCTTTTTGTGTACAGGACAAACCTGGGCAATTTTCTACATACTCGGGTATATGCCAGTGTTGTAGCTGTACTGGAACAGCTTGGCTAGGGGCGTGGCAAGTTCTGGAGCACAAGTCATCAGTACTATTGCTGGAATATTGTCAAGGCCCATAGCCTTTGCAGTATCCAGTGCCTTCAGCCATTTCTTGATATCATATGGAGTGAATTGGATTGGCTGAAGACTGGCATCTGTGATGCTGGGGACCTCAGGAGGAGGCCGAGATGGATCATCCATCTGGCACTTCTGGCTGGAGATTGTTGCGAATGCTTCAGCCTTATCTTTTGCACTGCTGCCCTGGGCTTCTCCAGCATTGAGGATGGGGCCATTTGTGGAGCCACCTCCTCCAGTGAGTTGTTTAATTCTCCACCACCATTCGATTGAAGCTGCGTGACCAATTGCTAGTTTTTTTTCTAACCTACGCCCGTCAATCAAAGCAGTCAAGCAGAGGTGCTTTTTAACTCTCATTGACAGCTGCAGCCTTTTTTTAAGTTTAATGAAGGTGACATTTTAAAAAAAACTTCAAATCATGACAGTTATACAGATCTTATCTGCCCTTCAAGAGCATTTATGTCCACTCCATCAATTCATGACATTCACTCTGCTGGTTAAGGCCCCTTGGGCCAGCCAAGCTTGGATCTGTATGACCTCAGCACTAAGTTCAAATGGCCCTGCTGAGATCGGGTTTCCTGCTGTGTGAATCATGCCCCGCCCCCATTCCCCTACCCAAAACAATGGATCTGTCAGAAACGGGGGTGGGACGTCTGCATTCGGGACATTCCCCAACATGTTTTCAAGTCCTCGGAGTCTTCCTGACTCAGTGAAAATCTGGCCCTTAGTTTGTTTGTCTCTAACAGAGAGTAAAGGCACAGGGTAGTTGTGAAGTGAAGAACTGAACATTAGTCCCTGACTTAAACTCTATATGGTTGTTTGTGGAACATATTTCTTGGGCAAATGATCCCTGTGAAGAATTAATGCCTACATCACAGAATTACCACACTCCCACCTTTTCCTTCCACACTTTTTAATCTTGGAGGTGTCTATACAAGGAACATCAGTTTTTTTCAGTGGTTTTTTAATTTAAAATTAACCTTGTTCTTCAAACTCAGGCTTGTCATGGTTCGAGGGACCGACAGATATCCTGAGATAAAAGCAAAAAACTGGGGATGCTGGAAATCCAAAACAAAAACAAAAATACCTGGAAAAACTCAGCAGGTCTGGCAGCATCTGCGGAGAGGGATACAGTTGACGTTTCGAGTCCGCAAGACCCTCATCAGAACTAAGTAAAAGTAGAAAAGAGGTGAAATATAAGCTGGTTTAAGGTGGGGCAGGGATAGAGCTGGATAGAGAGCCAATGATAGGTGGAGATAACTAAAAGATGTCACAGACAAAAGAACAAAGAGGTGTTGAAGGTGGTAATATTATCTGAGGAATGTGCTAATTAAGGGTAGAAAGCAGGTCAAGCAAGGTACAGATAAGCCCTAGTAGGGGTGGGGTGGGGTGAAGGAATCAAAAAAGGCTAAAAGGTAGAGATAAAACAACGGATGGAAATACATTTAAAAATAATGGAAATAGGTGGGAAAAGAAAAATCTATATAAATTATTGGAAAAAGAAAGGGGGGGAATCGGAAAGGGGGTGGGGATGGAGGAGAGAGTTCATGATCTAAAATTGTTGAACTCAATATTCAGTCCGGAAGGCTGTAAAGTGCCTAGTCGGAAGATGAGGTGCTGTTCCTCCAGTTTGCGTTGAGCTTCACTGGAACAATGCAGCAAGCCAAAGACGGACATGTCGGCATGAGAGCAGGGTGGAGTGTTAAAATGGCAAGCGACAGGGAGGTCTGGGTCATGTTTGTGGACAGACCGAAGGTGTTCTGCAAAGCGGTCACCCAGTCTGCGTTTGGTCTCTCCAATGTAGAGGAGACCGCATTGGGAACAGTGAATGCAGTAGACTAAATTGAGGGAAGTGCAAGTGAAATGCTGTTTCACTTGAAAGGAGTGTTTGGGCCCTTGGACGGTGAGGAGAGGGGAAGTAAAGGGGCAGGTGTTGCACATTCTGCGGTTGCATGTGAAGGTGCCGTGGGATGGGGTTGAGGTGTAGGAGGTGATGGAGGAGTGGACCAGGGTGTCCCAGAGGGAACGATCCCTGCGGAATGCCGCCGGGGGGGTGAAGGGAAGATGTGTTTGGTGGTGGCATCATGCTGGAGTTGGCGGAAATGGCAGAGGATGATCCTTTGAATGCGGAGGCTGGTGGGGTGATAAGTGAGGACAAGGGGGACCCTATCATGTTTCTGGGAGGGAGAAGAAGGTGTGAGGGCGGATGCGCGGGAGATGGGCCGGACACGGTTGAGGGCCCTGTCAACCACCGTGGGTGGAAAACCTCGGTTAAGGAAGAAGGAAGACATGTCAGAGGAACTGTTTTTGAAAGTGGCATCATCAGAACAGATACGACGGAGGCGAAGGAACTGAGAGAATGGGATGGAGTCCTTACAGGAAGCGGGGTGTGAGGAGCTGTAGTCGAGGTAGCTGTGGGAGTCGGTATGCTTGTAATGGATATTGGTGGACAGTCTATCACCAGAAATTGAGACAGAGAGGTCAAGGAAGGGAAGGGAAGTATCAGAGATGGACCATGTGAAAATGATGGAGGGGTGGAAATTGGAAGCAAAATTAATAAATTTTTCCAGGTCCAGACGAGAGCATGAAGCAGCACCGAAGTAATCATCGATGTACCGGAGAAAGAGTTGTGGGAGGGGGCCGGAGTTGGACTGGAACAAGGAATGTGCCACATACCCCATAAAGAGAATTTCCAATGTGGATTACAATTAAGACATGCCAAGGCACCTCCTATGGGATTTCACACCTGCTGATGTCAAGAATCACTTCAAAGAGGAACTGAAACTTGTAACTGGCTCTTACATTTCAATAAAGCTACCTTTCAAGCAGAGACAGAAAGTCTACTGGGACAATGGCTATATAGAAGGCATTCATATGTTCTTTGTATCTCATCTCAGGGGAATGGGCGTGGGGCATGATTCACTCAGCAGGAAACCCAATCTCAGGAGGGCCATTTGAACTTATTGCTGAGTTCATCCAGGTCCAAGATAAAAGCAAAAAACTGCGGATGCTGGAAATCCAAAACAAAAATAAAAATACCTGGAAAAACTCAGCAGGTCTGACAGCATCTGCGGAGAGGAACACAGTTAACGTTTCGAGTCCGAATGACTCTTCATCAGAACTAAGGAAAAATAGAAAAGAGGTGAAATATAAGCTGGTTTAAGGCGGGGTGGGGGGGTGGGGGGGAGGAGTGGGGGGGTGGGGGGGGTGGGTCAGGTGGAGCTGGATAGAGGGCCAGTGATAGATGGAGATAACCACAAGATGTCATAGACAAAAGGACAAAAATGTGTTGACGGTGGTGATATTAGCTAAGAAATGTGCTAATGGGGACACTAAGGGTGGAAAGCAGGACGAGCAAGGTACAGATAGCCCTAGTGGGGGTGGGGTGGAGGGGAAATCAAAATAGATTAAAAGGTAGAGATAAAACAGTGGATAGAAATACATTTAAAAATAATGGAAATAGGTGGGAAAAGAAAAATATACATAAATTATTGGAAAAAGGGGAACAGACCGAACAAACGACGCCTCAACAAAAAGCTGTCCTCGCCCCCAGTTTCATTTTATTCTTCGTCTCATCCGACACCTCCCTCAACAAAACGGTCTGTCCGCAAGACCTCCCTGTCGTTTGCCATTTCAACACTCCACCCTGCTCTCATGCCCACATGTTCGTCCTTGGCTTGCTGCAATGTTCCAGTGAAGCTCAGCGCAAACTGGAGGAACAGCACCTCATCTTCCGACTAGGCACTTTACAGCCTTCCGGGCTGAATATTGAATTCAACAACTTTAGATCATGAACTCTCTCCTCCATCCCCACCCACTTTCCAATCCCCCTTTTCTCCAATAATTTATATAGACTTTTCTTTTCCCACCTATTTCCATTATTTTTAAATGTATTTCCATCCATTGTTTTATCTCTACCTTTTAGCCTATTTCGATCCCTTCCCCCACCCCACCCCCACTAGGGCTATCTGTCCCTTGCTCGTCCTGCTTTCCACCCTTATTGTCCCCATTAGCATATTTCTTAGCTAATATCACCACCGTCAACACCTCTTTGCCCTTTTGTCTATGACATCTTTTGCCAATCTCCACGTATCACTGGCCCTCTATCCAGCTCTACCTGTCCCACCCCCCCTCCCCCCTTAAACCAGCTTATATTTCACCTCTTTTCAATTTTTCCTTAGTTCTGATGAAGAGTCATTCGGACTCGAAATGTTAAATGTATCTCTCTCCGCAGATGCTGTCAGACCTGTTGAGTTTTTCCAGGTATTCTTGTTTTTGTTCTAGATTTCCAGCATCCGCAGTATTTTGCTTTTACAATAGCCAAGGTCTGTCCATGAGCTAATCAATTGACTTCTGTGGAATACCCAACTCAGTATGGGGAGAAGAAAAGAGTTGACGTTTCGAGTCCTCACGACCCTTCAACAGACCCTTCTGTTGAAGGGTCGTGAGGACTCGAAACGTCAACTCTTTTCTTCTCCGCCGATGCTGCCAGACCTGCTGAGTTTTTCCAGGTAATTCTGTTTTTGTTTTGTTTTGGATTTCCAGCATCCGCAGTAGTTTCTTGTTTTTATCTCAGTATGGGGAGAGAGGCCATGTGACCAGAATAGCCATTTTGAAATGTATTTTATTGCAACATCCAAGCTGTTGAAAGCAGCCTAGAAGAAATCTGCCAATGGAGCATTAACACCATTTCTCTCCTCTGTTTTCAAGTTTGGAGGCCCATCTCTGTTACTGTTTGGAATCTATCACAGATGGAGAATTTCAATTGAAAGAAATCTCAGGTGCAATGTCATCAACTTTTGGAAAAGATGGATTATGTTTAAAAAAGAGACAGTCTCCAGAAATTACAGTTTATCAGCCTCAACCCCACTGGAATTTTAAGGCCACATGAACACCAGTGAAGGACTCATAAAGACTGAGCTCTCCATTTTTTTGCCTTTTATCTTTGAAGTTTAATTAAGCTAAGAAGTAACCTCTTCAGCTGTATAATTTTCAATTTTGCAAGCTTGTGAATGTGTGTGTGTGTGTGTGTTGCAAAGGTCAGGATGCGTGTTACCTTTTCAAATATCTATATCTTTACGTGGGTGTGTTTTTAGCACAATAAAAGCTAACCCCTTTGTGTTTAAACTCAAGACAGCCTGTCAGACTGAGCTCTTTGTATTCAGCACATAGTTAAGCACAGGCACTGAACTAATACCTTCATCCTTATAAATTACAAAAAGATCCTGTTACAATCAATTGAGGAATGGGAAAGGCAGGCCAAGTCCTGGCACATGTCCTTACTGGCGGTAACACCATATTGTGTAGAATGTAGCAGGTGGCAAAGCATTCAGTGAAACTTGGAGTGTTTTGTGATCTCTCCCAACATATACAGAAATGCCCAGTACGTTTATATGAGCAGTTCTAAAGAAAGGTCATCAACCTGAAACAGCCACTCTGTTTCCCTCTGTGTGTATGCTGCCTGAAGATTTCCAACATTTTCTGGTTTTATTTCAGAATTAAGATCAGGATGCTGACCTGTTTTTATTTTTGTTTTTGTTTCAGATTTCCAGCATCTGCAGTATTTTGCTTTTGCCTGACCTGTGCATCTCTGGTTGGATGTGATAACAGGGTGTGATGGGGGATTTTCCTGACCCTCCACCTGGGAGCATTGGATCCTCCGGACACAATGAAGAGAGGAATATTGGGTCAGGAGGATTGTAAGCTAAACTTTGTCCATTAAAATGAATGGATACAAAATGCTTTCTCTATTAGCTACTCTCAAGTGATCCAATGTACCCAGGTACAGGGAATGTAACTGATATATAATGACAGTCCTTAACACTGAATTGCCTTTACTTACAACATTCTGGAGATATCCCTTAACGTTTTAACACATTTGCATAAAGTCAGCACAGTCAATGTCGGGGACGGTTAGGGGGAGGTGCGGGGGTCAGGGGAGAATGTGGTGGGGGTGGTATCTCCTGACCAGCCCCACATCAATCAGAAGGTCCACCCTCTTTCCGATTTTCAGCTCCTGCTAACACAATGCAGGTTTCCTCTACTTAGGGCTCAAAGAATATTTGCTCATGTTACATTTTCTTTTTCTAATTTCATGCTGGAAACCTGCCATCTTCCTCACCGCGATTTACTGTATTAGAAACATTTATTAGGCACATTCAGTACCATTTATGCTGCATGTTTGAGTTTTCCATTCCATCCAGCCAAGTTTCACCTGGCTTTGATTAAAACAGGCCAGAGAGCACCCGGAATGGATTCCTGAGGAAGTGATGCTGATGAAGGCAGCTGCTGTTGCCAAGGGCTGAAGGCAAGATTACGAAATATCTGCTTTTGTTCAATTTTGAAAAATAACTTAGGGTGGAATTGTCCCAGATTTGCACGAACTGCGGTAACGGGCGGGTCAAACGGCATTCTACCCGTCAGCCACAATGACGGCTTTCATGCAATATCGTCCCAAACCCGCCGCATTAATTGGGCGTTCTGTTATGCACACGCTGTTCCCATGGCGGGTGGGCTCTCATTCGCCCGCCATGCCATCACCTCGCTGCTTCGTCACGCCGGCCGCCATATTTAAGGTCCAGCCACACGCACACATTTCAGCGCTTCCAGCCCACGACTCCTGCAAAGAAGACATGGCCCTGAAAGGCAAAAGGATTGCAGCCCACAGGTTCAATAATGTGTCCCTCGAGTGCCTCTTGGACATAATGGAGGCTCGCTGTTATGCCCTCTACCCCCCTGCTCTGGCTGCAGGTTGGGCAGCGGCGTGACCAACCAGGCTTGGGAGGCGGCGGCAGTGGTGGTCAGCACCAACACCCTTCAAAAAGAGGACAGCCACCCAGTGCCGCAAGAGGATGAATGACCTTCTCAGTTCCACAGGATAAGTCGCCCTTCTCATCATTCTCAGCTCACACACTCACAAACCCATTACTCACTGCAGGTTCAAGGGACATCACCATTCACTCTCTCACACACACCTTCATTGTCCTCATCCTGTCCATGGGACCACACGCCACCCACACATGCCAGGCATATCCATCATCTAGCCTGGCAGGCATCCTGCTTACACTCTCTCCATCTCTGTTCATTCAGGGCAAGCTGGCACTGGTGGCGGAATGCCTGACATCAAGGTCCTCACAGACTTTGAAAACAGAGCCATCCAGCTGGCTGGCGACGATCTGGACCAGTCCTGTGCTGACGGTGAGGTCACTGCTGCTCTACCAAGTGAGGATCCAGCAGTGCAACATCCATCAATCAACCATGCTGTGGGTGATATGTCCTGTTTCACAGGCCACTGACATGCACTAATTATCTCCCCTTCCTTTCACAGGCACATCTGGAAAACTGCAGAATCCGGAACCCAGGGCCTCCATTCAAGCCCCAAAGAAGCCTCTGGAGAGGAATCTGAAGGCACCCTCTTTGAAGTCCCATTACAGTGCTCACCCACACCCTTCACCAGCGGAGAGGCACGCACCTCGGTGGGACCTAGCTTTACAGTAGCCTTGGGATCACAATCTGGTCAGCACGACGCAAGCCTCCCAAGCCTCTCTGATCCACAGCAGATGGGGGCAGGGACTTCCCAGGCATCCAGCACTCGGAGGACTGCTGGAGGCCAGACATTTGCTGAGTCCGAGTCGGGTAACGAGCCTCTGGACTCGGTCATGTCACAGTTGCTGGAGCTGCAAAGGCAAACTCAGGAACATGAGGAAGGGATGTCCGCTGCACTCCTCAGATTGTAAGGCACGATGGAGGAGTCCGTCCGCCTTCAGGCTGAGGTGATAGCGCCAGCATGCCAACGCACTGAGGTCAATGTCGCTCCTGCACTGCTGCACAGGCTCATCTCCATCGCTGACACCATAGTTGGCCTCCAACAATATGTATACAAGAGGGGTGTGGGGCAGCTCGATATCACTCCAGTTACCCCTTCTCCTCAGGGAGTCAGCCAGGGGCCGTTCGGCACCCATAGGGAGGAGGATCAGCAGATGTACCCCCCAGGGCCTTCCATCCAGGTATTCTGAGAGTGTCGGGCCCATCCGGATCCCCTCTTTCTGTGACCTCAAAAGCCCCAGCTCCACAGGCCGAGGAGGGTGCCATTGCCACACAGCAGGTCCCCGAAAGCAGATTGGGGGCCTCCAGGTCTCGGCCCTCCAGAGGACGTGCGAAAAGCTCATCACAGACAGGGTATTGCAGTCAGCAAGCATGATGTCATGAAACCAATTTTTGGCCTTCTCGCCGTATTGTCTGCTCACACCACTGAACATGCCCGTGGCAGTGGGCACGTCAAATCCTGGCCTTAGTGTTCATTTCTGTTTCTAATCCCCTCTCCTTCTCCCCTTCCTCTCCCTGATAAATAACACCAGCAGCACTCTGGTACCCTGCCAAAGGAGCTTTTCTCTATCTCTGATCCCAGGCGGTGAAGCTCAACTGTTTCACTGACTGGAACACATCACAGTTGGCCAGCCTGACGCTCAAAGGTTCTCACACACATGTTCCCTAGCCGCAAACATCAGATCAAAATCAAGAGCTGAAACCTTGGCTGAGATTCTGCTTTCTGTAGCCCGAGGATGCTGAGGCCAATTTGCAGCTTCTGCCCTGGTCGAGTTGAGAGCTTAATGTCCATTTCTGTTCAAAAACTTGTGTGTATGTGTGTGTGCGTGTGCACGTGTATGTGCATGTGTGTGTGTGTGTGCACGTGTGTAGGTGTGTATGTGCGTGTGTGCATGTGCCTGTGGGCGTGTGCGCGTGTGTGCATGTGTGTGCACGTGTGCGCACCTGTGGGTGTATGTGCGTTTGTGTGCATGTGCGCGCGTGTGCATGTGTGTGTGTGTGTGTGTGTGTGCACGTGTGACTTTGTGTTTGCGTGTGTGCGTGTGTGTGTATGTGTATGTTTGTATTTGAGGATTTGTATAAAGTTTGGTATGGCTTTATTGCTTGTGTGGTAGGATCTTTGATATTTCTCACCAGGTAAAGCTGAATGCAGTAGGCCTGAGGCCTGCACTGTTGTCCAGAATGGGCTGGGTGCATTATTCAGGGTGCACTAATTTTTCAAAGGGAGAAGGACTCAAATGGGCTTGGGCCCATTATTTGAAAATGCAGAGAATGTAAATGGTCATTGAATGTTAAGTTGTATTTTATTGTGTGAATCCTGCTGAAACCTTGCTGACCTGTGATTTAACCCCCGGAAAGCTTTTAGTTCACCAATAGCACATTACACCAAGCGTTCATCATGTCAGCATAGCCTGAAGTCCTTAAGATTGTTAGGACTGGACCTCTCAAGGCCCACAGATCTCTAGTAAAGCTGAGGGGAGCTCCTGGCAGCAGGCTGAAGTGGCACGAGCTGGCACAAATGATGGAGGTGGTTCATAGGTTGAAGCCACATTCGAAAGAGTCAGCTTCTCCATTCTATGACTGTGTGATGTGTCACATTGCACATCAACAGCCCAGGCAGTCACCGGTTCTATAGCTGCAATGCCCGTATTGCAGTGTTATTTATTGATTCAGCACAGGAAATGCTGTGCCACCTCGGTGCCTCGAGATAGAAACCCACAGAGAGCAGCTCCCCACCTCACTTAACCCTTCCCCTGGGCCAAGAACTCACTGCTTTCACTGAGGGGAAGCATTGAGGAAAGACATAGTGAACCCACCTGCATTTCACGTTGTAAATGCTCATAAAAATTATGTGTGATCCTGAAACAGGCCCTGATAGTTACTTTTTGAAGTACATTACAATAGTTAGGGAGGAATGATGTGTCATCTGGTTCTCATAGAGGTGATGCTAAATATGGCAGGGTACTGGGTGCCCATGTGCACTCGATGGGCGGAATCCTGTTGAGGTGTCGGGAGTCTCACCTGTTGTTTGTCGAGCCAGCGAGAGACCCGCGCTGCCTCTTTTCAGGAAGACTCGCTGGACCATAATCCAATCAGGCAGCAGGGCAAGGCCTACCCCTGGAATCAAGAGCCTGGGGGAAGAAGTCTCGCCTACTGATAGCTGCCAGTTAGAGGGCAGCAGCTCTAGTGCTGAACAGTGTCACAGGGGAGGCAGTGCTGCAGAAAAAGCACCTACTGGAGTTTTTTTTCTTCTTCATTCTTTCATGGAATAGGGGCGACCCTGGCAAAGCCAGCATCCCTAATTGCTCATGTCAGAGGACAGTTAAGGGTCAACAACATTGCTGTGGGTCTGGAGTCACACGTAGGCCAGGCCAGGGTAAGGATGGTAGATTTCCTCCCCTAAAGAACATTAGTGAACCAGATGGATCTTTATGACAATCAATGATAGTCATCATGGTCACCATTACTGAGACCAGCTTTATATTCCTGATTTTTATTAACTGAATTTAAATTCGAGCAGCTGCCATGTTGGGATTTGAACCCGTATCCCCAGAGCATTATGCCTGGGCCTCTGAATTACTAGTCTAGTGACATTACCACCATGCCACCATCACCCCATGATTGTAGAGCGACCCAGGCCTCAGGTAAGTAATGTGGGCGGGGGAGGAGCAGGTTTGCTCAGTGGGGCTGCAGGGAGAGGGGTGCAAGGGGTTGGCAGCAAGGGCAGGGGTGTGGATCTCAGTGGGCCCCACCCTTCCCAATGTTGAGTCCCTCAACCCTGCACTGAGTGCCATTGATTGAGAGAACCCTCTACCCACCCACCCCCGGAGGTAATAAGCTGGTCACACGGCTTTGCCTGTTGTGCATGCCACAGGGCGACAGGGATGAGGCTCTTAAGTGGCCACTAATTGGCCAATTGAGGGTCTCAATAGGCAGCGGGGCAGGAAGGTTGACCATGGGTCTTTCCGCCTAGGACTTAATCCTGGCAGAGGCGAGAAGATGGCAGAGTTCTGGTATGCCACCATCCCGCCTAATTTCATGCCCCTTCTCTTGGAGAGCTTGTCACCAGCGAGAGCACATGATTCCATCCAATGGTTCAGCTGAGTAGGGTTATTGTGTGCATCAGGCGCTCAGGAGGCCTCAGGCCTCAGTGCTCTATCATGCAGAGCGCAAATGAGCAATGTGCAGTGGCCTATTAACCCCATGCTGAACGGCTGTCCTCTTGGTCATGTGGAGCACCAAGCTGACCAATCCACCTGGAACAGTCTCATGTAGCAGGACATCCACTTTTTGGGATGTAAAACTGTTCGGGTGCAGAACTGAGCAGTCAGCTGCAGCCAAGCTCCCTCGTGCAATGTTTGCAGTTTCCAACCTTTTCCAAACATTGCTGAACCTTTAAGTGACTACCTCCCCCTAATTGATCCCCTGACCACAGCGAGCTAGCGTGACTTCCCAACCTCACCCCGGCTCCACAACCACATTCTCTGTGCGAGTTACCAACTGTGCAGCGTGCTAACGTAAGTGGTATGTATGAGCTGGCTTACAGCATCAGGAGATTTCAGTCTCCTTACTTCTGCTCACACCGCAGCCCTCAAGCTACTGTCCTGGTGCCACTTAGGGTGGGATTACAGTTAAGGTCCTGATGTGAATAGGCCTTTGTTCCTTATACGTTTGTGGAAGTGTATATTCTTTTGTTTATTGTAACTGAGGCCCTCTGAGGCTAACATTATTTAACATTTACTGGAAATAATTCCAGACAGTCAGTGACATTAACTGTCTGCCACTGACTTCCCCAGCCCTTTTTAACAGAGGACGGAGTTTATTTTTTCATAACCGCTTTTACATTAAATATTTCTGTTAATTCTTGCTGACATTTGTGCCCCAATATCTTAGCTAAACATTTCCAAGGAAGTTCTTCAGGTTTTGGACAAATGTTGTAAATGGTCACGCTCTGGATACCGGGAGTAGAGCGGATTATTTTTTTATTTAACAGTGATTCTAGTGAAATTGTCTTACTTGTGTTTGTAGATTGCACTTGGGCATCACAAGGTGCTACCAATATCTTTCTTATGATTAGAAGTAAAGGAATTGTGGTTAGAGATGAACTGTCTGCGATTCAGACAGCTGGAGTGTTTATAGGTTACTGGGTGACAGTATCGGCCAGCTCCGGGAAGTTCCCTTACATCAATAATGCAAAAACCTAGAGGAGGTAGATGAATAGAGAGAAGAGAAAAATGCCAGTTGGAGAAATGTGGAGCAACTATTTTTCATTTGGTGCTATGTTTACATAGTCAAGTTGCCTCAATATTTATTGACCTGGTTTTCTCAAAGTTACTGTTAATGCACCTTTTGCCTACCTACTATCCACTCCATCTGCATCAGTGTATGCACCTGAGTGTTAAATCCTCTCCAGAAATTGGTTTCATTGCCAAAAAGAACATTGTTTGGATAACATCCAGCAGATCATTGATGAATGTGAGGAACAGGGTCATACACACTTCCCAAATGTTCTATGAAAAGAGCGTGTAATGAGACTAAAATCTTTGCATTTCTATGTTTCTAAGTCCTTCATCACAACAGGGTCAACACACTGCCCCATCAAACGCATTGATAATGTTCAGGACGAGGAATCTGGTTTCCTGTTGCCATTGCCTTATTGAAGATCAAATGACACAAATTATCAAATTGTGACTAGCTATTATATTTTTGAAAGTAAGTTGGTGAAGCAAACATCTTGCTCCTTATGATGCCAATGGGCATTGCTGCAATTGGCTGAAGAAACACGCAGCTGTGGTTCAGGTGCTCTGACTTGAATCTTCACATCCAACTAATAGAAACGAAAAATACAAAGGCTCCAAAAATCCTTGGGCTCTCTGCAGCAGAGTGCACCCTTCTGACCTCTGTTCCTTACCTTGCCAGTGTGTCTGTGTCAAGACAAGGTAATTTAATTTTAATGGCCAGAATTTCATGGTCAGCAGTGAAGCAGCAGCACTGGCCTTAACCAAAGCTGTCCATAAATATTTAGCGTTCTGCGGCTTGGATTTCCCCTTTCCCAACACAGTCTAAATCCAGCGCCAAGCAACTGTGATGTCACCAAGCAAGGTATGCAGCCAATCGAATTAAAGTATTCTCATAGACAGTAAACCAGAACATATAATGCACTGAAGCCTTCATTTTTAATTAAATTTTACAGAGAGCAAGATCAATGATTTGGACATACACATGGGATTGAGGTAGAAGATGAAAAATTATGTACAAACCCTAAAATTTTTATTAATCATAGTGGAGAAATTTGTCATTCTACAAATATAAAGTGAATTCTATAGGGTCAGTGATGCTGTTTAGCAATAATTATGAACTTAAAACCCAGTTACATCTCATTCAACAAGGTGCAACTTTATCCAGGATTTTTTACAGTAAGACTGAGGGCGGACCCATCCCAGGATTGCACTAAGTGCAGTAGCGGGCGGGGCAAAGGACATTTTACCCGCAGGCCGCAATGGCGGCTTTTCGCACTGTATCGTCCCATCACGGCCTCATTAAATATGCAACCACAGGAAACATGCCGTCTCACTGGAGGGCAGCCTCTGATTTGCCCACCATGCTGTTACCTCACTGCCTCCTCACACAGGGCACTCTATTTAAACTGCAGCTGTGTGCACACTTCTCAATGTTTGCAGCCCAGGAGGGCACCAATGAAGATATGGCCTCAAAAGCCAAGAAGCGTGCAGTCCCCTGATTTAGTATTGTATCCCTGGGACATCTTCTGAACACCGTAGAGGCCGGCTGCAACGTCCTCTACCCCTGCTCTGGCCGCAGGAAGCCGATCCCTCTCACCACTCTGGCTTGGGAGGCATTGACAGAGGTGGTCAGTGCCAATGCTACACACAAGAGGTCAGCTATCCAGCGCAGAAAATGGATGAATGATCTCATCCATGCAGCCAGGGTAAGGCAACCATCCACACACTCACAAGGCCATCACACATTCACTGGCATCTCACTGCCAGCTCAAGGGACATCACCACTCTCTCTCTCACACACACCCTCACATATCCATCTAGTCTCATCTCCTCTGGAGGCTGCCTCTTCAGCCCTCACCATCTTGAGGCCACTTGCACAGATCCACATGTGCCCTCAGACACACACACCTTGGGATACCCTCCTTCCCTAGTACAGCCCTCGCTCTGCAGCCTCTTCCCTTACCTGAGGCCACTTCTCCCCCTTCCCCAAGCAAGCCCTAGCCCAGCAGCCGTTGAAAAGCCACCCCTGCCTTACGGCTGGTCTGGTGGGTAGAGACCTGCCCGTGAGTCCCTCTAAAAGTGATGTGGTGCTGCCTGCGAAGCCTGGCGCTAATGACCACGAGTGCTGCCCAAAGAAAGGTAGACAAACAAACCTCGAAGCCCTGAGCAAAGTGTACATTGCTTATGTACAGTTGTGAAACACAGTTGTGATTCTGGCGAGCAGGGCTTATAATTAGACGCAAATATATTAAAATGATGTTCCCGATGTCCGGTGGCCCACTATTGATGGGCAGGGCAGGCAATCACAAACGGGTTTTGCGACGGTGTAAAACCAATTATTAGACTTCTTGCCATATTGTCCGCTCACGCCCGCCATGACACCCGACACCAACAGGTCCAGAAAATTCTGGCCTGAGTGTGTGAAAGGGCAAGTTCCCACCAGTTCAGTGATTTTTACTTGAGTACAGATTGATGGGACATCAACTAAAATAGTGACAGAAGTTTCTGGGTATGTAGATTTCAGTGCACATATGTGGACTTCAGACATTGTGGTAAGTTTCAATGAAGTAATGACAACGATTGCTGACATCTTTGCCATTATTACTACTGCAAAACCCAGCCCAATAGTTTTAACCATTGTCCAGCTTACCGATATCGATGCTGGGTATAGAGAAATGGGAAGTTGGTGCCTCCTCATGAATAACAATGCAGCTTTGCTTTTTGTAAGACATGGTGCCAAGTAAATTCTACAAGCTTTCAGACCATGATCCGTTTGATTAGATAGAGACGTGGTTTTTTGAGGATGTAACTAGTAGGGTAGATAAAGGGGAACCAGGAGATGTAGTATATTTGGAATTCCAAGAAAAATTCCCTAAGGTGCTGTTAATACACAAGGTAAGGGCTCATAGAGTTGTGGGTGACATTAGCATGAATAGAGGATTGGTTAATGCGCAGGAGGCACTGAGTGAGGATAAATGGAGCATCTTCTAGTTGATCGGCTGTGACTAGTGGAATACCACAAAGACCCAGTGCTAGGGCCTCAGCTATTCATAACCTATATTAATGACTTAGATGAAGAGACCAAGAGTCCAGGTTTGCTGATACAAAGCTGGGTGGGAATGTAAGCTGTGGTGAGGACACAAGAAATGTAGTCAGGCCAATTGAGTGGGCAGTAATCTAGCAGATGGAGTATACTGTGGGGAAGTGTGTGGTTATTCATTTTGGCAGAAAGAGTAGAAAAGTAGAATATTTTTAAAAGGTGCGATATTTCTAAATGTTGATGTTTGAAAAGCCTTGAATGTACTCAGACAAGGAACATAAAAGGTTAGCATGCAGGAGCAATAAACAATGAGGAAGGCAAATGGTATGTTGGCCTTTATTGCAAAAGGATTGGATACAAGAATACAGAAGTCTTTCTACAATTGTATAGGACTTTGGTGAGACCATACCTGAGTGCTGTGTGCAGTTTAATTTCCATACCTAAAGAAGGATAAACATGCACTAGAGGTGGTACACTGAAGGTTCACTAGATTGGTTCCTGGGATGAAAGAGTTGTCCTAAGGTGAGAGGCTGAATAAACAAGGCCTATGCTATCTGGAGTTTGGAAGAATGTGAGGTGCTCACTGAAACATAAAAGTTTCTGAAGGAGCTTGACAGGGTAAACATTCTGAGGTTGTTGCCCTTGAGTGGGGAATCTAGAACGCTGGGGCACAGTCTCAGGATAGGGGATGGATCATTTAGGACTGAGGTAAGGACAAATTTCTTCACTCATAGGGTTGCGAATCTTTGGAATTCTCTACCCCAGAGGATTGTGGATGCTCCATCACTGAGTGTATTCAAGACTGAGATGGATTTTTGGTCTTTAAGGGAATCCAAGGGACATGGGGAGCGGGCGGGAAAGTGAAGGTGAAGCCCAAGATCAGCCATGATCATATTGAATGGGTGAGCTGGACTGACGGGCTGCATGGTCTACTCCAACTCCTATTTCTAATGTTCTTACATCCTTACGATCCCAGCCCATATGTTCTAGTGGATCATCAATGCCTACAATGCTTGGTTCTTCTGAGGTCCCACAAGGGCCTATCATACCCCAGGTTTCCTTCCCTTCCCCCCCCACCCCCCCCTCCCCCTCACCACTTATCATATACAGAGGGGTGGGGCTGATCCTTCAATGTCACGGGGATTTTCTGTCTGCTTGAATCATGCCCTGAGTTAAAGTTTGGACAATCATGTCATTTTTTCCGACCTGGCATCCCTTGGTGAATTTGCAAACCAACATTCTCTCTAACAGCTCCCAAACGGCATCAGATTCAATCCGATCAGCTGCCTCTACTGCATCACTCCTTTCCATTAGCCCACCTGGCCAAACTTCCTTTAATACGCTCCCCTGCTCTAGCCCTGAACTCACATTTTTCACTAGATTGTCTCCCATCTCCCCTCACTCCCTCTCCGAGCTCACCTTGTCCATGCTCCTTCAATCCCACTCCCACTAAGCCGCTGATCACCCAACTTCCCCATCTGCTCCCCATGTTAACTGATATCGTTAACGGCTCTCTTCAGGTGTTGTCCCTCTCTCCTTTAAGTCTGCCATCATCGCCCTTGTCCTCAAAAAAATCAACCCTTGACCCCACCGTTCTTGCAAACTACTGCCCCATCTTCAACCTCCCTTTCCTCTCCAAAGTCCTTGAACGTGTTGTCACCTCCCAAATCCGATCCCATCTTTCCAGGAACTCCACGCTTGAATCCCCCCCAATCAGGGTTCTACCCCCACCACATTAACATATCATACCAAAGTCACAAATGACATCCTGTGTGACTGTGACAAAGGTAAACATTCCCTCCTTGTCCTTCTCGACCTGTTTTGCAGCCTTGGGCACAGCTGACCAAACCATCCTCCTCCAACGCCTCTTCACTGTAATCCAGCCGGTTGGGACTGCTCTTATCTAACTGTAGCCAGATAATCACATTTAAAAAAAATTATTTCATGGAATGTGAGCATCGCTGACAAGGGCAGCACTTGTTGCTCAGCCCTAATTGCCCTTGATAAGCTGCTGGTCAGCTGCCTAGCTGAGTGGCTTGCTAGGCCATTTCAGAGGGCAGTTAAGAGTCAACCATATTGTGTGTCTGGAGTCATAAGTGGGCCAGACCAGGTAAGGGTGGCAGATTTCCCTCCCTAAAGGGCGTTGGTGAACCAGATGGAATTTTACAACAATCCACTAGTTTCATGGTCACCATTACTGAGACTAGCCTTTTATACCAGATTTATGAATTAATTGAATTTAAATTCCACCAATTTCTGTGGTGAGCTTTGAACCCTGGAGCATGCCTTGATCCTCTGTATCACTAGTCCAGAAACATTATCACTACACCATGTCCCACTTGTAATGGTTTCTCTTCTTGCCCCTGTGCCTCTGGTCCCCCGCCAAGGATCTATCTTTGGCCCCCTCCTATTTCTCATGTACATACTGCCCCTCGGCGATATCATCTGAAGGCTCAGCATTAATTTTCACATGCACACCTACGGCACCCATCCCGACCTTGCCACCACCTCTCTCAATTCCTCCAATGTTGTTAAATTATCAGAATGCTTATCCAACATCCAGTACTGGATGAGCAGAAATTTCCTCCAGTTAAATATTGGGGAGGCCTAAGTCATTGTTTTCAGTTCTCTCTCAAAACTCCGTCTACCAACTCCATCTCTCTTGTTGGCAGCAGTCTAAGATTAAGCCAGTCTGTCTGCAACGTTGGTGTCACATTTAATCCTGAGGTGAACTTCCAAGCTCACATTCATGCCATCACTAAGACCTCTTGTTTCCACCTTTGTAACATTGCTTGATATCTCCCTAGTTCAGATCATCTGCTGCTGAAAAACACTCATTCGTGCCTTTGTTACGGTTAGACTTGACTATTCCCATGAACTTCGTGTTGGTCTTGGACTTTCCGCCCTCTGAAAACTTGAGATCATCCAAAACTCTATAGATAGTTAAAAGAGAAAAGAGTTAACAAAATGAGCATTGGTCCAAAAGAAAGTGAGTCTGGGGAATTAATAATGGAAAATAAGAAGATGGCAGATGAATTGAACTGGTATTTTACGTCAGTCTTCACTATAGAGGATACAAGTAACATCCCAGAAATAGCTGCAAATCAGGAATTGGAAGGGAGGGAAGAACTCAAGAAAATTACAATCACCAGGGAAGTGGCACTCAGCAAATTGTTGAAACTGGGGGCTGACAAGTCCTCGATTTTGTCCTAGAGCCTTAAAAGAAGAGGCTAGTGAGATAGTTGATGCGTTGATTTTAATTTTCCAAAATTCCTTAGATTCGGGGAAGGTTCCATTAGATTGGAAAATAGCTAATGTAACTCCTTCATTCAAAAAGGGAGGGAGACAGAAAACAGGAAACTATAGGCTAGTTAGCTTAACATCTGTCATAGGGAAAATGTTAGAAGCCAATATTTAAGATGTTATAGCAGGGCATTTAGAAAAATTCAAGGCAATCAGGCAGAATCAACATGATTTTTTAAAAGGGAAATCATGTTTAACTAATTTATTGGAGTTCTTTGAAGGAGTCACATGTGCTGTGGATAAAGGGGAACAGGTGGATGTACTGTCCTTAGATTTTCAGAAGGCATTTCATAAGGTGTCACATCAAAGGTTATTGCAGAAAAAAAAGCTCATGGTGTAGGGAGTAACATATTGGCATGGATAGTAGATTGACTAGCTAACAGGAAACAGAGGGCAGCCATAAATGGGTCATTTTCTGGTTGGCAAGATATAATGAGTGCATGCCACAGGGACCAGTGCTAGGGCCTCAACTCTTTACAATGTATATAAATGATCTGAATGAAAGGATTGAATGTATCGTTGCTAAATTTTCTGATGAGACAAAGATAGGTAGGAAAGTAAGCTGTGGAGAGGACATAAAAAGGTTACAAAGGGATATAGATAGGTTAAGTGAGTGGACAAAGATCTGGGAAATAGAGTATAATGCAAGAAAATGTGAAATTGTCCATTTTGGCAGGAAGAATAAAAAAGAAGCATATTATATAAATGGTGAGAGATTGCAGAGCTCTGAGATTCAGAGGGATTTGGATGTCCTAATGCATGAATCACACAAGGTTAGTATGCAGGTACAGCATGTAGTTAGCAAAGCAATAGAATGTTATCATTTATCGTGAGGGGGATTGAATACAAAAGTAGGGAGGTTATGTTTCAGTTATACAGGGCATTGCTAAAATCTGGAGTACTGTGTACAGTATTGGTCCCCTTATTTAAGGATGGGTGTAAATGTGTTGGAAGCAATTCAGAGAAGGTTTACTAGACTAATATCTGGAATCAGTGGGTTATCTTATGAACAGGCTATGCTTGTATCTGCTGGAGTTTAGAAGAATAAGAGGAGACTTGATTGAAACATATAAGATCCTGAGGGGACCTGACAGGGTGGATGTGGAGAGGATGTTTCCTCTTGTGGGAGAACCTAGAACTAGGGGTCACTGTTTAAAAATAAAGGGTCAACCATTTAAGACAGAGATGAGGAATATTTTTTCTCTCAGAGGGTTGTGAGTCTTTAGAATTCTTTCCCTCAAAAGGTGGTGGAAGCAGAGCTTTTGAATATTTTTATGGCGGAGTTAGATGGATTTTTGATCAACAAGACCATAAGACATAGGAGCAGAAAGTAGGCCATTTGGCCCATCGAGTCTGCTCCGTCATTCAATCATGGCTGATAAGTTTCTCAACCCCATTCTCCCGCCTTCTCCCCGTAATCTTTGATCAATCAACCTTTACCAATCAAGAACCTATCTATCTCAGTCTTAAATACACTCAATGAACTGACCTCCACAGCCTTCTGTGGCAATGAATTCCATAGATTCACCACTCTCTGGCTAAAGAAGTTTCTCCTCATCTCTGTTCTAAAAGGTCTTCCCTTCACTCTGAGGCTGTGCCCTCGGGTCCTAGTCTCTCCTACTAATGGAAACATCTTCCCCATGTCCACTCTATCCAGGCCTTTCAGTATTCTGTAAGTTTCAATCAGATCTCCCCTCATCCTTCTAAACTCCATCGAGTATAGACCTAGAGTCCTCAAACATTCCTCATATGTTAAGCCTTTTATTCCTGGGATCATTCTCATGAACCTCCTCTGGACCCTCTCCAGGGCCAGCACATCCTTCCTGAGAAACGGGGCCCAAAATTGCTCACAATATTCTAAATGTGCTCTGACCAGAGCCTTATAAAGCCTCAGCAGCACATCCCTGCTTTTATATTCTAGTCCTCTCGAAATAAATGCCAACATTGCATTTGCCTTCCTAACTACCAACTCAATCTGCAAGTTAACCTTAAGAGAATCCTGGACTAGGACTCCCAAGTCCCTTTGCACTCCAGAATTCTGAATTCTCTCCCCATTTAGAAAATAGTCTATGTCTCTATTCTTCCTACCAAAGTGTATGACTTCACACTTCCCCACGTTGTATTCCATCTGCCACTTCTTTGCCCATTCTCCTAACCTGTCTAAATGCTTCTGCAGCCTCCCTGCCTCCTCAATACTACTTGTCCCTCCACCTATCTTTGTATCATCTGCAAACTTAGCTAGAATGCCCTTAGTTGCTTCATCTAGATCATTAATGTATAAAGTGAAAAGTTGTGGTCCCAACACTGACCCCTGCGGAACTCCACTAGTCACCGGCCGCCATCCTGAGAAGGACCCCCTTATCTCCACTCTCTGCCTCCTGCCATACAGCCAATCTTCTATCCATGCTAGTACCTTGCCTCTAACACCATGGGCTCTTATCTTACTGAGCAGCCTCCTGTGCGGCACCTTGTCAAAGGCCTACTGGAAGTCCAAGTAGATAACATTCATTGGCTCTCCTTTGTCTAACCTACTCATTACCTCCTCAAAGAATTCTAACAGATTTGTCAGGTGTGACCTCCCCTTGATGAAACCATGCTGCCTTTGCCCGATTTTACCATGCACTTCCAAGTATTCTGAAATCTCATCCTTAATAATGGACTCTAAAATCTTACCAACGACCGAGGTCAGGCTAATCGGCCTGTAATTTCCCGTCTTTTACCTCACTCCCTTCTTAAACAGGGGGGGTCACATTAGCGATTTTCCAGTCCTCTGGGACCCGCCCTGACTCCAGTGATTCCTGAAAGATCACCACTAACGCCTCCACTATCTCTTCAGCTATCTCCTTCAGAACTCTGGGGTGTAATCCATCTGGTCCCAGGTGATTTATCAACCTTCAGACCTTTCAGTTTTCCTAGCACCTTCTACTTGGTAATGGCCACCATACTCACCTCTGCCCCCCCGACTCTCTTGAATTTTGGGGATGTTACTCATGTCTTCCTCCGTGAAGACTGACACAAAGTACCTATTCAGTTCCTCCGCCATTTCGTGGTTCCCCATTATTACTTCTCCAGCGTCATTTTCCAGTGGCCCAATGTCCACTTTTGCCTCTCTCTTACCCTTTATATATCTAAAAAAAAACTCTTGCAATCTTCTTTCATATTACTGGCTAGTTTACCCTCATATTTAATCTTCTCCCAACTTATTTCTTTTTTAGTTGTCCTCTGTTGGTCTTTGTAGGCTTCCCAATCCCCTGGCTCCCCACTGCTCTTCATCACATTGTACGCTTTCTCTTTAGCTTTTATGCTGTCCCTGACTTCCCTTGTCAGCCATGGTTGCCTCATCCTCCCTTTATTATGCTTCTTCTTCCTAGGGATGAATTTTTGCTGTGTGTCCCAAATTACTCCCAGAAACTCCTGCCATTGCTGTTCCACTGTCTTTCCTGCTAGGCTCATCTCCCAGTCAATTTTGGCCAGCTCCTCCCTCATGCCTCTGTAGTTACCTTTATTCAACTGTAATACCGTTACATCTGATTCCAGCTTTTTCCTCTCAATTTGCAGGGTAAATTCTATCATATTATGGTCACTTCCTCCTAAGGGTTCCTTCACCTTAAGCTCCCTTATCAAATCTGCCTCATTACACATCACTAAATCTAGAATTGCCTGTTCCCTAGTGGGCTCCACCACAAGCTGCTCCAAAAAGCCATCTCGTAGACATTCCACAAATTCCTTTTCTTGGGATCCACTACCAACCTGATTTTCCCAGTCTACCTGCATATTGAAATCCCCCATGATCACCGTAACCTTGCCTTTCTTACATGCTTCTATCTCCTGGTGCATCTTGTGCCCCACATCCTGAATACTGTTCGGAGGCCTGTACATAACTCGCATTATGGTTTTTTGACCTTTGTGGTTCCTCAACTCTACCCACACAGATTCTACATCATCTGACCCTACATCGTTTCTTGCTATCGATTTAATTTCATTTCTTACTAACAAAGCAACCCCACCCCCTCTGCCAACCTGCCTATCTTTTCAATAGGATGTATATCCTTGGATATTTAGCTCCCAGTCCTGATCCGCTTGCAGCCATGTCTCCGTGATGCCCACCACATCATACCTGCCAATTTCAATATGCGCCACAAGCTCATTTACCTTATTTCGTATACTGCGTGCATTCAGATACAACACCTTCAGTCCTGTATTTCCCGTCCCCCTTCTCATTGTCATCCCTTTATCTGATGTGCTTGAAGTTAGATTCCTGGCCCTTTCCAAACACTCTGTCCTATTTTGTGTTCTGGGGACTTTAATAGCCTCTCCTGGGCTTTCCTTCCTTTTCAATTTTTTCATAATTTTCCATGAAGTTGAAACCACCCCCCCACATGCTAACCTGCTGCTTTGTTTCCCATTAGTCATACTTCTTGGAGTTTTACCCTTCCCTTCCCCCCTACTTTCTAGTTTAAAGTCCTGTTGACCACCCTATTTACCCTTTTCGCTAGAACATTGGTCCCAGATCGGTTCAGGTGGAGACTGTCCCAACGGTACAGATCCCTCCTGTTCCAATACTGATGCCAATGCCCCACAAAATGGAATCCCTCTTTCCTGCACCACTCCTTTAGCCACGTGTTTACTTCCCTTATTCTCGCGTCCCTATGCCAATTTGCACATGGCTTGGGTAGTAATCTGGAGATTATAACCCTTGAGGACCTGTTCTTTAATTTAGTTCCTAGCTCCTGATAATCCCAAAACAACTCCTCTTTCCTAGTCTTACCTATGTTATTTGTCCTGACGTGGACCACAACAACTGGATCCTCCCCTTCCCCCTCCAATATTCTTTCAAGCCGGTCAGAGGTGTCCCTCACCCTGGCACCGGGCAGGCAACATGCCATGCGGGACTCTCGATCCTGCTTACAAAGGAAGCTATCAATTCCCCTAATTATAGAATCCCCTACAACTACCACTTGTCTTTTTGCTCGCCCCTCTTGAATGGCCTCCTGTGCCATGGTGCCATGGTCAGCTGGCTCATCCTCCCTACAGCCCTGTTCCTCATCCACACAGGGAGCAAGTACCTCGTACCTGTTGGACAAGGACAAGAGCTGAGGTTCCTCTGTTCCTGAACACAGGATCCCTCTACCTGCCTCACTTGCAGTCACACCCTGCTGACCCTGACCACTGACCGAATTTGAGGTACTTAATCTACCAGGTGTGACCGCGTCCTGAAACAAAGCGTCCGGGTAACTCTCCCCCTCCCGGATGTTCCGCAGCGTCCGGAGCTCGGACTCCAGCTCATCAATTCTGAGCCGGAATTCCTCCAGCAACCAACACTTGCTGCAGATGTGGTCACTGCGGCTCACAATGGGATCTGCCAGCTCCCACATCATTCGCCTGCCCAGCCATCTCGACTTAGTTAATTAATTTATTAATTAGCTTTGCAGTTTTTTTTTCAAATTTGGTGCAGATTTCCTACTAACCAATCAGGTCACAGCTTTCCTGTGATGTCACTTTTTCAGTTTTATCCTGTGTCTCCGCCGCTCTCCTCGTGCTCTTTTATCCTGTGTCTCCGCTCTCCTCGCGCTCTTTTATCCTGTGTCTCCGCTCTCCTCGCGCTCTTTTATCCTGTGTCTCCACTCTCCTCGCGTTCTTTTATCTTGTGTCTCCGCTCTCCTCGCGCTCTTTTATGCTGTGTCTCCGCCGCTATCCTCGCGCTCTTTTATCCTGTGTCTCCACTGCTCTTCTCGCGCTCTTTTATCCTGTGTCTCCGCCGCTCTCCTCGTGCTCTTTTATCCTGTGTCTCCGCCGCTCTCCTCGCGCTCTTTTATCCTGCGTCTCCGCTGCTCTCCTCGCGCTCTTTTATCCTGTGGGTGAAAGGTTACCAGGGATGGACAGGAATGTGGAGCTGAGGTTAAAATTAGATCAGCCATGATCTTATTGAGTGGTGGAGCAGGCTTGAAGGGCCGAGTGGCCTGCTCCTGCTCCTAAGCCACATCTTCATATGTTCGTATGTAAGTCTGCTGCCCACGTCTAAATCTGCAGCAAGTCCCATTCACCCC
This sequence comes from Cetorhinus maximus, assembly GCF_964194155.1. NCBI lineage: Eukaryota > Metazoa > Chordata > Chondrichthyes > Lamniformes > Cetorhinidae > Cetorhinus > Cetorhinus maximus. The sequence continues at coordinate 45,514,593 of NC_135902.1, read as the reverse complement.
TCACAACTGTGCTTGGTGATTTCCACTGACTCATGGACAAACAATGTCTTGATTTTAAAATTCCCGTTCGTGTTTTCAAATTCCTCTGTTGCCTCGCCCTCCCTTTGTCTATAATCTCCATACTGAGATGGATCCCTACTCCAATAAGGACGTGATTGCAGCAGCAATATTATGAGTTCACATAAACCATGCAAACCATCAAATTTGATTGAAATAGGGTTGATGCTAGCTTCTAAATGAAAGAGTGGATCTTTGCTTGTTCAACTAGATCAATGATATTTGTGTTAGGGTCATGCGTGAAATGAGTTCAAATAGTTCCAATCTAGTTCGCAATGACCATGGCTTATCAGCAGAACATTATTCCCAGGACAGAGATATACCTTAAATAATTACATTTAAAAATTTTACCATGGCCTGAATTTTTCAGATGGCGGAGATTTGTTTACCACCATGCGAAGAGTCAGCAGGAAACACATCACTGCCGACTCTAACTGCCCCACAGCAAATTTACACTCCAACGAACGTCCCGCCTTAGAGAGCCGCTGGCCAATCTGATTGGCGGCTGCTCTCCAGTCCCTGCAGCGACAGCGCTGCAGTGGACAGAAAAGGAAGTTCAAAAAGTCGTCGGGGACTATGTCTGGGAACTGGAGGGCAAGGTAAGTTGAAGGAGTCCCAGGGTGGGGAGGGTAGGGAAGGCTGGGGGTGGGGGGGGATGTTTGAGGGGTCTTAAGGGAGGGAATGGGGTGGGGGGGTGGTGGGTGTAGGGAGGTCTGGAGGTCAGCAGACCTCAAGGGGGGGAGGGGGGGCGGGGGGAGGGGCGCCCAATTTCAGAAGGGGGCTTCTGATGGAGGCTCCAGCCCCCTTTCCCACCCAAGATGTAACTTTGTTGTATTTTGGGCTTCCCCAGCAGAGTTTCAATCCTCCCACCAGTCTAAAAATTGAGCTTGGGTGGGAAACCGCCCTTAAGTGGCCATTGATTGGCCGTTTAAGGCCCTCAATTGGGGCAAGGACGGGCTTCCTGTCTGAGGCCTTGCCCGCTCCAGCATAAAATCGCTATGTGGGGGGGGGTGGGAACCCGGAAGGAATTCTGTCCCTTCAATTTCCCACTTGCCCCCCACCCCACCTTTGCCTAAAAACCCGCTGGTGGGGAGTGTAAAATTCTGGCCTATGGCTTCTGCTTTGTTTTGCATAATGCTTGAATTAGAATGACTGTTTTCTTTAACTTATTAGAAACCCAGAGTCAAATGATTGTAATGGAAAATGTAAACATATTTATTCCGATCTTTTTGTTCACTCATATTTGCAGTTTAATACAGCCCTGTAGAATGCTCACTGAGGAAACATATGTGCATTCTTGAAACCATTTACTATGACTCACAGTTTTCAAAATCAATAACATTTTCCCATCACTGATTGACATTTTCTAGTAAAAATGCTGTGAATATCTTCGCTGACTCCTAGCTGACCCGCAACAAAAGTGGTGGCTCCTCTGTGTCTACGGGATTATTGGGATAAAATGCCAATTATCTTCCTAAATGCTCAGACGTAAGATGTGTTGAACTTCTCTAACATCTAGAAGGATGAGCTAATGACATCAAGATTCCCGAAGTGCCCAGGACTGTAAACCTTTCAAAGTAAATGTTTGATCTCTGACCTTTCAGTTGTTCAAGTTTTTGCTGTTCAATGTTGATTTGTGAATGGGAATGAAAGATAGCTTCACTCGTCTCCCCTCAACCTTCAGAATAGCTGAAATTCCACTGTGTGGATCATTGGACTTTCTCACTTTGGCAGGGGCCAGGTGTCTCTGTTTACATCAGAGGGTAAACAGTGTCGGGGGCACGTCAGTTTTGTAATGGCGGAATGGTAATGTCATTCTAAACAAATGATGTGAACCTACAGACTTCTGAAAGAGAATGTCCTCTTCCAAGCTCGAAGGAAAAAAATTGCACAGGCCTGTTTTAGGAAGATTACAGCGCGAGAGCAGAGCGAAAGATTAAGGGTCCCATCGCGTATCAGTCTACATTGGGGTATGACACTAAACTAATTATATAGAGGACATTTAGTTGATGGGTTGAGATAGCATCATAAATCATGGCAGAGAAATTCAAGCAGCTTATAACAGTCATCTGAAACCTGAGATCACTGTCTGGTAATTCTCCATGTAATTCGTTTAGCAATATGCACTAATTCAGCACAATCACCAAATTGAAAGTTGGAGTTTGGCTGATTTGAGCTTTGATCTGATCTCCAACTGACAATATAAACACGGTATGAAACCTTAAACAGTTGACTCACACCTAATGGCCCCTCCCTGTTCATGGCTTTATGGGAAAGAGGTTGCTACTGATTGCCTACATACAACGTTGCTTGGAAACACGACAAACATAATACAACATTTTAAATGGGTGTTGAAATTGTCTTTCCTTTTATCTGACAACTAATGGACCTACAAGCTGAATCTTTCCCACTCTCTTTACCATTGGTTTTCAAACTTTCCATGGACAGATACCATTAGCAGGAAATCAGAACAACTGGAAGTCTCAGTACATAAATAAAACCAATGTTTTTGAGGACTTTCTGATCTTATCTCTTATAACCAGATGCATGAGTTTTATTAACTCCTTCCTGAAGCCCTAAATTTTTGGAAAGGAGCGGCACAAAATGTTGTACTCTCTGTCCTTTGGTAGGGCAGAATTTGAATATTGCTGAAAAGAGAGACCTGTTGCCGAAGCTTTTCACTTTGCACTCATCAGGACAAATGCTAAAATGACAAATTTCAAACAATCACAACAATACCACGGGAAAAAAGGGGCGCTGATTGTTTGGCAAGTCGATGCTGATTGGCCGAGGCATTGCCAAAACAACGGAGAACAATAGGCTCTCCATGCTTCTGGATAATTCATAAAAAGCCCAAAACTTGAACATATTCCTTTTGTTTGCAGAGGATGGATCCTTGCGTATGAATTTATGTCGCTTCTAGTAAGCGTAAATGAGTCACTTTATGAGCTTGACTGATTATCTTAAATTGCAAAACCCAAAACGAAACTCTACTATTAGAGTTGATTCTGCGATTGGGCAGCACTTGGTAAGTATTCCTGAGTGCGCTAATAGTTGGCACTCAGCCAATCAAGATGAAAAGCTTCAGCAACACGTCTCTCTTTTCAGCAATATTCAAGTTTAACTCTCCTTGCAATGAGAAATGGAAGTGCGCTGCTTTATAATCTGTTTGAATAGGTGTAGACCCTTTAGCAGTTTTTATTTATTCCCCGTTGCCTCACTGGCTTAGCTCTCAAATGTATTTATCAGGAAGAAACATGGAGCCTTATCATCATCCTCTGCTTACTGGAATCACCAATAATACAATAATTGCACAGTTAGAGAGCCCTGGAAACCACATGGGCACTCTGAGCTGCTGATATAACATCTAAATGTATTTCTGGGTGCGCTTTTCCAGCCCATTTTTTAAGTCATGCTAAACCTAGTTAGGCCTCAGCTTGAATGTACAGATTTTAGGAAAGGATGTCAAGGCCTTGAAAAGGGTATTTATGAGGTTTACCAGGATGGTGCTAGGAATGAGGGGCTTCAGTTCTGTGGACAGGTTGGAGATTCTCGAATTGCTCTCCTTAGGACAGGGAAGGTTAAGATGAGATCTAATGGAGGTATTTAGAAATGATGGGATATTTTGATAGAGCAAGTATGGAGAAATTGGTTCCACTACCAAGTGGATTGGAGAAATTGGTTCCTCTGGCAAGTGGAGCAGTAACCAGAGGTCACAGGTTTTTAAAAAATGGCAAAAGAACTAGAGGGGAATGATGAATTATACCAAAATGCCTCGGATGCTGGCAATCTGAAATAAGAACCAAAAATGTTGTAAAAACTAAGCAGGTCAGGCAGCACCTGTGGAGAGAAACAGAGTTAACAAACACTTCAGGTCAGTGATCTTTCATCAGAAATGAAGAAAGATTGAAATGTAAGAAATTTTAAGCTATTTGGGGGGAGGAGGGGGCAAGAAGAGCAAAGGAGCAGGTCTGTGATAGGGCGGAGGTCAAGGGAGATTAAATGACCAAAGATTTCTTTTTTAAAAATTCTTTCATGGGATGTGGGCTTCGCTGGCTGGCCCAGCATTTATTGCCGATCCCTAGTTGTCCTTGAGAAGGTGGTGGTGAGCTGCTTTCTTGAGCCGCTGCAGTCCATGTGGTGTAGGTACACCCACAGTGCTGTTAGGGAGGGAGTTCCAGGATTTTGACCCAGTGACAGTGAAAGGAACGACGATATATTTCCAAGTCAGGATAGTGAGTGACTTGGAGGGAACTTCCAGGTGGTGGTATTCCCATCTATCTGCTGCCCTTGTGCTTCTAGATGGTAGTGGTTGTGGGTTTAGAAGGTGCTGTCAAAGGAGCCTTGGTGAATTCCTGCAGTGCATCTTGTAGATGGTACACACTGCTGCCAGTGTGTGTCAGTGCTGGAGGGAGTGAATGTTTGTGGATGTGGTGCCAATCAAGCGGGCTGCTTTGTCCTGGATGGTGTCAAGCTTCTTGAGTGTTGTGGGAGCTGCACTCATCCAGGCAAGTGGAGAGTATTCCATCACACCCCTAACTTGTGCCTTGTAGATGGTGGACAGGCTTTGGGGAGTCAGGAGGTGAGTTACTCGCTGCACGATTCCTAGCCTCTGACCTGCTCTTGTAGCCACAGTATTTATATGGTTAGCCCAGTTCAGTTTCTGGTCCATGGTAATCCCCAGGATGTTGATAGTGGGGGAATCAATGGTGGTTATGCCATTGAACATCAAGGGGCGATGGTTGGATTCTCTCTTGTTGGAGATGGTCATTGCCTGACACTTGTGCAGCAGGAATGTTACTTGCCACTTGTCAGCCCGAGCTTGGATATTGTCCAGGTCTTGCTGCGTGCGGACATGGACTGCTTCAGTATCTGAGGAGTCGCGATCGGTGCTGAACATTGTGCAATCATCACCGAACATCCCCACTTCTGACCTTATGATGGAAGGAAGGTCATTGATGAAGCAGCTGAAGATGGTAGGGCCTAGGACACTACCCTGAGGAATACTTGCAGTGATGTCCTGGAGCTGAGATGACTGACCTCCAACAACCACAGCTATCTTCCTTTGTGCTAGGTATGACTCCAACCAGCGGAGAGTTTTCCCCCTGATTCTCACTGACTCCAGTTTTGCTAGGGCTCCTTGATGCCACACTATGTAAAATGCTGCCTTGATGTCAAGGGCAGTCACTCTCACCCCACCTCGGGAGTTCAGCTCTTTTGTCCATGTTTGAACCAAGGCTGTAATGAGGTCAGGAGCTAAGCGGTCCTGGTGGAACCAAAACTGAGCATCAGCAAGCAGGTTATTGCTAAGCAAGTGCTGCTTGATAGCATCGTTGATGACCCCTTCCATTACTTCACTGATGATGGAGAGTAAACTGATGGGGCGGTAATTGGGCGGGTTGGATTTGTCCTGCTTTTTGTGTACAGGACATACCTGGGCAATTTTCCACATAGCCGGGTAGATGCCAGCGTTGTAGCTGTACTAGAACAGCTTGGCTAGGAGCGTGGCAAGTTCTGGCGCATAAGTCTTCAGTACTATTGCCGGAATCAGGGCCTATAGCCTTTGCACTATTCAGTGCCTTTAGCCATTTCTTGATACCATGCGGAGTGAATCGAATTGGCTGAGACAGGCATCTGTGATGCTGGGGACCACCGGAGGAGGCCGAGATGGATCATCCACTCGGCACTTCTGGCTGAAGAATGTAACAAATGCTTCAGCCTTTTTTTTTGCACTGTTGTGCTGGGCTCCTCCATCATTGAGGATGGGGATATTTATGGAGCCTCCTCCTCCAATGAGTTGTTTAATTGTCCACCACCATTCACGACTGCATGTGGCAGGACTGCAGAGCTTAGGTCCATTGGTTGTGGGATCGCTTAGCCCCATCTATCACTTGCGACTTATGCTCTTTGGCACGCAAGTAGTCCTGTGTTATAGCTTCACCAGGTTGATAACTCATTTTTAGGTATGCCTGGTGCTGCTCCTGGCATGTCCTCCTGCACTTTTCAATGAACCAGGGTTGATCCCCTGGCTTGATGGTAATGGTATGCCGGGGATATGCCGGGCCATGAGGCTACAGATTGTGTTCATGTACACTTCTGCTGCTGCTGATGGCCCACAGCACCTCATGGATGCCCAGTCGTGAGTTGCTAGATCTGTTCGAAATCTATCCCATTTAGCACAGTGGTAGTGCCACACAACACGATGGAGGGTATCCTCAATGTGAAGGCGGGACTTTGTCTCCACAAAGACTGTGTGGTGGTCACTCATACCAATAGTGTCATGGACAGATGCATCTGTGGCAGGCAGTTTGGTGAGGATGAGGTCAAATATGTTTTTCCCTCTTGTTGGTTCTGTCACCACCTGCCACAGACCCAGTCTAGCAGCGATGTCAATTAGGACTCAGCCAGCTCAGTCAGTAGTGGTGTTACCGAGCCACTCTTGGTGATTGACATTGAAATCCCCCACCCAGAGTGCATTCTGCGCCCTTGCCACCCTCAATGCTTCCTTCCATGATGCAACAGCCAAAGAGAGTGGTAATGGGTATAGGGCAGAAACAAAGATTGTATCCAAATGAAGTGCAAATGGCTGCATGAAATGAATTATATCTGATAACAAAACCTTCTCACAAAGTGAAAGACAAATTTTGGAAACAAAGCCATCAAAGTAATCTACAAGCAAATATTAATTCTACTGCCTTTAAGTACAGATAGTGATCAAACATTCACTGTGACCATATTTGGAATGAAGTTTATAATGTAACAAAGAAGTTGACTTAAGGGTTGTATTTAAACCTTCCTATCGCTCAGTGTTGTCTATTAAACATCATTATGCTTTGTGCTTTGGTGCCACTTGGCACGTGCAGCACTTGGATTTGAAGAGGTACTAGCCAGAGCTAGTGTTTCTAGAGAGTGTTTCTAGCCAGAGCTGTTTGATGATTTAAAACTGAACCTCCCATTGTATGCCCATCCTGTTTGAACAAGTGGGAGATCATTGTTTGGTAACACAGGACTTGACTATTGCTGAAAAAGAGATACGTTGACACTTTTCATCTTGCACTCATCAGGACACTTCGCAAGAATACCAATATAAGGGGAAAACAACAATTTATGCTGTATGTGAAGAGAGTGCTGATTGGTTGGCAAGTGGAATCTGATTAGCTGAGGCATTGCCTTGGAGACTGCACCAATTGATGTTGACTGACAGTTAACTGCCAAGCATTGTTTGAAATTTAAACCAGACAGCTTGACGCTGATTAGTCAAGGCATTTCCCTGAGGAATGAGTCAGAGAATGGCTGCCACTTATTTAGTTTAGCTGAAACAGGCGCGACGTGTGTACGGTTCAGTGCCAGCGTGATGCTACTACGTAGGCCGTACTTCCCAAAGATGACAGATCGCATCAAACAGCATGGGCAGAATTTTAAGGCCCCATTCCGGCGGGGATGGGGCCTTAAAATGCGGCAACACATTCTAAATTTCATTGGCTTCGGCGGGAATGTAAAATCCCGCTGCCGTAAAATTTTGCCCCATGTCCCAGCTGCTGTTCGCAGTGGGCAAGCTACAGACTGTACCCAACCAGTCGTGCTTGCAAAACTCAAAACACAGTGTCCAACATTAGATGTGATTCTGCAATTGGACAACATTTGCTAAATACCCCTCAGTGCACTAAGAATTATGCTGACAACCAATTTAAGATGGTCAGTTGGGCTCAGTGTAGCACATTTACGTGCGCTGGAAGTGACATATATTAATACTTAGGGGTCTATTCTTTACAGACAAAAAGAACATGTACACACATTGTTCCTATTTCAGCTAACAAAATAAGTGACAGCCATTCGCTGACTCATTCCTCAGGGCAATGCCTTGACCAATCAGGGTCAAGCTGTCTGGTTTAAATTTCAAACAATGCCTGCCATAAGTTCAGTCACCATTAATTGATGCATTCTCCATGGCAACGCCTCTACCAATCAGAGTCCACTTGTCAACCAAATACTCTCTTCTCATACAGTATAAATTGTTATTTTCCCCTTATATTAGTATTCTTGAGAATGTGCCCTGATGGGTGCAAGACACAAAGCTTTGACATGTCTCTTTTTTGCAGCAACAGTGAGAAAGTTCAACAGCTCTGATTCATGGGGGCACACAGGGGGACATTGATGATGACCATGAAACCATTGCCGATTGTTATAAAAACCCATCTGGTTCACTAATGTCCTTTAGGAAAGGAAATCTGCCGTCATTACCCGGTCTGGCCTACATGTGACTCTAGACCCACAGCAATGTGGTTGACTCTTAAATGCCCTCTGAACAAGGGCAGTTAGGATGGGCAATAAACGTTGGCCTAGCCAGCGATGCCCATTTCCCATGAATGAATTAAAAAAAAGGGACATTGCAAAGCTTAATGGGCACACTGTGACCGACATGAAATCTGTAGGTTGAAAGGGAGTCAGAAAACTTGGAAACTGTTGACGTGGTCTCTGTCTTTTTGTAGCAACCTCATGGGTCAGCTATATTGTGTTGTTTTATGCACTTCGCTTTTATTACTGAGAGGGCTTAGTTTTACCGTCCTTCAGTTTCGGTATTCCCAGAATTCTGTTCTTTGCAACAATAAGGAAACGACCTGTTCTATATAATCGTCCTGTAGTTGGGTGGGGTTCAATGTTGTATTTACGTCTGATACACTTTGTACTGTGAAAGTGAAAAATGCTTTGTTTTACATTCTAGGTGCCAATGAACAGAGCAGCTCCCAGCAGACTCTTGTTATTATTCTAAACTGCGGTATCTCACAATAATGTGTTTCAACTGAATTGTGGCTGATATCATTTACGGGAACAGCTGGATCTATTGAAGGGCAATGCTTACTCACAATGTTGGCCTCCACGTTTTGTTATATTTGCTAAACGGCTGTAAATAGAATGTTCTTGCCTGTGGTTCCCCAGGACTCCAGATCCCTGTTAAGAAGACAGAGTGCAATTGTTTGAAGCCCATAATTTTCAGAAAGCATCCCCATTTCAATATATCCAGTCCTCCCCATTCTAAGGTCGTTTAATGCAAAAGAAATCCCAGGCAACGCAATATCGGAAGTGCGACCGTGAGTCTCAGGGGAACGGGAATAAGGCAGGTACATGGACAGATGGCCCGGGTCGGGTTTGGGGAGGGGACGGTGGTGGGAGAAAATAGGATAAAAGATGGTGATAAAACAATGAATAAAAATGAAAATAAATAAAAATATAAATAAGTGGATAAAAAATAAAAAATAAAAATTGACACCCACTTGGATTGAGCTCAGGTCCATGTATTCACCTGGGCATGTCTGCTTGGCCTTGCCTGAGGAGACCTGCCTTCACTATTTCCAATTCACAGGACAGCCTGTCACTGAGCTACGCTAACTGCCTGTAGACAGGGCCTAGCACTGGGATAGCCTTACTCATTGTGGTAAACTTTTATGCAACCATCCCTTTCAAATTCCCACTTTAAGAATCACCAGTAAGGCCACGCGATGATTTGCTTCAGAGCCAGCTGCCTCAGGGTAAACCACTCTTGCACTGGGGGCCTCAAACAGGTATTAGGCTCTTTCTTTGCATTTGCAAAGTGACTAACGCCTGGTTCAGGCATGGGCACTGCACACCAATTTCATTGGCCTTGTCAATATGGTGGGTAGCACACATTCAGCTTGGGGTGGCTGTATGCTTCCTGCCTGCCAGTTTGGAGGCTTAGTGCAGGAACAGTCTACGTCTGATTTTCAGTTGCAGCATGAGGATATAGGGCAAGTTTGATGAACTGGCTGTTCTTTACTGTCCTCCATTTTTTTGTATGTTTGTGCCTTCAAACTGCCCTTTACCGCTATTTCTGTCACATTTGTCACCTTGTTGATTGGCTGCCCTGTGAATTGTGTGAAACATCAGATGCTATTCAGACAGGTCGGTTCATCTGGTACTAGTCAGAATAATTGGGCGGCAGTGTGATCACAATCTAAATTAGCGGATTTAAAATCTGGAGAAAGCAAATTAGTTACATGAAATGGAATATCATAAAATAAGACGACACCGCTATAACTAAATAATGTTTTGATTCCCAGAATTAGATACTGTAAATCATTGTAGTACCAGGTGTTACTGGTCACTGTATAATAGTTCAGTTATTGATATTATCTTGCAATAACAGTTCCAACAGTGCCTTGTTCCTTATATGTAAACTCCCACTTCTGGTACATGCAAATTGTGCTAAACTAATTGCTTCTTTACAGCCCTTTTACTGTAAGTTACCTAGCAGTAGCCAACTAGATAATTACAGTAAACTGCAGGCAGTTCTTTTGTGTGGATAAAGCAAATAAAGATCGGCCTTACAGTAATTAACCCCCTAGGGTACCTGTTAGTAAATTCACCACTTTAACAATGAACTCGCCTGTAATATAACAACTTTAACTTTTAAGGACATAACCTAGAGTTAACTGTGGCAGATTTTGGGGGACGAATATCGAATTAGTCTTCCTGACAGCTGTTTTTAACAGAGGCTCTCGCCCATTTAAACTAAATGGGTTAATGCCTCCAGTAAAATGATGGGCAGAGGAATGTTATGTGAAGCTTAGTCATTTGTCAGGGATCAGGTTAGCTCAGTTGGCTAGACAGTTACTCTGTGTTTCAGGGTAACGCCAACACTGTGGGGTTTGATCCCTAATCTGGTCGAGGTAAACTTGGGGCCTGCCTCTTTGCACTACCCCGTGGTAAGATCACAGCATTAGCTATGGTTTGGTGATCTTCGAATAATCAAGGTTACTACTTGAAGGAGGATGTGTCTGCTAACATCACCAAGGGTCGTGTTGAGCATTTAGTTACTTGTATTTGGACAAAGCAATTTATTTTATATTTTAAAATGGGTATTTTAATTTATTGTATGCCTTGAATTTCTGTTTGGTCTGTTTAATGAACTTTTTGCTGATGAGTGTAATGTCCCCATTCTAACCCATTGCTGCTCATTCTGACATCGTACACATGCTGTCTGTTTGATATTTTCATTCAGAGCTCACCCTGCAAGACAAAGGGACAAATGAATGTACAAAAACATAAACCCTCCTGACAAAGTAGGGAGAGAAACACAAGGGTTGAAAATATGACAGCAAATCCTCATCAAGAACATTCTCACTCCCACATTCCTATTCATGGTAGGGGGTCAAAGGTTGTGGAAAACACACCATGGAGTGGTGTGAATACTGATTAGATTTAGAAAAGTCAGCCCTACTCATACAACAGATAGCACACAGTGTATAACAATGTTTTATTACAATACCTAAGTGATATTTGTAATTAGTTTCTTATTATTTTCTTATTCTGTTCTGCATGCTAGCTGTGGATGAATGTACATTAAATGTCATTAATACATTCGCTGTTTTTCAAGTTTGGAGTTTGAAATGATAAATTTTGATTTTCAATTTTTTATATTTGAAAAATGTCTCACAATTAAGCTCTGGAACCTTTTCAATTTTTGTAAATCTTTTCTTCCTGCTTTAGAGGGGGTGAGACAAAAGTTCACTAAAGTTGTTCCTTTGATGGGAGGGTGTTCAATGAAGAGAGATGGGCCTACATTCTCCGGAGTTTAGAAGGTGAGAGGTGATCGCATTGAAAAGTTTAAAATTCTTAAAGGGATTGACAGGATGGATGCTGAGAGTCCAGGGGGCAGAATCGTCCCAGACTTGCACTAAGTGTGGTAGCGGGTGGGAAAAACAACACTTTACCCGCCAGCCACAATGGCGGCTTTTCACGCCATATTGCCCCAAACCCGCCGCATTAAGTGCGCATTACTGGGATACACACCATTTCCATGGTGGGTGGGGTCTGAATTCACCTGCCACCCTGTCACCTCGCTGCTTCATCACACCAGGCACCACATTTAAAGTACAGCCACGCTCAGTGCTTCCAGCCCAGGACTGCAGTAAAGAAGACACGGCCCCGAAAGGCAAGAAGACTGCAGCCCACAAGCACCTTTTGGATGCCGTGGTGGCCCGCTGTGACATCCTCTACCCCTGCTCTGGCAGCAGGAGGGGCAGCTACATTACCACTCTGGCTTGGTAGGCAATGGACGTGGTGATCATTGTCAATGCACCACAGAAGAGGTTGGCCATCCAATGCAGATAGAGGATGAATGATCTTATCCACACAGCCAGGATATGGTAACCTTCTCATCACTCTAAACTCACTCTAAGCCCATCACATACTCACTGGCATCTCACTCACTGCCAGCTCAAGGGACATCACCACTCACTCTCTCACATGTCCATCTGGCCTTATCTCCTCTGGAGGCTGCCTCCTCAGTCCTCACCATCTTGAGGCCACTTGCACAGATCAACATGTGCCCCCCACACACACCCTGGGATACCCCCCTTCTGCAGTACAGCCCTTGTCCTGCAGCCTCTTCCCTTACTTGAGGCCACTTCTCCCCCTTCCCCAAGCAAGCCCTAGCCCTGCAGCTGTTGAAAGGCCACCCACATATGGCTGATCTGATAGGTAGAGACCTGCCCATGAGCCTCTCTAAAAATGATGTGGTGCTGTCTGTGAAGCCTGGCGCTGATGACTGCGAGTGCTGCCCGAAGCAAAGTAGGCAAATAAACCTTGAAGTCCTGGGTGAAATGCAACCGGCCCAATGCTCGCCTTATATGTGCTGCTGTGTAACACTTGGGTGTGTTTTCCCTCCGACGTGGGCGGACGATCCAGTGGGGGAGGTGGGGGGGGGGGCGGGGTGCGATGAGTCCGGTGGGCTGGTCTTATAATGAATGATATGCTGATGTATTACAATGAGGTTCCTGACGTCCGATGGCAGGAACCGCAGCCTGCCATCGATGGGCTGCGCGGACGATCGCAAAATGGTTTCATGGCGTCAAGAAACTGATTTTTGGCCTTCTCTCCATATTGTCCACTCATGCCACCGAACATGCCCGAAGCGAGCAGGCACGGAAAATCCCAACCTAGGGGTCAGAACCTCAGGATAAGGGGTCAGCTTTTTAAGACTGAGATGAGGAGAAATTTCATCACTCAGAGGGTTGTGAATCTTTGGAATTTTCTACCCTAGCGTGCTGAGGATGCTGAGTCATTGAGCAAGGCTGAGATTTTTGGACACAAGGGAATGAAGGGATATGGGGATAGGTCGGAGAGTGGAGTTGAGGTGGAAGATCAGCTATAATCATATTAAATGGTGGACCAGGCTTGAGGGACCACATATCCTGCTCCTATTTCTTATCCTTTTGTGGCATCAGAGGACCATGTTTCATTCAGAATGTGCGGAGTTGTAGTGAAAGCATATTTTGTATTTTAATAAGCAGTTTTTCCCAACATTGGTACTGGTTGTAATTCCAGTCAATTTGTAATTTATAATGTAGGTGACACTTCCAGATGTGGAGAGGTTAAGGCCAAGGGTTAAGTTTTCCTTATATTTTATATTTTTCAATGCAAAGTTAAATATAAAAATTGATCCAGATGGCAAGAAAAGCTTTAGCCCTGCGGTACTTTTTGTTTTATACAAACATATTAATTAACAGCAGGAGTGGGCCACTCAGCCCCTCGAGCCTGCTCTGCCATTCAATAAGATCATGGCTGATCTGATTGTAACCTCAACAGTGCCACACAACAGACTTGTGAAAAAAGTTATTGCTAACTGAATAAAAGGGACAGTGGCAATGTGGATACAAAATTGGCTGAGTAATAGGAAACAGAGTGTAATGGATATTTTTTGGGCTGGAGAACAATTTGTAGTGGAGTTCCCTAGGGGTCAGTATTAGGACCCTTGCTTTTCCTGATATATATCTTAATGATCTAGATCTTGGTGTGCAGGGGAAAATTTCAATGTTTGCAGATGATACGAAGCTTGGGAGTGTTGTAAACTGTGAGGAGGACAGTGTAGAACTTCAAAAGGACATGGACAAGTTGGTGGAGTGGGCAGATAGGTGGCAGATGAAGTTCAATGTGGAGAAGTGTGAGGTGATGCATTTTGGCAGGAAGAACATGGACAGACAATATAAAATAAGGGGTGAAATTTTGAAGGGTGTGCAGGAGCAGAAAGATCTGGATGTATATATGCATAGATCATTGAAGGTTGCAGGGCAGGTGGAGAGAGCAGTTAATAAAGCATATAGTATTCTGGGCTTTATTAATAGGGACATAGAGTAAAAGAGCAGGGAGGTTATGCTGAATTTATGTAAGACACTCATTAGACCTCAGCTGGAGTATTGTGTACAGTTCTGGGTGCCACATTATCGGAAGGATGTGAATACTCTGCTTCCACCATCTTTTGAGGAAGAGAGTTTTAAAGACTCACAACCCTCTGAGAGAAAAAAATTCTCCTCATCTCTGCCTTAAATGAACAACTCTTTACCTCTAAACAGTGACTCCTAGTTCTACCCCTAGTTGACAAATAGAATGGTGGTGCTATCAGAGTGCTGGATCTAAGTCAAACGTCATCTGAAACCCTGGTGACAGACATTAATTTAAAAATAACTTTAAAGGTATTTGCTATGTTGCTTCATACGAAACTGAGACCATCCCATTCTCCAAAACCACAAAACACAAAGCTCATGCGCTGGAATAGCACAGTAGAACTGGGTGTTATTGTGCAGAATTTCTTGGAAAGGGTGTAAGGGCAGAGTTGTGCCTTTTTGATGAGGAAATTTGCATGTAATTTACTTACATTAAAACATTGTCACCTGTGAATTTCCTCAATCATTTTGTACCGCCCTGAGTTGCACTCGTTAAAACCCTACTTAGCTTATTAACATAGTTCCGTCCCCATGCAACGGAGAAGATGGAGTGCCTTTCCTGCATTTATGCCAATTCTGAATGGGCACAAATCTACACCCAGGTTGTTACGATCCAGTGCAGGTGAATGCAAACCTTGGGTATTTGGGCGCAAGTCTCCACTGGCAAGTAGTCTGCAGAAACCAACGTAAATTTTGGACTCGTTTCTGCATAAGTGCAGCAGAGGGAATTCTGGGCCTTACATTGGAGCAGTGAAGGTTTCAGGTTGAAGTCCTACTCTCTCTACTCAATTGGATCATGTAAGGCCAAAGGGTGCAGAGAACGCTGTATCTCCCAGCAGGGGAGAAGCACATCTGAACAATCCTAGCATCGCCTGGTTTTCCAATACATGCACAGCGGCAGTGGCCTGAATGTGGCCTTCTGAAGTGCAGATGTTCAGGCTGGTGAATAAGAGGTTAAGCAGGATAGAAGAGACTACTAAGAATTTCCAAAACATTCGACAAAAAGAGAAAATAAAGCAATTGCGGATCACTGAGAAAAATATATTGCAAAGTCACATTACGTTATCCACCTGCCCTGTGGATTAATGAGTGAAATTATGACATTGAACTCACAGTAAACTCATACACGGACACTCATCCTTTGCTAACATTCCCAGTTCATGTGACATAGGGTGGGAAGAGGCTCATGTGGAACATAAACACCAACCTGATAGGCTGAATGGCCTGTTTCTAGGCTGGAACCATCATGTCTGTGTGAATTGGGGGGGTGGGGTTAGACAAGGAGAGTGTGTGAATTGGGGGTTGGGGTTAGATGGGGAGAGTGTGTAAATTGGGGGGGTGGGGTTAGACGGGGAGAGTGTGTGAATTGGAGGGTGGGGTTAGACAGGGAGAGTGTGTGAATTGGGGGCGTGGGATTAGATGGGAAGACCGTATGAATTGGGAGGTGGGGGTTAGGCGGGGAGAGTGTATGAATTGGGGGTGGGGGTTAGATGGGGAGAGTGTCTTTTTGAATTGCGGGGGTGTGGGATTAGACAGGGAGAGTTTGTGATTTGGGGAGATATGGATTAGACAGAGAGAGCATCTGTGTGAATTGAGGTGTGGGGGTTAGACTCAGAGATTGCCTGTGTGAATTGCGGGGGTGTGGGGTTAGATGGGGAGAGTGTGTGAATTGGGGGAGCTAGAGGAGGTTGAATGTGTGAAGTGGGAGGGTTCTAGGAGAATGAGCATTTCTATGAATGGGAAGGTTAGACTGGATTGGGTGCTTGTGGAAGGGATGGTAGTAAAGATGCTATTCTCAGGATGATGAAATAATGGGGTAATTATTAAGAATTGTGCTGGTAGCGGGTACTTGAAAAATGCCCCCTGTCATTTTGAAGGCATGGACAATTCACTCATTTGCAAGAATATTAACTTTGGAACTTTACTAGAATGATGTCAAATCAGGGAGTGGTCTATACTAAGTACCTATTCCCAGGCTGTACAGCAAGTGTACATTGTACTTCTTATAGGTTGAAAATTATTCCTTTCAATATTAGTGGTCACATGTTAATATGATATCCCTCCTTATTTTAACAGGTGCCAACCCAATGAAAATTGAGATAATGCCTCTGTTAAAATAATGAATACATTAACCATTCATTTGTGAATCTTTCCAATAGCAACTTCTTATTTTAATGATGTTTAGGACTATAGAACAGTCTCAAATATAAGTTCAGGATGGGAGAAAAATATCCCAGAAAACTAACATCAGAATAAACAGGGTGGACTGGGCTAGACAATCCTCATTCTGCTCTGGAATCAATGCTGTTGGTAATCAGTATCCACCTCTATCTGTTCAAAACTCAGTCAGAGCAACCAAGCATTTCACTAAGGCAACATTTCAGCTTTTGAGGCAATGAAAGCTCTTTGAAACCATGGCAACAATATCAGTAAGACTTTCCCGTAATGCACTAACCGTTATGTGACAGCAGTCAGTTACCAATTAATTAGAGATCAAAAGCAGGTCCATCAGTGCTGTATCTGACATCAAAATGAAGTTATGCTAAATTGTCGGACAATAACGTGGGATGGCATTGAAGTGCGATTATTTCTGAAATACTGTTTACATTGACACAGTTAGAGCCCACTCAGCATAAGGCAGATGTGCTTTCCAAAGGAAGAAATTTAGTATCCATTCCACTGAAGCACTGCAGTGCCACATGATCGACCATGTTTAAGACTGACACTGTTTCGAGCTCTTCTGATTCTAGAATTTTGAGATTTTATTTCCCAAATTGGCCAGGGTTTTATTTACTTTTTCACCTCTTCTGGGTGAATCCAGTGCTCAGGATGGGTAGGGAGTCTACATATTATGATGTGTCGGCTAAATGGACTAGTTGGTCTTTCCCTGCTTGTCCTTTTTGAACATTGATACTGTGGTTCAGATTTGCAAATCTGAAGGACCCAGTTTTAGATTCCCATCAGTGCTAAACCAGCCGGTCTGAGAAAGGCAGGTAGTTGGGTTGTTACATTCCACCTGAGCTAGTGAGCTGAAACATTAGCTAGGATCTTGCACCTGGGTGGAGGAAATCTGTGTATTGTGATGCATCCAGTGACTGCTGCTGGAAAACGAGTATGTGGCTGGCAAGTGAGAACAGGATCATGCTCAGCTGTGCGATATTCCACATTCTGTGCACAGGCAGATTTCGCTCATTTACAATCCATATGATATGTAATATAGTCATTGACAGTGAGAAGGAGATTACTTCAAACCATTTTCTTAAGATTTTGTCTGTAGGGCCTTGTTCAATAAGCTATAGAGCTTTTAGGCTCATTAAGTCTATATTGATCTGCAGTCTCAGTATCTCAGTCACATTCATGCTCCACCAATGAAACACAGATTAAATTATTTCCGAGTTCACATTGTATTTAGAGGTCTCATTCACACAGACACCTCCTGATGTTTTGATACTTTCTTTACAAAAATGTTTCATTATGTATTTCTTTTACCTTTAAAGTTCTTACAAGTTTTATTCCAAACTACCGAGGAGGGAATAACTTTCCTCAGTGGCTTATTTAGCGTCTTCTGCTAAACTTTATCCTTTGGGACCCAAAGGTTAGATGTCAGTTAATATCTACAGGGTCTGAAATCACCAGGTCTTGCGAATGGTTGGATCTGGGGATTGATGTGATCCATTATGAGCTCTGTTTCCAAACTAACTTTAACATCACTGCGAAATGGAAGAAACTTGGTAGCAATGGTGAACATGATGTACAAGTACATCCTAAATTAGCAAATGCTGGTTAAGGTGCAACCACATTCACAGAGTTTAGTACTTCCAAATAAGACTCTATGTAATTTTGCAATGCTCCTAACCTGTTGCGTTTTGCCTCAATGTAGAATTCAGTATTAAATAATAAAGGAATTCAATTCAGAATCAAGAATTAAACAGAAAGCTCCAAAAAGAAACAGAAATGATGATTTTTTTCAGAGTGTTGGAAGCTTGACAATTGTTGGAGAAAATGAGACCCATCAGCTCAGATCTCTTTGACTTTATTTTGTCAATTCAAAATGAAGTTTTGCATTTTGAACCTTAAACACTAAGGACCACACACTACAAAGCACAAATTTACCAAACGGTTTTAGTTCTTGGCCATCAAAAGGGACGTCTCTTGACATGTTGCAAGGTTTGGCGTCAGATGTTCAAAAGGGGACGAGTGTCTCTGAACTGGAGACAACTGTGGAGCTATTATTAATTGAAAACTCCAGCTCCTAGACCTGCCCTCACATGTAGTCAGATAAATGAAAGGAAAGACAAGAAAGACTTCCATTCATAATGGATCATTTGCAACCTCAGAACATTCCAAAGTGCTTTAAAGCCAATGGATTACTTTTGAAGTGAAAAATGTGGCAGCTAATTTGCACACAGCAAGCTCCCAAAAACATCAGTGTGATAATGATCAGGTAATCTGTTTTTTTAGGTGATGTTGATTGAGGGACAAATATTGGCCAGGACACCAGGGGCCTCTGCTTTTCTTCAGAATAGTGCCATGTAATATTTTACATCCACCTCAGAGCGCAGACTGAACCTTACTTTAATGTCTCATCCAAAAACATCTTTGACAGGACTGCTTGGAGCATCAGCCTAGATTTTGTGGTCAAGTCTATGGAGCTTGGTGATGTGCTCAGAAAATGGGAGCTTTAGATGATTCTGTAAATGTGCTGAGCTAATAAGCACACTTTCTTCAACCTTGTAAGAACTAAAGGATTATTTTATTGCCTATTTTTCTCGAGCACATTGAAAGACTTGCATTTATGCAGTACCTTTCACAATGTCAGGACATTTTAAAATGCTTCATAGTACTTTTGACATGTAGTTACTATTGTCATGTCCAAAATATGCCACATCTTTAATTTAAACAGATACATTTAACTGAGAGCAGAGGAAGTGCAAGGGATGTTTTTCAACTTACGTTTTCATAAGATTCTGGAAATAATTATTTTTACTGAATATTACAAAAGGCATGGGGCCCCCAATTGGTACTTTTTTGCTGCATGTGCTGTCTGCTCAGCATGAAGAATTTGAGGAGAAATGCTGGCGCCTGTTGGCATTCAGGGCTTTGGCTGGATTGCATATGTAAATAGTAAATCAGCATAACTCCCACATCAGTAGATGGCACACTTTGGAAAAGGAGGTTTGAGAAAGCTGTTTGAAACTGGGGATCTCTTTACATTTCACTTTTCAAGCCCACCTTTGTCACCAAAACAAAACACCACATCTGAGGGCATTTTGGAGTCAAACCAAAGTGCAACTTTGTGGTAGTATTGTGCACGGAAAGTCAGACTCATGAACACACATTCACCTTCACAGCCATCCACATTCACATTCTCTCCCTCTCCCAAACTGCTGTGGGATATTATTGCAATTTCCAAATAATTAAATACTGCTGTTAATACTAAACATTTCGTATTGCTCTAAACTGACAGATGTACAAATCACAATTTAATTCAATGGGTTTTACTCTGTAAACATTCATGGAGCTGGTACGAGAGTCAGGCTGTACCATCATTCAGAATAATTGAATTCAATTCAGTGTGGCACAAATGCAATGAAAGCCCATCAGGCAGATATGCTGGAGCTAGAAATATCTCATGCTAACACTGGGCTGTTAACAAATATCACTTGTAAGAATCATTAACTTGCATAATGTTGAGCACAAAATTTGCAAAAATGTAAAATAATCTTGATTTTAAGAGTAGGTTCTTAATCAACTCAGGATGTATTTTTACACATAACCTGCCCAAATGGATATGTTGTTACAGCGTATGTTCAACCATATTTTTCAAACAGCCATTTAAGAGCTCACAAGGAAAGGGCAATTCCATAGAACTGCTAAGTAACCTTAACATTCGGCTGGTGCCTCTCAATGGGAGTAGAAAGGACTGTCATGGGAGTCAGATAATTGGGTCTATAGTAAGTGAGTTAGAAAAAAATCATTTACAAAAACAGTGAAAACCTTAACTGGAACCGCAATGAGATTGATCTATGAGACTAATGACAGTAACCTGTGAGCAAACATAATTAAATGAAGGGCAATTAGGTTGCAAAAGAGTTCTGACTGTTGCCTCATAATTGACATCAGTGCCCAATAGAACAAAGACCATGTATGCATCACAGAAGTCAGGTTATACTTAAGTGTTCACTAATGGAAAAATAACTCCCCTGTCTTTAAGAACAAACACATTCAGCATAAATTAGCTCCACAGGACAGTGGCTGTGGCTGAATGAAACACATATAGCATATATAGATATAGATGTTGAGTTTGGCTGGGCAAAAGAATTTCACCTTTTGATTATCTATAGTTACCTACTGGTAGTACAAGTTGGAAACATGCTGAATCTTGTAAAAATGTACTGCTCACAGGAATTATGCCACTCCAATCAACAGACTGTACTATAGAATAAAATTTGACCAAACCTAAAGCAAAATTGTTTATTTTCGGAGGTGGGTTCTATACTGTCCTTTCACTTTGACACCTGTGGTGGAATTTACACCCTCCCCCCACCACCGAGGAGTTTGGGGGATGGGGCATTTAATCAGGCGGAAGGGTGATGGGTGGGGAGCCCACCACCTTCCTACCTCCACCCCAATTAAGCAATTTAAGTCCCTGGCAGAAATCCCCGTGGGCGGCCTTCCCACCCCATTGCCAATTGAAGCCTTTAAATTGGAAATTAATGTCCACTTAAAGGCCTCATCCCGCTGCTCATCATGTGGGGTGGAAAACAAGCAAATCTTTGTGGGGTTGCTTGAGGGCTCCTGGGAAACCCCTTGTTCAAAGGCATTCAGTGCCTTATGGAGGAACCCGGCATTCTGAAGGGTGATCCCTGGGAGCCAGCCCCCTGCCTTTGCTGCCGACCCCTGTGTCACCCACTCCTGCGATCCCCTCTCCCGCCATCAGTCACCTGTGGCCTGAAATCCGGCAACGATACTAAGCCTCGGGTGGGTGTAGACCCAGCAGCAGCCACCAGTTCCCCGGTGGTTCAACAGGGCCTCTGGCCTCTGTTTGGCTGGCAGTCCTCAGGCAGGTGTGTCTTCTGCCCCCATGGTCCTTAATCCTGGGGAAGGCCTGCTGCTGTCCATTTAAGCCCCCAGGTGGCATTTAATATGGTGGGCCTTCCCTAAAATAGCCAATATGAGGCTCTTGCCTATTCTCCAGTTGGCAGGTGAGACCCCTCTAGCCTCCATTAAATACCACCCCTGGATTCAGAGTTAGGCCCGTCTGCCCTAGCTTTATCTACTAGTCGTAAGAGTTTTATGTGAGATGAGTTTGGCAGTCTCAGTTCAGTTCCTAGTGGCCATGGGCCTGTTGCATAAAGCAGTCCCTAATTTGGTGCAAATTAGCAAACTGGGAAATTAAAAAAAAAAATCTTCTGCTGCAGTACGATAGGGTTTTTCCCATTGGGTCTGAGACAGGTGAAGGGATTTTCCTGGCTCTGTGTCCAGGTGCAAAATTACCTGGGTGAAATAAATAACAAAATAATTGGGCTGGTTGGAGCACCAATCAATGAAAGGAACCAGCTTCATATTTCCTCCATTAAGATAAATGAAAGAGAGCCAGGCATGTACCATCCTCTGCCAATCCAGTACACCTCAACTGTGTCCCAGGAAAAAACACCCAGGGAGCTTATATTTTACATGACTGTGTTTAATGCTGACAGTGAGTGGTTGAAATCTGCCAAAATTATATCCTTGTCTGCATTTCAAAATCTCACTGACTATGAAACACTTTGGAATGTCCTGAGGACATGAAATGCGGTATAAAAGTGCAAGTTCCTTCTTTCTTTTAAATTGGAAAAGCTTCATTCTTTAGCTCTTGAAAGGAAAAAAGAAGATATAAACCCAGTCTCTACAACTTGCACCTAAATGCTAAATGAATGCTTTCTACCAGCAGTGTTGCTAATATTGAATTAACTGCAATTCCAAACTTTCAGAATTCGCATCAGGTTAATGAAATGCGATGTTTTGGGTTTGGATTATTTAATGCATTGGAGAAATGTGTTTTTTTTGTGATTTCATAGAGATGTTGCAGTGTCAGTGCAGAAATTCTAAAGTGTAACAGCCTAAGCCAGGTTGAAATGCAAGAGGTGAACGGGTCAAGTCAGGCACACTGCAGATCAGTTCAGGTTGGACAATGAGCTGACTCATTCAGAATCTGTTATCAGGATGTACATGGCCAGTAAAATCTCTACTGGACATGGTTATCATACCAGTGATTGGAGTGTGTGATAAGACCTTTGTTTCCAGGCAATATAACATGAGTCACTTGTGCAATTTTCAGGCTAATAGTCTTGATTGGCAGTCAATATCTGTGCATTATATTACTGCATATTGCTGAATTACAGGAATCCCAAGAAATATCTCTCAACAATCACCAGAGGACTCCCCTGTGTCAAGTTGGTCTATTGTTAAGTTTGACATTGTGTATAAACATCTGAAATATTTCTTTGATTCAGCTGTTCTTGATGATGTGCTAACTGAAGTACATTTTAGAGTTCTTGTAATCATAGTTAAAGCCTTGGGCTGAGGCCAGAATGTTAAGAAATAATTCCTCTGACGGGAAATGTTGGCTTTCATGTCCATTATCAGCAAATACACAGAACCAGCTGCATGTTAGTACATGATATAATCAGGCGGCAGTAATCAACAATTTCTCAATATAAACTGATGTGATGGATCTATGAATGCAATTAATGATGTTAATGAAATCCCACAATCTAGCTGCCTATTGTGCAGATAGTAAAACGAAAACTCTGTATCACTATGCTTCAATTGTTATGAACAGCAGGCTGAATTTTCCCCCCGTCGGGGGGGGAAGTTGATGGGCGGGTGCGCACGGGCGCGCTTCCGATTGGCGCTCCCGATCAGAGGTGCGGCGCCATTTTCCGTGGGTGATCCAATTAAGGCCCGCCCAGTGTGACGTCTGCAAGGAAGTGCTGTGCGCTCCCTGTGCGGGCGGGGGGGTTCCCAAAATCGAGAGTGCACCCTTTCACACATGCGCACGAAAGAGCGCACTCATCTCCCTGAGGCTAAGTGCAGCCTCAGGGAGATCGGCTCTAAATGTGAAAAAGACAAAAATTGAAAAATAAAATTTCCTTTACATGTCTCCTCATGTGTCACATGAGTTGGGACATGTCCATAATTTGTACAAAATCTTTATTAAAATTTTTTAAAGCCTACATGAAACCCCATCCCGCCCGTGGATGAGGTTTCATGCTTTTTCTAATTCCTGCCGGGGCTCCTGGCCTGCCCGCCAACCTTAAGGTTGGATGGGCAAGTCCTTTAATTACATAATTGACCCTGTCAATGGCCTCAATTGGCCATTGACCGGTCGGCGGGCGCACAGCCGATTTTGCTGCGCTCCCGCCCTCCTGAAAATTTAAATCAGGCGCGGTGACGTCGAGAGTTACCCCCGACATCATCCCGCGTCATTTTATGCGTCGGTGAACGAGCCCTGCCCCCGCTCGCCGACTCATAAAATTCTGCCCAGCAGCTGGTAAAGGCTCAGTTATTTAAAATCCCAGAGGGAAACTTTAAACAACTGTCATAACCTATAATTTCAATTGGTATGTTTGAGATGCAACTCTGAATTCAGAAGTGAAACCCAACAAGCCTCAAGAGGTTTATTTATATAAATTAAATTAAACATTTTTTAACTTAACAAGGTATTAAACACATACACATGTCTACAAATTACTACCATAATAACTATGAAACAAATCCCCAAATGAATCACTACCAGGTAATCTTCCCCAAGGCAACAATAACCCATAGACTTAAACAGACACCAGGCAAAGCACATTTTATCTTACAAATTCAAAATTAGGTTCCTTTCAATTTGTTCCTTTGCTGATACAATGGTAAGGTTTACCACTTTGTTTCGTATGGTGCTCAGATGCTTTGATTTACAGAAAGTCCCATTTCCATATTTTGATCATACAGGGTTCCATTGGCCAGGATTTTCTGGTCGGTGAGCGGGCAAATAATGTGCGGTGACGTTGGGTGGAATTCCTGACATCACCGCGCCCCATTTAAATTTTCAGGTAGGCGGGGACTCAGCAGAATCAGCCAATTGAGGCCAATGACAGAGTCATTAAAGTAATTAATGGACCTGCCCATCCAACCTTAAGGTTGTCGGGCAGGCCAGGAGCCCCGGCGGGCATTAGAAAAAGCAGGAAACCTCATCCACGGGCAGGATGAGGTTTCATGTAGGTTTTGAAAAATGTAATTAAAATGTATTTAAAAGTGATGGACATGTCCCAACTCATGTTACAGTGTCACACGAGGGGACATGTCAGGGAATTTTTTTTTTTCTCTATTTTTCAGATTTTTAATTGTGGAGCCGATCTCCCTGAGGCTGCACTTAGCCTCAGGGAGATGAGTGCGCTGTTTCGCATAGCGCTTCCATGCGGGCATCACGCTGGGCGGGCCTTAATTGGCTCGCTCACGTAAAATGGCAGCACACCCCCAATCAGGGGCGTCAATCGGAGGTGCACCTCCGCACGCCCTTTCTTAAACTTCCCCCCCAATGGGGGGAAAATTCTGCCTATTATGTTGGAGTTTTAAACATCGCTGCCATTAGTGAATTGAAAAAATGAACCAAATTTCTCATTTCATTCTGTTTCAGAAACTGGAGGACTTCAAATTATGATTAAACAGCAGCCTCAGGTAACAAACACAGCACCTGGGTAAAAATATATTCCTCACACAATATCCTATGACGGTTTTCACTGTGCTGCCTGTAAGCTTATTTTCTTTATTGTACAAGAATCAAGCCTGAGCTGTTTCACTCTAGCATGGCCAGAACAATGATGTCTTGACCACTGTTTATGCATTCTCGGCTATGCACTGTTAGGTTTCTTTACTGAAAGCAATTGTTACCTTTCTTCTGGTGGTGGAGAATCTCATTCATTTTGTAGATCCACTGTGGTATTAAATTCAGAGGCATGAGGAGGCTCACTATCAAATGATACCTTAAGGAATGACAAAAACGAGGGAAATTTTAATTAAATTTACAGGGCAGGATAGAAATTCATCAGTAATGCACAGGGATGATATTGCATTGGATTACTGTTACACGATATTTAATAAATTAAATACTTTGATATTTAACTCCATATCAGGTGGGTGGGTATATTGGCTGGGTCGTGTATCAGGCCGGGAGGGGGGGTGTATATCAGATGGTGTATATCAGGTGGGGCATGTATCAGGTGGTGTGTATATTGGTGGTCTATATGGGGCATGACCTATATCAGGTGAGGGTGTGTATCAAGCAGGGGTGTATATCAAGCAGCCTGTGCTACAGTATCTGTTTTACATTACTCCCTCGATTTGTCCTATGGGGCTACTGTCATTCAAGTTGAACAGAAAATCTTCTTTTAAATGTGTCCAGGCTACATATTATGTTGAGGGTTCAGCATTTGGGGAAATTGGAATGCACCTGCAAGTCCTGCAAGACAAAGCTGACAATCCTGAAATCAGATCCGTCAATGGCAATTCCTCTTCCTTCGGATCCAAAGGAGGAACTTTGCTGGGGTGGGGAAATTAAACAAGGGATAAACGTGCGGCAGGGAGAGCAAGCAACTAAAGGTTTCACAGTACAAAAGGAGAAAAGATAGGAAAAGGCCATGTGTGAATGTAATGTGGAACCATTTTAGAGCAGGCCCAGCAAGATAGGGGTCCGTAGGTTCTAAATCCAGGAGGTGACTTCTTTGGAGCCTTGGGATAAAATTTTTAGCTCAGTGGGCAGCTGCGTGCCTGACCTGATCGAATATAAAATGATGGGTGATGTTTCGGACAGCGGGCGCACGCCAGAGTAACAATTAAAAGGCCGATTAAGGCCACTAACAAGTTAATTAAAATAAATTTTTCACAGCCTGTCCAACCTCACGGTTGGCGGGACAGGCGAAAAGGCCAAGCGGCCTTTGCACTTTGTTGGAAACCTCATCCATGGACGGGACGAGGTTTCCAAAAGCAAATAAAAATTAAATAAAAACTTTATTTTTTCATTAATAACAATTCCCTGCTCATGTGAGTCACATGAGGGGACATGTTTTATTACATTTTTATTTTTTAAATTATGTTTTTTCACATATCTTCATCTCCCTGAGGGAGATCTCTGCCTCAGGGAAATTATGTAGTATGCACCCGCGCTTATGCAAAGATCGCGCTCACCCCACTCACACTCCACCCCCTTGTGTTTCACGCTGGGCGGCCTTAATTGGCCCACCAGCTTGGAATTGCATTCCAGGCCTGATCGCAGGCGGTGGGCGGCTTCCCAACCGCCAAGGGCAAAATTCTTCCCTTGGTTCCCATTGTTAGATCCCTGACCCTCTGACTTCCCCCAATATCCTTGTGTGCTGTGCCTCACCCAATGAAAACCTTTGATTAGCACCATCTACGTTGTCCTTGGTGTGCTGTATTGCGAGTGGGCGAGTTGTCTTGGTTACAGGATATATCGCAGGGTTGAATCCAAAACCAAACTAAGAGCAACTAAGGGGCAGAACTTGAGTTACAGCTTGAGCTGTCCCTAAGTACTTCATAGCCAATGACTGGAGTACTTTTGAAGTGTAGTCACCTGTTCTTTTTCAAAAAGTGTCATGGAATTTTTTAATAGCTGTCTGAGGGCAAACGAAGCCTCAAATGTTTCATCCAAAAGGCGGTACTGCTCAGGTGGTAACTCCCACAGTACAGTCCTCCCTCAGGGGTGCAGTGAGGTGCCAGCCTCGACTCAAGTCTCAGGAGTTGCACTTGAACCTACAACCTGCTGATTCAGAGGTGAGAGTCATGCTCATTGAACTACAGCTGACGTCTAAATAGATAATACCAACCATGATCAATAATGGGCTATGCTCAGAACATCAATATTTTTCCTTTCTTTACCAATGCTGCCTGATAGGCTGAGTGTTTCCAGTAATTTTCAATTGGGTTTATTATTTTAAACATTGCTGGGTGATAATAAGCAGTGGCTCCCAGTGGGGCAGGTTCAAATATGTCATCTTCAAACTTTGAGAGCTCAGAAAACTTCTGGACCCTATTGCACAGTTTGATTTGCATTAAATACATAAATGATCCATTTAATTAGCATTGTCATGTCAGATAAAGGCTGGACACAAAAATATGAAACTATGCTGAATGATTTGATATTAAGGAGGCTTAAGTGAGGCGTAAACGCCATCATTGGCTGGGCCAAGATGCCTGCATCTGTGTAATTTATGCATTTTTATGTAAATTTTATGTAATTTAATAGAGCAGATAATTTAATATTTTGTGGGATAACTGATGTCAGCAGCAATTTTTTCCTCATTATGGATCCTGAGCAAAAATCCCAAGGATGAATGATTTTACAAGCTATGAACATGTGGTGGGGGGAAAGCACTGACATCATATGGGGAATAACTTTCCTATGATATTTTTTCCCTAGAATTAAAGGAAGTAATAACTTTATCTACTTGCTATTTTGTTGAAAATGAAAATTATACCCCTTGTGCTGTCTACTTCTGTTAAAAGCACAACCTCCCATGTCCCCAAACCCAGCTACATATCATTGGCCAGGATTTTCTGGTTGGCGAGCGGGAGGTGGGACCTGCTTGCCGACGCGTTAAGTGACGCGGGATGAATTCGGGTGGAACTCCCGACGTCACCGTGCCCCATTTAAATTTCAGGTAGGCGGGGGCTCAGCAAAATCAGCTGTGCGCCCACCGAACTGTCAATGGTCAATTGAGGCCTTTGACAGAGGCATTATAGTAATTAATGGACCTGCCCGTCCAACCTTAAGGTTGGCGAGCAGGCCAGGAGCCCTGGCGGGCATTAGAAAAAGCAGGAAACCTCATCCACGGGCGGGATGAGGTTTCATGTAGGTTTTGAAAAATGTACAGCACTTAGCCTCAGGGAGATGAGTGTGCTTTTTTGTGTGCATGTGCGAAAGAGCGCACCCTTAACTCAGGGAATCCGCCCCTGCCCGCACAGGGAGCCTTAATTGGCCCGCCCACGTAAAATTGGGGGCGCCGATTGGAGGCGTGCCTCTGTGCTCCTGCTCTTCAACTTCCCCCCCAATGGGGGGAAAATCCTGCCCATTGTCTTAATCCCAGCAAGATTATGTTTTAGTTTCTCTTATATCATCTTATATCAATTCCATTATCATATCATTAATTTGTGGTACATTAGGTAACAAGTCTAGGACCAATCAGCCAACTGTGTTGGAGCTTTAGTCCATTTGCTGATTTTAAAAAAGAATTTGCAATCATATAGCACCTTTCTCATCCTCAGGACTCCACCACCTCACCCCCCCCCGCCCCCCCCCACCCCCACCAAGTGTTTTACAGCCATGAATTATTGAAGTGTATCCACTGTTAGTCAGGTAAACACAAATTACATCCAGCACATGGTCTCCAACAGCAAATTAAATCAATGTCTAATTAGTTATTTTGGTGGCATGGGTTGAGGGATACATATTGACCAGGACTCTGAGAAAATTCCCCACTATTCTCCAGATAGTTTCATGGACTCCTTCATGTCAACATAGCAAGCAGACAGGGTGTCAGTTAACATCTCAGCCAAAAGATGGCACCTCTGACAATGCTTAATGGAACTCCTTAATATGGAACTGAAGCATCCTGGAATGTGGCACTAACCCTTCAGCCTCTGACACCAGGATGCTATCAACTGAGCCCAATGGACAGGAAGAGCCACTAATCATCATCCATGGAGCCCTAGCAGGCCATCAGTCAAAGTTTCATAAAGTTGTTTGCTGGCCCATCTGTTGGATTTCAGGCATCTATAAAGGAGTGGAGCTCAGCTATACAGAGAACTATATAAAAAGCAGTCCGAACTACACAGAGGCAGGCTGGCTTTGCATTCCCTCACGTGTTTACATCTACCTGGTTCACCATGTTACACAGTTACAGTAAGAGATTTGTACATAAGAGGTATTTAATTTCCAGAATAGGCTAACAGTTGGTGGCTTATTAATTCATGCTTGTGCAATGGGAATTCCTTAGGGCAGAATGTTAGTCCCGTGGGCGGGCATGCGCCTGACCTGATCGGGCGTAAAATCGCACAAGAAGACGTTGAGCGAGCGTCCCGATGTCATCCCATGCTGGTGCGATATTTCGCTCGGCGGGCGTGTGCAACAGTCAGAAACACGCCCACTGACAATTCAGAGGGCAACTAAGCCCATTAATGGTGCAATTGTCTTCGATTTTTCATGGCCTGTCCAGACTTACAGTTGGTGGATGGGCGAATCAGCCAGGTGGACTGCATTTTTCATCAAACCTCATCCAAGGGCGGGATGAGGTTTCTGTTATTAACTAAAATAAAAAGAAAAATCTGTGGACAGCATTGTTATCATCTACATGTTCAGGTGCCTGATTGTGATGCTTGGACATTTTTTTCCCTGATTTTCAAAACTTTATTTCATGGTTTCGGGGCCTGCAGCTCCCTGAGGCAGCTCTCTGCCTTCATGGAGCTTTCTCTCTGCGCTCGCCTGCAGAAACAACATCGCCCGCCCTCTTCCCGCCCCCACCCCGGCAGCGCTGAGCTGTTCAGAGCGCGCTTCACGCTGGCTGGCCGTTAATTGGCGAGCCAGCGTGAAATCGCGGTTGGGGGCTAATCGCGGTGAGCGGTCCATTTCCCTATTGCCCCAGGACCCGCTGATAATACCCATGCACCGAGCTAAAAATTCAGGCCTTAGAGTCATGCTGTTCCTCTGTTTTAACATACGTAAGAGTGTTAAACATCGAACGATGGGTTGGCTGTTCGGCATTTAAGGAGTATAAATTGCCTAAACATTTACAAAAGTCTGACTGGTGGACTTCAGCTTTGAAACCTCCCCAGATTTAACTTGCTTTCTGTACGATGCATAATTTCCTTTGAATGATCTTTTCAGAACTTTCCCACCGCAGTTTTCTCAGAGTTTACATCATCCCGATACCAGTGTAAATGAACAGCATTGGTTTTACATGTGGGCTCTGCGATCATGTGACAGGAATTAGAGGTGGCTCACAGCACAGGAATGGCAGATTAGAGATAAAAACAAGGCCAGCTGCCAGGAAGAAGGTTTTCTACTGCGAAATGATGCCATGTTGTAAAGAAGTCGTGCACCATTTATATATAAATCACTCATTTGTAGGATGTCAGGATGTTGTGAGGGGAGAGGGTCAGAGTTCCTCTGGGTCCTGTGTGTAGCAACATCTTTCGTGAAGATCGACTTAGAAGCGTAAGATTACACCAGATTTCACCAGCAATACTGAAAATCAGGCAGAGCTTTCTCGGCCCCTTTGACCTTGCGGATCCTCACATGCAATAGGTGGCTTCCTGGAAAATCGTCAGTGGAGCTACCTGTGATTTCCCTCCCATTCATTTCAATAAAGTGTGGGCAAAGCATCCACAGTGTCCTCTCAGTCACAGCTGTGGGCAAGGCTCCTTCAGTCTATTCTTTGCTTCATTTACTATTAAGTCTTTAAGAGCACTTGGCACATCATAACATTCAAGGCAATGGGCCAAGGGCTGGTAAATGGGATTAGGTAGGTAGGTTTCTCACGTGTCGGTGCAGACTCGATGGGCCGAAGGGCCTCTTCTGTGCTGTGTGATTCTGTGGTTCTGTGTGATAAATACTTGCATTTATATTAACATAGTAAAACATCCCAGGATACATCAAAGGAGTGCTATCAAACAATACTTGACACTGAGCTACATGGCTTTGAAGGAGCACCTTAAGGGAAGGGAGAGAGATGAAGAGGTGGAAAGCGAGGGAATTCTGGAGCTTGGGGCCCAGGCTGCTGAAGGCAGTGTCAACGATGCTGCAGCACAGGAAATCGGGGATGCCCAAGGGGCCAGAATTGGGGGAGTATAGAAATCTTGAAGGGAAGTAGGGCTAGAGGAGGTTACAGAGATAAGGAGTGAATAATCTGTGAAATATCTCCAGCTACATTTGTGGTGTTGCTACATGTAGCAATCCCAGAAATTCATAGCCCCGCACATGCTAACTATGGCTCAGAGGGTAACACTCTCACCCATAAACTAAATGCTATGGGTTTAAGAGCTGCACGCATAATCTAGGATGACTCCCAGTGTGATATTCACTCCCAGTGAGGGAGTGAAAGGCGCTATATCACAGAATTGTTACAGAAGGAGACCATTCGGCCTGTCATGTCTGCACTGGCTCTCCGAATGAACAATTCACCTAGTGCCAGTTCCCTGCCTTCTCCCCATAGCCCTGCTTATTCCCCCTTTTCAAATAATTCAAATAATAACCTACTTCCCTCTTGAATGCCTCGATTGAACCAGCCTCCACCAAATTCTCAGGCAGCGCATTCTAGGTCTTAACAACCTGCTACTTGCAAAGGTTCCTCTGCCTCCATTACTTCTTTTGTCAATAGCTTTAAATCTGTGCACTCTCATTCTCAATCCTTCCACCAGTGGGAACATTTTCTCCCTATCTACTCTGTCCAGAACCCTCATGATTTTCAATACCTCTATCAAATCTCCTCCCAGCCTTCTCTTCTCCAAGGAAAACAGTCCCAACTTCTCCAGTCTATCTTCATAACTGAAGTTCCTCATTCCTGGAATCATTTTCGTGAATCTTTTCTACATTCTTTCTAATGCCTTCTCATCCCTCCTAAAGTATATATGCAAGCCTTTTTGCACTAGATGGCATTTCTTGAATCCTGAGATGTGTCACAGCTTTGAAGCTGTTCTCTTTTTCTTATCCTACATAATGTATATGCATGGATTAGTGAAGCATACATTTTGATTCTTATTTTGTTGAACTGTAGAGACAATGAGCAGATTTTAGCCCCAAAAATACAGACACCTTTGGGTTGGGAGGAGGTTAAAGTATTAAAAATCTGAATCCCGTCCCTAACTAACATTCAACCTGGTCACTTCTGGTTTTAACAGGCAAGACAGGGGCCAGAGTTTTGATGTCAGGGGGTGGGCCCAACACACCGACGTGTAAAATGATGTGTGGTGACGTCGGGCGTGCGTCCCAACATCACCGTGCGTTATTTAGATCTTTCGTTCAGCGGGTGTGCATTGGAGGCGCCTGCCGAACTGTCAAAGGCCTGTTAAGGCCATTAGGGAAATAATTTAGATAATTAACAGCGCTGCCCGTCCAACCTTAAGGTTGTTGGGCAGGCGCAGAGACCAAGTGGCCTTCGCTTCTTTCAGGAAGCCTCATCCACGGGCAGGATGAGGTGTCCTGAAGGTTTAATGAAATCAATAAATAAATTCTGATAAGTTAACAAACATGTTCCAGCTCATGTGACACTGTGTAAATAATTTTTACCCCCCTTTATTAAAAATTTTCAATTTGTACTTAATCTCCCTGAGGCAGCTCCGTGCCTCAGGGAGAATTCTGCGCTCGTTCGCGTGCACGCGCGAAAGACCGCAGGCTCCGACCCGCCCTCTTCCCCCCCGCCGCCCGCACAGGTAGCGCTGAGCTCCACGTAAAATGGTGGCGTGGAGCCGATCGTGGGCAGCGATTGGCTCTGCGCCCGCTCCCAACCAGCCCGCCCGACATTCAAAAAATTCTCCTCGGGGAGTGAGGAACCAACCCACTCACAGGAAATGGGTTGGCAATTTAAATATTATAATGAGGTTTTGTGCCTCATTATTATTCACTATTTCCAATTTAACTTTGGGCATTTGAGTTTCCTGTAGACTACCGCCAACCTGCAGCCTGCCCCACTAACTCCCTGTGGGTCAAAAGGTTAAGATTTCTTGCAATTAATCTGCTTCATTTGGTCCTTGGAAGAAGAGCCAGACACAGTCCAACCATGACAAGAGATTAGCTGTTTTTGCCTGCAATATCCTGCACAAAATGGCTTGCTGATCCACTCCTGGGTTTTAATCACCTTTATTTTGCAGTTTGATCACTGATTTTACACAATTGCAACTGCATAAGGCTGAGCCAAGCAAGTGGACGTTCCGGAAAACAGAAGTAAACGAGGACTGGAAATGGCAGTGCCTGAGGTACAGCTTAGACAATGTTCTTTGTGTAATTAAATGATGAATCATTTCATAAAGAACAAATTTACGTCTTTGTTAAACTCAAAAACTCTTCCCAGGTGCTTTTTTCTCTCTTCCAAGTCATTAAAAGTGACAATTGAACATCAGAGCACTCCCAACAAAATAGATGTATGATGACTCAGAAGGTGAACTCGGGAACCCCTGTACATGTTTACAGCCAATAAAATATCTTGAGCGTATCCTCTATTGGAATGTAGCTCATATGTGCTCAGCAAGATCCCCACAAACAGCAATGAGGCAATGACCAGATAAACTGCTTTTTCTGGTGTTGGTTGAGATATTAACTCCGGCTGAGATATTGGGAGATGTCCCAGGCCCTTCCTGAGAGGGCAGCAAGGTTGCCCAGCGCTGCAGGGCTGTTCTGGAGGCTTTGCGAATCAAGAGTTAATCCCCTGCTAATGTTGTCATTGGTCTGGGAGAACAATCAGATGTAAATTTCACTCTTCCCTTTGCAAACAAAAGTCCTTTGCACACCAAAGTAAGTATTGAGTGGTGTACTTTTAAAATGGTGGATTTTTATATCGCTCCATAGTGCATTTCATTTGGCGTAACTCAATAACAAAGACTTTAACTCATGTGAGAAAAAGTGTCCAGAAATACATCAACAACAACAATTTGCATTTATATAGCACATTTAACATAGTTAAATATCACAAGGCGATTCACAAGGTGTTTTTCGACAAAATTTGACAACAAGCCACATAACGAGATATTAGGACAGGTGACCAAAAGGTCAGTCAAAGAAGTAGATTTTAAGGAGCATCTTAAAGGAGGAGAAAGAGGAAAAGAGGTGGCGAGGCTTAGGAAGGGAGTTTCAGAGCTGAGGGCCTTAGCAGCTGAAGGCATGACCACCAATGTTGGGGCAAAGGAAATTGGCGATGCATAAGAGGCCAGATTTGGAGGAGCGCAGATTTTTTGGAAAGGGACATGTGGCTGGAGGAAGTTACAAAAATAGGCAGGGACGAGGCATAGAGGGAGTTGAACACAAGGATGGAAGTTTTGTAATCAAGGCATTGCTGGGCTGGAAGCCAATGTAGGTCAGCAAGGATTGGCATAATGGGTGCGATATGACTTGGGCCAAGATTTTCTGTGGCTGCTGGTGTTGGGCGTGTTTGCTGCCATGAGCGGACAAGATGGAGCGATCGGTTTCACAATGGCATGAAACTAGTTTGCGATCATCCGCTCAGCCCACAAATGGCAGGGCCGCGTTTCCCACCACCAGACATCGGGAGCCCCATTGTAATACATCTGCACATCATTATTAGGCCAGCCCACCGGAATCATCCCCCCACTCCACCCCACCCCACCCCACCCCACCCCGTTGGATCGTCCACCCATGTTGGCGGGAAAACACACCGATGTGTTTCACAACACATTTTACTATGTTAAATGTGCTATATAAATGCAAATTGACGAGCACCTGGCTGCACTTCACTGGGGACTCCAAGGTTTGTTTGCCTACTTTGCTTCGGTCAGCACTCGCAGTCATCAGCGCCAGGCTTCACAGACAGCACCACATCACTTTTAGGGGGCTCATGGGCAGGTTTCTACCTACCAGATCAGCCATATGTGGGAGACTTTTCAATGGCTGCAGGGCTAGGGCTTGTTTGGGGAAGGGGGAGAAGTGGCCTCAGGCAAGGAAGAGGCTGCAGGGTGAGGGCTGTACTGGGAAATGAGGGTAACTCAGGGTGTGTGTGGGGCATATGTTGATCTGTGCAAGTGGCCTCAAGATGGTGAGGGTTGAGGAGGCAGCCTCCAGAAGAGATGAGGCCAGATGGACATGTGAGGGTATGTGTGTGAGAATGGGTGGTGATGTCCCTTGAGCTGGCAGTGAGCGAGATGCCAGTGAGTTTGTGATGGGCTGGAGTGAGTGAGTTTAGAGTGATGAGATGGTTGCCATACCCTGGCTGCATGGATGAGATCATATATTGGATCTGCATTCGATGGCTGACCTCTTTTGTGCAGCATTGGCACTGACCAGCACTGCCACCACCTCCCAAGCCTGGTTGGTCACACCGCTGCCAATCCTGCGGCCTGAGCGGGGTAGAGGACATCACGGCAGGCCTCTATGGTGTCCAAAAGGTGTTCCAGTGATGCGTCACTAAACCTGGGGGCTGAAAGCTTTTTGCCTTTCTTGGACACCTTCCCTGCAGCAGTCGTGGGCTGGAAGCACTGAGAGTGTGTGAGTGTGTGAGCGGCTGGTAAATATGGCGCCCAGCGTGACGAAGCAGCGAGGTGATGGCGAATGAGAGCCCGCCTGCCATTGAAATGGGGTGTTTCCCAGGAATGCATAAGTACTGTGGCGGGTTTTACACGCCCGCTACCACAATTAGTGCAAATCTGAGACGATTCCGCCTTTCGTGTGAGTCTGCATATGGGCAGCAGAATTTTGGATGACCTGAAGTTTGTGGAGATTGGAAAATGTGAGGTTAGCAAGGAGGCCATTGGAATAGCTGAGCCTAGAGTTAACAAACCATGGACCAGTGTTTTAGAAGGGGTTGAGATGAGCAAAGTTATGGAGGCCCAACTAGATCTGGAAATGCTACAAGGTTGACAGGTTATCTGTAAGATGACACCTTAGTCTAAGCAGCACTTCCGTAGTACTACAGGCTAAAGAGTCAAGGCAAAATACTGCGGATGCTGGAAATCTGAAACGAAAACAAAAAATGCTGGAAAAACTCAGCTGGTCTGAGCATCTGTGGGGAGAGAGACAGAGATAAGGTTTCGAGTCCATATGACTCTTCAGATCAGCATTTTTTGTTTTCGTTTCAGGCTAAAGAGTCAGTCTGGATTATGTCGTCCCGATTCTGGAGTTGGGATTTGAGCCTTTCCGATTCAGAAGCAAGAGGTCCATCACTGAACAAAGATGATCAGATATGCAATTTATTTGGCTGCATCAAAGACAAACCACATTTCTTAAGAAACACTACTTCAAAAAGGATGTTAAAATGTTGAACTACGTGTTTTTTTCCATCGTTTATGGCTTTCCAGTTCCTGTATCTGGTTCAATTTCTGCTTTGGCAGAATGTACATGTTGGGAGAAAATTCATTGTCATAATATTGTTTGCAGGTGTTTTAATCACTAACAAAATCCAGGTGGATTTTTTACAATCAGCTTCTATGGAATACATATGAATTGAAAATAGGGAGACCCCTTGCTTAGATTTTTGAACTGGTATTTAACTATTACTGCTGTTAGCCTGTTTAAACAACTTGACTTAATGCTAATAATAACCCATTTACTTCAAATAGGTTAATAATGCTTTTGAATAATGCTAATGAGAAAAGCTAGGATGTGTGTTCATGTAGCTATTCCTCTTTCTGGTTAAAATAATCTCGCTGATAACTTAATCCATCAGGAAATTATTGAGGTACTGAAATAAAATGCAAAAATGCAAAAATATTTTGATTTGATTCCTACTCACAAACACAACTGAGTATTTAACTATTTTTAGAACTAGCGAGCTCATGGGGGAACAATAGATTTATTCAAGGAGAGCAGTTTCATTATAGGTGAAAGTAGGTGTAACTGTAACATACCTGATAGAATGCTGTGCTGTTCGTCTAGTTTATTTGCTGGTTACATTTGGCTGATGTTTCTTGTAATTTGGGACACTGAATTGAGCTCAAATGCTAATTTATATATTTATAATTTATTTGGTCACTTATAGGGATCAAAAAAGATGCCCTCCTGGCACTGCTTTCAATGCACCATTTTCATAAGAGTAAAGGAAGAGAGAAAGGCTTGCTTGTAGATACCACCTCAGGGTGACCAATTACATCTTTTTGGAACTGTAGTCACTGTTGTAGTCTGCTTTCTGTCCAATGATAGTGACCAGTGATTCACTCTTGGCAACTGGAGATGTATTTTTACCAATGTAACCAGTGGATAGCTCCTTTCAGGCCTTAATATCTCCAGAATTTGCTATCTTGGGAGTGGAGTGTATTTATACACAGATGGGTAGTTGCATAAAGGTGCTGTAACAAGCTAATCTGTTTTTGGACAGTGTGCCAATGTTGTGGCCTGTCAGACTGTTCAGGTCTGCTAATCCCTCCAGCACTTCACACTGTTCCCAGTGGGAAGAGTGCAAATATACAAAAAAATAAGCAGATAGCCATTTTCACAGCTGATGTCAGTGGCATTAATTTACTGCAGTCAAACTCAGCCTTGTCCTGATTTGTCATACAACTAAGTCACTGGATAGTGATCAAGAACGAGGGACCTTGGCTGATGGGTTATTCTTCTCCCTCGTGCAGTGGTGAGGAAGGTAACTGCAGTGTCCCATTACTGGTCCAACTGAGATCACCCAACCCAGAAAGGACATGGTCTGAATTTAGGATGGTCATGATTTGTTCAGCTCAATTCCAACTCAGCCGACCAATTACCTCCCAAATCCTTTGTAACTGGCCCAACAGTTCTATGTTAATGTTCATGCTCCACATAAACCTCCTCCAACCTTCAGCTCACCCTATCAGTGTAACCTTCTATCCCTTTCTTCCTTATATATATACTTTGCTAGCTTCCTCTTAAATGCATGATATCACAGCAAAAAATCCCCTTCTCCCACTCATGACTAATTCCAAATGCTTCCGAAATTCTTTTAAATATAAAACTTAGGCTGAAGCTCCCTCAACCATTCTCAATGCCATTCTCGGAATTAAAAATGATGGTGGAGATTATTTTAACCCCTCCAAGCCCCCAGAGCATTGCCTGCGATACGCCTATGGCTGGGCCAATGCCTGCTCTTGTACCCTGTGTACCCCGTACACCTGCATCTTGACCTTGAGGCCTTGCTACTTCTTTCTGCTCGGGCCATTGCTCCTCCTGGCCCTGTGCCAACCCGCAATGGGGCCTCCTTCTCCTCACCTGGATGAGAGCCATTACCAAGGTAGGGGTGCCTGCAGCCTGTGGCATTGACGCCTCAATAGATGGACGTACGTGTAGGTCCCTTACAGGATTCCCTCCATCTCAGAGCCAACGGGCAAGTGCTAAGCTGTTCCCCACCCCACTCCTTCCAGGTAAAGGACATCCTGGAGGACCATAGATGAGCGTTCCTCCCGTTTATACATGAATGCTTATGTAGAAAAAGCTCTTTGACCAGAGTGATAGAGCCATGTGCAAGAACACTTTGCCACTTGTCTCCACTACCCTCTAAACTCTATAGAGAGACCATTACCACGGCAGCATGAAAAGACTAAGCACATGAGCTCTTGTCAGCCATGACCATTCACCCGGAAGGATGAAGGTTTGCAGTCAATAGTTGGCTGCTGTCCCCCAGCCATGTCCACCTCCCTCCCTCCCTTGACCCCTGCCTCTGACTGCAGCAGATGACAGAATGAATGGCAACTCCACACCTTGCTAGGATCTCGATGTTATGAGACCCATGATTTAGGAACAAAGCTGCTGCAATGTGGGCTTCACCATAGAGAGGAGAACACAACTGAGTATCTTGGACATCCAGTTGCCTCATAGTTATTCGGGCGTCCCTTTAGTCAGCCACATGTACTGACCTTGAACTCCGCCCACCTGAAAGACCCTCCTCCTACCCTGATGGATCTCAGTGACTGACTGACTCGTGGTCAAGGTCAGTTTGGAAAAACTGTGTGTGTCGCCTTTCAAACTCGCTTCACCACTTTCTATCCTCACCCTGTCGGCTTTCCCCCATCACCATAGATCCACCTAATATCAGCATTCCTCTCCCCTCTGTCACCTTTGAACCTTACCCCCCACACCGTTACCCTGGACCCTATCATGATCTACCTCCACATGCTTTTCCTCCCCTCCAGGGCTGATATCCATTATTCCTCATGCCCACCCTGACCCTGGCCCCTCCATTATCTAAGCCACCTGTCTTGTCCCCCTCCATGACCAACCTGATGAGATCTTCACCTACATGACTCTCACCCTGGACCTGCCACCCTACCGCATCCCACTCCCTTCTCTGACTGTGAATGCTCCCTTCTATCACCAGTACCCTAAGTTCCCCCCCCAGTACCCCATTGTCGACACCACCAACCCCGCTCTCTAAGACACTCCTCCCCACTTCCCCAGACACAACCCCTCCCACCTTCCCAGGACACTCTCAAGCCTGCACCTCCTGTCTAGCCTTTGATCTATCCTTCCACCCTACACCCTCCTTCCACCCGACACCCTCCTTCCACCCGACATCCTCCTTCCACCCGACACCCTCCTTCCACCCGACACCCTCCTTCCACCCGACACCCTCCTTCCACCCGACATCCTCCTTCCACCCGACACCCTCCTTCCACCCTACACCCTCCTTCCACCCGACACCCTCCTTCCACCCGACATCCTCCTTCCACCCGACACCCTCCTTCCACCCTACACCCTCCTTCCACCCTACACCCTCCTTCCACCCTACACCCTCCTTCCACCCGACACCCTCCTTCCACCCGACACCCTCCATCCAGCCTACACCCTCCTTCCACCCTACACCCTCCTTCCACCTGACACCCTCCTTCCACCCGACACCCTCCTTCCACCTGACACCCTCCTTCCACCCTACACCCTCCTTCCACCCTACACCCTCCTTACGGCCTTCGCCTGCCTCCCTCGTCCAGCCTTGGCTCAGTGTTTGCTAACGGCACTCGAGTGAAGTTATGCGAGGTCCCCAAGAAGGAGAAAGCAACATAAGAACATAAGAAATAGGAACAGGAGTAGACCATTCGGCCCCTCGAGCCTCCTCCACCATTCAATAAGATCATGGGCTGATCTTCTTCTGTTTCAATTCCCACATTCCCATCTAACCCCGATCACCTTTGATTCCCTTGCCTAACAAGAATCTATCTACCTCTGCCTTAAAAATATTCAGTGACCCCGCCTCCACCACCTCCTGAGGCAGAGAGTTCCAAAGTCGCACAACCCTCTGAGAGAAAAGATTTCTCCTCATCTCTGTCCTAAAAGGGCAATCCCTGATTTTAAAACATTGACCCCTAGTTCTGGACTCACCCACAAGAGGAAACACCCTTTTGACGCCCACCTTGTCAAGGCCGTTCAGGATCTTGTATATTTCAATCAAATCACCCCTCACTCTTCTAAACTCCAGTGCAATCCACTTAGATACCATAAAACTGAACGTTCTAATTTCCCACTGGCAGGAGCTTAATAATTTGGAGGGCGAACTTAATTCATTGAGGTGGCCTTTTAATGAGCATGCATGAGATGCTAATGTATGCAAATGAGGTTCCCAACTTTGTTCACTGGGTAGCTCAACCTGCCTTTAACCTGCCTTGAACATCGGGAGAGCTGAATTCCAACAGTTTATCCCATTGTCGGCAAAAAGATTTTTTGCCTCCCGCCAAATTAAGTGCCCCCACCTGCCACGATTTCTGCTTCTGCCGGTGGGACCAGAACATTCTGGCCAGAGTGATTTTACTTGTGTGGAAACTCAAAATTAGTGGCTATCAATACAAGTTAGTCACCAGAAAATCCAATAGGAAATTCAGAAGCAACCTCTTTACCCAGAGAGTGGTACGAATATGGACCTTGTCACCACAAGGAGTGGCATGAATACATTTAAAAGGAAGCAGGGTAAGTATATGAGGGAGAAAAGGGATGAAGGGTTATGCTGATAGTGTGATTTGAGGAAGGATGGGAGGAGGTTTGTGTGGAGCCTAAATGCTGGCATGAACTGGTTGGGCTGAATGGCCTCTTTCTCTTCTGTATATTCTATGTAATTCTACAGTTGCAGGTCAAGTTTCCCAAGGTTTGAGAAAGCTAGCAGTTGAAGGGAGGCAAGAAAGCCTGAATCCAGCAGCTAAATGCTGTTTCTGTACTATTTCTGTGCATGGAGGAACTGGAATGACCCCCACCACTGCCCTCAGCCGCCACTCCCACTGCCCCTACCCCCACCACTCCTACCGCACCCCCATCCCCACCACTCCAACCGCCCCCACCACCCCCATCCCCACCACTCCCACCACCCCATCCCCACCACTCCCACTGCACCCCCATCCCCACCACTCCCACCGCACCCCCATCCCCACCACTCCCACCGCACCCCCATCCTTACCACTCCCACCGCACCCCCATCCCCACCACACCCCCATCCCCACCACTCCCACCGCACCCCCATCCCCACCACTCCCACCGCACCCCCATCCCCACCACTCCCACCGCACCCCCATCCCCACCACACCCACCGCACCCCCATCCCCACCACACCCACCGCACCCCCATCCCCGCCACTCCCACCGCACCCCCATCCCCGCCACTCCCACCGCACCCCCATCCCCACCACTCCCACTGCACCCCCATCCCCACCACTCCCACCGCACCCCCATCCCCACCACTCCCACCGCCCCCATCACCCCCATCCCCACCACTGCCCTCAGCCGCCACTCCCACTGTCTCTATCCCCACCAGTCCCACTATCCCTACCCCCATCACTCCCACTGCACCCCCACCCCCACCACTGCCCCTACCCCACCACTCCCACTGCCCCTACCCCACCACTCCCACTGCCTCTACCCCCCCACTCCCACTGCCCCTACCCCACCACTCCCACTGCCCCTACCCCCACCACTACCACTGCCCCCATCCCCACCACTGCCCTCAGCCGCCACTCCGACTGCCCTCTACCCCCACCATTCCCAGCACGACCCCATTCCCACCACTGTCCACAACCTCCCACGCCCACTGCCCCCTACCCCCAATGGCTTCAACCCCACTACTGCCCACCACCCCCCACTCTCACTGCCCCTACCTCCCACCGGCCCCCATCCCCATCATTGCCCACTGACCCCACTCCCACTGTCCCCTACCACTGCCCACTGCCCCTATCCCCACCAATTCCCACCACCCCCAGCTGCCCAACGCCCCCACTGCCCACTGCTCCCCACCCCCACAACTGGCCTCTTAAACTAACATGTTTATCGCTCCATGATTGGTTGGCACTTCCCTATAATCAGCTGATCCTGCCCCCACCCCCCCCCAATTTGATCTCCACCCTAATTCACAATTCCCTTTGATCTCAGCCCAAACTCTGATCTCCCCAGCCCCCCACTGCCTCCCAACGACCCAACCCTCAACCTGTCTGAACTCCCTCTGCTTACACCCAACCCTGGATCTTACACTTGGAATCATCCTAACAGCCAATGGTGGTTAAGGTTAACCATCACTCTCGATGCAAAGCTCAAGAGGGGGAGAAAATCCCAAATACAATACGAAATCCCCAGTCTGTTGGTCAGCATAGTGCCTAGTGTAGAAGTGAGTCAAAGAGACGGGGTTTGATCTCTGGTTTGTCCTGAGTGATCTGACCTCAGTCAGTGTGGTGGCCCACGCTGTACAGTCAGCCCCTGCTCCCCTTCGCTAGAGAGGAAAAAAATAATCAGTCATAACTTTTTGACTGTTGACCACTATCCATTGGCAGCTGCTGAACTCCAGATGTGATGTTCCCAAGTTGAATAGCTAGCTGGTACTCACTGTCTTGCTTTCTTATGAAGGAAAGATACTTGGGCTGAGTCTACTGAAGACGGAAGCTGGGGAACCAGATCCCATCAGCAATCACCTCCCGCAGATCTAAAAATTCAAAATCCAGGGCTGCATCTTAAGTCCCCTGTTGACTTCTTAGCTTGCACTGTCCTACCAATGTGAACCTGCAGAATTCTACAATAGTTGAATAAGCAATGGAGATTAAACTTGCGTTAAGTGCACTGAAAACAGCAACTGTAACAGATTTGCAATGCAAGAAGGAATTGTGGTTGCACTAACACCATTTTGGACACATTTTGAAAATATGGTTCAGGCTCCTGGGCTGCTGTGAAAAAATGATGTTGAACAGGTTTTTTTAAGATATATTGTGTAACTGAATTCTTCAAGTTTGATGAATTGCGTTCTTTTTGCTTGGACTCTATTCAATGAGTGCCCTGCAGATGTGAAGTGTTATTAAGACCAGCTTCATGCCCCGCAGATAAACAGGAACAAATGCACCTTCTAAGGAAGCTGTAACACCTGCTAGCTGTGGCAAATATCTGTGCACTAAAACCATTCTTCAAACACTTTCTTAGGTTCATTGCACTTGGAAATTCTGTCTGAAGCAGCCTTATCACAAATTAAGTTTGGAGAATAGTTTTTCAAGCCAGAACCAACAATCTCTATTTCGGTTTTCACTCTCTTCAGTCCTTTATCTAGTTTGGTTTTCTGGCACACGTTTCTGGAGGGTGCACTCCGGGTCTGAAGAATATTAAGTGAGAAACACAGCTTGACAAATCAGTGGATTTTGTGAACAGAAATAACATGGTAATTTTCTGAAAATGAGGAAAGAAATGTCATTGATTTTGTTTTGCTAACATTTTCAGGCCACAAGATTCACTATAGGAGTCTTGTGGTTTTGGTGCTTCATTTGACCTGGGTCTACAGGTTGTCTTAAGGTTTCACACGTGAGTGAACCTTCAGTTTACTTTTGGACTTCATAAAAAAATTATTGTCTCCTTTTCTAACTGGTCTACTTTACGTTTCAGGCAACCAAATTCAAAAACAACCCCTTTGCACTGAGAGGCTGCATCACCAGCCCTGCTGGCAGAGTTCAGGGTTTGTATGATGCAGACGTGTCAAGAGTTCAGATTCAGACAGGGACTGCTGTTTCCACTCAGCCACTTCAAACGTTTCACCAGAATTCGAGTATGGGGACCTGGTGACACAGAAACAGCCGTGGAGACAAACTGGGAGGGGGACCGATGTATGAATTGTGCCGGGTGCTTTTATGGTATGGAGTGGTATTAGTGGAGCAGTTGAGGAGGCAAACTCCTCATTCTGAAGCTGGCAATGTGACAGAGGTTGGAACATAACAGGAGAGAGAAATGATCAAAAATGAAGTTAAAGTTTTTTTAAAAATCTCCAACTTGGGGAGCTGGTTTATCTTTGCTCAATCATCGATGTACCGCTGACTCGTTCAAGTTTTGTCAAATTAAGCGTTGAATTAAAAGCTTTAAATAGCAAACACGCTCTATCTAGTGTTTAAGCATGAAATTTTGCTGCTTTACTTGCAGAGTGCTATATAGAGACCACTCTGCATGCAAGCACCTTTGCTTTGCAATCCATCCTGTCTTGTGGTTGAAGAACATGTCTGTTCTGTCGGTTTATTTACAAAGAAGTACGGGGGTTGATATTTTTCCATTTAACAGATAAAGCAGCATAAGTGAACTGAGATTCCTGGAATGGGGGGGTACACAGTGTTCTGTGGTATATTCAATTGACTATTTTAATACTAGCATAGAGATAACAATCAGGGATTTCACACTGAACAACACATTAGATGTTGCAACAGTTAAATGTGAAAGTTGAAACTAACAGAAATGTAGATTAAAACAATGCGATATCAGCAAAGCCATTTGTCACATTAAAGGATTTGGATCAAATTTCACAACTCTCACTGTCACACAGTTTAGTAATGACAGATGGCCATGTACAGGTGGTGT
Organism: Cetorhinus maximus; assembly: GCF_964194155.1. NCBI lineage: Eukaryota > Metazoa > Chordata > Chondrichthyes > Lamniformes > Cetorhinidae > Cetorhinus > Cetorhinus maximus. Next base: position 45,469,789 of record NC_135902.1, on the reverse strand, counting down.
AAAGGGCAGAATAGCCAGATTAACAAACTCTCTACTCCCTGTTACTTGATGCTGTACGCATGAGTACCTGTCACTTCTAACTTGGCTGCAAAATTCAGTTATGTAGCACCACTGGTGATGGTGCTTCAGAAGCCCGGAATGCTAGAAATGTCAGCTGAATAGTTTCTGGCCATTTCTGGGGCAGTCCGCACAGCAGGTGATGATTGTTGGGGTGCCAGTGCGGGTGTGATGTATGTGCATCAGAAGCACTGTAACCAGATCCTCCAGGATAGGCCCTTGGAATTCATATGCTGACCACCTGCTCCCATTCCTTTTGCAGGAAATGCCTGAGGGCCTCCTGAATCCCAGTGGAAATGTGACCACGCCCACCCCCCCCCCCCCCCCCACTCCCCTCCTCTTGACCTCCTGGACTAAGGCCTCCAGTGCAGCATCAGAGAGCCTGGGAACCCTATCTCTGGCCTTCTTCCAAATTTACAATCTTCTTCCTTCCATCAAAGGCTTTCTGACCTGGTCAATAAGCTTCCGTAGCCTGAGCGCACCTTCCTTTTACAAGGTGCTGGCTCCTTTAAGAAATGAAGCTAACTATGCACCAATGCAAGTTATGCACCCACCTGGACCCCATGCTGAGTGTGCAGCCAGCCTGCATTGCATTTCGCACTGGGTTACACTCTACGTTCATGGGCTACACTCTACGGCTCACCACCACCTTCTAGAGATGGGCAAGAAATGGTGGCCTAGCCAGCGACGCCCACATCCTGGGAAAGAACAATTTAAAAATGAATCGGCGGCACAAAGTTTGCAAGCCACTTGCCTCAACTCACCCAGGCATCACAATTCCCGCACCTGCTAACAGGCCTAATCCAAATTTCCCCCCAAACTATCTCCCTTACTCTTGTGGGGCTCTTTGTGATTTACTTTTGTTCCAGGGTGACTGGTGTTATAGCCATGATTAGCATTTACAATATCTTATAGGAAGATGTTTTGAAGTCGGATTCCCATCTCATCCATTCATAAAATCTTAAGGGGAGAAGTTGGTCCCTGCCCCATCTGTTCTACAGGCTAAATGTTAGCTGGGGGAGCCAATCTCCAGGCATGTGTCTATTCTCACCTGGAAGTACATGGCTCCCAGATTAGAATCTCTAGTCTTTCGAGAGCCCAGGACATTCGCCTGGAGCAGGTGTCAGGCCCTTTGAATATGAAAACCTGGTCCGAGCACCTGTTTTAGGAGCCCACTCCCAAATTCAGCATTAAAGCAGTGGGGCATGTGCCGCCCACGCTCCATCCAGGCTTTCCGGGATGACAGCGGCCTCACCAGCGACCCTTACTGGGAGTGCTGGCGATGAATGAGAAAGGTTTACTTTTCTTCCATTTAACTTCATGTGGAGTCAGGAGGAGTCAGTGGAATTTCCTGTAGCCCCAAGCTGCAGCTGCACTGGGAGGTCCAATTGGTGCCTCAGCTCGCTGCTTTTAAGAAAGGGAAATCCATGGGCCAATAATCTGCAGCCAGCCTTGGGCCTATTTCTTCAGGTGTGGATTCAAGGCCCCTATATCCCCCTGATTTTCGAGCTGATGTATGAATTTCTTCCCGCACCAATTCTCCATCACAGTCTCAATACTCACTATGCAGCAAAGCTTTTTAGCAGTTTGTTTCTTTTTATTCATTCATTGGCGTCGCTGGCTGGGCCAGCATTTATTGCCAATCCCCAGTTGCCTTTGAGAAGGTGGGTGGTGAGCTGCTTCCTTGAACCCCTGCAGTCCATGTGGTGTAGGTACACCCACAGTGCTGTTAGGGAGGGAGTTCCAGGTCTTTGATCCAGCGAAAATGAAGGAATGGGCGATATATTTCCAAGTCAGGATAGTGAGTGGCTTGGATGGGGACTTCCAGAAGGTGGTGTTCCCAAGTGTCTGCTGCCCCTCTCCTTTTAGATGGTAGCGGTCATGAGTTTGGAAGGTGTAACTAGTTGTCCCATGGTTTAACTTGCTCTGGGACTGTTGTTTCTATTCTGTTTACATCCTTTTGACCTTCTCTCGCATGATTTGATACCATTCAACACTTGAATTGTTTTAACATTTCCACATAACCCGTCATATAAAAAAAGAATGGTTGTGGCCCTGCAAAGCTGTATTTAAATTCCTGTCAGGCCAGTGATCACACTCAGTAAATACTCCTGGACATTTCACATGTTTGGGCTTCACAGCGGTGGATTAAACATTTTCGTGGTACTTGTTGGATTATAATATGCAACTCTAGCTTCTATTCTTAAAGTTCACCAAGTTGATGCTGAGTGGCAGCTGCTTACCGTCAGTCAGGCCCTCAGTGCCCGTTTCCCAGAAAAACTCCTCCCCATTCCTTTGCATGCCACAAAAATGGCAAAACAAAGCAAATGGTATTTGTTTAACAATCGACACCAGGATGTGCGTATAGAATAAACGCGTGTACTATCTTGCAGTAATTCTGGCTAAATCAGTCAATTGTTTGCCTTAGACCTTTATTTTCTATCAATGATCTTACTTATAGCTGAGATTAAGAAGCTGCATTGTTTCATACATGATGAAGATTCTTCAATGACAGGCTGATCAATTCTAGGCTTTTAAAACTTGAAAGAAGTTAGTGGGACTGCATTTTTGGCTTTGTGACACAGCTCTCAGGTTTGGATTTGTGAGGCGTGATTCTCATGCTGGTCACAGATCTTTATCTGCGAAGGGGAGAAGGTGGGTGGGGGTGGGTGCAGTGAAAGTCAGAGCTGGGCACAGGATAGCCCCCGTGTCAGAGCTGGGCACAGGATAGCCCCCGTGTCAGAGCTGGGCACAGGATAGCCCCCGTGTCAGAGCTGGGCACAGGATAGCCCCCGTGTCAGAGCTGGGCACAGGATAGCCCCCGCGTCAGAGTTGGGCACAGGATAGCCCCTGTGTCAGAGCTGGGCACAGGATAGCCCCTGTGTCAGAGCTGGGCACAGGATAGCCCCCGTGTCAGAGCTGGGCACAGGATAGCCCCCACGTCAGAGCTGGGCACAGGATAGTCTCCACGTCAGAGCTGGGCACAGGATAACCCCTGTGTCAGTGCTGGGCACAGGATAGCCCCTGTGTCAGAGCTGGGCACAGGATAACCCCTGTGTCAGAGCTGGGCACAGGATAGCCCCTGTGTCAGAGCTGGGCACAGGATAACCCCTGTGTCAGAGCTGGGCACAGGATAGCCCCTGTGTCAGAGCTGGGCACAGGATAGCCCCTGTGTCAGAGCTGGGCACAGGATAGCCCCTGTGTCAAAGCTGGGCACAGGATAGCCCCCGTGTCAAAGCTGGGCACAGGATAGCCCCTGGGTCAGAGCTGGGTACAGGATAGCCCCTGTGTCAGAGCTGGGTACAGGATAGCCCCCACGTCAGAGCTGGGCACAGGATAGCCCCGCGTCACATGTGAGAAAGCCACATGTCAAAGGTGAGTCAACCAATCTGTCTTTCAATAACCTCCCAGTGACTGACCACTGCCAAAATGAGTATGGCATGAGAGCACGTAACTTGCTTAAATTAAGGGAAAATATAAAGTCTTAAGTTTAAATGAAAAAATAACTTTTTGTCAATAGTATTTTGAATTTGTATTAGGTCTGTAATTTTCAATTGTTGTTGACCATTCAAAATGGTGGGAATTTCTTATCCGTATTCTTTGGCATTGATGATGTCACTCTTAAAATTATCTTCAACACTATCATCTTGCCACCATCAAAGCTTTTCACAGAGTCTGGGACCATCTACTTTTAAGCAAATTTCCATGAAATGGCTTCTTACCAGAGCTATTATCATGGTTATCTTAGTTACTGTTCAGATCCCTCTATGTTTGCTATAGCTGAGCTCCTCCAGGATTTTGCTTTGTCTCATTCTGTTCTTTTTTCATAACCAACAACCTTTTTTACTCATCATCCAACACAATCCTTTTCTTTTGCTGGCGATTCTATTCCATTTTCATCAATTTCCTTCAGGTCTCATACCCTCAGCGCTCACAGCCTCCAGTTCTCTCACAGAGTAGCAGCTGAATTATGGTTATGGATCCATGATATGTCTTGGAATGTTTTTCAATGTTAAAAGCCCTTTTATAAATGCAAACTGTTGTCATTGAATCACTGCATCTTGATCGCTTTCATACTCTTCAGTTGGAACATGAAAACTTTGTTTCATTGATTGCCTTTGTTTCTTCATATCCCTTTGCAATTACAATGTCTGCCCTTTGATGGCTTCACCATTAGTTCCTTATCTATCAACATTCCTGTTTTCACTTTCTCCTCTGGTCTGCCCTCTCTCACCTGTAGCTTTCAGCCTCTGTCCTGTCATTGCAATCTTTCTTGCCTTTTTGGTTTATCAATGCTCCTCCCCCGGTCCCTCCCTCTCACCTGGAGGTCCTGCTCTGGGATGTGATGGGCTGCAGTGAATTGATCTTTCCCAAGGATGGGAGGAAGAAGACAGCCTTTCCAGTCAAGCAGACATGCATGGAAGAGGCCAAGGAAGTCAGCAGCAGAAATGGAATCCCTCCAACCTAGAGACATGCACCAAGAGGACCCAGGACCTCAGGAGGGCACGACAGGTAAATGACAAAATACTTCCAGGTGTCAAGCTCCACACCCTGACATTCCCAATATTCCCCTGTGCAGCACTCCTCAGGTCAACACACCTTGCTGCTCAGCTCATTGCACCTCCTACAGGCACCGCACATCCCAACCTGAACAGCCAACACTCACCCTCACCCTCATTCTTTTACCCTCTCACACCCATACCTCACAATCATCCTGCACAAATGTTGTCCTTCCCTCCTATTCACACAAACCACTTCACACACTCAACTCTCTGCTTTCTCTCCTTGCAGGAAATAAGATACACAACCTCCGGGAGAGGGAGAGACCTGGTGTGCGGTGCGTGGAGTGGTCCTCCAATAACAGGCGCACTGTCTGCCATTGGTGACGGGTGCCCACCTTCTCCCCTGGGCAGTAGGTCTTGATCCAGGAAGTTGCAGATGTCGGCAACAACCTGCCACGGGACCCTGAGCTTCCTGAGGCACCGGTGGCTGGTGAGGCTGATCTTCTGCTGCCCATAGACCGCTGGGGATCTCGCCTTCTTGTATCTGGAGCCAGCTGTGTCCAAACCTTCTGCCCTATGGGATGATATGTGGCTGAAGAGAGGGCAGCTGCTGCTGCTGCCTGTGTTGTTGATGGTGTTGCTACTCTTTATGTAAGGCGGAGCTGCATAAACTGCTCCCATGTTGCAGGAAGAGGCTGACAGCAGGGAGGTTTAGCTCAAGGTGAGTGAAGTGCTAGATAGATGAAGTGAATTCCAAGAAGTTGGCCATCACCTGTAAAGCAGTGAAAACACACTCCCAGAAAAACTATTGGGAGCACCAACCACTCACCAAGACATTGCTGTAGCTCTTCACTTTCTCTGGTCAAAGCCTTCCCAGCCTGTCAGTTTCACTGAAGAAGAGCACCGTGCAGCTAAAAACAAAAACAGAATTACCTGGAAAAACTCAGCAGGTCTGGCAGCATCGGTGGAGAAGAAAAGAGTCGACGTTTCGAGTCCACATGACCCTTCAACAGTGTGCAGTTACCTGGTTGACCCTGACATGTTGCCGGCAGCTTGGGAAATAGGCATACTGGCCATCAAAGCCTGAACGGTTGGTTAAGACAGCAGATAATGATCTATTTGAATATTTTAATTAATTACCTGACGGCCTCCAAAGGGCTTCGCTGCTCGCCAGCAACCCACCTGGGTGAAACTTGGAAGTGGGCAGACAGATGTCAGCATCCTGACCTGGTATCACTGTTAAAATTCCACCCAGGATCACCATGAGGGTGCTTCCTCCTGTTCCCTCTTATACTAGAAGGGGTGAAATCTGTTGCTGCAGCGATGCTGAATAACACTATTCTCTCTCCGCAAACATTTAAAAATCTTTGTTAATTAAAAGGTTGCAAACTGTGCTAGTGATTACAGTATCACCCAATAGATTAAAAGTTAACCAAGTTCAGAACAGCTCAGTGTGACTTTGTGCACAAGTGTTAAATGGCGATTGGGAAATAGCAACCTGTTTTACATCAATCCCTGTTTATATTCCAAGTGACTTTGTACAAAGTCAAAATCTACCCACTTAAGTTTTATTATTTGCTTTGTAGATGTTGAAAATTGCTGCAAACCTTATTAATTAATGATGCTGCATTGCAAGAAACAGAAGTAAAAAAAATTGACTTCTATTTAAAAATCAGACTTTTGGTCTCCAGTTTACGTTGTGAAGCTCTGATGGTATTAATTTGTGGCTCCTCATTACTCACTGACTGACAGAAAAATGTCTGTTTTACAGTTAAGCTCCCTCCTGGTTGCTGTGTGGTCTTTAGGAGCTACTTCATCTGTTCACTGTGATGGTGATGAATGTTGTGGCGGGACATGGAAATAGAGGAGCCTTTGTGTAATGGGTGCCCTGTTACCATTTTTCAATCCACATTTTTTGAGCTGGATTCAGTCATAATGGTTCTCCTTCATTACCGAGTTTGGATGGAGAAACTGAAGGAAGGCAGGTGTCTCCATTTGTGTGGAATCTACTGACATCTGACTTGCCATGCCAGTGGTTTGTACTGTTGCTTCCTCTGCAGTTGTATTGCCTCATCACCATTCTCTGTGCCTAGTATATGCCTTTTGTTCCTTTGATTTCTCTTACGATCTCCCAATTAAATAATTAGACTGAAATATATGCTTCTGTGCCAGGAAAAACTGAAGCCACCTTAGCCTCCCAACACCAAATGTGAATAGCAAACATCTTCTCCTTGTCATTGCACCAACACTAACTATGCTATAATTAGGTACAATTAGCAGGGTGTTAGCAAAACATTGCAATTATACCAGATTCTCGGAGCTGTTTTTCTCAGCACTCACCTATTACAAATGTAATATTTCAAACCACTTTATCCCAATTCTTACAGCTCCAATGCCCAAGTCATTACAGGCACCACAGGCACCTGCAAGGGCAAGAAAGAGCTTCAGGTCTGAAATATTAACATCCTTTTTTATCTTTGCAAATGCTGTCTGGCTTCCTGAGCACTTCCAGCATTTTCTGTTTTTGTTCATCATGCCTTCAGCTACCTTGGCCCTAAGCCCTGAATTCCCTTCTTAAAACTTTCCACCTATCTCCCTCTCTTTCTGTAAGACGCTATTTAAAACCTACCTCTTTGACCAAATATTTAGCCACATGTCCTAATATCCCCTTGTATGGCCTAGTATCAAATTCTGTTTGATAACAGTCCTGTGTTTTCTTCATTCTTTCATGGGATGTGGTGTCTATGGTAAGGCCAGCATTTGTTGCCCGTCCCTAGTTGCCCTTGAGAAGGTGGTGGTGAGCCACCTTGAACCGCTGCAGTCCATCTGGTACAGGTATTCCCAAAGTGCTAAAAGGAAAGGACTTCTAGGAACGACTTGGGGACATCTTACTACATTAAAGGTGCTAGGTAGATGAAAACTTGTTGTTCTACACTTGTTGATTACTGGGTCACTATCAGTTTTCTCTTGTACACACAACCTATCGCTTCCTTGGTACAAAGTTCTTTTTACAATCTAGCTACATTGGAGGAACTCTGTTGAGTCATTTAGCTTGTTTATATCCATTCATCTATGTTAACCTGATTTTGACAAACTGATAATGCCAACATAAAGTGGCAATTTTTTATTATTGACAATGGATATGTATTACTTTAGGATATACTAACCAATGAACAGCGGCACGAGATGTATAAGAAATAAATATAAAGATTTAACACTCTTTTTACCAAGATCCTTTGATACTAAAACATTTTAGCAGCTATTTGAATGTCGAACAAAGGTTAATGATTCAGGTCATATGACAAAACCATTATCATCATCCTTTCTTAACAGATGCTGTCTGGCTTGCTGAGTGTTTCACCATTTTCTGTTTTTATTTCAGATTTCCAGCATGTGCAGTATTCATTTTCTTTTACCTTTCAAGCCTGACTCTGAATTCAGTTCAAACAGCTTCGAGGAAAGTCTTCTGTTCTTTGACTGTGAGTCTTGAGAGAAGTTAATTTGTGCAGTTGTTGAGGGGCAAATACACTGCACTAAAACTGTTTGTATTTTAACACAGTAGTAATGTGATAGCTGCACTTAGCGAGGCTATGAGAATGGTGAAGTAAATAGAAATGTCACACTGGTAGAAAAGAAAGAACTTGCAACTTGAAAGAACTTGTAAGAATATGGCACCCTTCATGGCATTAGGATGTTCCAAAATGTTTTAAAATCTGTTGTTTGAGGGATAAATATTGTCTCACCCGCTGGTAGGACTCCCCCTTTCTTCTTAAAGCCCTGACATGGGGCCTTTTATGTTCCCCTGAGAGGGCAGGCTTTGGCTTAACATCTCATTTGAACGATGGCACCTCTGACAATGCAGCACTCCCTCAGTATAGCACTGAAGTGTCAGACTAGATTGTGCCCTTAAAGCATGACCTTCAAATTCAGAGGTCAGAGTGCTACCACCTGAGCCAAGTAGTGGTTTACAGCAAGGACCATCAGATTCACAGACTTTTGAAGATGCTATTAAGCTGCTAAGCCGGGAGAGGAACAGCAGTGAGATGGTTTCAATTCTGAATATCACCAATAAGCAACGGGAGTGGAACTTCTAGTTGACCTTGGCACTGCCAGAGCACCTGAGCTCTGGATGGATCACCCAGTACCCTTCTGCATCGGCAGCCACACACCTGCAAACAGGGGTACTGCTTAAGAGGAGGAGGAGATCACCTATATAAGCCCATGAGGGCGTCAAGCATGAAAGAGAGTGCAGAAAACATTCATGAGAATAGAGGGACTTCAGTTATATGGATAACTGAATTGTTATCTATGATTTGGATGAGGGAACCAAATGTAATATTTCCAAGTTTGCTAACGACATGAAACTTGGCGGGAATGCAAGCAGTGAGGAGGGTGTTAAGAGGCTTCAAGGCAGTTTAAACAGGTTAAGTGAGTGGGCGAATACATGGCAGATACAGTGTAATGTGGATAAGTGTGAAGTTATCCACTTCGGTAGGAAAAACAGAATGGCAGAGTATAATTTAAATGGTGATAGATTGGGAAATGTTGATGTACAAAGGGACCTGGATGTCCTTGTACACCAATCACTGAAAGCAAGCATGCAGGTACAGCAAGCAGTTAAGAAGGGAAATGTATGTTGGCCTTGATTGCAAGAGGATTTGAGTACAGGGGCAAGGATGTCTTCCTGCTGCTGTGCAGGGCCTTAGTGAGACCACACCTGGAGTATTGTGTGCAGTTTAGTCTCCTTACCTAAGAAAGGATATACTTGCCATAGAGGGAGTGCAGTGAAGGTTCACTGGACTGATTCCTGGGATGTCAGGATTGTTATATGAGGAGCGATTGGCCGACTAGGCCTGTATTCACTGGAGTTTAGAAGAATGAGAGGGGGGTCTCATTGAAACATATAAAATTCTGACAGGGATGGACAGATTGGAGGCAGAGATGATATCTCCTCTGGCTGCGGGGTCGAGAACAAGGGGTCACAGTCTGAGGATAAGGGGTAGGCCAATTAAGACTGAGATGAGGAGAAACTTCTTTATTCAGAGGGTAGGAAACCTGTGGAATTCTCTACCACAGAAGGCTGTGGAGTCCAAATCACTGGATATATTTAAGAAGGAAATAGATAGATTTATGGACTCTAAAGGTGCCAAGGGGTATGGGGAGAGAGTGGGAGTATGACGTTGAGATAGAAGATTAGCTATGATCATATTGAATGGCAGAGCAGGCCCGAAGGGCCGAATGACCTACTCCTCTCCTATTTTCTATGTTTTCTATGTTTCTATGATAGATTGGAGAAGTTGGGGCTGTTCTCATTGGAGAAGAGAAGATTAAGAGGAGATCTGATAGACATTTTCAAAATCATGAGGGGTCTGGACAGAATGGATATGGAGAAACCGTTCCCATTGGCAGAAGGTGGGTTTAAGGTGATTGGCAAAAGAAGCAATGGTGATATAAGGAAAAACTATTTTACGCAGCACATGGTCCGGATCAGGAATGTTCTAACTGGTGTGATGGAGGCAGATTCAATTGTGGCTTTCAAAAGTGAATTGAATCATTATCTGAAGTGATAAAAGTTGCTAGGCTACAGGGAAAAGGCAGTGCAGTGAAACTAGGTGAGTTGCTCTTTCAGAGGGCTGACATGTTCAAGACAGGCCAAATGGCCTCCTTCTGTGCTGTAACCATTCTATGATTTTATGATTCTATGAATTACCCATCAATGGAAACTTCCAAAATCAGACCACATGCACAGGGTCTTCCCCAGTCATGGGGCAATTCAGAGATGGAGGTCTTTGAAGGTATCATGTATTTTAAGCAACTGGATTACTTGACCAGCCATGTTGTTAACACCAGTCTGATACCATTGTTGAGTTGTGGGGCGCAAGGAGATTCATTCAATCAGTAAACTGAGTTTGAAGTAATGTGGTTAGTTAATTGTTCTTCACTAGTTCTTTTCTAGTTACCTGCAGATTGCACAAGGTGTAAGTCATCTGGGTGAAGTTAACCTGCTTGGCAGGCTAATGCTTCACTGTTTGTACAGAGATGTTTCTCACTAATATCAGTTGGTTATTTGGTAGTCAGAACTTGAGTATTGCTGAAAAAAGCAACATGTCTAAACTTTTCACCTTGCATTCATCAAGCAAAAACACCAATATAAAGTGTAAAACAACAATCTATACAGTACGTGAAGGGTGTGCTGATTGGTTGGCAAGTGACGTTGCCATGGAGAATGCGCCACTGATGATGACCGACAGTTAACTGCCAAACATTGTTTGAAATTTAAACTAAGCAGCTTGACCCTGATTGGTCAAGGCATTGCCCTGAGGAACAGTCAGCGAATGGCTGTCACTTATTTTGTTTAGCTGAAACAGGCGCAGTGTACATACATGTTCCTTCTGTCTGCAAATAACAGGGCCTATGTATCAATATATGTAGCTTCCAGTATTTGTGTATGTTCCTGCTCTGGTATGGCCACCACCATTTTCTTGGGGGCCTTTAGCATGGCAGCCTAGAAGCCTTCCTATTTCAGGGGGAAGCCTGTTTGGATAATATATATTACAGTCTTACATTAGCTGTTGGAACTCCTGCAATTTTGAGGTACCAACAGATGGAGCAGGCACTGCACGTACTCCGATCTGGCATTGAGCATTCATTTTTTAAATTTGTTCATGGGATGTGGGCTGGCTAGGTCAGCATTTATTGCCCATCACTTGTTGCCCTTGAGAAGGTGGTATTGAGCTGCCTTCTTTGACCGCTGCAGGTCCATGTGCTGTAGGTACACACACAGTGCTGTTAGGGAGTGAGTTCTTGGATTTTGACCCAGTGACAGTGAAGGAACAGTGATATATTTCCAAGCCAGGATGGTGAGTGACTTGGAGGGGAACTTCCGTGTGGCAGTGTTCCCATGTGTCTGCTGCCCTTGTCCTAGATGGCAATGGTTGTGTGTTTGGAAGGTGCTGTCTAAGGAGCCTTGGTGAATTCCTGCAGTGCATCTTGTAGATGGTACACGCTGCAGCTACTGTGCATCGGTGGTGGAGGGAGTGAATGTTTGTGGATGGGCTGCCAATCAACTAGGCTGCCTTGTCCTGGATGGTGTCAAGTTTCTTGAGTGTTGTTGGAGCTGCACTCATCCAGGCAAGTGGACAGTATTCCATCACACTCCTGGCTTGTACCTTCTACATAATGGATAGGCTTTGGGGAGTCAGAAGTGAGTTACTTGCCGTAGGATTCATGTGACCATAAAACCATAAGATGTAGGAGCAGAAGTAGGCCATTTGACCCATCGAGTCTGCTCTGCCATTCAATGAGATCATTGTTGATCTGATAATCCTTAATTCTGCTTTCCTGCCTTTTCCCCATAACCCTTGATTCCCTTACTGATTAAAAATCTGTCTATCTCAGCCTTGAATATACTTAATGACCCAGCCTCTACAGCCCTCTGCAGTAAAGAATTCCACAGATTCACTACCCTCTGAGAGAAGAAATTCTCCTCATCTCTGTCTTAAATGAGCAACTGCTTACTCTGAGATTATGGCCTCTGGTCCTAGACCCTCTCACTAGGGGAAACAACCTTTCAGCATCTACCCTGACAAGCCCCCTAAGAATCTTATATGTTTCAATAAGGTCCCCTCTCATTCTTCTAAACTCCAATGGGTACAGGCCCAACCTACTTGACCTCTCATCATAAGAAAATCACTCCATATCTGGGATCAACCTAGTGAACCTTCTCTAGACTGCCTCCAATGCCAGTATACCTTTCCTTTGATAAGGGGACCAAAACTGTTCACAGTATTCTAGATGTGGTCTAACTAATGCCTTGTATAGTTTTAGCAAGACTTTCCTACTTTTACACTCCATTCCCTTTGAAATAAAGGCCAACATTCCATTTGCCTTCCCTATTACCCGCTGAACTTGTGTGTTAGCTTTTTGCGATTCATGCACGAGGAACCCCAAATCCTTCTGTGCTGTAGCTTTCTGCAGTCTTTCTCCAATTAAATAATATTCAGCTCCTCGGTTCTTCCTGCCAATGTGCATAACCTCACATTTTCCCACATTATATTCTATCTGCCAAGTTTTTGCCCACCACTTAACCTGTCTATATCCCTCTGTAGATTCTTTGTGTCATCCTCACCTCTTGCCTTCCCACCTATTTTTGTGTCATCTGTAATCTTGGCGATAGTACATTCACTTCCTTCATCCAAGTCATTAATATATATTGTAAATGATTGTGGCCCCAGCACTGATCCCTGTGGCACTCCACCAGTTACAGGTTGCCATCCTGTTAACCAATTCTTTATCCTTGTTAATATACGACCCCCAACACCGTGGGCTCCTATCTTATTAAGTAGCCTTATGTGCGGTACCTTATCAAACACCTTTTGGAATTCCTAGCCTCTGGCTTTCTCATGTAGCCACAGTATTTATATGGCTGGTCCAGTTCAGTTTCTGGTCAATGGTAACCCCCAGGATGTTGATAGTGGGGGATCCAGCGATGTTAATGCCATTGAATGTCAAGGGGTGATGGTTAAATTCTCTCTTGTTGGAGGTGGTCATTGCCTGGCACTTGTGTGGCATGAATGTTACTTGCCACTTGTCAGCCCAAGCCTGGATATTGTCCAGGTCTTGGTGCATTTGGATATGGACTGTTTCCGTATCTGAGGAGTCACGAATGGTGCTGAACATTGTGCAATCATCAGCGAACATCCCCACTTCCGACCTTATGATGGAAGGAAGGTCATTGATGAAGCAGCTGAAGATGGTTGGGCCGAGGACACTACCCTGAGGAACTCCTGCAGTGATGTCCTGGAATTGAGATGATTGACCTCCAACAACTGCAAGCATCTTCCTTTGTGCTATTATGACTCCAACCAGCAGAATGTTTTCCCCCTGATTCCCATTGACCCCAGTTTTGCTAGGGTTCCTTGATGCCACACTTGGTCAAATGCTGCCTTGATGTCAAAGGCAGTCAATCTCACCTTACTTTTGGAGTTCAGCTGTTTTGCCCGTGTTTGAACCAAGGCTGTAAAGAGGTCAGGAATTGAGAGGCCCTGGTAGAAGCCAAACTGAGCGTCAGTGAGCAGGTTATTGTTAAGCAAGTGCCGCTTGATAGCACTGTTGATGACCCCTTCCATCACTTTACTGATGATTGAGAGTAGACTGATAGGGCAAGAATTGACCGGGTTGGATTTGTCCTGCTTTTTGTGGACAGGACATACCTGGGCAATTTTTCACATTGCCTGGTAGATGCCAGTGTTGTAGCTGTACTGGAACAGCTTGGCTAGGGGACTGGCTAGTTCTGGAGCACAAGTCTTCTGTATTATTGCCGGAATATTGTCAGGGCCCATAGCCTTTACAGTATCCAGTGTCTTCAGCTGTTTCTTGGTATCACATGGAGTGAATCGATTTGGTTGAAGATTGGCATCTGTGATGCTGGTGACCTCTGGAAGAGGCCGAGATGGATCATCCATTCGGCACTTCTGGCTGAAGATTGTAGCAAATGCTTCAGCCATTTCTTTTGCACTGATGTGCTGGGCTCCCCCATCATTGAGGATGGGGATATTTTTGGAGCCTGCTCCAGTGAGTTGTCTAATTGTCCACCACCATTCACGACTGGATATGGCAGGACTGTAGAGCTTGGATCTGATTGGATCTGTGGAATTGCTTAGCTCTATCACTTGCTGCTTATGCTGGTTGGCACAACAGTATTCCTGTGTTATAGTTTCAGGTTGACACCTCATTTTTAGGTCTGCCTGGAGCTGCTCCTGGGCATGTCCTCATGCACTCTTCATCCTGCTACAGTCCTTGAAGAAACTGCTGCAAGCCACTCAGAAAAAGGTAGTTTAACCCCAGGAGAACACCTGCAACCCTACTTGGCAATGGAGCTGCCAGAATTGCATCTACTCAGGCCAGTTAACCCTCTGAGAGCACCTACCATCACTCACGATCCCTCCCATTAGAAAACAACAAGGCGCGGCCTTCAAAATAGCTTGGAGCTCTTTGCCGGCAATTTGGGCTGGTGACGAGTACATTCCTCCCACCAGGCACTAAAGGATCGCCCAAAGGGGAGGCTAGATAAGCAAATGAGGGAGAATGGAATTGGGTTGTGCTGACAAAGCCAGAGGCAGAAGGGTGGGAGTGCTGTGCAGCCTGCACTTATTCCCAAGGCGAGGCCTTGTAGTTGCCTTTTCACAGAGGTATGAGCAGAGACTATTGGTCTGCTAGAATTCTACTGGTTGAAAGGCGATATTCTCCACATGCAGTTTGTTATCTGGCACTGTGGCTGCAATGCCGAGGATGATGTAAATTGAACAGCAGCCATGGGAACTCAGCAAGTAGGAGCTGAACCAACCCCGATTTCAAATGCCAAGGTAAACGCTACTTCAAAGCTAATGTCCTCCCACTAGATATTTTGGGCAGATATCTGTGACGTCAGGAACAGTCTGGGTAGCCTAGTCTATTTTTAATAATGATGTCACTCACAGGGTGGTGTCGAACGAAACTGAGCACACAAAATATCTCATCAGCCGGGCTTGTGTAGGGATTCCAGCTTTTCTCCTGTGGGGCTTGTAATTCACAGCAATGAAGCAACCATTCAAAACTTGGCCAGATGCTTATATAATCTAACAGGCGAATGTTACAGTAACCTCACAGAGATGATAAATTGTTATAGCATGGACCAAGACCAACTTTACGGTTCATATAATCCCTAGAGTCTGATCTGAAGGCATAAAGGTACTGATTTCAAAAGTATTTTAATATGACTTTGTCAAACACCCCTTCTGTTCATTATGATAAAACTCTCCTGAGGATGACTTTGATTTAGCTCAGCATTCAGCAGAGAGGAAGTGAGTTTGCATCACTTTCTATTCAGGAAGTAGAGATACCATATCAATTCTTCATGGAGCCTCTCTGCTTTAAGGTGTTTTAAAAGAAATATCTTCTCCTACTATTCTGTTGACAGAGACCTCTGGTAATCATCCAGAATTCACACATTGGACAGGCTGTGGATAGATCCTAGCCAAACACAACTGGGCTGACGGAAGAAGGGTTGTACTGCTTAATATAGTGAAGGTGTTCATTTGTCACATGTTGATTTATTTCTGAAGATGGGTGTTTCTTTTGGATGAATCAATGACTAACAAGTTTGGAGAAGAAATGCGTGGGTTGATTGAGGAACTGTAAATATGTCAAGGCTGCAGAGGCTGCCACATTGGTTAGAGGCATAACAAATCTAGTGAGTCACATTAGCCATTTTTAGGACAAACCTCCACAGGCTATGTGATAATCTCCAGCCTGAGTGCTCAGTAACTTGTTCTGGAGTTCCACCTCCATCAATATTTGCATGCAACTTGTTTACATCTTTTGGCAGCTTGCTGAGTAGCTGAAAATATGCTGAATTCAGCATCCCATAGATTCTAGTCTGTAACGTGTGTGCTTTACCTCACTGTCCAGTGATGGCTTCACCCACCCTTGCATGTCTTCCTGGCTGTACAGCAAAAGTAGCCTAAGCAAGTCAAAGTGCAGTCAGCAGGACTGCAAGGTGGGTGGCAATGAATTGGCCACCCATTTTACATCCCAACTGAGTGTCATTGACATTGATTTCAATGAAGAGGAAAATCAATCTGGGTTTGTTCTACCTGTCCCCGGTGTTGCGAAGGATGGGTCTGGCTGTGCTGTTGTGGAACGCTCCAAGTAGTTGGACCGTGCCGTACCACCTGTCCCTCGTGGAAAAATTCATGCAGACAAACACCTTTGATCACAAGTCCATCAGGCAGTGGTCGGCACGTAACGTCTTAGAGGCCCTGCGGGAAAAGGAGAGGGTGGATCCTGTGGGATGGTTCCCCGAACAGACTGTCAAAGTCATTTGGCAGAATGCCTCATGGCCAGAACTTTCCAACAAGCACCAAGATGTAGCTTGGCTGGTGGTGAGAAAGGCCCTCCCTGTCAGATCCTTCCAACACGCCAGGAGTCTCACCCCCTCTGCACGTTGCCCTCGAGGTGGCTGTGGGGGGGGACGAGACTGTTGTTCACCTCCTTGTGGATTGTGCCTTTGTAAAGAAGGTCTGGAGAGAGATGCAGTGGTTTCTGTCAAGGTCCATCCTGAGCAGTTCTGTGACACAGGACTCTGTGCTGTACGGGCTGTTCCCAGGGACACACACCGAGACAAACATCAACTGCAGCTGGAGGATCATCAACTCGGTGAAAGACGCTCTTTGATCTGCCCGAAACTTGTTGGTCTTCCAGCGCAAAGAGTTGTCCCTGACCGAGTGTTGCAGACTGGCACATTCCAAGGTCCAGGACTACGTGCTGAGGGACACACTAAAGCTTGGGGCAGCCACCGCAAAGGTGCAATGGGGAATGGTCTCTGTCTAAGACCTTTCTGCCACAGTGCACCGAGGGGCTGGGAACTGTTTAGAGCCCCTCGGGCTGTACAACTCAAAATGAATGTATGCATTGAATACTAATTGTATTATAAATGTATTGAAGCACCTCAGAGTGCAACATGATGTATGTTGATAACTCCAATACCATTGTCTGATTGTCTGTAATGACCATATTGAAATGATTGTAATATTCATTGATTGTATTGATGCACCTCGTGACCCATGTGTAAAAGTGGAACCTGATTGTACTTTTTGTGATAGCGATTTTGAAATGTTTTGTAATGTTCTTTCAGATATTTTATCAATAAAGTATATTTTTCAAAAAAAGAATTCTGGGTTTAAAACTGACAGTTTCTCTGAAAACCAACGTCACCCCTCAGCAACTTTTCTCCTTGTTTTTCCCTAACATGGGAGCATCAGCAGATTGCAGTGAGGTGACATTAAATTCATCCCATCCAAAAAAACTGCACCCGGCATCCCTGAGATTGAAGTTAGAATGTCCCGTTTGATCAAATGCACTCCCACTGCAAGAACCAATCAATGCCTCCCATATTGTCTTTATTACGCAAAACAACTGGATAGTGGGTGGAAACAACATAGGTAAATCCTTTACCAAAAACAGAAAATGCTGGAAAAACTCAGGTCTAACAACATCTGTGGAGAGAAAAACAGAGTTAACTTTTTGAGTCTGTATGACTCTTCTTCAGAACTCTTCTGAAAGACTTCTTCAGTTAAATCCTTTCTCTGATTGTCTCTCATTTGTTAGTAGCTAAGGTGTCAGCTGTAGCACTCTCTCCTTTGTGTCAGATGGCTGTGTATTCAAAGATAGGGGAATTATTTCTGGTGCCATGGCCAATATTCATCCCTCTATCAACGTCACTAAAAACAGATTATGTGATCCTTATTACATCACTGTTTGTGGGATCATTCTGTGCATACATTGGCAGCCATATTTCTTACAACTCAACAGCGACTACACTTCAAACGTATTTCATTAACTGTAAAGTGCCTTGGGATGTTAGAGGTCATGAAAGGTGCTATATAAATGCAAGTGTCTCATTCTTTAGTATTTAAACTTCGTTTACTCAGGCCAGCAATATATAATTTAGCCACACGTTTTCCCAGTTAGCTTCAGGAATACACTGAGCTTCAATAGTGGATCTATTCATCAGATTA
Source organism: Cetorhinus maximus (assembly GCF_964194155.1). Classification (NCBI taxonomy): domain Eukaryota; kingdom Metazoa; phylum Chordata; class Chondrichthyes; order Lamniformes; family Cetorhinidae; genus Cetorhinus; species Cetorhinus maximus. Next base: position 45,451,674 of record NC_135902.1, on the reverse strand, counting down.
AGAATTTCCATCTGAATTATGAATCTATTTTTCTGTTTTTCAGTGTTGACGAACTGTATTTTCATTCCTGGCATGTTTTGTGTTGTACAAATTAAGGTGTGGTTTGTTAAATAAATAATAGGAAGACTTGTATTTATAAAGGGCTGTGCACAACCTCAGGAGACAGCAAAGCACTTTACATTCAATAAAGTGCTATTGAAGTGTAATCATTATTGTAATTTAAGAAAAACAATAGCCAATTTGCAAACAGCAGGACCCCACAAACAAGCAAAGAGGTAATGACCAGAAAATCTGTTTTTAGTCATATTGTTTGAGGGATTAATATCTTATACATGTTTGACTATTTTGCCCACCTAAACTAAGCTCTGACCAAATGTTAGTTAGTTGTTAGTTGGTTTGTTATTTTGAAGCTCTTGTGTCTAGTGGTACATGAGGGAATATTTAACTTTGATTCAGGTATCTTCTTCCCCTAAAGCAACAGATTGTGATTCCCCACAGTTGATGTTTATTGTTTCAAATCTCTAACAGATCCGCCTTATCTCTGTGTTATTTTCACACTGAAAGTTATTTTTAAAATGGGCAAGTCAGCCTGACTCACAACTCCCCGCCAGGATAAAAAAACCCTTTAATAAATAAAAATAGATGATGCCGGAAAAACTCAGCAGGTCTGGCAGCATCTTAGAGAGAGAAACAGAGTTAACGTTTCAGGTCTGTATGACTCTTCTTCAGAGCCTACAGACTTGAAAAGTTAACTCTGCTTCTCTCTCCACAGATGCTACCAGAACTGCTGAGTTTTTCCAGCATTTTCTTGTTTTTATTTCAGATTTCCAGCATCTGCAGTATTTTGCTTTTATTTTAGTGAAAAACCCCTTTAGTCTGTTGGCTAACTTTTTGACTGGTCTGCCTTTGGTGGCTCCACCAGGAGTCACACTCGCACTGGCATAGCTCAGGGTCACGGGAACACATCAACCTTCTCAGCACGTTAAGGAGTTTCCCTCGGGAAGACCTGATGGAATAGCTTGAGCTGAAACTGAAACTAACTTCTCCCAGCATCAATTACTTTTAACTGCTGGCCCTTTGGATTTACTTAGAAAGGAAGCTAATGATTTTGAACTGTACAGAGTTGAGCCTATGCTTGATCTCTGAAAATAAAAGTCCATTACAGCTTTTGGAACACGTATGTAAACATTGTTTCCTTACGTGGTATATACATGAGCGCAGCACATATTATGCTGATTTTTCTGATGGGAGCTCCTTGATCAGCCCTCTAGATGTAAATTGCTCCTTCCCTGACTCATTCCTCAGGGCAATGCCTTGACCAATCAGGGTCAAGCTGCCTGGTTTAAATTTCGAACAATGCTTAGCAGTTAACTGTCAGTCACCATCATCTCTACCAATCAGAGCCCACTTGCCAACCAATCAGCACTCTTCTCATGCAGTATAAATTGTTGTTTTCCCCTTATATTGGTATTCTGGCGACATGTCCAGCTGAGTGCAAGATGAAAAGCATCAACATGTCTCTTTTTTCAGCCATACTCTCTGTACTACCAAACGAAGGGCAGAATTTTCCGTGCCTGTTGGCGGCGGGCATGTTTGGTGGCATGAGCGGACAATATTGCGAGAAGGCCAAAAATTGGTTTTGCGCGTCATGAAACCAATTTGCAATCGTCCGCTCTGCCAGTTGATGTCAAGCCGCGTTTCCCACTGTCGGACGTCGGACACTTCATTGTAATACATCTGCATATCATTAAACCCATCCTGCTGGAATCAGCCCCCCACGCTAGATCATCCCGGCACGTTGGCGTGTTTCACAACTGTACGTAAGCGACATGCACCTGGCAAGCTGCACTTCGTTTGAGACTTTGAGGTTTGTTTGCCTACCTTGCTTCGGATGGCACTCACGGTTATCAGCGCCAGGCTTTGCGGACAGCAACACATCACCTACCAGACCAGCCGTAAGGCGGGGGTGGCTTCTCAACGGCTGCAGGGCCAAATGAGAGCCCACCCACCATTGAAATGGGGAGTTCCCGGGAATGCATGATTAATGAGGCCGAATTGGGATGATATGCTGTGAAAATCCACCATTGTGGTTGGCGGATAAAACGTTCTTTTCCCCGCTGCCACCGCATTTAGTGCAAACCTGGGACAACTCGGCCTGATGATTTAAAGTTTTGAAACTTTTTACTGTAACAAACAAACTAAAAGCAACATTGACTAAATACTTTTTTTTGTAGGTAACGTATACTTTATACAATAGAGCAGAACTTTCCCTTTTTACTTTTAATACAACCGAAAACCCCACTCCACTGTTATACGTTACACTGTCCCTTACGTAGTCATTCAATGCTCCTAGAACAGGTCCAAAGTGATTTTTAGTTCCTAAGGTTTTATTCCCATCTTTTCCTTTCCCAGCCTGGCAACTTTTAACCCCAGAACTGTCTTTCATGACGAGGGTTTTCCTGCAGATTCTCCCTCTAGCTCAAGCTAGGCAAATCTTCCAGCCTTGTTTTAAATCCTTACAAATTTGGTCTTTTCAATCTGAACATGAGCTCCCAGCCACATTCCTGAGTGATGAACCATGGAGATTTGCCGCCTTTATCTGCTCCCTCTCTCTCTCCCCTAGATCCTGGCAGATTCACCTGCCTGTGAAATTCACGGATATCTTTTAGGAGAACCTTGAAATCTGATCCTGCTATGGCTTCCTCTGCATACTTCCCCTCCCAAAGGCCATCTCCATGGCAATGTGTATTACATGGGCCTTGTATCCAGGTAGAAATGTTGATTAGCTATACTTTAGACCCCGAATTCCATTCTATCTTGGAACTAAATAGCCAGTTTAAAGCATAACCATTTATAACCCAACATTCTCATCACCTCACTGGGACTTGAAGATGGGGTTGGATTTTAAAGCCTTGAATGGGTGAGTTTTCAGCGGGAGGGCACATAAAATATGATGGGTAGCTTAGCCCACTGCCTTTGCACTCACCCGTAACCGGTCCTAAAAAAATGGTAGGTGGCCGGGTGCCTAAATCCGCAGCTTGCCCGCCATTTAAAAAAAAAATTAGTGGGCAATTGAATTTGTTAACAAGCCAACTGACCCGAATGTTACACTGTACATGCCACCATATGGGCAGGTGGGAAAGAGTTAGAACTCCATTTTTTAAACACAACTGGTTAAAAGGTGGGAAAGGAGGGGTGGGTATGTCATTCAGAGGGTACCCTGTGCACATTGGGGACACCCCCTCCCCAAAATGATACCCCCATTTTGTGCCTCTGCGATTGCCCACCAAAACTTGTCCCCCCAACACCACCCACTTTGCATCCCCCTCTCCCTAGGGTGCCTGGTCCTTTTCTGCCCTAAAATCCCAGGACTTTGCCCAGGATGCATTGCTCTTCATCCTGGGGCCTGCTTTCAGTCCCAGCAGCTCCCGCTACTGAGTTCTGGTGCTGCTGGGACTGATAGAGCTGCTGCCAAACAGGTTGGCTGGCAGCTCTCGAGGGTGAGATATCCTCTCACTGGGGGGGGGGGGGCAGAAGTCCCACTCTCTGCTCGTTTAGGCCACCCCAGCATGTTATTGTTGCCAGGCGGCCCTTTTGTTAAGTTGGTCGGTAATGGGGTGGGCGGGTGGGGGTAGGCAAACAATGCTTTCCGTCATAAAATTCAGCTCTAACATTCTGTCCACTGTCATCACATCTGCTCAGGTCATTGTGTACAGATGTGAATATCTTACACCTTCTTCCCAGTAAAACAATCTGCCCCCCTGGCCCCCCCAACCCTTAATCTTGAACAATCAAACCACTCAGGTTTGCTGTTAGCAGAATCCAGAACTGGTCACGTGATCCCCTTCATTCCTTCATTTTACCTCATATTAAAATACACTCCCAAAACTTGACAAGTGTTCAGTTTAGTCATGATCGATGAAGACCATTAGGTAGATACCATTTAAGGCTGCGACCTGTCTTTGTGGCTTGGGGAAAGGATGAATCTACGATTTGCGAGAATCTTGTTTCTATAAATATAGCACAGTATCTATTTGTGAAACAGATTTGAGGAAATGTGAAGATTGTCGGCATTTCTAAGTTGGTCAGAGGCTTGGGATATGGAAATGGGAGTATGCAAACATACTGTGCACAGCTTCACTCACCCTTGTCTATCCAATAGCAGAGCACTGCTGGCTCAGGAGCCACCACACAAATAAAGCAGGTACTCACTTCTGGGAAGCCATGAGGATTATTTCTGGGATATTGAGATCAACACAGTTTGGGTGGCTTCCTGTGCTAGCAACACATTAAACCTCCTGATGTCTGCAGGGAAAACATCCTCCTCAAAGACTGCCATTGGCTGACAGCTAACAAAAGCACTTCCTTTGACACAGGACCTCAAAAAAAAAACCACACACAAACTTGTCTCAAATCCTGTAGTTCCTTCTGGAATACACTCCATACCTACAAACTGACGACAGCTCCAACTTCTGATTGTACCCCCCTGGTTGACATGCAAACATCACCGACTGCAACCTGGTAACTGATCCTAGTGGTGAAGCCCCAGGTGTCAACCTTCCATGGAAAATCTGGATAACCCTCAACCACTAGAGGACTGGCCAGGGAAGATGTGTCACTTCCTCAAATGGAACATGAAGAACAGCTCAAATTGTAACTCTGGTCATCCAAACCAGACCATCTCCCACGTACTGAGCATCTGCCCTGAGGGATCCATTCCTGGTGGCATCACAACCATTCACTGTGTGTCAGCTTAAGCTGTTGAATGGACTGTTAACCTCAACATCAGACTATAACTGCTTCCCCATGCACACAAATAAAAAATAATGGCTTGGGATAAACCAAAGCATCGTCACTGGAGGAAGAGTCAGGAATTTTCCCACAGTTTACTAAACCTTAAAATTTATGGCCTGAGAAAGGCAGAACACATTCTTATGCAAATCACAGAACCATGGATATAGCACAGAAGGAGCTCTTTCAAAGGACAATTTAACTCATCCCACTATCCTGATCTTTCCTCAAATCCTTGCAATTTTTTTTCTCTTTTAAGTGTTTATGGAATTTGCTTTTGAATGTTATTATTGAATCTTTATTCAGCCTACTCTCAGACAGTGGATTCCAAATCCTAATCACCCTTTGTATAAAAAAAAGAGGTTTTCCTCATTTTGCCAATCACCTTATATCTGTATCCTCTGGTTATCGACTCTCCCAGCTATTGAAACTGTTTCTCTTTATTTACCTTACCCAAACCTTCGTGATTTTGAACATTTTTATCAAATTTCCTCTTGGCCTTGTCCAAAGAAAACAATCCCAGATTTCCGAATCTGCCCAAATAACTGAATGTCATTGTCCCTGGAGCTATTCCAGTAAATCTCTTTTTCATGTTCTACCAAAAGTGTGGTGTCCATGCAGAATTGGACACAATACTCCAGCTGGGACTAAACTAATGCTTTATTATGCATCAAGAGTGTAAAATGTGGCTTTCCAATTGATCTGTGAGTAACCCTCAGGGGAGATTTTTAAGTTGGGCCTAAAACAGGTGTGATATTGGTAATGTGCCTGCAGGGTCTCAGGCTCCAGTTTGCAAGGCCTGGATCATTTTCAAGTTTGGGCCTTAATTAAATTTTACCAGTGGGTTGTGGGTGCCAGTGGGGGCTCTTACCAGCTTAGTGTAGTGGAAAATTGCCCAACATCTGAACAAAGCCAGTCAGTAGGTAGGGCCTGTTTGAGGGAAAGTAGTTTTAGAAGAGGGTGTTAAGCAGCAAGCCTCTAGATTTGTGTGTGGCCAGGAGCAACATGAACATTCCTCCCTGAACCCAACAAGAATCCTTCAAAGAAGCAAAATATTAACTTTTATGTGTGATTCCCAACAATTCCTTTAAGGATCATTGGTTAGGCCACACAATGCCTGTGACTAGCACGCACTTTTGAGAGCTTCACCCATTTCTCCGTGAAAATTGCAATTGGCTCTTACACTGGGGATAGGATCCCAACTTGCATATTTAAACAACGTTGCAGCTGGTCAAGAAGGCATGATCTTTGGTTGGCCATTTAAAGGCCTGGCAATCAGACTAGCCTCTGCCGGTCCACCCATTGTTCAAGAGAGGAATGGACAGACATCAGTTGAAAATCCACTCCATATTTAGAGTGGCGCAGAAGTACACAAGTTCAATCCCCAGCTTGCCCCAGTCAGGCAGTGAGATGGGACTGTGTCAAAGAACTGAACACCCATAATGAACACCATAAATATCAAAGAGTTGTTTGGTTTGAATGATTGATGGACACTCACACTTACACCTGAACAATCTCCACTTCACTGAGGCACCAAAGGGCAACCAGCGCCTGTGCCTCAGGACAGGAGCTAAATTGAGGGGAGCGGGGACAGGTGGAAGAGAATATAGTAAAAAACCCTCTGACATCATAATTTAATTTGTCCAAAAATGTCCAGGGAATCGCATCCCTTGTTAGTGATTTTCTGGGTAGTAAGCAACTCCTAGGAGGGGAGCTGGGAAGTTTTAGATGCATTTTATTATTAGTAATGGTTGTTTCTTTTAAGTCACACCATGATTATCTAAAATCTAACTTATGGTTCACAAGTACCCAGTTGAATCGGTGTCCTTTCATATCAGAGTGGTAAGCAGAAACTGTTTAATTTTAGTACTTACTCCACGTAAACAGCGTTTTCCATTCGCCCCCTTCTCTGATTACTGTTCACTGCAAATAGTCATTACAGAAAACTTCCACCTCAACCCACCTCATCCTGTGCAGGTCACATGATTGTTACTTTTATCACTCTACTAGGAAAGCTAAAGAGTTGGAACTGACAGCTTGCTGGAAGCAGAGGACAAAATCATTTCTTTGTTACCCTTTTAGCAGACTGGACCCACTCCTACTGAGAAATCGAACACTTTGACTATAACCTCTTTTTGTTTTGAGGATTGTAGATGATCTCAAAGATGAAATACCTTGCTTTTAAAATCTAAAAAAACACAGTTGTGCTCATCAAGTTAAGTAATGTTGATGTTTTAATACAATTCTTCCTTTTCAGGTGCCCCTTTTTTGATCAGTGTTAGTTTAGCACTGATGCTTCAAAGGGTTGTACTTTGAGGACAGGCTACATGGACTAGGCTTGAGTTCTCTAGACTAGAGAAGATTAAGGGGCGATCTAATTGAGGTGTTTAAAATGATAATAATAGTTTTGATAGCTAGAGAGAAACTAATTTCACTGGGTGGTATTTAATGTAGGTGACGGGGGTCTTACGCTCTGGCTGGACAGCAGTGAACCTTTCCTGGAATCAAGGTCCCTGGGGGTGGAAGTCCCACCTACTGAGAGCTACCTGCTAATCAATGGAAATTTTCATCTCAACAGATAGGACTGAGTTTGAACCCAAGCTCCCCAGAAATAATGCTAGTAACTGAGTTATTACACCACCTAAAATGCTTTTAAAATTATCATTGCTGATGACCCAGCCATGCACGAGGGTTTCTAAGAATAATGTGAAGCAAATCAAATTCTGTTGAAATGCGACGGGCACATTCCAACTTCATGTAAGACAGGAAATTAATAAGATTTTCTGGTTCATTTTCTTAGTACAAAATGCTTAAATGGATCCAAGTCTGTGGAGTATCGGTGTAGCACTCAATTGAGCAAGTCAGCACATGCGATACTGTGTAAGACATTAAAACGGCCTTAGTGATTTCTTGTGTTTTTAGTGTTTCCAGGTTTCTGCTACACTTTACATTCTGCACTTCCTACCCTTCAGTGGAAAGTCCCCAGGATTTATTTTATTTAAAAATCAGCAATGACTTTCCCTGTTGGTTATTACCCAATGCCTTGAGGGCTCTTGATTCTTCCTAAATAGTTTTGCTTTTTTTCTCTCCCTATTTGTTCTAGCCTCATCTTGCCTCATCTAATTAACGTCTCCAATAAATAATCTTTCTGGATTTCCGCCTCTCCGTTTTCAACCCATTGTCTCTCCCTTCTGCCCTTACTGTTTCTTTTTTTCATTTTGTCTATTGTTGCATCTGGTTCTTGATTTTCTGTTGTTCAGAGCTTGTCTCTCTAAGTGACAATTGGTATGTGAATGATCTTCCGGGTGGCGATGGTTCCCAGCATGCTTTTCAACTCTGTTACCAAGATGGTGTTGTCCAATTAAACACAGGCTAAACCAACGTTATAGTTGCATGAAGATCCCATCTTGACCACCTCTGAAGTTCTTTAGCACCTATAGTAGTTCTGGAAAATCATCCACGATATATATAGAACAAAAGGAAACACAATGGGTGGAATCATCCCAGACTTGCACTAAGTGCGATAGCGGGCGGGGAAAAAGGTGTTTTACTCACTGGCCACAATGGCGAGTTTTCATGCTGTATCGTCCCAATCCCACTTCATTAAACATGCATTCCCGGGAAACACGCTGTTTCACTGGTGGGCAGCTTCCAATTCGCCTGCCATGCTGTCACCTCGCTGCTTCCTCACACTGAGCACCATATTCTGCCGCACAGAAGGCATGGCCCCAAGAGGCAAAATGACTGCAGCCCCCCTAAGATGGTACTGGTGAAGTATGTCTTCAGCTCCCCTGTCCTTTCCCCTTCCCCAGACACTCACGTCCTTTCCCCCATCACTGTTGACACCCTGGAATCATGTTCCACCTCCCCACCAACACCTACCAACCAGAACCCTTTTCTTTCCGGGATGTCCAGGTGAACCTGCACATTCCCTACCTTCCTGAGAATCCCACCCCCATCCACATTGACCCCCCCGACCTCTTCCCTCCCACCCCCAGGGTCTGTGTCTGCCTCTGAGACCCCACCAACCACCCTTGCCGTCCCTTCCACCATTACCGTTACACCCTCACTCTCCCACCCTACCGGTTCACTCTGCCCTCTCTCATTCTGACCATTTGCTCCTGCCACGCTCACTCCCAGTTCGCTCCCCAGGAGGCAGTCATCGACTCCCCACTTTACTTCTTCCTCCACCCTTGCTCCTTCCTCCACCCTTACTCCTTCCTCCCCCTGGACTCCTCCCCCCCGGACTGCCCCCCCCCCCCCCCCCCCCAGATCAGATTGCTCCTCCCCATGGACTTCTTCCATGCTGCGAGCTCCTTCCTCCACCTGAAGTCCTTCCCCCCTCCGGACTCCTTCCCTTACACCTTCCTTCCCCTTATACCTACTCCCTCAGTTGCCATATTTTCCACCATTACATACTCCTCCCCCATACTCCCCCCCTCCCAACCTCACCCCCGCCACCCCCCACCTGCCCGGTACACTTTCCTCTCCCACTCACAGATGGACCTTCCTTTCCAGCCTCTCAATGATCATCTGTAGCAGCCCCTCAACAGGGACCTTCCATCTTCCGTAAGCCATGTCCATATAAATCCATCCAGCAAGTGCTGCACGTGTTCCTCCAGGGTCTGGCTGTTGTTGGGCTCCAGCATCTTCAGCTCCTTGGATGTCCGCAATGTGAGCAAGGCCCTGACGGTAAGTCCCGACTTCTGCACGCCACACTTGTCAATAGGTGTTATGCACCGGCATGTTTTCCCACCGACATAGATGGTAAATTTGACATGGAGAGATGATTCCGGCGAGCAGGGTTTAAAATGATGTGCAGATGTATTAAAATGTAGTTCCCAACGTCCAACGCTGGGAAAGGCTGCCCGCCATTGATGGGCAGAGCGGACGATCGCAAACTCATTTCACGACAGCATGAAACTGATTTTTGGCCTTCCCGCCATATTGTCCGCTCACACCCCCCATGACCCCCAACGCCAACAGGCACATAAAATTCCTCCCAATGTATTTTGGCTTTGTAGCCAAAATAAGAGAAGGAAAATTAGGCAAAAAAACTGATCAAGCATATAGGACCTGCAAAGTACGGCCTCAGCAAGAGCCCAAAGGACATACTGTTCTCTCACTGACACAAAATGATGAGGTGCACCTCTACCTTACAGTCAATGTGATAGAAATTCAAGTACACAAGGGGTGCTAGGTTCATCTGCTGCATTTGAATAGTGAGACTCAAGGTGACCTTGATTTAGAGTATGAAGTGCAAAGAGCCTATTTGATGGAATCAGGCTTCCTGCAGGACACACTGGGGTCTTTGTAGGACACCTATGTGGTTAAGTTGATAGCCCCTTGTCGTTACAATTAAAAATGGTGACCAGTTATGGAGGAGTTGAAGAAATAATTACTTTTCTTCTCACTGTTGCAAGATGCATCAACATTATCTCTGCTGCTATATTCGTTGATCGTTCTGGCCCTCTTACGAAAGCATAAACTGTTTTCGCTGAAACGGCTCATAGGGTTTCTCCGGCACCTTGGCCAACATTCCACACACAGCATCAGGTTTGCAATTGGCTGGCAGAAGCCTCCCCACAGAAGGCAATGCATCTCAGAGCCTCTCCTCTTGAGGAAAGGCCAATGTTCTTAGAATAGTGATTGGTAAATATAAGCTGAGCAGGAGGACTCAGGCTATCACTTAGCTGTGGGATACCCATAGAACACTCGGTGCAATGCACTGGCTCCAAGCCATCCAGATAGCACAGAAGACCAAAATAAGTTGTTTGATTTGGATAGGTTGTTGCTGGACTGATATTTTTAGCTGTAACTCGAGTTTTATTACGCTCTACATCTAATACTGTGACTATTCATTTCTTAGTATCTTTAAAGATTTCTTTTAAGATTAATTTTGGTGAATACTATGAAGTGTAACCTTTTTCAATCTTTTTGGCCACACATCAGCTTCAAACATTCACATGTCAGGTAATAAATGAGTTGGATGTGAGATAAAAGCTTTTCTACTCTTCCACAACAGTCTGAGAAGAACACATCTTATTGAAGCAGTGTGACATTTCTACATTGGCAACGTCCACATTGCAATTCTTTATTATTCTGTTGATTTAAGGATCTGATCCTGCACTCAGGACCAGTATTTTCTGCGGTATAAACAGATCTATTTATGCTCTGATAGAAGGGGAAAGAAAATACACCAGTGATATTTCGATAATCCAGAAGAAGCTTCCAAGTCCTGAGAAAGGGTCTTAAGACTTGAATTGGCAACTAACTTCTGATTTTCCACATTTCTTCCTAAACTGCACTTAAATCCCGGTCCCCAGGTGAAATGAATGTGCCACCAGTGGTTTGGGACATAGGGCGGTACCTTGTTGAGAGACCCACGCTGCCTTTCTTTGGGAGGGCCCACCGAACTACAGTGGTGGGCCTTCCCCTGGAATCAAGACCCCAGGGGTGAAAGCCTCACCTACTAAGAGCTGCCAGCACCTGACTGTGCTCAGCAGCAGCACTGGCGAGGCTGCAAAGCACAGGCACAGGAGTCCCTGGATCGCAGGTCACCCCAGGCCACAGGTAAGTAATGTGGTGGGAGCAGTTTTCACAGGGTGGGTCACGGGAAGAGGGATAGAGCGGGGGGTCAGCAGCAAGGGGAAGGGGATGGCTCTCAGCAGCACCCCCATCCCAATGCCGTGTCCTTTGATCAGCCACTGAGTGCCTTCATTTGAGGAGGTGGCAAGTTGGCCACGCGGTTTTACCTGTCATGCACACTGCAAGGTGACAGGCCCGCCTGCAGCTGGGTTAACATCAGCGACGGGATGGGGCCCTTAAGTAGTCATTAATCGGGCACTTAAAGGCTTCAACTGGCAGCTGGGCGGGAAGGCCGACCATAGGCCGACCATAGACCACCAAGAATTTAATTCTGGCGAGATGGGAAGGCGGTGGGGCTCAGGACTCTGCCAGCCGCCTAATTAAATACCCTTCCCATCTCCAAGCTCGCCAACAGAGAAGCACAAGGTTCTGCCCACAGTGTCTTTAATCTATTTGCCAATAGTCCCTGTCCCTCCATTATAGTTCCATGGCTGGATTATTATTACCGTAGATATGCAATACATGCTCAATCAGTAAAACAAGTACTAAAGCCCATTTCGTGGAGAAGCTCTGCTTAAATGTTGTTGCTTGCTGGGCATATCTGATGGGAAGTGAAGCTATGCAGTGTTCAAAGTGTGCAGAAATGTGTGTATAAACAAGGACAGGGAAAGAAATATGAGCTCTGGTTCTTCTCCTGTTTCCAGGCCCCTTTTCCTTTTAACCTTATCCTTGGGGCACCCAAAATTGGGGACCATAGGGCAGAATATCACAGGATGGGGGCGGAAGGCTCAACCCCTGGAAGCTCAGTTGCCGTGGAGCTGACTCACTCCACACCAGTCCGCCCCGCAGCCATAATGTGCTCACGCGGGTTAGATAAGGGCAGTGTGGGACTTCTGCCCCTCACTGGGGAGGAAGTCTTGTCCTCAGGAGTTGCCAGCAGAAGTAGGCCATTCGGCCCATCGAGTCTGCTGTGCCATTCAATGAGATCATGGCTGATCTGATAATCCTCAATTCCACTTTCCTGCCTTTTCCCCTTAACCCTCGATTCCCTTACTGATTAAAAATCTGTCTATCTCAGCCTTGAATATACTTAACAACCCAGCCTCTACAGCCCTCTGCTGTAAAGAATTCCACAGATTCGCTACCCTCTGAGAGAAGAAATTCCTCCTCATCTCTGTCTTAAATAGGTGACTCCTTACTCTGAGATTATGCCCTCTGGCCCTAGACTCTCCCACAAGGGAAAACAACCTCTCAGTATTTACCCTGTCAAGCCCCCTAAGAATCTTATATGTTTCAATAAGGTCGCCTCTCATTCTTCTAAACTCCAATGAGTACAGGCCCAACCTACTCAACCTCTCCTCATACGAAAATCCCTCCATACCCGGGATCATCCTAGGTGACCACGTGAGAGAGGGGGTGCCACTGCCCAAGCCCAGGCCCACTAAACGCATGGGCCCAGGTGATTAGCACCTCCCTGTCCTGTGCCCTGTGTATAAAGAAGGGGTGGCTCAAATCACCTGACTGGTTTGCTGTGGGTAGACTTTGCTTTTAATTTGGGTGTGGCTAAATCATTCCCAGAAACATAATTATATTCTTTTCTATGAAGGTAATAGGAATATTAAGCCATAAAGACATTACTGCAAGCACACGTCCAACTGTAGTTACGGAACTGTAATGCTTTGACAAACTCAGGTTAACTTAAGGACATGAAAGATTAACTCACGTTAATTTTGATGGTCATGTATATGAAACCAAAGATTTATGAAAAAGTTTGTATTTGTTCATGTTCTTTTCAATCAGCGCAAAGTCGGTCAGAAGATTTTAAAGACAACAGCAACCACAAAAACAAAAGCTTAGGAATCTCCAAGTATACACAGGGTCGCACTGGACTCCAGTGGCTAACATCATTGCAGTTTATCAGTGTGGAGGCAGTCCTGTGGCTCAGTATGTCGTGCCCCTACCTCTAAGCCAGCAATTCTGTGTTCAATTCCCACTCCAGGACTTGTCAGCTACAGAAGAGGAGTGTTCATAATGTAACTTAGCAGGTTAACAATCAGCCTCTTAATCCAGTCTCCAAAGGAAGGAGAAAAAAATTGTATATGAATAAATGAAGCAAAGAAATCAGCAATATAAGGATGAAAACAGGTTGTTTGACCTGTGTCAGTGTTTACCTTCCACGTGAGTGAATAGTTCTAACTATCTCTATCCCGCACTGTTTCTATATCCACCTATCCAATCTAATCTTGAATGTTGACTTTGTTTTTCCTGGCTGAAGTTAAGTGACCCTGCTTCTCTTTCTCATCACCATGAAGAACTATTTGCCATTAGGCCCTCCATTGTGGTGTCACAACTGTGTATCAGTAGAGTGACATGACCACCTCCTCCTGCTTTTCCGTGTTCGCTGTCACCCGAAGTTGGATTTTCTTTATTAGATTGAAATTAGTTTTCAGCAGTTGGTGGCAGACTGCTGTCCTACCCAAAGGCTGGATGGGTGGGTATGGTGCCAGAGCAGGTGCCTACTCTGGGCTTTCTCCTTCTGGCAATGAGAGTGGGATGACTTCATTGAACAAGCTGGTATTATGGAGCAGTATGTTGGCTTTGGAGGATGTCACCCACTCAGATTACATTAAATAAGCAAACCGATGGCCTTTGAAATGACCATCTGTACCTCACAGACAAGTCAAGGACTTCTTCGTTTATCCCTTTCAACTTTTATTTGGACTCTTAACTTTCTTTTCTGATCTGTATGAATCTGTGTTGCGTCTTTTATTATTTTTCCTCGGGTTTTAGTGACTAATAAACTTACTCTTTTTCTTCGACTCAAGAAAACCTGGTTTGATTGGCGCCTTTTAAAAAGTAAATACATTAGGACTGGAAAAGGTATTCACGGAGGGAAGGAGTTTTAAACAAAACTTTGTTCCGACCAGCCAAAGGGGGTTTCAAAAAGAGGGAACCAGCTCATTCCTCCTCACCCAGTCGTAAAAAGACGATTAATACAAATTAACCAAGGTGTGTCCTGTAGAAATTATGGGGAATAGTTATCTGCAGTGTGGGATGGTTTTGATATGAATAATTATTAATTTAAAAGTGACATGAATAAGAGGAACCCTGCAGCAACTACATTCTGTGATAGGTTGGCTCATGTACTCATTAAAAGACCTGGAACCACCTTGTTGCCCTGCCACTCTAGTTACAGACTGCCTGCCAGGAGAGAGATAGCAGCCCTTGATGAAAAGTAAAATCAGGCTGCACCCTAGCCTTGATGCTTATAGTTATGACTATGTACAAGATAACTTCGATAACCTTAATATTAGGGAGGGACCTAATGATTAATATTATTTCCAAATACAAAATGGAATTAAACCAAATACTCCAAAAGAGCCAAGAATTCTAATCACCAAAGTCTCCGAGCTTTTACAAAAACAAAAATACCCGGAAGAACTCAGCGTGTCTGGCAGCATCTGCGGAAAAATGCAGTCAGACCTGCTGAGATTTTCCAGGTATTTTTGTTTTTGTTTTGGATTTCCAGCATCCGCAGTTTTTTTGCTTTTATCTCCAAGGTTTTACTTCAGGGGGTTTAACTACTTTGAGTCCAAGCAAAAACCACGACACTTGAGATCCTGAGTAAAAGGGTTTTGTGTGAATCCAACAACTGAGCCATAGTTCATACACCAGAGTTCTGCATATTGGCAATTTAACACTTCTATTTAATTGGACTGTTTAGGATTAAGGAACTTTTAACAGCCTCCAGAACACTGCAGCTATCGAATTGCATAAATTCTGTGGAATTCTTCACAGGTGCATGCTTTCTATAGATTCAGTTGAAATCTGAGTTTTGAGGGGGTTTTTTTAATCAAACTGTTTCTGATTTTTTTTTCAATTCACCTAGTTCAGTTTTTACATTGCTCTGCCCTGCTTAAAACAATTACCAGTTGTTTTATATTAGCATAATGCCACTTTATGCTATTGCCTTCCATAAACTATAGTGCCAATGGAGAATGATTTAACATAAATTGAACTGCTTGTGTTCCTACTTGGTGAAATCACACCTTTGCCTGGGTGAACAAGTTAGATCATTGATAAAAGATAGAGAGACCTTGACATTATATAGAGACTTGCCACCCTGAAATGTCTTAAAGTGCATCATGCAATAAATTACTTTTGAACTCCAGCTTTGTTGGTGTAAGCATGGCAACCATTCTGCATAATCTATAATAACTATCAACTTGTGAGATTGGCTGAGGGAGGAAAGCTCAATCCCTGAAGTGGAAGCCGATTCTGGTGTGAAACTTGCACAATAAATGGCATCTACCACCGAGTCAAACCTACAATATATTGTATATCAGGTTCACCTTGATTTTAACGTTATCTGTGGGCCATTTTTTTAACTCGCTCAGACCTGCCTTCATCACTGAATAGCGTCAATGTTCGTTTGAATTGTTGAAATAAAAATTCCACGGACATGTAGCTGGCACTAAGTGCGGGAATGAAACTGTCATCCTTATAATTGTTTCTGAAACAATAGGCAGCACTAGGGAAATTTAAGTTGGAAACATTCCTTGGGTTTTTAAAAATGTTTCCAAGACAATGTTACATCAGCAGAAACCAGGTGAGGGGAAATTTGAACAGTACATGTTTCGTAATGTAAATGTTAAAAAAAAAAGGGAAATCCCAGGCTAAGCTTCAAAGATCAAGATGACTTTTGAACAATCATGAAAAGGGAAGAGTTCCATCGAAAACTTTAAGCCAGAAATGATGCAGCATTTGATGACACAGCGATCTGAAATTCACTGCCTGAAAACGTGATGGAAACAGCCCCAATAGTAACTTTCTAAAGGAAGTTGGATAAAAACATGAAAATTGTACAGTGGTGCAGACATAGGGTGGAACCTTCCCAGTTCCGTGGGGACGGGCGTTGAAGGTGGGACTGGGAGGAAATTCATAAAACTTGGCATCGGGTCAGTAATCTGACATGTTCCCTCTTCCAGCTACTCTTGCTGGAGAAGGCTCATCACCAGCAAAGACTACCTGCTCAGCATTGGCGAGTAGCCAATTTGTATATTGTAATGCCCACTTGCGGGCTGATTGGGGACGCTACGGGATCTTCTGGGCAGCAAATCAGACCCCCCCCCGCTGAGGGCCAGGCCTGGCAAGTACCTGGAGATGGCTTTCCAACAGCTGACGGAGGAGCCTGTAAGGCCTCCTATGATCCCCACCCCGACCCCCAACCAGAACCGTAACCATAAGTGGGACAGGGCTTTGGCTGCTGGCCATTCTGTGGCAAGATTTCCCCTCCACAGGGGTGGCCTGGCAGCTGAGACCATCGTTTATTTTATTAAAGCCAATTCCCCTTCAGAGGGTGCCTCAAGATGCAGGCAGCCTTGCCGTCCCCACCTCAGGCGGTGGGGCTACAGTTCTTCCAGAACAGCAGATGCTCTGAGTGGACCTGGGGTGCCAGGAACCCACCCGTGTCCTTAATTGGATAGTGGAACCAGAGCCACTTCTTAATTGGCCACCTCCAGGAAGATCTCCCGGTGGGCATGGCGACAGCCAATTTGAGGTCGATACCTGGAAATGATCCCACCCCTTGATTATTTTTAAATGGCATAAGATTCTTCCCCTAGCATCTAATATTTGAACTGGCTTGTTCTCACTGTACAAGCTCTGCTGGTCCTTGGGTGAGTGCTGCTTAGTAGAAGAACAAATTGTGGGCTCCACTGGGTAAATATACTTACACAGCAGGAAGGTCCATGTAGCTAGATCCATGCTTTGTTAGGTAATCTCAGCCAAGACACTGGGGGGGATAAGCAGACAGAACAACTGACTGTCCACTCCTGATGGATAGTACATGCCTAGCCTTTAGATGAGCATTTGATTGGAATTTGCGATATCTCAGCAAGGAAGTTATAAATCTCTGAATGGGTCCCAGCTGGAGTGTTTTGTCCAATTCTGAACACCACACCATAGAAAGGCTGTCAAGGAATGAAAAGATGCAGAGAAGAGTTATCAGAATGATACCAGGGATGATAGAGTTCAGCTGTAGAAAGAAACTAGAGAAGCTGGGATTGTTCTCATTAGAGCAGAGAAAATTAAGGGGAGATTTAGTAGAAAATTATGAGGAGTTATGATGGAGTAAATAAGAAGAAATGGTTTGCACTGTATTATAATCAGAGATCACAGATTTATGATAATTGCCAAAAGAACCATAGTGTAGGGGAGGAGGAATTTTTTTATGCAATATCTGGAATGCATTGCCTGAAATGGGATGGAAGCAAATTCATTAGAAACTTTGAAACGTTAAATGGATATATACTTGGAAAGAAAAAAAAAACTACACGGCTATGGGATAAGAATGGACGAGTGAGACGAATTGGATAGCTCTTTGAAAGAGTTGGCACAGACACAATTAACCAAATGATCACTTCTGTGCTGTAAGATTCTATGATGTTGAGTATCTTGTCAACACTTGGGTAAGGCACAACAGGACTGCTGGAACATTTGGCGCACCATATTTAGAAGAGAAAGAAGGGAGAAGCAGAGAAAAAAATAGATCATTGTGTAGGTGGAGAATGGAATTAGTTCTGTCTGGTCCAAGTGCACTTTCTAAGACCCATTCACACATTGATGAATATTAACAAACTGATGATCTGCACCGACATCCCCCACATTCTCTCCATCTCTGCCCTTCCCTTTCTGCTGATGAGGGAAGTGTGCTAACAATGACGAAATATATGTTCATGTAAAAAAATCTAAACAGCACAACAAAGCAATGATAGGTGCATATATGGTTCG
Organism: Cetorhinus maximus; assembly: GCF_964194155.1. Taxonomy (NCBI): domain Eukaryota; kingdom Metazoa; phylum Chordata; class Chondrichthyes; order Lamniformes; family Cetorhinidae; genus Cetorhinus; species Cetorhinus maximus. The sequence continues at coordinate 45,433,503 of NC_135902.1, read as the reverse complement.
TTTATTTGTCATCAGACTGCCTTTAGTACAAACCAACAAAAGAGATAATTGCTCAATTTTACAGGACCATTTAGCTCTACTTTAGAGTTGTTTGAATTGCTTTGTGTTGTTTTGGTTCATAGACTCTGTGGGCAGAATCATACCAGATTTCCACTAAGTGCGGTAGCGGGCGGGTAAAATGACGTTTTACCCGTTGGCCGCAATGGCAGCTCCTCACGCCGCGTCATCCCAAACCCGCCACATTAATCATGCAATCCCAGGAAACACACCATTTCATGGCGGGCGGGCTCTTGTTCTCCCGCCATGCCATCACCTCGCCGCTTCATCACACCAGCCAGGCACCATATTTAAAGTGCAGCCGTGCACACACATCTCAGTGCTTCCAGCCCATGACTGTTGCAAAGTTGACATGGTCCTGAAAGGCAAAAAGACTGCAGCCCCCAGGTTCAATGACGCGTCCCTCGAGCACCTTTTGGACGCAGTGGAGGCTCCCTGTGATGTCCTCTATCACCTCTGGCTGCAGGATGGACAGCAACATCACCAATCCAGCTTGGGAAACTGTGGCAGCGGTGGTCAGTGCCAATGCCCTTCAAATGAGGACAGCCACCCAGTGCCACAAGAGGATGAATGGTCTCCCCTATTCCACCATGGTAAGTCACTCTTCTCATCACTCATCAACTAACACACACACAAACCCATCACACATCCCACAGGGCCCTCACTCACTGCCAGTTCAAGGGACATCACCATTCACACTCTCACACACACCTTCATTGTCCTCATCCTGTCCATGGGACCACTCACCACCCACACATGTCAGACATACTTCTCATCTGGCCTGGCTGTTGTCCTGCTTACACTCTCTCCACCTCTATTCATGCAGGACAAGCTGGCACACAACAACAGGGAGAGGTTGCTTACTGGTGGAGGAATGCTTGAAATCAAGGTCTTCACGGACTTTGGAAACTGGCTGGCTGGCGATGACCGGGACCGTTCCTGTGCTGTTGGTGAGGTCGGCGCTGCTCTACCAAGAGAGGACCCAGTAAATGCAATCTACCAAACAACCATGCCGTGAGTGATGTGTCCTGTTTACAGGCCACTGCCAGGCACTAATTATCTCCCCTTGCTTTCACAGGCGCATCTGCCAAACAGCCGACAGAGTCCATGACCCAGGGCCTCCAATCAAGCCCTGAGGAAACCTCTGAAGAGAAATCTGAAGGCACCCTCCTTGGAGTCCCAGCACACCTCTCCACTCACCCACACCCTCCACCAGCGCAGAGACACACACCTTGGTGGGACCTAGCTTTAGAATAGCCTTGGGATCACAATCTGGTGAACATATCACACTTTCTGATCCACAACAGATGGGGGCAGGGACTTCCTGGGTGTCCGGCATTTGGAGGGCTGCTGGAGGCCAGACATTTGCTGAATCCAAGTCAAATGACGAGCCTCTGGACTCGGTCATGTCACAGTTGCTAGAGCTACAAAGGCAAGCTCGGGAACATCAGGAAGGGATGACCGCTGCACTCCTTAGATTGCAAGGCACAATGGAGGAGTCCGTCTACCTTCAGGCTGAGATGATAGCGCCGGCATGCCAACGCACTGAGGTCAACACTGGTAGAATGGCAGCTGCAATGGAGACCTTGGTCCAGGATGTCGCTCCTGTACTGCTGCGATGACTGAACACCACTGCTGATGCCACAGTTGGCCTCCAACCGTGTGTATGTGAGAGGGGTGTGCGGCAGCCTGATTTCACTCCAGCAACCCCTTCTCCTCAAGGAGTCACCCAGGGGTCCTCGGGCACCCATAGGGAGGAGGGTCAGCAGGTGCACACCCCGGGGCCTTTCACCCAGGTGACTCCAGGAGTGTCCAGTCCATCCGAATCCTCTCTTCACGTGACCCCAGCAGCTCCAGCTCCACAGCTCGAGGAGGCTGCCGCTGCCACACAGCAGGACCCTGAAAGCAGGCCAGGGCCCTCCAGAAGACGCCCGCCAAGGTCATCATAGACAGGGCGTTACAGTCAGCAGGCTGCCTCCACCTCCGTTGTGGATGTCGGGGGAGCACCAAGATGTAGCGGCAGGGTTAGAAAGGTTAAGAAGATGTAACTCTTTCGAGTTATCAACAGTCACAGATTGTAACTCTTTCGAGTACATTCACAGTTCTTGGTTTCCGGGAGTGGGACATGAACCCACAACCCTCTGATTCAAAGGTGAGGGTGCTATGAGAGTAGTTGCACAGCCTGGGCATGGGTGTTAATCACTTGTACATGATGCTCACTATTGTCATAAACTCCTAAGAATGTCTCCCTGCCTATGGCTCCTTGTTCTGATGAGCAGTGTTCTTGTCACTCAGATATGAAACCTTTCCGCACAAGATAAAGTCAGGTGTCTCAGTCCAGGGCCTCTTCCCTGTGCTTTGTGCAGCCTTCAGACTTAAGTGATGATCCAGCAGCCTCACACTCCCTGGACCCATTACTGATGCCAGCACCTCGGCGGTGCTAGTCATTGCTGCCAGAATGTGGTGACAGGCCTCCCAGAGTTCCGTCATTCTGTCTGTGTGCTCTCAGCACCATGTTGAGTACCCGACGGAATGATGCAGTTAAAAAAGACTCTTAGAAAAGAATTGCCAGGGAAAGAGTCAGGAGCCGCGTGGGAGGAGTCGGCGGTTGGACTTGTGGGCCCATTCAAGGGGCACACTAACGTTTTGCAAATGAGAACATTGAGATAAGGCTCAGCTGAAAAAAAGTAATGAAGACTTCTGAAAAGTTAATGAATGGGGAGCCCATTGACGTGATAACACACTAGGGTTCACATTTGAGTTGGTCTGATTGAGCCTTTTGCTGTCAGAGGAATGTGAGAAGGGAAGAGGGATCATACCATGAAGGAAATACAACGGCAGCACATATGCCATGTACAAGATGCTCCATGAGACTGCACGTTGCATTGTGGAGTGGACATGGCTTCCAGGGCACAAGGCTTCCAAACATTCAAAATGTGCAAAGCAGGGGTGTACTCAAATCCAAATGAGGCACCCTGACAGAGGCTTGGATGAGTCTGAAATCACATGGCTGTGCCAAACCCTCTCCAGTTCCATTTGTGACTGTGCTGCCAAGTTGCTGGGGGGATTATTAGGCACCTATAATCCTTGAGTTAGCGCCTCAGCTACAAGGGTGGAATTGGGAAGGGCACGTAGCTAATGAGTGCCGCCCAAGGACTTCACACATTTCAGTCTTGAGTGTGAGCTTGATCATTGCAGGGTAAGCTGCACTCATATGTTTGATCTATCTGGCCACAGGAAGAAGAAGGACTACAGATTGGAGGCTGCGGTCAATGCTACCTTCTTGATGGCTGTGTTCTGAATAAGGAAGAGAGGAAGGGCCCATCACTATTTGGCAGGGCTTAGAGAAGAGCCTTAGCCTGAGGTGCATGGTCCAGGGGAACTCCAGGGAGACCCAGAGGCTGAGGGGGTGAGACCCATCCCATGGAGGTGACTGGCGTGACCCAGGGTGTACCAAAGACGACTTTCATATTTGGAGATGAGTAAGAGAGTGCCATAGACACCTTCATTCACCAAGGAACGTGATGGCTCACATCTGCCATGTTCTTAGTGCATGGGATTGGGGGTAGTGTATTGAGATGGATAGAAAACTGGTTGGCAGACAGGAAACAAAGAGTAGGAATAAATGGGTCTTTTTCCGAATGGCAGGCAGTGCCCAGTGGGGTACCGCAGGGATTGGTGCTGGGATCCCAGTTATTCACAATATATATTAATGATTTAGATGAGTTAACTAAATGTAATATCTCCAAATTTGCAGATGACACAAAGCTGGGTGGGAGGGTGAGCTGTGAGGAGGATGTAGAGATTATTCAGTGTGATTTGGACAAGCTGAGTGAGTGGGCAAATGCATAGCAGATGCAGTATAGTGTGTATAAATGTGAGGTTATCCTCTTTGGTAGCAAAAACAGGAAGGCAGATTATTATCTGACTGGCTATAAATTGAGAGAGGGGAATGTGCAACGAGACCTGGGTGTCCTCGTACACCAGTCACTGAAGGTAAGCATTCAGGCGGTAAAGAAGGCAAATGGTATGTTGGCCTTCATAGCCAGAGGATTCGAGTACAGGAGCAGGGATGTCTTGCTGCAATTATACAGGGCCTTGGTGAGACCACACCTGGAATATTGTGCAGTTTTGGTCTCCTTATCTGAGGAAGGATGTTCTTGCTGTAGAGGGAGTGCAGTGAAGGTTTACCCGACTGATTCCTGGGACGGCGAGACTGACATATGAGGAGAGTTTGAGTTGGTTAGGATTATATTCGCAGGAGTTCAGAAGAATGAGGGGGGGATCTCATAGAAACCAATAAAATTCTAACAGGACTAGACAGGGTAGATGCAGGAAGGATGTTCCCGATGGTGGGGGAGTCCAGAACCAGGGGTCACAGTCTGAGGATACGGGGTAGATCATTTAGAACTGAGATGAGGAGAAATTTCTTCACCCAGAGAGTGGTGAGCCTGTGGAATTCGCTACCACAGAAAGTAGTTGAGGCCAAAACATTGTATGTTTTCAAGAAGGGGTTAGATATAGCTCTTGGGGCGAAAGGGATCAAAGGATATGGGGAGAAAACGGGAGCAGGCTAATGAGTTGGATGATCAGCCATGATCATAATAAATGATGGAGCAGGCTCAAAGGGCCGAATGGCCTACTCCTGCTCCTATTTTCTATGTTTCTATATTTCTTAGAGAGGATCTGACGCCACATGGACTAGAAGGCCATCCCTTGCTGGGGCTGTGAAGGTGACCGCCACACTCAATGTTTTTTCAAGTGACTCATTCCAGGGGTCATCCCGGAGATGCACTTCTGATGTTTGGACCATTCAGGTGGGGCTCTGTAGTACTCTCCACAGCGGGAGAGGGACCTCATCATCGTGGTCTGCTGTGCACTGCATAACCTGGCGCTTCAAAGGGGAGATCACTTGCCATAGGAAGACATGGAGGAGGCAGAGATTTCCTCGGGCAAGGAGGACTTGGAAGGGACAGACTCTGAAGAGGACCGGGGGGGAAATGTTCCACATGAGGATGCCAGCGTAGTGGCAAGACGCGGAAGATGTGCCCGTGACACGCTGATTGTCACTAGATTCCAGCAGGAGGAAGGTCCACACAAGGTGACAAAGGACATATTTCTCCTATCCCTTAGAGGCATGGAAGTGATCACGAAGTCCTTTCCAATCATTGACATCTCCAGCAAGCTCGTCTTTCAGCCTGGGACTAGTAACCCTCAAGGATAATGAAGGGACCAGCGTTGGAAAGGTCAGCACTCCATGCTGCATGTGATACCTGTGCAGTGTGAAGGGCAGCTCACCAGCACGCAACCTGTGTCAACTGCACATTGTGCAGCAGGCGACACTTTCAGCGGCCAATGAGAATTGGACTTGGTTGCAATGAACGCAATGCATCCAGGACACATACTTTCACACTCACAAGGAACACAGCTCAGTGTTGATGCCCCAACATTAGACATCACCCTCTATGGCACAGGAGCACACGTAGTTCAATCGTGTGCTGCAAGATTTAAAAGAGCATTTCTGTATCTACATGCACTTTCAGGCTATAGCTTGATACATCTCCCTTAGATGACACAAGGGGCAAGTGACTAACATGACTTTGCTAAACATGACTTAAATCTTAGGGACATGAAGGCAGACCATTGAGGAGTGGGAGCTTAGCTCGTCCTTGAAATAAGACGGCACATAGCATTGGATGCAAGAAGCATTCACATCCTAAGACAGAGATAAAAACTAAAGAACTGCGGATGCTGGAAATCCAAAACAAAAACAGAATTAACTGGAAAAACTCAGCAGGTCCGGCAGCATTGGCGGAGAAGAACAAAGTTGACGTTTCGAGTCCTCATGACCCTTCAACAGAACTAAGTAAAAATAGGAGAGGGGTGAAGACGTTGGGTCATAAAATCAGATTGTATTTACGAAGGTGCATTATATATATATGCAGCATCCATGCCACCTGTGTCCAGTCATAATTTCTTAACTTTACACTCTCTAAGGCTATGCCTGGGTGCAGCTCCGACATTCACAGCAGAGGTGGAGGCAGCCTGCTAACTGTTGTGCCCTATTGGTTGAGATGACTGTGGCGGACACCCTCTGGAGGCCCGAGTCCTGGAGGGCCCCTGCCTGCTTTGGGTCTCCTGCTGTGGGGCACATGCACCCACCTCGAGCTGATGGGGTCTCAGGCAGAGGGGATTGGGAACAGCTGGACACTCTTGGAGTGTCCTGGGTGGATGGCCCCTAGGTGCCCAGCAGATGCTCCTCCACCCTTTGGGTGCCTGAGGGCCCCTGCCTGACACCCTGAGGAAGAAGGGCACCTGGAGGGAGGTCAGGGTGCCCTGCCCTCTTCTTGCCTAGCCACTGATGGATCCCACCAATGCCTATGCAGGAGATTTAGAAGAAGGGAAGGGAAGATAGTGACTAAAGTAATCTTGCTCTCAAACACCAGCTACAATAGCAACATGAAACTACATTTGTATATTGGAACTTCTTCTGAAGCTCACATACACACAATGTATAGAAACAGTATAAAAGTTAAATGTATAAACTTTGCTTAGGAAAGATGTGAAGATGGATTGGCTTGATTATGTGAAGTTAGATGCTGACAGTGCGGGCCATCCATGTTTGTTATATCATCTTTAACCCCACTGTGCTCCTTGCAGACATGTTATAGCAATGTGAGGTTAGGGAGCTAACATTACCAACTCGTGGAAGCCCCATTGTTTGTGGAATAAATGATTGATTCAGTGATGCTAGTTAGGTTCTCCTTTTTATTAAGCATTTGTGCTCAGTCTGAATAATTTCCTGTTTTGGTTAAATCCTCACAAACTGAAACTGAAATGAGTAACATTCTTTTGAAACTAAAGGTTACCAGGGTAGCCCATGCACTTTGTCTCATCTATTACCACAGGAAGTTACAAGGTACAGAAGGGAACCAGTTCCTTTTTGAAATAAGTCCAGGTTTCATGTGTTCTCTTGTTGCGTCAGTGTTGATTTCATATGAATAAGAATACATGTGAACTTGTCTACAACTTTAAAAGGAATATTGCTAAACCATTTAATATAAACTCTTAAATCAGAATCATACAATGTAATTTTTTTTATTTGTTATGACTCCGTCACCAGTTTATGGTGACTTGTGAATCACACTTGCACACTTGTTGTGGTACTTTAGATAGAGTAGTTCTGCAGACACTTCTTAGGTGGAACACATTCTGTTTATTTACAAGATACTCAGCAGCTACACATGTGTGTTTCTACACCAAACTCTATCTACATACTTCTGCTCACTTGTAATTCTTGTAGAGTTAAAACAATTAATCTGCTCACTTGTAACTCTTGTAGAGTTAAAACAATTTCTGCTCACTTGTAACTCTTTTTGAGTCAAAACAATTAACTAAATTAACAATAACAAGGGATAAATCAAGCACAGCCCCTAATTCAGGTCAGCTGTAAAACCAAGGACCAAGTTTAAAGGAAACTTACAAACATTAAACCAAAATGTGATTAAAGGGGTCAACAAACCACCCCAGTCCCCGCGGTGCCCACCAGGCACGGAAGGCCTCGATGGTGCCGGCAGACACCGCATGCTCCTTCTCCAGGGACACCCGGCCGCGAACGTAGCCGCGGAAGAGGGACAAACAATCGGGCGGGAGTCCCCCCTCGATCACCCGCTGCCTGGACCTGTTAATGGCCAACCTGGCCAAGCCCAGGAGCAGGTTCACGAGGAGGTCCTCCTCCTTCCCGACCCCCTTCCGCACCGGGTGTCCGTAAATCAGGAGCGTGGGACTGAAGTGCAAACAAAACAGCAACAGAAGGTTTTTTAAATAACTAAAAAGGGAGTGCAGCCTATGACATTCTATATAAATGTGGTCCACGGACTCCACAAGACCGCAAAAAGAGCAGGTGTCTTGGCAGTCCGTGAACCTACACATTCTACGGTTGTAGGGGACTGCTGCGTGCAACACCCTCCAACCCAGGTCCCCGATAGAAAGAGGGAGGACACCTCCATAGAGGGCCTCCCATCGGGGGCTTCCGCCGCCGGACGGCAACAAGGCACGCCAGGGCGTGTCCGGGCGGCGGACGAGGGCGAGAAAATGGAAGGTGTGCAGCAGCAGGTGTACAGAAAACCCCTCTGCACCATGCCAAATGGCATGGAGGGCATGTCCCCGAGGCGGCTTATATTATTGCGGGGCACACGCACCTGAGGGTGGGTTCGGGGCCAAGGTGGAATTCCGTCCGAACAGGGGAACGTCTGCTCACTTATAACTCTTTTGAGTTATCAACAGTCACAGATTGCAACTTTTTCGAGTACATTCACAGTTCTTGGTTTCCAGGAGTGGGACATGAACCCACAACCCTCTGATTCAAAGGCGAGGGTGCTATGAACTGAGCCACAGCTGACACCTTGTTTCTGCTCACTTGTAACTCTTTCAAGTTATCAACAGTCACAGATTGTAACTCTTTCAAATACATTCACAGTTCTTGGTTTCTGGGAGTGGGACATGAACCCACAACCCTCTGATTCAAAGGCGAGGGTGCTATGAACTGAGCCACAGCTGACGCTTCGTTTCTGCTCACTTGTATCTCTTTCAGAGTTAAAACAATAAACTAAATTAACACAATAAGGGATAAATCAGGCACAGCCCTTAAGTCAGGTCAGCTGTAAAACCAAGGACAAAGTTTAAAGGAACCTTACAAACATTAAACCAAAATGTGATTAAAGGGGTCAACAAAACACCCCAGTCCCCGCGGTGCCCACCGGGCACGGAAGGCCTCGATGGTGCCGGCAGACACCGCGTGCTCCCTCTCCAGGGACACCCGGCCGCGAACGTAGCCGCGGAAGAGGGACAAACAATCAGGCGGGACTCCCCCCTCAATCGCCCGCTGCCTGGACCTGTTGATGGCCAACTTGGCCAGGCCCAGGAGCAGGTTCACGAGGAGGTCCTCCTCCTTCCCGACCCCCTTCCGCACTGGGTGTCCGTAGATCAGGAGCGTGGGACTGAAGTGCAAACAAAACAGTAACAAAAGATTTTTTAAATAACTAAAGAGGGAGTGCAGCCTAAGACATCCTATATATGCATGGTCCACGGACTCCACAAGACCGCAAAAAGGGCAAGTGTCCTGGGAGTCCGTGAACCTAAACATCCTCCTAAAGTGTGTATGTAAGAGGGGTTCCATGTAACTCTTTCGAGTACATTCACAGCTCTTGGTTTCCGGGAGTGGGACATGAACCCACAACCTTCTGATTCAAAGGTGAGGGTGCTATGAACTGAGCCACAGCTGACACCTCATTTCTGCTCACTTGTAACACTTTTGAGTCAAAACAATAAACTAAATTAGCAAAAACAAGGGAGAAATCAAGCACAGCCCCTAAGTCAGGTCAGCTGTAAAATCAAGGATAAACTTTAAAGGAACCTTACAAACATCAAACTAAGATGTGATTAAAGGGGTCAACAAAACACCCCAGTCCCCGCGGTGCCCACTGGGCACGGAAGGCCTCGATGGTTCCGGCAGACACCGCGTGCTCCCTTTCCAGGGACATCCGGCCGCGAACGTAGCCGCGGAAGAGGGACAAACAATCGGGCGGGACTCCCCCGTCGATCGCCCGCTGCCTGGACCTGTTGATGGCCAACTTGGCCAGGCCCAGGAGCAGGTTCACGAGGAGGTCCTCCTCCTTCCCGACCCCCTTCCGCACCGGGTGTCCGTAGATCAGGAGCGTGGGACTGAAGTGCAAACAAAACAGTAACAAAAGATTTTTTAAATAACTAAAGAGGGAGTGCAGCCTAAGACATCCTATATATGCATGGTCCACGGACTCCACAAGACCGCAAAAAGGGCAAGTGTCCTGGGAGTCCGTGAACCTAAACATCCTCCTAAAGTGTGTATGTGAGAGGGGTTCCATGTAACTCTTTCAAGTACATTCACAGTTCTTGGTTTCCAGGAGTGGGACATGAACCCACAACCTTCTGATTCAAAGGTGAGGGTGCTATGAACTGAGCCACAGCTGACACCTCATTTCTGCTCACTTGTAGACTGACTACTTCCAACTGACTACTAACTACTGAGTTAGCCCGCGCTACTCCTCTATTGGTTACACAAGGCCATGTGATCTTCCTTTATAACATCCTTCTTAAAGGTATACTACACATTAGATAAAACCATAGGTACCACATTATTCTTTCATGGGATGTGGGTGTGGCTAGCTGGCCAGCATTTTTATTGCCCACACCTAATTGCCCTTGAGAAGATGGTGGTGAGCCACCTTCTTGAACTGCTGCAGTCCATGTGGTGTAGGTACACCCACAGTGCTGTTAGGGAGGGAGTTCCAGGATTTTGACCCAGTGACAGCGAAGGAACGGCGATCTAGTTCCAAGTCAGGATTGTGTGTGGCTTGGAGGGGAACTTGCAGGAACTTTGTAATTTTCTATACGCTAATGTCGTTTGGCTAACTATATGTTTTTAACTTATCTCCATAGCACTTCTGGTGAGCAGCAACAACTTGTATATTTTAAACTGCAGTTGATGAAGCCATCAAGATTACTATGTGAGGGTTATCGGGCAGTATTCAAAGACAAAAAGGTGCTTTACACTGATGAACACGCTTTGGCAATCGGATCTGTAGCTTCTCCTGGACCAAGAGTGAGGCAACAGTGACCCTAGTTGCTGATAACCAGCTGATAAACTAGCATTCTTCCTGGACTTGAGGATATGTTATTAACTCTTTTTGGTGACATTCAGATCAAAAACTAAGACACAGGATTTTCAGACCAAAAAATTTCCTTTATTCAGTAAAGGTGCAATCTCTGAGTATAAGCAGTGATAACGGATACGACCAAACTTTTTGACTAAGTTCAGTATTTTTTCAGTCTTCATCGCTTTAGCAATTGTCTGGAATTGTTCCATCTGCCTCTGCGAGAGTGGAACACACCAAGAAGAGTATAGAAACGATCAAATTGTGCAGATATGTAGGTAAATAACGATTAGTTAGCATTATTTCACCCATTTGGGACCAATGGTTCTCAGTAAGATTGATAATGTTAAAATAATACTGGAACAAGCAAGTGGTCGAGGTGGTTGTAAAACCTGGCCTGACCCTTTAAGAGGGCTCTGCTCCATTCATTAGGTTTAAAAAGTTGGCATTCTACAAAGCCCATAGCTGCCTAGTTTTAGCGAAGTGTACCCCTGTTGTCAATCAGCTGCTAAAAGTGCTATAGAATTGCAAGTTGTTGCTGTTCTTGTAGCTGTGCCATACTATCATGTTTAAAAGCACCAAAAGCATTGGGCGGAATCTTATTGAGGCATCGGGGGCCTTGCCTGCTGCCTGGAGGGCCGGCGAGAGACCGGCACTGCCTCTTTCCTGGAAGGCCCACCGAATCAGAAGCCAATTAGACACTGGCAAGGCCACCGAAGGGCCTGGATTCAAGGCCACAGGGGCAGAAGTCTCGCCTGCCGAGCGCTGCCAGCTAATCCGAGGCCAGCAGCTCTTGTGCTCAGCAGCGCCAAAGGGAAGGCGGTGGCTGCTGCCGGAGAAACACCTACCGGAGTCCCAGGATCACAGAGCGACCCAGGCTACAGGTAAATAATGTGTGAGGGAGGGGGAGGTTTGCGGGGTGGGGGTTGTTGGAAGGGTGGTGTACGGGGGTCGGCAGCAAGGGCAAGGGGTTGGGTTTCAGCGGGCACCCCTTTTCCGACGTTGAGTCTCTCGATCAGGCACTGGGTGCCTTTTATCTAGGGAATCTCCGGAGGTGACAAGCTGGTTTTAGCTGCCATGCGTGCCACATGACAACAGGCCTGCCCGCCACTGGTTAATACCTGTGGTGGCAGCATGAGGCCCTTATGTGATCATTAACTGGCCGCTTAAGGGCCTCAATGGGCAGCAGGACGGGAAGGTCAGCCTTGGGCCTTCCTGCCCAGAACTTGATTCTGGGAGGGGGTGGGGGTATGCCATCCTGCCCTTCCTGCCCCCAAGCTCACCACCAGCAAGAGCACAAGATTCCACCCAATGTATCAATGACATTTTTAAAATTGAAAATATCTAATTTGATGATGCTGGTTAAGTTCCAGCAGGAATATTTCTTGCCTGTTCTGCTTCCTACAACCCCCAAAACCCCACGCTTAAAATGAACAGAAGCTTTTAATCAGCTGATCATGAGACTTACCTGCTTGTTCCACATTTCCCTTACCTGTGTGAAACATACCAAAAATCTCTAACTTAAACACCTAACTAACCGGAAAGGAGACCAATGCCCCTTGATTCACACAAAATTGGACAAGAGCACCTGGATACTTCAATTCTATAGAGGAAACCCAGTTTCTGTCAGGGATGGGGAGAATTTGGCCAGGATCACATTGTTTAAGTGATCAGCAAGGTGACCTAGAGATTGTTCTGATCAGATTCTCACTGGTATCCTGTGGCAGCTTTCTCAGAGTTGACAGACCATGGGGTACCTACATTTGTATAGGAATCATAGAGTCTTACTGCAGCGAACCAGGCCATTCGGCCCATTGTACCTGATAAGAACTTTGAAAGGGTGATCTAATAAGTCCCACTCCCCTTCTCCTTCTCCAGGCCACTGCAAAAATTACAGGGTTCAGGTGAAGTTAATTTTCAATCCAATTGTTCCTGTCCTTATAGATTCCCTTATTTAGAGACAGGTATTCTATCTATCAGGGTGCTAACTTGTGAATTGTTTCCCTAACATATAACATTTTTAATCACATGACTCACTTATAAAACATTTTGAAGGATGAAAATAACTGAAGATAACTTTGAACTAACATTTAAGCTAAATGGCAAAACAGCCAGTGGGGAAATTTTAACGTAGCAAGCCATGATCGAGAATGCACTGCATGAAAGGATGGTGGGAGCAGATTCAATAGTAACTTTCAAAATAGGATTGGATATGTACTTGCAAAGGAGAAATTTGCAGGACTATGAGGAAAGAGCAGTACAGCAAGACTAATTGGATAGCTGTTTCAGAAAGCTGGCACAGTCACAATGGGCTGAAAAGCCTCCATCTCCGCTGTATGATCCTACGACTCTATGATTTTACAAGTAATATCCTGTGTCTTGAGGAACTGATTGAAATCCAGTCCATTTTTAGCCAAAGCTAAATACCCTTTCATTCTTTTTTGGTGCACAGGTACCCTAACATCAGAATTAATAAACCACAGAGAAGCCGAAAGGTTTCCGCAACAAAAGATTTCATGCGAAATACAAGCAACAATGAAAGATGCAAAGGAAAAGCGTATAAGTTCAGTGGAAATCCGATTTTTTTACCTCAGAGATGGATAGGAATATTTAAAAATATGAACTGAAACTTGACCTTCCTCAAAGATGTTAACTCAACTGTAAATATACACAATAAGAGAATTTCCCGTCTCTGCTGCGATAACAGCTGGCGTTAGTCACTTTAATGGAACTTGAAGCAGTTTAACGTTACCTTTGCGAAATCAAAACTCAGTTTTGGTCATAGTATCCAACTCGGAATCCCCTCATGGTTCAACAAGTTTATCCAGTGGGTAGCTGAACCCCAGGGAAAGCCCCTTGTTTGATCGGTGGCATGTGCTGAGTTAGCTGCTCTCAGATTGGGCAGCAAACACAGTGTGGTTGGCCTCATCAAGCTTCAGTGAAGGAGGGGGAAATTGGCCAGATTTCCCACTTGACTGATGAGAATTGCTCTGAAGCGTGCCTGTGTGGAATTCAGCACGGACAAGATTGGCCATAGTTCTCACCTTCCAGTTGATTAGCCTATTTATCAGTTACTGTCACAATTACACGTGAATAATGTCCTTGTGAGGTACTAGATGGAGCCAGGCCTGAGCAGTGCTTCCAGTAAGAAAAGAGGAGAGAACTCTTCATAGGGCTGCGTAATTCTGCTCAGGAGCAAGCTGATGGTGAGTTATTTTTCAGCTTGAATAATCTGAAACAGTGCCCAAGTTGTAGGTAATATACATATTTTTTCTCTTAGCAGTATTCACTGCTCTTTAAGGTATTGACATAAAATTATAGACATTGACATCTTCCTGCATGATTGTTCAAGAAATGCCTGACACTCCTTGTAACTTCACCCAAGTGTAGTTCTTCCTCTATCTTTGTGATTTAGGCAAGGTGTTTAAATGCAGTGACATCACAGTTTCTGCCCTTCTTTAACATCTGCACATGTGAAACTCCAGCTATTTTACACAGTAGCCATGGGATGTGGTAGGATGGTGGTTATGTTACTGGGCTGATAATCCAGAGGCATGGACTAATGGTCTAAAGACATGAGTTTCAATCCTACTTCAGCAGCTGGGGAATCTAAGTTCTAATAATTAACTAAATCTGAAACTAAAAGCCAGCACCAGGAAATGGTGACTATGAAACTGCTGGATTCTCATCAAAAAAACAACTGGATTATTAATGTAATTCATGGAAGGAAATCTGTCACCCTTCCCTGGTCTGGCCACCTTCTGTTTCTTAGACAGTCCCTCAGGATCAAGGATGACTTGCTTCCATTCCAGTCTGATGGGTTCTGAGTGGCCAATATGTGCGATCGGCAGGGCAGATGGTGCTCAGAGGGTTGGGTAGATGGGCTGTTTGAAAGTTTGTGTGCTCTCTCTGATGCCTCAACTTCCTCTTTTTGTGTTCTCGATGAAGCCTCTTGTGTTCTCAAATCAACTTTCTCCATTTTGGTCAGATAACGATGGGGAAACATCATTCAATATATTTCTCATCATTAACTGGGGATCAGGAAAGATGCTGTTTTCCTGGCATCCAGAATTGTTAAGAGGTTGAGGGATGGTTGTTACAAAATGAAAAGGCTGGTGAGCAACAATAGGCAAAGCGAGAGTTAAAAATCAATTTGAGAAAAAAGTTGTATGGCTGTCACTGATGGTGCAATGCTGTGGTGTCACACTGACAACCTGGGTCCTGACCTGGCACATCTGCAGTGGAAATCCCACTTGAAGAAAACATGGAACTTTACCTCACAATCCAAACTTTCTAAACCAAAATTAGGTCAGCTCTTACTTCATTTGACCTGAGATTACAAGGATCATGAATGGAGCATTGTAACAGTAAATCCATGCATGTCTCAGTAAACACAGAGAGGGTACAGATATACTCATGAGAGCTAAACATTAAATTGCTGGGTGTTATTTTGGAATTGACTCCCAGAGTTGTTGCCTTCCTCTGTGTGTACATTTTGTTCAATTTAACCTTTATTGTCATCTCATGTTGTTGCTGCATTTCCCAGCTGTGCACTATAAGATATTCTCGGTAAAATTTCACAAGATTACTGAGAACATTGTGTAACTTTCATGCTGGTCTAGTTTATCTTTTCACAAAACTCTGAAACTTCATGAATATTGATTAAGCACCATGTAATTAACATTTCAGCGAGAGGGATCAATAACAGAATTAAAGTCAAATTGCCCCATGTGAATTACATGGTATTAAAAGGATATATAGCACAGAAATAGACCACTCAGCCCAACACATCGTGCGGCATTTATGCTCCACTTGAGGCACTTTCTAGGTAAAGAAGTTTCTTCTGAGTTTCCTATCTGATTTTTTTGTTGACTATCTCATATTGATGGCATTTTCCCACAAATGAAAACATTCTCTCCATGGCTACTCTCTCAAAACCTTGCGTAAATTTTAAAGACCTCTTTTAAGGCATCCTGCATATTTCTCTCTTCGGGAGAAATAAAGTATCAGCCTATTCATCCCTTCTTGAACCCTTCTTGCATTTCTGGTATCATCCTTGTAAATCATTTTTGCACGCTTTTCTGTGCCTCAATATCCCTTTTATAATATAATGACCAGAACGAATCTAAACAAAGTTTAATACAAGTTCAGCTTAACTTCTCTACTTTCCAATTCTATCCATCTAGAAATAAACTCTAATATTTAATTCACTTTTTTATATCCTTATTGACCATGTCATTACTTTAGTTTATTTGTACATTTGTACTCCCAGATCCCTTCGTTCCCCTCCCTAACAGCATTATGGGTGTGCCTACACCACAGGGACTGCAGCGGTTTAAGAAGGCAGCTCACCACCACCTTCTCAAAGGCAACTGGGGATGGGCAATAAATGCTGGCCTAGCCAGCGACCCCCACATCCTGTAAATGAATAAAAAAACAATTTAAATTCTTAATTTCAAAATAATATGTGACCTCCTTATTTTCCTTACCAGTTTGTGATACCTGGCAGTTATCTATGTTGAAATTAAGTCCCCAATTATGTGCGTATTCTGCAATTTATTAATGCCTGCTGGTAATTTGTTGCAGTCCTCCTCAGTATTGGCTATCACGCTCATCAATTTGGTGTCATCTGCAAATTTAGAAATTGTGCTTTTTATTTAAAATACGTCAGTAACATAATTTACACAATGTTTTAAACTCAAGATTCTTTCATTTAAAGCTTGTTTGCTCTTCTTGGAATGATTTGATTCCTTCTGTTCTTATTATGCAGAAGTCATCAGTTCCTGATTTTGGAGAAATTCATAAATATATGATGCATTAAAAGGCATTTAAACTTTTCAACAGTGTTTTTTTTTCAATTTTGAGAATGAGCTCTGTAAATTCCCAAAACCAAGATGTTGCAGATAGGCTACAAGTTTTCATGAACAGTAAGTGGTCCAGAAACAGATACATTGAAGGTGAACTTTCAATTTTAGTTACGTCTTGTCTAGGAACTTGAAACTGCTGTTAGAACATATAAAGAAGAACCAATTTGCATTTTTGGAATTTCAAACACTTCCATTTCTCTGCGCAGAACCAACTTTAGGGACAGTCAAACACAGTTGTTTTACATATTCTTATTTACATGTAAAAGATTCATGTCTGTTGTGCAGTTAAAGTGCTTGATGTGAGGACAGATCCTTTGTGTATACTGGGGCAGGCCTGAGAGAGCTCCTGAAAACAGAGGCACAGTGTGTGAATGACCAGACACTGTGGGAGGAAGCAGGGACGACAAGTCCAGTAGGAGGGGTGGATAGCTCATGTGGAGAAATATGGCAGGGGGCGATTATTAAGGTAGAGTGGGGCAAGGACAATAGGGATTTCAAAATGAGGACAATAATTTGGAAGTCAACTTACAAAGTCAGTGGAATTTGTAGAGGACATGAGTGTGGGACTTAGTGCAAATGAGGTTGTGAGCTTCATCCTTATGGAAACAGAAATGTTACATATAACGTAAGCATTTCACACATGGTTGATACATGTGATTCACTGATGCAAAACATCATCGATGATATTTATTTTTCAGGAGTATATGGAATCCTCTAATTTTTCTTCTTCTTCTCTTTGCAGATCTTCCATACCTTTGTGTTCAAGCTGAAAGTTGGGTGACCTAGCACTAGCCTTCATCTATCACTAGGAAGCACACAACAGCTGTGCAAGAATCAGATTAACCTTTCAGCCGGTTCTTTGCTCCCTAACCTCTCAAACCCCCACAACCCCTCCAAACACCAAAGCCTTTCAAACCCCCCCCAAACCTCTCAAACCCCCACAACCCCTCCAAACACCACAACCCTTCAAACCCCTCAAATGCCCCAACCCCTCAATACAAGTTGCTGTATATTTGGAAGCGTTTTAGGCCAAGAATGTTTGGTCACAATAGTAATCAGTTCATTCACTTCCCCTACTGGCTATTGCTGAAGGGAAAGCTTCTCTAATTTTCCTTTAAACCCGCTGGTATTCTCAAGCACAGTATTGAGAATTTGAGTACAGTCCGGTCTAAGCAAAGCAATGTGCTGAAGCTTGGGTAGCAGTTAGGTGCTACAATTAACCTCAATGCAGCCAAAAAAGGAAGCAAAAAGAGCATATTCAATCCTATCCAGTGACCCAGGCTGGAAAGGCATATTGAGGACTGATAGATTTAAAATACTCCACAACTCGCATTAAAAAACTCTTCTTGTAGATGCAGAATGGCCATATCAAAAGAAAAGAAAACAAGCAAATGCTAAATATCTCACCAGAAAGGAAACCATACTGGAAAACTCCGCAGCAAGCCTGACAGTGCCTGTATGAAGAAATTCATGCTTTGGGTACATCTCCTCTTTGTTCAGCTGCTGACAAGCTTGTTGTTTATTTCCTGTGTTTCCATTTTAATGAAGAATTGCAACTTAACAGATATATTGGAGGATACCCCGTGCTAATGGAAATGACCTTCAACATGAGCTCCCATCGTCCTGGGGGATGGGGAGAACATACAAGCAGACGAATTAGGAGCAGGAGTAGGTCACTCAGCCCCTTGAGCCTGTTCCGCCATTCAATAAGATCATGGCTGATCTGATTGTAACCTCCACTCCACATACCTGCCTACGCCTGATAACCTTTCACCCCCCCATCTTGTTTAGCAAGAATCTATCTAGCTCTGCCTTAAAAATATTCACAGACCCTGCTTCCTCTGCCTTTTGAGGAAGAGGTTTCCAAAGACTCATGACCCCCCCCACCAAGAGAAAAAAAATTCCCCTCATCTCTGGGCGGAATCATCCCAGATTTGCACAAAGTGCAGTAGCAGGTGGGAAAAAAGGTGCTTTACCCTCTGACTGCAATGGCGGGTTTTTGCACTGTATCATCCCCTTCCCGCCTCATTAATTACGCAGCCACATGAAAGACGCCATCTCACTGGCGGGACGCCGCTGATTTGCCCGCCTTGCTGTTAGCTTGCCGCTGCCTCACGCAGGGCACCACATTTTAACTGCAGCCATGCGCACACTGCTCAATGCCTGCAGCCCAGGACTGCTCTGGTCAAGACGTGGCCCCAAAAGCCGAGAAGAGTGAGATTCAGTGATGCATCCCGTGGATGCCTTCTGGATGCCGCGGAGGCCCACTGCGATGTCCTCTACCCCCGCCCGGGCAGCCGGAGGCTCATCAGTCCCACTATTCAGGCTGGGGAGACAGTGGCATAGTGGACCTTGTATTCCAGAGACCAAGGGTAATGCTCTGGGGACCTGGGTTCAAATCCCACCACAGCAGATGGTGAAATTTGAATTAAATTTTTTTAAAAATCTGGAATTAAGAGTCTGATGATGACCATGAAACCATTGCTGCTGGTTGTAAAAGCCCACCTGGTAATGCCCTTTAGGTCCAGACCCACAGCAATGTGGCTGACTCTTAAATGCCCTGTGAGTAAGGGCAATTAGGGATGGGCAATAAATGCTGGCCTAGCCAGAGATGCCCACATCCCATGAACGAAACCCCCTTTCCCAAGTACAGTCTTTGCCCTGTAGCCTCTTCCCTTGCCTGACCCTAGCCCTGCAGCTGTTAAAAAGCCATCCTTGTCTTACGGCTGGTCTGGTAGATAGACACCTGCCTGTGAGCTCCCCTGTGGTGCTGCCTGCGAAGCCTGGCGCTGATGACCATGAGTGTTGCCCAAGGCAAGGTAGGCAAACAAACTTTGAAGACCCAAGCGAACTGCAGCTTGTCAAGTACACATCGCTAATGTACAGTTGTGAAACATGTCAGTATGATGCCCGGTTATCCAGTGTGGGAGGATGATTCTGGCGAGCAGGGCTTATAATGAGATGTTAAAATATTGAAATTAGGTTCCCTAATGCGGCGGCGAGAAACACAGCCGGCCATTGACGGGTGGCGTGGATGGTTGCAAACTGGTTTCACGATGGCATGAAGTCGATTTTTGGTCTTCTTGATGCCAAATGAGCGACACCTTTATTTTTAAACCATGACCCCTGGTTCTAGATTCTTCCACAAGAGGAAACAGCCTCTCCACATCCACCCTGTCAAGACCCCTCAGCATCTTAAAGGTTTCAATCAAGTCGCCTCTTACTCTTCTAAACTCCAGTGGATACGAGTCTAACCTGTCGAACCTTTCCTCAAAAGATAACCCACTAGTACCCTGTATAAATAAAGCATAACCTCCCTATTTTTGTAATCAATTCCCCACCCAATAAATGATAACATTCTATTAGCTTTCCTAATTACTTGCTGTACCTGCACACTAGCTTTTTCTAATTCATGCACTAGGACACCCAGGTCCCTCTGAATTTCAGAGCTCCGCAACCTCTTACCATTTAGGTAATATCCCTCTTTTTTATTCTTCCTGCCAAAAAGGACAATTTCACATTTGCATACTCACGTAACCTATCTATGTCACTTTGTCCTCTTCAAAGCTTACTTTCCTACCTATCTTTGTCCTCTTCACAACTTACTTTCCTACCTATCTTTGTCCTCTTCACAACTTACTTTCCTACCTATCTTTGTCCTCTTCACAACTTACTTTCCTACCTATCTTTGCGTCGTCAGCAAATTTAGCAACCACTCCATCTGTCCCTGCATCCAAATCATTTATATAAATTGTAAAAAGTTGAGGCCCCAGCACTGAATCCCGATGGCACACCACTTGTCACCAGCAGAGATGGGGACAAACAAGGGGATATACTGCTTTCACATATTAAAGAATTTTGATGGGATTTTTGGAAATCTGGGGGGTTTCATTCTGTAAATTTGCTGTCATTGTAAGCCTCAGCTAACTGATTTAGCTTTGTGGGAAAGTACACAAAGGCAAATGGAATGCTGCAATGAAACCACTCCTAAGCAAACATCAGCTCAAATGGCACAATTACTATAACTCTGGCAATAACAGTAAAATGAAGAACACTCAAGTGCTCTTTGCATTTGTCATGCATATGAGAATATACAACCTTAAACCTAGCTACTCACTCTCAAACATAATGCCATGTCACCTAAGAAACAAATCACAATGTCCTGAGAAATAGGTTTCCATGAATGCTGCTTATTATTTTTATACCATTGGATCATATTTCTAATATTTATTATTGCCTTTGCTGAGATCCATGTTGGAAAGGACAAAGATTGAGGGTGATGCATGTCAGTGCTTAGTGGGTTTTATTTTCCCAGGGTCATTCTGTACTGTGGCTGCTGATTCATTTGTGTTACTGTAGATGATCTTGCTTAAGAATGTTCTCAAAAGACAGAAAATACTTTTCTCAAAACTGATTAGTCATGCATCTCATTTCATTTCTGCCCACTGTTTTTGCTTCTTCAGATTTTCCTGAATTTTTGGTGCTTTCTTCTAACAAAAGGAAAATAATTTTATAAACATAGCGGGCGGTTATTCCCATTACTGAGACACTGGTTTCACTAGGAAACTTATTTGAACAGATAGTCTTAAGCAACAGCGAAGGAAAGTGTATGAATATAAGGTTAGAATTAGTCATAAAATAAACAGTTTACAGACTCAGACCTGAGTAAGCTTTTCAATTGCTTGTTTTCTTATGGAAAGGAAGCTGGTCAAATAGCAGTTAATGTTTTGGCAGTTCTGTGCTTGCTAAAAAAGACAAGAGATGCAGGCTGTGTTCACATTATTGTAGACAAACACTCCAAGCTGTTTCACAGGATCCTCATGAGAAGGAAAGCCAAGGCAAAGAAGAAAACATTCGTTGGGGACGACTCAAAGCTTGGTCAAAGAGGTGGATTTTAAGGAGGGTCTTGAAGGAGAAGATGGAGGTGAAAAAATGGTGAGATTCAGGAAGAGACAGAGTGGGACCTTGGTGACTAACACTATGGCCATAAGACATGTTTATTCCTAAACTTTAGTTGTTGTCAATCTCTGCCTAAGTGAACCAGAATTCCATAAATGATTTATAAATGAGGATGATGATTGTAAACTCAATCTAAGGAACAAGGAGGTCAAAGCAGACACTGAATTGTCAGCTTTAACTTAGTGAACAGCAGAGAAGGGGGTTTGGGTCAATGGCTGGTGTTTAAAATTCCTTGAGCGTTAAACAAATGCTTTCGATTTAGCTGATGGTATCACATTTGTACAACTCCTTTGTTGCTTTCGATTGCATGTACAGGGACAAGTCAGTTTAACAATACGTAACTCGCTGTAGACTCAAGAGGGCCCCGAAAATGGGCATGGGGATAGCAATGTGCAATTAACACAGAGATAAAAACAAAAAGCTAAAAGCTACTGCGGATGCTGGAAATCCAAAACAAAAACAGAATTACCTGGAAAAACTCAGCAGGTCTGGCAGCATCGGCGGAGAAGAAATCAGTTAACGTTTCGAGCCTTCATGGCCGAAGATGAAGGCTCGAAACGTTAACTGATTTCTTCTCCGCCGATGCTGCCAGACCTGCTGAGTTTTTCCAGGTAATTCTGTTTTTGTTTTGCAATTAACACATGCCTGTTGATTGCAAAGCAAGTAGCTCACCAACTTTGTGCTGCCTGGTCATCATAATGATTTCAGAGTCCACCCAGTACTAACTGCTCTGTTGATTGGTTGCACGTGTCAACAGGGAGTCAATATCGTGAGTTCTTAGCATAATTTGAAGCTAACCTGCACTTCTTAAAGTGGGGGGCGGGGTGCATTGTGGCTGCAGCAGGTACTTGGAGTTGTGTGAATCTGACCTGGAAATATTGAAGAATGGGACAGCATGAAAGAGAGTGGCTTCCAGCGTTTATAGATGCTGCACTGAGAGCATTGGTGAAGGAGGTGGAAACATAGAGAGCTGTCCTGTATCCACTTGGGGACAGGAGGATCTCTAGCTACAATGGGAGCAGATAGCCAATAAGATCTGTGGGAGCGGTCAAGCCCAAAGATCTAAATGCGAGAAGTGCAATGACCTCACATGAGTGGTCAAGGTCAGTAAATGTATTTTCAAATGCCATATCCTACCAACTACACTACTAGCCTCAGACAGTGCTCAACTTATTACCGCCCAACATTCACCTACCAACAGTCTCTGTCAATCAGGACTCAAACCTAACATTTGTTTGCTCCAATGGACCCTCACATACACAGAACACTGCTGCAATCCTCACACCCACTCTTACAGGTTGCATACACTGCCAGCTATTCTACCGTAGTGACTACATCACTCAAACAGCTTGCATGACACTTACTGAGACACTTGCCCCTCTCTTGCAGGACAAAGCGGCACACAGCTGGAGGCAGCAGGAGCGAACAGGTGTGCTGCATGTCCTGACCACCATGGAGGAGGCAGTGACAGACATTATTGGAATGGTCATTGCTGAGGCCATGGCCAGTGAAACTATCAAAGATGATGGTATGTTCATATCTAATCCTCCTTCTCACATCCCAACTCCTACTCATCTCATAAAATGCAAATTGTGAAGCATGCACCTGCTACTTTCCCTTCTCCCATCACCTCTCCACACTACAACATTCTGCCTTTCACCTTTCAGATTCCCAGTGCAATCAGCAGTGGAAGAACAGCAGGAAAGCAATGATGAGAGAGATGTATCGTCACTCGATCTCACACTCAAAGCTGCCATTTCAGACGCTGACATTGCAGATAATTTAGAGCAGGGATTTTCAGCCTTTTGCTTCTGATGCTTTAATCCCTTCCAACATAATGACTGTTTTGATATCAAACCCAACACAGAGGTGAAAGCCAGCGACTGGAATTAACCACACTAGTAATGGTGGATGGCACATGAAAGGTTTGAGAAATAAACAGAGCCCTGAACCACTTTACCCAGTTGACTTCATCACCATAAATCCCTTAGCAACAAAGGTAGGTACCCTCTTCCCTCCTCCCCATTCCTTCACAAATAGCCAGTCATATTGACTCAAAGGACATGAGCACCCAGGCTGGGTCTATTTGTCCCCCTGAGAAGAACATGGCCATAAATATAAAACTCTAAGGGCTGGATTTTCCAGCCTCATCCAGCGCCGGGATTGTCTGGTCCCACCGAAAGACAATGGATCTTTGGCTGGGCCGCCGAATCCCCTGTGGTGATCCCACCATGACGAGGCAGGAAAATCCCGACCTAAGTTTGAGGCATGAGGAAAACCGAAATAACACTTCAGCTGTTTTGTTGACTTGGGCTGAAGACATTGAAGGCGAGAACCATACCAAATCCTGATTATTGTAGCCTTGCTGGCAAGTCCCTTTCTTCCCGCCAATCTCCACCTAGACAATGTGGTGCTCACAGTCTCTGCATTGACTCAGTTGGTAGTTTACCTTCCAATGTGATTCTGAACCACGCAGAGCAGGAAGGTGCCTTGGGTTGTGTTCGAGTCTTGGCCTGTGCTGAGTTGCCAGAGCTGAGCTTGGGTGGCAGTAGTGAGGCTACAATTGGGCTCAAAGTTCCTCTTTCTTCTTATTTCAATACCAAACTGCAACATGGTTTTCAGCTATGCTACAGTCTCAGAGTCTGGCGGGTCCCACCCGCGATGGGGCTGGAAAATCCCGACCATTGTATTCGCACGTGAGGCTATTTTGACCATCTCCAAAACACAGGGAAACGGGAGGAGAGCACTGATGGGAGAAACGACCTGGTTGGAGATTACTATTGCAGCAAACTATTTTGCAGACCCGCCTGGTTGAGAACATCTAACCTAGAGGATAGCGTAGAGGTGGGATCTGCACATAGTGATACACTGGGAAAGAGTGGCCTGCAGCCAGGACAAGAGGCAAGGTGCAAGCTGCAGAGGGCAAGGACGCACTCAAATCCTGCTGTAGTGGACTCAGATTAGCACTTTGATGGGGGCAATTTGCAGAGTATGCACAATGAAATGCTTGGTGGATTGGGAAGCTTGCAGTGAATAGTTTGTGATCATTATCAAGGAGCATGGGGGAGTCCAGCACTAACTGGACACAGCACTTTGTGCAGAGCTTGGAACCCATCTTTTCCAGCATGGAAATGGTGTCCAACTTCATTCACACACTTGTGGATCCAACCATGGTGCAATGTTTGACAGTGATGTTGCAGCTTTCATTGCAACACAAGCAGCAGCTGCACATTGTCTGAGTGTTACAGTGGAAGCTCAGAATGCTGCCATCATTGCTTTTGGTTACAGGTTAAAGGGGCTTGCCGGGTACAGCAAACGAGCAATTTGCCCTCCAACAGATTACACGAATTGTTGAAGCTCTGAAGTGGCAGTGACTCCATGCAGCACGGCCTAGTGCCCTGTCTCAGGATGACAGCATTCATCCTCGCACTCTTTCCACTCCTACACCCTTCTGTTGCCTCTTAGCCGGCCAACTCAAGCTGCTGCTGCCTATCTCGAGATGGTGCAGTCCAAAGCCAAGCCTTCTAGGCCCAGAGGTGCTCAAGAGCATCCTCCAAATATATCTGCAATCTCTGCTACTGACATTAGCAACCTTCCACCAACCATGCCAGCAGCCACAGGGGTACCACTGTGTAGGAGCACTAGGACATGCAAAGGTACATGGACGACAGGCACTGAAGGAATGCTCAAGGGTGATTAGCTTCCTTTTAAATGCAGGATTTCATTTATAAATTTGATTTGAATATTTATTTTATGATGATTTTAGTTTTGCATTGTGGTCAAATAGACACTGTGACAGTCAGTGACAGAGGGACGGTAAAGTGTGGGGCTGTTGGTGAACAAGGGGTTGGGCGTTGCAGTTACTGGTATCACCCCCAGAGGAGCCCAGCCAGAAAGGGCTGCCTAGGCTGCCTCCTCTCCTCTTTTTCCTCCTCCCTATACCTGGTGGCACAGGCTGTGCCCTCATATTGGTGAGGTTGTGCAGTGTGCAGCTGATCACATTGAATCTTAACATCTGTTCTGCCAAGACGTGCACATCTCCTCCAGAGCTGGCCAGATAGCAGAAGGTTGTATCAACACATCAATTCAAAAAAAATAATTCTTTCATGAGGTGTGGGCAATGCTGGAAAGGCCAGCATTTGTTGTCCATCCCACATTGTTGCCCACTTCAAAGTCAACTACATTGGGTCTGGAGTCATATGTAGGCCTGACCAGGTAAGGACAGCAGGTTTTCTTCCCTAAAGGGGTATTAATGAACCAGATGTGTTTTTACAACAATTGATGACAGTTTCCCAGTCTCTATTACTAAGACTAGCTTTCAATTCCAGAATTATTGATTGAATTTAAAATCCATCAGCTGCTGTAGTGGGATTTGAACCCATTTCACCAAAGTACTAACCTGGGCTTCAGGACTACTAGTACCAGTAACATTACTATGCTATTCTCTATTTGTGTGGCAATCAAACGCAAACTGGGCGATCGCTTTGCAGAACACCTGCG
This sequence comes from Cetorhinus maximus, assembly GCF_964194155.1. Classification (NCBI taxonomy): domain Eukaryota; kingdom Metazoa; phylum Chordata; class Chondrichthyes; order Lamniformes; family Cetorhinidae; genus Cetorhinus; species Cetorhinus maximus. The sequence goes on along the minus strand of NC_135902.1, from coordinate 45,407,429 downwards.
GTCTGTCTGCAAGAAAGACCCAAACCTCCCTGTCGCTTGCCATTTTAACACTCCACCCTGCTCTCTTGCCCACATGTCTGTCCTTGGCTTGCTGCGTTGTTCCAGTGAAGCCCAACGCAAACTGGAGGAACAGCACCTCATCTTCCGACTAGGCACTTTACAGCCTTCCGGGCTGAATATTGAATTCAACAACTTTAGATCTTAAACTCCCTCCCCCATCCCCACCCCCTTTCCGTTTCTTCCCCCTCCCTTTTGTTTTTTCCAATAATTTATATAGATTTTTCTTTTCCCACCTATTTCCATTATTTTAAAATCTATAACTGTAATACCCTGTCAGTCTTTCCACCCCACCCCCACTAGAGCTGTACCTTGAGTGTCCTGCCATCCATTCTTAATTAGCACATTTTCTTAGATAATATCACCACCTTCAACACCTCTTTGTTCCTTTTGTCTGTGACATCTTTTGATTATCTGCTCCTATCACTGCTTGCTTGTCCCTACAACCACCCACCCCCCTCAACTTCTCTTTCCCACCCCCCCACCTTAAACCAGCTTATATTTCACCCCTCTCCTAACTATACTCAGTTCTGTTGAAGGGTCATGAGGACACGAAACGTCAACTCTTTTCTTCTCCGCCGATGCTGCCAGACCTGCTGAATTTTTCCAGGTAATTCTGTTTTTGTTTTGGATTTCCAGCATCCGCAGTAGTTTTTTGTTTTTATCTCATTGTATACATATTGTGCAAGTTACATACTGGAGTCGTCAGCCATGTTATCAGATAGCCCTTGTCAGTCAGTAGCCACCCTCTGGTTCTCTGTCTGTGGTTACAGACCAGCTGGACATTGAGCGAGTGGAATCCCTTTCGGTTCTGTCATTGTTGACATGTGACAGCTGCAAAGCTATTTGTGTGCAGTCAATGACAGCCAGCATCACGGGGAACCCTGTAATCCCTGCATGCTTGCTCTGCCCGCTTCAGTCTGGTGAGAGAGGGCAGTGGTGTAGCGCTGCCAGAGCACACCAGAGCGCCAGTCTGGCACCTCCAACCCTGGCCTGGGAGAGGTGGGTGCAGACAGTTCCAAACACTGGGGCACGGGGGCCAGACTGCAGCAGCCTCCAGGGTCTGAAATTAAAGGCCTCTCCTCATAGGAGCAAGGTCAGCCAAAGGCACGGGGATCCCTTGGCACAAGAGCGACCTGGATTCTTCAAAATTGCAAATAAACAAAAGTGGTGGGAAGAAATAAATACTAAGGATCACGTCAATCATTCACTGATTTTTTTTATAAATAGCCAGCTGGATTTTCTTTCTCAGACTGACATCCACTGTTTATTCTACATGGGATGATTTATCTTTGTTCTGTTTGTTAGTACATTTGATTTGTTTACAAAATGCATTTTATTTTTCTCTTATGATATATGTTACAACAGTTAGATGCACTCTTTGTATGCAGTTGTCTGTAATAATTCTTCAACATTAGTGTGACTTAACTGTGAACTGATGTAAATCCATAAATGGAGATTAGAATATAGTAATAGCTGTGATGCAGTAGATGTGTTTCTTCTACAAATATTTCGCATATTATTTCTATTATTGGCCATATTGAAAGCTTTTATTGTGTTCACTGCTTCACATCAGTTAATTTGTTAATTAACTGCACTTTAAAACAATATTCTTCAACCACTTATTTTATGTGATTTCAAAAGAATCTTTCAGTAAAATGTATGAACAAATTCAATTTATTTGGTTCTGAATACTAGTTGCCATCTTGCTTTATTACAACAAATTAGCAAGTGGCATAGCAATGTTGGCGATTTTTAAATACAGAGCTCATGAATATATACAGAATGTGCCCTGCATTGGTCCCTGGATGTCTTACTGGTAAATAATAAATAGTTGATGTCAGTTGGGATGGAAGTGAGGGTGCTACAATTTGCCCCATTACCCTTTGAGCAAAGTGGATCAAAGAAATCAGGAGTCCTGTTGGTGACTGATGCCTACTTCCTCTTTATTGGAAAGTGCATTGGAAAGTAGGATAGCAAGTGAGGACAGGATGGGGTTGAGCTCAGGCTACTAGGCAATGGAGAAAACGTCCAACAAACCTTAGTGTCCTTCTTGAAGCCAGCTCCACATGCATTCAGGCAAAACTCCTGCAAAATCAACCAGAATGGGCTGGATACCATGTCTGCATGGACAAAAACCATCTCCCCCGCCAGGTCCTACTTTCTCAACTCTCAAATGGCCAGTGTTCTGGGGAGGACAAAGAAAGTGCTTCAAAGACACTCTGAAGCTCTCCTTTAGGGGTGGTTCAAAATGGCGGCAACTTGGCCATCAAGCTGCATCATGCCTTCAGTCCAAATACCTTAATGAGGAGGCGGAGTGGCAGCAGAGGACAGAAAAGGAAGAAAATCCTGCATTCCAGATCCCATTACCTTGCGGGACATCCTGCACCATGTGCCCAAAGATCTGCAGGTCATGAATCAGCCTGTTCAGTGTTATTCAATATATAGTGGGCCTGAGCCCCAAAATCGACATGTTCCTCAATCGTGCACCAATCACTTAAAAAGTGGCAAGTTTGTTGTGAAGCAGCTTACAATTTTTGGCATTTGTCAGTGGTTATTTCAAGGACAGTGCTCTATTAACTAAAGCTTATCATGCAGCCAGGAGAAAAGAATCCTCAAGAAGTAAGCGGTCACTCATCCTTTAATTTAGATGCTGTTTCTGTATTCCACTTCCTATAAGTCAAAGCCACCATGAGTGGTAGTGTCAGTCTCTCTCTGTGAAGAGAGAGACCTGAGTTAACATTTTCAGGTCAGTGATTTTTGCTCAGAACAGGCATGTTTATTTTGTGTTTGTGGGTCATGTGCTGCAAGACTGATTATCCATAACCCAATGTACGGAATTACTTGCTCATCGCAATCAAATTTCAAGGTTAGGGTGTGGTGGAGATAGTGGGGAGCAGGGGGTTGTAGCTGGGGAATGTGGTGGGGGTGGGGGACTTCTAGTCACTTCTTAAATTGTGTGGAGTGATAAAGCAAGATATTCCTATTGGTTGTATATAAATAATCTGAAGCACTTTATACTCCCTCTGAGAATGGCTGCTTTCCATTGTCCTAATTATTACTTGTGGTGCAATAAGTATTCTTTTTTTAGATATTGAGTAGCTTATAATTATAGAATTGTTGCAGAACAGAAGGAGACCGTTCAGCACATTGTCTCTGTGTCATTTCTCTGCAATAGCAACTCAGCTAGTCCCACTCCTCTGCCTTTTCTATGTAGCCCTGACAAATCTTTTCGATTCAAATAATTATCCAGTTTCCTTTTGGAAAACACAATTGAATCTGCCTACACCACACGCCCAGGCAGTGCATGCCAGATCCAAACCTCTTGCTGCATAAATAAGTTTTTCCTGGTATTGCTTCTGGTTCTTTTTGTTAATCACCTTAGGGTTCTCAGCCTTCTGTCAATAGGAACAGTTTCTCCTCATTTACGTTGTGTGGACCCCTCATGATTTTGAACGCTTCTAACAAATCTCCTCTCAATCTTCTCTTCTCCAAGGAGAACAGTTCCAGCTTCGCCAGTCTATCCTTATAACTGAAGTCTCTCATCCTCACTGATGTGGTGTCCAGCATGATTTACCCCACAACTGAGTGCACGCACTATGGATGCCATTTTGAAGGTCTAAGGGTATGTTTAGTGCCCAAGAAAAGCGGTGCAAATGATCCCAATTTCATGCTGAAAGTATGATAACATTGTTCTTCATTAACGTTGAAATGAATGGGGCTAATCTTGGCCACTTTTTTTTGGGAAGGTTATGGAGATAATGGCAAACTGGCCATGATTGATACACTCAATGTTTGAGTTAGCTGGCCTCATGACACATACTAAAGTCAGCACAAGGGCAGTTAAGGAAATGATAAGTCACATCCTGAAATTTGTGGCCATCACAGTACAAGATTCTGGAGCAATCTATCTATGTTTTTGGATTAGTTAAATATGGAGACAGGGAGTTAATAATATCCTCAATATAATGAAACTTCTTATCTTTATTACCACATTACAGCTGTGTTATACACTCCTTACTCTGCGCTTCTTGGAATTACTTCAATTGGATATGATCTCATGTGCTGAAAATTAGCTGGCACAATTTTTTTTAGTTTCCTGGTATGCAACTAAAACAGTGAAGAATTCACAGGCCATTGGGTGGCCCACATACTGGAATACATTCACCCTTTAAGTACTAAATGTTCTCTGTTCTCAAACTGCATCAGTTTTTTGTTTATGTAAGATACCAAAAACTTTGAGTAAGTGTTAAGCAGCTACCGAAAGACAAGGGTTGAGCAACACCAAGTAGTCTATACCAAGTAGTCCCCATCTGCATTCATTTTTAAGTAACATAGCTCTTACTAATTATACATATTAATTTAAAGACTATAAATTATCTCTTGTGGACAACTGCTAATTTGGGTTCCTGATTGTGGTCTGAAGGACTTCAGTAATGTACATTGTGGGCAGTCTATAACTGCATTCTGGTGTGCCTTCATTCAGTTTGTCTGAGACAGGCAAATACAGTTTTGCTTGGGGACTTTTCATTCTTCAGTGTGACCTTTGTTTCAAAATAAGGTGTCTCGCATTTAAGACGAAGACGAGGTGAAATTTCTGTCAGAGATTCCTGTTGTTGATCGAGTGGTGGTAGTTTGTGTGAAAACCTTAACCTGCTTGACTCTGCTGATACTGCGTCATGAGTGTAGCTGAATTCAGGGGAGACAATGGCAGGTTGTCGGATTTACCATCTGCCTCTAAATTCCCATTATGTGAAGAGGAGCTATGTTAGAAGGAAGCAGAAGGTGTGTCTAATGTCAAATGGCTGATGTAAAATGGGACAAGCACAGGTGTTTTCAACAGTATTTTGAAGGCAGCGTTTTCCCTCTCAGTGGCTTACATTCTGTGCTGGGTCAGACCGTTTCCCTCCTCCAGTGACCTGACAACATTTTCGGTGTGAATATCACCCAGCTGGTGGCCAGAATTTTGCGTTCAGCGGGCGGCCGTGTGCTCACACGCTGAGTGAAAAATTCTGCCAGGTGATTTCATCAGAGGAAAATTTCCAGGCTGGGGAATAAAATTACTAAACCACAGATGGTCAGATTATAGGTCATGAACCTTGCAAACTGAGAGTATAAAACACCCAGCATAAACAACTCACTATTTCTAACACTTTCAGAAATGCTAATTATTATGTTTAAATCTGCAAATAGTCCAATGAATTGGCTGAGAAGTTTAAGACTAACATTTGATTCCTTTTAGTAGATAGGCTGGCAGCTGTGGATTGATGGAGCTCTACCAGAGGAGGGCTCTGTTGGGTCATTTTAAAAAGGCTCAGAAGCATAGTACAGTTTAGCCGTGCTGAAGGATAAATTCATTTCCAGTGAAGTCCTACGAGGGAAGGTTATTAGTCCACACACACACGCATCAACCCTTTTATATCAGACCATCAGTCCGTGTTGGAAGAAACAAGTGTCTTTTTTATTGATCCATTTCACATTGGTTTGAGGCTATTGTGTCAAGAATATTTTGGGTGTATTTCAGCAACTCCATGCAAGAAGGGATAGGCTGAATTATTCAAGTATTGCAGTTCGTGTCTGAAATAATTGGTGTAATTAGTGTCATCACATTCATCAATTGGACTTTTCCCTTGTGAATGTCATTGTTCAATAGAACTCGTTTCTCTTTGGAATCTGTGGGATGACAGTTCTTTGTCATAGAAAAAGTAATGCAATTAAATCCATGTGCTGTGGGAGGGGAATAGCTAGAACATCTCATTGTAACTGATGGATCTCATTGTCCTGGAATACGCCACAATGATGTACATTTCAGGCGCTGTCTTACAATCCTTTAATCTTTCTGTTGCTGCAAAAAATAAAGAACTAGCCAAGGAGAACTGAGAGAAAGTCATTTGTGTCTGATAACTGTGAAGTCAAAGAGAGTGCGTCATATCTGTAAGAAAGTGGACATGGTATAGCTTGCTGTTGTGAATTCTCTTTTTCCACAATTAAGACTTAGTTGTCTGTTTTCCCTGTTTGATTTTTTGTTAATTTTTGTGCCTTCAAGTAATAGAAGTCACTGGAGAAGTGAAGGAGGAGAGTACATTTGAAACAAAAACAGAAAATGCTGGTCTAACAGCATCTGTGGAGAGAAAAACAGAGTTAACGTTTCGAGTCCATATGACGCTTCTTCAGCACTAAATAGAAGTAAAAATGTGATGAAATTTATACTGTTTAAGGGGGGGTGGAGCAGGTGAAGCTGGATAGAAGGCCAGCGATAGGTGGAGGCAAAGGAGAGATTGCCAAAGATGTCATGGACAAAAGGACAAAGGGGTGTTAATGGTATTGGCTAAAGGAAGCGCTGATGGTGGCATTAAGGTAAGAAAGCAAAAGGTGATAATAGCAGGACAATGGTAAGCACTTTGGAAAGAACAACATGAACAAGTGACACTTGGCCCTTGTGGGGGTGGGGTGGGGGGAGGGGACAGTGGTGGGAAAAGAGATTGAAAATAGGATAAAAGGTGAGGATAAAACAATGAATAAAAATGAAAATAAATAAAAATAAAAATAAAAATAACTGGATAAAAAATAAAAATTTAAAAATGAAAATGAATATTGAAAAAAGGGGATAAAAAAGGGGGTGAGGATGGAGGGGAGAGTTCATGGTCTGAAGTTGTTGAACTCAATGTTAAGTCTAGCAAGCTGTAAAGTGCCTAGTCGGAAGATGAGGTGCTGTTCCTCCAGTTTGTGTTGGGCTTCACTGGAACATTGCAGCAGGTCAAGGACTGACATGCGGGCATGAGAGCAGGAAGGTGTGTTGTTGTAGGAGAATACATTTCCCAGTTTGACCCCCTTGGAAGATTTCATCTGTCTGTGTTTGTGGTTTTGCTAGAAATAATGAATACAGGAAATCTTCCCCCCTCAGTATCTTCATTCCGCACTCCCTAGGTAGGTAAAGCACAGCTGGAATAAAGCTCTCTCTACTCTCTAGCAAATAAGTGTCTTAGCCAACCTCAGAAATCATTTGCACCAACATGACTTCTTTTTCTCCACATAAGGCACCCTGCGGCCTCTCAGTCACAGGCTGCTGGTTTATTTTTGGCTTGTTATCAAAGAGTAGCATCAAATTTCCAGTCATATCATTTGGAAAAATTCTTTGAACAGTGATGAGATAGAAATGTTTCTGCCCGAGCTGTTACTCCTTTGACAATACACAAAGTGAGTTTCAATAGTTTGCTTCATGACAATGCAAAACTAAAAACATTAGACTTATTATCAAGTCAATGTCAGATACTATATGGAAATGATGAGTACCCTTGATCAAGTTGTTTGAGGCATTGCTGATATAACACATTGAATGTATCAGGTTAACAGCCTTCTTAATAAGACAGAAGACACAACTTGTTACACTCCTTGCGAAGGCAATTAAAGGCTGTGACTGGTGGATGGGAGGCCAAAGTCTCTCTTTCACAGGCTGGGGAGAGGGGGTGGCGATGGTGGTGGTGGGGCGGAACACTCTGCTCCTCCTGTTGCTTAAGAGGCACTATAAAGGCCCCAAGCCTGATGGAGCCAGCAGCTCCGGCCTCTATTTTGCTGTCGGGTTTCGTGAGCCCCGGGAAACTCAGTTAAATTTAAATCAGCCTCCCAACTGCACCATGATAATACAATAATGAAATGTTCAACCTCTTCAAAATGGGGCACATGAACGTCTTACATCCCTCTGCAAGTGATGTGAGGAGTGATGTGGCGGGTTGGGGTTGTGTTCCCTGATTTTTGATTTTTAATCCCCTCCCTCTTCCCTGACCCCCACCTGCCCATTGTCAGGTCTGGAGTGGGGAGGGGAGGGGGGTGGGTAGGTTTACTTTCAGGCCAGCGGCTCTTTGGTGCTTTGTTGTTAACTAATGTGCTAGTCTATCCTTTGGTATTATAAATCACTTATAACGGGAAACCACTTCTTCAATTGGAAATGCTACGACTATATTTTATAATACAAGGGCTTTGTCTGTGGCTTGTTCCTAGTTTTGTGTATAAACGTAATAGTGGTTTATAAAAAAAAATAGAGCATTACATCATGCAAGGAATAGCTCACTTATAACCAACAGTCATCTGAAATGGAAAATCCCATGATGATAAATTTGCATTGATAGTAATTCCCTACTACTCGGAGATTGAATGCTGTCACTGATATGCTTTACATAGGCATTTTAATTTATATAAGCCTCTATTTCAGGATGTTTGAGTTTGATTTCATCAGGACTCCTGGAACATGATTTTATTCTTCCACCTGTAGTGTAAAGGGTTAATGTTAAATATGTAAATCTACAGTCTACATCATCAGTGATGTAAGATCACATGACAACAGAGCCTACGGAAGGATGGTTCTATGTGAAGCCCTGTGCTAAATTCTGTCCTGTATATAGTTAGAAGAAAGTTTAATAAAAGGTAAAGTTTACCTACAGCTTTGCTTCCAGAAATCTCTATCGATCTTAGCCAACGACAAGCTAAGTCCCACAACAATGATAACAAATAGTGGCATTGGTAAAGACAATGGGAAAAGGAACAATTAAAAAATCCCAAAAAGACTGGGAAAAAAAAGCTCAGTAACTGAAAAAGCAGCAGGCAAAACGACTGTGAGGAAAGGGCAGCAGGGGAGAAACATCAATTGAACTGGAAGAAAGGCTAGAGTGAAGAAAAGCCATGGAGAAAATCTTACCTTTACCAGAGTGCTTCAAACATGTGGGAGGCCCGGATCAAGCCGAAAAGTGGCAGAACTGGCGTTGTAGGTTTACCAGATACAGAGCCGCTGCAGGACTAGCAGAAAAGCCTCGTAAGGAGCAAATCAGTACCCTTCTCTTCGCCATAGGCGGTAGTGCAGATGACATCTGGTCAAACAGGGCACAAATGAAGAAACAGTGACTTACGAAGATGTTGTAAAAGCTTTTGATACATATTTCAGCCTTAGAAAGAACGCAATCATAGAAACGGCAAAGTTCAATAGACATACCCAAAGACCAGGAGAGAGTGCAGATCCCTTCATTAACAATTTTACTGACTAGCTGAGAATTGCGAATATGGAGCACTGAAAGACAAATTAATTCAGGATTGCATTGTTGTAGGAGTCTTGGAGGCGTCTTTATCAGATTTTCTGCAGATGAGGGAGAATTTAACACTATCAAAGGCTGTGCAGTTAAAAAGGCAGGCAGAAGTGAGAAAGCAAAATTGTGTATCTACTCGAGGTGATAGGGAGATTTTGTAGAGTAAAATGACTGACATGGTGCAGTTTGTAGGACATAGAAGTAGCAGTGCACCTACTCAAAACAGGGAATGAGTGAAGCGGGTGTGGCAATCGCCATTAGTCAGTGTTCTTGCTGTGGTGGGAAAAGGCTTAATTGTCCCGACAAAAATGCGGAGTGACATTTCTGTAAGAGGAGAGGACATTTTAAAGCTGTATCCTGTGCATCAAGTTCCCAACTTAGAAATTTAAAGAGAAACCAATCAAAGCATGTAGCATTCAAGAAACTGAAGATGCAACATACAATGAAATGCCATCCTTGGGAGAAATTACAGGATCAGATGGGAACTATTAGAGTGCAGATATTATGGGAAATGGACATAAAGCAAACTTCAAATTAGACACCTAGAACAGGAGTTTCAGTTCTTTCAGACACAGAACAATGGCTAAAGCAAGACTACCTCCAGCCATCGACCATATAACTCCACGGTCCAGGAGGCATTCAACTGAAGGTAAGGGACAGTTGAGTACTACACTTCAGTACAAAGGAAGAGAAATTACAGAAACTTTGTATATGATCCAAAACCAAGGATGTTCACTATTAAACCAAAAAGCTTGCACGGATCTACAACTCATCTATAGAGTAGAACTGGGAAGCCAAGACAAACTGAAAGAATTCAAAACAGAATTTCCCAACTTATCTAGAGGTCTTGGGAAGCTGTAAACAGCTTATCACACTGAGACCAGATGCCGAACCACGCCAAGGAAAGTTCCACACCCACCTTTACTGAAGGTGAAGCAAGAAATTGAGTTAATGCTGCATCACGGAGTAATCTCACTTGTAATGAAACCTACAAGTCGGTGTTCAAGTTCCAGTACTGAAACCAAAAGGCTCACTGCAAATTTGTGTTGACCTCACACAGTTAAAACAAAGCTGTGGAAAGGGTGATCCACCCAATGGCATCTGTGGCTGAGAGTCTGGAAAAACTAGCAAAAAGCACAATTTTGACCAAACTAGGTGCAAACAGTGGCTTTTGACAACTACTTTGGACGAGGAATCCAAATTCCTGACAACATTCAACACTGTTTTTGCTTCAATCGACTACCCTTTAGTCTTACATCAGCACCAGAGATTTTTCAGAGAATGATGATGAGTATTCTCCAAGGATTAGAAGGGGTCGTCTGTCACATGGGTGACATCCTAATCCACAGGTCCACTGCATCAGAGCACAATGCGAGAGTGAGAGCAGTGTTACAATGTCTGTAAGAAGTGGAATAACCCTTAATAATAAGATTGAGTTCTCGCAACAAACCACTAAATTTCTGGGGCACATCATTCACACATCAGGCATCAGGGCTGATCCTCAAAACACCAAGGCAATCAAAGCATTTCCACCACCTCACAATGTCACAGAGCTTCAGCACTTCATTGGAATGGTGAATCAAATAGAAAAGTCCTTACTTAATTTGGCACACGTAAATGAACCACTGCGACAATTGCTTAGGCAAGACCAAGCATGGTGTTGGGAAGAAAATGAACATATTTTATTTGAAAGGATAAAAGAGATGCTCACTTCACCAGACACAGTGGCTCACCATGATCCAGAGCTGCCTACAGGTGCATCATCTGCTGGACTAGGCGCAGTACGCTTTCAGACTCAGAGAGATGGTAAACACAGGCCAGTGTACTATGCATCTCGATCAGTGACTGAAACCGAACAAAGATACGCTGTCATTGAAAAAGAAGCATTAGCATCTACATAGGCTTGTGAGAAGTTTGTCAACTTTGCTTTTTATTCATTCACGGGATATGGGCTTTGCTGGCTGGGCCAGCATTTATTGCCCATCCCTAATTGCCCTTGAGAAGGTGGTGATGAGCTGCCTTCTTGAATCGCTGCAGTCCATGAAGTGTAGGTACACCCACAGTGCTGTTAGGAAGAGAGTTCCAGGATTTTGACCCAGCGACAGCGAAGCAGCAGTGATATATTTCCAAATCAGGATGGTGAGTGACTTGGAGGGGAACTTCCAGGCGGTGGTGTTCCCATCTATCTGCTGCTCTTATCCTTCTAGATGGTAGTGCTCGTGGGTTTGGAAGGTGCTGTCGAAGGAGCCTTGGTGAATTTCTGCAGCGCATCTTGTATTTGGTGCACACTGCAGCTACTGTGCGTCGGTGATAGAGGGAGTGAATGTTTGTGGATGTGGTGCCAATCAAGCAGGCTGCTTTGTCCTGGACGGTGTCAAGCTTCTTGAGTGTTGTGGGAGCAAGTGGGGAGTATTCCATCACACTCCTGACTTGTGCTATGTAGATAGTGGACAGGCTTTGGGGAACTGGGAGGTGAGTTACCAATCACAGGATTCCTAACCTCTGACCTGCTCTTGTAGCCACAGTATTTATATGGCTACAGTACAGTTCAGTTTCTGGTTAATGGTAACCCCCAGGGTGTTGATAGTGGGAGATTCAGTGATGGTAATGCTATCAAGGGGCGATGGTTGGATTCCCTCTTGTTGGAGATGGTCATTGCCTGGCACATGTGTGGCACAAATGTTACTTGTCACTTGTCAGCCCAAGCCTGGATATTGGGCTGACAATGTCTATGTCTTAGGCCTAAAGTTTATCATTGAGACAGAACACAAACTGTTGGTTACATTATGAAATGCTAAAGAATTAGTAAAGATGCTGCCAAGAGTGCAGAGATTTTGTTTGAGATTGATGAGATCCGGTGCTACAATCGAGTGTGTCCAAGGAAAACAACAAACTACAGCAGATGTACTGTCACACATTCCGGTTGAAAAGCTGAACAAGAGGACATAAATTTTGTCAAAGAAGTGGAGCCCTATACTTCATTGGCCACAAAATTTCTACCAGCAACAACTTAGAAGCAAAATGAAATTCGATAGGCACAAAAAGCAGAGGAAGAATATGTTCAAATTTGTGTGTGCTGCATCAAAGGTTGGCCAGAATACATTCCAAATAATCTCATCCTGAAGCAATACATCAAGCAACGAAGACATCTCAGGTGTGGATGAGCCGCTGATTTATGATGAGAGATTGGTCATATCTAAAGTTCTTAGACTTCAGAGAATACACCAGGGACAACTGGGCATTACATGGTGTGTGATCCATTGCCAGGTGCAAAGAGAACCACTGATGGTATCCTCATTTCCATCCAGACCGTAGGAACCTCTCAGAATGGATCTTTTTGTACTCAAAGGGAAGACATTCCTCATAGTTATTACTATTACTCCAGATGGATTTAGGTTAAGTATCTGCATGTTCCCACTTTGGAAACTGTCATTATGTTATTCAAAGAAATGTTTGCCATGCACAGCATTCCAGACGTAGTCATTTTAGACAATGGGCTGTAGTCTGCCAATTAATGTTTTAAGAAGTTCACAGAAGCCTATGCGTTTGCCCATACAACTAGCTCACCCAGATACCTGCAAGTCAATAGGAGGCTGAACGAGGACTAAGGACAGTAAAGGCTTTGTTGAAGAAAAATTATGACACCAACTTGGCGCAGATGAGTTACTGTTCCACACCACTCCAGAATGGTCTGGCTCCACGCGAACTTCCAATGGGATGACGACTGCGGACTCAACTTCCTGCTCTTCCACACATGTTTATGTCATGTCTCAAAGCAGCTGATATAGGGAGAATAAGGGAAAAGGTGGATGAGTATCAAGCGAATCAAACCAAAAACTTTAATCAATGCCGCAGAGTACATAACTTACCAGGACTGCAGGCAAGGGAGTCAGTATGGATTCATGACCAAAACTGCAAAAGCCAACACTACATCTGTGAAGTTATCTTGTGGAAACTGAAAATGGAATAGTGAGAAGAAACAGAAGTGCTCTCATATCTACAAGAAGACCACCTTTAATGGAATGGACCAGTTACCCAGAAGGTCAGGAAGACGACCTGAACAGTGAACTGGTATTCCCTGATGACTCACATACTACTATACCAAGCTTGAGAGAAAACATGGAGGACTTGAATCCTATGCATCTGAGAAAGCTGAGAACAAGGTCGGAGAGATTGGTGAAAGCACCACAATGGTTATCTCTGTGAACCTGGGATAAAGGCAGAGACTTTGGGGGGAGATGTCGGATAATGTAAATAATGTATCGAATAGAGTCATTCTTTGGGGGGAGAAAGGTGAATATTAAATATGTAAATAGACCTTCGATATCATCAGTGATGTAAGGTCACATGACAACAGCCGACTGAGGGATGGTTCTGTGTGAAGCCCTAAGCTAAGCCCTATCCTTGTATATAGTTAGAAGAATGTTGAATAGAAGGTAAATTTTACCAACAGCCTTACCTCCAGCAACTTTTTTGATCCTAACCAAGGACAACTGAAGCTCAGATTCACAACAATGATAACTAGAAACATCCCTGTTGCATTAAAACCAACTCCACTTTGCTAGTTATCATGTTTTCTACTTACATATTCCCCTCCTTCACTCATTATGCCTTGTGAATGTCCCTTAATTTTTTGTTTTTTCCAACCAATGAGGTACTTTTGAAGTGTAATCGCTGTTGTAATATAGGAACGCGGCAACCAATTTGTGCACAATAAGTTGCCAAAGACAGCAGTGTGATAATGACCAGGTTATCTGTTTTTATGCCACTATCTATAAATGGAGTCTCACCTCCCTTGGCCATGCAGGGTTAACAACCTTCTCTGAATGTTCATAAATCTCCAACAATAAAAGTTTAACTTGGCAAGCTGGGAGAGGAGTGGAGTTTGTGGTTTGTACCTGCCCTTTCTTGTTTGCAGGCAGCCTTTCAGAGCTTCTCATGGCTGCTGGCATGAAACTCTTCTCACCCCCACCATGATACCTGCCTCCCGCCTTGTGCTTGAGACTCCACACTGGCCTGGAATTCCCTTAGCACTGGTCCTGCCCTGTTATTCACCACATTAGTGGCAGAGCCATAATTCCAGCAAAGTTATGGCAGCAGGCTACAAGCAAATTCCTGGCCTAACTTAGTAAGAGTTTCAGCTGCCCGAGTGCAACCTGGATGTGGGAAATGTTAAGTAGGTTGCCACATTTTATTTTCTAAGAAATATCTATGATGTGCTTTGAGGTGTGAATGTGGTGGTTTACAATGTGGGTGTGCCAGTGAACACTGGTGGACCGGCTGCACCAAGCCTTTGTAGACGAGGGCAGGTTAGGTGAAAACGTAAAGGAACATAAGAACTAGGAGCAGGAATAGGCAATTCAGCCCCTCAAACCTGCCCTGCCATTCAATACGATCATGGCTGATCTCATTTCGGCTTCAACTCCAAATTCCCGCCCTCTCCTCATAACCTTTCTAATTAAAAATTACTAATTAAAAATCTGTCTATTTCTTCCTTAAATTTATTCAGCGTCCCGGCATCCATTGCACTCTAAGGTAGTGAATTCCACAGATTCACGACCCTCTGAGAAAAGTAATTCCTCCTCATCTCTGATTTAAATCTACTACCCCTTAGCCTAAAACTATGGCCTCTCATTCTAGAATGTCCCAGAAGGGGAAACATCTGCTCCACGTCTACTTTGTCTATCTCCTTTAGCATCTTATACACCTCAATTAGATCTCCTCTCATCTTTCTGAACTCTAGCGAGTATAGGCTTAAACTGCTCAATCTCTCCTCATAAGACAAGCCCCACATCTCTGGAATCAATCTAGTGAAACTCCCCTGAACCGCATCTAATGCAACTATATCCTTCCTCAAGTAAGGGAACCAAAACTCTACACTGTACTCCAGGTGTGGTCTCACCTATGCCTTGTACAATTGCAGTGACACTTCCCTATTTTTATACTCTATTCCTTTAGCAATAAATGCCAAAATTCCATTTGCCCTCCCCACCACCTGCTGTACCTGCATACTAGCTTTCAGCGATTCATGCATGAGGACACCCAGATCCCTCTGCACTGAAGCATTCTGAAGTTTCTCTCCATTTAAGTAACAAGTCACCTTTTTATTCTTCCGACCAAAATGGATAACTTCACACTTATCCATGTTAAACTCCATCTGCCAAATTTTGGCCCATTCACCTAACCTATCCATATCCATTTGTAAATTTCTTATTTCTTCATTACAACTTACTTTCCCACCTATGTTGGTGTCATCTGCAAATTTAGCTATAGCACCTTCCATCCCTGAATCCAAGTCATTAACAGATTGTAAATAGTTGGGGCCCAAGGACCGAACCCTGTGGCACCCCACTAGTTACAGCTTGCCATCCAGAAAAAGACCCATTTATCCCAGCTCTCTGCTTTCTGTTGGTTGACCAATCTTCTATCCAAGCTAATATATTACCCCTAACTCCATGTGATCTTATCTTGTGTATTAATCTTTTGTGTGGCACCTTATCAAAGGCCTTCTGGCCTTTCTACATCTACAGGATCCCCATTATCCACTTTGCTTGTCACATCTTCAAAGAACTCTAGCAAATTAGTCAAACACGACTTACTCTTCATAAAACCATGCTTACTCTGATGGGTTGCATTTTGACTTTCCAAAGCCCCATTACTACATCCTTAATAATGGATTCCAACAATTTCCCAATGACAGACGTCAAACTAACTGGTCTATAGTTTCCTACTTTCTGCCACCACCCCCCCAACCTTTTTTTGAATAAGGGCGTTATATTAGCATCTTTCCAATCTACTGGAACCTTTCCAGAATCCAGAGAATTTTGGAATATTATAGCCAATGCATCCACTATCTCTGCTGCCACTTCCTTTAAGACCCTGGAATGTAGGCCATCAGATCCTGGGTACTTGTCACCCTTTAATCCCAATAGTTTGCTCAGTACTTTTTCTCTAGTGGTGGTAATTGTTCTAAGTTCCTCCTTCTCTATACCCTCTGCACCACCTGTTACTATTGGGGTGGTATTAGTGTCCTCCGCCGTGAAAACTGAGGGAAAATATTGATTAAGGGTCTCTGCCATTTCTGCGTTCCCCACTATTAACTCCGCATTCTCACCCTCCAAGGGACCAATATTCACTTTAGCTACTCTCTTTCCTTTTATATACTTATAGAAGGTTTTGCTATCAGTTTTTACATTTTGCGCTAGTTTTCTTTCATAATTTACCTTTGCTCTTTTTATTATTTTTTTAGTAACCCTTTGCTGATCTTTAAAAGTTTCCCAATCTTCCAGCATGTCACTGACATTTGCAATTTGCTATGCCTTAGTTTTTGCCTTTCTGTTATCTTTAACTTCCTTGCTTAGCCATGGATGCTTTTTCCCCCTCTTACTATCTTTCTTCCTCTTTGGAATATATTTTACTTGGGAGGAATTGAATATCTCCTTAAATATCTGCCACTGTTTGTCAACTGTCCTACCTTGTAGTCCTCCTGCCCAGTCCACTAGGGCCAAATCTGCCCTCATGCCTATGTAGTTACCTTTGTTTAACTCCAGAACACTAGTGTGGGACTCAAGTTTCTCGCTCTCAAACTGAACTTGAAATTCTAGCATGCTATGATCACTCTTCCCTAGAGGATCCTTTACTATGAGATCACTAATTAATCCCATCTCATTACACAAAACCAAATCCAGAATAGCCTGCTCCCTGGTTGGCTCCACAACATATTGCTCCAAGAAACAATCTCTAATACACTCTATGAACTCTCCTTCGAGGCTACCCTAAAGGAATGGAAAGGACCTGAATTTATATGTTATCAGTTAAAGAACTGCAATTGAAAAATCAATCACAAGATGAAAATGAAAAATGCGCATGGAGGGAACTGAATGCTACACTTGATAAATAAGAATGAAAGGTACTGAAGGTGAAATTTAACACTTAGATTTTTAATCAAACATATAGATAAGCCACCACACTCTCATCACTGAGCCAATAGTTCATATTTTACTGTACATTAAGGCATAGAATTTTTTCTATGCATTAATAGTCTTAAAGTGTTTCCTGAAGTGTCTCCTCTTTTGGGGAGAAGGTGGCATAGTGTCACTGGACTGGTAATCCAGAGGCCCAGGCTAATTCAATTAATAAAATCTGGAATTAGAAGCTAGTCCCAGTAATGGTGACCATGACATCATTGCCAATTTTCATAAACCCCCTTCTGGTTCACTAATGTCCTTCAGAGAAGAAAGTCTACCATTCTTACATGGTCTGGCCTACATGTGACTCCCAGACCCACAGTAATGCAGTTGATTCTTAACTACTCTCTGAAATGGCCTAGCCAACCACTCAGTTCAAGGACAATTAGGGATGGGTAAGAAATGCTGGCCTTTGCCAGCGATGCCCACATCCCACGAAAGAATGAATTTTTTAAAACTGCCATTTGGAACAACGTACCCACCCTGTGACCACATTTGGACTTTCTCAGTGGAGGCAAAACCCAAACCTTCTTGTTTCTTTTTTCACCACCTGCACTCCAGAGAGAGGGAGAGAGTAGGCAACACCTGAAACCAGGTTATCCATTTGTAATTTATTTGATAGCCAGATTGCAAGGATTTAAAAATAATCCATCTCAGAACCCACCAAATAGGTCGTTGGAAATGACTAACCTACTGAGCTTTGTGGTGTAATGCTACTTCTTACAGTGAGTATCAATCAAATATTGTTGCAGAACTGAACAAATTCATTCACTGATTCACTGCAACTAGTGAACACAGGAAGTAATTTCTATGGCAGGGCTTTCCAAACTGTGGGCTGTGAGATGAGAGTTCCGGGGTCATGAGCTCTGAGGCAGCAATGGCTGCCGTGGAACTCCAACTGAATGTTAACAGCTGCGTGGGTCCTTTAAATCCTTGGGATTTTTTAACAGTGGACATGGCCGAACTGGTCAATGCCTGAGGCCTGCTTCAAAAAAGCCAGTGAAAAGGTAGGTTTTTAAAAACCTCTGAAGATTAATCATTTTGCCACCCACCCCCGCTTCCACAGGTCTCTCTCTACCACCCACCACTCTCCCTTTGGCCCACCACTCTCACAGCTCTGGGTCATGGCAACTTTCAAACCTCAATAGGGTCACAGTGGGAAAAAGTTTTGGAAGCATTGTTCTATGGTGTCTTTTGTCACGAGGATTGTTTTTCAATGTTTGCAGTTTCTCTCCAGAATGTGAGTGAGAGTGAATCGTGATTAAATCTTCATAATTTTATGTTAATGTTCCTGATTTTTATTTCAGGTTTCCTTTTGTGTTGGTAAATTAAGAAAAAAAGTGGAGCTTCTGTGCTGGACAGACCTGATGGCTTCACAGAGGTTGCAAAAGTCAATCACATCCCATGCTTCAGTGAGACAACTCCATCAGTAGCTGGGTAGTAATACTGCAGCCCAAGTTTAGCTGCCCAAGTTCTTGACAGACATTCCCTTTGGGAGATCTCTGTGCCCAGGCCACTTAAACATAAAGTTTATCCCAGTAGGCTTGACTGCTTGGCAACTTAGTATAGAAATCAAGAAAACTGGAGACCCCCTCCCCCTCCCCCTCCCCACCCCTTTCAACATATCTCCAACGGTGGTAAATGGTCAAGGACAGCCCACCCACCATAAAACAACGTGCATTTAAATAATAAGAATGAGGAAGGAGGCAGATAGTGAGCTGTGGTTCAGGAATAAAAAGTGATATCATGTCTCTACCATATTTTCATTTGCTAATTATATTCTATGATCTTCGAACAAGTCACAAAATATTCAAAGTGAGGAAAAGATCATGTCGATAGCAATGTTATTTTGACGGTTGCACTTGAATCTTAGAAAAATTACAACTGGCATTAAAGGAATGTGGCTTGGTGAAAAACTGATTGACCAATCTTCTTTTTGTTTGGGAAGAGTGAAAGCCCATGAAGACAGCAACAATAGTAACAACAACTTAAGTTTATATAGTGCCATTAATGTAATAAAACATCCCAAAGCACAGTAGAGGAACATTATAAAACAAAGTATGACACAGAATAACTTAAGGAGTTATTACGTCAGATGAGAAAAAGCTTGACCAAAGAGATAAGTTTTGAGGAATGTTTTAAATGAAGCAAGCGAGGCAGAAAGTGGAGAGGTGTCGGAAGGGTATTTCAAAGCTTGTGGCCAAGGCAATTGAAGGCACTGACACCCATGGTGGAGTAATTAAAATCTGGGATACTCAGGAGGCTAGAATTAGATGAATACAGAGGTTACCAGATGTGGAACTCGATACCACATGGAGCAGTTGAGGAGAGCAGTGTAGATTCATTTATGGAGCAGCTAAGTATATGAGAAGGACTGGAAGTTATGCTGATACAAGGATATGGAGGTGAGAGGAGACTTGTGTGGAGCATAAACACTCATTTTGTCAAGGAAGAAACACTTGGTTACTCAAAGTCATTTGCATGCAACATTTCTACTCATTCTCCTGTGGTCTGGTTTGATGCAAACAATCCTTAAGGGCCAAACAGGCTGTTTTTGTGCTGTAACTTCTTTGTAACACGGTTTCCAATCTTGGTGTCATATTTGACCTCAAGTTGAGTTTCCGACCATGTAAGATCATCTCTAAGATTGCCTGCTATCGCCAAAACATGGGCTGAGGCAGGGGCAGAGCCAGTCAATCTGCTGCTGAAACCTTCATTCATACCTTTGTTACCTCTAGGCTTGGTTATTCCAATGCTCTCCTAGCCATTCTTCAAATGATCATAAATTTAAGCTTATCCAAAACTCTGATGCCCATATCCTAACCTGCACCATGTCCTTTTGACCCATCTGACCTACATTGGTTCCTGGTGGAGCAATGTCTTGATTTTATAATTCTCATCCTTGTTTTCAAATCCCTAAATGGCCTCTCTCCTTGTCTTCATAACCTCCTCCAGCCCTATATCCCACCGAGATATCAGCGCTCCTTCAATTCTGGCCTCTTGCACATCCTTGATTTTAGTCACTCCACAATTGGTGACCATGCCTACAGCTGCCTAGGCCCTAAGTTCTGTAATTCTCTCCCTAAACCACTCCACCTCAGTCTTTCGCCCCCGTCCCCCCCCTACCGCAAGATCTTAAAACCTATGCCTTTGACCAAGTTTTTGTTCATCTGACCTAATATCTCCTTTTGCAGCTCAGTGTCAAATTTTATTTGATCATGCTCCTGTGAAGCACCTTGAGACATTTTGCTACATTAAAGGCGCTACATAAATGTAAGTTGTTGTAATATGTCATTTACAAGAGGCTGGTGCTGTAGCCTCCACTAGAGACTCCTACCAGCCTGGAGGTACAGACTTGCTGTAGCAGGCCTTGGGGGGAAGGGTGGGGGGGTGCTGCCACAGTAGAATGAAGAGGCATCTGGTGAGCTTTCTGTTAGTTTTCCTTCTTGCCTTGAGAATTTGTACCTTTGGTGACGGGGGCTGTACAGCCATGCTCTAAGGGATCTTAAATCCCCCAACCATAAAAGAGGCATCCAGGCAAACCCATTCCTATCACCATTTGACATTCACACACAGCAGGGTCGTTGAACAGTTGACGGTTCCCCTTCCGAACTTTGAAATTCCCAACTTAAGCAGAAGACACGCAGCATTACAGGTATGAGCACAATGTCTGCAACTACAGTAAAAGCTCAAATCAAGTCATGCATAAACATGAACAGCTTTTCATCTGGCCCATACATTTTGAAGTGTAATTTTATGTCTCTTTTGTTACTACCTGCATCAATAAGACATGCCATGCCTTGTGATGCCCCCCAGTTGCAAAAGACCCAAGGACACCATATCTCCTTTCCCCAAGGCTCCCAGGTTGACTCTCCCCGCTCATCTTGGGCCTGTGAGTAACTGTTTTCATCAGGCTCAGGGGAAGACCCCAACGAGCACCTCACCTGCTCCCGCCCTTCCTCCCATCCCAACTGAGAAAGATCAGAAGTGTTAGGGTAACGTACAGGGAAAGTTTGCCAGATGGATTCATTTTTGTTACGGGTCCAAGAGGCTGAATAACTTCCCTTTCTGTTATTCAGAATTTTTTTTTTTAACAATTTAGGGAAATGTTTTAAAGAAGCGAATCACCGAAATGTGGAAACTTGCACAATTTTAGAAGGGTAAAAATTCTTTGCCTTGCTTTTTTTTATTGTATCAGTTCACGCAATGCCCTTGTATTAGTTATCCAATTATGCAATAGCTTGGATAATTATTCATTAGCTAACAGTTTGCTTCTTAATCAGTTAATCCTTTTTAATTAAGGAAGTTTGTCAGCTGTGTAAGACTGAAGAGAAACAAGCTCCTTCTCATTTCTCAAGGAGGAAGCCCTTGGTTACCCGAAGTCATTTGCATGTAAGCTCTCCGCCCATTCTCGTGTCGCCTGGTTTGATGCGAACAGTCATTAGGGTTGTGCTGTCACTTTCTGGCAAGGCAGTGCCATTTTATTGCAGAACTAAAAGCCAGATAATTAGCTACTCGAAACTGAGAACACAGTGCAGTGAAGCTGTAAATTACAACAAGAAAATCCCCCAGATCTAACATTTTAAGTAAATAATTCTCATGCCGATTATTGAACTGATGTTTGTTGACTGAAGATGAATATCAGAGGGTTTCAGGTTAATCTAGCTAGCAAAGGTTGCCAGTAATACATATGAAACAAATATGATACAGCGCTGTAAAAAATGTTTGGCATTTTCTGTTCACTGGCTTCCAAATGTAAGTCAGTATGATGTGAAGAAGCTTTTGTCTCATGACCTTCACGCAATCAAATTATTACAACACCGACAAGTCATTCTCCGGTTCCTTTGCCTTACCGGCAGTAAAACTTTGGTCAACACTTCCTGATAAAAGACATTGCTGCTACAGTCTATCCCTTGTGCTGCCACTGTTGAAATAACTAGCACAGCCTTCTACTCTACTGTCCCCCATATGGGGAAAAACACCACCTAGTGTAGTACAACACACAGAAGAACAATGGTGACATGATGCTAATGTTACTAGGTTTGTAATCTAGAGACTAATCTGTGAGACATGAGTTTAAAACCCATCATGCAACTGGGAATTCAAGTTCAATTAATTAAATGAATATGGAATAAAAGCAAGTATGGTGACCAGGAACCAACTGGATTACCTTAAAATCCTCTCTGATTTACTAATATCCTTTAGGCAAGGCAATCTGCTATCCATAACCTATCCTGACCTATATGTGACTCCAGAGCATCAGCAATGTGGTTGATTTGTTACTGCTGTCTGAAGTGGATTAGCAAGCCTCTCAGTTGTTAGAAAGCAGCTTACCACCACTTTTTTAAAGGCAGTTAGGGATGGGTAATAAATGCAGCCCTTGAACTGATGCCCATCTCCTATGAATGAATATAAAAAAGGTCCCAGGTTTGATTCCTGGGGTTACATCTTTCCCACTTTCTACTTCCATTGATTCCATGTATAACAGCTGGCTGACTCGTCATTACCTGTTTTACACAATCACTCATAGTCAATGTGTAGCCCCTGGGGGAATTGAAAATTTAAACCTACCTTCCCCCACACCCCGACCCTCACCAAACAATGAGCTTTGTGGACAGTGGTGAGGCATGGACAGGATAAGCGGTGATTCGCGTGTCACGGAGTGCCAAGGCTCCACCTTATATGAGCAGCAGTGTTGATACGGTTGAGGTCATTGGGCTTTGATCAATGGTGATTCCCAGAATGGTGGGGGGGGTGGGTTGAGGGGTGGCGGGGGATGGGGGTGGCGGAGGAGGTGGGGGGTGGGGTTGGCAGAGGGGGTGGGGGATGGGGGTGGCAGAGGGGGTGGGGGATGGGGGTGGCAGAGGGTGTGGGAGATGGGGGTGGCAGAGGGGGTGGGGGATGGGGTGGCAGAGGGGGTGGGGGATGGGGTGGCAGAGGGGGTGGGGGATGGGGTGGCAGAGGGGGTGGGGGATGGGGTGGCAGAGGGGGTGGAGGATGGGGGTGGCAGAGGGGGTGGGGGATGGGGGTGGGGGATGGGGTGGGGGGTGGGGGATGGGGTGGCAGAGGGGGTGGGGGATGGGGTGGCAGAGGGGGTGGGGGATGGGGGTGGCAGAGGGGGTGGGGGATGGGGTGGCAGAGGGGGTGGGGGATGGGGTGGCAGAGGGGGTGGGGGGTGGGGGTGGGGGATGGGGGTGGCAGAGGGGGTGGGGGATGGGGTTGGCAGAGGGGATAGGGGGTGGGGGATGGGGGTGGGGGATGGGGTCGGGGGATGGAGGTGGCAGAGGGGGCCCTCATTTGGCAATGTTGGTGGCTTTGAAGGTCAGTGGAGAGGTGGTTGGTCTTGTTCTTGTTGGAGATGGTCATTGCCTGACGCTTATGTGGTGCAATTGTTACCTGGAAGAACTGGTTTGCTTCAGATTCGAGATCTTGTTCCTCCTGACTAGGCTGAATTAGGTAAATTCCCACGTGAATCCCCTGTGTTCTGTTCTGAGACTCTGAAACCAATAATGAATTTTCAGGAAAAAGAGGCATCATCTGACCTGGTGCTGCTTATCTGGTTGCTGCTTAGCACAAAGATGAAATGGTGATTTAAGAAACCAGTACAGGAAACCATCAGCACCAGTAACACCTGAGCATCAGTGCTTTCATTATGGAACACTTGTGTCTGCGTTAGAAGGTCATGGGGTCAGGTCCTACTTCATGGTGACATTTCAGTTCAGTACTGAAGAAGTGCTGAACTGTTAGAGATGCTATCTTTTGTATGTGATGTTAAACTGTCTGCCCTCTTAAGTGAATGTAAAAGATGTATAACACTATTTTTAAAAAGAGCTGTGCCATTCTTCCCAGTGTTGTGACCAAAATTAAGCCCTTATCAAACATCACTGAGACAGATGATCTGGCCATTTATCTCATTGTTGCCTATGGGAGTTTGCTGTGTGCAAATTAGCTGCTGCACTGCCTGCATTACAACAGTCACAGCAACTCACTTCACTGGAAAGCATTTTGAGGTTTTGAGAGATGTTTTATCAGGGTGCTGAACATTTCATGTGAAATGTGAGGGGCCACATTTCAGTTTTTTTTCTCACACACGGGGCTGATGAGCAGATTTCGGAAAGATAAGGTGTTAGTAATTACATGTTAACCAAAACAACAAAAAATGTGCACTCTTATGAGCAAGCTTCAAATGAGAAGACTAATTTATTAGCTTACTTTCTCATCATTATATTGGACACTGATTTAATGAGATATCTGGCATTGTTTTTGCTTGCACAGTTAATCAGTGTCTTCCCGCTCTCTTGATGCAGTGATGGGGAGTATTCCACATGGAGGTCCATTTGTCAGGAGCGATCTTGATTTTGTTTTGACATTTTTCATTCCTGGAAAAGCTGTCTATGGAAGTATGCGCTGCCAAACAGTGCAGTGAGTCGAAGAGCATGTTTTGAGAGATTTGGATAAGACTCTGAGGGAACATATTGACCATGGCTCACAGGCCCGTATGTTGGACAATCCTGTTGTAAACTATCTATATTATCTTCCAGTTCTGAGGAAGGATTTCTGTATGAAACATCAACATAACTTGCTGAGTGTTTGCAGTATTTTCTGTTTTCCTTTGCGTCTTCTTATATATTCCTGTTCAATGTACATGTGGCCCAGGTGATCAGAACCTTTGATCATATGTGTAAATCATTTTTGTTTCTTTAATGGATTTACTGGAACATGTTTAATATTTAAAAACTCAGCTGCCAGTGCAACAGCTTTGTTTCCTCTTCCAGCCTTGCTCATTTGTCAAGGTACTGGCACAGAGGGTGGAATCGTCCCAGATTTGCACTAAGATTTGTGGTAGTGGGAGGGTAAAATGACGATGGCGGCTTTTCACGCTGTGTCGTCCCAAACCCGTCGCATTAATAATGCATTCCCAGGAAACACGCTGTTTCCATGGTGGGCAGGCTCTCATTTTCCCATCATGCCATCACCTCGCAGCTTCATCACGCCAGGCACCATATTTAAAGTCCAGCCGTGCACACACCTCTCAGCGCTTCCAGCCCAAGACTGCTGCAAAGAAGACATGGCCCCTAAAGACAAAAAGACTGCAGCCCCTAGATTGAAAGACACATCCCTCAAGTGCCTTTTGCACGCAGTGGAGGCTCACTGTGATGTCCTCTACACCCGCCCTGGCCGCAGGATGGGCAGCAATGTCACCAATCTGACTCGGGAGGCAGTGGCAGTGCTGGTCAGTGCCAACGCCCTGCTAAAGAGGACAGCCACCCAGTGCCGCAAGAGGATGAATGATCTTCTCTGTTCCACCAGGGTAAGTCACTCTTCTCATCACTCTCAACTCTCACACTCGCAAACCCATCACACATCTACAGGGCCCTCACTCACTGCTTGTTCAAGGGACATCACTATTCACTCTCTCACACACACCTTCATTGTCTTCATCCCATCCATGGGACCACTCAACACCCACACATGCCAGGCATACTTATCATCTGCCCGGCAGGCGTCCTCTCTCCATCCCTATTCATGCAGGACAAGCTGGCACACAAGAGGGAGAGGTTGCAGACCAGTGGAGGAATGCCTGAAATCAAAGTACCTCACGGACCTTGAAAACAAAGCCATCCAGCTGGCTGGTGAGGATCTGGACCATTTGTGTGCTGATGGTGAGGTCAGCGGTGCTCTACCAGGTGAGGATCCAGCAATGAAACATCCATCAGACAACCATGCTGTGAGTGATATGTCCTGTTTCACAAGCCACTGCAATGCACTAATTGTCTCTCTTTACTTTTGCAGGCACATCTACCAAATATCGGAGTCCAAGGTCCGGAGTCTCCAATCAAGCCCCAAAGAAACCACTGAAGAGGAATCTGAAAGCACCAGTCTTGAAGTCCCATCACAGCGCTCACCCACACCCTCCATCAGCGCAGAGACACTCGCCTCGGTGGGACCTAGCTTTAGAATAGCCTCAGGATCACAATCTAGGGAGCACATCGCACTGTCTGATCCACAGGCAACAGCAGGAACTGCCCAGGTCCCCGGCACTCGGAGGGCTGCTAGAGGCCAGAAATTTGCTGAGTCCGAGTCAGATGAGGAGCCTCTGGACTTGGTCATGTCACAGTTGCTGGAGCTGCAAAGGCAAACTCGGGAACATCAGGAAGGGATGTCTGTTGCATTCTTCAGATTGCAAGGTGTGATGGGGGAGTCTGTCTGCCTTCAGGCTGAGGTGATAGTGCCAACATGCCAACACACTGAGGCCAACACTGGTAGGATTGCGGCTGCCATGGAGACCTTGGTCCAGGACATCACTTCTGCACTGCTGCATGGGTTGAACTCCATCGCTGACACCATGGTTGGCCCCCAAAAGTGTGTACGCAAGAGGGGTGCGGGCAACCCAATCTCACTCCAGCTACCCCTTCTCCTTAAGGAGTCACCCAGAGGCCCTTGGGCACCCATAGGGAGGAGGATCAGCAGGTGAACACCCTGGGGCCATCCACCCAGTTGACTGCGGGAGTGTCGGGCCCATCCAAATCCCCTCTTCCTCTGACCCCAGCAGCTCCAGCTCCAGCTCCACACTGCGAGGAGGGTGCCACTGTCACACAGCAGGTCCCTGAAAGCAGGCTGGGGCCCTCCAGAAGACACCCATCAAGGTTATCACACACAGGGCATAGCAGTCAGCATAAGACCATAAAATCATAAGACATAGGAGCAGAAGGCCATTCGGCCTATCAAGTCTGCTCTGCCATTCAATGAGATCATGGCTGATCTGATATTCCTCAACTACACTTTCCTGCATTTTCCCCATAACCCTTGATTCCCTTACTGATTAAAAATCTGTCTATCTCAGCCTTGAATATACTCAATGACCCAGCCTCTACAGCCCTCTGCTATAAAGAATTCCACAGATTGACTACCCTCTGAGCGAAGAAATGGGCATCCCCTTACTCTGAGGTAATGCCCTCTGGTCCTAGACTCTCCCACGAGGGGAAACACCCTCTCAGCATTTACCCTGTCAAGCCTCCTAAGAATCTTATGTTTCAATAAGGTCGCCTCTCATTCTTCTATACTCCAATGAGTACAGGCCCTGGAGCAGGCTGCCTCCACCTCTGCCGTGGATGTCTGGGGAGCAACAAGGTGTAACGGCAGGGTTAGGAAGGTTAAGAAAATGTAGTTGCACAGCCTGGGCATGAGTGTTAATCACTTGTACATGATGTTCACTATTGTCAATAAACTCCCAACAAGGTCTCCCTGTCTATGGCTGCTTGTTCTGATGATCAGTGTTCTTGTCACTCAGATGTGAAACCTTTCTGCACAAGATAAAGGTAGGTGTCTCAGTCCAGGGCCTCTTCCCTGTGCTCTGTGCAGCCTTCAGACCAAAGTGATGGTCCAGCCTCACACTCCCTGGAAACGTTACTGATGCCTGCACCTCGACGGTACCTGCTATTGCTCCCAGAATGTAATGGGCAGGTGCCACAGAGTGTTCTCATTCTCTCTGTGTGCTCTCAGCACCTTTAAGGTGGGGCTAGCCCCCATTTCTTCAGCATCTGTGACCACTGATGCTGTGCTCCAGCTCCCTAAGGGTTCAGGTGCTGAAGGCGGACAAAGGATCAGATGCTCCAAGTCTCATGGCTACGTCTCTATGATATGACCCTGATCACAGAGCGCAAGCGAGCTGCCCTCGGCCAGACAGGAGTCATACATTCTCAGAGGCTATGTGAGGATCTATGGAGTGTCCTCTCCGCACATCATCATTATCCTCCTGCAATCGAGCGACTGTTAGGGCCTCCACCTCATCTCCATGACAGGAGCCTTATCACAGAGGGTATGTGAGCTGCCATAAGCCAGACTGGAGTCAAACGTTCATAGATGCAATGTGAGGATCTTATGGTGTCTCCTCACTGCATGTCATCATCATCCTGCACAAATCTAGCAGCTACGAGGGCCTCCCAAGCATGCTTGCCTCATCTGGCCAGTGTGAGGGCCTCATCACCGTCATTGTTGCCTTTGAGGATCTCCTCACCCTCATCACCATCAATGTCCTCCTCATCAGAGGAGACCTCCAGCTCCTGCAGCTCCTCAGCCAACTCCTCTCCCTGTTGGAGCGCCAGGATGTAAAGGGAGCAGCAGGCAGTGATGATGTGTGATACGCTCTGCGGACGGTATTGCAGGGCTCCACCGGACCGGTCCAGGCACCGGAACCTCATTCAGCATCCCGATGGTCTGCCCCACGTGCCTGTCTTGGTTAAGTCTAAAGGCTCCTTGACGCAACCTGGAGAGTGTTGGCCACCACTATGATGGCCAGAGATTAGTGTGCTGCATGGCTGCCCGAAACCCCATCTACCTCTGCCCCACTCCAACTGATCGATTGGCAGCAGCTTTGCCCATTGGACTGCATGCTGTACTCTCAGCTCAGGCACAGGCATTCTCCTAACCCGCACTGCAGCTTGAACCATGGGGAGACTGGTCAAAACCGGGATGCTGACATTGTAGGGGGCTGTGAGCGCCTCCACCAGTGACTGCCCCATGCGAAGAACGGTCATACAGACTCAAAATGTTAACTCTGCTTCCATCTCCACAGAGGCTGCCAGACCTGCCGAGATTTTCCAGCATTTTCTGTTTTTATTTCAGATTTCCAGCATCCGCAGTATCTTGCATTTGTTATAGAAAGAAGTGTTCATTGGAATGATTTTGGCTCTCTTAACAATTTCAATAGGTCCCTGTGACAGAAGCATCAGAAGTTAATATGGGTGGCGGAACGCGACTATTTCTCCAGTCTCCCTGAAACAGCAGAGGTGTGAGAACTGCTTGATTTGAGAAATGCAAAAATCCAAACTGAAATAAGTTTAAAACATTCTACACATTTTTCTTACCGAAGTATTATCTACAATAATGACCACATCAATTAGACTTAAATATAAGAGCTTGATCAAGAAATTTTCAGATTTTACAAAAATGGGCTGATTGGTTGCTAATCAGGAAGAAAACCAACAACTGCTGGAAGATATCAGTGAACTGATCTGGTGTGAGGAATGATGGCAAATGAAATTCGATCGGAGAAGTGTGAGGGAATGCATTTGTGGAGGGCAAACAAGGCAGAGGAGTACACAATAAACAGTAGGATAGTGAGAAATGTAGAGGAACAAAGTGACCTTAAAGCACATGTGCACAGATCCCTGAAGAATGGTGGAGCAGGCTCGATGGGCCGTGTACTCTTCCTGCTCCTATTTCGTGTGTTCTTGTGAGATTGCAGGACATGCAGAAAATCAGGAGAGCAGCGGATCCTGGAATCGGCATTGGTAGGTGGGTATGATCAAGGGGGAGCTTAATAAGTTTGCTTGGTGGTTCTGTGGGAGAAGCACCTTCAGGCAGCAGGCATTACTAGATTAGCACGTTCCTGCTCTGTGGGGTAGACTACCCTTCCCTTTAGCTACTGGGTTTCCCGAG
The DNA here is from genome assembly GCF_964194155.1 of Cetorhinus maximus. Taxonomy (NCBI): domain Eukaryota; kingdom Metazoa; phylum Chordata; class Chondrichthyes; order Lamniformes; family Cetorhinidae; genus Cetorhinus; species Cetorhinus maximus. Next base: position 45,377,890 of record NC_135902.1, on the reverse strand, counting down.
GGCTGAGAAATCCAGCTGGACAAGTGTTAAAAGTGGAAACAAAAATCTGTGACATGCAGTCTTATTAAAATATTTAAATAAGCAATCCATCACCTGGGAGGGGTTTGGTTGCACATGCTTCTATCCCAGCTCTGTTGAAACCAGAACTGGGCAGGTGAATTTGGTTTTGACATTTATAGTTCTCACTTTATCCAAACTGTCCCATTTTTGGCAGTTAAAATTACCCACAGACACTTTCTCACACACACAGACACGCACACACAAACACACACAGACACACACACACTCACACACACAGACACTCACACACACACACACACACACACACACACATACAGACACTCACACAGACACACACAGACACATACAGACACACACACACACACACATACAGACACCCTCTCACACACACAGACGCACATTCACAGACACTGACATACATATAAATTCTTTCACTCATTCACCCTCGTACAGACACATCTTAATCTTAAACGAGCATTTTTAAGAAACTGAATATTATTTTACAGCAAATAATTTGCATCCGTACAAAGGACAAATGTAACAAGTGTCATGGTTGGTTGTTAATTGTTATAATTACATAAATCATTGGATCATGAAATTAATTCTCTAAAGCACATTACACAGCACATTACACATTGACTGGAATTCATGTCAATTATTTACTGGTAAGAACACCCTGAGGCCCCTATTACTAGAGATATTTCCCCTGAAGGTTCTGTGGTGGTATTGTGTTCTACTTTGAGGTGTGACATGAGATTCATGTTTATAGTTTCTACAGTAGCAGGCAGTGAGGAGCAGCTCACTGCTGAGAAAGCTAAGAAAATGCACGTAAAACAGCACCAACAGGAAAAACATCAATTTTTTGGTACGTGCAAATAAATTAAATAATACAATTTTAAGCTACTTATGTGTATTTTCCAAAGTTTTAAGAGCAGAACTTTATGGCCTCTCCCGCCGCCGGGAGCTTCCGTTCCCGTGGAACTCAATGGAGTTTCGAATGGCCCGGTGCATCTTAGGGTCCTGCCTGCGCTGCGACAGGGCTGTAATAACTCCGTCCTAAGGTTAAGAATATTTTGGAGTGCAAGTTAAGCTGGGCCACTCCAGAGCTGATCTGAAACTGGACCTTGGACTTGATTGATTAACATTTTTCTTTTAACATGAGCAGCCAGCGCCTGTCACACCTCCAAAGACAGCTCCCACGTTTGAGGATCGAGAATGTTGTGGCTGCATTGTCTTACTGGCGGCCACCTGAAGGAGGTTGCAGTGAACAGTAGGGGTGAGGGGCTGCGGGTGGGTGTTGATTGTGACAACCATGGAGGCATGGCAGCAACCCTATAGGCACCACAAGAGATTATTTTCAAAAGCTTTGTTTAAAAAGTCTTAACTCTAGTGGGCGACCATTGCTTATAGGCCACGTCAGCAGCTGCAGAACCCTGAGTGGGTCAGGCCCAAGGCCTGCTCTACTCAGTGTTACACAATTTCAGGGAGGGAACTTAAAACAGACATTTGGCTTCATATAAAGGAGCTAACACCTACTTAAGGTGCCTCTCGCATCACCACACGTCAACCAACAAAGGTCACTACCTGAAAATTAACCCAACCCAAGTATGAAATTTCTCCAGGGTGCAGGACAGTAATCCCAAAACTGGATCGAGTTCTGCCAGTGTAATTTCTTCTTACTGTCCTAGGATCATCCTGGAATGCAAAGATAACCCCCCCAGGTTTTTTTCTCTACTGAAAACTGTCTTTTTAAACCACTCTCCCTTGTCCCTTTCAGCCCCACTACCAATAGTATGTGTGAGGTATGTGGGTATCTTTGAGACCATCCATTCAGCTGCCTCTGTCCTTCAACGAGCCCACTGACCATACTTCCAATAATGCTCCCCCCTGCTCTAGCCCTGAATTAGTTTCGCTCCTATCTCTCCTCATGCCCCTTCCGAGCTCATCTTGACCACGAGACCCACCTTATGTTACATTGTTCCTATTCCCACTAAACTGCTAATCACCCAAACTCCCCTCCTGGTCCCCATGCTAGAGGATATGTTAAACAGTTCTCTCTGTTCAGGTGTTGCCCCTATCTCCGCTAAATCATCCTTGTTTTCAAACCCCTCTCTTGGTCTTGCCCCTCCCAATCCCTGTAATCTCTTCCACGCATCCCACCCCACCCCCCCTTAACCCACTAAGATATCTGCACTCCTCTAATCTGGCCTCTTTTGCATCCTCAATTTCAATTGCTCCACCATTGGTGGCTTTGCCTTCAGTTGTCCAGAAGGAAAATCTGGTAAAACTTGGAGATGAAGGGTATCAGTAAAACTTGCCCAGAATGGTTTTGTGTATCTTAAAGTAAAACTCCAGTATTACTGGTGCCAGTATTACCGATTTTTACTGGATTTGAAAATTTGGAACTGGTTTTCCTTTCTGAGCTAAGCCACAAGCTCTGGAATTCCCTCCCTGCACCTCTCTTCTCTTTACCTCGTTTTCCTCCTTTAAGACACTTCTTATAGCTTACCTCTTTTAACAAGCTTTTGGTCTTCTGGCCGAATATCTCCCTATGTGGTTCAGAGTCATACTTTGTTTTATAATGCTCCTGGGAAGTACATTTTATTACATTAAAGGTACTATATAAATGTAAGTTGTTGTTGTTGTAAAATGGAGGCAAAGAGGTCTAGTTTTCACCACTATAAGTCCTTCAGTCAAAGTACCAATAATATTAAAATCATGCGTATGCAAGCACTCCTGTCCAACTTCCTGTTGTCAAGATTTTTGATCAATTTTCATACCAACATTTAACATTAACATTACCTATGTAAACATTTGGACTGGATAGTTGCTTATAACTAGCTACCATATTTCAGTTTCACAAATCTCCCCAACTCCAAAACTAAAAACATAGAAACTAGAAGCAGGAGTAGGCCATTCGGCCCTTCGAGCCTGCATTCATTATGATCATGGCTGATCGTAGGGATCCCTACGATCCCGTAGGGATCGTTCCCTCCGGGACACCCTGGTCCACTCCTCCATCACCCCCTGCTCCTCAACCCCCACTTATGGCACCTCCCCATGCCCACGCAGAAGATGCAACACCTGCCCCTTCACTTCCTCTCTCCTCACCGTCCAAGGGCCCAAACACTCCTTTCAAGTGAAGCAGCATTTCACTTGCATTTCCCCTAACTTAGTCTACTGCATTCGTTGCTCCCAATGCGGTCTCCTCTACATTGGAGAGACCAAACGCAAACTGGGCGACCGTTTTGCGGAACACCTGCGGTCTGTCCGCAAGAAAGACCCAAACCTCCCTGTCGCTTGCCATTTTAACACTCCACCCTGTTCTCTTGCCCACATGTCTGTCCTTGGCTTGCTGCATTGTTCCAGTGAAGCCCAACGCAAACTGGAGGAACAGCACCTCATCTTCCGACTAGGCACTTTACAGCCTTCTGGGCTGAATATTGAATTCAACAACTTTAGATCTTAAACTCCCCCTCCCCCCATCCCCACCCCGTTTCTTTTCCCCCCCCACCCGCCTTTTTTTTCAATAATTTATATAGATTCTTCTTTCCCCACCTATTTCCATTATTTTTAAATCTAAAACTAAAACCTTTAGTCTTTCCACCCCACCCCCACTAGAGCTGTACTTTGAATATCCTGTCTTCCATTCTTAATTAGCACTTTTCTCAGACAAAGACCACCACCTTCAACACCTCTTTGACCCTTTTGTCTCTGACATCTTTTGATTATCTGCTCACACCACACCCTCAATGTGTCTCTTCCCCCCCACCCACCTTAAACCAATTTATATTTCTCCCTTGTTGAAACTATGCTTCAGTTCTGCCGAAGGGCCATGAGGGCTCGAAACGTTGACTGATTTCTTCTCCGCCGATGCTGCCAGACTTGCTGAGTTTTTCCAGGTAATTCTGTTAATAATCTGCCTTTCTGTTTTTGCTATCAAAGTGGATAACCTCACATTTATCCACATTATATTGCATTTTCCCACTCACTCAGCTTGTCCAAATCACCCTGAAGTACCTCTGCATCCTCCTCACAGCTCATCCTCCCACCCAGCTTTGTGTCATCTGCAAATTCTGAAATATTATATTTAGTTCCCTCATCTAAATCATTACTATATACTGTGAATAGCTGGGGTCCCAGCACCAATCCCTGCGGTACCCCACTAGTCATACGGAAAAAGACCCGTTTATTCCTACTCTTTGATTCCTGTCTGCCAACCAGTTTTCTATCCATCTCAATGCACTAGCTCTCAATCCCATGCGCTATAATTTTACATGCTAATCTCTTATGTGGGACTTTATCAAAAGCCTTCTGAAAGTCCAAATAAACCACATGCACTGGCTCCCCCTCATCAACTCTACTAGTTACATTCTTGAAAAATTCCAGTAGATTTGTCAAGCATGATTTCCCTTTCATAAACCCATGCTGACTCTATCAGATTCTGCCACTGTTTTCCAAGTGCTCAGCTATTAAATCTTTTATAATGGACTCTAGAATTTTCCCCACTACCGACGTCAGGCTTAATGGTCTATAATTCCCTGTTTTCTCTCTACCTCCCTTTTTAAATAGTGGGCTTACATTAGCTACCCTCCAATCTGTAGGAACTGTTCCAGAGTCTATAGAATCTTGGAAGATGACTACCAATGCATCCACTATTTCTACGGTCACTTCCTTAAATACTCTGGGATGTAGATTATCAGGCCCTGGGGATTTATCGGCCTTCAATCCCATCAATTTTCCCAACGCCATTTCCCTACTAATACTGATTTCTTTCAGTTCCTCCCTCTCACTAAACCCTGTGTTCACAAACATTTCTGGTATATTATTTGTATCCTCCTTTGTGAAGACAGAACCAAAGTATGTATTTAGTTGGTCAGCCATTTCTTTGTTCCCCATTATAAATTCCTCTGTTTCAGACTGTAAGGGATCTACATTTGTCTTCACCAATCTTTTTCTCTTCACATACCTATAGAAACTTTTACAGTCAGTTCTTATGTTTCCTGCCAGCTTACTCTATATAATAATATATATATTATATATAATAATATATAATAGAGTACTCTATTTTCCCCTTCTTAATCAATCCCTTGGTCTTTCTTTACTGAATTCTAAAGTGCTCCCAATCCTCAGGTCTGTTGTTTTTTCTGGCCAATTTGTATGCCTCTTCCTTGGATCTAATACTATCTCTAATTTCCCTTGTAAGCCATGGTTTGGCCACCTTTCCTATTTTACTTTTGCGTCAGACAGGAATAAACAATTGTTGCAGTTCACCCATGCGCTCCATTTGTTGTGTGTGTGTGGCTCCTTGCATACAAGAGGATGCCAAGAACATGCCCAAACAGAAAATCTGAAAGTGGAGTTTCATTCTGCTAATTGGTTTGCATGAGGTATGTGAGATCTCCAGTCGATTGAAGTCCGGACTTGACTAGGGTGAGTCAGGGTGACACTCGGTGACTAGAGAAGCTGAAGCCTGATTTTTTAAAGCCACTATTGAATAGAAGGCTCTGGCCATGGATTGGTACCCTACTAGTTGCTGAGTTCAATAAGTGTGGTGGTTCGGGGACTAACACCAGAAAATGACCCCATAAACAGCTGCATTGTTTAAGGAGAAAAGCACCTGGTTCAGTCCAGGCCCTCGGGGAAGTGAATCTGCCCCCTCCCCACCCCCGATTCCCTGTATATGAGGAAATTGTGAGCATTGTCCATTGTCGCTTCCATGACAATGGGTAATTTTTCATTCAATCTTAGGAGGTAGGCATCCCTGGCATTTATTGCCAATTCATAGATCCCTTGGAAAAGTGGTGATGGGCTGAACCATTTGCTTACAGCCGGGTGGCTTGCCAGGCCACTTCAGAGGGCAGCTGGGAGTCAGCCATGTTGGTGTGGAACTGGAGTCACGTGGAGATAGGAAAAGACAGCACCAGAAGGGCACCAGTGAACCAGTCAGATTTTAAAACAATTTTTACAACAACAATTTTGTCATTTTACTGATCATTGCAGATTGTTTTGAAACTGAATTCAAATTCGCAAACGCCACGATGGGATTTAAACTTGTGTTCACTTTGTATTGTTAGTCGGGGATTCTGGATTACTGGCCCAGTAACGTAATAACTACGCAACGATACCCGGCTGAACACCAATACATTAGTCTCGAGGAAGCAGATTTAAAATATGTAATAGCCTTACATAGCAGAGTGTAAATGTGGTGTAATTAGGGTTATGTGGGTATAACTGAGTTGTAATGAAGTATTGTAATGAGCAAGACGTATGTATGACAGATGGTTCTCATCAGACTGAGATGCTTTTAATTGAGGATGGCGATCAGGTCAGGTGAAGTCTATACTGTGAGTGAGTTGTACCACAGTAGTGATGAGGTTGTACATACTTATGACGAGGATCATAATTTAATGGCGAGCACGACAGAGTTGTGTTGAGGGTGAGATGTGTGAATGATGGAGAGTCATGAATGAAGGTTGGGCATATACGGGGGATTGTGAATAAGGGTGCAGCTTCTATGATGAAAATTTATATGGGGTGTGTATGATGGAAGTTTGTGAATGAGGCAAGGTTTGCATCATTACATGACCTGCTTTTAATTAATTTCTTTTGACAGCTAATTTCCATAGGAGTCCAGATAAAGTGGTTTGTACCTTCAAAAAAGGTACTGACTGAAAGTATCTGTTAATTAGTGGAACTCATTCAAATAGTTTTTGAACTGAAACTATTTGAAATAAAATACCTCTAATTAAATGTGTGTAAAGCTAAAAACAAGCCTGGCCTCCTAAAGGGGTTGATCAGGTTTGCTATGATTTGCTTGAGTGAAGCAATGAATTCCTGAGGCATTTTAAAATATTAAACCATCAAATTCTTGCAGGAAAGAAGTTAATTAGAAAATCAATTATTGCTAGGGAACTGTTTTGTTTTTAGCTTAATTTATTTAAAGCACAGAAATCTCTATTCCCCTGCCCCTTATCTAAGGAAAGATACACTGGCATTGGAGGCAGTCCAAAGAAGGTTCACTAGGTTGATCCCAGGTATGGAGGGATTTTCTTATGAGGAGAGGTTGAGTAGGTTGGGCCTGTAGTCATTGGAGTTTAGAAGAATGAGAGGCGATCTTATTAAAACATATAAGATTCTTAAGGGGCTTGACAGGGTAGATGCTGAGAGGTTGTTTCCCCCTGTGGGAGAGTCTAGAACCAGAGGGCATAATCTCAGAGTAAGGGGACACCCATTTACAACAAAGATGAGGAGGAATTTCTTCTCTGAGGGTAGTCAATCTGTGGAATTCTTTACCACAGAGTGCTGTAGAGGCTGGATCGTTGAGTATATTCAAGGCTGAAATAGACAGGCTTTTAATCAGAAAGGGAATCAAGGGTTATGGGGAAAAGGCAGGAAAGTGGAGTCGAGGATTATCAGATCAGCCATGACCTCATTGAATGGCGAAGCAGACTTGATGGGTCAAATGGCCTAATTCTGATTCTACGTCTTTGAACGTTTGCCATTGCCTATCCACCGTCATCCCTTTAAGTAACGTTTCCCAATCCGTCATAGCTAACGAGCGTATCATACCATTGTAGTTTCCACCATGCGCAACACCCTGAGCAATTTACTAAATCTTTTGAACATTTATCACAAGATCATGGTTGTAAAAGTTGCTAGTTTGCCAAAATAATCCAATAATCGCTCAGGTCAGATTTCCACACAGTGCAGATTGCTCAAGAGTTCTGTTGTAATTATAAAGATAAAAACAAAAAGCTAAAAGCTACTGCGGATGCTGGAAATCCAAAACAAAAACAGAATTACCTGGAAAAACTCAGCAAGTCTGGCAGCATCGGCGGAGAAGAAATCAGTTAACGTTTCGAGCCTTCATGGCCCTTCGGCAGAACTGCAGCATAGTTTCAACAAGGGAGAAATATAAATTGGTTTAAGGTGGGTGGGGGGGGGGGAAGAGACACATTGAGGGTGTGGTGTGAGCAGATAATCAAAGAGGTGTTGAAGGTGGTGGTAGTAAACACCTTGTCAAACACCAGGAGAGAAATGGAAAGCAATGAAGGTGAGCAGGGCAGAAGAGACAGTCGGAAATCCTGTCGGACGACAGAACCATACTTCTTCAAAGAGGCATTTTTTGAAGAGAGCCACACCCTCAATGTGTCTCTTCCCCCCCCCCACCCACCTTAAACCAATTTATATTTCTCCCTTGTTGAAACTATGCTGCAGTTCTGCCGAAGGGCCATGAAGGCTCGAAACGTTAACTGATTTCTTCTCCGCCGATGCTGCCAGACTTGCTGAGTTTTTCCAGGTAATTCTGTTTTTGTTTTGTAATTATAAATCTTGTGTCACATCCACATCAGCACCATGCTGGGAACTATCATTGACCAGAAACTTAACTGAACCAGCCATATAGCAACAAGAGCAGGTCAGGCTGGGAATTCTGTGGCAAATAACTCACCTCCTGACTCCAAAGCTTTGTCCACCATCTACAAGGCAAAAATAAAGAATGTGATGGAATACTCTCCGTTTGCCTGGGGGAGTGCAGCTCCAACAACACTCAAGAAGCTTGACACCATCCAGGACAAAGCAGACTACTTGATTTGGCACCCCAACCACCACCTTAAACATCCAGTCCTTCACCACGGACACATAGGCCAGAATTTTTAGCTTGGCGGGCGGGCGGGCGCTTGACCCGACCGAGTGTGAAATGACACGCGATGATGTCGGCCGAGCATGCCGACATCAACTCGCAGTCGCGTGATAGTTCGGTCGGCAGGCGCGTGCTGGAGCCAGCAGCGCGCCCATCGACAGTTAATAGGCCTGTTAAGGCCATTAAGTTAACAACTGTCCTTAATTTTTCACTGCCCGGTTCAACCTAATGGCTGGCGAAAAGGCCAAGTGGCCTTTGCATTTTTTTGGGAACCCCATCCACGGGCGGGATGAGGTTTCCAAAAGCAAATACAAATAAAATAAAAACTTCATTTTTTAATTAAAAACATGTCTCTGCTCGTGTGATAGAGTCACATGAGGGGACATGCTTTATTACATTTTTCTGCTCTTCGTTATTTTAAAAAATATCTCTCCATCTCCCTGAGGCAGCTCCGTGCCTCAGGGAGGTTATTCAGCGCTCTCTCACGCGCAGGTGCGAAGATTGCGCTAGGCCTGCTCGCCCTCCTCCCCCCCCACCCCCTGCCTGCACAGGCAGTGCTCAGCGTTGCTGCTCATGTATCACACTGGGCCAGCCTTAACTGGCCCGCCAGCATGAAATCGCAGTGCGCTGTCGATCGCGGGCAGCGGGCGGCTTCCCGGCCACCTCCACCAGCCCTCGCCGATCTCGCACGCCAAGGGCAAAATTCTGCCCATAGTGATAGCAGTGTATACCATTTGCAAGATGCACTGCAACAATTCGCTGAGGCTTCTTCAGCAGCACCTTCCAAGCCTGTGACCTTTCGCAGCTAGAAGTACTTGTACCTGGGGATTTCCCCCAGTCACACATTATCCACAATTGGAACTATATCGTCGTTCCTTCACTGTCACTGGGTCAAAATCATGGAACTCCTTCCCTAGCAGCACTGTGGGTGCACCTACACCACATGGACTGCAGTGGTTCAAAAAGGCAGCTCACCAGAATTTTCTCAAGGGCAATTAGGGATGGGCAATAAAATACTGGCTTTCCAGTGGTGGCCATACTCCATGAATGAATGATAAAAAAAATCAAAGTGCAAGTCGTGTGGAAGTATCTTTTATCTTAATTCTTTTATCATCCAGGAGTATTTGTAATGATCGTAGTTGATCATTGTTCTTGTGCTGATAATGTGCTTGTAAATCTATTGTAATAAAAGTAATGATCACAGCTTGTAAGTTATATTATTTGGTTGGAAAAGTCAGTTGTGTAGTGAATAGTTTCGGCACCATGGGTGCTATTCAGATCCAAAACGGTGCCTACGGCATTTGCACACTTCTGGTTCAGGCTGTGTTGGTTGCTATTTTGGGTAGATCATTAGCACAGCTATTGGAGAGTGCGCTAGGAATATGCTGATTTGGCAGATCGTGACAACGGTCAACATATAACACTGAAATACCTGGAAAAACTCAGCAGGTCACAAGGACTCGAAATGTCAACTTTGCTCTTCTCTGCCGATGCTGCCAGACCTGCTGAGTTTTTCCAGGTATTTCTGTTTTTGTTTTGGATTTCCAGCATCCGCAGTTTTTTGTTTTTAACACATAACACTGACTTGACTCTAGTGATGCCATTTACGACCATGCCATTCCAACTAATACCTTCGTCACTGAGGGATGGGACTTTTCCCACTTGTTTCCACTTGTACCCAGCAAGCCAATGCCCTAATAGTTGGTTAGACCTTGCTGGACAAGCAATGGCAAGTTGATCATGATATTTTGTCGAGATTTCCTATCTGTAGACATCTTGCTGACAACAATTGAAAAATTAGCCCTCAGAGGAATCATTACTGCGACTTCCAAGAATGATTGCAGTGACATGCAAATTCACACGTGGTCCTCATGCATTATTCTATTAAGATGTTTCCAAGAGATTGAAATGGGAAATTCCAGAGAAATGAGACACTACTTATTAAGTATTTGTGTTATGGCTGTGAAAGCTGCTGTAACTTAACTCAACCAATTAACAGGAATGCTCTAAATTCCATGAAACTGTAAACAGCACAGGCTTAAAATAAAAAAAATACTGGGGCTTCCACACACCAGCTATTGACAGAGAAAGCAACAGTTCAGATGACACTTGGCAACCCACTTCCTGACTTTCAGCATCTCTCCGATTAAACTGGGAAGGGGGATGGTGTGATTTTGGGGGGCCGGGGGTGGGGGGAGGGGAGGGGGGGTTTGGAGATGGGGAGGCAGGTGGGGCCTGCTTCCTGATGGAAAAAGTGGGGGCAGAATTCTACAGGCTATGTTCAAAGACAGCTTTAAAACATCCTTGCGAATATTGGGTTGACCAAGTTTTCCTTTTGGGTATTTGTGGGAGATGCCTAAAACAGGCTTTGGCCCCTTGCGTATATTAATGAGGGGCCTAATGCCTGTTATTCTAGAAAGCCTGACGCTTGCCCTGCTCAAGATTAACTGGCCTACATGCGGCCTATACTCCATCAAGGGGAGCGCTGGAGGCCACAATCAGAAAATTAATTTTTATGTTCATTTATGTTGTTGTGAAGCTAAAGGAAGGAGTCATGCTCCTCTCAGCTTCTTAACACAACTGCAGGCCCACACTTGGCTCTCCAACCCTGCACCCCCACGCCCTCCCCCTCTTACCTCCCATCCTTCCCAGGGACTTACCTTAGGGCCAAAGCTGACACAGCAACTGACCCAAATTGGGGGGGCATCAAAGCGATGATAGGTGACAGGACCGGATTATTCCAATGAGGCCCAAGGACCAATTGTGGACCCTCTCCTGACGCATGAATTTTGCAGGCCTGATAGTTCACCCCAAGAACAGATATCAGGATGCTCTCACTTCGCACCTTCAACACTGACCCTGCTAAGATTCACAGGATCGAGGGGGGTTCTATTGCTATTAGAATACCCGCCACTGCGAAAATGCCATGATAATTCAGCGGTGATATCGGTGTTGGGGAGTTGCCAACTGTCTGCCTGGAAGGTGCAACCTCCCCTCACCTTACTGAAATAATTATTTTCTCATTCTTTTTCACAGATTCATGCCTTGATCTCAGCCCAGGCCCCCAGGTGGCCCCCCACACAAATCAATAGATAGTGAGGATCATCTGGCCTGACTGTAAATTACGGAGAAAACAAATGCTACAAATACACCGTGTAAGATAGTAAGGTGCCCAAGTAGTGAGGGTTTGAATTTTCTGTGAAAGATGCAGAGTTATCTTCACCTGTTCAAATACACCAGGGCCTGAATATTACACTTGGCCTGCGTGCCAGATAGGCTGGGCCTGGAAGCGGATGTAATGTCGGCCCCTGCCCAATACCGGCAGCCGACAGCAATCACGTGCTGGCTGGCCAATTAGCAGCTGGCCAGCAGGAAAGTCACTCACTGAGAGGCTCAATGCCTTCCGGGGTGGGGTGGGGGCGGGAGCAGGAAGGGCTCTTCCGTTAAGGTCGCTGTGGGCAGGGTTTTTATAAGGGCAGCCTGTAGTGAGCATGGAGACTGGGGACAGTGAAATAATAATTGTGGCCTTGTGTGCAGTTGTAGGATCCTCTTCAGTGACAGCCAATCTCTAATATCCTGCAGTACAGGCAGGACCAACTTCTGGAGAGATTTGAGGCATGGTGGCCAGAGGACAATGACAAGCTCGTGGCAATGGGAATGTGTGGACACACACAATCCCTCATTTCTCTGATGACTGCTTGTGGTCTCTCTTGCAGGCAGCCAGTGATAGGTGGGAGACACTGCTGCCAGATGATGGCAAGAGGAAGCCTCCACATCTAACCAAGAAAGCCGGGACAGAGGCAGCAGCGATGGTGAGCAGCCGTAGGCCTGTGCGTAGGACCTGTGTACAGTGTCGCAAGAGGGCCAATGACCTTCTCTGCTCTACAAGGGTGAGTAAGGAAGCCACTTTGCATTTGGGATGAATGTAAATGGGTGGGCATACATTTGGTGGATTAGAAGGTGGTACACAAGTGGTTCTAGAGGCAAAGGAGATCTATGCCTAGCAAAGCTGTTCTGGGATTTTTTTGTGCAGGGCTCTCCCACCCAGTCATGGCCCTCATAGCCTCCTTCAACCAGAGGACCATGGCCAAGGTCACCCGTGCCAACAGGGCATCTGGGCGGAATCGTCCCAGATTTGCACTAAATGCGGTAGCGGGCAGGAAAAAGGATATTTTACCCGCCGGCTGCAAAGGCGGCTTTTTGAATCATATTGTCGCATTCTCATCTCATTAATTATACAGCTACAGGAAACATGCGATCTCAGTGTCAGACGGCCTCCAGTTTGCCCGCCACGCCATTACCTCGCCACTTCCTCATGCAGGGCGCCATATTTAAACAATAGCCGCGCTTGCAGCCTAGGATTGCTCCGGTGAAGACATGGTCCCAAAAGCCAAGAAGAGTGCAGCCCCTCGATTCAGTGAAACACCCTTGAGATGCCTCCTGGGAGGGAGAGGAAGGTGTGAGGGCAGAGGTGCGGGAGATGGGTCAGACACGGTTGAGGGCCCTGTCAACTACAGAGGGTGGGAAACTTCAGTTAAGGAAGAAAGAAGACATTTCAGAGGTGCCGTTTTGGAAAGTGGCATCATCGGAACAGATGTGACGGAGGCGAAGGAACTGAGAGAATGGGATGGAGTCCTTACAGGAAGCGGGGTATGAGGAGCTGTAGTCGAGGTAGCTGTAGGAGTTGGTGGGCTTGTAATGAATATTGGTTGGCTTTAAATATATCAAATATTAAATACATCAAATAAATACATCAAAAATATGAGTTGTCTTTAAGTCAAAGCAAAGGACATGATTTTGTGGAGGAGCAGGTTAGCCATATCTTTCTGAAATATAGATGTACTTCTGACATTCAGTATTCCTCCCAACCTGGCTCATGCATCACTATGTCCATGGCTTCTGTCCATCTACTCCCAGTCCCTTCTTTTCCACAGTATTAATTTTAGAAAAGAGAGCAGTTTACCTTTAAAAAGAAAGATCACAATGTGGATTGTTATTTTTATTTGGTCTTGGGATGTAGGCAATGCATGAAAGGGTGCATTTACTGATCATCTCTAATTGCCCAGAGAATGTGCCGTATTCCTTCAGGGATGCACTTTCAAAGAACAAAAAACAAAGAACAAAGAAAAGTACAGCACAGGAACAGGCCCTTCGGCCCTCCAAGCCTGCGCCGATCATATTGCCCGTCAACGAAAACATTTTGCACTACCGGGGTCCATATCCCTCTATTCCCATCCTATTCATGTATTTGTCAAGCTGCCTCTTAAACACCACTATCGTACCTGCTTCCACCACCTCCTCTGGCAGCGAATTACAGACACTCATAACCCTCTGCGTAAAAAACTTGCCCCGTACATCTCCTTTATAGTTTTCTCCTCTCACCTTAAATCTATGTCCCCTAGTAATTGACTCTTCCACCCTGGGAAAAAGCTTCTGACTATCTACTCTGTCCATGCCACTCATAATTTTGTAAACTTCTATCAAGTCGACCCTCAATCTCCGTCGCTCTAGTGAGAACAATCCGAGCTTCTCCAACCTCTCCTCATAGCTAATAACCTCCAGACCAGGCAGCATCCTGGTAAACCTCCTCTGCACCCTGTCCAATGCCTCCATATCCTTCTGGTAACGCGGTGACCAGAATTGCACGCAACATTCCAAGTGTGGCCTAACCAAGGTTCTATTCAAAATGGTGTGAGGGTTTATTTGATTCTGAGCTGAGTTTCGGACTCCATATCCTTTCTGTCACACAGGCCATCTACTCCCACCACTGTATCATTGCCCAACACTGCACCTGCCTCAGGCCAACTCAACTAAAACCCTTATTTATGCTTCTTCTACCTCCAGATACAACTATTTCAATGCAATCCTGGCTGCCTTGAGATTCTCCAACATCCAAAACTCTGTTTTCCAAATCCTATCCCACAACAGGCCCTGTTCACCAACACACCTGGCACCTGGCTTCATTCTTGTTTTTTAACACTCTTGTGCCCATGCCCCTCTCTATTTTTCTAATGCCCACCAGCCCTCAGAAAATATAGTGTTCATCTAACCCTGCCTTCATGTATCCCCTGTGCCCATTGCCTGACCAGAGTTTTCAGCCATCCAGGCCCTAAGCTCTGGAATTCTCTCCCTAAACTCCGCTGTCTCTTTCGAACCTACTCCTTTGATCACACTTTTAGTCACACTTCCTAATATCTCCTTCTTTGGCTCGTCATCAATCTTAATCTGATGCACTTCTATGGAGCATTTTAGAATGTTGTTCTTTGTTAAAGTCACTAAATAAATGAAAGTCATATTCTGGAAAGTGCCTCCTGCTGTTACTGTGGACAGATGTTAGCAGTTTACAGGCCATGAAACTGGTTACTTTCTTTCTGTAATGTAAACGAGTGATCCCATCTATGTCTGGAGAAACAGTGCAAAGCTATTTATTTGCAGTGGCAAAGATTTGTGATGTCTCTTGTCATTAGGCTCCACATCCCTCTCCAACTCAAAATCCTCACATTGAACTCTTAATGAGATCACTGTAGGACCTCTTTCCTTTTTAAATGATTAGATATGAAAGTTTAAAAATGTTAAAAGTTGTCCTTATTGCCACTACTTGATGGAACTTTTAAAAATTGATTTTCCAAGGTATCATTGGATTTTATTTATCTAAATGTGTTACATAACTAGTAAATTACACTTGGAACCTTCAACAAACTGCATGATTGCAAGGTAAATACAAGAGAACTATGTTGTAATGTGCACAGTTCCTTGGAAAATCAATTTAGCAGCTACTTCCAGTGAATACACTATGTAAACTACATGCAAAGGCTGACCATTGCCCTCTGTTAGAAAAAAATTACAAACGGCAGCAATAAGTTTTTTCTAATCTTCCTCTGAATTCTGTTATCTACATTGGATAATGTCACAATCTTTCATAATTCATTTTGCTGCACCCTGCTGTTCATGGATGTTACGAAGAAAATGTGGAATATTTTTAGAGAGTTGGATGGAAGTATCACCATTGTAAGGCCACGCTTAACTCTTGAATCAATCTTAATGGAAATATCTCTCCATCAAACTATCCACCTTTCAAATAAAAAATAATCACTATCATGAATAATTTACTGTAAGTTCTGGGATGGGGATGGGAGTGGACAAAATGAGGAAAAAAGGAGTTGAAGCGGAAAAAAAGAATGCCTGGGCTCTGGGAAAAGAGCAGACAAATGGAATTAATTGGATAGCTGTCCCTGAGCCAAGTGTCCTCTGTCTGTGCTGCACCACTCAGTGACACTATGGGCTGAATTTAATGAAACACCATAGTTCCTGCCCACTCACCCCTTCAATAGCTGCCTTGCAGCCATTTATCACTGGGAAATCTGGGGTCTTGCTGGGGCCAAGTTGGCAGGCCCAGTGAAGAGGTGGGTGGGGGCTGTATTTGAGATGCTGGAGAGGAGGGTTAAAAGGGGGCGATGACCTTTGAGAGGGGTGCCTTCGATGGACCCAGAGGGCCCCCACCCTTGCCCGACACCAGTCCATGTCACTAAAGCTGCCTGGCTTCACAACTGGCATTGGGCTCCACCCCACCCCCAGCTACGGGTATAATACCAGTGGCAGCGGGATGAGGCCCTTAAGGGGCCCAAGGACAGAGGCAGGTGGTAGGTGATGGGCACGGCGCCCGCTGGATTTTATGTGTCCTCCCATCTTCAAATCTGCTACCGAGGAGCATAAAATCCAGCCCCATGATTGGGATAGTCCTTTTCCTAGATTAGGCCACAAGTTACGGGTTTGTCTTTCAGAATTTTTCAAGAGAACCTGATTTTTAAACTTGTTAATAGAGAAAAATATATTAATAGCAAAGTTGCACAATTACCCTTTTCAACATGACCCCTACTTGGCAAAAATGAACAAGGCAGCAGATAAGTAAGTGAGGGTAGGTTGGGGGGCTGGGTGAAGGGGAGGAACATCACTGTTCCAGAGCGCCTGT
Source organism: Cetorhinus maximus (assembly GCF_964194155.1). Lineage (NCBI taxonomy): Eukaryota > Metazoa > Chordata > Chondrichthyes > Lamniformes > Cetorhinidae > Cetorhinus > Cetorhinus maximus. The sequence goes on along the minus strand of NC_135902.1, from coordinate 45,361,256 downwards.
GCACTGAAGGCAGTAAGAGCCACAATTGGCTTGTTTTCATGTAATTACTTTACCTAGTCCTCAAAAACATATATGGTTTATGGATATAGATCTGATAGTTTTCGCATCTTGAGCCATTCAGCTAGTGGACATCATGGAGATCTATAGAGACTGGTTCTCTTCTGGCAGCATTTTGAGTGAATCACTGTGTCAACGCTGACTTTTAAAAAAAAACATTTTCTGATAGAATCATTGACTCCACAAAACTCGATGGTATTTTGCAGGGGAATTGTACACTTATTGATGACGGTAGGCTACTACAGCTTTTAGTCTTTTGCCATCGAGTTGATTTTAAAAGAACATTTGATTCCTTAGAAGAGAAGGCGATTAACATAGAATTACTGAAGTACCAGAAAGTATAAAAAATTTCATGTGTTGAACTGCTCTTTCAGCCAACAAATCTATTTCTAAACGTCAACAAATGTTCCTTGGTCCGTGGAAGTCTGAAGCACAATCAGATCTGGTTCCGGTCGGATGCCCTTCCGTGTTTATGATCAGATATTTTTATTGTTCAGCCGGGTGCAGGATACATATTTTATCTTTATTGTTGATTACACTGTAAAGGAGTAGAGCTTCAGCTTATCTCCATCACTATAGCTATGAATGATGATGCACCCATCATATCATGTAGTAGAATATAGCATTATTTCCTGCTTTGATTGGTAAAATAGATTTTGTAATGCGATCCTTTTCCTGCCTGGACTGCTTTCTATATGATACTTTTACTACCTAAGAAAGGTTAATGTAACCTGTCTTTCAAAATGATCTTCCAAGTAGCCCGGAGCTGCACCATTGGGAAATGATAGAGTGTCATTTATAGCCATAAGTGAAACAGTGACCGACCCCTTTAAAAACACATCTGTGTTTACTTTTCATAGTGATATACATCAAAAGTAGGTTATGTTCCCAAATCAACACAACTGATTTGCAGTCTAAGTGAACAAGATTTGACAGTTGTGCCAACAGTAAGCCAGCCCCAATGTTCTTCAAGGACAAGCTACCATGTGATGCCTTTAGCCTGTTGTCAGAATTAACAATTTCACTGGATCAGAAAGTTTGTTTTGAAATTAAGAAACGTACATGGTGGAATGAGTGAGCAATAGTTTCCATTGGTGTAAGTTTGTACATTTGTTCTGCATCTGAAGCATTGGTACTTCAGTAATTCTATGTTAATCGCCTTCTCTTCTAAAGAATCAAATATTCTTTTAAAAACAACTCGATGGTAAAAGACTAAAAACTGTAGTGGCCTACCGTCATCAGTAAGTGTACAATTCCCCTCCAAAATACCATCGAGTTTTATGGAGTCAATGATTCTGTCAGAAAATGTTTTTTTTAACAAGTCAGCGTTGACACTGTGATTCACGCAAAATGCTGCCAGAAGAGAACCAGTCTCTATAGATCTCCATGATGTCCACTAGCTGAATGGCTCCATTGGTGGAAGTTTGCACATTTGTTCTGCATCTGTTCTGTGGTGAGTTGGTGAGGGGACTTCAGGGGTTTAACGAGTGCTTCTGAAAGTGCTCGGAATAAAAAATAAAGCGACAGTTCAGTTACTTTATTGTTGAAGTCGTTTCCCAGATCAATACTTTTATAATAGCATTGCCAATGTCATGAGACTATCTGAGATATAATGGATAACAGTGACTCTGAGTTGACAATGAGTGATGCTGTGATTCGGTGATGTTTTGGAACACTGGCTCATCATGGTTCTGAATCAATTTGTCCTGCATTTACTTAGGACAAAACCTGTTTGTAGTTCCATATCTATAAGAAATTTAAACATCACTCAGGTATCCGAATAGGTGGCTATAAGATGTACCCATTTCCGTGGTGAAGTTTATTTTTCTGTCTTGACATGGGTAGCACTCTTCATTATCAGCAGGAAAATCTGACTTTAGTCACTAAAGAAATCCAGAGATTTGGGCTTACAGGATGTTTTAGAACATTCAGCCTGAAACAACTGCATTTTATCCCATTTGTTTACCTATTATATGAATTTCACTGAATTTCTTTTGCGGAAACCCACGGCCTGAATTTCACCTTTGGCGGGCGTGAGCGATTGGCCTGGGAGCAGTTGGGAAACAGGTCCCCGCCCGCGATCAGCCCACGACCGCGATTTCACGCTGGCTGGCCAACTAAGGCCCGCCCAGTGTGAAACGCGGCTTCCGAATGGTCGGGAAGGGCCGGGTGGGGAGGGGGAGGGGGGTGCGGGGGCCTGTCAGTGCCTCACGATGCTCTTGGAGGAGGTGGCTACCGGGAGGGACACCCTCGTCCCCAGAGATGGAAGGAGGAGGCCATCACGCCTGACCAAAAAAACTTGGGAGAAGGTAGCAGCCCAGGTCAGCAGCCACAGCGTTGCGTGGTGCATATGGGTGCAAGGCCGCAAAAGGTTCAACAACCCACTGCGCTTGGTAAGGGTGAGTACCACATTGGCATGGGTCAGTGTGGAGGGGTGTTAAGGGCTGGCTGTTCCCCCATGGGGCTCAGGGGTGTTAGAGTCTGAATGCCAACTGTCAATGAAGCCGGAGCTGGCCAAGGGGGTGAGCCCTGGCTGCTTGGACTGCGTGCCTTGCCACTTGAGGGCCAAGACTCAGAGGTGCCCTGCGAGGTGTTCCTCAGGTGGGGTTAGCCAGGCTGCAGTGGTGCTGCAGGTAGAGAGCGGATTAATCAATGCTCCTCTGTCCGTTCAAGAGAAGACGAGCCATAACAACATTGAGAGCTCATGGACTGGTGCCCCCCAAACCTCCAAAGCCTGACCAGATTTGAGCAGGATGCCTTGGAACTGGAGAGGCACCATGTACCTCGTTCAGCCGGTTGTGGAGAGTCTGAGGTGACAGATGAAGGTAAGAGTGCAGTGGACAGAGATGAGAGTTTTGTGTAGTCTCTTCAATCATTGGGAACCTCAAAACTGGAGTTCCCGTTGACCATTGAAAGACAATGGCACCATGATGCAGATCTCCATTGTCTCACCAGGGTGCCTGGCATGCACAGTGAGAGTGATGACTTAAACTAATGACAGGTCCTTCTCCCTTAGATTCACCAGCAGGCCCCCTTTCGCAGGACACTGAAGACCCCCATCCCCCGATGCCAGAGGATTGCCGGGCTTCAGTTGCATCTGCATCACACCCGCTCTCTGAACCAGGCACCAGCGCAGATACCAACACCTCAGTGGGCATTAGGAACTTCGGCTACAATGTCGGTGCACAGTAGTGAGGGCACTTCACACTCGCTTGAGGTACAGGCGGAGTTCCCAGAGCGCCGGCAGTTGGAGGACTGCTGAAGACCAGGACAACGCTGAGTTGAAGGCAGATTATGAGCCTCTGGAGTTCATAAGACCAAAGGACGTAGGAGCAGAAGTAGGCCATTCAGTCCATCGAGTCTGCTCCGCCATTCAATGAGATCATGGCTGATCTGATAATCCTTACGTCGGCCATTAGGCGGCAGATGCTGGGGGTCCAAGGGGATGTGCGGGAGGATCTGACGGAGATCCATGAGGGTATGCGTGCCATGGTCTCCTTTGTGGAGGAGTCCATGCAGAGCATGAGCACTGCCTTGACCCTCATGACCGAGCACACTGCCTCCTCCATTGAGAGAGTGGCGACTCTCATGGAGAGGCAATCCAGGTACAGAATCAGGGGTTCCTGGGGTTGCCCTCGGACCTGTAAGCCCCCACACAGGCAATGACCTCAGGTGGTCAGTACTGGTGTGGGAGATGGATGAGGCACCTGATATCCCAGCTAGGTGCCCGCCCATCAATGGTGAGCAGAGAGGACCACAGCAATCTCATGTTGGTGCACGAGCTGCTTGTCGTCTCTGCGGGCTCCTCTCAGGGCGCTCTGGATGACGGCAGCTCCTCCTCTGCCCCTCTGCCAGTGACCGTGGCATCTGACGAGGCTGCGATGACTGGGGAGATGCCAGCCATGGCACTGGCTACTCCCTCCCAGGCAGGGCCAGCACAGGCTCCACTGGCCAGAGGACGACCACCAATGTCATCAAGATCAACAAGACAGCAGAGTCAGCGGGCTGTCTCCAATGCCGCTGCCAGCAGGGGTGGGCAGGGGGCACAAAGACAAAGCACTCAGAAGTTTAAGGCACCATGAGCACAAGAGGGACTGGTCATGGGTGATCTTCTGTTCTGTAATGTATTGTTTATGCTTACTAGTGTGGAAATAAACACCAGAGATGGTAATGTTAATTTGTTTTGATTGTGAAAATTACATAAATTTTGTTTTTGTCTTAATAGTCTGAGTATGCTTCACCTTTTATTTCCTGATGCAGGCTATGCCAGTATATAATGTTGGATGTAAGCTCTAAACTGTATTGCACAGGCACTGAGTGGACTTTGGCAGCAAATGAGAGGGTCATTTCAGACACCCGGGATGGAGACAGAAGCCCTGGCATGAGGTGGAGGCAGATCTTCGGCAGCCTAGCTGATGGAGCGTTGGATCATGGCATCCGTGAAGTCCCTGCCTCCCTGAAGGATAGAGAGGTCTGCCTCCATGCCCTTAGCGTTCTCCTCACCATTCTCCTCTTATGACTCACCTGTGGCCTGTGGAGCTGCCTCAGATCCTCTTCCTCCTGTAGGTCCTCCCTTGCCAGAGTCAGATTGTGGAGAGCGCAGCATGCAACAGTTATCAGTGACACTTGCACTGGGGGTATTGTACTGCTCTCCCTGAATAGTCCAGCATCGAAAGCGCATCTTCAGAAGACCTATGGTCCTCTCTATTACCGCCCTTGTGGAGGCATGACTCCTATTATAACACTGCTCTGCCCCTGTTCTTGGGTGGCGGAGAGACGTCATAAGCCACTTTTTCAACAGATAGCCCTTGTCACCCAGCAGCCATCCATCCAGTCGGGCTGGAGCACTGAATAGCCTTGGCACCTGGGAGTGTCTCAGGATATAAGTGTCATGGGTGTTGCCAGGGTACCTTGCACAGACTGGCAGAATCTGCACCCTGTGGTCCACACTATCTGGGCGTTCATCGAGTGAAATCTCTTCCTGTTGACAAAGGCACCCGGCTGACTCGCTGATGCCTTGAAAGCCACATATGTGCAATTGACTGCACCCTGGATGCAGGGGAACCCAGCAATCACTGCAAACCCTCTGGCTTGCTCAGTCTGCCTGGCCTCATCCATATGAAAATGAGTAAATGTCATTTTCCGCCTGAACAGAGCTTCTGTCACCAGCTCGACGCAACTGTGGACAGCTGATTGGGACACTCCACAAAGAGCCCTCCACTGACCCCTGGAAAGAGCCGGAGGCATAGAAGTTGAGGGCCACTGTGATCTTCAGAGCCACTGGCACGGGGTGTCCACCCACACAGTCAGAGCTCATCTCAGGCCCAATCATATGACAAATGGAGGTCACAGTCTCCCTTGAGAGGTGGAGCCTCCTTCAGCATTGCACCTCAGACATGTTGAGGTAGCTGCATCGCTGCCTGTAAACCCTGGCAGCAGGATAGTGACGTCTCCTGCGGCCCTTTCCTCCTTGGACTACCTGCTGGCCCTGCGCCCCTTGTGCCTGCACCTCTCCTCCCACAGGCTGCTCCTTTGGAAGCTGCATTGGTACACGTGGCTTCATCTCCCTTCTGCCCCTCTCTTCCTCCTCAGAGGAGATGCCTCCAGCGGAGACTGCAATCCTCATTGCCAGGGTTACAGAAGGCTGTCTGATACCTGGAAGGGTGCACACAGTCAAAATCCTCCGGGGGCCTTGGAGACACCAACAAGCCCTGAAATGAAGCCTAGAGATGCTAAGAATGAAGCCCAGAGCTGAGATGAATCTGTCAAGTTCAAATAAGCAACCAGCAGCAAACTATCTCCTAAAGCTCCTCACTACTCACAATGGCAACGCTGCTGACCCTTTCTATCCCACCCTTCAATCAGGTTTTGCAAAATGTGGGCTGCCTGCCCACCTGTTTTGCCCGTGTGATGAGCATAAAACTGCACGGGCAATGTAAAATATGAATCAATTGGGTTTCAAGTGGCCTTAAGTGGTCTTTTAATTGATGGCAGGCGCAGCTCCGACACGCCGACCTGAAGATTGCATGCGGGGTGATGGCGGGACGCTCGCCCGACGTCTTCTCGCGCTATTTTACGCCCGATCGGATTGGGCGCGCACATGCCCACGAGCTGTAAAGCTCTGCCCTATGTATCTAACATTCACCACAGCTACAGGTGTCATATTCAGCAGTAAACTTGACTATAATTAAAGAACATTTGCATGGACAAAATGAGCTGATGCAGAGTTCGTATATTCATTTTTGAAATGTGGGCATGACGTCTCAAGGTCAGAATTTCTTACCCATGAGCAGAGTGCTGGGATCTGAATCAGCTCACAATCCTTCTCATGATGGATCACCAATCTCAGGCAGTCGCTCAGCTGGGAGAACGAAGAACAGCCTGGTGGATTTGTGCTTCTGAAATCTCTTCATAGTGTAATGGCTCTTCCGGCCTCATGCAGGAAGGTATATTTGTCCCCAATAAACTTATGAGAAATATATGTCTCGTACTTCATGCACTTTCTACCTGGTTGTTACATGCGCCTCTAGGTTTTTGTTGTTCCCAGGGCATAAGAACATAAGGAATAGGTACAGGAGTAGACCATTCGGCCCTTCGAGCCTGCTCCGCCATCCAATAAGATCATGGCTGATCTTCTTGTGTTTCGATTTCCACATTCCCATCTAACCCCGACAACCTTTGATTCCCTTGCCTGACAAGAATCTATTTACTTCTGCCTTAAAAATATTCAGTGACCCCTCCTCCACCACCTTCTGAGGCAGCGAATTCCAAAGTTGCACAATCCTCTGGGAGAAAAAATTTCTCCTCGTCTCTGTCCTAAAAGGGCAACCCCTAATTTTAAAACAGTGCCCCCTAGCTCTGGACTCACCCACAAGAGGAAACATCCTCCCGACGTCCACCTTATCAAGGCTGTTCAGGATCTTGTACACTTCAGTCAAGTCACCCCTCACTCTTCTAAACTCCAATGGAAACATACCCAGTATGTCCAACCTTTCCTCATAAGACAGCCAACTCATTCCAGCTATCAATCTAGTAAACCTCCCCTGACAGCCTCCAACGCATTTACATCCTTCCTTAAATAAGGCCAAAGCTGCACGCAGTGTCCGAGGTGCGATCTCACCAATGCCCTGTATAACTGCAGCGCTCAAGGCAATCGGGAAGCATGATGAAGTTAAAAAATGATCATGTGTCTTTGAACAGGCTACCTTACCATACGCCTTCCACACAATATTTGTCTGCTTTAGTTGAAAATGCACATGAAATTTGCAACTTGAATCCCAGGCTCCTGATGAAAGGCAAGCCTACTTGGGAGAAAATTCTGCAGGAATTTCTAACAGTAATTGTTTTCTTTTCTAGAATGACAAAAGGGACAATGGTGGTCGTGCCGTCAGACAGCATCTAGATATACAAAGATAAAAGCAAAATACTGCGGATGCTGGAAATCTGGAACAAAAACAAAAATACCTGGAAAAACTCAGCAGGTCTGACAGCATCTGCGGAGAGGAACACAGTTAACATTTTGAGTCCGTATGACTCTTCATCAGAACTAAGAAATATAGAAATGTGGTGAAATATAAGCTGGTTGAGGGTGTTGGGACAGGTAGAACTGGATAGAGGGCCAGTGATAGGTGGAGGCAAAGAAGAGATTGCCAAAACAAAAACAAAAATAAAAATACCTGGAAAGACTCAGCAGGTCTGACAGCATCTGCGGAGAGGAACACAGTTAGCGTTTCGGGACTCGAAACGTCAACTGTGTTCCTCTCCGCAGATGCTGTCAGACCTGCTAAGTTTTTCCAGGTATTTTTATTTTTGTTTTAGATTTCCAGTATCCGCAGTTTTTTGCTTTTATCTTGGACCTTTATGAACTCAGCAATAAGTTCAAATGGCCCTCCTGAGATTGGGTTTCCTGCTGAGTGAATCATGCCCCACCCCCATTCCCCTGAGATGAGATACAAAGAACATATGAATGCCTTCTATATAGCCATTGTCCCAGTAGACTTTCTGTCTCTGCTTGAAAGGTAGCTTTATTGAAATGTAAATGGTAAGAGCCAGTTACAAGTTTCAGTACATCTTTGAAGTGATTCTTGACATCAGGGAGGTCTGGGTCATGCTTGCAGACAGACCGAAGGTGTTCCGCAAAGCGACATTAAGATTACATTAGATGACATTAAGGGTAGAAAGCAGATATACAAATCTCTCTGCATTCTCCAGCATTTCAGTACTCTGGCTATAACTATTCATATTTCAGCTGTAGAAGTATTTTGGCTTCTTGAGTCAGAAATTCCTTCTTTTTCTCATTATTTACGTAATTATAAAATTCCTTTTCCTTTACTTCTGAACAAAAGCAGGAGCTGCTCACACCAAAATTAGTCAGAGCCGTACAGATGCATTTCTTCATGGACCTTTTCAGAGCAATTTTGGCAGAGATCGGGAATGTTGCATAAAATAAAGTTCAGTCAGCACTTCAATAGAATTCCCATATCTGGGGAAGCACTTCTCATTTTTCTTACATTCTTGGGCATGTTATGTAAAAAAAAACTTGTTAACAGAATAGTAATCCTTCCCTCATCTCTAATCCCCAAATCTTTTAGGACATGGGCTTTCTCGCCTTTCTTTGTTCATTAGTATGACGTTGGCACTGTTCTTGTGAACATACCACTCACTTTCCTCCTCAGTATCTAAATTTGCCATCCCACACATAGTTCCTCTTTCCCAAATCCCCATTGTGTTGAAATCAAAGGGCATATTCCTTGATCAGGTGCTCTTGGCAAGGAAGAACTTTGGTCAGGGGATCATGTATCCACTGAGGTAGGCCTTTAGACTTTAAAACCCAAATTTGACATTGCTTAATATCTATTTTTTGACTTACCACATATTTTTAAAAACCCTTTTCAAACATGGTAGCACCTGGCATTTCAACCTTGCCCTTCATCTTGGTTTTCTCAATTAAATAAAAATCAGGTGGCTTGCCCACATAGGGGATGATAGATTTGCCTTGTAATCTCAGCAGTGGGTTTCCTGTGTTAGCTAATTGGCCTTGCAAAGAGTGATTAATGCATCAAAAATATAAATATAGCTAAATTTTCTGCGTATTAGATCAATTCAGCATTCTACATTATGATGACCTTGTGCAAGTGTCTGGCTACAGTAGAGTTCTCACAATGTTCTTTTCTGCAATATGATTTCTATTACAACAACAGCAAAAATCTTCAATTTCTATAGTGCCTTAAAGAACAAAGAAAAGTACAGCACAGGAACAGGCCCTTCAGCCCTCCAAGCCTGCGCCAATCATATTGCCTGTCAGCTAAAACATTTTGCACTTCCGGGGTCCGTATCCCTCTATTCCCATCCTATTCATGTATTTGTCAAGCTGCCTCTTAAACACCACTATTGTACCTGCTTCCACCACCTCCTCTGGCAGCGAATTCCAGACACTCACTACCCTCTGCGTAAAAAACTTGCCCCACACATCTCCTCTAAAGTTTTCTCCTCTCACCTTAAATCTATGTCCCCTAGTAATTGACTCTTCCACCCTGGGAAAAAGCTTCTGACTATCTACTCTGTCCATGCCACTCATAATTTTGTAAACTTCTATCAAGTCGCCTCTCAATCTCCGTCGCTCTAGTGAGAACAATCCGAGTTTCTCCAACCTCTCCTCATAGCTAATAACCTCCAGACCAGACCAATTCTGTATCCATCTTGTCAGCTCACCTCTGATCCCATGCGACTTTACCTTCTGTACCAGTCTTCCATGAGGGACCTTGTCAAAGGCCTTACTGAAATCCATATAGATAACATCCACTGCCCTTCCATCGTCGATCATCTTTGTCACTTCCTCGAAAAACTCGATCAAGTTAGTGAGACACGACCTCCCATTCACAAAACCATGCTGCCTCTCACTAATACACCCATTTGCTTCCAAATGGTAGTAAATCCTGTCACGAAGAATCTTCTCCAATAATTTCCCTACCACTGATATAAGGCTCACCGGCCTGTAATTTCCTGGATCTTAAATAATGGAACAACATTGGCCATTCTCCAGTCCTCTGGGACCTCACCCATAGCCAGTGAGGATGCAAAGATTTCTGTCAAGGCCCCAGAAATCTCCTCCCTTGCCTCCCTCAGTACTCTGGGGTAGATCCCATCTGGCCCTGGGGACTTATCCACCTTAATATTCTTCAAGACGCCTAACACCTCTTTTTTGATCTCAACATGATCCAGGCTATCTACACACTCTTCCCTAGACAAATCAACCGCTAAGTCCTTCTCTTTGGTGAATACTGATGAGAAGTACTCATTTAGTATCTCTCCCATTTCTTCTGGCTCCACACACAGATTCCTACCTCTGTCACTGAGTGGGCTACCCTTTCCCTGGCTACCCTCTTGCTTTTTATATATGTATAGAAGGCCTTGGGATTTTCCTTAATCCTGGTTGCCAATGACTTTGCATGACCCCTTTTAGCCCTCCTGAATCCTTGCTTAAGCTTCTTCCTACTTTCTTTATATTCTCCACGGGCTTCATCTGTTTCCAGCCTTCTAGCCCTTACGAATGCTTCCCTTTTCTTTTTGACTAATCTCACAATATTAATGTAGTAAAATGTCCCAAAGTGCTTCACAGGAGTGTTAGCAAACAAAATTTGGGTTCTGCCAGGGCCACTTAGCTCCTGACCTTATTACAACTTAGTCCAAACATGGACAGAACAGCTGAATCCAAGAGGTGAAGTTAGAGTGTCTACCCTAAACATCAAGGCAGCATTTGACCAAGCACGGCATCAAGGAGACCTAGCAAAATTGGAGTCAATGGGGATCGGGGGTGGGGGGAAACTCTCCGCTGGTTGGAGTCATACCTAGCACAAAGGAAGATGGTTGTGGTTGTTGGAGGTCAATCTCTCAGTCCTGGGACATCGCTGCAGGAGTTCCTCAGGGTAATGTCAGAGGACCAACCATCTTCAGCTGCTTCATCAATGACCTTCCCTCCATCATAAGGTCAGAAGTGGGGATGTTTTTTGATGATTGCACAATGTTCAGCACCATTCGCGACTCCTCAGATACTAAAGCAGTCGGTGCCCATATGCAGCAAGATTCAGGGCTGATAAGTGGCAAGTAACATTCATGTCGCACAAGTGCCAGGCATTGACCACCTCCAACAAGAGAGAATCCAACCATCTCCCCTTGATATTCAATATATTACAAGCACTGGATCCCCCACTATCAACATCCTGGGGGTTACCATTGATCAGAAACTGAACTGGAGCAGCCATATAAACACTGTGGCTATAAGAGTTGATCAAAGAATGGCAATTCTGCGGAGAATCACTCAGTTCCTGACTCCCCAAAGCCTATCCACTATCAACAAGGCACAAGTTAGGAGTGCGATGGAATAGTCTCCACTTGCCTGGATAAGCGCAGCTCTAACAACACTGAATAACATATCATCCAGGCCAAAGCAGCCCGCTTGATTGGCACCCCATCCACCACCTTCAGTATCCACTCCTCCGCCACCGACACACAGTGGCAGCAGCGTGTACAATCTACAAGATGCACTGCAGAAACTCACCAAAGCTCCTTCAGTAGCACCTTCTAAACCTGTGACCTCTGCCACCCAGGAGGACAAGAAAGAACAGCAGATGCATGGGAACACCACCACGCCCATGTTCCCCTCCAAGCCACTCACCATCCTGACTTGGAAATATATCGCCGTTCCTTCACTGTCACTGGGTCAGAATCCTGGAACCCCCTCCCTAACAGCACTGTGGGTGTACCTACACAATATGGACTGCAGGGGCTCAAGAAAGCAGCTCACCACCACCTTCTCAAGGGCAATTAGGGATGGGCAACAAAAGTGCTGGCTTAGCCAGCGAAGCTCACGTCCAGTGAAAGAATATAAAAAAGCATTGACACTGAGCCACATAAAGAGCTATTAGGATAGGTGGCCATAAAACTTGGTCTTGATTTTAAGGAGCATGTTAAAGGAAGAGAGTCAGAGAGCCAGAGAGGTTTTCTTTCCATCTCTATGTAGGGTTTTTATTGTCCAAGTGTTGTTAATCTCACCATGGGGCAAGACGAGGAGGATGCTACCAAGAACTACCTTGGCCTTTATAGGGATTGAACCTGCACTGTTGGCATTTTCCTGCACCACGCTCTAGCCATCTGATAAACTGAACTAACCCTTCCCCTCACAGAGGGCTTCAGGGAGGAAATTCCTAAAATCTAGGCGACTGAAGGCACAGCCTCCATTGATGGACTGCTGAACATCAGAGATGCACAAGAGGCTAGGGTTGAAAGAGTGCGGAGATCTCCGACTGATCCAGGGCTGGAGGATGTTACAGAGATGGGAAGTGGTGAGGTCACTGAGTAATTTGAAAACAAGGATGATAATTTTAAAACTGAGGCATTGCTGAACCTGGAGCTAAAGTGGGTCAGCAAGCACAGGGTTGTATAGGGGAGAGGACTAGGGTCATGAAGACTCGAAACGTTAACTGATTTCTTCTCCACCGATGCTGCCAGACCTGCTGAGTTTTTCCAGGTAATTCTGTTTTTGTACAGGGTTGTATAGGCTTGGTGAAAGTTAGGATACCGGTAGCAGACTTCTGGGTGTTTTCACGGAAAATATGTTACACACTGTCGTTGGGTCAAAGTCCTGAACTCCCTTCCTAACAGCATTGTGGGTGTACCTACACTGCATGGCACTGCAGCAGTTCAAGAAGGTAGCTCACCACCTTCTCAAGGGCAATTACAGATGGGCAACAAATATTGGCCTAGCCAGCGATGCCCACATCCTATGAAAGAATTAAAATAAAAAGTACAGTGTGTGTAAGGGAAAGAAATGGTGATCAACTTCTCGTTATTCGAGCTCATTCCAGCTTTAAGTGAGTTCATTGTATAATGGTAATAGACTCCGCAAACACAGAGTCAATAATGATTGCACTCTTTCCCCCTCCCCCATTCTCATGGGTACAGGGCTGCCACTGATGAGGACCAATGCCAGAGGCATCCAGTGAAATTGAGAGGATTGTAAATTATTTTCAGTTAAATACTCTGGAATGTTTTGATTGAAGCATAGCAACTCCATACTCTCATTTTTATTTAGAGAATAGTAATGAATTTCCTGTCTTGTCATTGCCAAGCATGTGAAGGTGCTTGATGCTGTTATAACATTTTGAAATAATTTACAATAGGGTGGTTGTGGCCCCTTTCAAAACAGAGTTGAAGTGTTCTTCCTGCTGTGTATAGTGACACTGTAAAGGTAATCAAAAATAAGGTGCTTGTTCTCTTAAGGGTAAAATTTCTGCTGTGCTCATATGCTTCTTGTCATGGACAGGATTTATATGTTTCCTTTTAACTGCCCATGATCAGCATATTTGTATGTAAGAAGTTTGTGTTTGCTTAACCTTGGAGTGTGTGTCCCAATTAAATAATTCCAGCAAGACATTTTTGTGAGTTTAAAAAGAAAGAAGGTTTATTTATCATCACACACCTAAATTTAAATTAAAGTTTCACTCAGTTGTCTCACACACACTTTCACACACACAAAGACTTGATATAGGTGAAGGCAATATACAGTTACTGCTTACAAGAATCTCAGTCTCTTTCGTAATAGGCCTGTAGTTTCTTGGATAAAGCTGATGATTTAAAGTTGAAGTGAAGATCTTGTAATGTGAGGGATTCTCAGCAGGCTATGAGATTTCTTATAGTCAAATTTCCAGGAGGTTGATTCTCAGGTGATCTTTAATCAGAAAGGGTTGGGCAATTCTCTTAGGTGGGTCTTTCGCTTTCAAGGTATCGCTATTAATTAAAAACAAAATACTGCGGATGCTGGAAACCTGAAACAAAAACAAAAATTGATGGAAAAACTCAGCAGGTCCGACAGCATCTGTGAAGAGAAAGACAGAGTTAACATTTCGAGTCCGTGTGACTCTTTTCTCCACAGATGCTGTCAGACCTGCTGAGCTTTTCCAGCAATTTTTGTTTTAGTATTGCTATTAATTACCTTGCCTGCTTGCTGACTTGCAGCTAGTTTGTTGGAACTCTCTGTTGCAAGCAGCTTCTTGCTGGTTTTAAAAGCAGGGAACAAAAATGATTCCTTCAACATGTGACTTCCACAAGTTCAAAGTCCCTTTTCCAAACAAAAGGTGGTGTGTATGTTGATTCCAATCATTCTGTGTTGTTATTTGACACCTTGAGATTCACCCAGCCTAGTTTGGTTGATGGAAACCATTATAATGCAATGGAAGGTTGATAGGACCCATTCACACTCATCAATGTTCCATTTTGCCTAGGGTGAAACAGAGAGTCAGGTCAGCTGGAATTCAATAGTCCTATTGTGTTGATCCATCCTTAAACAAAGGGATGTGTGAATTCCCCAGATGGCTGTGAAAGTCCATATTTAATTAGGTATTCGCTTGATATTTAGGACTGTCTGAAACTCAAAATGCCAAAAGTCACATGATTTGTAGCAGCTATTCTCCTTATTATGCACATACAGCAATATTGCACACTCCCAGCCTGCAGCTGTCCATTCCTGGAGTATAGCAGCAGAATTTGTTACCTCATGGTAATCCCAACACATAGGCCAGAATTTTTCCGTCGGCGAGTTGGGGGCGGGGCCCGCTCGCTGACGCGAAAATGACACAGGATGATGTTGGGGGGAACCACCGACGTCATCCCGCCCCATTTAAATATTCAAGAAGGCGGGCGGACAGTGAGATCAGCTGTCCGCCCGCCAACATGTCAATGGCCAATTGATGCCATTGACAGCATAATTAAGACAATTAAAGGCCCTGCCCACCCAACCTGGCGGGCAGGCCAGGAGCCCCAGCGGGGAATAGAAAAAACATGAAACCTCATCCACTGGTGGGACAAGGTTTCATGTCTGTTTTAAAAAACTTTAACAAACTTTATGTGATATTTATTAACAGGTCCCATCTCGTGTGACATTGTCACATGAGGGGGACATGTTAATAATTTTTTTATTTTTCTATTTTTTAAATTTATAACACTTTCAGCGCTCCACCTGAGACAGCACTTAGTCTCAGGGAGATGTGCGCTCTTTTGCGAGCATGCGCGAAAGAGCGCACTTTGACAGATGGGGAAATCCCTCCCTTCCCGTTGGGCGGCACGCTGGGCAGGCCTTAATTGGCCCGCCCACTCAAAATGGCAGTGGGGCCCGTTTCGGCGGCAGTGATTGGCTGTCCGCCTGCCGCCGAGCCGGTGGGGCCCGCCCGCCCATCAAGGGCAAAATTCTGCCCATAGAGTTTAAACATTTGCCATTTGAATTTCAAACCATTACACTGTAGATGCCTTGCCAGATGTAACGTGGCTGATGTCCTCTGAGGTTGGAATCAACTTCCCAGTATGTCATTTTGCTTTTCTAATCTGTTATTGGGGATAAGTAGCTATCAATGAAAGTCATTTTCAGAGAAAAGCAAACCTGTATTCCCCAATCAAAAGATATTCATCCAGATTTAAAGGAACATTTCCATTCATATTAATAATGGATTCATCAAAATCCAGGCTGGAATTTCCCAGCCCCTCACGTCGGCAGGATCTTCCAGTCCCACCGATGTGAATGGAGATTTCAATGGCTCATTGATCCTACCGCAGAGGAACCTGCCGCTGGAGTCCTGGGAAATCCTGGCCTAGGTGTGGAGTAGGTAGCTTTAATGTTCTCCAGCTGAATAGAAGGTAAACCTGAGTGTAGAAGTCACTCCTTTCCTTTGACCATTCTCTTTCTCTCATTTTTGTGAAGCTTTTCAACTACCTATTGCTGTGCCTTATGCTCATCTGGCATTTAAATTAATGTCTCAGGATTTCTCCCTGTTAAGTGTTGCTGACAAGTAGAGACTGAACTCTTCCTTTATATGAGAGGAGTTGTCTATACCAGAACTGACCACACTGTTATTTAAGGAGCTGTGCTGAGTTTCATTTTAGTCTCTGTGTGTGGTGGCAAGTTATTGCCAATAGGAATTCCACATACTGCTTCCAGTAATTTGCACTTCTAACAGTAAATCAGTAACATAAATCATTGCCCTGCAATGTTCTGGCAGCATCTGTGGCAGAAATATGATACCCTCAGTGAGAAAACTGGGTGCATAGGAAATGCCTGGATTGCCACAGCTGACCTCAATGAACAAGGTAGAATCAAATTGGGCTGGGCTCTGGGGCTACCACTCACTGAATGTTGTCCACAGCTTTAGTCGGGAGCACATGTTTGTTATTGTCAGGTGAAGATGGAATCAGGCTCAGCTGAATTTCTAGCCCTTCATC
Source organism: Cetorhinus maximus (assembly GCF_964194155.1). NCBI lineage: Eukaryota > Metazoa > Chordata > Chondrichthyes > Lamniformes > Cetorhinidae > Cetorhinus > Cetorhinus maximus. The sequence goes on along the minus strand of NC_135902.1, from coordinate 45,344,933 downwards.
CCCCTGCTGAAGAGCCCAAAATCAAACCCCAGCATGAGCCAGCTTTCGTCAAAATGATTTGGAAGAAAGTTGTAACGAAAAAGCATTTTAAATGAAAACATTTGCTCGAGCGTTTGATACCTTGCAGTTATAAAGTTCGAACGGATTAAGTGTGTATTTTCTACCTCCTTATTGCAGCAATTTTAATCATCGAATGAGATTCAAGTAATGCATCTTAGTAGCCAATCAGAAATGACCCACTAAGTCTATTTTAGAACAAAAACAGAATTACCTGGAAAAACTCAGCAGGTCTGGCAGCATCGGTGGAGAAGAAAAGAGTCGACGTTTCAGGTCCACACGACCCTTCAACAGAACTGAAGTATAGTTAGGAGAGGGGTGAAATATAAGCTGGTTTAAGGTGGGGGGGGCGGGGGGAGAGAAGTTGAGGGTGGGGTGGTTGTAGGGACGAGCAAGCAGTGATAGGAGCAGATAATCAAAAGATGTCACAGACAAAAGGATCAAAGAGGTGTTGAAGGTGGTGATATTATCTAAGAAAAGTGCTAATTAAGAATGGATGGCAGGACACTCAAGGTACAGCTCTAGTGGGGGTGGGGTGGAAAGATTGACAAGGTATTAGTTGTAGATTTAAAAATAATGGAAATAGGTGGGAAAAGAAAAATCTATATAAATTATTGAAAACAAAAAAAACAAAAAACAAAAGGGAGGGGGAGGAAATGGGGTGGGGATGGGGGGAGGGGGAGTTTAAGATCTAAAGTTGTTGAATTCAATATTCAGCCCGGAAGGCTGTAAAGTGCCTAGTCGGAAGGTGAGGTGCTGTTCCTCCAGTTTGCGTTGGGCTTCACTGGAACAATGCAGCAAGCCAAGGACAGACATGTGGGCAAGAGAGCAGGGTGGAGTGTTAAAATGGCAAGCGACAGGGAGGTTTGGGTCTTTCTTGCGGACAAACCGCAGGTGTTCTGCAAAGCGGTCGCCCAGTTTGCGTTTGGTCTCTCCAATGTAGAGGAGACCGCATTGGGAGCAACGAATGCAGTAGACTAAGTTAGGGGAAATGCAAGTGAAATGCTGCTTCACTTGAAAGGAGTGTTTGGGCCCTTGGACGGTGAGGAGAGAGGAAGTGAAGGGGCAGGTGTTGCATCTTCTGCGTGGGCATGGGGAGGTGCCATAGGTGGGGGTTGAGGAGTAGGGGGTGATGGAGGAGTGGACCAGGGTGTCCCGGAGGGAACGATCCCTACGGAATGCCGCCGGGGGGGGGTGAAGGGAAGATGTGTTTGGCGGTGGCATCATGCTGGAGTTGGCGGAAATGGCGGAGGATGATCCTTTGAATGCGGAGGCTGGTGGGGTGATAAGTGAGGACAAGGGGGACCCTATCATGTTTCTGGGAGAGAGGAGAAGGCGTGAGGGTGGATGCGCGGGAGATGGGCCGGACACGGTTGAGGGCCCTGTCAACGATCGTGGGTGGAAAACCTCGGTTAAGGAATAAGGAGGACATGTCAGAGGAACTGTTTTTGAAGGTAGCGTCATCAGAACAGATGCGACGGGGTGTGAGGAGCTGTAGTCGAGGTAGCTGTGGGAGTCGGTAGGCTTGTAATGGATATTGGTGGACAGTCTATCATCAGAAATTGAGACAGAGAAGTCAAGGAAGGGAAGAGAAGTGTCAGAGACGGACCATGTGAAAATGATGGAGGGGTGGAGATTGGAAGCAAAATTAATAAATTTTTCCAGATCCCGACAAGAGCATGAAGCAGCACCGAAGTAATCATCGATGTACCAGAGAAAGAGTTGTGGGAGGGGGCTGGAGTAGGACTGGAACAAGGAATGTTCCACATACCCCATAAAGAGACAGGCATAGCTGGGGCCCATGCGGGTACCCATAGCCACACCTTTTATTTGGAGGAAGTGAGAGGAGTTAAAGGAGAAATTGTTCAGTGTGAGAACAAGTTCAGCCAGACGGAGGAGAGTAGTGGTGGATGGGGATTGTTCGGGCCTCTGTTCAAGGAAGAAGCTAAGGGCCTTCAGACCATCCTGGTGGGGGATGGAGGTGTAGAGGGATTGGACATCCGTGGGGAAGAGGAAGCGGTTGGGGCCAGAGAACTGGAAATTGTTGATGTGACGTAAGGTGTCAGAGGAATCACGGATGTAGGTGGGAAGGGACTGGACAAGGGGAGAGAGAAGGGAGTCAAGATAACGAGAAATGTTGTTTTTAAGTCTATTTTAGAACCTGATTATTTTCCACTGGCTGTAGTTAAACCGTGGCAAATAACGATCTTATGGAGATATCTGAGATTGTTAAGTGTATAGAAAAGAAACCTAGAATGTTACTATCAAATTAAACTGTGATAGTAGAAAAAGAGTATCTTTAGATTGAGTGGTAGCACTCACCTTGAGTTAGAGGATGCACGTTTCAATCCAAAGTCTTGAATATATAATCTAGGCCAGCACTGAAGTGGAGTACTCAGGGAATGCTGCAATGTTACAGATGCCAGGCTGGATTTTAAAAGCGTTGGGATCAGAGGTAGGTGAACCAACAGTTTGGTGACTGGGCCGTTGTGCTGGTTTGGGACCATGATCCCGACCCCCAAGCCATTCTTCGACAGGCTGTGTCAGTATCGAAACGGTTACCCACCTATAAGCAGCGGGTGGGCAATTGAGGCCATAGCCCTGTTCCCACTCCAGCAGGAGTTTCCAGCCATCAATGCGGGCAAGTGACATTGACCTGGACCATAGCCTGACAACCATGTCGGACGATGATTGGGACAAAGTTGGGGGCCACAAGGGCTCTGAAGAAGTCATACGGACTCAAAACATTAACTCTGTCTTTCTCTCCACAGATGTTGTCAGACCTGCTGAGTTTTTCCAGCACTTTTTGTTCTTGTTTCAGATTTCCAGCATCTGCAGTATTTTGCCTTTATCAACCAGTTGGTTAGTTAGGCAAAGGGAAACCCAAGGTACAACTATGAATGCTGGAAATTTAAAATATAAACAGAAAATACTGCAAGGACATAGAAAAGGAAAAATGAATGAAGAAATTGAGAGGGAGGATAAAGAAGCAGCAAATACAAATTTCTATTAGCAATGCTGTGGGAATGCTCAGGAGCTGAGTGAATGAGTAAAATAGCCAGTGGGCAGTGTTTTGTAAAGATGAAAATGGTTGGATGAAATGCAAAGATCTCTTTACAATACAGACCACCTGACTGTAACATTTGGGATAATAGATTGGAAAACAGATTTCTTTTTTGAGTTGTTTTTACCATTTTCCCCCCCTCCTCAGCCCTCCCTTCCCCCACATCACACACCATTCTTCAGTCAGAAGGATGAAAACTGACCACCCGGGGCTTTCCTGACAGCACACTGTTGAGACCATGCACCAGGAGCCCTTCCTTTTCCACTAGTGCCTGACCTCAATCCAGAACCTCACCCTGTCAGTCTGGACAATAACAGGAAAGAAAAAAGACTTGCATTTGTATGGCGCCTTTCATGACCTCATGATGTCCCAAAGCACTTTACAGCCAAGGGAGTGCTTTTAAATGCAATCACTGTTCTAATGTAGGAAACCCAGCAGCCAATTTGCACACAGCAAGCTCCCACAATGTGATAATGCCCAGATAATCTGGTTTCCGTGACGTTAATTAAGGGATAAATATAGACCCTGATCATTTTTGAAATGGTGTTGTGGGATCTTTTACATCCACCTGGAAAGGCAGGCTTGGTTTAACATCTCACTCAGAAGGAGTCACCATGGAAAAGCTACGGATACAAACCCACATCCTCTGATTCTTCAGTCAACCGCCGTAAAATGCTAAAGGATTTACAGTCTTAACATGAAATATTACCTTGGCTTGTATATAAAAAAAGTTCCAACGATATCATCAAGTTAATCTCGATTAGAATTTCAGTAACAGTTTCACCCATCATTCTTGTATTATCTCTTTCTTCATTTACCTGGAATGAGAAATCTTTTTTCAACTGGAATTAATAATGAATTAAAACCTTTTCTTACTCCCAGAAATATTTGATTATTCAAGTTCCAATGACCCACCTGTAAGATGAAAAGAGGAACTGCCGTGTAGTTTATTTCACTTTTCACTGGAACTAGCGTGGGCGGTATGTAAATGAATACTAGTCAGTTATCACTCAGGATTTCCAGATATGTTGGAGATATACACACAAATTACTGGTTTATCATTATTATTGGTACAGTCAAACATTTAACCCTTTGAAACCTGATATCTGTCACGCCAGAGTATCAGAATTTCATGTCTATGTCGAAAATGATTCTACATTTATTGATAAAAATGATCATTATTCTTTGATTTACAGATCATAGAATCATACCGCCTAGAAGTAGGCCATTCAGCCCAACATGCCTGTGCCAGCTCTTTGAAAGAGTTCTCCAATGATTCCAACTTGCCCTTGCTCTTAATTTCTCCATCAATTCTCTCATCTTTTGCCTTACTGAGCTCCATTGCTTTATGGTTGCTATTTCCAAGTATTCAATACAACCTCTTTGGCTTTGTTGTTACTGTTAGTCTCAGCTGTATTGTGCACGAAGAGACATTGGGTGCTGCTCCACAGTATCTCATTATGAAACACATTGCTGCAGCGGTAGGAGCAGAACAGTAACCTCAGTGTGCAAGATGGCATGAGATAAGAGAGGAAGACAGATCAAATAGGGGAAATAGCGAGGTGCCACTCAGAAATACTGCACTATGAAACAATAAATGACTAACAAAAGATTACATAGAAACTGCTACACACAGGCAGCTCATTTGGTCCAATCAATTATTCTTCACATCAGCAGTATCCTAATCCCATGTGCCTGCCTTACTGCTTTCCTCCAATCATCTAGCAAATCTATTCTTAAATGTTGACCTGCTCTCTGCTTCAATGTTTAAATCCGACAGTGCATTCTACAGCCTCACAGCCTCAGTGTAAAAAAGGATTCTCATACATTGTCTAAAATCTCTTCAATTTAGTCTTACATCTCCATTCCTTCTTTCTGCAACCCCACCCCCACCAACCACTGGAAACAGTCTGTTACCAGGGGACAACATTGGGGCCATGCTATGCAAGCCAGAGGCCCCAGATCCCAAGTCAATCATTGGTCCCCTGAGCCAGAAACAGATCCACGGATATGTTTACTGATCTCGACTTTATTGATGAAACCGAAGCTTTGCACAAAGGCAAACAGCAACCTCCTGCCTGTAACAGATAATAATCATTGGTGAGGGAGGGGGAGAGAAGGTGGAGTAAAGCCATGCAGCAGCTTCCCCTTACAGAGGTATCTACAAAATCAGGCAAAACACAGTGAACCGATGATTCTGATGACAATTACTGAGGCCCCAGTTGAGTCTAAAGTTCTAGCAAATCATTTGTTAAAAAAAATGCAATAGAAAATGCACAAAAGAAGACTTGCATCTATATAGCGCCTTCCACAACCTCAGGATGTCCCAAAGTGCTTTACAGCCAATGGAGTATTTTGGAAGTGTAGTCACTGTTCTAATGTAGGAAACACAGCAGCTAATTAGTACACAAAATGTCTAGATCATCTATTAGTGATGATGGCTGACAGATAAATATTGGCCAAGACAATAAGAGGAGCTCCCCTACTCTCCTTCGAAATAGTGCCATGGGTCTTTTACACCCACCTGAGGGGGCAAAAATGTTTAATATCTCATCTGAATGACGGCACCTCCAATAGTGCAGCACTCCCTCAGTACTGCACTAGGGTGTCAGCTTAGATCAAGGTCCTGGAGTGTGACTTGAACTTGCAACTTCCTGACTCAGCGATGGGAGAGAAAAAAAAATTCATGACCACCGGAGGTGATTTTCTGGGTTTAAAGGAGAGTCCGGAATAAGTTGATCCAACTAAAACTGTTTTCTTATCACTACCTTCATTACCAGCTCCCTCACATGCAGTTGTCCCATGAATTTACCATTCAACCTTCAGACTACCCTAGTCTTCAATGTTCTCAATTCACTCCCACTGCCTCTTGCTCCTCTGCTGATCCACTGGACCAGCTGATGTGTATTGCCAACCCCTGAGACCACTATGCACCTTCACTGGACCCCAGGACCAACCTCTGCTGTTCAACTGTCCATTCCTCCTTGGCCTTAATTCTGCTACACAGGCAGAATTGCCATTGACCAACATCTCCAAGAGGTGCAAAATATATTTGGAGTTGGATACATTTAATTACCATTTTGCCTTCTTTATAAATGCTTTAATGACATGTAGCCCACATTCTAGTTGGACACAGGGAACCAGTCCTTTGATACAAGGATTAGAAGAGGTGTGGTTTCTGATTTTTGAATAAAGTACAGCAGTTTGAATTAACCATTTCCCGGCTGGAAATGAATCTCGCTGTTGATACTTCTCAAACAGAATACGTTCAGAGCAAATTTTGCTGGTACTTGATTTATCATTTCTCATGACATAATCATGTCATATTCGTTGCCAATTTTCCCTTTGGAACATCACCCTAGCCCTACTTAGTCCTACTTCCCTTTGATACCATAAGGTTACAGGTTAATGGAGATAAAGGGATATACTGTAATATATCAGTTTCCAATAACAGGAAATAGGGATGAAGAAATGCCATGGGCAGGATTTTCCTCTCGGCGTGTGGGCGCATGCCCGACACACGCAAGCGTGAAATAGCGCGCGATGACATTGGGCGAGTGTCCCGACATCATCGCGCACTCGCGCGATGTTTCTGTCGGCAGGCACGGCTGCCGTTAATGAAGAGGCCTATTAAGGCCATTAACCAACTAATTAACCTGTATTTTTTCGCTGCCCGTCCAACGTTACGGTTGGCGGGCGGGTGAATTGGCCAGACAGCCTTTGGATTTTTGGGGAAACCTCATCCCGTCCCTCATTAAATGTTAAATAAAAGTTTGGAGGCCGGACCTTTCAAATCCACATGTTAAGGTGAGTGAGTCCGCTGTGTGGTCATTTTTTTCCGGAATTTTAAAAACTTTATTCATTGGTTTAAAACACATCAGCTCCCTGAGGCAGCTCTCTGCTTTCAGGGAGCTTTCATTGTGTCCTCTCCCGTGCCTGCGCTGATAAGCGCTCACCCTCCTCCCCCCTCCCCCCCTCCCCCCCACCTCCCCCACCCCCACCCCGGCAGCACTGAGCTTCTCGGCACGCCTTTCACATTGGCTGTCCGTTAATTGGCCAGCCAGCGTGAAATTTTGGTCGGGGGGCTGATCCCGGGCGGTGGGTCATTCCCCGGCCACTCCCAGGCCCGCCCGCAGCACCCACCCGAAAATCCTGCCCCATAATTCAGGCTAAGAGGTTAACCAACAATTCTGTAAATTCAAAATAAAAGTAATGTTACAACATATAATTGTATCGGAATAATTATCAAATTGTGAAATAGCACCTGAGTTCGCTCACATTCTGAAAATTTTGAGGAAAATTCATTTTGCTATTCTTGTTTCGAGAAACCGTCTTGCATCTTCATATCAAATACTTACGAAAGCTAGTTATATTTCTGTCAGGACATTTATTAGAATTTACATTTAGAGGTGTAATATTGAGAAAGCCTGAGTATGCATTAGATGACGTTGGAAGTGGAACTTTTGATCGTTCCCATCCTATTTTGCAATAGATTTATCTGCCCTACGTCAAGTTAAGTCACTTTGCACAGTTGAGTCAGCAGAGTCAAAGAGAGATGACAGGGAAAGGGGAGGTAACCAAATTGCCTGCAGTAATTGGCCAGAGGTATAAGTTGATATATTAATCAGGGCCAAATGAAAATAATGATTACCTGCTCTGGAATTGCAATAAAACTCTGTGCGGGGAATAGAATTATCTGGATTACCTCCTTGCTCTTATAATAATCCTTTGATCATAAACTTACTGGGCGTGCCAGGGAAACAGCTGAACCCACAAATGTAGCTGACCTGACAACAAGTTGCATTTATATAGCACCTTTAAAAAAGTGAACTCTCCTGAGGTGCTTTACAAGAGCATTATCAGACAAAATTGGAAATAGAGCCACATAAGGAGACATTAGGTCAGCTTGGTCGAAGTGGTAAGTTTTATAATTGTTGAAAGGAGGAGAAAAAGGCAGAGAGAATTAGGGAGGGAATTTGAGCTTAGGGCCTAACTGGCTGAAAACACAGCAACCAATGGGAAAGCAAAGGAGATCGGGGAAGCACAAGAGACTAGAAAACAAGAATGCAGTGAACTCAGAGGGTTATAGTGCAGGAGGAGGTTACAGGGATAGGGAGGGGAGGCAAAGAAGTAATTTGACCACATGGACAAGAGACATTTGAGAGCTGAAAATAGAGAATTATCTGGTTTGTGGCATGTTTTTCCCTTCCTTCTGTTGAAGGGTCATGAGGACTTGAAAGGTCAACTGTGCTCTTCTCCACCGATGCTGCCAGACCGGCTGAGTTTTTCCAGGTATTTCTGTTTCTGTTTCAATTAGGATCAATACTGACCTCTTTGTTAACTGAAAGTTTTGGCAGACATGTATTCTGGGAAGTAAATGCCACACTTGAACGAAGTATACACTTGTGAACATAGTATTACAGATTGCTACACATTTTCTAATCTGCAGACTATTGTAACCAACACTTTTAAAGTATATGTGAGAATAAGAAAAGTATAGACAGAGAAATTAATTTCCAACTGAGAAATGGTTAATTCAAACTGCTGTACTTTATTCAAAAATCCGAACTACACCTCTTTTAATCCTTATATCAATGGACTGGTTCCCTGTGTCCAACTAGAATGTGGGCTACACGTCATTAGAACACTTATAAAGAAGGCAAAATGGTAATTAAATGTATTTAACTCCAAATATATTGTGCACCTCTTGGAGATGTTGGTCAGTGACACTTCCGCCTGTGTAGTAGAATTAAGGCCAGTTGAACAGCAGAGGTTGGTCCTGGGGTCCAGTGGAGGTGCATAGTGGTCTCAGGGGTTGGCATTACACATCAGTGGATCCATTGGGCCAGCAGAGGAGCAAGAGGCAGTGGGAGTGAATTGAGGACAGTGAAGACTAGGTAGTCTGAAGGTTGAATGGTAAATTCATGGGATAACTGCATGTGAGGGAGGTGGTTCAAAACCTAGCTGAGGAACACTCAAAACCAGGAGCTGCAGGAGCTGGTCCATCTTAATCTAGGGAAAGGTGATGGAGGAGTTCTGATGGAAAGTGGAACAGCATAGTAGCAATGGGAAATGAATGGACAACTGAAAAGCAGGGATCATTCAGCAACTTGGAGCAGAATCTATAGCAAGACGGAACCAGCAGAAAATGATCAGAGCTAGCCCAGGAACAGACTCCGTAGGAGCACGACAGGCAATGGAAAGAGGCAGCCCAGCAGAGAATTCAGTGTCAGCAGAAAGCGTCACCAATTGTTGATTTCATACTAAAATCCGGAAACAAGCAAAGAAATCGGATTTGAACCAGGTGAGAATTAAATCTATCTAGGATCCAACATGAGCAGAATAAAGCTGAGAAGCTATGGAGTAGAGTGCAGCAGAAACAGGAACAAGATAGGCACCAAAGGCTGGAACAGTTTATCTTAAATTTGAACCAGGAAGAGTAGAGTCATGGCTGTGGAGACATACAGTGTAATTTAGCAAAGTCCTGACAGGAATTGTAAGCAAGTCCGCAGCTGTCATTAAGGAAAAAGCAAAGAAAATATGGGGTCAAAGGCAATGTGCTTTCAAATTAAGAAACCTAAACTGTAATTCAGAGGATAAAAGCAAAATACTGTAGATGCTGGAAATCTGAATTAAAACCAGAAAATGCTGGAAAAACTCATCAGGTCTGGCAGCGTCTGTGGAAAGGGAAACAGAGTTAACGTTTCGAGTCCATATAACTCTTCTTCAGACTTGAAACGTTAACCCTGGTTCTCCTTCCACAGATGCCGCCAGACCTGCTAAATTTTTCCAACACTTTCTGACTTTTTTTGTGTGACTCAGAGGAGTTTGACCAATCGGATAGCTCTTTCAAACAGCCAGCACAGATGCAAAGGGCCACATGGCCTCCTTCTGTGTGGTATCATTCTATGATTTTGTCATACTTCACTGGTGAACATTTACATTTTGTGACACCATGATTGATGTAATAGGAAACCACAGGACTCATCACAATGCATGACACAGTGTTAGTCTGACTCTGGGAAGTTCAGGCTTCTATGAGGATTATTACCAGTTCTCACCTATTGTCACGTTTTTCACACATAACTTCCTTGCAAAAGTAAACTTTACTAAACAGGTTATTGTCATATCAGTTGTTTCCAGACAATTAAAGTTCCCTATGGCAGCATAGTCACTTCTTGCCAAAGCTGCAGTTCTTCCAAGAAGTCACTTGTAGTCTTTTTACTAAATAATGGTTTATATTAAAAATAGTACTGAAATTAAACCCTATGTTATTGTCATTTCACACTTATTGCTGTAATTTGCCTGAGAAACTGAGTAAAAAGTACATGAAGTTACATGGTACTGGAGTTTAAAGTAAGAACGCACATTTATATAGTAACTTTCATGACCTCAGCATTCTACAAAATGCTTTACAGCCATTCAGACATGTTCACTTTGCTGTTTGTGGAATTTTGTGGAATCTGCTGCATTTCTTTACATTAGCAATGAGAAAAATGACCAAATAATCTGTCCTTGTGGTATTGGTTTAGGGATAGATGTTGCTCAGAATAGCAGACCACCTCCCATGCTCTTTGATTAGTGTCATGGGATATTTTACATGCACCTGAGACACAGCCTTAGTTTAATGTGTCATTTGAAAGTTGGCACCTCCAATAATTCAGCACTCCTTTCAGCACTGCACTGCCTGTGCTCAAGTCTCTGGAGTGGGGCCCAAACACACATTCTTTTGTCTCAGGGGTGAGAGTGTTGCCACTAAACTTTGGCTGACACCACAAGCTCTTAATGAACTAAACTTCTTGTTCCTGGCACAGTGATAATGAGACTTTCTGAAAATGCATGCCAGTCACTAACACAAGATGCAGATTTCCCTGTATATTACCAAGTTTTTTCATTAACGTATTCATGCTGTGCTCCCTGTGTGAATCGGGCATTGTGAAGGGGTTGACTGAGAGTATGCGACAAGTGCTGTACCCCACCAGGGGTCGCAACTTGTCGGAAAATTTATTAATGACTTTGATGAAGGAATGGAGTGTTGTATATCCAGGTTTCCAGGTGATATTATGTTAGGAGATCATGTAGGTGGGAGCAGGAAGTTGCAAAGAGACATAGGCCAGAATTTTTTGGCGCGTTGGCATCGGGCATCATGGCGGGCGGGCGGGGGGGGGAGGCAATATGCTGAGAAGGCCAAAAATCTGTTCCATGCCATCATAAAACCAGTCTGCGATCCTCCGCTCCACCTGCCAGTGACAGGCCGTGTTTCCCACCACCACACATTGGGAATGTCATTTTAATACATTTGCATATCATTATAAACCCTGCTCGCCGGAATCGTCTCCCCCAACACTGGATCATCTGGGCACATTGGAGCGATTGCACAGCAACATGTTTCACAACTGAACATAAGCGATGAAGCTGCACTTCACTCGGGACTTTGAGGTTTGTTTGCCTACCTTGCTTCGGACAGCACTCATGGTCATCAGCGCTAGGCTTCGCAGGCGGCACCACATCACTTTTAGGGGGTCTCACAGGCAGGTCTCTACCTACCAGACCAGCCATATGACTTTTCAATGGCTGCAGGGCTAGAGCTTGCTTGGGGAAGGGGGAGAAATGGCCTCAGGCAAGGGAAGAGGCTGCAGGGAGAGGACTGTATTGGGAAGGAGGGTATCCCACGGTGTGCGTGAGGACACAAGTTGATTTGTGCAAGTGGCCTCAAGATGGTGGAGGCTGAGGAGGCAGCCTCCAGAGGAGATGAGGCCAGGTGGAGATGTGAGGGTGTGTGTGAGAGAGTGAGTGGTGATGTCCCTCGAGCTGGCAGTGAGTGAGATGCCAGTGAATGTGTGATGGCCTTGTGAGTGTGTGATTTTAGAGTGATGAGATGGTTGTCATACCCTGGTGGCACAGATGAGATCATTCATCCGTTTTCTGCTCTGGATGGCCGACTTCTTGTGTGCAACATTGGTACTGACCACCTCTGCCACTGTCTCCCAAGCCGGAGTGGTGAGACTGATGGGCCTCCTGCGGCCAGAGTTGGGGTAGAGGACATCACGGCAGGCCTCCACGGTGTCCAGAAGGCGTCCCAGGGATGCGTGCTGAATCGGGGGGCTGCACTCTTTTGGCTTTTGGGGCCATGTCTTCACTGGAGCAGTCCTGGGCTGCAAGCATTGAGAAATGTGCACATGGCTGCAGTTTGAATATGGCGCCCTGTATGAGGAAGCAGCGAGGTAACAGTGAAGTGGGCAAATTGGAGGCCACCCACCAGTGAGACAGCGTGTTTCCTGTGGCTGCATAATTAATGGGGCAGAAATGGGACATTATGGTGTAAAAACCAGCCATTGCGGCCGAGAGGTAAAACGGCTTTTTTCCCACCCACTACCGCACTTAGTGCAAATATGGGACGATTCCGCCCAGAGACATAGATTAAATGACCGGACAAAACCATAGCAAATTGTTCAATGTGCGGAAGTTAACTTATGAGGGAAAGATGGAAAATGTCAGAGGGAAAATGTTAGAGGCCATTATTAAAGACATTATAGTAGGGCACTTGGAAAATTTCAGGTTTATCAGGCAGAGTCGACATGGTTTTGTGAAAGGGAAATTATGTTTAACTAGTTTATTGGAGTTCTTTTAGGAAGTAACATATGTTGTGGATAAAGGGGAACTGGTGGATGTACTCTATTTGGATTTCCAGAAGACATTTGATAAGGTGTCACATGAAACGTTATTGTGAAAAATAAAAGCTCATGGTGTAGGGGTAACATATTGGCATGGATAGAAGATTGGCTAGCTAACAGGAAACAGAGGGTAGGCATAAATGAGTCTTTTTCTGGTTGGCAAGATGAAAAGAGTGGTGTTCCACAGGGATCAGTCCTGGGCCTCAACTTCATACACTTTACATAAATGACTTGGATGAAGGGATCGAAGGTATGGATGTTAAATTTGCTGATGACACAAAGATAGGTAGGATAGTAAGATGTGAAGAGGACACACGGAGGCTACAAAGGGATATAGATAGGTTAAGTGAGTGGGCAAAGACCTGGCAAATGGAGTATAATGTGGGAAAGTGGGAAATTGTCCATTTTGGCAGGAAAATAAAGAAGCAGCATATTATCTACATGGTGAGAGATTGCTGAGCTCAGATGCAGAGGGATCTAGGGATTCTAGTGCATGAATCGCAAAAGACTCATATGCAGGTGCAGCAATTAATTAGGAAAGCTAATGGAATGGTACCATTTATTGCAAGGGGAATTGAATACAAAAGTAGGGAGATTATGCTTCAGTTATACAGAGCATTGATGAGACCACATCTGAGTACTGTGTACAGTATTGGTCTCCTTATTTAAGGAAGGATGTAAATGCATCGGAAGCAATTCAGAGAAGGTTTACTAAACTAATAGCTGGATTGGGTGGGTTGTCTTATGAGGTAAGGTTGGACAGGCTAGACTTGTACCACTGGAGTTTAGAAGAGTAAAAGATGACTTGATTGAAACATATAAGATCCTGAGGGGTCAGGACAGGGTCGACGTAGAGAGAATGTGAAAATAAGGGGTCACCCATTTAGGGTAGAGATGAGGAGAAATTTTTTTCTCACAGAGGGTTGAGAGTCTTTGCAACTCTCTTCCTCAAAAGACGGTGGAAGCAGAATCTTTGAATATTTTTAAGGCAGAGGATTCTTGATAAGCAATGAGCTGAAAGGTTATCGGGGGTAGATGGCAATGTGGAGTTGAGGTTACAATAAGATCAGCCATGATCTCATTGAATGGCAGAGCAGCTCAAAGGGCCGAGTGGCCTGCTCCTGCTCTTAATTTGTATGTTTGAATGTTCATATAAGTTTGAGGTCATTTATTTTGGACCAAAGAAATATAAATAGGAGTAATTTAAAAATGGTAAGAAATCAGGAACTGCAGAAGAGCAGAGATTTGGGAATCCAGGTGCTCAAGTCATTAAAATCCAGTGAGCAGGAACAAAACAAAACAATCAAAAAGGCTAATGGAATGTTGGCCTTTATCTCAGGGAAAGCTACAATACAAAACGGAGGAAGTTATCTTTCAATTGTATCTTCTTCCTAGGCAGTCCCTTGGAATTGAGGATGACTTGCTTCCATTCCAGTTCGATTGGTTCTGAGATGGCTGATATGTCCAATACATTATCTGCAGATCCTGCCACACGTGGGGCAGGTGGTCCTTGAAGGGTCAGGTAGGAGAGTTGTTTGGTGCTTTGTGTGATCTCTCCAATACCTTGACTTCGCCTCTTCATGTCCCTGACAAAGTCTCTTGGTGTGTTTGATGCCTTCCTGAATAAACCTTTTCCATTTTGATCGGTCACAAGCAGGGCCTCCCATGAATCGATGGGGATGTTTGATCTTTTCAGGGTTGCTTTGAGGACATCCTAAACCATTTCTGCTCTCCTGCCGGGAGTCTAATGCTGCCACCAAGTTCCGAGTAGAACAGTTCCTTTGGGAGTCTGGTGTCAGACATGTCCCGCCCAGCAGAGCTGGTTTTGAGTGATTAGTGCCTTGATGTTAGGCATGTTGGCTTGTGAGGGGACGCTAATATTGGACCACCTTTCTTGCCATCAAATTTGGAGGATCTTGAGAAAGCAAGAAAGCAGTTGTATCCAGCCCTGATCAGACCCCACCTGGAGTCTTACATTCAGTTTTGGACACTGTGCTCGAGAAAGGATGTATTGGTCTTGTAGGGTGCACAGCACAAATTCACCAGAATGATACTGGGGGTTAGAGTTAAGTTATAATGACAGGTTATATAAACTTGGCTTTTATTCCCCTGAGTATAGCTCTGATTGAAATGTTTAAAATGTTGAAAGGATTTAAGAGAGTTGATATGGAGAAACTATTTCCTCTGGCGGCATCAGAACGGGACAAGGAGACTTAATGTTATAATTCGAGCTTGGCCATTCAGGAGCAAAATCAGGAGGCACTTTTTCCACACACGTCAGCTGTGGCTCACTGGGTAGTATGTTCATCTCTGAATGAAAAGGTTGTGGGTTCAAGTTCCATTTTAGAGACTTGACGGAATTTTTCGTGCCCGCTGGTGTTGGGCGCGTTTGGCGGCGTGAGCGGACAATATGGCGAAAAGGCCAAAAATCGGATTCACGACATCGTGAAACCAGTTTGCAATCGTCCGCTTTGCCCATCAATAGCGAGCTGCGTTTCCTGCCTTTGGATGTCGGGAACATCATTGTTATACATATGCATATCATTATATAGCCTTCCGCTGGAATCATCCCCCCACCCACACCCCAGCCACTGGATGGTCTGTGTATGTCATCATGATTGCACGCTGACACGTTTCACAACAATACATATAAGGCGTGCACTTGGCGGGCTGCAATTTGAGGGGAACTCAGAGGAGAGTGCACAGTAATGTTGCAAAGAGGTCGTGAGGGGGAAAGGTCTGCCCTCCGGTTGATGGTTATGCTCAAGCACGTGCGGGGTGGGGGGACGGAAGCGACCATGCATCAGGGAAACCTTGTATAGAGTGACCATTCCTCCACAGCTGAGACAGTTCAGGCGCAGCCACATTAACATGCTTGGAGTCGGGCCTCTGGCTTTTTGCACACTCAAGCATGAAAGTGTCACCAAGTGCTCCGGAGCTTTTCACCCCTCGGGCACAGACTGCAAACCAATGAGCGCGTTAGTGGACTGCAGAACAGTTGGACGACTGCGCACATTGTATAATATCCTTGCGAAAACTGGCCATGGAGCAGTCACTGGCGGAGGTGATCATAGCCCCTTTGCAATGTCATCATCCTGGTTTGGACCAGTCTCCCCCATGGTTCGAGCTAACAGTGCAGCCTTGCAGTGCGGGTTAGGAGAATGCCTGTGCCTGAGCTGAGAGCACAGCATGCAGTCCAATGAGCAAAACTGTTGTCAATCGGTCAGGTGGAGTGGGACGGAGGAGGGTGGGGTTTCGGGCAGCCATGCAGCACACTAAACTCTGGCTATCAAAGTGGTGGCCAGCACTCTCTGGAAGCGTTAAGGGGCCTTTAGATTTAACCAAGAGAGGTTCTTAGAACACCCATGCTAACCCATGCATCTCCCTCTTTCATCCTGCAGGAGGAGTACATCAGGAGCATGGAGCCTGGTGAATTAGCTGTATGCCTCGTGGCGTACAAAGAGTGGAGACAACAGAGAAGAGAGCAACGCAGGCGCTTGGCTATGCAGAGTGATAAGCAGCGCCCTCAGGAAGAAGGGCTGGCTGGGGCCCCCACACATGCTGCTGAAGAGCCACAGTGAGCCATCGCTGGTCAGCGCCTAGCTAGACCCAGGGTCCATAGACGTTCATTCCTGCAGATGACTGAGAACCAGTGCCGCTGAAGACTGAGCATGCCTAGGGAACTGGTCGGTCACATCTGCCACCTGCTGCAGGATTTGGTACCACGGGGGCATGGAGGGCATCCACTGCCAGTAGCTGTGAAAGTGAACGCGGCATTCAATTTTTACGCCAATGGTTCCTTTCAAGGCTCCACAGGTGATCTCTGTGGTTTATCACAAGCCTCCACCCACAAATGCATCCACAACGTCACGGATACCATGAAATCACGAGGCACTCAACTTGGTGTGTTTTGCCCGGGACCAGGACAGCCAAGATTCAAGAGCAATTGGATTTGCCCAGATCTTGGGTTTCCCACAGGTGCAGGGTGCCATCGACTGCACTCACATGGTGCTCAGATCTCCATCGCATCAAGCGGTTAACTAAACAGCAAGGGCTTCCAATCGCTGAATGTTCAGCTGCTGCTGATCACCACAAATGCATCCTGCAGGTCTACATACAGTTTCCAGGGAGTGTGCACGACTCCTATATTCTCAGTAGATCACAGATCCCTGAAGTCTTCCAGGGTCCAGAGAGACTGGAGGGTTGTCTACCTGCAGAGGACGTGGCTGATGACACCCGTGCAGCGGCCTCAGAGTGACGTTATAATGAGGCTCGTGCAGCAGCTCGTAACTTGGTGGAGCAAACCATCGGGATATTGAAAATGAGGTTCTGGTGCCTGGACTGGTCTGGTGGAGCCCTGCAATACAGTCCGCAAAGGGTGTCACGCATCGTTGTCGTCTGCTGCACCCTTTACAACCTGGCGCTACAACAGGGAGACTAGTTAGCTGAGGAGGAGATGGAGGAGCTGGAGGTCTCCTCTGATGAGGTGGATGTCAACGGTGATGAGGGTGAAGAGGTCCTCAAAGGCGACGATGACACCGATGAGGCCCTTGCATTGGCGAGGCAAGCCAGGCGCGCTCGGGAAGCCCTCATAGCTGCTAGATTTGTGCAGGATGATGACGACATGCAATGAGGAGACACCATAAGATCCTCACGTTGCATCTGTGAACGTTTGACTCCAGTCTGACTTATGGCAGCTCACATACCCTCTGTGATAAGGCTCCTGTCATGGAGAATCAGCAGAGGCCCTAATAGTTGCACAATTCCAGGAGGATGATGATGACGTGCAGTGAGGACACTCCATAGATCTTCACATAGCCTGTGAGAATGTCTGAGTCCTATCTGGCTGAGAGTAGCTCACTTGCGCTCTGTGATCAGGGTCATATTATGGAGACGCAGCCAAAAGAAACTTTAAATACACCTGATCCTTTGTCAGCCTTCAGCACCTAACCCCCTTCAGGAGCACACGTCATTGGTCACGGATGCTGACAAGATGGGGCCAGCCCCACTCTAAAGGTGCTGAGAGCACACAGAGAGAATGTAACACCTGCCCACAACATTCTGGCAGCAATAACAAGCACCATCAAGGTGCAGGCATCACTGATGTGCCCAGGGATTATGAGACCGGACCATAACTTTGGCCTGAAGGCTTCACAAAGCTCAGGGAAGAGGCCCTGGATTGAGACACCTGCCTTTATCTTGTGCAGGAACCACGAACACTACTCATCGGAACAAGGAGCAGGGACACATCCTTGAGAGTTTATTTACAATAGTGAACATTATGTATAAGTGATTAATACCCATGCCCAGACTGTGCAACATTTTCTTAACCTTCCTAACCCTGCCGCTACGTCTTGGTGCTCCCTGGACATTCACGGCAGAGGTGGAGGCAGTCGTCTGCCGACTGCTATGCCCTGCCTGTGATGACTTTGGCGGGCTTCCTCTGGAGGGCCGAGACCTGGAGGGCCCCGGCCTGCTTTCAGGGTCCTGCTGTGGGGCAGTGGCACCCTCCTCGACCTGTGGAGCTGGAGCTGATGGGGTCACAGGAAGAGGGGATTTGGATGGGCCAGGCATTCCCGGAGTCACTTGGGTGGATGTCCCCTGGGTGTGCACCTACTGATCCTCCTCCCTACGGCTGACTCCTTGAGGAGAAGGGGTAGCTGGAGTGAGATCGAGTTGCTCTGCACCCCTCTTGCGTACGCACTGTTGGAGGCCAACTATGGCATCAATGATGGAGTTCAGCCCGCGCAACAGTGCTGGAGTGACCTCCTGGACCAAGGTCTCCATGGGGCTGCCATCCTACCAGTGTTGACCTCGGTGCCTTGGCATGCCGGCGCTATCACCTCAGACTGAAGGCGGACGGACTCCTCCATCGTGCCTTGCAATCTGAGGTGTGCAGCAGACATCCCTTCCTCATGTTCCTGAGTTTGCCTTTGCGGCTCCAGCAACTGGGGCATGACCGGGTCCAGAGGCTCATCATCTGACTCGGACTCACCAAATTTCTGGCCTCCAGCAGTTCTCCGAGTGCCGCACACCTGGGAAGTCCCTGCCGCCGCCTGCGGTAGATTAGACAGTGCAATGTGCTCACCAGATTGTGATCCCGAGGCTACTCTAAAGCAAGGTCACACTGAGGTGTGTGTCTCTGCGCTGGTAGAGAGTGTGGGTGGGCGCTGTGAAGGGACTTCAAGGAAGGTGCCTTCAGATTCCTCTTCCGAGGTTTCTTGATGGGAGGCCCTGCAATGTGGGCTCCATTGGCTGTTTCCCAGATGTGCCTGCGAAAGCAAGGAGAGATAATTAATGCATGGCATTGGCTTGTGAAACAGGACACATCACTCAGCATGGTTGTCTGGTGGGTGTTGCACTGCTGGATACGTTGATACATTGTTTTATTTTAGGTATGAATATCAAGGTATACGGAACAAAGACATGTAAATGGCTGTGCTCTAACTGAACAATGATGCAAATATGACTGAAACACAAAATACTTCACCCACAAACTCACAGGATTCTCAAGATTCTCACAATCTCCCTTAGATTTTTTTAATGCATCTAATGTTCCTATGTTCCAAAAATCATGAATAGATTTGTGATTGGGACCTGGCAAAATAATGCAATGCTGGTACATTTAGTACAAACCTTCCTAGGCAACCAAATCAAAGCAGGAAAACAGCAAAACGACAAGAAAAACAGGTTCAGAAAAAGCATCAGAATGCTGTTGTACCGTTTATTATCAATTCTTTAAACTCATTTCCCTAAATGACACTTGAGAATTTATGAAAGTGACAACTTGGAAAGACCAACTGATCCATCCAGCCTGTCTTGTACAGTGGTGATGCCTTAATGCATCAGGAAACAAAACCTGCCCAACCCATCCAGAGCCATTTCATCTCCTAGGAGAGATGTGAAAACAGATGAAAACCTGGGCCAATTAAGATAAAGAAAATCTGGAAAATTCCTCTCTGACCCTGAGATGAAGCGTTGTTTAGAAAAAGAAAATAAGGAAAATTAACATGTAATCAAACATGTCCCCTCATGTGACTCTGTCTGTTATGTTATTAATTCAATTGCAAAACTTTTATTTTATTTTTATTTGCTTTTGGAAAGCTCATCCTGCCCGTGGATGAGGTTTCCAAAAAAAATGCAAAGGCTGCTTGGCCTTTTTGCCTGCCCATTAGGTTCGACGAGCAGCAAATAATTTAGGTTAATTGATTATTTAATGGCCTTAACGGGCCTTTTAATTGTCAGCGGGCACCTGTCGACTGAACTATCGCGCGACTGCGCAATGACATCGGCACACTCGGCCGACATCAACGTGCGTCATTTCACGCTCAAACGGGTCGGCTGCACGCCCGCCCAACGAGTGAAAATTTCTGCCCCATGTTTTATGATGCCTTACCTTGTCTAAACTGATCGCTTCCCAAGAAAGAAACAGGTCTAGCTCTCTCTTGTAAGAATGCAATAAATCAGTCCACCCTTAGTGTCACCTATTAGCACATTTCTTAGATAATATCACCACCATCAACACCTCTTTGTCCTTTTGTCTGTGACATCTTTTGGTTATCTCCACCTATCACTGGCTCTCTATCCAGCTCTACCTGTCCCACCCCACCTTAAACCAGCTTATGTTTCACCTCTCTTCTATTTTTCCTTAGTTCTGTTGAAGAGTCATACGGACTCAAAATGTTAACTGTATTCCTCTCCGCAGATGCTCTCAGACCTGCTGTGTTTTTCCAGGTGTTTTTATTTTTGTCTTTGTTTTGGCTTTCCAGCATCCGCAGTTTTTTGCTTTTATGCAATAAATCAGTGTTCACTGCACAAGCCAGCAACCTGTCCTGCAGGTCTGTTTTCACTCAGAAAACAACAAAGGATTCGATCTCATGTAACCTGTAAGAATAACTCCTGGTCCTCCCTAACATGTCCATTCGAAACAGATTTTCCATATGAACACCTCTAGTCCCTTCATTATTTTATATACCTTGATCAAATTGTTCTGAGTTTTTGTTTCTCCAAAGTAGACAAACTCAGTTGTTTAAGCCTATATTGGTAACTTTGGTGTTTTGAACTAGGAATCCCAAGCGTAACATCCCCCCCACCATGTGAAGGGACCAAAACTGGACATAGTATTCTAAATAAAGCCTAACCAAAGACTTGTAAAAGGACAAAACAGCTCTGCTTGTCCCACCCCACCTTAAACCAGCTTATATTTCACCTCTCTTCTATTTTTCCTTAGTTCTGTTGAAGAGTCATACGGACTCGAAATGTTAACTGTATTCCTCTCCGCAGATGCTGTCAGACCTGCTGTGTTTTTCCAGGTATTTTTATTTTCGTCTTTGTTTTGGCTTTCCAGCATCTGCAGTTTTTTGCTTTTATGCAATAAATCAGTGTTCACTGCACAAGCCAGCAATCTGTTCTGCAGGTTGTAGTGTAGTGTTTTGTAGTGAATTGTTCTGTGAATACATCCTAGTACTCTGAGTGCTTTAGATATATCTTCACAGGTCATGAGCTTTTGTAGAATGATGCATTGTAAGACCCAGATCTTTTCCTTAATGAGTTCAATTTTGTTCTTGTATGGAACATGTATATTTGGCTTAGACTTGCTCCTGTGTATGATATTACACTTTTCTAAGTTAAACATAACTTGTTAGACATGGGCCCATTTTGCCACCACATCGAGATGATCTTGCAGGAGTTAAGCATCCTCCATGGTCATAACACCAACACATTGCTAGGTATTATCACAAACTTGCAGATTATTTCCCCAACACCAATGTCTAGACCATTAATGAAGATAATAAAGAACGAAAGTTCTAACATTGATCTTTGTGTTTTATATGAAAGACCACATGGCTGCTTCCTATCTAAATGACATTAACTAAACCTAAGTTCAATTGCAAGCTAGTCAATGCTTCTGATACCAACAAAAATCTGATTAGATAATTGAATAAGTGCTGAATAGGTGGATGAATTGACCCTCACAATATCTTCAAGCCCAACTCCAGGACTTGAACACAAAGATCAAGGCTGACAAGTGCAGTTCTGAGGGCCTATTGCACTGTCAGAAGTGCCGTCTTTCAGATGAGACATTAAACTGAAGCACTGTCTGCCCTCTTAGTTGGATGTAAAAGATCCCATGGCACTATTCCAGAAAACAGACAGGGTGTTACTTTCCCCTGGTGTCCTGGACAATATTTCTCCCTCAATCTACATAATAAAACAGATTGCTTAATCATTATCATATTGCTGTTTGTGGGAGCTTG
Organism: Cetorhinus maximus; assembly: GCF_964194155.1. Taxonomy (NCBI): domain Eukaryota; kingdom Metazoa; phylum Chordata; class Chondrichthyes; order Lamniformes; family Cetorhinidae; genus Cetorhinus; species Cetorhinus maximus. Next base: position 45,322,881 of record NC_135902.1, on the reverse strand, counting down.
CTGTGCACAAGTTGGCTGCCTGGTTTCCTATATTACACTTCAAAGGTACTTTGTTGGCTGTAAAACACTTTGGGTATCCTGAGATCATCAAACACACAATAGAAATGCAAGCACTTTCACACATTTTTTCAACCAGTTAACTACACTTTATACCCATTAATAGGGTGAAATTAATTGGAAAATTTACTCTTATTAACTCTCCACAAAATGCAACCAAAAAGGAAAAATAACCAATGAGAAAATGTTAATATAAGGTTAAAATACAAAACAAGTAATGCACCAAACTAACTGTAACAAAAGAGATGGTTCTTCTCACACTCACTCACAAACCAGCTAAATATACATGTTTAGGGAACTCATTTTCAAAGGCCAGGGAATAAGTTTACAAATGTTATCTATTTTTATGGGCTTTCAGCAATTATGTCAACTTTCTAGGCCAAACCATGCCAAATGCTGGGTAGGTAGAAGTCAACCTCATTTACTTAATTTCTGAAATGGTAAAGCATTAGGGATCAGAAAAATCCCAGCTCATTTCCCTGCAAGAAAACAAAGCAGGCTGCAAGATTCTGGTATAAAGTTGCTACAAGCTTCCTCCTGAGATTTTGCAAGTGCTTCCATAGAATTTAACCTTTATGAACATCTCTATGTTAAATCATTATCAGTAACTCAAAAATTCACCTGAGAACTTTGTCCTAGGCTTTTCCCTCTGATTTTGGCCAGACCCTGTCTTCAGTTCCAACTGACAGTAAAGCATTGAATTTTTAAAAAATTATTCAAGGGATGTGGGCTTCACTGGCTGGGCCAGCATTTATTGCCCATCCCTAGTTGCCCTTGAGAAGGTGATGGTGAGGATAGGATTTAAAGAAGGCATGTGTAATTCAAAATATTTGTCATTAAAAGTACGTCCATAGTAAACCAAACTTAAGCTCCTTCGTCCCTCTGTCGACTCAAATAGAATCCATCTATGAAACCAACAACTCCCTCAACCCTGTTCCACCCATAATATTATAAAACATATTTTAAACTGTTCCATGATTAGCAGAGAAAACAGAGTTAGGGATTCCTCTGTGCAAACTTGCCAATTGTAATGGACATGGGTTTACCAGGCCTCTTTGGATTTAAACAATGCACAAGTTTAGTTTGATTAAAAATGAGAATATAACTTAACATCATTGCAGTTGCATATGCAGCTTACATCTGATTTCATAACAGCATAAAATATTTTTGTTTTGGCCATAATTTGAAAAGACTGATATATATGCATACCTCCCAAACTCACAACCTCCACCACTTAAATGGGCAAAGGCAGCAGGTGCATGGGAACACATTTATTTCTAACTTTCCACACACTATGCCAACATGGACGTCTTCTCATTCCTTCATCATCATTGGGGCCAAATCCTGTAAGTCACTACATAACAGAATGATGGGAGCACTTTCATTGCGAGAAGTGCAGCGAATCAAGAAGGCAGCATCTCCCAAACACCCCCCGCTATTTCCTGGGAACAATGAGGGATGGGGAATAAGTGCCAGCCTTGCCACCAATGCCTACACTCTGAGAATTAAATACATACCACGTCCCAAGAAGTTTAACAAGTATGTATTGCATATAATTATCCATATAATAAATGGATAGATAATTAACATATATTTATTAATTATTCATATATTATTTCATGTGCCCTGCATGTACGGACTAATTTTCTGTGCTGTTTACACCGCTGCAATGTTAAGAGGTTTCCGGTGAAGTAGGTGAATATAGTGCTTAGACTTTGTATCAGTTAGTGTTAACTCCAGCCGAAAGTAAATCATCTTTTCTCCTGAATCAATTGTTTGTTAGACACTCCCTTCTGCCCTAGCTTTCCGCGGTCCTTTTTTAACAACCTTTGGTCCTTTTCTTTACAGAGATTACAGGGACTCTGCCTTCTGAAGAGACTGTCGTGTGTTCTATGACTAACAGGAAATGCGTGTGCTCTTCAGCTCTCCCCACCCTCTGGCTCAGGACGCTGTTCAGTAACATGTGTTTTGCAAGCAAAAAGAATCGTTTCCAAGGAGATGTCTCATGACTTCGACGTCTTTTTGGGACTTCTTCTAACACTGTCTGGTTATGCTCGCTGATTCAGTGTGACAATTGCAGCTAAACATACAAAGGAACAATATATTCGTTAACAGCAAAAGGCTTCTTATTCCTGAAACATCAGTCACAGAGTCATTCCGGTACAGAAGGAGGCCATTCGAACCATCGAGTTCATGCCGACCATTATTGAGAAGACTAGTAATGTTAGGAACTAAATAAGTTTTAAAGCAATATTCAAGCTTTGCGTACACCTGCAATGTCTATTGAATTAGAAGTGAGACCTGGTTGAACCCAATGCCTGACAGCTGTTCTGTGAACCTTACTAAAAGTTTTTGATTAACATTAGGCATATTCATCAAGGTACTCATCCTGCCTTCCGAAGTCTGAGACAGCCCTCTGTTGAACTGTAAATGTCTGCAGTTGTACGGAATAGCTGAGCCTCTAGAGTTTCAGTGTTTTACTGTGGTTTCCTGGTATTTGCTATGAATAAACAGCTGTGCTTACATTTGCTTTGCAGCTATGGTAACGGAACATTGAGGGGCGTGCAAAGTAGTAAACTACGTCAAAGGAACCTCCTTTACAGTAGATAACTAGTGAATGAGGACTGGGAACTGGCTCTTGTGTAATTTCAAATACTTTTCATAGCTTGGAGATACGGAATAGCTTAGGAGTCTTGAGGGGAGGAGCTACCATCATAGAAATTATTAGACCAAAAAAAAGGATTTATTCCTGCTATTCGTTTGAAGGTGCATTATACTATGCACGTGGATCCAAAAGCAATGATTTAATTTTTCTGTTAGCACAGCTTTCAATTATTTGCAGGGGATGAAGTGCAATAAACAAGCCCCTAATTAAAAAGCACTCACACTGCAGAGGATTCCAGACAATTGTGGCAGATTTTCTTCCATCTAAAGTGAAAATCATATTATTGGATTTACCTTCATGCTAGAGAAAGCAATTAAGACATTTTAACTGAAAATTTTAAAGCTATGATTAGGACCCAACAATTCTCTTGCTATACCTCACTTTCTCATCAGTTGAGATTAATATTTCCTGTCCATTTATCTGGGTGTCTTGCTCCCATTGGTGAAGTTCTGATTCCTCCCACAGCTCCAGGCTATTTGCACCTCTATCTTACCAATTTTCACCACCCTGCATCTCTACTGAATGCATTAATTATTGCTGGGCTATTGATCCACTTTTGCCAGTTACACATACTTACACTACCAAGTTATCATTATTCATCTGTGAGTCTTAACAATGAATGTTTGAGGACTATTTAATTGAAGCCATCACCATATGTGAGTCACATCCTATCCTCACCTGACATTTCACACACACACACACACTTAGGTGTATAAACATTCACTCATTTACACCTGGATCACTGCATGTTGACCAGGATTATCCTTTACTTAATTTGAGGGTGAAAACGTTAATTGCAGAATACCAATACATTAATCATACGGTCTAGGGTACAAACCTGGGGAATTTCCTGGTTGTAAACCTCAGGTATTCAATAAATAATCTCACTGAGTCAATGGAGACTCTTCTGCCTTTTTATCTGGGACAACATTTACCTTGAGCAGATATAAGTAAGCTACTTTAAAAGAGTGAAGAGAACTGGAATCAGTGAAGCTATTATGTTACTTATCTCATTGAGCTTTTGTGGGACTGAGCAGGACAGAACATTATTTTCTACTTTATTCCAGTACTCAGCATTAATTTCAAAAGTTGGTCTAGAATATTTTATATTCTTATCCAGTGGAAAACATTTTATGTTAATAAATACCTTACTGGGTTACTCAGAGCCTTTAACTGGAAAATTGCTGCTGAATTCACATCATAAGTAACTGAATGCAGCAGTTAATGTAATTTAACATGATGGGAAGCAATAATTTTGTAATAGAATTCACTGTCAGTTAAGGTCAGTTTGGAATGGAGCCAGGTCCAAGGCAGACCTTGGGTGTGGGTAGTTCACATCCGACAGCACTACGTATGTGTTCAATACATTGATCACTAGTGAAATATAGAAAGCAAACAAGACTAATAATTTGTCCTTGAATTTATACAGGAAAAGCAGCATGTCTGTCAACCATTACAGTGTTGTATACATAGTCATGCTTTCCATTCAAACAGAATCTTTATATTTTCATTCAGATGGGTGTTAAATGAATATGCGGTTTCTAATAGTTTTTTTCTAAAGCTAGACAGTTATAATTTTCTGTAGGAAAATTAATATTTTGAGATAGATTAGATATTTAATAATGTATTTACATTTCCAGTGCTTGCTGAATTGGATGATATATTCTTACAGCACAGTGGAAAAGCTTATGCAGTGTACACAATCAAACCACACAACCACAGCTATTAAAGTTTATCAGCATTCCCAGTCATTCACATTTGTGCAGATAGCAGCAAGTGATTACTGGCACAGGCATAAATTGATTTCAAAACAACACATTTCCATCAAGCCAGAACTGACTGATGTTGCTGCCCTAGATAAAGGGGATTACATTGCTGAGGGCTTGAGTGAACAGCTATTGATTTGAGTATAATCATCAACACGGCACGAATGATGGGAGCTTTCAACTGTTTATGGGTAACTTCCAGCTGTTAGAAGCGCTTCCTTCATAGCCAAACTAACTGAGCTCATTGTAAGTTATAGCCTACATTACAAACTCAGCAGTTAAACACTTAGTACGGCCATAAAAAGAGACTGCATAGAAGATTCTGCTTGAATCACTATAGGCTGTTAGAGGTTTTTGAAGCTATGCGGAATGAAAAATTTGTAAATTGTACAGCATTTTAATGGGATCACATGCACAGTTCAGAATGCCATAAGACTTGTGATAATGTGTTCTAGGGACTCCACTGAAGTCCATTAAATGTCATGAGCTTAATGTAGCTAAGTTGGTTTACTTTTCTGAGAATCATCAAATTAAGTGGAGCTTAAAACTTAGAACCTTAATGTAAAAGATGCATATAAAATGACTTGTTTAGAATCTCTGTCTGAGAACTGATGATTAAAATTATGTAGACAGAAAAATATATCACTTAATATCTCAGCCTCTTTCTAACTATGTAAAAGCTTGTTATTCATAGAAAGCACAAAGAATAGTTTATGCAGAAAATCTGGCCACTAGTAAGCATTACAGGAAATAAATGTGTGAAAACAGATGGGTGGTTCTTTGAATACAAGTCTGTTTGTTTCAGAGGTTTGTTTCAGAGAATACTTTGCTTGGAATAGCAGCACTTGAAATTGCTCAAACAATGTGCAGGACTAAACACTTTTTAAACATGCCAATTTAGGTTCTTGAGTATTTGCATCTGTTTACATATCATTATGTTTTAACTCTTATTGTAACAAATTAAAATTAAAAGATAGCCATACAAAGATCACTTGTTTTACAGTTCAAAGCAGCTGGAAATATGCAGTACCTTAAATATCCTAATGAAATGTAAACATGCTACATCAATGTGTTTTAAATAGTCTGATAATGCTACCTACCCCAGACCCCACAGTCATAATGGATCCAGTTCGTATGTTTCTATCTGACATTGGGTGAAAAGTGATATAGACAGCAGCTTTCTTTGTGGCAGCATGCTAAACAGTAATATCAACTGGCAGCCCTTAAATTAGTGGAGCTAAATGTCACTGGAAGCTAATTGAAAACAGATTTGTGCTTTTTACTGGTAGATTCCCCCAAACACTGACAAAGTAAAAGCAGGGGGCGGGGGGATATCTACACTTGGAATTGCATTTTGTCTTACGTATGTTTCGAACAAGTTGCTTTAAGACTGTGATTGAAAAGCATCACAAACAGCAGAGCACATATTTCAGAAATGAAGCATGCAATTTTGTTGTCATTAAAAATAGTGCATTTTATTATAAATTATTGAAATTTGTTATAAATAAAAAATGAGTGCAAATATTTCTGTTTCTTCAAGCTTAGATATCCAACCAAGAGGCCAGGTGTTTATTTTTGAGAGTCCATATGGCAATTTCAGGATTATACTTGGGCATCGTAATCCTGTAGGAACTGTCTGACAGGCATAGGCAATTCTTGGACATTTCTAGACACCTCCACATGTCCATTTACAGTCTTCCTGCACAGGTGCTGCAGAGTTGAAACACTAGATGAAAGAGGTCTGGAGAGAACCAAAGGGATTTTGTCACCCCCAGAGTAAATGAAGTAGACTCTTTTCACATTCCCTGAGTCTGTAGACTTTGAAGGCATATAATGGTGGATCAATTTTAACACACAGTCAAATTTAGGAACTGTTTGGGTGCTCTTAGCGTCCGTTTGCAGGAAAAATGAACAGTTTTCACACTGTATCCTAAGATTTTTGGTACCCGATTCTGTTTTAACACTAAGAGTGAAGAAATGTCTATTGTCCGAGCTGTCCCTGATTAGAAAAGTTCCAACTGGCTCGGAGCTGAGGAGGATGTTAGCTTCTCCCCCACTCATTGTACTCCAGTAGAAACCACTCTCTTTGAGTTTCCGCACAGTGTTCAAGATTAGGTTGTACTCGTTTTTGGAAGAAAATGTCTTCAGTCGGTAAGAGAGTCTCTGGGCCGGCACATCGACAGGACGGCTCATCCCGTCAAACTTACTGTGTGTTACCATTGCAGATAAGTCCTGAAATTGGAACCTCCGGGAGAATTCGTAAACTTCTGCTAAAACATAAGTGCCTTGTTGATAGGTTTCCAGCGCCTGTTAAAAAAAACCATTCGATTAATAATTGATACTGGAATGTGTTTAAAATGCACTGTACAACTGGACTGTGCTACAGAATGTGGACCCACTCCCCAACAGGGCTACAGGCAGGATGCTCTTTAGCTAAAAAGAAAAATGCTGGACGCACTCAACGGGATCTGCGGGGAAGAAATGAACGATTCAGACTTCACTCCCTCATCAGAAGGAAGGGTTGAAAGTTGAAACGTTTGCTTGCTTTGTTCTCTTCAGATGCTCTCGAGTGTTTCCAGCACTGTCTTCATTATCTCTTCGTCCCCTTCTGCTTGCTACTTTCATCGTTTTCCCTTACTTGAAACACATGCCCCTCTAAATGCACAAATACGATGTGATGCATGTACCTTCACTATAACCCCCTCGGCTTTATTAAACTCCCCCAACAAAAGCTCCAGGTTAATTATGCGCAAACTGCGATCCAAACTGCGCGGGTTCCGAATCAAGATCAAGACAGAAAATCCAGTCGGTTTACCTTCAGCTGTGGCTCCTCTCTTGTATTATTGGATCAAACGTAGCAGAATGACCGGAGTGAAGTTGCCTCAAGTCTTGCAGTGGGGCAGCCAACCCGAGGTAATTCTTTACAGTTTCCGAGCAAGTTGTGTGAACCACATAAATGCTCACGTACAAAGGCACTCCGTCTGCTTGGCTCCTTTCAAATCAATGCCCTTTTAAATGTATTGTAAGAGGTCGATAAAGTTTGTGTGTGTGGGTCGATCAGACGGCTGCCAGACTTCTCTATGACAGCGCTGATCGCGATCTCTCTGATACCTTCTAGCAGAGTTCCTCTCAGAGCCTGCCTTTATACTGAGCTGAGGCTCCTCCCCGCTGCGTTCCTGGAAATGCATTAGTTCTGGTAACAACGTGAATCAAAAAAAAAAGGGAGGAAAAAAAAAATGGGCGAATTGCCAGAAAAGGGAAGTGTCTAAAGAACAGGCTCCTTTACGGGTATTGATTTCAAATGTGTTCTGGGGGAGTCTGATTCAGTGTTTTTTCATTCTTAGAAGGTGAAAGAAACTCTTGCAGTTTGGCCTGAGCTATCTGCTATGAGCCTGGTCAGAGACAATGATTCAGAAACGTGGCACATTGTCCTCGATTCATAAAACATTAGGCAGCTCAGATCTGCACTCTTCCAGTAACCTGGCCCTGTCTCTGTAATTTCACTCTCTCTCTCTTTCATTCTTAACGTGCTCTCGTCTTCCTGCTCTGATTTGACTCTACATACTACCCAGTCTTGTTTCTCAACCTTAAACTCTGCCCAGGACCTTGCCTTCCCCTTCCCCTTCCCTCCCGAGGTTATTTCATTCGCGCTGCCCTGCCAATGCTGTAAAACACCCTCACTCCACTGCAGAGGAGAAACCCTTGGCATCTGCCTGCAATACATTAAAAGAAATATATATATAATTAATGTCCCTGAGAAAAATGCTTCTCATTTGGCTCAGTTCACCGTTCTATTTTGGAGGGGTTGGGATGAATACAACTCCATATAAATTGCCAAAAAAAAAAGCCACTCCTCCCCCCAACCCCACTTCATTCCATTGCTGGAGACTTGTCATAAAGATCCGGTGGCGCCATCGCATGGAACAGCGCCGTACTGCACCAGCCCCTCTTTTTGTTCAAACCTCCAGAAAATGATTACTTTTACAGATTCCTGTATCATGTATACGTTCCAGGTCACTTCCATTAATACAATTACCGATTTTTATTTAAAAAAAATATATATCCCTTCACGTGTTCTGATAACGAGGGAGTTCCATCAAGTTAAGCTTGTTACCAGGAAACAGAAACGTCACTGAAATAAAAGTTGGACACGAAATGTTCATTTTCCCTCGCCACAGACCTGCTGAGCATTTACAGCACTTTCTGTTATTATTATTATTATTATTATTAATACCATGTTTCATTGAGTTGCGGGAATTAGTCGCTTTCAAAGCAGCCCTTGGGCATTTGAGACGGAACTAAAACAAAAAAGTCGAGCTGGTTTCCCATGTAACTATCTCACTGGGGTATGTTGTGAAAGTGTACGTTTGGCTTCCAAGGAGGAACTAGGGAGAGCTGTTGCAAAGCAAATAGCCTCCTTCTGTGACTGGGAACAAAAGGAGTTTCCAAACTCCGTTTTCGAAATGTGAACCGCGCTTCTGGGAAGAGCAAATGCCAAGCAGTAATTGAAAATATGATTCATCCCCTAATCTCGGGACAGCACATGGTCTAACAGAAGTGGTGAAGGAGAAATGTTCAAATATTTTCCATTTGTCACAAGACACCAAATCACGGCTTCAGGTTATTTTGCGAGGGAAGTGATGTTTTTATTTTTACTCACTGAGCAAATTTTGCTTTATTTAGCTCTCGCTTTCACCTAAACTAAACATACCGAGATTCTGACGAAATGGTTTTTTAATGAAATTAAATATGTCGTTATTAATAGACAAAGTAAATGTCGAAGTTGCCACATTTGAAATGAAATACCCATGCTAATTAATGAATGCGCTTTTAAGTATTTTTACCATCGTTTTGAATATTGAGAAGTTCCACCAAATACTTGGCGTAATTTTCTTTTTAACTGACGCGTTCTCATTTTTGGCTTGAAGAGTGATGTACAACTTTAGAATCAGAACAACTTAAGCAATGATTTTGCGTTTTCATTATTTTAACAATGCTTTCAAAGACTGTTTCAAAAGAGGAGTGACATATACAATACCTAAACTCCTCAGTTAATGGAAATGGCTTGAGACCATCTAGTCCAGGCTTGTCCAACCTTGGGGGGAGCCACATTTCCATCCTTTTCACACAAGACGCCAATGTGCAAATTACAAAAAGATAAGGTTTGGCACAACATTAAACATGATTTTTTTTTTTAATGTTGAGGTATGAAGAAAGGAAACAACTTGATGAGCAAAAATAAAGCAATGTCAAAGCAATAAATTGATACTTTTAAAAATGAGTAATTAATGAAGATGACCATTAGAGTGTGAGAGGATGAGTGTGTGTGTGCCTGGCTCACTCTCAGTCTCAGGGTGCTCACTCACTCACGCTCTGCCACTGTGTGTGGGTGTGGGTATGTATTTGTGTGGGGGGGGGAGGGGGGGGTGAAGGTGAATGAGAACTATGAGACTGGGAGTGTGCCAGGCACACACTCACTCACTCTCACACAGACTCTCTCACACTCTCACACACACATTCTATCTCTCTCTCACACACACACTCTCTCACTCTCACACAGACTCTCTTTCTCACACTCTCACACACTCTCTCTCTCACACACACATTCTATCTCTCTCTCATACACACACTCTCTCACAATCACACACTTTCTCTCTCACATGCTTTCTTATGCACACTCCCACATTCTCACTCTCTCTCACTCTCTCACACACTTTCTCTCTCACATGCTCTCTCCCTCGCATGCTCCAACGCTCTCACACTTTCACACTGTCTCGCACACACACTCTTGCACACACCCTCACACACAGTCACTCACACTCTCTCTCACAAACTCTCTCAGGCATTGTCACATAGTCTCTCTTTCACTCTCTCTCACACACAATCTCACACGGTCACACACATTCTCTCAGACACTCTGTCACATTTTCTCTCACTCTCTCACACTCACTCTCTCACACACTCTCTCAGGCATTGTCACATACTCTCTCTTTCACTCTCTCACACGGTCACACACACTCTCTCGCGCTCTCTCTCTCACGCACAGTCTCTCACACACACACACGCACAGTCTCTCACACACACGCACAGTCTCTCACTCACACGCAGTCTCTCACTCACACACACACCCTCATACACTCTCTCTGTCACACTCTCACTCCCTCACACACACACTCTCACACTCTCTCTCACACACACACTGTCTCACACATTCTCTCACACACACACTCTCTCACACTCCCTCTCACACACTCCCTCTCACACATACTCTCTCTGTCGCACACACTCACACACACACTCTCTTTCTCACACACTCCCTCTCACACATACTCTGTCTCACACACTCTCTCATACCCTTTCTCTGTCATACTCTCTCTCTATCTCTCTCTCATTCTCTCTCACACACACTCTCACACACACATTATCTCACACACTCGCTCACACACTTCCTCTCACACAGCCACACCCTCTCCCTTACAAACACTCTGTTTCACACACACACTCTCTCACATTCTCTCTCACACACTCTCTCTTTCACACAGTCACTCTCTCACTCCCTCTCTCTCTCACACACACACACAGACACACATACTCTGTCTCATGGTGACACGCCTCTTCTTCCTGGGCCCCACAGCCAGTTTGTTCCCTCCCAGGCCCCACAGCCTGTCTGTTCCTTCCTGGGTCCCGCAGCCAGTCTGTTCCCTACCAGGTCCCACAGCCAGCTATTCCCTTCTGGGGCCCACAGCCAGTCTCTCCCTCTCCCCTCCCGCACCCCGATAACCTCTCCTTTTCCTGAGCAGACTCACCGCCACTGGTGAGTTTGCTCCATCAATCACAGACCATTCCTCTCCTTTGCTGTCAATAGGCTCACCGGAGAGGAACCGCCTGTTGTTGGAGGAGCAGCTCCCTGCAGAATCTTTGGCTCCACTTACCCATCGTACTGGCATTTTGAAAACTGGCTCTGCGGGTCATGATAAAGGGACTTCGTGGGCCACATCTGGCCTGTGGTCTGTGGATTATGCAAGCCTGATCTTGTTGGTTTCCATAAAAATGTTACTGTACATAAATAGTGCCAACCAATTTTAACCTTAACATATCCTTTAATGTGGGAAAGATTATACAGAGTACAAACCATATGTTATTTACTGTACTTAAAGAGTTTCAGAATGGAAACTATTTCAATTGTGGCCTGTGACAGTTGTGATGACATCAAATTAATATTAAAGGACCAACATCTTTGTAAGGATAATATAACTGTGGTAATGTGAGGTACCCTGTCCCTTCAAGAGAATGCAAGTGTACTGATCATGTGACAGTACAGCGCAGGCACCTGGGAACTGTAAGTCTAATTCTGGAGGTTTCTGAGTGAGCACGTATGATCTGGTGCTCTGCCCTATGTCTCAATAAACCATCACTGTTTATTCTTACATCAGTCCCCGTTATTGATTGCAAGCAACAATTGATGAGAACATAGGAAGGCATGTGGTTAGAGTTCCGTTCGCTAATGAGTTCATTTACCCAAGACATAAAAATAACTTGGGACCAAATCTGTCTAAATGTTTTATTATACCTACTACTAATATCTCATTGTATTGTTTAATTAAATAAAGTTGAGACTTCATTAGAATTAAAATAGTACCTTGAGTAAAATTTCAAGATTGCTATAGTTTTCTTGAGCCATCGGTTGTCATCCCTAGCAGGAGCTGGCAAATTACTCTCAACTTTAGCTTTTAGGCCTTATTGACACATACCTGATTGAGAATATATACACAACAAAAAATGTTCTCAAGCGGAAACCCTTACTGCAGCATGCTTATGGTTTAAGAGAGTGTTCCATATAAAAGGAATCATGAATTAAAGTTAACTTTTCCTCACACGTTGATTCATTTCTCATATATTCAACAGTGTCTTTACAAATTGAACTTCCAGAATATAATTTTCCCCAAAATGATGTATGATGAAAATTAGAAAGTTTCCAACCATGGATCAATGCCTCCATGCCTATTCCAACGTCCCCCCACCACCCACCGCCACCCCACAACACACACACACACCTACATGCTGACCTTCAATGATGTCACAGTTATCCCAGAATGATCTCTCGTATGCTGATGACATCCAGATCTGGTTCTTCACCAGTCTCTTCACCACCATGAAAGCCTCTGGGCTGACGTACAATATACCTGACATTAGGTCATGGAGGTACCAGAATTCTTCCAGCTGAACATAGGGAAGAGAGAACAGATCATTTTCGCTAGCTGTCCCTGGACACTGGAATCCTATCAGCAACTGCTTGTTCAGTTGTATATAGCCTGGATGTTTATAGTTTATCTCATTGTACTTTCACCTTCACAATGTTGTTTACCTCCAACTTTACCTAACATCCAATGCCATTGAAACCATATGCATGCCTTTGTCATCTTTAGATGGAATAGGGTAGGACATGGTCTAAGTGGAAAATGGGGGCAGAAAGTGCCAGTTTTACACGATTATACCCCAAGAATGCTTGAAATATGTCTGACTCTATGAAGTGATGGGATTTCCTGTTGTGAATGTGATCTAGCCAGTGCCTACACCATAAAGGTGAGTAGCATGTTTTTAACAGCTTAAGCAGGAAGGCTGCTTCCAGCTCCCAGAGCTCTTGAGGACCTTTGCCAGACCACAATCGTTCCCCTCCTGCTGTCCTTCCCCTTTTCCCTTTGGGATTAACTTGAGGCCCACTTCTGGTAAGGCAGATGGCCTGAAATTGATCCCTCAAAATGGAGAGCTACCTCTGGAGCAATCACAAGCACTGGCAGCTTTCGTAAAATACTTAAATGAGGCCCGAGATCCAATTTAGGATGAACTTCGGGCCCATGGACACTGTTGGTTATGTACCCAATGAAGGCTCATAGCCAACCTTTACCCCCATTGCTCCAAAGGACTCGTTGTGCTCTCCCAACTAAAAGGATGGGGGGGAGAGCTGTTACCAACTCACCTCCTGTATTTGTTTATAGTTTCTACCAGATCCGTGGGAGCAATCTGGGATACCCAGCAGGCACTTTCTTCTGCATTTTCTTTTTTCATGGGATGTGATTGTTGCTGGTAAAGCCAGTTTGTTTGGTCCATCCCTAATTGCCCTAGAGGTTCCTAGTAAGAAATTGTCTGATTTCTGTTTCGTGCCATCCATGGTAATTCAGTCCGGATTGGATTCCATGTGTATAAGTGGGTGCACAAGGATACATTCCAGATATTCCATGGCACAGGATTCTGATAAACCAACTTTTTGTACTCACAGACCATCAGCTTTACACAAGTACTTCAGAACATAAACCAACTCCTAGAAGTGGAAGTACAATGTGCAAAGTCATAGTGCAACTGTTCATTAGAGGAAAATAAACAAAATTGGACAACTTCTCATAACAGGTAGATGCTTTCTAAATATCCGCTTGCCTTCTAGTTGAATAATAGATCATTCCTGAAGTCTTCATTTAGCAGTGAGTGCCAGAGAGCTCCTAGATGGTCCAATATTCAGACAACATCCTGTGTTACCTGTGAACCGTCTAATAGAGATGAACATCAAATTGAAAGTAATATTCAGTGAGACTTGATTGCAATCTCTTCACACACAGAAGGGAGTGACCTCTTGTGTTCCACATGGAAACAAAGCAAAACATGAAAAGATGTACAAGCAGATGCAAACTGGCTCCACATGAAAAGGTGCAGGTTCATTGGAATTCTCTCAGGAAAGGTAGATCACTGGTAATATGATACTTTGGAACTATTCATAGGGCCACTTGGGATATCCCTTGATTTCCCATATAGCCCCTCCACTCCTGCTCACAAGGGCATGTGACAGTGGTCACACTAGTTTGTAGCATCTCACGTTGTGGTCATTTGGGTTGTGGATACTGTTTTTATTAGTTTAATATCAAGTTCCATAGGATTCTGGTATTTAGGGAGAGGTATGGCTGAAGAACAATACCGTGTTGCTCGTTACTGTAAATGGAAACTGTACAGAAAGATAGAATGAATTAACCCAACTGATTTAAAAATAAATGTCAACAAATGAATGTCAGTGAACATTCTATCTTAAAAGACCAATAACTGGGGTAGGGTGTGAAGGAGAGATTTAGGAGCTCTCAGTGCATAGGTTTATTCTGGGAAGTCAGGTGTATCACTTACAGATAACCATTGAAATCAGCAGTATTGGAGTTGTCTTACCTATTGTTTGTCTGCTTACAGGTAAAAGCAAAGCAGTGCTTATCCTGAACCAAGAATTTAAATGGGTACTATAAGTTGCACCATCTTAAATTATAGAGGAGGGACATGGCTTCTAGGATATAATCAGTGGTTTTTAATGAAAAACTGGCTATCAAATAAGTATGCAGACAAGCAATGGACAGATTTGACTTTATAGTGTACCCGGTTATTTGTAAGACACAAAGCATGGTGGCTATCTGTGGCACAAAGAACTTGTTCTAACTTGGGCAAAAGATGTGTTGAACTGACTGAAATCTAGATCCACGTTATAAATATAATATATATGTATATATATATATATATAAAGGTACAGAAGGAGAAAGATGATTTACATACAATGATTATATTAAATATATTTAATATGCCAATATGGTATATTAAACATACAAATGGTAGAACAAACACTTTGACTTACTAGTGCCATGGTTTTGCTGATGAAAATACATAATGAGATTCTGTAATTAAGAGTCGCTTTGTCCTTATTGTGTTAGTGTTTGTTGGTTGTCAGAGGTGGGTATGTTGATCATGCGCCATATTTACCATTAAACACATTGCACCACCAAGGAATTCACAACCCAATTCTTAATGTGATTTTCATTTGTGCACTGATCACAAATTATTACAAGATCATAAGATAATTACAAATGGCAGAAGTGTTGAAGAGGAATTTTGTGTCTGTCTTCATTGTAGAAGACACAAAAACATCCCAAGAGTACTTTAAAATCAAGAGGGCAAAGGGATGGAAGAACTTAAAACTATCACATTCATTAAGGAAAAGGTACTGGGAATACTATCAGAACCAAAGGCTGACAAAGCCCCCTGTGTCTGTTAGCCTACACCTTAGGGTCTTAAAAGAAGTAGCTGCAGAGATAGTAGATGCATTGGCTGTGATATTCCAGAATTCCCTTGATTTTGGAAAGGTCTTGGCGGATTAGAAAATTGCAAATGTACCATCTCTATTCAAGAAAGGAGGCAAACAGAACACAGTAAACTATAGGCCAGTTAGCCTAACACCTGTGCTATGGACAAAGTTTATGTATTTTATTTTTTTATTTTTTATGTATTTTTATTTTTGTCCATAATCAAAGTGTTTTAAATTGTGAGGCTAGTATGTTTTCATACCCCAAGAATGATTTGTCCCCATTTAAATGATTTCCAATATCAAGTTTTTGTGAATTTAAAAATAAAGATTATTTATTATGATAGACCTGTCCTGGAGGTTTAAAACACAATGTCTCACACGTGCTATCAAACAAAGATTAGACACAAATGAAGAAAAAAAGATACGATTACAATCTGGAATTATTTCAGTCTCTTGAGTAGCAGGTTGGTGGTTTTTTAGATAAATTTATCCTTTAGCTAGACTGAAGGTCTTGTAAAAGCAGAAGATTCTCAGTAAGCTGTGAGGCTCCATGTAGTTGAATTGCCAGAAGCTTAGCTCTCAGGTGAACTTGAAATTGGGACAGGTTGGAGGGAGAGTCCTTCTTCCACTTTCAAGGTTTGGCTGTATATTATCTTGGCTACATAGCTGCCTTGCAGCTGTTTTTATGGCTTAGATGGTGTTTCTGATGGTATCTGTCTTGGAACAGCTTCTACTGTAACAAAAGCAGGTAACACATATGGTTGCCTTATCCATGTGACCTGTTTCAAGTCTAAAGTCCTTTTTCAAACAAGAGGCTTCGTGAGACTGGTGTGGTGGTTTTTCACACCCTAGCAGTTTCAGACAGCCGAGGTCTTTGTGTTTTGAATAAGGAGCCATCACAATACAATGAAAGGTTGATAGGGTAAAAGCAAAATACTGTGGATGCTGGAAATCTGAAACAAAAACAGAAAATGCTGGAGAAATTCCACAAGTCTAACAGCATCTGTGGAGAGAAAGACAGAGTTAACGTTTCAAGTCCATATGAAGAGTCATAAGGACTCGAAAGGTTAACTCTGTCTTTCCACAGATGCTGTTAGACCTGCTGAGTTTCTCCAGCATTTTGTTTGTGAAAGGTTGATGGGATCCATTCATCTAACACCCGTTGAGTTTTGATGCCATGGGTGGAATATGGAGATGAGTTGTCTGCAAAACGCATTATCTGTCGGTTTTGGGCCATCGTTTAAAAATGAGACATGTGAATGGCACAAGTGGCTGTGATTGTCTATATTTTAATTAGGTATTTGCTTGAG
Source organism: Cetorhinus maximus (assembly GCF_964194155.1). Classification (NCBI taxonomy): domain Eukaryota; kingdom Metazoa; phylum Chordata; class Chondrichthyes; order Lamniformes; family Cetorhinidae; genus Cetorhinus; species Cetorhinus maximus. The sequence goes on along the minus strand of NC_135902.1, from coordinate 45,305,979 downwards.
CTTTAGGACTGTCTGGGGCTGAGTACTGCCAAGGATGGCTATGCTACTGTGATCTTAGACAGCTTTTGGTGTCCATTTTTAAAAAATATAGTTTTAAAGTTGTAATTTCTTCATGCTTGTACTGGGCATGACATCTGTCATAGCAAAGATGCTAGGATACATTATTAAGAAAATAATAGCAGGACATTTAGTAAATTATGATACAAAAAGGCAGAGTAAACATGGGCTGGAATTTTCCGGCCCCTCCCACTGGTGAGATCTTCCGGCCCCGGCAAAGTGAACGGAAGTTTGAATGGCCCACCTCATCTGCCTTGGCAGGACCTGCTGCACCAGGGCCGGAAAATCCCGGCCATGGTTTTGTGAAAGGGGAATCATGTTGGGCTAATTTATTTGAGTTATCTGAAAAAGTAACAAGCAAGGCTGATAAAGGGGAACTTGTAGATGTGGTGTTCTTGGATTTCTAAAGGCATTTGATAAAGTGACACATCAAAGGTAAGAGCTCATGGTGTGGGCAGTAACATAATAGCATGGATAGAGAATTAGTTAGCTAACAGGGAGCGGGGAGTAGGGATAAATGGGTCTTTTTCAGGTTGGCAAGCTGTAACTGGTGGAGTGACACAGGGGTTGGTGCTGGGGCATCAATTATTTACAATCTATATCAATGAGTGGGATGAAGGGACCGAATGTCTGGAAGCTAAATTTGCTGATGGCGCAGTGATAGGTAAGAAATTAAATTGTCAAGAGGACATAAAGTGTCTGCAAAGGGATTTAGGTAGGTTAAGTGAGTGAGCAAAAAATTGGCAGATGGAGTATAAAGTGGGAAAATGAGAACTTGCCCACTTTGGTAGGAAAAATGAAAAAGAAATATATTTAAGTGGAGAGAGGCAGCAGAACTCTACAGCTCAGAGGCATTTGGGTGTCCTGGTAAATGAATCATAAAAAGTTAGCATGCAGGTACGGCAAGTGATTAGGAAGGCAAACGGAATGTTTATTGCAAGGGGAATCAAGTATAAAAGTAGGGAAGTGTTCCTGCACAGACCTTGGTGAGATTGCATCTGGAGTACTGTGTACAGTTTTGGTTTCCTTACCTAAGAAAGGGATATAATTGCATTGGAAGCCGTTCAGAGAAGGTTCACTTGACTGATTCCTGGGATGAAAGGTTGAGCAGATTGAGCCTCTACCTATTGGAATTTAGAAGAATGAGAGGTGATCTAATTGAAACATGTAAGATCCTGAGCAGACTTGATAGGGTGGGTGCTGAGAGGATGTTTCCCCTTGTGGGTGAATCTAGAACTAGGGGACACAGTTTAAAAATTAGGGCCTCCCATTTAAGACTGAGATGAGGAGAATTTTTTTCTCTCAAAGGGTCATTACTCTGTGGAATTCTCTTCTGCAGAGAGGCCACATAAGATCAACCATGGCCTTATTGAATGGCTTGAGGGACTGAATGGCCTACTCCTGCTCCTAATTCTTCTGTTCTACCCTCCGAACACAATGGATTTGTCACTTTATTTGCCTTGTTTAATGCCACTTCACAATGTTTGGGTACAGTGAATAGCAAGTTAAATAACACCACTGCTCGCAACTCTTTCTTCGTTAAGTCCAATCTCATCATGGAGTACACATGTGCCTATTTTTGCTTCCGAAATGCAGTGCCTAGCATTCGTTGTTACTGAACCTAATTTGACACCAATCAGCCCAGCTGCAAACTCTAATGAACTCAGTGTTGTTAACTGTATCAATTGAGGTTAAGTATATACAGGTGGAGGACATTGATTGGATGGTTGCTTGAGCACATAGAAAGAGACACTTACTAACACTTGAGTTCAGTGGAGTCGGGAGATATATACCTGTAATATTTCACTCTATGAATAAGTATATTCCATGTAAAAACTGGCTTTGGATTCTTTCTTCACCAACTGGCTGTCAGGAGTATAACATTTGTAAGATCCTGATTGCCTACTCTAAGTCCACAGTCCTTCTGACTTGGTATCATTTGTAAACCTAAGTACTTGCATTGGGACACTGACTTCAGGCCATATATGTATAGCAGGAACAGGAGGGATCCCAGAATATGCTCATTGCATCCTACCTGGGACATGCAGAAATACTATCTTGATAGGAATATGGTGAAATGACCATGGATATACTCTATAAATATACATTTGAAGGTGACAGATGATGCAAGTTGGTTAACATCAATTAAGTAATTAATAAGAGGAATACTGAGTAACTATGGGAAATAAGTCTTTAAATGTGGTGAGTGACGGAACTTTTATCATGGTCAATGAACACCCATGCAGTGGCAGCAAAATGAAAGACTTGGTGATAAACTAAAATGAGTTATATGAATTATAAAGCATATTTGGAGTTAATTCCAATTCTTTTCTCTGAAAACCCAAAAGATTGTTTCTTCTATTTGAAACTATCTTGGAATGTGTGGGGATTTCTGCTGTTGTGGAATCCATTTACACTGTGGGACAGGTTCCACAGTATTGGCATCAATACTATGCATATACAGTCTTGCACAATGTAGACCTTTCACGACGCCTGGGAAAGATCAGTGCAGGCCAGGAATATAAAAACCACACGTCCAGACGGACTGTGTGTAACTTAGCTCTGGCTGGAAAAGTGGCAGCATGTGGATGATGTCAGTTATTTTAGCTTTCTCTGCTAGCATAGGGAAAGCCACCTTTCTCACGCTGCATTTGACAGCAGTGATATCAAAACCAAGGATGCTGTTTGCAAAAGTATTTGCAATGGAGCCTAAGGATATTTCTCCAGTTGTTCCCTCTTTACTCCCTTGTTAATGTAGGTTATGTCATGCTGTGGTATATCATGGGTGAGATATTTATCGTGTGTGAGTTAGAGAGTGTGTGATATTGGATGATTTTCCTCAAGAGGCATCGCAACAGACTAGGGTTGCCTACCCTCGCGGGATAGGCAGGAGACTCCCAGAATCGCCCTCAATCTCCTGGCGGCTATTAAAAGCAGTCCGAGAGATTTTTAAACCGATAGGATTCGGATACCCAGCAGCCCGGAATCCATTTAAATGAACAGCAGTACTCCCACGCAGGTGCAGCCAGTATGATGAGGTTTACGTCACGGCCTCGCTTGGGTGCTGCGCTCATGGACATCGCTGGTTGCTGTCTTGCCTGTTTTACCCATGGCGGCCGAGTCCTCAAGTGACTCGAGACTCAGAGAGAAAAGTAAACGGAGGAGTCAGCCGAGCCAGGAGGTAAAGAAGCAATAGGGCTGGGCATCATGAACTGTCACCCAAAGGCAGGGCCTAGAAAAGAAATGGAAAGTACAGACCAGATTTGGTAGCCTCTGTCAACCAGTCCAGGAAAGTTTCATTAATTGTGAAATAATGCTGTTTTAATTCAAACGGAGGGGGAAGTACCAAAAAAGTACACAATAAATTAACTTTAGCTTCTATTTTTTACTCGATTTTATTGATTTTTGTTTTTGATATTTAAACAGCCAGCACATGTGATCAGTGACTCAAATCACCACCTGCTATGTTATGGATTTACACAGTTCGAGAAAACCCCACGTCTGTAAAGAGTTAAAGAAAGACTTGCATTTATATAGCACCTTTCACAACCACAGAAAAAAAAATTCTAGGAGCATTAAAAAATTGTTTTTTTAAAATTTCCTTTGAATATTTTAGTTTATTAATTATAAAAATGCTGGAGAAACGGGGGAAAAAAACTGATCGGACGGGGCAGTTAGAGGCAGGGGGTCATGTGATAAAACCTCCAGGAATATATTCAGCCAGAGATGGCAACCCTACAACAGACCCTAGTCTGCCACACACCAGGAGTCACTGGATAGTAATCAGCAGTGGAAACTCTAGATGACAATTCTCCTTCCTAGTACAATGAATGTCTGTTATCTGTGATTTCCAATCATCAGAGCCCATGGCTGAAATTTGAGGCCCTTCGAGGTCTGTAGGGCACAGTCACATTAGATAGAACAAACTCATATGTATATAATATCTTTCACCATATCAGAATGTCCCAAAGTACTTTACAGCCAATTATGTACTTTTTGACTTGTTGTCACTGATGTAACACTGCACAGAAATCGGGCAGCCAATTTGCGTACAAACAGCAATGAGTTAATGACAAGATAGTCTGTTTTATGTTTTAGCAATGTTGGCTGAGGATAAATACTGACAAGAACACTGGGGAAAACTCCATCATCTTTCTTTGAATAGTGTTGTGGGATCTTTTACATCCACCTATAGACAATTATTTGGGATTGAATTGATAGTCACATAGAAAAATGTGGGTTGATTAGAAAGTGCCAGCATGGATTTCTTAAGGGAAAATCCTGTTTAACTAACTTTCTGGAGTTTTTTGAAGAGGTAACATAGAGGGTAGATGAGGCTAATGCCATTGATTCCAAAAAGCATTTGGTACAGTGCCACACAACGGACTTGTGAGAAAAGATATGGCTCATGGAATAAAAGGGACAGTAGCAACGTGGATACAAAATTGGCTGAGTAATAGGAAACAGCGAGTAATGGTTAATGGATATTTTTCGGGCTGGGGGAAGGTTTGTAGTGGAGTTCCCCATGGGGTTGGTATTGGGACCCATCCTTTCCCTGATATATATTAATGATCCCGATCTTGGTGTGCAGGGGATAATTTCAAAGTTTGCAGATGATGCAAAACTTGGAAGTATTATAAACTGTGAGGAGGACAGTGCAGAACTTCAAAAGGACATAGACAAGTTGGTGGAGTGGGCAGGTACGTGGCAGATGAAGTTCAATGCAGAGAAGTGTGAGGTGATTCATTTTGGTAGGGAGAGCATGGAGACAATATAAAATAAGGGATACAACTCTCAACGGTGTGCAGGAGCAGAGGGACCTGGGTGTATATGTATATAAGTTATTAAAGGTGGCAGGACAGGTGGTGAGAGCAGTTAATAAAGTGTACAGTATCCTAGGCTTTATTAATAGTGGCACAGAGTACAAGAACAAGGAGGTTATGTTGAACTTGTATAGGACACAAGTTAGACATCAGCTGGAGTATTGTGTACAGTTCTGTGCACCACACTTCAGGAAGGATGTGAATGCATTGGAGAGAGTGCAGGAGAGGCTTACAAAAATGATTCCAAGGATAAAATATTTCAGCTATGAGGAAATATTGGAGAAGTTGGGACTGTTGTCCTTGGAGAGGAGAAGGATAAGAGGAGATTTGATAGAGATCTTCAAAATCATGAAGGGACTGGACAGAGTAGATAGGGAGAAATTATTCCTGCTCGTAAAAGGATCGAGAATGAGAGGGCACAGATTTAAAGTGGTTTGCAAAAGAAGCAAATGCGATGTGAGAAAAAACTTTTTCACACAGCGAGTAGTTCCAGTCTGGAACGCACTGCCTGGAAGTGAGGTGGAGGCAGGTTCAAATGAGGAATTCAAGAGGGCATTAGATAATTATTAAAATAGAATCAATGTGCAGGGTTACGGGGAAAAGGCAGGAGAATGGCACTGAGTCATAATGCTCATTTGGGGAGCTGGTGCATACATGATGGGCTGAATGGCCTTCTTCTGCACCATAACTATTCTGTGATTATGTGATTCACCTGAGAAATCACATTTGGCCTTGGATTAACACTTCACCCAAAAGATCACATCTCTAACAGTGCAGCATTCCTTCAGTACTGTACTTATATATCAGCCTAGATTATGTGCTCAAGTCACTAGGGTGAGATTTGAACACATAACCTGACTCAGAGACGATATATTGAGTGGACTCTTACCACCTTAGTTCCTGGAGCACCAGTGGGACCATTTTCAAGTTTGGAACCCAATGCGTCGATGTGCACATTTAATTGTTTGCTCTGGTGAAGAGTAACCACTAAGAACCCGCATTCAGGCTCCTTGACCAGGCAGAGGGTGGGATGATGGTCCATTCTGACATAGGATGGATTTCTGTTTAAACGGCATGTTTCAGAAAAGCTCAGCAGCTGTTGGATTTTTCAGGCTGTAGCAACCTCAGAAATGGAGTGGAGACCTGGGATGGCTGCTCCCCTGGTCTCTCACTCTTACCTGGAGGTCTTGCTGGATCTGACGGATTGCAGTGAGGTGAGCCCTCCCAAGAACGGGAGGAAGAGGACAATCTCTCCTAACAAGCAGGCGTGGATGGAAGTAGTCAGGGAAGTCAGCAGCAGGAGTGCAATCCCTGCAGCCTGGAGACAACGCATCGAGGATCCAGGACCCCAGAAGTGCAAGACAGGTGAGTACTTAATACTTTCAGGTACCAGGCCCCACATTGACATGCCCAGCATTCTGCATTGTGTTCTTCAGGTCAACACACCTTGCAGCTGCATTTATTTCTCTCTCTGCAGGCATCTCATATCCCCATCTGAACAGCCAACACTCACCCTCAGCATATTACCCTCTTGTACCTATGCCTCACAGCCACTCTCCATAAATGGAATCCTTCTCTCCTCTCCACACATCATTATGACCCCCCCCTCCCTCACCACCCCCCAACCTTCTGCTTTCTCTCCTTGCAGAAGAGGAGAGCATGCTACCTGGAGAGTGGGAGAGACCCGAGGGGTGGGACAGGCACCTTGTCTGCCATTAGAATGCACGGCCACCTGCTCCTCTGGGAAGTAGGTCTTGTTCCAGAAGGTGCAGATGCCAGCAGTGACCTACTGTGAGAGTCTGGGACTCCTGAGGCATTGGCACTCAGACATGTTGAGGAAGCTGATCCTCTGCCTGTAGATCCTGCATTGCGCGGGGGCTGGGGTGCGAAATCTTGCCTCCTTCCAGTTGGATCTTTTGTCCTTCACATCTGCCCTGTGGATGGGCAGGCGGCCAAAAAGGCAACTGGTTCTGCTGCTGGTGTTCCTCCTGCTGCTGGTGGTGGAGGAGTTGGTGGTGGTGGGCCCCTGCTCTTGCCCCTCAGTAGAGGTGGAACACAGTGCTCCATAAGCTGCTCCCATGGATGGGGATTGGTGGGAGCAGGGAAGCACAGCTGAAGGTGGGTGAAGTGCTCGACAGATGAATTGCCTTCCGAGGAGTTGACAATCACCTGTCAAGCTGTGAAAACACTCTCTGAGAGAGTTAATACATGTGGAGCTCTGAGGCTGACGAGTTAACTTAGTTTTACAGATGGTGAAGTTCATTTGTGCTTTTGGTGACAATCTTACTGGTTTTGAAATTATAGTGTGCGATATTAATGTGAGAACTGTTAACATATTTGTATGAATTCCTCTAACTGCTATGTTAATTCATTTACTTTAAATGTGTTAACAACCCTTGTTAAAATAACAGAGAAAAGAACGTCATAGAATTGCATGAAGCATTTTGGATCCTAATATCACACTATACAATCTCATCCCATTGAAAATGTCTTTTTAATACTTGATAATAACGAACAAAGTAAAATTGAGAAAAGATACAAAACACAACTCCGACAATCTCAATATAACAAATGCAAATATGGGACAAATGCACACAGTAGCATCTGTCAGCATCTGTAAAGGGCACAGCCCATAGGAGTGTTCACTGCTGCTGCCTGCCTCTTTTTGTGATCATGTCCATACATGGGTAGCCCTGGAGATAGAGCAAGCCGTGTCTGTCAATCTGTCAGTCCCTAAAGAAAGAGGAGGCAGGACAGCGTAAGTTCTCTTGGGTGGTCCCTGGGATGAGAGGTTTGTCCTATGATGAGAGGCTTGTAAATTGGGCCTATACTCTCCGGAGTTTAGGAGAATGAGAGGTGATTTCATTGAAACTCGCAAGATTCTGGAGGGATTTGACAGAGTAGACACTCAAAGGTTGTTCCCCCGTCTAGGGAATCTAGTACACGAGGGCACAGTCTCATGATAAGGGGCCTTTTAGTACTGAGATGAGGAGAAATTTCTTCACTCAGAGGGTTGTGAATCTTTGGGTTTCTCTACCCAGATGGTTGTGGATGCTCCATCATTGAATATATTTAAGACTGGGATAGACAGGTTTTTGGTCTCAGAGAATCAAGGGATATGGAGAGCAGGCGGGAAAGTGGAGTTGAGGCAGATGATCAGCCATGACTGTACAGATTGGTGGAGCAAACTCGATACCATATGGCTACTCCTGCTCCTATTTCTTATGTTCTTGCTTGAGACCTTCCATGATCAGTGGGATCTGCAGGGATCAGCTTGTTTGATGGACATTATTTAACTTATATTATTTAACTTGGTTTCTTTTTAAGAATTTGTTTTCTGTAAGTAGTCGGGCACTTCTATTTGATGACTCTGAAATCGGGAGGAAAACTCTCCACTGTTTGGAGTCATACCCAGCACAAAGGAAGATGGTTGTAGTTTTTGGAGGTCAGTCATCTCAGCTCCAGGACATCACTGCAGCTCCTCAGGGTAGTGTCTTCGGCCCAACCATCTTCAGCTGCTTCATCACAGACCTTTCCTCCTGTTGATTGCACATTGCAGTATGTCAGGCAGCAATATGCAGGTAGTAGTATAGAAGGCTTCAATGTGCACTTTGCATTGTGTAGTTTCAATGTGTGAGTATGTATTGTGCAGTTTGCAGTGTGTAGGTTGCAGTGTGAGAGTCTGCATTGTGCGGTTTTCCATGTGTAAGGTTGCAGTTTGTAGTGTGCAGTTGGTAATGTGTTGACATTGTGCAGTTGGTAAAGTCTGCATTGTGCAATTTGCAGTGTGTAAAGCTGCAGTTTGCAATGTGTATGCTGCATTAATTGTTTGTAGTGTGAGGCTGCAGTTTGCATTGTGCAGTTTGCAGTAAGGTTTCAGGTTCCAATATTTGAGGCTGCATTGTGCAGTTTGCAATGTGTGAGGCCGCAGTATGTAGTCTATTCTGCAGTTAGCAATGTGTAGAGCTGCAGTTTGCAGTGTGTAAAGCTGAAGTTTGAAGAAAGGTTGCAGTGCATAATCTGTTCTGCAGGTTGCAGTGTGTAAGGTTGCAGTGTGTACTGTTTTGCAGGGTGCAGCGTGTAAGGATGCAGTGTGTGCTCTGTCTGCAGGATGCAGTGTGTAAGGTTGCAGTGTGTACTGTTTTGCAGGTTGCAGTGTGTAAGGATGCAGTGTGTGCGCTGTATGCAGGTTGCAATGTGTAAGGGTGCAGTGTGTAAGAATGCAGTGTGTGTTCTGTCTGCAGGTTGCAGTGTGTAAGGTTGCAGTGTGTGCTCTGTCTGCAGGTTGCAGTGTGTAAGAATGCAGTGTGTGCTCTGTCAGCAGGTTGCAGAGTGTAAGGTTGCAATTAGTATTCTGTCTGCAGGTTGCAGTGTAGCTCTGTCTGCAGGTTGTAGTACATAAGGTTGCAGTGTGAGCTCTGTCTGCAGGCTGCAGTGTATGCTCTGTTTGCAGGTTGCAGTGTGTAAGGTTGCAGTGTGTGCTCCATCTGCAGGTTGCAATGTGTGCTCTGTCTGAAGGTTGCAGTGTGTAAGGTTGCAGCATGTATCCTGTCTGCAGGTTGCAGTGTGTAAGATTGCAGTGTGTGCTCTGTCTGCAGGTTGCAGTGTGTAAGGTTGCAGTGTGTGCTCTGTCTGCAGGTTGCAGTGTTTAAGGTTGCAGTGTATACTCTATCTGCAGGTTGCAGTTTGTGCTCTGTCTGCAGGTTGCAGTGTGTGCTCCGTCTGCAGGTTGCAGTGTGTAAGGTTGCAGTGTGTTCTGTCTGCAGGTTGAAGTGTGTAAGGTTGCAGTGTGTGCTCTGTCTGCAGGTTGCAGTGTGTAAGGTTGCAGTGTGTGCTCTGTCTGCAGGTTGCATTGTGTAAGGTTGCAGTGTGTGCTCTGTCTACAGGTTGCAGTGTGTAAGGTTGCAGTGTGTGCTCTGTCTACAGGTTGCAGTGTGTAAGGTTGCACTGTGTGCTCTGTCAGCAGGTTGCATTGTGTAAGGTTGCAGTGTGTGCTCTGTCTACAGGTTGCAGTGTGTAAGGTTGCAGTGTGTGCTCCGTCTGCAGGTTGCAGTATGTAAGGTTGCATTGTGTTCTGTCTGCTGGTTGCAGTGTGTAAGGTTGCCGTGTGTGCTCTGTCTGCAGGTTGCAGTGTGTAAGGTTGCAGTGTGTGCTCTGTCTGCAGGTTGCAGTGTGTAAGGTTGCAGTGTGTGCTCTGTCTGCAGGTTGCAGTGTGTAAGGTTGCAGTATGTTCTGTCTGCAGGTTGCAGTGTGTAAGGTTGCAGTGTGTTCTGTCTGCAGGTTGCAGTGTGTAAGGTTGCTATGTGTGCTCTGTCTGCAGGTTGCAGTGTGTAAGGTTGCAGTGTGTGCTCTCTCCGCAGGGTGCAGTGTGTTCTGTCTGCATGTTGCAGTGTTTAAGGTTGCAGTGTAAACTCTATCTGCAGGTTGCAGTGTGTGTTCTGTCTGCAGGTTGCAGTGTGTAAGGTTGCAGTGTGTGCTCTGTCTGCAGGTTGCATTGTGTAAGGTTGCAGTGTGTGCTCTGTCTGCAGGTTGCAGTGTGTAAGGTTGCAGTGTGTGCTCTCCTGGAAGGGTGCAGTGTGTAAGGTTGCAGTGTGTTCTGTCTGCGGGTTGCAGTGTGTAAGGTTGCAGTGTGCTCTGTCTACAGGTTGCAGTGTGTCAGGTTGCAGTGTGTGCTCTGTCTGCAGGTTGCAGTGTGTAAGGTTGCAGTGAGTGCACTGTCTACAAGTTGCAGTGTGTAAGGTTGCAGTGTGTGCTCTGTCTGCAGGTTGCAGTGTGTAAGGTTGCAGTGTGTGCTCTGTCTACAGGTGGCAGTGTGTAAGGTTGCACTGTGTGCTCTGTCAGCAGGTTGCAGTGTGTAAGGTTGCACTGTGTGCTCTGTCAGCAGGTTGCATTGTGTAAGGTTGCAGTGTGTGCTCCGTCTGCAGGTTGCAGTATGTAAGGTTGCATTGTGTTCTGTCTGCAGGTTGCAGTGTGTAAGGTTGCCGTGTGTGCTCTGTCTGCAGGTTGCAGTGTGTAAGGTTGCAGTGTGTGCTCTGTCTGCAGGTTGCAGTGTGTAAGGTTGCAGTGTGTGCTCTGTCTGCAGGTTGCAGTGTGTAAGGTTGCAGTATGTTCTGTCTGCAGGTTGCAGTGTGTAAGGTTGCAGTGTGTTCTGTCTGCAGGTTGCAGTGTGTAAGGTTGCCATGTGTGCTCTGTCTGCAGGTTGCAGTGTGTAAGGTTGCAGTGTGTGCTCTCTCCGCAGGGTGCAGTGTGTTCTGTCTGCATGTTGCAGTGTTTAAGGTTGCAGTGTATACTCTATCTGCAGGTTGCAGTGTGTGTTCTGTCTGCAGGTTGCAGTGTGTAAGGTTGCAGTGTGTGCTCTGTCTGCAGGTTGCATTGTGTAAGGTTGCAGTGTGTGCTCTGTCTGCAGGTTGCAATGTGTAAGGTTGCAGTGTGTGCTCTCCTGGCAGGGTGCAGTGTGTAAGGTTGCAGTGTGTGCTCTGTCTGCAGGTTGCAGTGTGTAAGGTTGCAGTGTGTGCTCTCCTGGCAGGGTGCAGTGTGTAAGGTTGCAATGTGCGCTCTGTCTGCAGGTTGCAGTGTGTAAGGATGCAGTGTGTGCTCTGTCTGCAGGTTGCAGTGTGTAAGGTTGCAGGGTGTGCTCTGTCTGCAGGTTGCAGTGTGTGCTCTGTCTGCAGGTTGCAGTGTGTAAGGTTGCAGTGTGTGCTCTCCTGGCAGGGTGCAGTGTGTAAGGTTGCAGTGTGTGCTCTGTCTGCAGGTTGCAGTGTGTAAGGTTGCAGTGTGTGCTCTCCTGGCAGGGTGCAGTGTGTAAGGTTGCAATGTGTGCTCTGTCTGCAGGTTGCAGTGTGTAAGGCTGCAGTGTGTGCTCTGTCTGCAGGCTGCAGTGTGTAAGGTTGCTGTGTGTGCTCTGTCTGCAGGTTGCAGTGTGTAAGGTTGCAGTGTGTGCTCTGTCTGCAGGTTGAAGTGTGTAAGGTTGCAGTGTGTGCTCTGTCTGCAGGTTGCAGTGTGTAAGGTTGCAGTGTGTGCTCTGTCTGCAGTTTGCAGTGTGTAAGGTTGCAGGGTGTGCTCTGTCTGCAGGTTGCAGTGTGTGCTCTGTCTGCAGTTTGCAGTGTGTAAGGTTTCAGTGTGTGCCCTGTCTGCAGGTTTCAGTGTGTAAGGTTGCAGGGTGTGCTCTCCTGGCAGGGTGCAGTGTGTAAGGTTGCAGTGTGTGCTCTGTCTGCAGGTTGCAGTGTGTAAGGTTGCAGTGTGTGCTCTCCTGGCAGGGTGCAGTGTGTAAGGTTGCAATGTGCGCTCTGTCTGCTGGTTGCAGTGTGTAAGGTTGCCGTGTGTGCTCTGTCTGCAGGTTGCAGTGTGTAAGGTTGCAGTGTGTGCTCTGTCTGCAGGTTGCAGTGTGTAAGGTTGCAGTGTGTGCTCTGTCAGCAGGTTGCAGTGTGTAAGGTTGCAGTGTGTGCTCTGTCTGCAGGTTGCAGTGTGTGCTCTGTCTGCAGTTTGCAGTGTGTAAGGTTTCAGTGTGTGCCCTGTCTGCAGGTTGCAGTGTGTAAGGTTGCAGTGTGTGCTCTGTCTGCAGGTTGCAGTGTGTAAGGTTACCATGTGTGCTCTGTCTGCAGTTTGCAGTGTGTAAGGTTTCAGTGTGTGCCCTGTCTGCAGGTTGCAGTGTGTCCTGTCTTTAGGTTGCAGTGTGTAACGTTTGAGTGTGTGCTCTGTCTGCAGGTTTCGGTGTGTTCTGTCTGCAGGTTGCAGTGTGTAAAGTTGCAGTGTGTGCTCTGTCTGCAGGTTGCAGTGTGTAAGGTGGCCGTGTGTGCTCTGTCTACAGGGTGCAGTGTGTAAGGTTGCAGTCTGTGTTCTGTTTGCTGGATGCAGTGTGTAAGGTTGCAGTGTGTGCTCTGTCTGCAGGTTGCAGTGTGTAGGGTTGCCGTGTGTGCTCTGTCTGCAGGTTGCAGTGTGTAAGGTTGCAGTGTGTGCTCTGTCTGCAGGTTGCAGTGTGTAAGGTTGCAGTGTGTGCTCTGTCTGCAGGTTGCAGTGTGTAAGGATGCAGTGTGTGCTCTGTCTGCAGGTTGCAGTGTGTAAGGATGCAGTGTGTGCTCTGTCTGCAGGTTGCAGTGTGTAAGGTTGCAGGGTGTGCTCTGTCTGCAGGTTGCAGTGTGTGCTCTGTCTGCAGTTTGCAGTGTGTAAGGTTTCAGTGTGTGCCCTGTCTGCAGGTTGCAGTGTGTAAGGTTGCAGTGTGTGTTCTGACTGCAGGTTGCAGTGTGTAAGGTTGCACTGTGTGCTCTGTCAGCAGGTTACAGTGTGTAAGGTTGCAGTGTGTGCTCTGTCTACAGGGTGCAGTGTGTAAGGTTGCAGTGTGTGTTCTGTTTGCTGGTTGCTGTGTGTAAGGTTGCAGTGTGTGCTCTGTCTGCAGGTTGCAGTGTGTAAGGTTGCAGTGTGTTCTGTCTTCAGGTTGCAGTGTGTAAGGTTGCAGTGTGTGCTCTGTCTGCAGGTTGCAGTGTGTAAGGTTGCAGTGTGTGCTCTGTCTACAGGTTGCAGTGTGTAAGGTTGCAGTGTGTGCTCTGTCAGCAGGTTGCATTGTGTAAGGTTGCAGTGTGTGCTCTGTCTACAGGTTGCAGTGTGTAAGGTTGCAGTGTGTGCTCTGTCTACAGGTTGCAGTGTGTAAGGTTGCAGTGTGTGCTCTGTCTGCAGGTTGCAGTGTGTAAGGTTGCAGGGTGTGCTCTGTCTGCAGGTTGCAGTGTGTGCTCTGTCTGCAGTTTGCAGTGTGTAAGGTTTCAGTGCGTGCCCTGTCTGCAGGTTGCAGTGTGTAAGGTTGCCATATGTGCTCTGTCTGCTGGTTGCAGTGTGTAAGGTTGCCATGTGTGCTCTGTCTGCAGTTTGCAGTGTGTAAGGTTTCAGTGTGTGCCCTGTCTGCAGTTTGCAGTGTGTAAGGTTGCAGTGTGTGCTCTGTCTGCAGGTTGCAGTGTGTAAGGTTGCAGTGTGTAAGGTTGCAGTGTGTTCTGTCTTCAGGTTGCAGTGTGTAAGGTTGCAGTGTGTTCTGTCTTCAGGTTGCAGTGTGTAAGGTTGCAGTGTGTGCTCTGTCTGCAGGTTGCAGTGTGTAATGTTGCAGTGTGCTCTGTCTGCAGGTTGCAGTGTGTAAGGTTGCAGTGTGTTCTGTCTTCAGGTTGCAGTGTGTAAGGTTGCAGTGTGTGCTCTGTCTGCAGGTTGCAGTGTGTAAGGTTGCAGTGTGTGCTCTGTCTGCAGGTTGCAGTGTGTAAGATTGCAGTGTGTGCTCTGTCTACAGGTTGCAGTGTGTAAGGTTGCAGTGTGTGCTCTGTCTGCAGGTTGCAGTGTGTAAGGTTGCAGGGTGTGCTCTGTGTGCAGGTTGCAGTGTGTGCTCTGTCTGCAGGTTGCAGTGTGTTCTGTCATCAGGTTGCAGTGTGTAAGGTTTCAGTGTGTGCTCTGTCTGCAGGTTGCAGTGTGTTCTGTCTTCAGGTTGCAGTGTGTAAGGTTGCAGTGTGTAAGGTTGCAGTGTGTGCTCTGTCTGGAGGTTGCATTGTGTAAGGTTGCAGTGTGTGCTCTGTCTGCAGGTTGCAGTGTGTAAGGTTGCAGTGTGTGCTCTCCTGGCAGGGTGCAGTGTGTAAGGTTGCAGTGTGTGCTCTGTCTGCAGGTTGCAGTGTGTAAGCAGTGTGTGCTCTCCTGGCAGGGTGCAGTGTGTAAGGTTGCCATGTGTGCTCTGTCTGCAGGTTGCAGTGTGTAAGGTTGCCGTGTGTGCTCTGTCTGCAGGTCGCAGTGTGTAAGGTTGCAGTGTGTGCTCTGTCTGCAGGTTGCAGTGTGTAAGGTTGCAGTGTGTGCTCTGTCTGCAGGTTGCAGTGTGTAAGGTTGCAGTGTGTGCTCAGTCTGCATGTTGCAGTGTGTAAGGTTGCCGTGTGTGCTCTGTCTGCAGGTTGCAGTGTGTGCTCTGTCTGCAGTTTGCAGTGTGTAAGGTTTCAGTGTGTGCCCTGTCTGCAGGTTGCAGTGTGTAAGGTTGCCATGTGTGCTCTGTCTGCAGTTTGCAGTGTGTAAAGTTTCAGTGTGTGCCCTGTCTGCAGGTTGCAGTGTGTCCTGTCTTTAGGTTGCAGTGTGTAACGTTTGAGTGTGTGCTCTGTCTGCAGGTTTCGGTGTGTTCTGTCTGCAGGTTGCAGTGTGTAAAGTTGCAGTGTGTGCTCTGTCTGCAGGTTGCAGTGTGTAAGGATGCAGTGTGTGCTCTGTCTGCAGGTTGCAGTGTGTAAGGTTGCCGTGTGTGCTCTGTCTACAGGTTGCAGTGTGTAAGGTTGCACTGTGTGCTCTGTCAGCAGGTTACAGTGTGTAAGGTTGCAGTGTGTACTCTGTCTACAGGGTGCAGTGTGTAAGGTTGCAGTGTGTGTTCTGTTTGCTGGTTGCTGTGTGTAAGGTTGCAGTGTGTGCTCTGTCTGCAGGTTGCAGCGTGTAAGGTTGCAGTGTGTTCTGTCTTCAGGTTGCAGTGTGTAAGGTTGCAGTGTGTTCTGTCTTCATGTTGCAGTGTGTAAGGTTGCAGTGTGTGCTCTGTCTGCAGGTTGCAGTGTGTAAGGTTGCAGTGTGTGCTCCGTCTGCAGGTTGCAGAGTGTAAGGTTGCAGTGTGCTCTGTGTGCAGGTTGCAGTGTGTAAGGTTGCAGTGTGTTCTGTCTTCAGGTTGCAGTGTGTAAGGTTGCAGTGTGTGATCTGTGTGCAGGTTGCAGTGTGTAAGGTTGCAGTGTGTGCTCTGTCTGCAGGTTGCACTGTGTAAGGTTGCAGTGTGTGCTCTGTCTACAGGTTGCAGTGTGTAAGGTTGCAGTGTGTGCTCTGTCAGCAGGTTGCATTGTGTAAGGTTGCAGTGTGTGCTCTCCTGGCAGGGTGCAGTGTGTAAGGTTGCCATGTGTGCTCTGTGTGCAGGTTGCAGTGTGTAAGGTTGCAGTGTGTGCTCTGTCTGCAGGTTGCAGTGTGTAAGGTTGCAGGGTGTGCTCTGTCTGCAGGTTGCAGTGTGTGCTCTGTCTGCAGTTTGCAGTGTGTAAGGTTTCAGTGCGTGCCCTGTCTGCAGGTTGCAGTGTGTAAGGTTGCCGTATGTGCTCTGTCTGCAGGTTGCAGTGTGTAAGGTTGCCATGTGTGCTCTGTCTGTAGTTTGCAGTGTGTAAGGTTTCAGTGTGTGCCCTGTCTGCAGGTTGCAGTGTGTCCTGTCTTTAGGTTGCAGTGTGTAACGTTTGAGTGTGTGCTCTGTCTGCAGGTTTCGGTGTGTTCTGTCTGCAGGTTGCAGTGTGTAAGGTTGCAGTGTGTGCTCTGTCTGCAGGTTGCAGTGTGTAAGGATGCAGTGTGTGCTCTGTCTGCAGGTTGCAGTGTGTAAGGTTGCCGTGTGTGCTCTGTCTACAGGTTGCAGTGTGTAAGGTTGCACTGTGTGCTCTGTCAGCAGGTTACAGTGTGTAAGGTTGCAGTGTGTGCTCTGTCTACAGGGTGCAGTGTGTAAGGTTGCAGTGTGTGTTCTGTTTGCTGGTTGCAGTGTGTAAGGTTGCAGTGTGTGCTCTGTCTGCAGGTTGCAGTGTGTAAGGTTGCAGTGTGTAAGGTTGCAGTGTGTTCTGTCTTCAGGTTGCAGTGTGTAAGGTTGCCGTGTGTGCTCTGTCTGCAGGTTGCAGTGTGTGCTCTGTCTGCAGTTTGCAGTGTGTAAGGTTTCAGTGTGTGCCCTGCTTCAGGTTGCAGTGTGTAAGGTTGCAGTGTGTTCTGACTTCAGGTTGCAGTGTGTAAGGTTGCAGTGTGTGCTCTGTCTGCAGGTTGCAGTGTTTAAGGTTGCAGTGTGTGCTCTGTCTGCAGGTTGCAGTGTGTAAGGTTGCAGTGTGCTCTGTCTGCAGGTTGCAGTGTGTAAGGTTGCAGTGTGTTCTGTCTTCAGGTTGCAGTGTGTAAGGTTGCAGTGTGTGCTCTGTCTGCAGGTTACAGTGTGTAAGGTTGCAGTGTGTGCTCTGTCTGCAGGTTGCAGTGTGTAAGGTTGCAGTGTGTGCTCTGTCTACAGGTTGCAGTGTGTAAGGTTGCAGTGTGTGCTCTGTCAGCAGGTTGCATTGTGTAAGGTTGCAGTGTGTGCTCTCCTGGCAGGGTGCAGTGTGTAAGGTTGCCATGTGTGCTCTGTGTGCAGGTTGCAGTGTGTAAGGTTGCAGTGTGTGCTCTGTCTGCAGGTTGCAGTGTGTAAGGTTGCAGGGTGTGCTCTGTCTGCATGTTGCAGGGTGTGCTCTGTCTGCAGGTTGCAGTGTGTTCTGTCATCAGGTTGCAGTGTGTAAGGTTTCAGTGTGTGCTCTGTCTGCAGGTTGCAGTGTGTTCTGTCTTCAGGTTGCAGTGTGTCAGGTTTCAGTGTGTGCTCTGTCTGCAGGTCGCAGTGTGTTAGGTTGCAGTGTGAACGGTCGCAGTGTGTAGTCTATCTGCAGGTTGCAGTGTGTAAGTTTGCGTTGTGTACTCTGTCTGCAGGTTGCACTGTGTAAGGTAGCTGTGTGTGCTCTGTCTGCCGGTTGCAGTCTGAAAGGTTGCAGTGGGTGCTCTGTCTGCAGGTTGCAGTGTGTAAGGTTGCAGTGTGTGCTCTGTCTGCAGGTTGCAGTTTGTAAGGTTGCAGTGTGTGGTCTGTCTGCAGTTTGCAGTGTGTAAGGTTGCACTGTGTACTCTGTCTGCAGGTTGCAGTGTGTAAGATTGCAGTGTGTACTCTCTCTCCAGGTTGCCGTGTGTAAGATTGCAGTGTGTGCTCTGTCTGCAGGTTGCAGTGTGTAAAGTTGCAGTGTGTGCTCTGTCTGCAGGTTGCAGTGTGTAAGGATGCAGTGTGTGCTCTGTCTGCAGGTTGCAGTGTGTAAGGTTGCCGTGTGTGCTCTGTCTACAGGTTGCAGTGTGTAAGGTTGCACTGTGTGCTCTGTCAGCAGGTTACAGTGTGTAAGGTTGCAGTGTGTACTCTGTCTACAGGGTGCAGTGTGTAAGGTTGCAGTGTGTGTTCTGTTTGCTGGTTGCTGTGTGTAAGGTTGCAGTGTGTGCTTTGTCTGCAGGTTGCAGTGTGTAAGGTTGCAGTGTGTTCTGTCTTCAGGTTGCATAGTGTAAGGTTGCAGTGTGTTCTGTCTTCATGTTGCAGTGTGTAAGGTTGCAGTGTGTGCTCTGTCTGCAGGTTGCAGTGTGTAAGGTTGCAGTGTGTGCTCCGTCTGCAGGTTGCAGTGTGTAAGGTTGCAGTGTGCTCTGTGTGCAGGTTGCAGTGTGTAAGGTTGCAGTGTGTTCTGTCTTCAGGTTGCAGTGTGTAAGGTTGCAGTGTGTGATCTGTGTGCAGGTTGCAGTGTGTAAGGTTGCAGTGTGTGCTCTGTCTGCAGGTTGCACTGTGTAAGGTTGCAGTGTGAGCTCTGTCTACAGGTTGCAGTGTGTCAGGTTGCAGTGTGTGCTCTGTCAGCAGGTTGCATTGTGTAAGGTTGCAGTGTGTGCTCTCCTGGCAGGGTGCAGTGTGTAAGGTTGCCATGTGTGCTCTGTGTGCAGGTTGCAGTGTGTAAGGTTGCAGTGTGTGCTCTGTCTGCAGGTTGCAGTGTGTAAGGTTGCAGGGTGTGCTCTGTCTGCAGGTTGCAGTGTGTGCTCTGTCTGCAGTTTGCAGTGTGTAAGGTTTCAGTGCGTGCCCTGTCTGCAGGTTGCAGTGTGTAAGGTTGCCGTATGTGCTCTGTCTGCAGGTTGCAGTGTGTAAGGTTGCCATGTGTGCTCTGTCTGTAGTTTGCAGTGTGTAAGGTTTCAGTGTGTGCCCTGTCTGCAGGTTGCAGTGTGTCCTGTCTTTAGGTTGCAGTGTGTAACGTTTGAGTGTGTGCTCTGTCTGCAGGTTTCGGTGTGTTCTGTCTGCAGGTTGCAGTGTGTAAGGTTGCAGTGTGTGCTCTGTCTGCAGGTTGCAGTGTGTAAGGATGCAGTGTGTGCTCTGTCTGCAGGTTGCAGTGTGTAAGGTTGCCGTGTGTGCTCTGTCTACAGGTTGCAGTGTGTAAGGTTGCACTGTGTGCTCTGTCAGCAGGTTACAGTGTGTAAGGTTGCAGTGTGTGCTCTGTCTACAGGGTGCAGTGTGTAAGGTTGCAGTGTGTGTTCTGTTTGCTGGTTGCAGTGTGTAAGGTTGCAGTGTGTGCTCTGTCTGCAGGTTGCAGTGTGTAAGGTTGCAGTGTGTAAGGTTGCAGTGTGTTCTGTCTTCAGGTTGCAGTGTGTAAGGTTGCCGTGTGTGCTCTGTCTGCAGGTTGCAGTGTGTGCTCTGTCTGCAGTTTGCAGTGTGTAAGGTTTCAGTGTGTGCCCTGCTTCAGGTTGCAGTGTGTAAGGTTGCAGTGTGTTCTGACTTCAGGTTGCAGTGTGTAAGGTTGCAGTGTGTGCTCTGTCTGCAGGTTGCAGTGTTTAAGGTTGCAGTGTGTGCTCTGTCTGCAGGTTGCAGTGTGTAAGGTTGCAGTGTGCTCTGTCTGCAGGTTGCAGTGTGTAAGGTTGCAGTGTGTTCTGTCTTCAGGTTGCAGTGTGTAAGGTTGCAGTGTGTGCTCTGTCTGCAGGTTACAGTGTGTAAGGTTGCAGTGTGTGCTCTGTCTACAGGTTGCAGTGTGTAAGGTTGCAGTGTGTGCTCTGTCAGCAGGTTGCATTGTGTAAGGTTGCAGTGTGTGCTCTCCTGGCAGCGTGCAGTGTGTAAGGTTGCCATGTGTGCTCTGTGTGCAGGTTGCAGTGTGTAAGGTTGCAGTGTGTGCTCTGTCTGCAGGTTGCAGTGTGTAAGGTTGCAGGGTGTGCTCTGTCTGCAGGTTGCAGGGTGTGCTCTGTCTGCAGGTTGCAGTGTGTTCTGTCATCAGGTTGCAGTGTGTAAGGTTTCAGTGTGTGCTCTGTCTGCAGGTTGCAGTGTGTTCTGTCTTCAGGTTGCAGTGTGTCAGGTTTCAGTGTGTGCTCTGTCTGCAGGTCGCAGTGTGTTAGGTTGCAGTGTGAACGGTCGCAGTGTGTAGTCTGTCTGCAGGTTGCAGTGTGTAAGTTTGCGTTGTGTACTCTGTCTGCAGGTTGCACTGTGTAAGGTAGCTGTGTGTGCTCTGTCTGCCGGTTGCAGTCTGAAAGGTTGCAGTGGGTGCTCTGTCTGCAGGTTGCAGTGTGTAAGGTTGCAGTGTGTGCTCTGTCTGCAGGTTGCAGTTTGTAAGGTTGCAGTGTGTGGTCTGTCTGCAGTTTGCAGTGTGTAAGGTTGCACTGTGTACTCTGTCTGCAGGTTGCAGTGTGTAAGATTGCAGTGTGTACTCTCTCTCCAGGTTGCCGTGTGTAAGATTGCAGTGTGTGCTCTGTCTGCAGGTTGCAGTGTGTAAGGTTGCCATGTGTGCTCTGTCTGCAGGTTGTAGTGTGTGCTCTGTCTGCAGGTTGTAGTGTGTAAGGTTGCAGTGCGTGCTCTTTCTGCAGGTTGCAGTGTGTAAGGTTGCCATGTGTGCTCTGTCTGCAGGTTGTAGTGTGTGCTCTGTCTGCAGGTTGCAGTGTGTACTCTGTCTGCACGTTGCAGTATGTAAGGTTGCAGTGTGTGCTCTGTCTGCAGGTTGCAGTGTGCACTGTGTCTGCAGGTCGCAGTATGTAAGGTTGCAGTGTGTGCTCTGTCTGCAGGTCGCAGTATGTAAGGTTGCAGTGTGTAAGGTTGCAGTGTGTGCTCTGTCTGCATGTTGCAGTGTGTAAGGTTGCAGTGTGTGCTCTGTCTGCATGTTGCAGTGTGTAAGGTTGCAGTGTGTGCTCTGTCTGTATGTTGCAGTGTGTAAGGTTGCAGTGTGTGCTCTGTCTACAGGTTGCAGTGTGTAAGGTTGCAGTGTGTGATCTGTGTGCAGGTTGCAGTGTGTAAGGTTGCAGTGTGTGCTCTGTCTGCAGGTTGCACTGTGTAAGGTTGCAGTGTGTGCTCTGTCTACAGGTTGCAGTGTGTAAGGTTGCAGTGTGTGCTCTGTCAGCAGGTTGCATTGTGTAAGGTTGCAGTGTGTGCTCTCCTGGCAGGGTGCAGTGTGTAAGGTTGCCATGTGTGCTCTGTGTGCAGGTTGCAGTGTGTAAGGTTGCAGTGTGTGCTCTGTCTGCAGGTTGCAGTGTGTAAGGTTGCAGGGTGTGCTCTGTCTGCAGGTTGCAGTGTGTACTCTGTCTGCAGTTTGCAGTGTGTAAGGTTTCAGTGCGTGCCCTGTCTGCAGGTTGCAGTGTGTAAGGTTGCCGTATGTGCTCTGTCTGCAGGTTGCAGTGTGTAAGGTTGCCATGTGTGCTCTGTCTGTAGTTTGCAGTGTGTAAGGTTTCAGTGTGTGCTCTGTCTGCAGGTTGCAGTGTGTTCTGTCATCAGGTTGCAGTGTGTAAGTTTTCAGTGTGTGCTCTGTCTGCAGGTTGCAGTGTGTTCTGTCTTCAGGTTGCAGTGTGTCAGGTTTCAGTGTGTGCTCTGTCTGCAGTTCGCAGTGTGTAAGGTTGCAGTGTGAAAGGTCGCAGTGTGTAGTCTGTCTGCAGGTTGCAGTGTGTAACATTGCAGTGTGTAAGGTTGCAGTGTGTGCTCTGTCTGCAGATTGCATTGTGTAACATTGCAGTGTGTGCTCTGCCTGCAGGTTGCAGTGTTTATTTTTGCGTCGTGTGTTCTGTCTGCAGGTTGCAGCGTATGCTCTGTCTGAAGGTTGCTGTGTGTAAGATTGCAGTGTGTACTCTGTCTGCAGGTTGCACTGTGTAAGGTAGCTTTGTGTGCTCTGTCCGCCGGTTGCAGTCTGAAAGGTTGCAGTGGGTGCTCTGTCTGCAGGTTGCAGTGTGTAAGGTTGCAGTGTGTGCTCTGTCTGCAGGTTGCAGTTTGTAAGGTTGCAGTGTGTGGTCTATCTGCAGTTTGCAGTGTGTAAGGTTGCACTGTATACTCTGTCCGCAGGTTGCAGTGTGTGCTCTGTCCGCAGGTTGCACTGTGTAAGTTTGCCGTGTGTGCTCTGTCTGCAGGTTGCAGTGTGTAAGGTTGCAGTGTTTGCTCTGTCAGCAGGTTGCATTGTGTAAGGTTGCAGTGTTTGCTCTCCTGGCAGGGTGCAGTGTGTAAGGTTGCCGTGTGTGCTCTGTGTGCAGGTTGCAGTGTGTAAGGTTGCAGTGTGTGCTCTGTCTGCAGGTTGCAGTGTGTAAGGTTGCAGGGTGTGCTCTGTCTGCAGGTTGCAGGGTGTGCTCTGTATGCAGGTTGCAGTGTGTTCTGTCATCAGGTTGCAGTGTGTAAGGTTTCAGTGTGTGCTCTGTCTGCAGGTTGCAGTTTGTTCTGTCTTCAGGTTGCAGTGTGTCAGGTTTCAGTGTGTGCTCTGTCTGCTGGTCGCAGTGTGTAAGGTTGCAGTGTGAAAGGTCGCAGTGTGTAGTCTGTCTGCAGGTTGCAGTGTGTAACATTGCAGTGTGTAAGGTTGCAGTGTGTGCTCTGCAGGTTGCAGTGTGTAACATTGCAGTGTGTGCTCTGTCTGCAGGTTGCAGTGTGTAAGTTTGCGTTGTGTGCTCTGTCTGCAGGTTGCAGCGTCTGCTCTGTCTGCAGGTTGCAGTGTGTAAGATTGCAGTGTGTACTCTGTCTGCAGGTTGCACTGTGTAAGGTAGCTGTGTGTGCTCTGTCTGCCGGTTGCAGTCTGAAAGGTTGCAGTGGGTGCTCTGTCTGCAGGTTGCAGTGTGTAAGGTTGCAGTGTGTGCTCTGTCTGCAGGTTGCAGTTTGTAAGGATGCAGTGTGTGGTCTGTCTGCAGTTTGCAGTGTGTAAGGTTGCACTGTGTACTCTGTCCGCAGGTTGCAGTGTGTGCTCTGTCCGCAGGTTGCAGTGTGTAAGCTTGCCGTGTGTGCTCTGTCTGCAGGTTGCAGTGTGTAAGATTGCAGTGTGTACTCTCTCTCCAGGTTGCCGTGTGTAAGGTTGCAGTGTGTGCTCTGTCTGCAGGTTGCAGTGTGTAAGGTTGCCATGTGTGCTCTGTCTGCAGGTTGTAGTGTGTGCTCTGTCTGCAGGTTGTAGTGTGTAAGGTTGCAGTGCGTGCTCTTTCTGCAGGTTGCAGTGTGTAAGGTTGCCATGTGTGCTCTGTTTGCAGGTTGTAGTGTGTGCTCTGTCTGAAGGTTGCAGTGTGTACTCTGTCTGCAGGTTGCAGTATGTAAGGTTGCAGTGTGTGCTCTGTCTGCAGGTTGCAGTGTGCACTGTGTCTGCAGGTTGCACTGTGTAAGGTTGCAGTGTGTACGCTGTCTGCAGGTCACAGTGTGTAAGGTTGCAACGTGTCCTCTGTCTGCAGGTCGCAGTGTGTAAGGTTGCAGTGTGTGCTCTGTCTGCTGGTTGCAGTGTGTAAGGTTGCCGTGTGTGCTCTGTCTGCAAGTTGCAGTGTGTAAGGTTGCAGTGTGTGCTCTGTCTGCATGTTGCAGTGTGTATGGTTGCACTGTGTGCTCTGTCTGCAGGTTGCAGTGTGTAATGTTGCAGTGTGTGCTCTGTCTGCATGTTGCAGTGTGTAAGGTTGCAGTGTGTGCTATGTCTGCAGGTCGCAGTGTGTACACTGTCTGCATGTTGCAGTGTGTAAGGTTGCAGTTAGTGCTATGTCTGCAGGTCGCAGTCTGTAAGGTTGCAGTGTGTACTTTGTCTGCAGGTCGCAGTGTGTAAGGTTCCAGTGTGTTCTTTGTCTGCAGGTTGCAGTGTGTAAGTTTGTCGTGTGTGTTCTGTCTGCAGCTTGCAGTGTGTAAGGTTGCAGTGTGTGCTCTGTCTGCATGTTGCAGTGTGTACTCTGTCTGCAGGTTGCAGTGTGTAAGGCTGCAGTGCGTGCTCTGTCTGCAGGTTGCAGTGTGTACTCTGTCCACAGGTTGCAGTGTGTAAGGTTGCAGTGTGTTGTCTGTCTGCAGGTTGCAATGTGAGCTCTGTCCACTGGTTGCAGTATGTAAGATTGCAGTGTATGCTCTGTCTTCAGGTTGCAGCGTGCAAGGTTGTAGTGTGTAAGGTTGCAGTGTGTGCTCTGTCTGCAGGTTGCAGTGTGTGCTCTGTCTGCAGGTTGCCATGTGTGCACCGTCTGCAGGTTGCAGTGTGTAAGGATGCAGTGTGTTCTGTCTGCAGGTTTCAGTGTGTAATGTTGCAGTGTGTGCTCTCTCTGCAGGGTGCAGTGTGTAAGGATGCAGTGTGTACTGTTTTGCAGGGTGCAGCGTGTAAGGATGCAGTGTGTGCTCTGTCTGCAGGATGCAGTGTGTAAGGTTGCAGTGTGTACTGTTTTGCAGGTTGCAGTGTGTAAGGATGCAGTGTGTGCGCTGTATGCAGGTTGCAATGTGTAAGGGTGCAGTGTGTAAGAATGCAGTGTGTGTTCTGTCTGCAGGTTGCAGTGTGTAAGGTTGCAGTGTGTGCTCTGTCTGCAGGTTGCAGTGTGTAAGAATGCAGTGTGTTCTGTCTGCAGGTTTCAGTGTGTAATGTTGCAGTGTGTGCTCTCTCTGCAGGTTGCAGTGTGTAAGGTTGCAGTGTGTACTGTTTTGCAGGGTGCAGCGTGTAAGGATGCAGTGTGTGCGCTGTATGCAGGTTGCAATGTGTAAGGGTGCAGTGTGTAAGAATGCAGTGTGTGTTCTGTCTGCAGGTTGCAGTGTGTAAGGTTGCAGTGTGTGCTCTGTCTGCAGGTTGCAGTGTGTAAGAATGCAGTGTGTGCTCTGTCAGCAGGTTGCAGAGTGTAAGGTTGCAATTAGTATTCTGTCTGCAGGTTGCAGTGTAGCTCTGTCTGCAGGTTGTAGTACATAAGGTTGCAGTGTGAGCTCTGTCTGCAGGATGCAGTGTGTTCTGTCTGCAGGTTTCAGTGTGTAATGTTGCAGTGTGTGCTCTCTCTGCAGGGTGCAGTGTGTAAGGATGCAGTGTGTACTGTTTTGCAGGGTGCAGCGTGTAAGGTTGCACTGTGTGCTCTGTCAGCAGGTTGCATTGTGTAAGGTTGCAGTGTGTGCTCTGTCTACAGGTTGCAGTGTGTAAGGTTGCAGTGTGTGCTCTGTCTGCAGGTTACAGTGTGTGCTCCGTCTACAGGGTGCAGTGTATAAGGTTGCAGTGTGTGCTCCGTCTCCAGGTTGCAGTGTGTAAGGATGCATTGTGTTCTGCCTGCTGGTTACAGTGTGTAAGGTTGCAGTGTGTGCTCTGTCTGCAGGTTGCAGTGTGTAAGGTTGCCATGTGTTCTTTGTCTGCAGGTTGCAGTGTGTAAGGTTGCAGTGTGTACTCTGTCTGCAGGTTGCAGTGTGTACTCTGTCCGCAGGTTGCAGTGTCTCAGGTTGCACTGTGTTCTCAGTCTGCAGGTTGCAGTGTGTGCTCTGTCCACAGGTTGCAGTGTGTAAGATTGCAGTGTATGCTCTGTCTGCAGGTTGCAGTGTGTAAGGCTGTAGTGTGTAAGGTTGCAGTGTGTGCTCTGTCTGCAGGTTGCAGTGTGTGCTCTGTCTGCAGGTTGCAGTGTGTGCTCTGTCTGCAGGTTGCAGTGTGTGCACTGTCTGCAGGTTGCAGTGTGTAAGGTTGCAGTGTGTGCTCTGTCTACAGGTTGCAGTGTGTAAGGTTGCACTGTGTGCTTTGTCAGCAGGCTGC
Organism: Cetorhinus maximus; assembly: GCF_964194155.1. Taxonomy (NCBI): domain Eukaryota; kingdom Metazoa; phylum Chordata; class Chondrichthyes; order Lamniformes; family Cetorhinidae; genus Cetorhinus; species Cetorhinus maximus. Next base: position 45,280,649 of record NC_135902.1, on the reverse strand, counting down.
ATTGTGTAAGGTTGCAGTGTGTGCTCTGTCTGCAGGTTGCAGTGTGTAAGGTTGCAGTGTGTGCTCTGTCTGCAGGTTGCAGTGTGTGCTCTGTCCACAGGGTGCAGTGTGTAAGGTTGCAGTGTGTGCTCCGTCTGCAGGTTGCAGTGTGTCATGTTGCCATGTGTTCTTTGTCTGCAGGTTGCAGTGTGTAAGGTTGCAGTGTGTGCTCTGTCTGCAGTTTGCAGTGTGTAAGGTTGCAGTGTGTGCTCTGTCTGCAGGTTGCAGTGTGTAAGGTTGCAGTGTGTTCTGTCTGCAGGTTGCAGTCTGTAAGGTTGCCGTGTGTGCTCTGTCTGCAGGTTGCAGTGTGTAAGGTTGCAGTGTGTGCTCTCTCTGCAGGGTGCAGTGTGTAAGGTTGCAATGTGTGCTCAGTCTGCAGGTTGCAGTGTGTTCTGTCTGCAGGTTGCACTGTGTTCTGTCTGCAGGTTGCAGTGTGTAAGTTTGCAGTGTGTGCTGTCTACAGGTTGCAGTGTGTAAGGTTGCAGTGTGTGCTCTGTCAGCAGGTTGCATTGTGTAAGGTTGCAGTGTGTGCTCTGTCTGGAGGTTGCAGTGTGTAAGGTTGCAGTGTGTGCTCTGTCTACAGGTTGCAGTGTGTGCTCTGTCTGCAGTTTGCAGTGTGTAAGGTTTCATTGTGTGCCCTGTCTGCAGGTTGCAATGTGTTCTGTCTTCAGGTTGCAGTGTGTAAGGTTTCAGTTTGTGCTCTGTCTGCAGGTCGCAGTGTGTAAGGTTGCAGTGTGTAAAGTCGCAGTGTGTAGTCTGTCTGCAGGTTGCGGTGTGTAACATTGCAGTGTGTAAGGTTGCAGTGTGTGCTCTGTTTGCAGGTTGCAGTGTGTGCTCTGTCTGCAGGTTGCAGTGTGTAAGGTTGCAGTGTGTGCTCTGTCTGCAGTTTGCAGTGTGTAAGGTTGCACTGTGTACTCTGTCCGCAGGTTGCAGTGTTTATGGTTGCAGTGTGTGCTCTGTCTACAGGTTGCAGTGTGTAAGGGTGCAGTGTGTAAGGTTGCAGTGTGGTCTGTCTGCAGGTTGCAGTGTGTAAGGTTGCCGTATGTGCTCTGCCTGCAGGTTGCAGTGTGTAAGGTTGCAGTGTGTGCTCCGTCTGCAGGTTGCAGTGTGTAAGGTTGCAGTGTTTTCTGTCTGCTGGTTGCAGTGTGTAAGGTTGCAGTGTGTGCCCTGTCTGCAGGTTGCAGTGTGTAAGGTTGCCGTGTGTGCTCTGTCTGCAGGTTGCAGTGTGTAAGGTTGCAGTGTTTTCTGTCTGCTGGTTGCAGTGTGTAAGGTTGCAGTGTGTGCTCTGTCTGCAGGTTGCAGTGTGTAAGGTTGCCGTGTGTGCTCTGTCCGCAGGTTGCAGTGTGTAAGGTTGCAGTATGTGCTCTGTCCACAGGTCGCAGTGTGTAAGGTTGCCATGTGTGCTCTGTGTGCAGGTTGCCGTGTGTGCTCTGTCCGCAGGTTGCAGTGTGTAAGGTTGCAGTGTGTGCTCTGTCTGCAGGTTGCAGAGTGTAAGGTTGCAGTGTTTTCTGTCTGCTGGTTGCAGTGTGTAAGGTTTCAGTGTGTGCTCTGTCTGCAGGTTGCAGTGTGAAAGATTGCAGTGTGTGCTCTGTCCACAGGTTGCAGTGTGTAAGGTTGCATTGTGTGCTCTGTCTGCAGGTTGCAGTGAGTAAGGTTGCCATGTGTGCTCTGTCTGCAGGTTGCAGTGTGTAAGGGTGCAGTGTGTAAGGTTGCAGTGTGGTCTGTCTGCAGGTTGCAGTGTGTAAGGTTGCAGTGTGTTCTGTCTGCAGATTGCAGTGTGTAAGGTTGCCGTATGTGCTCTGCCTGCAGGTTGCAGTGTGTAAGGTTGCAGTGTTTTCTGTCTGCTGGTTGCAGTGTGTAAGGTTGCAGTGTGTGCCCTGTCTGCAGGTTGCAGTGTGTAAGGTTGCCGTGTGTGCTCTGTCTGCAGGTTGCAGTGTGTAAGGTTGCAGTGTTTTCTGTCTGCTGGTTGCAGTGTGTAAGGTTGCAGTGTGTGCTCTGTCTGCAGGTTGCAGTGTGTTCTGTCTGCAGGTTGCAGTGTGTAAGTTTGCAGTGTGTGCTGTCTACAGGTTGCAGTGTGTAAGGTTGCAGTGTGTGCTCTGTCAGCAGGTTGCATTGTGTAAGGTTGCAGTGTGTGCTCTGTCTGGAGGTTGCAGTGTGTAAGGTTGCAGTGTGTGCTCTGTCTACAGGTTGCAGTGTGTGCTCTGTCTGCAGTTTGCAGTGTGTAAGGTTTCATTGTGTGCCCTGTCTGCAGGTTGCAATGTGTTCTGTCTTCAGGTTGCAGTGTGTAAGGTTTCAGTTTGTGCTCTGTCTGCAGGTCGCAGTGTGTAAGGTTGCAGTGTGTAAAGTCGCAGTGTGTAGTCTGTCTGCAGGTTGCGGTGTGTAACATTGCAGTGTGTAAGGTTGCAGTGTGTGCTCTGTTTGCAGGTTGCAGTGTGTGCTCTGTCTGCAGGTTGCAGTGTGTAAGGTTGCAGTGTGTGCTCTGTCTGCAGTTTGCAGTGTGTAAGGTTGCACTGTGTACTCTGTCCGCAGGTTGCAGTGTTTATGGTTGCAGTATGTGCTCTGTCTACAGGTTGCAGTGTGTAAGGGTGCAGTGTGTAAGGTTGCAGTGTGGTCTGTCTGCAGGTTGCAGTGTGTAAGGTTGCCGTATGTGCTCTGCCTGCAGGTTGCAGTGTGTAAGGTTGCAGTGTGTGCTCCGTCTGCAGGTTGCAGTGTGTAAGGTTGCAGTGTTTTCTGTCTGCTGGTTGCAGTGTGTAAGGTTGCAGTGTGTGCCCTGTCTGCAGGTTGCAGTGTGTAAGGTTGCCGTGTGTGCTCTGTCTGCAGGTTGCAGTGTGTAAGGTTGCAGTGTTTTCTGTCTGCTGGTTGCAGTGTGTAAGGTTGCAGTGTGTGCTCTGTCTGCAGGTTGCAGTGTGTAAGGTTGCCGTGTGTGCTCTGTCCGCAGGTTGCAGTGTGTAAGGTTGCAGTATGTGCTCTGTCCACAGGTCGCAGTGTGTAAGGTTGCCATGTGTGCTCTGTGTGCAGGTTGCCGTGTGTGCTCTGTCCGCAGGTTGCAGTGTGTAAGGTTGCAGTGTGTGCTCTGTCTGCAGGTTGCAGAGTGTAAGGTTGCAGTGTTTTCTGTCTGCTGGTTGCAGTGTGTAAGGTTTCAGTGTGTGCTCTGTCTGCAGGTTGCAGTGTGAAAGGTTGCAGTGTGTGCTCTGTCCACAGGTTGCAGTGTGTAAGGTTGCATTGTGTGCTCTGTCTGCAGGTTGCAGTGAGTAAGGTTGCCATGTGTGCTCTGTCTGCAGGTTGCAGTGTGTAAGGGTGCAGTGTGTAAGGTTGCAGTGTGGTCTGTCTGCAGGTTGCAGTGTGTAAGGTTGCAGTGTGTTCTGTCTGCAGATTGCAGTGTGTAAGGTTGCCGTATGTGCTCTGCCTGCAGGTTGCAGTGTGTAAGGTTGCAGTGTGTGCTCCATCTGCAGGTTGCAGTGTGTAAGGTTGCAGTGTTTTCTGTCTGCTGGTTGCAGTGTGTAAGGTTGCAGTGTGTGCTCTGTCTGCAGGTTGCAGTGTGTAAGGTTGCAGTGTTTTCTGTCTGCTGGTTGCAGTGTGTAAGGTTGCAGTGTGTGCTCTGTCTGCAGGTTGCAGTGTGTAAGGTTGCCGTGTGTGCTCTGTCCGCAGGTTGCAGTGTGTAAGGTTGCAGTGTGTGCTCTGTCCACAGGTCGCAGTGTGTAAGGTTGCCATGTGTGCTCTGTGTGCAGGTTGCCGTGTGTGCTCTGTCCGCAGGTTGCAGTGTGTAAGGTTGCAGTGTGTGCTCAGTCTGCAGGTTGCAGTGTGTAAGGTTGTAGTGTGTAAGGTTGCAGTGTGTGCTCTGTCTGCAGGTTGCAGTGTGTAAGGTTGCAGTGTTTTTTGTCTGCTGGTTGCAGTGTGTAAGGTTGCAGTGTGTGCTCTGTCTGCACGTTGCAGTGTGTAAGGTTGCAGTGTTTTCTGTCTGCAGGTTGCAGTGTGTAAGGTTGCAGTGTGTGCTCTGTCTGCAGGTTGCAGTGTGTAAGGTTGCAGTGTGTACTCTGCCTGCAGGTTGCAGTGTGTAAGGTTGCAGTGTTTTCTGTCTGCAGGTTGCAGTGTGTAAGGTTGCAGTGTGTGCTCTGTCTGCAGGTTGCAGTGTGTGCGCTGTCTGCAGGTTGCAGTAAGGTTGCAGTGTGTGCTCTGTCTGCAGGTTGCAGTGTGTGCGCTGTCTGCAGGTTGCAGTGTGTAAGGTTGCAGTGTGTGCTCTGCAGGTTGCAGTGTGTAAGGTTGCAGTGTGTGCTCTGTCTGCAGGTTGCAGTGTGTGCTCTGTCTGCACGTTGCAGTGTGTAAGGTTGCAGTGTGTGCTCTGTCTGCAGGTTGCAGTGTGTAAGGTTGCAGTGTGTGCTCTGTCTGCAGGTTGCAGTGTGTAAGGTTGCAGTGTGTACTCTGCCTGCAGGTTGCAGTGTGTAACGTTTCAGTGTTTTCTGTCTGCAGGTTGCAGTGTGTAAGGTTGCAGTGTGTGCTCTGTCTGCAGGTTGCAGTGTGTAAGGTTGCAGTGTGTGCTCTGTCTGCAGGTTGCAGTGTGTAAGGTTGCAGTGTTTTCTGTCTGCAGGTTGCAGTGTGTAAGGTTGCAGTGTGTGCTCTGTCTGCAGGTTGCAGTGTGTAAGGTTGCAGTGTGTGCTCTGTCTGCAGGTTGCAGTGTGTAAGGTTGCAGTGTGTACTCTGCCTGCAGGTTGCAGTGTGTAACGTTTCAGTGTTTTCTGTCTGCAGGTTGCAGTGTGTAAGGTTGCAGTGTGTGCTCTGTCTGCAGGTTGCAGTGTGTAAGGTTGCAGTGTGTGCTCTGTCTGCAGGTTGCAGTGTGTAAGGTTGCAGTGTGTACTCTGCCTGCAGGTTGCAGTGTGTAACGTTTCAGTGTTTTCTGCCTGCAGGTTGCAGTGTGTAAGGTTGCAGTGTGTGCTCTGTCTGCAGGTTGCAGTGTGTAAGGTTGCAGTGTGTGCTCTGTCTGCAGGTTGCAGTGTGTAAGGTTGCAGTGTGTGCTCTGTCTGCAGGTTGCAGTGTGTAAGGTTGCAGTGTGTGCTCTGTCTGCAGGTTGCAGGGTGTGGAGCTGCAGGCTGACCCCCCCTCTGCCCTTTCCCAGGATGCTTCACTCGGCAATGATGGCGGCTCCCATGGCCGCGTACAGGCTGTTGGAGTCGTTATTTAAACCATTCGCCGCCGGTTTGACGAGGTTTAAAGCGGGACTGCGGAGAAGGGAGCGGAGGTGAGTTTTACCCGGTGTGAGTGTGAGTGTGTCCCCTTTCCAGGCCGGAGTTTGTGTGGGGGGTGGGCGGAGTGACTGAGGGAGGAGTCAGGCCCTGAGCCTGAGGCCGGACTCTTCCTGGTCAGAGACTCAGGAAAGCGGCAGCGGCTTGTTTATCAGCAGCGGCTTGTAGCTGTGTCAGTGACTGGAAACCTTCCCGGGTCCCTGTGAGCCGGTGCAGCATCTCCCCCGCTGGTGTCTCTCTCTCTCCTTCAGGGAGTTTGGGGGTTTGTAATTCAGCTTCTCTCCTTCCTCCACACGGAGAATACACCCAGCCTCCCGCCGGAGTCATAACTTCATAAATAACCCCACAAAAACCGCTTAGAGGAAATTCCTTTTTTGCACAACTCAACAGAAACCTTTTTAGAAACACTTGAAAAAACTGCTTTCTCGGATTTCTGGAAAATCTGTTGGGGAATTTTGCTCAATGCTACAATTTTTAAGATCCGCTTTTATTTAATCATTAGATTCAAGCAGTGAATTAAAATGGTTTTGACTTATTGGACAATTTAGAAGATTGTAGCTGTGGGAAATTATTGAAGTGATATTAAATTGTTTTGAAGGCATTGTTAGCCAGATCTTTCTCATAATGTGCAAAATATATTTTTAATTCACAGACACTATTGTTACATAGAACACACAGCACAAAAACAGATTATTTGGCCCAATTGGCCAATCAGCAACATCCACCTCCCCCCACCCCCAACCCCGCCACCACCACCTGCCGCCCATCCAACCCCACCATTATATCCTCCTGTTCCTTTCTCCCTCATGTACAGTATGTCCTCACTATGGTTGCGTTCCTTAAAATTGTGACTTTAGATGAAATAACTTCCAGGGAATCATAGTTTCCCTTAGGAATCCATGTTAAAGCCTGAGTGAGGTTCTTTTGGACATTTCTTCAGGAAAATAAATGTACATGTTGAAATACTGTACATGTTAGTACTGTGCGTCCCTGGCAGAAATAATTTGTAAAATAAAAGAAACACTGTGCAGTAATTAGGCTCTTTAGGACCTTTCTCATCAGAAAAAATATATAAAAATTATAAGTTGCAATGTTATACATTCCGAATTGCATACATTCCGAATTGCTTACATTCACAAATGAAATCGCCTTCAAAAGAAAATAAATTTAAAAAAATAAAAGAAATGGAATATAAATGTAAAAACTGCTCTCACTAGCTGTCTGGTTTGAGGGACTGGGCTCCATCCAGTGGCAGAAGTTGGCCAGTGTAAGGAGCAGCTGAAGAATTTCCGGACTTCGTGAGAGTGGGAGCAGACAAAAGAAGAGCAACAGAAAAGGTCCCGTGATGTGCGGACCTCAGCGGTGCTGGGCAAAATGTCAGAAAATGCCATGCGTGCATATGGGATGTGCAAGTCACAGAACAGGCAAACAACATCATAGTGAATGCTGCAATGTTGAACGGATATATAGTCCCTATTATATGAACGATGTTAAAGTGAAACAACTTTAAGCCGGGACTAACTACATATCTAGCTTCTCTTCAGATGTATCTACACTATTTCTCCTATGCCATAACATGTTCCACAAACTAACTACTCTCTCTGTAAAGACATTTCTGCTGAATTCTTTTTGGATTTATCAGTGACTATGTTATGATCCTTGTCGAGAAATTCAAACTTCCAGTTAGTAGCTGATCGGATGACAGGACAAGATTTCACATTTTAAGACTTCCACTGTAACAGTAGACTAAAAGTACCATTGACTAAACATTTTTGTAGGCAACTTAAACTTTAAATGAGAGAACAAAACTTTCCCTCTTTACTTTTAACACAACCAGAAATAATTAATTTTACAAGTATACGTTACACTGTGCTTTAAACAGACATTCAATTCTCCTGGAACCACCCAAAGATATCCTTAGCTGCTGAGGGTTTACTTCTGTTCTTTTCCTTTCTCAGCCTGTTAACATCAGAACAGGTAACATAACCCCTTCATTTTACCCTAAATTTAAAGACAAAGTCCCAAAACATAGCAATCTCATAAACCTTATATTTGTAATACTATCTTATGTTTATATTTATGTAAGGAATAAGTTTAACAGTGAAATCACTCTATAACCTGAGTGGTGATGTCCTTTGAATTTACAATTGAATATCCATTCTAACTTTAATAATTCTCATTTTATTAAAATATGTTATAAATGATAATTGATGTGGAGTTACATTGTACGATCTATAAATCACTTGGGCTGATTTGATATCTGACAAAGTGAATTTTGCTCATCAGATCTGTCCATGTGTCATATAAATTGTATCCCAATTGTATTCAGCCTTGAAAGCTCCAATTGTCCCAGGTTGTAAATGCTGGGATGTTGGAGCTTTCAAGGCAGATCAATTGATTGTTGTTCGGCATGAATATCAAGGGATATGGAGCTAAGGTAGGTAAATGAAGTTGACGTATAGAGCAGCCATGATTTTTTTTTATTCTTGCATGAGATGTGGGTTTTGTTGGCAAGGCCAGCATTTATTGCCCATCCCTAATTGCCCTGGGGAAGGTGGTGGCGAGCTATTTCCTTGAACCGCTGCAATCCATGTAGTGTCAGTACGTCCATGGTGCTGTTAGGAAGGGACTTGCTCGAGGGGCTGAATGGCTTTCTCCTGTTCCTATGTATGATTTACGTGTTCTTTAATCTATTAAATCATGATCAGATGTTAATGTTACACAAATGTCATGACTGAATTTAAAGATAGCATGATGTGTTTTTGTTTCCGCACGTTAATAATTTTATTGACCTTTAGAAAATAGTTCAAAAATATAGTAAACTCCTGCTGTTCACGACCCATTCATCGCAAATTTGATTACCTGCTTGAAAGTGTTTGTACACCCAATCGTGCTTCATGGCCCCAAATTTTTGCCCTTCTGTGATTTAACATTGAAGATTTTTCACCTGAACGTATGTTGGTCCTGAAATAGATAAAAGACTGAATTTAGAAGCCACAAAAACAATGTTTCTGTGTTGTCTTTTCCATGTAGAATGTACGGACTATGTATGTGTGATCTCTAACTGCGTGTGGTTTGCTGTGATTTGCAGGATACAGGACTGTAACTCCTGACCAGTACAGGTATTTAGCAGTACAGGACAGTACAGCCCTTTACTAAAAGTGAGTGAGTTAGAGCCAAGCAGACAACATCCCAGGAAACTGATGACACTTGAACAAAAAGTCACAATCTTAGTTAGACTGAAAAATGGTACAAGTGCTACAGGGAATACTCTGTCAAGGAATCCACAATCAGAAACATTAGGCAGTCTGAAGAAAAGAATAAGGGCCAGTGTTAGTGTTTCTGCGAGTCCTACTCCCAAGTTAACTTTTGTGTGCAGGAGAGATCCATACTTGGAGGAAATGGAGAAGTTACTCAACTTGTGGATAGAGCACCAACATCAAAAGAGGACCCCAGTTAATGGTCTAATCATTCGAAACAAAGCCCTTGAATTGTACCACCACATAAAGGGTAGTAAAGAGGATAGTGTTGGTGTCACCGGTGACAATGAAGGTGGTGCAGAAGGTGCCTCTCCTTTGACTTCGAAAGGATTCTCAGCCAGTACTGGATGGTTCAATCACTTTAAAAAAAACATTTCGGGCTGCATAAGGTGAAGTTGGTGGGGAGGCTGTTTCAGCTGACCAGGCCGCTGCAGGAGAGTTTCCCAAGGTGCTGCAGGAATACATTGAGGAGCTACCAGGCAGAGCAGATCTTCAATACAGACAAAACTGGCCTGTTCTGGAAGAAGATGCCAAACAGGACCTACATTTCGAAAGAAAAGACAGCTCCTGGTTTTAAAGCCGCAAAGGACAGGCTGACACTTCTGCTTTGTGCCAATGTGGCTGGTTTAAAATGTAAACCTATGCTGCTTTATAGGACAGAAAACCCTTGAGCTTTTAAAGGGAAAAGTGAATCTCATCTGCCAGGCTTTTGGAGCAATACCTGGGTTACAGCTTCAGTGTTTGAAGACTGGTTTGCCGGTTGCTTTCTGCCAAAGGTCCACACTTATCTGAGGGAAAATAACCTGTTTTTCAAGGTCCTACTGACCGTCTATAATGCACCAGGATATCCACACACTCTTGTAGAGAGCCATTCTGATGTTGACGTTTTGTTTTTACCCCCAGATATGACCTCATTTATCCAGCCAGTGGACCAGAGGGTCATTGCCTCATTCAAGGCTTACTACACCCGACGAAGTTTCAGCCACATCCTTCATCTCCTGTAAGCAGACCTTTAACCACAGTCTGTGGCTGCTGGAAAGAATCCAACATCCTCATAGCAGGAGGCATAATTAAGGACTCATGGGATGAAGTTAGAGCTTCAACCATAAATGCCTGCTGGAAAAAAGTTTGGCCTGAGGCTGTGAACGATTTCACAGGGTTCCCCAATGTGGATGAAGTGGCCAGGATTGTTGACTTGGCAAAACAAGTTGGAGGGGAGGGATTTGAAGGCATCACCACAGCTTAAATGGATGAGTTCTCATCGAGAGGAAGTCTCTGTGGAAGAATTGGTAGAACTGATGAAATTAAATGAAACTAAACAGGAGCAGGAAGAAGAGCCTAAGGTAGCTCAATTCACAACCAAGACCATAGAAGATCAGTTGAAGATTTGAAAAAAACAGGCAACAGACCATGACACAAGCATGGAAAGAAGCATTGTCTTTGTAGAGTGATTGACACTGCTATTGTTCCTCACCGAGAACTACACAAGATTGAAAGGCAAAAGGCAAAGCAGTCAACAATAACATTGTTCTTTTCATCCACATCAATGTCTGCATCAGCCATGTCACCCACTCCCTCTACCTCCACTCTCCAGTAAAGTGCTGTACTGTAATTTGTACTACACTGTAATTGACCAGTTTTACATTGTTTGACAATGCAAGAAGAAAAGAACAATTTCTTCAGTTAAATTGTTTTGAATCTACCCAAAGTTTTTTATTGCCTCAGTTTCCTTTAAAAATGTCAAATTTTGGGATGGCTACTACCTCAGGGTAGTGCCCTAGGCCCAACCATCTTCAACTACTTCATCAAGGACCTTCCTTCCATTACAAGGTCAGAAGTGGGGATGTTCGCTGATGATTGCACAATGTTCAGCACCATTCGCGACGACTCAGATACTGAAGCAGTCCACGTCCAAATGCAGCAAGAGCTGGACAATGTCCAGGCTTGGGCTGACAAGTGGCAAGTAACATTCACAGCACACAAGTGTCAAGCAATGACCATCTCCAACAAGGGAGAATCTGACCATCGCCCCTTGATGTTCAGTGGTATTACCATCACTGAATCCCCCACTATCGACATCCTGGGGGTTACCATTGACCAGAAACTGAACTGGACTAGCCATATAAATACTGTGGCTACAAGAGCAGGCCAGAGGCTAGGAATCCTGTGGCAAGTACCTCACGTTCTGACTCCCCAAAGCCTGTCTGCCACCTACAAGGCACAAGTCAGGAGTGTGATGAAATACTCTCCACTTGTCTGGATGAGTGTGGCTGCAACAGCACTCAAAAAGCTTGACACCATCCAGGACAAAGCAGCCTGCTTGATTGGCAGCCCGTCCACAAACATTCACTCTCTCCACCACTGACAAACAGTAGCAGCAGTGTGTACCATCTACAAGGTGCACTGCACTACTCACCAAGGCTCCTTAGGCAGCACCTTCCAAACCCATGACCACTACCACCTAGAAGGACAAGGGCACCACCACCTAGAACTTCCCCTCCAAGTCACTCATTATCCTGACTTGGAAATATATTGCCGTTCCTTCACTGTTGCTGGGTCAAAATCCTGGAACTCCTTCCCTAACAGCACTGTGTGTGTGTACCTACACCACAGGGACTGCAGCGGTTCAAGAAGGCAGCTCACCGCCACCTTCTCAAGGGCAATTAGGGATGGGAAATAAATGCTGGCCTCCCATAAATGAATGAAAGAAATCTAATTCACTCCCATTATAAAGTATGTTTGCCGTTCACAATTTCTCCTTTGTGAGATTTCTTGGGAACTTAACCCCTGTGAACGGCAGGACTTTGTGAACAAAATTATTACTCAAACAACAAACAAAATTTTTCAAAGGCATTACTCAGATGCACTGTATTATAATGATGGGTGTGTTACACCATACAAAGCACAATGTATCGTTCTATTGCTAAAGTGTAGCTGTATCCCTTTAAGGACACAGATTCTGATTGTTGTAAGTAGATAACTGAGCCAAACTTTTCTTTGTAGATTAGCAATTGATTGTAAATTCCTGTCTCTTCCAAGATCAGATAAAACAGCAACTACTGACCTGTTGTTCTTGTTAGGAATGCTGGATTTTACAAGACGGTTATGTTTTAAAAATGTCGTCTTTAATTTAAGGTGAAATGATGTGCTGGAAAGGTGGAGGGATGGCGGTCATGCTAAACACCTCTGCTCGGAGACAGACCCATGTGGTCTGGCGGCCACAGGAGAGAAACTCAAATAGAAACCTATTGAAATATCAAGTGACAGCTTCCACTGTAACTCACAGAAAGGGACAGCTGCTTTGTGAAGCACAGAGAGGGAGACAAAGCAGATTACTGCTCTGTGGAGAAGCTACAAAGCTACTGCTGTGAGAGCAGGGTGAACTGTTTGGGTGTTATCAACTAAGTTGGATGCTTGTAAGAGTTGGTTTATTGTTCGAAAGGAAGGGAGCAGAAATTACTGGACTTGTGGAGCTTTTAGTAACAAGGAGTCGCTGAAGTGGGCCTTGCTGCTGGAAGTCGTTTCTGGAAGACTCCGGCTGAGTGGGATGATTTTTGAAGCACACTGGATCGTTATACCTAGTGAGCAGGGAGAAGTGAGTCTATTGGAAAGCTATGGGTAACTTTATACCTGTTCCTGTAATGCTTACCATCTGCCGAAAGTGCGATGCACATCAAAAAGGGTTGTAATATGTATCTCGATTGTTAGTTAATGTGAAAGTACCTTTTCTTTGGTTTGGTGTATTCGTTGCCTGTTAAATAATCTTTGATCTATGTTGGTTTTCGTTTGTTTGTTGCAGTATAAGTTTTAAAACTTTAAAGCTTGTTCTTCAGTAATTTCCATCAGTCGCTGGCAAATTCATCAGTTTTAAAAAGTTATCGATCTCTAGAAGGATCATAATAATCTAGTTTGTTGAATGTTATGCATTTCCAACAAGGGCTGAAGTGGGATGCATGCACAACTTTTCTCTCAGTATATCTCAACTGGTCAGGAGAATCTTCCTTAGAAATTGACAGCCGATCAGCTTTTTTGTTGGAATCTGTAATTTAACACTATTGTAAATCATCACAAGACATGCACGAAAGTGGAAGTGTGGAAATCTTGTCTTGTTTTTAATTTTCTACGATGTATGTGGCGTGTTAAGTGAATGGATGAATAAACAGTTGGATTTGAGAACTGCTATGTGTCCCATATCTGCTATCTGTCCGTTATTCCAAGCAGAACGCTGATGAGCCGTGGTGCATTTAAAAACATACATCTTGTACTGAGAGAAGCTTACGTTTTGAAAAATGCCACGAGCAACACTGAACTAGAAAATGAACTTATTAATTATTGTGTTCTGATAAATGTCGATAGAGCTGTTGACTTCCGTTAATTGAAAACTTTTTACCATTTTGTGACTATCTAGATAAAGTGGACTTGATCAACATGTAATAACTGCTCTCTATGTAAAACAAAAGCAAAAATTTCTGGAAAAACTCAGCAGGTCTGATAGCAACTGTGGAGAGAAAAACAAAGTTAACGTTTCGAGTCCGTATGACTCTTCTTCAGAACTCAGCTCTCTGTGTAAATACTTGTGCACACTCACAACTAACCTGCTATTTTTTAACGAGGTTTTTTTGTGGCTAGATCTTCATACCTGCTGTTGGCTCCATTAGTATGTCAAACCAAACCACAGGCTGACCTGCCGTCGTCTCCTTGCTATGTTTCTGCACACAACATTCAACGATTCCAGTGGATTGGGGAACTTGTTCCAACTTTTGGGATTTCAGGCAGTCAGGTGAAGCTCCTGAACACTCCCTCCGAATTCTATGACACAATGAAGGTGAGTTAATGAGTTAATTTAAATGTGCAAACTGGTTTAGATTATAGTCAGAGCAGGTGCACAGTATCTTCTTGTATATAAGGTACCGTCTAAATTTGGCCAGTAAAGACCAGTAACATTTCATTTTTCAATGCTGGAGTTGGTTTTTGTATATGCTGTTCCACAAGCCCATCTTTATCCCATCAATTACCTTGGAAAAATGTCTAATGATTGTTTTTATATATACGTTACCATTTCACAAGCATGCCTGTACTAGGCTCCTGCACTCTATAACAAAGTATGATGGTTTTCAGTTGTTTGTGTTAATGATGGCTGAGACTTTGATCTGCTATGGCACCTGTTCCTTTTTGTTCATGATCAGAGGATGCAACTGTGTCTAGTTTCTATCTGCATCTGAGTTTGATTAGCCATTTCCTGCCATGTTTGAGTAAAGCTGAAGAGGTTTTTTTTAAAGTTCTATGTGCGACTCTTCAATGTGGTGGTGTAATGGTTTTGTTACTGTAATTTTGAGGCCTGGATTAAAAATCCAGAGCATGTGAGTTTGAATCTCACCATGGTAGTTTGAGAATTTGAATTGGGACTATGAAGCTGCCACATTGTCATAAAAAATCCAATTGGTTCAGTCATGTCATTTGGAGGACAGCTGCAGTCCTTGCCTGCTGGGGCCATATGTAACTCCAGGTCCACTTCAACATGGTTGACTCTTGCTTGTCGACTGAAGTGGCGTCTGTAACAACACTGCCGCAGATCAAGAAGGTCCACTACCACCTTCTCAGGCCAGTTAGAGTGGAGCCTTGTTAGTAATGCCCACATCCCAAGATGAGTAATGAGAGTAATATGGACTGCCAATGGAATTTGTGCTTTGGGAGTTTCATTTAAATATGTGCACTTTTTGCTGCAATGAAGCAATAGTAACAATGAAAAGGTGAGCAGGGCACAATGTGCCTTTTCATCTCTGCAATCTGAGTTTCATTCCTTACTGACTAAGAGATTGAGTTTCTCCCTTCTATAGTAGCAGGTGGCTCAAGTGAAATGGTTTTGGGCACTCTTGGCCAGTTTGCTGCTGAGTGTATGCCACGGTACAGAACAGCCTAAATTCCAATACTGACTTGCGGTCTTGCCCAGAAGAAGGGTAACAGGTATGAGTACTATAAATGTCATATCAGAAATATTTTTCTGAGGCTGATTTAGTGGTTTGAACTGTGGAGTTGTAGCAGTTTTACCCTCTGTCCAGCCATATGCTGTATCTGACATTGGGTAAAAAAGAGTGGGAAATTTTCATTCATAGATTGACGGGCATAGATATGACGTGTTGCAAAAAGAAAAGTGTAAATTCATTATCTTTGGTATTTGTGGAGAAATTGGTTCAGAGCTTTAAAATAAACTCTTCCAATTCTTAACTGTGTTAAATCTGAGAGATTAAATAGAGAAGGAAATTTCATTTTAAAATTGTGCTATTATAAAGTAAATCCTAATGAAAAATCATAATAGGATAAAAGTTACCACGATAAAACATTAATAGTGAACAATGATTTGTTGTTTACATACGTGTGCTTTCTTACATAAAATAAAATCCTGTTTCCTTCAAATGCAATATAATTAAACAACGAATAGTAAAAAAAAACAAGGATTATAATAAGTCGCCAACTCTGACTTCACCTTCTTATGACCAGGCAGTATGGGTCAGTAGGAACAGAGTTATAGTTGACACTAATGGAGATTGGGCTTTCAATTTCTAATGAATTCCTGTTGCCTCAGTTTTATGTTGAATAGCAGTATTACCCTTATAAATTTGCATAATAGTGAACTGAATTACAGAATCTCAGAATTGTTATTGCGCAGAAGGAGGTATTCGGCTCATCATGTCTGCACTGACTCTCTGAATGAGCAATTCACTTAGTGCTTTGTTTTGATCTGTATGAATAGGAACACATCAAAATGGCTAAGAAGAGAATAGTTATGGCTTCTTTATACCTTGGAACAGGACCTTTGGAACAGGAGCTGGTGGGTAACGTACTGGAGGACCACAGAAGTTAATTATTGAATGGTATTTTATTTGCCTGTTTTTATGGGAATTAAGGAGTAATATGGCAAATGCAGCACATAGTTAAGTACGGCTACAAAATAGTTAGAGCCCACAAATGATTGAGATTTGGGCAATGCACCGTATTGAACTTCAGGTGCAGGATTTATACAGCATTGCTTTGTGCCTAAGATGTTCCCACACAGGGAGTAGTGGAACTACAAACAGAGGTGGATGGTTCCACAAAGAGTAGGGTTGTTATTTAGTGAGTCACTTGTTACTGCTGTCATATATCTCTGCTAGGACAAGAAGCACTTCTACAGAGGCCTATGAGTAGCTTAACCTCTTGTCACCTGTTGTGTCTGGGATTCAGCAGGATGTGGGGATAGGAAGAGGAAATCTATTTGAGGGGAATTAAAAGAATACCTTTTGAGTCCTGATATAAAAGCAAAATCCTGCGGATGCTGGAAATCTGAAATAAAAAACAGAAAGCGCTGGAAATACTTAGCAAGCCTGGCAGCTTCTGTGGAGAGAGTAACAGCTAATCATTCAAGTCTGATATGACTTCTTCAGTACTAAGCCCTGATGCTTGCTGAGCCTTGTGTCTAGTTTGGGGAACTTTTGGGCCTTGTATCCAAGTAGGAATGCTTATTAGCAATCCTTCAGACCTCTAACTCTATCTTGGAATTAAATAGCCAGTTTAAAGTATAATGTTTGCAACCTGACATTCTTAATACCTACCTCCCTGGGACTTGGAGTCTGTCCACTGTCATCACAGTTGCTTTTGCCATTGTCTACAAGTGCGAACACTTTGCACTTTCTTCCCAGTAAAGCAAACTGGGTGCTCCTTTTGCCTTAGCAACCACGTAATCCAGGCCTGTTGTCAGGTAGAATCCTGAATAGGTCACCGACCCCCTTTCCTCAATTTTACCCTAAATTAAAGAACACAGTTCCAAAGCATATCAGTGTTATAAAACCTTGCAATTGCAGCAATGTAGTTGTGTATATATAACTCAATTGGGAATAAATTGTTGAAACACATTTTCTTGATGTGGCGATTCTATACCTTACCTGTGTAATTGACATAGATCACATTTGATTTATAATGAAATGCATACATGAATCTAGTTGGAGCATCCCTAATATTGTAAGAAAATTTTCTGTCCAGACTTGGTAAAATTGGTCTGATTTTTGAATGATGCATGAAAATATGCAAATTTTGCACTGATGATGTCTCTTTCCACTGTTTTACTTTTCCAAGTTACCCTGATAAAGCAACAATAGAAAATTGAAATTTAAGTCCGTCTAGGAATGTAGAAAGATTGGAGGGAAGAGGGAGTTACTAACTTATTTGGTTTTTCAGAACTGAAGATTAAAATGAAATCTTGAAGTTTTATTGGTGCTAATTGAATTGATATTCCAGTTTCAACTAACAAAATATATGGTTTGTCTCCTTGATTTAATCAGGTAGACTGCATAGAAGAAACACTGCAAAGGTCACAGGAGGAGACTATGGTATCTGATCTTAGAGTTTCTGTTCTGCTAGATTGCACAAGAGGGTCTAGAGGTGTGTAGAAGGTAACAATTGTTACCGTATAAAGCTTAGATATTCCTTAAATGTAATGAATGATTACATTGTAATATTGCTGTTATAGGTTATTTATTGAAATTTTAATTAATAATATTACATTTTAGCTGGTGATTAATGAAGGCCAGTTATATATTGCATGTGCTATGCCTGCTTTTTCTCATTAATATACATAGCACCCTAATAAACAAAGTTGTAGTTTATCTACTGTCTACTGTGTATTAGATATTTTGAATTGTAATTTGAAGAGACCGTGAAAGGTTTTACCAATAGTGTCTATTGGTAAGAAAAAGTTTGTCTCTTGTAAGGCACTAGTTCAAAATCTACAAAGGGTGCTCCAAAGTGGAAAATATTTTTGTGCATTTATATTGTGCATTTATTCTGTTTGCAATTTATTAACTCTTCCCCATTAAACATTTTGACAGGGTTGTTTTATCTGAGTGTTGCTCATCCTTCTAGTTATAATTGAACTGTACTACTCTATCTAGGCAAGAAGAATTCTCGAACCATGCTGATTCCACTGCTCAAGAAGTTTCCAAATCAAGTGCGTGTTTCTTTGTATCACACTCCAGATCTCAGAGGAATTCTTAAATTCCTTCTTCCAGAGCGGTTCAATGAGACAATTGGGCTGCAACACATCAAAGTCTACCTCTTCGATAACAATGTCATTATTAGTGGGTGAGTATGAAAAAAGTTGAATTTATAAATAATATTGATTGAAATTTGCAGTGGAGAGGGAGGGATATAAGTAGTAAGTAATAAGTGGTAGTAAGGAGAGCAAATTGGGAAAATCATGGTGATGTGGAGAATTGAGTGGCAGGAATTCTATCCTTTCTGTTTCCTGCCTGGCAGTGCCCAGATTGGGAGGCTGGACAGTTGCAGGCTGGGAAAGTTAACTGGAGAAGTCCACAGCTGCTGTTGAGGGGATGTTGCTGGGGGTGGTGTTAGGGACAAGAGCCAGGTTGTAGGTGGAGTGGAAATGAGGGGTGGTGGTTGGGAAATTGGGGGCCAGGAGGCTCAGGACCAAGGGTAGTGGGCGGGTGTGGGAGTGTCAGCTAACCATGGCAGTGAGGTGAGGCGTGATTAGCTAAGTATTTGTTTGAGGGCTTGAGTAAAGAAATCCAGTTTCTCTTGACTCACAAGCAGTGCTCTTAAAAACC
This sequence comes from Cetorhinus maximus, assembly GCF_964194155.1. Classification (NCBI taxonomy): domain Eukaryota; kingdom Metazoa; phylum Chordata; class Chondrichthyes; order Lamniformes; family Cetorhinidae; genus Cetorhinus; species Cetorhinus maximus. Next base: position 45,262,517 of record NC_135902.1, on the reverse strand, counting down.
ACTTACTATCTGCAACCAGTTGCTCTTGTTTCTCTAAATGGCAGGGTTCCTGATTCCTAGGAGGTCTGTCTTTCGGTTGCATTGTGAAATCCTGATTTAAATATTATAATAACGTGTTCTGCCACTCCATGTTGGGACACAGGCACAGAGCACAAACCTGTGGTAAAGATGGCAGTGACAGTTGGTTCAGGTCATGTTTCTCAATTTATTTTTACTTTTAAACCCTACCCCTCCTAACTCCATTCCATGTATTGTGAAGCGGGTGATTAATGTAAATTCTTAATCACTTCAGTTTCACTTACGGTAATGATCATAATTCATTTGTTATTGATTTGTGATTTATTAGGCCGATTACTTGTGGGGTGTGAGTAGTTTGTGTACCATGTGCTACTTGTCAATTAAGGGCTGAAACAACTTCTTGGAAATATCAGTGGCTTGCATTCACGTAGTGCCTTTAATAGCAAAACGTCTTGGTGCATATTAGACACAGATTGGCACTGAACCAAAAAAGGAGACATTGGAAGTGGTGACTGAAAGCTTGGTCAGAAAAAGTAGGTTTTAAAAAGGGTCTGAGAGGAGGAGGAGGAGAGGTGCAAGGGAGAAAAGTTTAGAGAGAGAGATATCTGAAGGGGAAGCTGCCAGTGGTGGGGTGGAGCTAGTAGGAAATATGTATGAAGTCAGAGTTAGAGGAACACAGAGTTTGTGGAGAGTTGGGGGTTGTTGAAGGAGGATACAAAGATGGAGAAGGACAAGGCTATTAAACGATTTGAACATGAGGATGAGAATTAAAAATTTGAGGTATTGGTGGACCAGGAACCAATGTAAGGCAATGAGCACAGCGGTGATGGCTGAACAGCCCTTGGTGCGGGCTAGGAAATCGACTCTAATTTATTGTTAACATTGAGAATTCTAATAGTCGTTTGGTAGTACAGAACTTGAGTATTCCTGAAAAAAGAGACATTTCTTGTCAAAGCTTTTCATCTTGCACTCATCAGGACAATTCGCAAGAAAATCCCAATGTCAGGGGAAAAGGAAACAACATACTTATACTATATGAGAAGAGAGTGCTGATTGGTTGGCAAGTGGACTCTGATTGGTAGAGGCTTTGCCATGGAGAATGCACCAGTTAGCAAGTGGACTCTGATTGATAGAGGCATTGCCATGGAGAATGCACCAGTTTGAGAACTGGTGCATTCCCAATATTGAGAATTCTGCCAGCCTCTTTGCTGCAGGTATGTGGAGGCCTTCTAGATTTCTAAGTATAGACTGAGCTGGTGTAGTGTTGGATCTAGTGTAATTATGAGAGCATTCATTGGCCTGGATTTTGTGGTCAGCAGCAAATGAATGCTGTTAGCTGTTAATTACACTTACACTTGCCCACAGACTTTCTGTGGGCTTTTGCTCACAGCCTCCAGTTATTAGAAATCAAAAAGAGTGCCGTGCACTCCACAGGGAACCAGGATCCATGTGAACAGGGCACATAACTGTGTATTTCCTTAACTAATCAGATTGTGGAATTACTGTAACATGCAGAGTCTAAATCAGGAAGTGTAAGTTAGAATATATAATTCAATGTAAATGCATACCCAGAAAGCAAAATAGAGAGGGAAAGAAATATGCGATTCAGAGATATAAAAGGCAAAGTATAAAGAGAGTATCTCTCCACAATTAAAATCTGAAGGAATGAGACTCCATACAATCTGAAAATTAATTTTCAGTGCCAGAGAAATTGTTTGGCAGCCATTAAAGACTTAGCATACTTGTCCATTCAGATGTAAGTGAAATTTCAAGCCCCAGCTTTTTGTAGTGTGTTTAGATGGGATCTGTCAGTCAATTACTCTAGCTTCATGCCATTATATGTATTTGCATGTTGAATTTTTTAGTGTGATGCTTGTATTGTGAGGCTTCTGGAAGAATAGGACATCTTGGACCACAACTTCCTGATTTCCGCGTTTAACTGCACAGATGCCGGAAATTGTTGCCTGGTTTATACTTTAATAATGACGAGCGCTGGTAGCCTTACTGTTACTGCTATCGCAAAATCCTGCCCATTGAATCTTAAACCACTGTGGGTAATGACAAAAAAGTATGTCGGAGAGGGTGGAGCCTGTATGATGTGTCGCATGTTCTGTGCAGTGACACTGGTTACAGTGTTCTGAAGATGCTGACATTTGGGGAGCCAAAATAGTATAGCAATCGTCAGGTCTTAATACAAATAATAAAAATGATTTTTTTGAACTCTCTAGAGCAAATCTGAGTGATTCCTACTTTACGAATCGACAGGATCGTTATGTTTTACTCCATGACTGCCGTGAGATAGCAGATTTCTTTGATGAGCTGGTCAATGCAGTCAGCGATGTCTCACTTCAGTTACAGCATAATGATACTGCGGATGTGAAACCGGGAATGATCCATCCATTCACAGGTAGGGTAAATTGATGACTTTTCCAGAAACAGACTCAGTGTGTCGTGGAGCTTGTACCCTCTGAATTTTTTGTGTTATGTCTGGGAACACGTGTATGAAAAAAATGATGTGTTCTTGAAACTGGATGTCACCAAAAGATATCAGAGGGTGTACTTAAGAAAAGTCCATGATCTTCTTTTACTCTCTGCAGCACTGAGTTACTCAAAGCAATCCTGTTGCCTGAAGGTGGCCCAGATTCCATTCAAGGGTTCATAAAATAGCAACACTAATTTAGTGAGAAGAATCCTGTTTATGTACAGAACAAGAATCATTTATAAGTAATTTAATGCAAGTTGATCAGTTTGACTGAATGTGATGGCTGTCAGATATAATTTTTCCGCTGCAGATATTTTGTCTTAGTTAAATCTCATCTGCCCAAAGTCCTGATTGTATTCAACATTTGTTAACATGAAGTTGATGTGAAAGTGGCAAAACTATTTTGTGTGACTTGCAATCTGCCATCTTTTAAAAAGGGCTCAAATGTTCTATTTCTCCTCCAGCATTGCCTCATCTATCTGCTCTGTTGTTGATTCCAGTTTACTTCCATCAAATCTCTTCAGATTTCATTTTCTCCGTGTGCTGCCTTCATTCTCCCTCAGTGTAGTAGATGAATCACTGCATCTTCACTTCCTTGAAAACTTTGGGGCCATTACAAATTAAAACAAGGCCCAGTTTCTCCATGTCCTCATACCCATCAACTAATGCCTCTTGATGGTGCAAACCATGATCCTCCTTTATCTATCAACATTTTTGGCCTCACTAGCTCTTCTGAGCTCAAATACAATTCCCACAACTCCCGTCAGCCACCTTTGCGAGCTCCAATTTTTGCTCTCGATCTATTTAAATTCTTCATCTTGCAATCTCCTGATTTTTCAGATGGACTTCCCATTTCCCATGCATTGCAAAAAGCCTAGTTTCCTCATTCATTTATCCCTCAGCAATTTTCCTTTTTTCCCCATAAGCTCAAATTGGTCAGAAGCCTCACACACTCTTCCCCTATCAGTGGGGGGGCTCCTTTAACACTTCTTGGGATAGAACACAAAGAAATTTGACATCTAATGGATGACCCTTCTGCCACCTCTGAACCCACTTGTCAACATGACCTTTAACAACTTTTGGAGTTGTCTTTCACTATGGATCTTGGGTTTCTCAATTAAATATTTGTGTTTCTTGCCTGCGTTTCGCAATTTTAAAAAAACCTCCTGTGGTGTGGCAGGGTTAGAGCGTGGGGGTGTAATAATTGGACCGAGGAGGATTGGGTGATAAAGGGGTAAAAGGATGGGGAACGGAGGGAGGGGGAAGTTCATGGAGAGGAGGAATGTGATAGAGGAAGAGGAGCTCCTTTAGCCTTTCTCCAGTATGACAGCATAAAAATGAAAAGGCTTTTGGTCTGGGCACAAACGACCCAAATGCCACCGTTGTCAGCGCACTGGGGTTGATGGGTATCAGCTGGTCACTCGGGAGCAGCTGACTGAGAAGGAGGAGAAACATATTATTGGTTATGATGGCTGTATCAGAGGCTGGAAATCACTACTGATGCGTTACCTGGAGCTGAAAATGAGAAAGTGATAATAGAGTTTAATATTAATTTTGAAAGTTTAAATAGATTTAAAATGAAATGTACAACATCCTCTTTATCTTTTTTTCTTTACCTGTACTTGTGCGAGCTGCCAGGGCTGGCGCCACTTGGATAGCTCCACAGTGACACCTGGTGGCAATGGCGTGAAGGCTGACAGCAACTTTTCTTAACACTGTCTTCTTGCTGATTTAGTTAAGGTGTAGCTAACATTAGGCAAGATTGAACATTGAAAATCTATATTACTGTGGCACCTGGATGTTTAACATCTTGCAAGTACCATAATGGGATACTGAAAAATATGGTTGATATTGGAGTTTTCAATGCAGTTTTGAAATTAAATGTTGTGTCTCATGTACCGTTTTTAGTGTAGAATAAATGCTTAGAAGAAATCCTGTGGTGCCTTTGAGTGTTACACTACAATTATTTTGTTGTGTATAACTTGAGACAACTGATTTTTATACATTTCAGGTTTTTTTTTCAATGTAGGCTTGATTTTGAAAATGTTTTCGAGCGTGGCAGCACCTCTGTGATTTTCTAACTGGCTGTGGGACAAAAACTGTGGCCAAATTGTGATATGTAAATAATTTGTTTGAAGAATAGTTTCTTGCAATTGTTTCTCTCAAGATGCTTCACTGAAGCAAAACTGCCCAGTGAATTAAACTGTCACTTCAAATACAGGAAAGTGGATTTTCCACAGTATTGATTTGCGAATAATCGTAATGTCTTAGTCATAGGACTATTGCCAGAACGTTTAAGAACTGTTTATTGCAGTCCATTGACTACTAGCTGAACACATTATCCTTACTAATGTTGACTATAGGGATTGAGTAAGGCCAGGTGGGCACCAACCCTGAGACATTTGTTCTTGCAATTTATGATCATTGGGCCTTTTTTTGACAGAAGCTGTATGATCCTTATTCATAAATGAGTGCTAATGGTTTAGCTGTGAGCCCAGACTGTAATAGGAATATGATTTCCTGCACTTCATGTGATCTTCATTTCTATTAAATTACTGTAAATGAAAATTACAGTTGAAACTATTACCTCATGCATGAAATTGGGCATGTGATTCTGGAAGGATGTTAGGCTTTTAGCTTTAGCCAAAGCAAAGCATGTGTGTATCTCTATTTAAAGCTAGATACTTTGAGGGGAGGCGATGGTGTAGTGGTGTTGTTGCTGGGCGAGTAATCCAGAGATCCAGGGTACTGCTCTGGGAACCCGGGTTCGAATCCCACCACGGCAGATGGTGGATTTGAATTCAATAAAAACCATTGTTGATGGTTCACTAATATCCTTTAGGGAAGGAAATCTATTGACTCCTGACCCACAGCAATGTGGTTGACTCTTAAATGCCCCCAGTTGTAACAAACTGCTACAAAGTCACAAAAAATGAATGAAACTGGACGGACCACCTGGTATCGACCTTCACTGTCGCTGGGTCAAAATCCTGGAACTCCCTTCCTAACAGCACTGTGGGTGTACCTACACCACATGGAGTGCAGCGGTTCAAGAAGGCAGCTCACCACCACCTTCTCGAGGGCAACTAGGGAAGCCCACATCCAATGAATAAAAAAAACTTTTGGTAAAATTGTTTAAATTATTTAGTAACTGCAGTAGGGCAATTTTTGAGTGTAAAGCACCAAGTAAGTTGATGGCATCAACATTTCATCCATTGGTTACTGTTTTTTGTTTGCTCTGCACCTTTACTGAATGCATCAACTTTTAGATTGTGTTTGCACCTGTACCTGAGGAATGTGCAGTATTTTACAATGAACACATTGAACACTGAAAATTCTAAACCATCTTGGGTGAGCTAATGTAACTGTTCATTCTGGTTATACTTGCTTATACTTCAGATATGGACATCACTAACAAAATATATTTGATTGTCGGAAGACCATAGCTATACGTTTGGGTAACTTATTTGATTACTCCAATTTTTAATTATGGGGTGAAAACTATTCCGAAGTTCCGCTGACAGTGATATAACAATGCTGACATTTGTTATAAGTCTAGGAGTAACTCGAAGCTAACTGATCTCTTGTTGACTACCTGACCCTATCTTCAATGAATCCTATCCTAGCTGTCCGCAATTACTATTAGTAGTTGGTCATTCGGGTCATCAGACAAAATAAACATTGGAACAGGAGTGGGTCATTTAGCTGCTCAAGGCTGTTCTGCAATTGAGTGAGATCATGGCTGATCTGTGATTTAGCTCCATATGCCAGCCTTTGTCCAGATCCCTTAACACCTTTGGTTAACAAAAATCTATCAATCTCGGTTTTAAATTCACAGTTAATCTAGCATTAATTGCCATTTGTAGTAAAGAGTTCCAAACTTCTACTAGCCTTTGTGTGTGGAGCTGTTTCCTAATTTCACTCTTAAAAGGTCTAGCTCTAATTTTTAGACGATGTCCCCAGTCCTAGATATCCTAACCAGTGGAAATAGTTTATCTCTATCTACCCTATCTATGACTGAGGTACATGGAACGCACCATAACCATATAATAGCACTGTTAGAAATTGTGGGCCTGTTTTAGATATAATCTTGGGTTCAGTAACGCTGTCATTTCCATAAGTGTTCTCCACTTCTCTTTCATTTTGTGGTTCACTTAAACTATCTAATATCTAGTTGTATGATAGTGTAACTTAGGCAGGGGACCCGCTTGTTATATGACTGTGATCTTTGCACATGCCCTCAAATAAACTTTAACGTTCTTTTAATGAGATGAAGCTGGATGTTGTTGGTAGTTAACTGAACAAATAGATGAACATTTGTAGTAATTCCCACCTTAAATATGCAATGGTCTTGTTTTGCCTCTTGTGGCAAATATTAAATTATACCAGACTCATCCTTTGAGCTGGCTAAAATACATTCACTTTTCTTGGGCTGTATTTTCCTCTGGAATCTCACCAGCTATTTAAGTTTTTTTTCCTGAAGGAGACTGGACTCCTGCTTGCTTCATTTGACAGTCTTAGTTGGAACCGACCATAAATGTGTTTTGTTCTGTTTCTAAGAACAGGAATTTGAGGGTGACTCCTTCCTCCCATTGCTTCCCTGTCCATACCTTGGCCACTATCTTTTTCACTCTGAAATGTGGTCACTTATTAAAAAATCATTCCAGGGATGTGGGCTTCACTGGCAAGATCAGCATTCATTACCTATCCCTAGTTACCCTCGAGAAGGTGGTGGTGAGCCACCTTCTAAAACTGCTGCAGTCCATGTGGTGAAGGTACTCCAGTAGCGCTTGTTTGTTTGGGAGTTTGAAGATTTTGACCTAATGACCATGAAGGAATGGCAATATATATTTGCCAAGACGCTTGTGAAATTAACTTCCTTAGCACTGAAAAGATCAAAATTAGCTCTTATGATTATTCTATCTTTGAAAATAATTTAGTTAGTAATTCATGCCTTTTTTTTGTACAAAATTTGTTATTTTTAGAGGACATGCACAGATTTGTATTATAATCATTAATTTGACGCCATTCAAATGTCTGTTTTTGTTAACATGTAAATCAGGAGCAGGAGTAGGCCATTTGGCCCCTCGAGCCTGCTCTGCCATTCAATAAGATCATGGCTGATTTGATTGTAGCCTGAACTCCACATTCCGCCTATTCCTGATAACCTTTGACTCCCTTGTTAGTCAAGAATCTATCTACCTATGCCTTAAAAATATTCATTGATTTTGTGTCCACTGCGATCTGGGGAAGAAAGTTCCAAAGATTCACAGCCCTCTGAGAGAAAAAAATTCTTCTCACCTCCGTTTTAAATGGGAGATCCCTTATTTATAGACTGTGTCCCCTAGTTCTAATCTCTTCCACAAGGAGAAACATCCTTTCAGCATCCACCCTGTTAAGTCCCCTCAGAATCTTATATGTTTCAATAAGATCACCCCTCAATTTTCTAAACTTTAATGGATACAGGTCCAGCCTTTCCAACCTTTTCTCGTAAGAAAACACACCCCATCCCAGGTATCAGGCAGGTGAACCTTTTCTGAACAGCTAATGCATTTATATCCTTTCTTAAATAAGGAGACCAAAATTGTACACCACACTCGAGATGTGGTCACACCAATGCCCTGTGCAGCTGTAGCAAAACATCCCTGCTTTTATATTTCATTCCCTTTGCAATAAATGACAACATTTCATTTGCCTTCCTAATCATTTGCTGTACCTTCATACTAACTTTTCCTGATTCGTGTATCAGGACAGCCAGATCTCTCTGTATCTCAGAATTCTGTAATCTCTCTCCATTTAAATAATATGCTGCTCTCCTGTTCTTCCTGCCAAAGTGGACAAGTTCACATTTTCCCATATTTACATCATCTTCCAAATTTTGGCCCACTCACTTAACCGATCAATGTCCCTTTGCAGACTTTGTCCTCTTCACAACTTAGTTTCCTAACTATACATTCGGTCCCTTCATCCAAGTCATTGATATAAATTGTAAATACAAGTTCGCGGGGGTTAGGTTCCTGAGAAACCTCACAAACGGTGAAATCACAAACAATAGATATGTTTTTCAATGGAACTCAATTAGATAGGTTCTAGCCATGCGAGAACAACATTGTTTTGTGCAAAACAAAAACAGACAGAAATACCTGGAAAAACTCAGCAGGTCTGGCAGCATCGGCAGAGAAGAGCACAGTTGTTGAGGTGTAATACCTGTACACAACAGATGGGGGAGCCTCTGAGCAATACTGTACATCAGTAGCAGTTTCAGAATTGTTTGGGCTGCATTTCAGCTCCAGAATAATAACCACTTGACCAAACAAAATGCCTTGATTGCCATTTTCTTTAAAAAAAAGAGCGTAGGCGAGAAGACCAGCTACTGTGTTGCCTCCATGTCAGGAAGCTTGTTCCCGCCCTGATCAACACACTAACACTCAGCACCTGCCAAAAGCCATTTGTAACAGAAAGTCACGTGAGTGTCTGTCTGTGTCATGTGATCCCCGCATCGGAATGCAACAAGTGCAGGGAGAGAAAAACGTGGATGAGCGAACATTGCTCAGGCAATGGGTGATGCAGCGCACAAAGTGCACAAAGCGGTTAAGTGAAAATGCAAACAACGAAGTCGCGAAAGGCAGGACTTTATTTAAACTGATCATGGAAGCAGCAATACTTAAGTGCACTGTTGGAATTATTTTTCAGGTAGTCGAGCAGATTTCTGTGCAGCAGCAAAGGAGAGGATCATGGCCGTGGTGAATGAAGCAAGAAGCAAGCAGCAGTGCGGGATCCATGTAAACAGCCTGTCTGAAAACAGTTCTGAAGAAGAGTTGCTTGTGCCCAGTGACATTGGTATAGCTCCAAAACACATAGATACATGGATTTACCCCATAATACAAATGAGACCATTTGAAATAAGAATAGATGAGCAAGTGACTGAAACTTTAATGATTGAAACTGAGATGGATTCTAAGATGTACTTGACTTCAGGATATTTCAACCTCACTCAAGCCTACATGAATCTTATTTTGGGCACCAGTGCAGATTACCAGATACTGCTAGCCTCACCAGAGGTAAATGGCTTCTTTGGTGCTAAGGGTGTAGCAGGAGCCATTCCTTCTGCTTATGTTTACATTGCCAGACAGTTTTACAGCAGAGTGTACCAGAGTGGGCTGCAAGATAGAATAAGACTACATGAATACTTCAGGAAAGACTGGACTTTCCATGCAAAAGGTGGGTGCTACTCTTTTGAACAATGGCAAAACACTTTAAAAACTGGATTTTAAAGAAAATGTATGTTTTTTTTTTAAAGTGTGATTGTATTGGTTTTTCTGTCCTCATATTTGCCATATGAAGACTTCCTAGATTTTTTCATTAGGTGAACTGCTTGCAATTCACTAAGGTTTACTAAAGGGCTGAACTGAGGGAATGGGAGGCTGCAAGTTGAATTGTTGAACTTTTTTAACTAACGCGATTGTTGACTGTGCTCATTGTGCACCTCCTGTGAAAATTCCCCAGTGGAAGACTATGTAGGAAACCTTACCAAGTACCAAGGAAGAGAAGAATTCACTCTATGATCTAGTTGAGAAGTTAAATCACTTGATGGCTTTTGGTGTACCTTGTTGTTGAACATTTGTACTCTTAACCTGACTTGGTTGGTAACACATTCACATCTACATCGATTGATGTGGCTCAAGCTCCATTCCAGTTCGTTATTATGTAATGTAGGTTTGGCAGTTCAGTACAGTATTGAGGGAGTGCTGCATTGTCATAGGTGCTCTTCAGACAAGTTATTCAACTGAAGTCCTTTTCCGATGATGTTGTGGAAGAGCAGGAAATGCTGTCAGCTATCTTCCTCCTAGAGCAAGGACCATATTAAAAAAAATGATAGTTTATCTTTGCTGTATTTGGGATATTGCTGGTGCAGAATTGGTGTGTAACAACAGCCAACGCACTCCAAACATAATTCACCATTTGAAATGCTTTGAGACATATTAACATGCAGACAATTTAACATTGTTCTGTGAAAATGATATTACATAACATGTAATCTATTTTGTTTTGGAACACTTTTTCCCTTTTACCTATGATTAGATTAAGAGAATGACAACTTGATTACCATTGCATCTTGTGTAGCAATAATGTTACATGTTGATGCTGGAGGGGTTAAATAACCCTTGACCACATTGTTATAAGTTTAGTGTCTGTCATATGTAGTTTTTGCAGTGTAATTATAGGATTCCTTGCAATGTGAACTCAGCGTGGTGCTTTTTAAAAAATTAATTTATGGATGTGGGTGTTGCTGGCTAGGCCAGCATTTATTGCCCATCCCTAATTGCTCTTGAGAAGGTGGTGGTGAGCTGCCTTCATGTACTGCTGCGGTCCATGTGGTATAGGTACACCCACAGTGCTGTTATGGAGGGAGTTCCAGGATTTTGACCCAGCGACAGTGAAGGAATGGTGATATATTTCCAAGTCAGGATGGTGAGTGGCTTGGAGGTGAACTTCCAGGTGGTGGTGTTCCCATGTATCTGCTGCCCTTGTCCTTCTAGATGGTAGTGGTCATGAGTTTGGAAGGTGCTGTCTAAGGAGCCTTGGTGAGTTCCTGCAGTGCATCTTGTAGATGGTACACACTGCTGCTACTGTGTGTCGGTGGTAGAGGGAGTGAATGTTTGTGGATGGGCTGCCAATCAAGTGGGTTGCTTTGTCCTGGATGGTGTCAAGCTTCTTGTGTATTGTTGGAGCTGCACTCATCCAGACAAGTAGAGAGTATTCCATCACACTGCTGACTTGTGCCTTGTAGATGCCGGATAGGCTTTGGGGAGTCAGGAGGTGAGTTAATCATTGCAGGATTCCTAGCCTCTGACCTGCTCTTGTAAGCACGATATTTATATGGCTAGTCCAGTTCAGTTCCTGGTCAATGGTGGCTCCCAGGATGTTGATAGTGGGGCATTCAGCGATGGTAATGCCGCTGAATTTTCACAAATGCCCCAGTGCACATGTTCAACCTTTACAAAGGTAGACTCAGTCACTTGATAATAAATGGCTGGACACAAATTGGTAAGTTGCTTCATTTCACAGACAGGAAGTCAATATCGTGTAACAGCCAAAGGATTCTAACATTCATGTGAATTAATATTCCTAAGTTATACCTAGTTGTAAAACTCTTTTCTTTCCTATCTCCCTCAACAGTTTGCTGTGAGTCACTTTAAAATTGACTTCACAAACAGAGGGTTTGGGGAAGCCTGCCACAGTCTATTTCAAAAATTAAAATGCCTCTGCGTACGGACAGACAGTGAGAAAAATAAAGAAGCTCTTTTTGCCTCCCTCCCCTATCTGTAACACTTTCTTTTCCTTCCTCCCCTACCACTCATGAGAAGTATCTGACCTCAGATTGGCATTCCATTTCTTTGATCACAAGCTGCATCTCCCTCATCTGTGACCAAACTCTTAAAAGAATTATAGCTGACCAGCATGTCGTATCTTGGTGTCAGTCTTGGCTTAGTGGCAGCACTCACCTTTGAGATGGAAAATAGTGGGCTCAAGCCCCACTTCAGAGAGTTGAACAGATAATCTAGGCAGACACATTAATGTAGCACTAAGTGAGTAATCCATTGTCAGAGATGTTGAATTTCAGATTAGATGTTAAACTAAGACCCAGTCCACCCTCTGTGATGGATGTAAAATATGTCAGTGTTCAAAGAAGAACAGGGGAGTTCTCTTTGGTGCCATGGCTGACAGTTCTCCTTGAGTATCTGGTCATTTATCTCATTGCTGTTTGTGGGCTTTCTGTGTACAAATTGACTGCACTGTTTCCTTGCACAGTATCAGTAACTAGTCTTCCGAAATCATGCATTGTCTTTGAAACCCTTTGCCACATCCTGCTTCAAAGATATTCTATTTATTTATACGTTGTATGCTTAGATTTGTTTTGCAAGGGCTGGAATAAAGCTCCACAACAATCTGCCATTGAGGTATGGGAATATGTTTTATTTGAATTCAGGTGGTTTAAGGTCAATGCATTTGATATGTTGGAATATTTTATTTTCGTAAACAGCTCTCTTTCTGGCACATGAGAAGGCTGCATTATATTCCAGTAAAACTTTATGTGGCCAAACGTAACCTTGTTTAAATTCTAGCTAATTGCATGAAAGAAAGCTGCATGACTAGACTTCGTGGCCAAACTGATGCCAAGAAACTATGATAACCTAGAACCAGACCCTGTGCCAAAAACTGAGGGAAAGACACTCAAAGTAAATGTAAGGTAAATGGCAGTATGTACAAGCTACAGCAGTTTCTGCGTTCTGTTGACTAGGTCAACAGCTCAAGTCTCCATTGTATTTAAACTCTACACCCTGTCTTTGTTCATGCATTTTCACAACCAATCTAAAGCAGTTGTTTTGTACAATGTGGTTGCAAGTGATTTATAGCTCACCCACTGAGTTATGAAATTCCATAGAAGCTAATATTGTTGAGTTTGGAGAAAGAAAATATGAGAGTTAAAGCAAATCCAATGATGAAATTATGAAATGAGAATGTGGATGTACAGTGAGTTAAGTAGGAATAATGAAAAAAGGATGTGGCGGATCCTGAAACAGAAGCTATATAATTACCCACTCTAGCTGCTATCCACAAGTGTTTAGAATGTAAGGTTGTGGCTGATCTGTTCTCTGGTCCCCTGATTTGATTGAACTGGTGGCAGTTAGTGGAGGGGTTGTGGGTGCGTGGGTGTGGGACAGCTGGGGATGGTGATTCTCTCTTTTAACTTACTTTGTTATTGCCTATGGGAATTGGGGGATTCGAGACCCCTCTTCTTCCCCCTCCACCCCCCTTCCTCCCACAGCAGGCAAGGTTTAAGGTGATAAAAAACGGCTTTCCCTTAAGTATCAGTACCTGTTCCAGAGCGTTCTGACTGAAACTTCTTCTGTAATAAACCCGCTTCTCTCAACTGATGTGGTGCTGTGTGTTAGTTCAGTATGTGCTGCGCTGCTTATCTTCCTACTTAAAAGGAATTTGGCATCTTGGCTGATGATTCTATAAAGCCTCTAGATTGAATATCAGGTGCACCATGTCAGAAAAATAACTGCCTGCAATGGTTCTGACCAAAAATGCTCTAACTTGTGTTAATGCTGGAGAAATGTGGTCTTTGTCAGTACAGAGTGTTGTTTATTATTTTGTTTGATAATTCTGTTGCCATAATGTGAGTTGTCTGTTTTATTCAAACAGCTTTCAGGACTAGCAATTCATAGGTCATGAGTTCTAATTAAATTGAATAAATTTGTAGGTTGATACCAGAAAAGCTACTCATAAATCTTTTCTTTATATAACTCCAGCCCACACTATGCTTGACTCATTATGTCCTCAAGATAAGTAGGGATTGCCACTGGCTTTGCCAGTGTTGCCCCCATCACAACAAAATATATAGGAAAGATGAATCACAGTGATGGTGTGCAGAATCAAAATCCGAATGGAGATTACTGAATCTTAACCAAAACAAAGAAAAGACTTGCATTTATATAGTGCCTTTCACAAGCACAGTATGCCCAAAGTACTTTTGCAGGCAATTAGTTGCTTTTGAAGTGATGTCATTGATGTAACTGCAATGTCAGATCCCCTCTCTCCATCCCCAACTCCCTTCCCCTTGGCCTTGCCCCTCTCTTTCTCTATAATTTCCTCTAACCCTCCAAGATATCTGCGGTCCTCTTATTCCGATCTCTTGATCATCCCCGATTTTAATTACTCCACTATTGGTGGCTATGCCTTCAGCTGCTAAGGCTCTAAGCTCTTGTATTCCCTCCCTAAGCTTCTTCATCTCTCCCTCCTCCTTTAAAGGCACTTCTTAAAGCCTGCTTATTTGGCGAAGCTTTTGGTCATCTGCCCTAATATCTCCTTATAGGAACATAGGAAATAGGAGTAAGAGTGGGCCATTCAGTCCCTCGAGCCTGCCCTGCCATTCAGCTAGCTCATGTTTATTCCCGAGTGTTTTTTTTGTTGCAATAGACCAATTAATTCCTTCCTTTATTTGGAATAAGGAAACACCCAGAATTCATAGTTTTTCTACAAAGTCCCAAGCATTTACGTGGTTTAGCACTGCCAAATTTTCAGTTTTATTATTGGTCTGCTAACATCTGTAATATTTCTTTTTGGCTCATTCGGACTTGGCTAGTTTAGTGTGGGTGCAATTGGAGGCAATCTCTTGTCAATCCATATCTCTGCCTGCTCGGTTGTGTTCTTCCATTCCTTTTGCAACCAGTCATTTTTCTTCAAACTCTATTGTTAGATGGTCACTTAAGATTTGGACCCAGTTCAGAACACACTTTGGGCTGTGGCCTCTCTCTTTATGCAGCCCTATTAATGCAAACCATTTATTTCCGCCTTCATTAGGAGATTCTGCATTTCAAGTCTGGCAAGTGAGAGGCGTCAAAACCCTTAGTAACTTACACGTTGAGAGTATTTTTGCGTCTTTTGACTCTCTCTCGGAAATATGATATGCCCCATACACACTTCTTTCGCTATTTACAAATCAGAGATTTTGCACGCAAAAAAATCACCCAGTTTCCTTTATTGCGCCCTAATTCACCGATAGACATTATGTTAGAATTAAATCCTTTTGTTAGGGGGTTCATTTCCAAATTGTATTCTCTAAATTTTTCACTGCATTACCCTTCGCTTTCTACCTTAAAAAACTCTTGGAGCAAGATTTTGATTCAGACTTATCAGAAGGTAACTGGAAGTCTATTCTCTTGTGTACATTCCTCATCTGTATGTACAAGACATTGGTTGCTACAATTCAAAATCTTGCATTGTATCCATCTATTCAAGGTGAAATTATCTAAGATTTATCCAAATTTTGACCCATCCTGTGATAAATGTCATACTGCCCCAGCCTCTTGAATTCATATGTACTGATTGTGTCCTAAATTGGCTTTGTTTTGGACAAAAATGTTTTAGCTCACTCTCACATATTTTCAGTAGTTGAACCTTCTCCTATTACAGCACTCTTTGGAGTGGAACCAAATGGCATTCCTCTTACACAAATTCAGACTTTTGCACTTGCCTTTTCAACATTATTGGCTAGACGTATTATTCTATTAAATTAGAAATGGTCTACTCTGCCTTCTTTTATTAATTGGTCATGTGATCTTATGCAGAATCTTAAACTTGAGAAAATAAAGTGCACTATAAGGGGCTCCGCTGATGGATTTTATGAAGCTTGGCAACCTTTCTTAGATTACTCTGAGGAACTACAGCTCTCTACTTTCATATGCAACCTAATTAGGGTCAGTTATGTATTATATCAGGTGAAACTATATCTGACCTATGATTGTTGTTGACTTTCCTATTATCTATTTTTTGGGGGTTTAGGAGGGTTTTTTTCTCTTTCCTTTTTCTTCCTCCTACTCCTCTTTCTTTCTCTTCCAAATGTAAGTGTATTGAATTATTGCTGCACTGTGAAGCTTTTTTTTTGGTATGGTTACTCATTATGACTGTTGTTAAATTTTTTTTGAAAAATAAAGAATTAATTTTTAAAAATACTCTGCATTTCTGTTTTTCCCACCGAAGTGGATAGCTTCACATTTTTCCACATTATATTCCATCTGCCATGTTTTTGCCCACTCACTTCGTCTGCCTAAATCTCCTCGAAGCCTCTTTGCATCCTTCTCACAAATCATAATGCCACTAAGTTTTATGTCATCAGCAAACTTGGTAATATTACATTTGGTCCCACAACCAAATCATTGATATAGATTGTGAATAGCTGGGGCCCAAGCACTAATTCTCGTGGTACACCACTAGCCAGAGCCTGCCAACCTGACAATGGCAATTTTATTCCTGCTCTCTGTTTTTCTATCTGTTAACCAATTTTCAAATACCCTGAATCCCATGTGCTCTAATTTTGCTTACTAACCTCCTTTGCGGGATCTTATCGAAAACCTTCTGAAAATCCAAATACATGGCATCCAGGAGTTCCCCCTTATTTATTCTGCTAGTTATGTCCTTAAAAAATTCTTAACAGGTTTGTCAACATGCGCCCAATCCTATCATTAGTATCCAGTTAGCACATCCTTTATAATAGATTCTAGTGTTTTCTCTACTACTGATGTCAGGCTAACAGGACTGTAGTTCCCTGTTTTCACTCTTCCTGATTTCTTAAATAGTGGAGTTACATTTGCTATCTTCCAGTCTGCAGGCACCGCTCCAGAATCTGTAGTATTTTGGAAGTTGGCCACCAATGCATTTCTACAGCCACCGCTTTCAACACTCTGGGATGCAGAGAATCAGGTTCAGGGGATTTATCAACTTTCAGTCCCATTAATTTCTTCAGTACTACTTTTTTTTACTAATACCAATTTGTTTTAGTTCCTCATTCTCGCTAGTCCCTTGGTTCTCTTCCTGGGAGGTTTTTCATATCTTCCTCCACTAAGATGGACACAAAGTAATTGCCTAGTTTCTCTGCCATTTCCTTATTCCCCATTATACATTCTTCTATCTCTGCCTGTAGAGGCCCACATATGTCTTTGCTAATCTTTTCCTTTTTCCATAACTATAGTAGCTTTTGCAGCCCGTTTTTATGTTTCACACTAGTTTACTTTCATATTCTATTTTCTGTCTCTTTATCAATTTCTTGGTCCTCCTTTGCTGAATTCTAAAATGCTCCCAATCCTCAGATTTACTACTATATTGGCAACTTTATAAGCCTCTTCCTTTGGTCTAATATAATCGTTAGTATTGGCCATGATTGGATCACCTATCCTGCTGGGTTTTTGTGCCTCAAAGGAATGTAAATTTAGTCATTTAGTTGTACGGAATGCTTAGTTATTTAGCTGTATCGAACTTGACTATTGCTGAAAAAACAGTCATGCTGTTGAAGCTTTTCGTCTTGTACTCATCAGGACAGACTCGCAAGAATACCAATTGTAAAGGGAACAACAACTTACATTGCATGAGAAAAGAGTGCTGATTGGTTGGCAAATTGACTCTGGTAGAGGCATTGCCATGGGGAATGCACCAGGGAACAGTTATCTGCCAAGCTTGTTAAAGTCAAACCAGGCAGGTCGACTCTGATTGGTCAAGGCATTGCCATTGGGAATGAACCAGGCTGTCCTCTAAGTTTTTGTTTAGTTGCAATGCGTGCACTTGCTCTTTCTATCTGCAAACAATACCTGCTTGAAACACACCTGCACTGTAAATTCGCTTAAGTGGAAGTAGTTTAGCAGCACTATCAATGTAGCCGCTAAACATGAAAGCGAGGAGTTTGTTATTGCGCATGGCTTCAATTTTGTGTGCCTCCGTCCCACATCAAACAGGAAGAAGTACTCACTAAGTTCGAACTCCACTACTCCCATCTACCCTGCCTAAAACAAGCATCCATCAAGACGCTGAACCCTTGAAAGTGCACCTAGCTGATCTAGCACATGCCTATTGAGGGATACTGAACGATTTGGCTGATTTTCACATGAAACGCATGTCTAGTACTGTTGCGAGGCCTCTAGGCCAACCCAGCCATACACATCTGTAAACCTGACAAAGGGACTGGAATAGTGGTCCTTAACAAGTGTGACTACATCAACAGAATGCATGTCATTCTTAATGTCAGGTCGAGATTGATATTCATTGAACCTGCCACTAAGCATGATTGGACCGCACTGCTTGAAAACAAGTTACAAAAACGCTTGTTGAACTTTTGTAAGAGTACTGTGCTGCTGGGTGGTATATATGATAGGATTTGTCCTCACGGCTCAGTGCATCCACATATGATTTAAGTTCAATTTTAACAACACCATGTCTGCCCTAATGGATGGTGTTGCCATTGGATCCCCCCTAGGCCCAGCTTTGACAAACATCTGTCAGTTTACATGAAAAATGTGCCTTCGATAGAATGACACTTAACCTTCTACCCCTTGCGTATCTCTGATATGTAGATGATACGTTTGCTATATTTGAATTCGCAGCTACATGTAAAGTTTTCTTACACACCTTAATGGGCTCCATCCTGTCCTCAAATTCACCTTTGAAATGGAGCAGACAAATGAGCTCCCTTTCCTCAACATGCTAGCTGAGAAATCTGCCTATGGGCTCTTTACTACTGTCAATTGTAAGCCCACCTTCACTGGTCAGTATTTGTGTTAGGATTCCTGTAGGTCCATGTGCTATAAGATTGACCTTAATAGCCACCTCAAAAATAGGGCCCAAACCATTTGCTCACCATGAAAGCTTAATGCTCAGATAAGCTGCGTCAAAGCCATCCTGTGGGATAATGACTACCATGATTAGATCATTGCTTGTTGTATGTCGTTCAAACTCATGAATGGGCCTAAGGCGACCACTTTCAGGCCTGAAAAGCACCTAGTCTACCTCAGATTACCCTAGAAGGATAAGGTATCTTAAAAATTTTTGGAACAGGTGAAGCAAGCCATTTCATTCTGCCACAATGCAGTAGCAACACGTGGTATTCTCCACTAATGGGATGCTGCCGTCAAGCTAAAAAGACGTTCTGCCTATTACACAAATGAATAATGTTGCATATGAATTTCAGGGCTGTTGTGATGCTATGTATGCAGGGTGTACGTCCCAACGATTGGCAGATCGTACCAAACAGCACAACCCTTTGGCTTTTCGCAACTGACCATATACAGCCAGCCCATTCTTGCAAAGCTTAAAACATAGTGTCTAACATTAGATATGATTCCATGATTGGACAGCACTTACTAAACAATCATGTTTGTGCTAAGACTTACACTGACAGCCAATTTAAGTTTATCAGTTGGGCTTGCAGTCTAGCTCACTTATGCGCGCAAGAAGTTGCACATATTCACACACGTGGCCTTGTCCTTTACAGACAGAAGGGGCCTTTTCCTGCATTTCACCTTTTTCAAATAAATAAAAGCTTGAGGGAACAGCCTGGTTTATACTCCATGTCAATGACTTGACCAATCACAATCGACCTGCCTGGTTTGAATTTAAACAAAAGCTTAACAGTTAATTGTTCTCTGATGCATTCTCCATGGCAACACCACTGCCAATCAGAGTCCACTTGCCAACCAATCAGCACTCCTTTATCATGCAGTATAAATTGTTGTTCCCTTTACAATTGGTATTCTTGCAAATCTGTCCTGATGAGTGCAAGACGAAAAACTTCACCAGCATGTCTCTTTATTTCAGCAATACTTAAGAATGCAAATTTGTAGTAAACCATGTATTAATTCTTTAAATGCCAGCCATTGCCTATCTAGAATCATACCTTTTAATGTAGTTTCCCAACCTACCACACCTAATTTGCCCTTCATACCTTCGTAATTTCCTTTGTTTAGATTTGAGACTCTAGTTTCGGATTGAACTGTCACTTTCAAGCTTAATGTCGAATTCTACCATACCATGGCCACTCTTCCATAGAGATTTCTTTACAATGAAATTATCAGTTAGCCCTTTCTTACTGCAGAATGCTAGATCTAAAATAGCCCATTGTCTGGCCTCAATAGACTGTTCTAGAAAACCATCTTGTACACATTCCAGGAATTCGCCTGCCACAGTATTAGTGCTAATTAGGTTTACCCATTCTCTTTATAGATTGTAGTCCCCCATGATTATTACCCTTGTTACATGCACCTTTAATTTCCTGATTTATACCGTATCCTATATTACCACTACTGTTTGGTGGCCTGTAAACAACTCCCACCAATGTTTGCTGCCCCTTACTGTTTCTTAGCTCCACCCAAGCTGATTTCTACATCTTGATCTTCCGATCTAAGATTCTCTCTTACTAATGTACTGATCTTATCCTTTATTAATTTAATAATGTACTGATCTTATCCTTTTCCTTTTTGCCTATCCTTCCTAAATGTCGAATACCCTTGAACGATCGATTCCCAGCCTTGGTCACCTTGCAGCCATGTCTCCGTAATGGCAATTAGATCATGCCCGCTTACTTCCATTTGTCCCATCAATTCATCTACCTTGTTGCGAATGCTATGTGCATTCAGAAAGAGTGCCTTTCATTCCATCTTTTTATTATTTTCGCAATTTCTAGCCTTATCTGCTGGCACACTCTAAGTTTTTACTTCCCCTTGGATTATCAATTCCCTTATTGCTACCTTGCTCTCTTGCCTTGTCTTCTCTTTTTAATTTATCACTTCTTCCCTCACTTGATTTCCCCGCCCCCACTATTTAGTTTAAGTTTGGTTATGTGGCTCAGAGTTGTATTTTGTTTTATAATGCTCCTGTGATGGGGCATTTTATTACGTGAAAGGAGTTATGTTGAGGCCAGTTGTTGTTGTAATGTAGAATATTACAAGGTCCTGCAAATAGCAATGTGATAATGACGATGTCATGGGATCTTTTTATGTCCACGTAAGAGGCGATGCAAATAAATACTGCCACTATTTGGAGCTGATAAGTTATGTTCCACGTGGTTTGAAGCCAGTCAATGGGCTGTGGATTCATAATCAAAATCGGAGGAACTTACTTTGTTCATTGATGATAGTAAGTTCCACGCTGTTCCCGGTTTACGTGCAACAATTAGGAAAATTATTGCTAAGCAATAAATGCTTAGATACTGTTCTGCTAAAATGAATTTTTGTCTGTTGTGGATATTTCTTTTTACAACTCATACTTTTCTACTACTGGGATCAACATTTAAGCAGTTGATACCCAAGAATCAGTTTGCCATCAGAAGTCCCACTCGAAAAATTTGAGAATGTTTGAGTTCAATGATCTTTCATCAGAACTGGACATTTGTCTGGGGTAGGCCTCCTCAAGACCTTTTCAGTTCATATTGAGGGGTTTGGGGGTTGTTGGGAGTTTGAGTTCATTTACCATTCCAAGGAGGGCCAGTATTTGCAATTCGAAACATTCCATAATATTGTTAGAAAATAACCTATTGTGCATGGGAGTATCATTGTATTTCCTTGAATTTTAGGGGATCTGTGTGTTCAAATTGCCCAGACTGGAGCACAGCCAGACAGTCTTTGGAAGTCCCCCTCTTTGCTCATCAGGTACTACCAATTTCTGGGGGCTTGCGTGGGCCTAGAGTTTAGTCATTATGGACTAGCTATGCATATATCACCAGTAGGTATTTGGGGAGGGGCCTGTACCCAAAACTTAAGTGGCAAGTCTAATTTTACACAGTTGTATGGGCAATAGTTTTTTTTCTTCACTTCCTTCTGCTGAACTTGGGTAGTTAGGAAGGCAAATGCAATGTTGGCATTTATTTCGAGAGGGCTAGAATATAAAAGCAGGGATGTGCTGCTGAGGCTTTATAAGGCTCTGGTCAGACCACATTTAGAATATTGTGAGCAATTTTGGGCCCCGTACCTCAGGAAGGATGTGCTGGCCCTGGAGAGGGTCCAGAGGAGGTTCACGAGAACGGTCCCAGGAATGAAAGGCTTAACATATGAGGAACGTTTGAGGACTCTGGGCCTATACTCGATGGAGTTTAGAAGGATGAGGGAGGATTTGATTGAAACTTACAGAGTACTGAAAGGCCTGGATAGAGTGGATGTGGGGAAGATGTTTCCATTAGTAGGAGAGACTAGGACCCGAGGGCACAGCCTCAGAGTAAAGGGAAGACCCTTTAGAACAGAGATGAGGAGAAACTTCTTTAGCCAGAGAGCGGTGAATCTATGGAATTCATTGCCACAGAAGGCTGTGGAGGCCAGTTCATTGAGTGTATTTAAGACCGAGATAGATAGGTTCTTGATTGGTAAGGGGATCAAAGGCGGGAGAATGGGGTTGAGAAACTTATCAGCCATGATTGAATGGCGGAGTAGACTCGATGGGCCGAATGGCCTAATTTCTGCTCCTATGTCTTATGGCCTTATGGTCTTAACTATACAAGGCACTAGTTAGATGACACCTAGAATACTGAACAGTTTTGGTCCCCTTATCTAAGGAAAGATATACTGGCATTGGAGGCAGTCCAGAGAAGGTTCACTAGGTTGATTCCGGGTATGGAGGTATTTTCTTATGAGGAGAGGTTGAGTAGGTTGGGCCTGTACTCATTGGAATTTAGAAGAATGAGAGGCAATCTTATTGAAACACATAAGATTCTTATATAGGGGGCTTGATAGGGTAAATGCTGAGAGGTTGTTTCCCCTTGTGGGAGAGTCTAGGACCAGAAGGCATAATCTCAGAGTAAGGAGTCTTCCATTTAAGACAGAGATGAGGAGGAATTTCTTCTCTCAGAGGTAGTGAATCTGTGGAATTTGTTACCGCGGAGGGCTGTAGTGGCTGGGTTGTTAAGTATATTCAAGGCTTAGATAGACAGATTTTTAATCAGTAAGGGAACCGAGGGTTATGGGGAAAAGGCAGGAAAGTAGAATTGAGGATTATCAGATCAGCCATGATCTCACTGAATAGCGGAGCACTCGATGGGATGAATGGCCTACTTCTGCTCCTATGTCCGTTGGTCTTATGGTCAGTGTTCTGAAATCCAGCCTTTAGTGTAAC
Source organism: Cetorhinus maximus (assembly GCF_964194155.1). NCBI lineage: Eukaryota > Metazoa > Chordata > Chondrichthyes > Lamniformes > Cetorhinidae > Cetorhinus > Cetorhinus maximus. The sequence continues at coordinate 45,239,584 of NC_135902.1, read as the reverse complement.
CAGGGCAGATCTAAAGACAATCCCAAAAAAAATGCAACAACAGGTAATTTCTTGTTTTCCAGAATTAGGGAAGAACTCTTATGAACTGAGACTGACGCTCTTTCTATTTGAAAAATGGGAAATTATCAATTTCGAAACAATGTCATTCCTGTTCTTGATGAAGACATGTTCACAAAGGGAAACGTTTGCAGTACATACACCTAGACAGAACTGATGGGAAATGTGGATGTTGTTTGGTCTTAGGCATTGTATGGACTTTTCACTTATACTGGCAGTGTTTCAAGTGATGCCAAAAGTACTCAGTGACTATTGCCATACTGCATTTACTTGAGTAGTTTATAGCTACTTGTAATTCTAAAACAAGTTGAATAATCACTTCTTCTGCCAAATAGCAATGGTTCTTGTAAGTTCTAGCAATATTAAAAACTTTGTGTGTTAAAGAAAATCCAAACTACCAGAAGTGTTGGTTGAGGAAATATTTAATGTCAAAACTTTTGTTAGTTCAGTTGTACCACTAGCTAAGATTCTTATACCTCATACATACCTACACAACAGGTGTAGAACTCCTAGGTATATTAATGAAAAGATTTAGAGAAGGAATTTTATGACTTTTATAGCTTCTTAATTCAAGTTTGGAGAATAAGTGATAGTTTTACTGTCCAATTTTTTGATTTACATTTTATATACAAATGTAACAATATTTTTATCAATATGAGGTGAAGCAGTTTATAAATTGCAAGGGTGATGCTCAAATAGATATTTACATTAATTAGTAATTCCTCTTGAAAAATAAGTATTTTGGCTCTTATTATTGAGGATAACTTGGGACAAACCTTTTGTGTTTGATCCATTTTGAGAACTGCTTAGTGTAACAGTATTTTCTGGTTAATATTATCTTCTCTTGCATATTCAATGTCTTTTTAAAATATATACTAGCTTTCTAATGTTTCAATTCAGAACCTTCAGGATTATGCATGTAATGCAGTATGATTTTCAACTTTTCTTTCATTTAATGGTCAGGAATGCATGTCTTCAGTGGTGCTACAAATTTTCCAAATAATTTGAAGATGCAGTTTTTCTTGAAATTATTTTATTCAGTGCAAATGCACTAAGTTTAGTTCTAAATATGCTGCTGGAAAATTCCCTAATTTTATTGGTATAATTCTGTAGCCTATATTTTTGTTCTTGCACAGCATAAAATATATTGGTATATATGTTTACAACTTGTAATGTCTCTTTTATAGATCAACCTTTCATGTATTATTGTGGTTTATTCACTGGTGCGGTTGTACAAATGGAATACTTTCAGTGTTGCTCGAGGGTAGATGAATGGCTAGCCCAGAAAATTTTTAATTTTTGTGTTCTTAGGTAATTTCTGAGAACTGCTGTTGCTTCCTGTAGCCTCTAGAAATAGCTGGAAGATATTTCATTTCTGAAGAATTTGGACATGGCCACAACACTGATATTTTGTAATTCTAGTAATAGGATTCATTGTATAGGAGAACAAAACAGTCTGGTATCCCGCAAATATCTTTAGTCCATTAAATTTATTTTTAGCAACTTAAATACCAAGGTTATATATATAAGATTGCATTTACAGTGCAGTATTTTTAGTAGAGGTTTGTGTTGCTGAAAGAGAAAAGGACAAACATTGTAAACTTTATATAGTGGGTATAAACTTAAAAAATGAGTTTGCATAAATCTTAGGATATCTCAGCTGAGGAAAACTAGAGCACCTTTAAAACAAATTCCATCAGGAAGAAAGAAGGACGGGAAGTACTATAGGAATTTAGCAAAAATATAGGGCAAAGCAGCCCATTTGATCGGCATCTTACATCCGCCATCCACCAGCTTACATTCACTTACTCCACTCTCAACACGTCGTGGCAGCGGTGTATACAACCTACAAGATGCACTGTAGCAACTCGCCAAGCATTCTTCAACAGCACCTTCCAAACATGCAGCCTCTATCACAAAAAGGATAAGGGCAGCAAACACATGGGAACACCACCACCTGCAAGTTCCCCTCCAAGCTCCACATCATCCTGACTTGGAACTACATTGCTGTCCCTTCACTGTTGTTGGGTCAAATCCTGGAGCTCACTTCTGAACAGCACTGTCTATGTACCTGCACCAGATGGACTGCAGCGTATCAAGAAGTGGCTCATCACCACCTCTGCAAGGGCAATAGCCAGCGACTCCCACATCTCATGAATGAATATTAAAAAAAGTTAAAAGAAGATATTGGAACTGCAAAACAAGTCTGAGATGAGTATATTAAAATACTGAAGCTTGTTAAAAGCTCAGGGAAATTCTGAAACTTGCCAGCAGCAAATGAAAGGCAGGAAATGGTTCTGTGTTATGGACACATAGCAGGAAAATTTTAGCGAACACATTCATGTTTACAGGTATGACTCTGTTACAGAAAGTATTGCAATCACTTATAATAACAACCTCAACTGGCATTTATATAGCACTTTTAATGTAGTAAAATGTCCCAATGTGCTTCACAGATTTGCAGTCAGATATAAATTAACACCAATCAAAAGAGACATTGGTGACGGGATGTTGGTTTTTAGGAACATCTTAAAAGAGGAGAGGGAGGCAGAGAGGATTATAGAGCTTAGGCCTCCAAAGGCACAGCTGCCACCGGGAGTTGGGGATGCACTAAAGGACGGAATGGAGAGGAGGCCGAGTGGGAAGGAGGGTTGTAGGGAAAAGGAGGTTTGCTGCTATTGATAATGGGCTGCTTTGGATCAGGGCTCTCTCATTATTCTCTCCTGTCTTTAGTATCTGGCTTGACTATATTTTGCTCCAGTTATCTGGCATTTTCCCTATGGTTCTTGGTGGCGGATGATGATAAAATAAACTTGGTGATTACGCAGAGCAGCATTGTCAGGTCTTCCATTTCTGGCTATCCAGGAACTCTAAGTCATCAAGCAGCATGTGATTCAGTGACCAGTGCCAAAGATATTGGTAAGTTGGTGAATGAGAGCTGAAGAACAACTGATGCACTTTCATATGTTACAATCTGTGCTTCAGGTCAGATTACTTTAGGATATAGTTTTGTCTGGGTTTCAGTGGAAGTGCATCCCTTGCATTGGTTAGGCCTAGGGTGTTTCATCAATTTTGAATTGTTCTAGCTTCCTGCCTCCAGTGCCCACATCTGGATGTCGGTCCAGCTGAGGATGGAGGGTGCAGTTTCGATTGTCCTTCCATGGGTGATGGTTGTGGGGGAGGAAGGGTAGAGAACGATTGAAAGAAATATTGCTACGGAGAGTGAAGGCAAAGTATGTATTTAGGGGTACATACTGAACATTCCATCTTTTAAGCCATTCTGGCAATAGAGTAGACTATTTACGCCACGGTTGATGAAGGACAGTGCTTTTGAATCAATATTTTCTGCTCTGCTATTGTTAAGAGTTTACCATTGTTTGATGTACTCAGGAGAGGATAAGGTTGATCTCCTGTAGCTGTGCCATTTCGCCTGTTCTTTACTGAGGTTGATCAAGTTTTGTTCCATTTAATTGAGTGGTTGAGTCTTCCCATTCAGAGAGGCATTCTTGAGTTCAGCCATGGCATGGTTGGATTGGTCTGTTGTGTTTATGGAGGAATAGTAACGTTAGCTGGAGTTGGGGATTTCAAGATGATCTTCCCTGGGTGGGTATGGGTCTCCTTTCACTGATCCACATGAGATTGCCTATGTATTCTGATTACAGTGGGGGAAGGACAGTCTTTTCTAGCCTCCTTATAGAACCAAAGAATGGTTACAGTATAGAAGGAGGCCATTTGATTCATTGTGTCGATGTGGCTCTCTGTAAGAGCTACTCGGCTAGTCCCACTCCCCTGCCTTCTAACCGTAGCCCTGAAAATATTTGCCCTTCAGATAATTATCTAATTTCCTTTCCAAAACCAGGATTGATCCTGTTTCCAAATTCCAGAGCACACTGCCAAGCAGGGCATTCCATACACTAACAATTTGCTGCGCAAAATATGTCGTCTGTGGTTCCTTTGCCAATCGCCTAAACCTGACCTGCCACTTTCAACGGTTCAAGATGTGGCTTATCACCCACCACTTCAAGGGCAATTTATATCCCAGGTCCCTCTGCACCCCCTTTAAAATGATATCCTTTATTTTATATTAACTTTCCTTGTTTTTCCGACCAAAATGTATCACTTCATATTCTCTGCATTAAATTTCATCTGCCCCTGTCCGGCCACTCCACCAACTTGCCTATGTTCTCTTCAAGAATATCGCTATCCTTATCAGAGTTCACAGCTCTTCCAGGTCTTGTGTAATCTTGAAATTTTGGAATTGTGCCAAGTATAGGCCATTAATATGGATCAAGAAAAGTGGTGGTCCTTATACCAATCCCATGGGAACCCCACTGTATACCTTTCTTCAGTCTGAAAAACAACCATTCACCATTACTCTGTTTCATGACATTCAGCCAATTTCGTATCCATGTTACCACTGTCCCTTTTATTCCATGGGCTTCAACTTGGCTGACAAGCCTGTTTTATGACACCTATTGAACGGATTTCTGGAAGTCCATGAATGCCTCATCTCTGTTACCTCCTCAAAAAAACTCAATCAAGTAAGTTACAAATTTTCCCTTAATAAATGCATGCTGGCTTTCCTTTAATTAATCCACATTTGTCCAAGTGACTGTTAGTTTTGCCCATTATTTTTTCTACAACCTTTCCTATTACCAACATTAAGCTGACTGGCCTGTAGTTTATCCTTACACCCTTTTTTGAACAGGAGTGCAGCATTTGCAATTATCGAGTCCTCTGGCACTACCCCATTATCTAAGAAAGATTGGAAGATTGTGGCCAGTGCCTCTGCAATTTCCACCCTCACTTTCCTCTCTATCCTTGTATGCATCTGACCTGGTCCTGGTGATTTATCAACTTGAAGTACAGCCAACGCATCCAATTACCTCCTCTTTCACCACAACTTAGGTGCATTTTTTCCTTGGTAAAATAAAATGCAAGGTACTCATTGTTATTTACCCACTTATACTGGGAGTATCTTGGGGAGCTCTTTTATTGTCTTAGGGAAAGGATTTTGATTGCACAGATGCTGGAACTTTTGCACTATACTGCTTCTGGCAGGTGAAGGGGGAGGTTTCTGGAGGATATTGTGGATGTTTTTTTCCCCTTCCTCTGTGGATCAGTGTTGTCATGTGAATATGGAGAGCTGGTGGTGAGTGGTGGAACTTCTATGTTTCTGCCTCTGTGAGCATGCAGAAAGGATGTTTCTTCTAAGAAGTTTGAACTTGGTAGGTTAAGAAAAAAGAGTGAAGTTTTCTTTAGTAGGGTAATTTTCCTGTTCTTGATACTGTGGCAATGGAGGAGAAGAAAATATTGAAAGCACAGGTTTCTGCATGAATACAGGGGACAGGTGCAATTATTGAAATGCAAATTCCCTGGGGTTTTAGTTCATTCTAAGTAATTCACATGAAGGTGCAGCTGAAGACTGAGTGCAGTGAGGCCGAATGCCTAAATCCGGGAATTTGGTTCGTGAGGGAGTTTTAAGGATGTGATCTCTTTCTAAAAGCTAGTCAAGTTTGCAGTTAACGTAATTGTAACAGTAAATTGTAGTTTCTTTCACTCTTAGTGATAAACAAGGTCCCTGCTTAGAGGCACCTGCAGGGTAGGTAATAGGTAATTAGCCATAGTCCACAAAGGACCATAGCCAGCAGTGGCAGACTAATTTCACTGGAATCTGAGCTAGTATAAATACAGGATCTTTAGCACATGCACAATGTAAATCGCATGAAGGTGCAGCTGGAGACTGAGCGCAATGAGACCGAGTGCTTGAATCCAGGATTTTGGTAAATGAGGGAATTCGATGCAGTGAGGGAGGAAGTGCCGTTGTGGCCTTTTACAAAAAATGAGTGGCCCAAGAGAAGGAACTGGAGATGTTGAGACCTGGCAGCTGATGCCCAGAGGTAATAAGTAGGTGTGCAAGTAGGTAATTGGCGAGTTTTAAGTTTTTTTTCTCTCCCTATAAAATGGGGCAGTGGTTTGAACAAGTACTGGAGAGATATAAGTATTATATTAAATTTATAGCGTAACTAGTTAAACCCCATCATATAACTATGGGTAACAGTTGAGTGATACCCTAAACTTGAACCTAAGTACAGGCACTGGACCCCATATCCAGGAAACTCGGGACTGGACATATGCCAGATACGGGGATTTTCTGGATTTTGGGTGTCTGTGTGGCAATAAGCTGCAAGACTTTACCTAGTAGTTGACATATTTCCCCAATAACATCTTGCTTTATATCGTAAAATTGTCCTTATAAAATAACTCATCTCTGACTTACTGTCATACTGGAGGTACCCCTCCACCGCCAAGACTAAAAGAACTAACAACGGTAAAAGATATGACAGACAGCAACGCCTGACTTGGTTTTCAGGACCTTCCGGAGTTTGGGAAGCTGGATAAGGGGTCCGGTGCCTGTAGTTAAATACAAACAAAATAAAGATGAAGTGCTCCAGGTGTAGCTTGTGGGATCTGGTGGATACCTGTGTAATCCACAGAAACTACATCCGCAGCAAATGTCTGCAGCTTGAGTCGTTTGGCTCCGAGTTGATGAGCTGGAATCCGAGCTTCAGACATTGTGATGCATCAGGGAGGAAGAAAGTTACCTGGACACTTTGTTCCAGGAGACAGTCACACCGTTAGGCTAGGTACTTCAGATTTGGTCCAAGGTCAGGGATAGATGGGTGTGACTGTAAGAGAAGTAGATATGGGGATTCAAAAGGTAGCATTGGAGGAGTCTCAGCCCTTGCAATTGCAGCTTGTGTGGATGAGAACAGGAACTGCAGGGAGGATGAGCAAACTGACTACAGTTTCATGGGGCAAGGGGCTATTCAACTGGGGACAGCAAAAAGGAGTGTAGTTGTACTGGAGGACAGTAAGATACTGATCTCTGCAGCCTTGAGCATGAGTGCCAAAGACTGTTGCCTGCCCCATGCATGGGTTAAGGACATCTCCTCAGGGCTGGAGTGGGAGGGGACGGTTCCAGTTGTTGTGGTCCACGTGAGTAGCAACAACATAGGGAGGACAAAGAAAGAGGTTCTGCTGAGGGATTATGAGTAGCTAGGGGCTAAATTTATGAAAAAACAAAATCACAAAGCAAGTTTGCATAGATTAATAAGATTGAGAGTTGAATGCATGGTTTAAAGATTGGTGTGGAGAAATGGGTTCTGATTCATGGGGCACTGGCACCAGTACTGGGAAAGAGGGAGCTGTGTCGTAGGATGGCCTTCACCTGAACTGTGCTGGGACCAGTCTCCTGGAGAATCATATAGCTAGGGCTGTAGAGAGGGTTTTAAACTAAATAGTGGTGCAGAGGGTTCACATAAGGGGAGATTTGGAAACTTAAAGAAGCCAGTGGTGCAGGGTAGCGATGCAGCTAATGATAACCAGTATGTGACAGGAAGAGACAGCACTCACAAACATAAGAGTGCGCCAGCAAATAAGGTCAGAGTAGGGAAAAATGGTAAAAAGGACAGAATTGAAAGCTCTTTATCTGAATGCACACTACATTCATGATAAAATGGGTGAATTGATAGCACAGATAGAAATAAATATGATATAATAGCCATTACAGAGACATGATTGCAAAGTGACCACAGCAGGACCTGAATATTCAAAGGTATTTGACATTTCAGAAGGACAGGAAGAAAGGAAAAGGAGGTGGGGTAGTTCTGTTAATCGAGGATGAGAACAGTATAGTAATGAGAAATTATCTTGGTTCGGAGGATCAACATGTAGAATCAGTTTGGGTGGAATAAAGAAATAGCAAAGGGAAGAAGTCATTGGTGGGAGTAGTTCATAGGCCCCCTGACAGTAGCTATGCTGTATGACAGAATATAAATCAGAAATAATGGGGTTTGTAAGAAAGGTACTACAATAATCCTGGGGGATTTCAATCTTCATATAGATTGGACAAATCACATTGGTAAAGGTAGCCTGGAGAATGAGTTCAAGAGTGTATTCAGGACAGTTTCTTAGAACAGTTAGAACAATATGTTTTGGAAACAACCAAGAAACAGGCTATTTATGACCTGATAATGTTGTATGAGACATTATTGATAATTACCTCATAGTTAAGGATCCTCTATGTAAGAGTAATCATAACATGATAGAATTTCACATTCTGTTTGAGAGTGAGAATTTGGATCTAAAACTAGTGACTTAAACCTAAATAAAGACAATTGCAAGGGGTATGAAGACAGAGTTAACTCAACTGCACTGGGAAAATAGGTTTAAAGGTAAGACAGTAGAGAAGGTGGTAGACATTTAAGGAGATATTTCATAACTCTCAACAAAAATATAGTCTTTCTTAATGGAATTTCAGAAGGATGCACCTTGTGGCTAATTAAGGAAGTTAAGGATAGTATCAAATTAAAAGAAAAAATATACAATGCTACAAAGATTAGTGGTGGCCAGAAGACTGAGGAAATTTTAGAAACCAGCAAAATATGGCTTAAAAAATAATGGAGGGAGAATTGGAGCATGAGTGAACACTAGAAAGAAATATAAAAACAGAGAGTAAAAGCTTCCAAAAGTATATAAAAAGGAAGAGAGTGATGACAGTGAACATTGGTCCCTTGGAGGGCAAGACTGGGGAATTGATAATGGGAAACAAGGAAATGGCAGGGATTTACAAGTATTTTGTATCTGTCTTTACAGTAGAAGACACAAAAAGCATCCTAATAGTGGTAGAAAATCAGACAGCAAAAGGAAGAAAGAAACATAAAACAATCATTATCGTGAGAGAAAATGAACTAGGAAAACTAATGGGACTGTAGGCTGACAAAGCCCCTGGACCTGCTGGCCTTCATTGTAGAATCTTAAAGGAAGTGGCTGCAGATATGGTAGATATGGTTGTAATCTTATGAAATTCCCTAGATTCTGTAAAGGTTCCAACAGATTGGAAAGCTGCAAATGTAACACCACTATTCAAGAAAGGAAGGAGACTGCAGTAAATGATAGCCAGTTAGTCTAATATCTATCATTAGTAAAAAGCTAGAATCCATTATTAAGGAGGCAGTAGCAGGACATTTAGAAAATCAGTACAATCAGGCAGAGTCAACATGGTTTTGTGAAAGAGAAATTTATTAAAGAACTTTGAGGATGCAACAAGTAGGGTGGATAAAGTGGAAGCAGCAGATATAGAGTATTTGGAGAAGAAGATCAGAACTCATGGTTTTGGGGGTGATATATTAGCATGGATTGGGGATTGTCTAACTAACAGGAAACAGAATTGGGGATAAATGGGCCATTTTCAGGTTGGCAGTCTGTAACTACTGGAGTGCTGCAGGGATCACTGCTGGGGCCTCAACTATTAACAACCTATATTAATGACTTGGTTGAAGGGACTGCCTGTATTGTAGCCAAATTTGCTGATTATACAAGAATAGGTAGGGTAGCTAGTTGTGAGACAGTTACAAAGAATCTGCAAAGGGACATAGATAGTTAAGTGAATGGGCAAAAATGTGGCAGATGGAGTATAATGTGAGAAAATGCGAGGTTGTCCACTTTGGCAGGAAGAATACAAAAGCAGAGTATTATTTAAAGGGGGAAGACTGCAGAATGCTGCAAGGTTGTCCTTGTACATGAATCATGAAAAGTCAGCATGCAGGCACAGCAAGTAATTAGAAAAGCAGAATGTTGGCATTTATTGTAAGGGGAAAGAGTATAAATGTAGAGAAGTCTTGCTACAACTGTACAGGACATTGGTGAGAACACACTTGGAGTACTGTGTTGAGTGTTAGTCACCTTACTTAAGGAGGGACATACTTGTATTGGAGGCAGTCAAGAGAAGATTCACTAGGCAGATTCCTGGGATGAAGGGGTTGTCTTATGAGGCAAGGTTGAGCAGGAAGACTGAGAGATGATCTTATTGAAACATGTAATATTCTAAAAGGGTGAAGAGACATATCAGGATGCATCATGGAATTACCCAGGCTTGGGCAAGTTGCGGATATAAGTTTTTAAAAGTGCTTGCAGTAAAAAAAATTAGAATGAATATGACCTTGAATGAGTAGCCTTTGGGTCAGTCTATGATAAAGCTAAAGGAAGGATAAAATAAGTTGATGAATGGTCTATGAGTTATACTTTAATAAACTGATAACTTGACTTCAGGATCAAGATATGCAGATGGCTAGGCACAGAGGCAAAATATCAGGGTAGATGAGCAAATTTAATGTTGTGGAATGAACTGTGAACAACATTTGTGTTAAAGGTCAGGTCATTCCGTGATTGTTTTACAAATTCCTCCATAACTGTGGAGATGGTGAACATATCATTCCGTGTTTATGATGTAAACTCAATTGGAATTAAGGATGTAACAATTAGATGTACAAGATAAGAACATTGTGAGTAAATGATGAGTTATCCCAAAGATGATATGTATAACCAACAGAAACTGTGTAACTTTGAATTGCATTCTGAAAGAGCATTTCCCATGTGTGCACACTTGTACTGAATAAAACTGCTGCTGCTTTTTACTTACAGTTGACTCTGTGTCGAGTGCCTTTTAGATACTGCACAACAGGGGTTTGACAGGGTAGATGCTGAGAGGATATTTCCCCTCATGGAGGAATCTAGAACTAGGGGGCACAGTTTCAAAATATGGAGTCTCCCATTTAAGACAGAGATGAGGAGGAATTTCTTCTCTGAGAGTCGTTAGTATTTGGAATTTTCTTCCCCAGTGAGCAATGGAGTCTGCATCATTGAATATATTCAAAGCTGGTTAGACATATTTTGGATTGACAAGCGAGTCGAGGGTTACAGGGCAGGGGGGCAGGCTGGCAGGAAAGTGGAGTTGAGGCCACTTCAGATTGGCCATATTCTTATTGACTGGCAAAACAGGCTGGAGGGGCCTAGCAGCCTATACCTGCCCTTATTTCTTATGTTCTTACGACCCAATACCTGTTTGCTTTGGCTGAAGGCTCTCTGTATTGGTCATGAACCTTGAACGATTTGTACACAATAACGTCTAGATTTTTTTTCTCAGCCATCTTCAGTGTTGTTCCCGTTGGTCCTCCTCCCTTACCTCACATTACATTTGTTGATTTGTTGAGATTGTTTAGCATATTTCCCTAGCAAGTCTAATCTGCTTTACAGAAGATTCTATCCCTGTACAGTTTTAACATTCATAATCTGCAATCTTACTAACCATACCCCCAGCACCATTGTCAGGTTGCCAATGAAAACAGTCAGCATAAATGGGCTTAACATCTATCCATCACTGTGGGACTCCGTGAGTAACCTGCCCCCAAGTTGATCGCAACTATTGATTTGCTTGTGGGATTGGAGTCAATTCCCAATTCATTGTATCAAATTCACACTGATATCATAAAATTCTACCATGTGAATAGCCTACTGTGAGACACCTCATCGTCTTTTTGAAAATCCAAGTAAACAGTGTCACCTGGATTACCCTTATCCATTAACCTAGTAACCTTCACAATAAACCTCCAACATGTTTGTAATTTCTAAACTATTTTCCCAGAAGCTGCACTGAGCATCTTTTATGACCCCTTCCCTTTCTCAGCAATCATAAAAATCATTTCTTTTCAATGATCGATGTCAGATTGATGAACTTTTAGTGCATTCGCTCTGATCTTTGAACTTGAAGTTCAGTATAGTTTGAGATTTCCTATTCTATCTATGATGGCATCATTATCTATTTTAATATTTATAATGTCATTGTTTACAGTACATAGCACAATTAGCAATTGAGCTTCATCCACATGAATATAGATTGATGTAAAATAATCACTTAACAGCTCTGCTAGGGAACCTGTTTGAATCTGGCCTAAATTGTCTTTTAGTGGCCCTGTAATATCTTTGGTCGTCTGACTCCTGAATAGCTGAAAAAAACTTTTGCCACCACATTTGTGCACTGTTTCTTTTCCAAACACCTCTTAGCTTCTTTAATAGCTGATTTTGTCTCTATTAATTCTGTGAGATATTTGTCCCTGTTGTCCCGTGAGTTAAATTCCTTAAGCCTGTGAAATTGCCTTTTGCTTAGGTGCAATTTATCACTGCACATTTCTTGTTAGCCATAATGGTTTTGTTTTGCCACTTCTAACCATTGAAAAATAAATGACTAACTTCTTTTAGAATGGTTTTGAAAACATCCCTAGTACAAAAAATCAAAAATACTTTCAAGTTACTATAACTTTAGAACTGCATTGTTTTACTTTGAGCTCTCAGCCAATAAATGGGAGAATATGCACTTTGGTGCTCTCAAGCATTAAGCCTAAATTTGTTATTTGTGTGTGTTGAAGGGTATATTACAATCTTATGAAGTGTTCTCTACCATGTTCTATATAGAGGCTCCTAGTTTCAGAAGAGATTTCTTATTCAGATAATATATTTAACATTTAACACTATTAGCTGTGATGCATTACAGTAAGAATGAATAGTGTGGTGGTTTTTCCTCATCTAAGATATGGGGCTGGTTTTCATTATTACCCTTTTCTCTGTAGGTCTGTGGTATTATCTGTCAGGAAGCAAGTGGCCTTGCCTAACTTTAATTGGCTCTCCTAACTTTGGATACAGATCCGTGCACAGAGACCTAGAGGCTCAGCTAGCAATTGTCACAGAAAACCTCAAGTTACAGCAGCAATTACAGCAGGTCAGTGGTGAATTGGTGAACTTAAAAAGGAAGAAAACTTTCATTGTGTTTTTTGTTCTGTAATCGCAAAACAATTATTTACATCCATTTTACATAAAGGGGAAAGTTTTCCACTTTAGTGCTCCTGATGCAAAGCTTCACATACCAGCAGTACTTAGAATGAAATTTTCCCCAATCTTAGAACTGGATAGATTATTTGTCATTTTCTTATTGGTGTTTCTCAGCCAGAAGGAACCAAGCTGAGCTAGAGGCTGATAAGCTGTGTTACTGCTTGCATTTACAAATACCCATATTTATGCCTTCCCTACTCCAGCACAAAGTTAATTGGCATTATAACCAAGGCTGCCTGCTCACATTGCTCATGAAATACTGTCTTCACTAAGTCTTTTAGTGTTATGTAAGTCTGAATTGAAGGAATAATCTGCATTACTGCCTGCAATAAATACAGAGTAATTCGTTCCCTGGTTGCTTGCTCAATCTCCCCACGCAAATAGCTCTTGTCAACAAATGAACCTTGATACTGATGCATAATATACCTTGCTTAAATGCCCTCAACTGTCTCAGTGTTTCAGTGTTCTTTTCAAGTGCTACATGGATTGTAAGTCATAGATTTAAGCTGTCCCATTTAAACCCAGTTTTAACTAGAAAATAGGGGAAAAATACTTCCTTGAATCAGAGCTTAGAAGCCCATCCAGCCTTACTGGTGCATGTGCGGGTGTAGACTTCCTTAAACTATCTACTCTAATTGTATTCCCTGCTTTTTCATTCTACCATTTTAATATATTTCAAGTGTTTATCTAATTGGCTTTTAAATGATGTGACATTGCTTTCAATAGCTGTTTGTGACAAAGCACTTCATCCCCAACAATCTTTCATGTACAGGGCAAAATCATTCTAATCTCCCCTTTAAACTTCTAACACCAATTCTGAGATTTTGACCCCTTGTTAATAATTTGCATATAGCAGAAATATTGTTAAATACATTGTTGACCTCTAATGTTTTCTGCTCTAGTGATACTTTACCATGCTCCCTTGGATAATTCTGTAGATCTTCCATTATTCTTTTTTAAATATAGAGAAAATACTTGTTGAACATCTTGTCCATTCTATTATTCCCTACAGTAGGTTTGCAGCCTTCATTTCTTACTGGTCCTACCCTTTCTTTAACTATCTTTTGTTAATATGCTTATAAAAGCTCTTGCTGTTACAACAGCAATTTTCATTTATATTGCAGCTTGAATATAGAAAAATGCTTCAAGGTGCTTCACAGTCATGAAGAATGGATGCTGCGATTAAGTGGGGTAACCAAAAGTTTGGTGAAGACATGGACTTTGAGGAGGATCCTAAAAGACGAGGAAGGTGGAAGGGCTTATGGAGGGAATTCCAGAGAGTGGAGCTTAGGTGGGCTAAAGGATTAAGGGAATGTACAAACGACAGGAGTTTGGGAAATTGTAGGACTGTTTACAGAGACGAGGTGCAGTTGAGACCGTGGAGAAATTTAAAGCCGAGGACAAGAATTTACAAATTTAAGTGTTGGGGTGCTGGGAGCCAATGTAGGTCAGCGAGTTGGAAGTGAGAAAAGAAAAATACTAAACTTGCGCCTATGTTTTCTAGGAACAAGAACATCTGTACTGCCTGTCAAGTGAGGTTTTGACTACTACATTTGACCAACCAAATAGACATGTGAAGCTCTGGGTGAAACTGGTAACTCCACTTATAAAGAACTTTTTTTAAAACCTAAAGGAACATCCCTCTTATTGTAAGTTCATTACAGCTCAACTAATACTTTTATTTTTGTACCTAAATTTATACTGCCAGCTTTGATTCACTACAAGCTTATGGATCCATGTATGGTCTCTACTGGCCTTAAGATCGTGTGTTTAAATGATTGGTTTCAGCTTCTTAACATCAAAACTCTTTTTTTACGAGTACCAAATTTTTGAGCAGAGGGAAATATCCTTATCAAGTAGTTGTTGATACATCTTTACCAACATCTAAAACGTTGTTATTGAAGACTGGTTGCAATGTTTTATCCCAGGACTGTTGAATGTCAGGCCAAGTAATTATGATGTGATGCATTTTATAACTATTAGTTACATTTTGAAGAAAATGGTAAGGTTGTAAAAATTAATTTGAGATACAGTAATGCTTCAGAATTATAGCTGTTTTTATTATTCTACTTCAAATTTGGTGATAAATTTGGGGATATTGGAGCGAATGCTAGATGGGAATTTGGTTAATTGTGTGCTTCCTGAACACTTCAGCTGATGGAACTGAAATAAATGTGTGAGAGTATAATTGATGAATGTATGCGAACGTATTGTTTAGCTTAGCATTTGACTGGGTAGGAACATTCAACAGTGGGCATTTACTAAGGGCCAAACAATTTGTTTCCTTTGAGGCTTATTGAATGGGTGAGTCAATGTCAGCTTGGATAAAAAATTGGCTTAAGGACAGAAAACAGCGAGTTGTGGTAAATGGTTGTTTCTCGCACTGGAGTATGGTAGATGGTGGTGTTCCCCAAGGATCAGTACCAGAACCACTGCTTTTTGATGTATATGAATGACTTGAATATTGGAATACAGAATAAAAACTCAAATTTGCAGATGATACCAAATTTGGAGGTGTGGCAAACAGCGTGAATGATTTCAATCGACTACAACAGGACATAGATTGGCTAGCAGAATGATCAGACAAGTGACAGATAGAATTTAATATAGAGAAGTGTGAGGTGATGCATTTTGGCAGATGGACAGGGAGCGGCAATATAGATTAATGGCACAGTTTGAAAGAGTGTGCAGGCACAAAAGGACCTGGGCTTTCATATGCATAATCTTTGAAGGTGGCAGGACATATTAAGAATAGTCAGCAAAGCATGTGGGATCTTGGGCTTCATTAATAGAGATATTGAGGACAAAAACAGGTGCTATATTATACTTTTATAAAGCTTTATTTACAATGGCTGCAATTGGTCCTGATCACCAGACTTTAGGAAGGATGTGAGCGTTCTTGACAGTGTGCAGAAGAGATTTACCAGCATCGTTCCACAGATGAGAAAATTTTAGTTACTAGGTTAGATTGGAGAAACTGGGGCTGTTTTCCTTGGAGCAAAGGAGAGTGAGGGGATATTTGATAGAGATGTAAAAGATCATGATAGGTTTATATAAGGTAAACCTTATAAAGTGGTCCCCATTAGTTGATGGTATAAGGACTAGGGGACACAGATTAAAGGTTTTGAGGAAGAGATACAGGAAGAACTGTTTTACACAGCAGTGGTGATGACAAGGAACTCGCTGTCTACCAAGGTGATTAAAGCGGAGACAATGGGCGGAATGGTCCCTGAATTGCACTAAGTGCGGTAGCGGGCATGAAAATCGGTGCTTTTCCCACCGGCCGCAATGTATCGTCCCCATCCCGCCTCATAACTCATGTATCCACATGAAACCCGCCGGATCGCTGGCGGGCGGCCTCTGATTCGCCCGCCCCGACATGACCTCACAGCTTCCTCACTCCGGGTGCCATATTTAAACAGCCACAGCGCACACAGTTCTCAATGCTTGCAGCCCAGGACAGCTCCATTGAAGAGATGGCCCCAAACCTAAGAATAGTGCTGCCCCCAGATTTAGTGATCCTTCACTTGAATGCCTGCTGGACGTCGTGAAGGCCCGCCGTGATGTCCTCTACCCCTGCTCTGGCTGCTGGAGGGGCATCACAAATCTGGCTTCAGAGGTGGTAGCAGCAGCGGTCAGTGCAAACACTGCCTAGAAGAGGTTGGCCATCCAGTATAGAAAGAGGTTGAATGATCTCATCTGTTCCGCCAGGGTAAGTCTACCATCTAATCACTCTCAACTCTCACACTCACAATGCCATCACATATCCATAGGGATCTCACTCACTGCCAGCTCAATGGACATCACCACTCACTCTCTCACATACGTCCTCATATCCCCATATGTCCTCATCCCCTCTGCTGATCTTGTCCTCATTCTGGCCATGGCTCCACAAAGTACCCACAAATGCCAGCCATCCTTCTCATCAGCCCTGCCATGTGTATTGCATACAGCCTCTCCATCGGTCTTTATGCAGCACAAGATCATGCACAATAAAAGGGAGAGGTCCCAGGCTAGGGGTGGTGTGTCGGAACTCAAGGTCCTTAGTGACTTTGAGATCAGAGCCATCGCGCTGGCTGGAGACGATATTGACCAGAGACAGGCAAGCACCCACATGAGGATCCTGCACCAGATCATACCTCGGTCAACCCTACTGTGAGTGTATTGTTCTGTGTGCTACTCAGCTACCATGCACTAATAATCCCCACTTTGCTAGGTACACCTGCCATGCGTCCGATGCCCTCAGGCAACCAGGGTACCGGCTCCAGCCCTGAGAGCACCTCGGGTGAGGACTCTGAGGACAGCACCTCAGAAAACATGTCACAGTGCTCACCCACACCCTCCACCAGTGCAGAGAGAGACACCTTGATGGGACCTAGATCTAGTGCAGGCTCAGGATCAGAATCTGGTGAGCACAGCACACAATCTGGACCACAGACGCAGGGACATCTGGGGTCGCCGGCACTCGGTGGATTGCTGGAGGCCACAATTCTGTCGAGTCTGAGTCATATAATGAGCCTCTGGACTCAGTCCTAAATCGGTTGCTGGAGCTGCAACGACAAGCATGCGAACATCAGGAAGGGATGTCAGCTGTACTCCTCAGATTGCAAGGGACAATGGAGGAGTCCATCCGCCTTCAGTCTGAGGTGATCGCACCGTCATGTCGATGCACTGAGGTCAACACTTTCAGAATGGCAGCCGCCATGGAAACTTTGGTTCAGGACATCAGTCCTGCACTGTTGCGCAGGCTGAACTCCATCACTGAAGCCATAGCTGGCCTCCAACAGTGCCATTGTGAGAGGGGTTCAGAGCAGCTTGACCTCACTCGAGCTGCCCCTTCTCAAGGAGTCAGCCAGGGTGCCTTGGGCACCCATAGGGAGGAGGACCAGCAGCGGCCATCCACCCAGCTGACTCCAGGAGTGTCCCACTGATCCAACTCCCCTCCCCCTGTGACCCCATCAGCTCCAGCTCCACAGGCTGAGAAGGGTGCACCTGCCCCACAGCAGGACACCCGAAGCAGGCTGGGGCCCCCCCAGGTCTCGTAGTCTCGGCCCTCCAGAGGATGCCCGCAGAGGTCATCACAAGCAACAGGGCATAGCAGTCAGCAGGCTGCCTCCACCCCTGCTGTGAACGTTGGGGAAGCATCAAGATGTAGCGGTAGGGTTAGGAAAAGTAATAAATATTAGGAGCGCAACAGTGGCACAGATGTTCACAACATGTATATAATGTGCACAATTGTACATAGAATATGACCCATTCCTCATCTCCTCGTGTGTTTGCCTCCTTTTTATTAAGAGCTGTGTTACAATCAATCAGGTGTCACACCATGGTCCCTCCCCAACTTGTTGCAGATGTCGCTCTCATGGGCATGTCTTATGTGTAGTCTGCCTACATTTCACCACAGTGCCTGGACGTTTTCATATCATTTCCGACATCAGTGATGCCTCATCCATGATGTTATCTGTGTTTGTGGAAGGCACATCATTCGCATGCTTTGCAGAGGCATCTCATTTTCACTCTTGGCTGTATGACATAGAGGCAGAGGTGTTCTCCCATGTATACATGATTGAATCGTGAAGGTGTGGTGGAAAGACAAAGGTGTAGTGCAAGAAGGACAGAAGTGTTTATGCATGGAGAAGGGTGATACGTCCTGGAACTCCATGCACTCTGTCATCTGCCAGGGCTTCCATGCTATGAGGCCACACTCTAAGGAATTGTGCATTCCTGTCTGGCAGCTGCACTTGCGACTTTCTGACAGTGCATCTAATAAGCTGAGCAATAAGTGCGAGCACCTTGCCACCGTAAGTCTATGAGACTCTGGCCCTCTCAGTCAAATTAGCATCCTGGCACTCACACCTACAGATCTGAATGTCTCTAACTATGTAGTTGTCTGTGTTGTAGCCACATGGCTCTTGATTCAATGTACGGATGCAGTGCTGTGCACATCCCCCTCACCCGACCACTGGGCGCGGTCACAAATGCTAATTCCAAATGGTCACGTGGTGGACCATGGATCCAGTGAGCATGATCAGGAACCGCCAGTCGTATCTTCAGACAGTG
Organism: Cetorhinus maximus; assembly: GCF_964194155.1. Classification (NCBI taxonomy): domain Eukaryota; kingdom Metazoa; phylum Chordata; class Chondrichthyes; order Lamniformes; family Cetorhinidae; genus Cetorhinus; species Cetorhinus maximus. The sequence goes on along the minus strand of NC_135902.1, from coordinate 45,220,741 downwards.
TTGATGGGAGAAATGGGGTATGAGCAATAAAGTACTGAAGCTTAAGTGTGCTCGATATTGGAAACTATGCGTGACCCTGAGGGCTTCTGGTGTCAGAGATTTTTCAATTCGCCAGGGCCAGCACTGCCCGTGAGGACACAATCACAATGTCTGTGGTAAAGAGGAAGTATGTTAATGGCTGGCATGCAATTATTCGAATGTCGTCATCCTCAGGTGGTCCACATCCATAGTAAGGGGAGAAAAATGAAGGCCACCATCCCTGAGTGAGAGTGCCAGATGTTAGTAGGTTTGAGACGAAGGTGACAGGGAGGATCGACTCATCTGTACATGGATTGAGACCTGCCAAACCTCCTCAGCTGCCTTGGCCCAAGTCTCACCCATCAGTTGCACCATCGCGGTTACTCAGAATGCGTAGTTGTGTTGCTGTACATGGATCGCCCTCAGGAGCGTAGTCCAGTTGAAAGCTACCACCTGCGAGTCCACTCACAATAGTGGATCAGCTCCTGCGTCATTTCGGCTGCTGTCACAACTGGGATGCTGCAGAAATGCTTGAAGAGTCAGCACCTTTGGACCATTGATGGCAACACGTTGATGGCCCTCCAGACAGCGCCTCATCTCAGTGAGGAAGCATGCTCCCAAGGCTTCATAAACCTTCAAAAGATAATGCCAAGGAGAGCCTGATGTGGAACTACTGACTCTCATTTTGAAGTGCATAGTTGAAAAGGTAGGAGTTGCAAAGTTCATGTTGGCCCCTCATGTAGGTCACTTGCCCAAGAGGGTGCTCACTCCATCTGGTCATCCTCCTCTTAGAATCTTGTGGCTATGAAGTCCTCCCGTGCATGCCTGCCTTGTCTGGACTATGCTATAGCCTCTTCATCTGCAGCATCGGCTTCCTTGACTTCATCGATATCATCCCCTTCAAAGTCCTCCTCATTGGAGGAGACGTGCAACTCCTCCATCTTGTCATCTGGCAAGTTGTCCCCCCTTCTGCAACACCAAGTTGTGTAGCGTGCAGCAAGTCACGATGATACGTGGCACCCTCTGGGTAGTGTACTGGAGTGCTTTGCCAGATCTTCCAGGCATTGGAATCCCATCTTCAGCATCCCTATGATGTGCTTGACCAATGTCCAGGTAGCGCCATGAGCCTCGTTGTAGCTTCTCTCTGCAGGAGTCTGAGGCCGTCGCATGGGGGTCATCAACCTCATCCTTCGCGGGTGACCTTTGTCCCTGACGTGCTAGTCCTGGATCCTGTGTGGTCCCTCAAGGACCTCTGGGATTTGCGATTTACTCAAGATATGAGTCGTGGGCACTTCCTGGATATCTGGCACAAACCTGCAGGATTTGTTTATTATGCTCACACACCAGCTGTACATTGAGTGAGTAGAAGCTTTTCCTGTTTATGTATTGTAGTGCCTGCTGCCAGGGAGCTTTGATAGCTGCATGAGTGCAGTTGATGGCACCCATACCTTTGGAAACCTGGAAATCTCTGCGAAGTCCAGTGCCCTGGCATCCTGGCGTACTTGATCTCTGTTGAAGTTGATGTAATTGTGGGCCTCAGCAAAAAGGGTGTCTGTGACCTCATGTATGCATTTGTACGTGGATGCTTGAGAGATCCCACAGAGGTCCTCAGTCGAGCCCTGGAAGGAGTCAGTGGCGTAGAAGTTGAGTGCAACTGTTACTTTCACAGCCTCTGGCAATGGATGTCCCCTGAGTCCATGTGGTGCCAATTCATGGAGAATGTGGCAAATGTGAGTTACCAGAGCCCTGGACATATGGAGGCATCGGTCACACCGGTTCTTGATCATCTGCAGATAAGACCGGCGACGTCTGTACACGACTCTAGCGAAGCACCTACGCATAGCGTTTCTGCTCTCCACATCCTCTGCATCCGGAGGGGGCCCTGCTGGGCCTTGGTCTTGAGGGTTTCGCTCATCCCTTTGGCAAGCCAGCCTGCTCCGTTGCAATCTTCTCCTCCTCCTCTCACCCCTGTCTGCTATTATGCAGGCAACAATGAACGCAAGCTCCATCTTTCTGGTGGCCTTTCTGCAGCATCAATGAGAAACATAGACAAGAATCAGGACTCATCTGTAATAATAATCTTCCTGTCGATGATTCATGAGCCATTGTGGGTTCATGGCCTTCATTCCCGTGTCGCCAACTACTCCCCACAGAAACTACCTACGATGCAGGGTTTGTGCCAAGGTGTACCCCATCCCCTAATCATGAGCAACTACTATGAGATTGCACTAACGTGTGCTGCTTTCAGCTAAGGCAATGGCATCCTCATACACAGCACTGTAATACTACAGTGTTTGGAATATGCATGAGTGTCATTTTTTAAACAGGCTATGCAATATGTTGAGGGCAGCTTGAGTCTTGTCTCCTGGGAACCGCCTGGCGCAACATGCTTCAAAAGCTTACCCAGGTGCCCAATTGCACTTCTTCATCGCTCTAGTGAAATGCCACCCTGTGAGCAAGGGGTTAAACCCAGGATAAAAGCAAAATACTGCGGATGCTGGAAATCCGAAACAAAAACAAAAATAGCAGGAAAAATTCAGCAGGTCTGACAGCATCTGCGGAGAGGAATACAGTCAACGTTTCGAGTCTGTATGACTCTTCATCAGAACCCAGTTCTGGTTAAACCCAGGAGATTGATTACTGCCCCTTTGCATAATTAGTGTCGCTTGAATGTGTACCATTGCTTGAGTTTGGTGATTCCCTGCACAATGTCATGGAGCAATCATGAATATCTCTCAGCTATGCCTGTCTGCTCATGTGGGAATGTGCAGTTCAGTTGGATGGCCCTTTAATCGTTCCCCCCACCACCAACATCCCCCCCACCTCCTCTACCCCCCCCAGTGCATTTTGCTGGCATTCAAAGTGCCTGCAGACCCACCAGCAGCACGGTTCGTTCTCATTATACATTTTATCTGCGCAGTTGCAGCAGGTAGGAAGATGGTGGTGCACTCTTACTGCCAGACCAACTTGGACCCTCCCTGTGCGAGTATGGAAACACAACCTCCCCCCCACAACCCTCTTAGATTGCTGAGGAAGTGAACGTTAAGATTACCCTCCCACATAGACCTCTCAGTCCTCCCCCTGTATCCCTTGATCCCGTTGTTCTTGTGGTGCATATCCGTTAGTTAGCCCATGGATATTCTGTGGTACAGGTGTCTATGCCCTGTGTCCACTCAGCCCTCAACATTGTGAGGTCATTTGCACTGTTAAAAATGTACCTCACACACACCCTGGGACTACCCCCCCCCCCCCCCCCCCCCCCCAATACCCCCTCGCCAAGGAAGTCCTTGCCCTGCAGCCTCCGAATTTGCCGGAAGTCGTCACCCCCCCCCCCCCCCCCCCCCCGCCCCGCCCCGGCAAGCAAACCCAAGCCCTGCAGCCATTGAAAAGACACCCCTGCCTTCCGCTGGTCTGGTGGGTTGAGACATTTGTGTTAGCCCCCCGAAACTGATGTGGTGCTGTCAGCAAAACCTGGCACTGAATACCATGAGCGCTGCCCGAAACAAGGTAGGCGAACGGTCTCAAATTGAGGAGTGAAGTGCAGGTTGCCAAGTGCACGTCACTTATGTACCATTGTGAAACACGTCGGTGTCATGCTGACGTGGCCTCATGATCCAGCGTGGGGAGATGATTCTGACAAGCAGGAGTTATAATTGCCTGCAAGTCTATGAAAATGACGTGAACATCGGGAAGTGTGACCCACCATTGATGACTGGTTTTATGGCCATATAAAACCGACTTTTGTGGTTTTGTGAGATTTTCCCCTCCCGTCCGCCGCAAAGGGGAGCGGAAAATCCTGGCCAATGATTTTAAAAGGAAATTGGATGGGTGCTTGAGGTAACAAACTTGCAGAGCTAAGGGGATAGGGCAGGGGAATAGGACTGACTGGATTACTCTAAAGAGAGCCAGCATGGACTCAATGGGCCGAATGGCCTCTTTCAGTGCCATAATGACTCTATGACAATGGTCCTGATACAGTGCTTTTTATAAACTTCTAGCAAGTGCTTTATTTGATCTCTAGAGAAGCTTATAAGCTTACGAGCATTTGCTCTTTCTAGCCATAGTGATACAAGCAATGTGCCACAAAAATGGCTAGTCAGTTACAATACCAAGAATACCTGAGCAACTTTGAATGCTTGTGCATTATTGCTGTGGATAAATGGGTCTAACAATTTAACCTTACTCTTAGTGGGAAATAACTTTTACACTCCCGTGCAGTTGTGTATTTGTTTTGGAAATAATTTGTATGTCAGGCCCTTACTGATGGGTATTTATTGGATGATGTCATGCCCTATCCTTCTGCCTTTCAGTTTTGAAAAGAAACAACAAATGGGAATGGCATTTTTTTGTTTGGAATGAGCACTGAGATGGTGGAGCAGATGTCTAAAACCCCATGTACAGCAAGTTCCAGGGTGCTGGCATTGGAAATCTGTCCGCCATGTCTTGTCTCTCCCTTTGTGCTTGATGAACATTTCCTTGGCAGCCTCTGGGATTGGTGGGGAGCTCTAGGCTTAAAAGGAAAAAGACCACACAAAGGAATTTGTAATTTCTGACCAGCCATTTTAGATCCTTCCACCATTTCAGGGAAATTTTCTTTTTTGGTTCTTTGCAACAGAGCCTCACTGGGAGCAGCCTGGCTGCTGCTTTTGAAGTCCTCATCTGGAGTAAGTACTTATTCGCAGGGTGTATTCAGGCCTGGCCCAATCCATTGAAAAGAAACTTAACTCAGAAATTGAATCAGGTTTAGCAAGTTTCAAATCAGGCATGTTTCAAATGTACATCATCTGGAGGGTTACAGGGAGGAAACCATCTCATGATATTGGATTTAATAGAATGCAGGCTTGAAGCCTATTTTCTTAAGTCCCCAACAAAATATTTGCATCCTTCTGGTGGGAGTATTAAGTGGATACATATTTGTTAACATTAGTTCTATTGATCACAACATCAGAAGCTGATACTATTGGATGGCCCATGGGGAATATAAAAGGACAGGAATATTATACCATGTATACTACATATTTTGCTGTTAAAGTGCAATATTGGGGCACAAAATTTCTCAAGGCATAATTCTTATACATCCCTCCAGTCCTCACCCCATCAAAGTTTGTGCAGACAGCAGGTGGACACCTTATTTGCATAGACAGGCACATCCCACTGAGGCCACATCATCTACTTTCAACAGTAGGAGAGGAATTTTCGCTGGACCTTCTAGCACCTGGTCCTCTTTGATTCCCTGATAACTGGGGCTAATCACCAAAATTTTTATTTTGGGAATACAGGCAGGATCTCAACTGAGCATCATGAATGGGAATTTCTGACTTAGCGAGTTCTTGCTCCCTGTCCTTCATTTATCTGGTAAGGAATGACTAGATGTTCTGCCCTTTACGAGACATTGAAAAAACCCTGGAAATGGCAGAGATCCAGCATAGCAAAGTCTTTAACTTTCCTGGAGGTTCTGTGGGTATCGTGAGTTAGAACATGATTTCTGAAATGTGAGAAATACTGGAACTTGATAATTTATAGGAATGCAAAAATGCCACTATGCCAATTACCGGTGTAGGTCACTTTTACTATTAACCGACTCAAACCTCTAAGGGATGTATCTAATAATAGTCATAGGGTCTGATGATCTGGAACAGCAGAATATTTGCTTAACACTACAAATTTCAGTTTAGTCCATATCCACCCATCTCCTTTTAAAGGTTAGATAACAATAGTAGCTCATCTTCATTTACTACCACTACTTTGTTTTTGGAGAAAATAGTTCTTCTTATGTCAGAACTGATGATTAACTCTTGTTGTGGGCATATGAACCTCTCTGCCCAACTTTCCAATTCCAGGGTGGTAAAGATGGAATTTTACTCTGCTGTGCCTTCAGTGATTAGCTCTGTTGTGAATTGAAGTTTGCTTATGTAAATATAGAAGTTGTGGACCATATTTTAATTGTTCAGGACAATGTCTGACTTGTTAACTACTTATTGAATTGTAAAAAGAGCAAGAAGACAAACTGCAACTGATATTACAAAGTCTAAACTTTCAAAGCTTTCCATGAACCTCCCCTTTTGCATTATATCTGTTTGAATAAAATCAAATATGCACTTCACTTAGATTCTTAATTTTAAGCATGTAACATTTATTCAAAAGACACAATTGAGATTTTAAAAAATCTGTCATAACATTTTAAATGTGTTTCAGTTTATAACTCTATACTTCTATACAGTTTAAACTTGTAGTAAGACTGCTACACCTGCAAGGATCCACTTAGCTCGTTTCTCTTTTGTTTTCAGGTTAAAGGTCCAAACATAAGTAGGACCTCGGGTGCGGGTTTTATACACTGGGCACTCATAAATGTTTTTTGTTTCTTGACGATCCACTGGAACGGCTTTGATAAATGCAACTGGCATTGCTGGTGTAAGTTCCTTCAGTCGTGCATCAGTAATGATTCCACCATTCTTTTCCCAGCGTGCACCTTTCAACGTATAAAACATTACTGGTAATTTAACTGGAAAATCTTTTACCACAAATTTGTATTTTCTTTACTTTTTTAAAGTAAAAATAATGAAGGCTAAGAATTGTCACTCATGGATGTCTCTGTATTTAAGGAACCTTTGTAAACAATTTATTATATATTTTAAAAGTGTGCTAATTTGGTAAAATCAAATAAAACAAATTGTAAGATGATTGTAGAATTTTCTTTTAAATTTATGTATCCTTACATTCTCATGATCGTTAAACAGATTTTTCTGTATTTAGTTCAACAATAAAATGTTTTGACCTAAAGTGAATATTTTTGTAAAGATGTTATTGACGTTCGTATGCATGCAAATGTTTTACCTTCCATATATAGCCCATGGATGTAGGCTCCTTCTCTGGGAGCACTTGTCATATCCTCTCTGTTTTTTTTTGTAACTTCCACAGCTAGACACATTTTATCCAGTGGCCATTCATTTTTCCTGGCCATAGATTGCATTATAGCCGTGAGGAAGGACTGCGGATTGAAAAAACCACCAAGCCACACTGCATTAGGCAAAGCAAAATCTGTACTCCATGCTTCCAACTCCTAAAAATAAATACAGACAAGTGAGAAAGTTACAGCTAAATATTTATCTCCATATACATTTTAGAACAATTTGAATAGTATGCTAGAATGTATTCATGGAACAATTTACGATAAAACAAAGTACCTTAGTCATCCGCCAGTTCTAGTCTCCTTACATGGGTGGCTGACAGCTTTGTAAGGCTTTGTAAAAGGTGTGAAGGAGTGTGACAAGATTAATTCCCAGTCTAAGGTATTTTCAGATTAGTTCAGAGAGTTGGCTCTCTACATTTTAGAGAAGCATAGACTTGGGGGGTGATGTGATCCAGGTTTGTCAGATATTGAAGGGGCTAGATTTTACTTGTGTAGTTCAGTTGTTTCATTGAATAGGATAGGGAGGACCAGACCTTACTCTTCTTACAAGTTACCTAAGGGAAGAACTAAGTTGGGTTTTGAAATTCTTCTTTTCCCAGAGGATAGTGAACCTGTCAAACTGGTTGTTGGCTCGTGTGGTTAATGCTGATTTGCTTCAAGTGAGAATGGATCAGTTTCTGGTTTAATTGGAGAATACCTCAAATAAGAGGTAGGTACCTTGCCATGCTGATCAGGGTGGTCTGCTGGATGGGTTTTGCTTGCCTAAGGGTGTCATAAAGACATTTTTGGTCTGGAATTTTGTCTGGTTTTTCAGATCTCTCAGAAGATTACATGGCTCTGCATGGAGTGTGGTGCACTAGGCATCACAACTGTATCAGGCAGGCTGGAAGAATGAGTAGGTCTTTTCCTGTCTGTCATATTTCATAATGTTTGTAAAAGTGTCCGCTTGGCCCAGTGGTAGCACTGTGGTTTCTGAATCAGGTTGTGTGTTGGACCACATTGTAGGATACCAGCACATAATGTAGACTGTACTGAGTGAGGTATTGTTATATTGTTGGAGGTGATATCTTTCAGATGAGGCCCTATCAGCTTGTTCAGTAGAATATAAAATATTTTGTGGCATTATTCAAAGAGGAGCATTTATCCCTCAGCCAGCATCACAAAAACAGATTAACTAATCTTTTAGTTCATTTCTGTTTTTGTGAGACTTTACTGTTTACAAAGTGGCTGCCATATTTACTTACAAAACAACAGTGACTAAAACTCAAAAGTAATTTATTGGCTATGAAGCACCTTGGGATGTCCTGAGTATGTGAAAGATGCTATCTATATAAATGCATGTTTGTTCTTTCTATTTATGTGTAAGACTACAAACTCAAATAATAAAGTTACTCTTGCGTGTTGTTTGCATTATTCATTCAACCTGTCTAATGGATCATTGATATGCGAAGAAAATATAGCAGTAATATTTTACCTTTGTCATATTTGCTGATTTGTATTCTTAACTCCCTTTTGCTAAGTTAAATCAAATTTTAGTTTCTTGGGAGTTGTCATAACATTTTAAATATCTCAAAGCAGTTTAAATCTAAATTTTGAAGTGTGCTCACTGTTAACGTAGCCAGTTTGCACTGAGAAAGGACTATAATAAGATAATGAGTTGATTGACCAGATAATTTGCTTTTGATAGTATTAGTTGAGGAAGGAATGTTGGCTAGACTATCAGGAGAACTTCCTGCTCTTCTTCAAATTATTTCTTATATCCACCTGAGCAGGCGATCAGGATCTTTGCTTAATGTTTTATCTGCAAAATGACACTCACCCAATGTTCCCTCTTATTTTATTTTGCTGCGTATGTTCATTTGAATGCACTATCCATTTAAACTATCTTGCTTGGCTGTGCAGTCGGGGTATCTTAAAGGGAATACCTTGTGAGCAGCCTCATTGCCACCTTTCAAGCTGTTGTACAGCCGTGCACATGCACAGCTTATAGGGAACACTGACCCCACTCTCGACTCGCAATACTAAGGGAGATAAATTTGTTATACATTATTAAAGGCCAAGAGAGGAGTAGATTATGTTCTTGCCACTTTGTAGAGCACAAAAAACATGAAGAGGAAATTTCGGCTCACTCCAAACTTCAGAAGCCTGAACCAATTCTAAATTTATTTAGGTATTCAAGTGACTGTGGGCAGAAGGCTGCATGATCAACTTGGCATGCTTAAAGAATCTGTCATTTTGGAAATAATTGAAGATGGCTTGGTTATTTTGAAACCTAAACACTGGTGTTGGATTTAATGACATCAATGCTTGAGAGATAACTTTGAGAACAGTAATGCATTGTAAATATTCTTCATTTGTACTTTGAATATCACAAATATTTACGAACTGAATATACAGTTAAGCTATTGTGGCTCACCCTGATACGAAGGAGAAGATCAGTAAACCAAGCACCTAAGGTATAAAGTGATGGGTAGGCAAGGCCTGCCCATGTTGATGGAACTGTGTCCAAAAATAAGGAATTTGAAATATCTTCCATATCAGCTGTGATAGTTAGTTCTCCCTGAAAATCAGCACAGACGTAGAATGCATTTGTTACTGAAATCCTAAATTCAAATATTTTCCACTTTAGAAAAGAGTGCAAACTTGATGAATGTAGCATCTATGTATTTCTTTAACAACCTTCAATATGTAGCCTAAGATGCATCAACTTGCAATAACAAACCATCATCTGCTTTACGGACCAACTTATCTATTAGGCTGCTCAACAAGTTCCAAGCATAACCAAGAATAAGAGCATGTAGAGAATAAGGCAGCCTCATACCAACTCATAAACAACTTTGGAGACAAAACTATGGAGGCCAGAGTTGCTGAAAATAATGGGTGCACTGCTTCTGGCACAGCCTGCGGAGTGCCACACGCTGGTAAATGTGCTAGCACTAATGTGCTGTGCGTGTGCTGGAAGCTTTAACACTTGGCAAATTGTGATGTCAAATAGCCTCAGGCTGACTTGATGCACGTTCTGCCCATTTAAACCATGTAGGCCCAGTCAATTCCCATGTCCTAAACACTTGCTCAGTTACATGAAGGATACTCCAACCTGCATGATTTAAAGGCCTGGCATCCAACTTGCAGGTGAGGTGCTTTTGACTAACTTTTGTTTTTGCAATGTTTATGGAAGGACTGTCACGTGGAGGAGGTTGTACTTGGAGGAGTTTTTGTGAGTTTACTGCATCCTGATAGGGAAGTCAGAAAGAGCTTTCTGTTGTGTGCACTCCTATAAAGAGAGCCATGCAGCCGCAAGAAACATTGTGGAAGAGACCATCAACATCCTCAAGTAATGATCCTGCTGTTTTAACCACTTGGGTGAAGCTGTCCAGTACTCAGCAGAGTGCGTGTCCAAGTTTGTGGTCTGCTATGTCCTCCACAACATCACAATCATAAGGGTGTAACCCTTGCCACCGGGCATCTAAAGACCGCCTTGGAGAAAGGGAGGGGGATTCCTTAATTCCAGACAGGCTGTTCGTGAGCAGCTACTGAGAGTCCTTTTCCCCGAAGACCTCATCTTATCACTACCATTGCTCCACGATTCCCTACTTTTCCAACCAACTGCTATGTCCTATCACAGCATCCTTGTGAGCAAAATGCTGAAACAAAAGCTACCAAGAACCTTTCAAAAATAATTTTATTCAACAGCACATGAAGGAAAGGGTTGCATTTATATAGTGCTTTTAAAGACCACCAGACATCTCAAACTGCTTTACAGCCAATGAAGTACTTTTTAAAGTTTGGTCTCTATTGGAATGTAGAAAATGCAGCAACCAATTTGGGCACAACAAACTCCCACAAACAACAATGTGATAAGGACCAGGTAATTTGTTTATCAATTTTTGTGATGTTGATTGAGTGACAAATATTGGCTAGGGCACTGCTGATAACTCCCCTTGCTCTTCTCTGAAATAGTGTGTGGGATATTTTACATCCACTCAAACAGGCATATATGGATTTGATTTAATGTCTCATCCAAAAGACAGCACATCCAACAGTGTAACATTCCCTCGGTGCTGCATTGGTGTGTCAGCCCTTATTGTTTTGTTCAAGCCCTGGGGGGGGGGGACTTGAATCTGAAACCTTGTGATTCAGAGAGGAGAGTGCTACCAGCTGAGCCACAGCTGACACACATCATGTGCATTCCTTTTGTGCCTGTTTTACGGTGTCCTTGCTTGTCCTAGTGCTCCTTGGCAGTGATACCCCAGTGGCAAGTAGATGGCTAATATCTTTCTTTGGCAGAAACAGCAGTTGGACTTGCAGGATGGCTTTTAGTGGCTCTGGGTCTATAGGTGGCAATGGCCTGAACTGGCTGGCTGGCTGGCTGAGAGGTGATAGCAAGGGCACTGGCAGTGTAACAATGGTGGAAGCACAAATGCTGTCATCCAGATAGAGGACTGGAGGTTCGCACACCCAAAAGGCATGGTACTACCCTGGGCTGCGCCTCAGCAATCCTAGTAATCCGTTGAAGGACAGATTGATGGATGATTAAGAGATCCTGCATGTTGCAGCTATGATGACAGCAATCTGAGCCTGCATGGTACCAAGCATGGATCTCATGACCTCAGTCTGAGTTTCCACTAAAGCGCCGAGACATTGTGTGGTTTCCATCTATGTTGAAATAGAAGTTCAGACCTTAGCTGCAAGTGCTGTCAAGGCATTGGCCACCACTTGCACGCTGGAAAGGATTGGCTACAGCTCTGCACAAAGCCCTGTGGCAAGTTGGAGCTGGACTCCTCCATGTTGCTTGATATCAACAAGAAGCTGTTTGGCAGGCCTGCCAATGGAGCAAGCAACTTGATGTGCATGCTCATCAGCATTCCCCTGTAAGTGGCTCCATCAAACTCCTCATTGGAGTCCTGTGTAGCAGAACTTGTCTTCCAGTGGGAGCTGGCAGATGAGCTATCCTGTCCTCAGACCTGGCTGCAACCCACTCATGCCCAGTGACTCATGACATGCAGATCCCAACCTATCAATCTATACTACTCTGCAAGGTAAGCGCGGGGCCAGTATTTGAGCTAGTAGCTCTAAGTATTAGATTATGAGATGATGCAGTTTTCATTCTTCTTCATGAGGCTGCAATGGCTGAGCAGGCAGTAGTTTGTGGCTAGCTGAAAGCAATAAATCAGTTGGGCAAAGGGAATGGGATGGATTGGAAAGCAACTGGTTCATGGTTACATGGTCTGCAGCTTGCACTTCATGTAGATAGCAGGGTGATGTGAGATTTGAGAATGGCAATAAGGCAGGAACATGCCTTCATCCTGAATGTTCTTGGCAGCACGGATGCAGTGGCCTATGTCACAGGTAGTGTCATGATGCTGAGCAGTTTCCTCAAGCAGGCTTAGGTGCTGCAGGGATGCCTGTTCCCTTCAGGTTCTGCTCTGTTCCCTGTGACTATGAGCCACCTTGTCCATATGAGAGGGAAGAACGTTAGTGAGTGTATTTGGGTGATGTGTTTGCTGGAAGTATGTGAAAGCTGCGAGGTGGGTGTAAAACCGGCATCTTTGGTGGGTGGGTGAGGGGGAGCTTCTGTATGTTGGGCCTGAGTTCTGATTGCTAGGGACTGCTGATGAGTGAGTGATGGGGGTGCAATACATTGAGCAGTATGAGAGGTTGGTAGTAACATGCATAGTAGATGTCATTTAAGACCCTAACCATGTGAGGTCATTGAAATTCTTGCTGCACTGCCGCCACATCCTCAGGACCTCCCTCGACACCTGCTCCAATTCCCTTCCCAGTGTGTTCCTTTAGTGCCTCCTGTCCCCTCCATGGAAATATGACCTCTCTCCTCCTGTCAACTTCCTAACTAAGGCCTTCAGTGCTGCATTCAAGAAACTAGTCTGTTGCTTGATTTGTTTTCCTTCTGCTTACATCCACTTGCATTATAAGCAATCAGTAGCATCTCCTGTGTGATGAGTGCAGCTACCGTTTAAGAGGGCAGGCTGACTTAAGAGGTGTAGGCTAGCTGAAACAGGTGCTTGACAAGCAAATTGTCAGGCCCCATGTTGAGCATTCAGCCAGCCAGCAGTGCAGATAATGTTTAGATGAGCACTACAATCATTCAGATGAGGCAGCAAAAAAGTTGCATGCTGCCTGCCTCAGCAAGATAGGGCTAATCACAGTCCCCCTCAGCCCCATCCCCAGCACCTAAAAACAGTAGCAATCTAATTTTTAGCCCAAAATTTATCTCTAGTGAACCTTATTTTGTGAACCATCTTGTGTTCAGACTTTGGTTGCATGACCATATGAAATTTGAAGGCAGTAAAACTGCATATCTCTCTCGTCAGGTTCCACGCCTGAGAGAGCATTGGTGACTGTGGACCTCCATGTTAATCTTGCTCTGGAGATGTGGATCACATTCGTTGTCAGTACGTGCATCCGGTTTGCGAGGCTCTTTAAAAAGATCATTCTTTGTCTACCGTGATCTCCTTTACCATCGATCTTTCCAATCACATATAGACTTTCTAAGTCATGATTTCTTATTATGTGCCCAAGAAATTCCAACTGTCTTCCTGATTGTGGTCAGCAGAAGTCTTTTCATCTCAGATTTTACTTGCCTCAAAAACCAAAACTCTGCAGCCTCGATTGTTCTCTGCATTGCTTCACTGATCATCCAACTCTCACTCCTGTATGTCAAAATTGATGTGATGTAACATTCCAGGATTCTCAGCTTTGTTTTCATGGCTAACTTTGAGTTGATGATCTTTTTCCATTTATTGAATTGCAGCTTTGGCCATTCCAATCCTTCGTCATACTCGTACTTTCCATCCAATGTTAATGCATTCCCTAGGTAACGAAATCTGTCTACCTGTGTGACCTTTTCATTCTTCACTCTGATCTTTTATTCTGTTATGATTTTCTTTTTGGACACTGCTAGACATTTTGTTTTCTTATGCTCAGCCCTTCTCAGTTTCACTCTATCCAAAATCTTTAGCAATTTCTCTTCAGAGTCAGCAATAAGAAGTGTCATTGGCATATTATTAAAGCTGTAACCTCTCACTGGAGGAGGAGGCTGCACAAATATCCTCATCCTCAGTGAGGGGGGAGGGGGAGCCCAGCACATCACTTCCAAAGATAGGGCTGAAGCATTCGTAATGATCTTCAGCCAGAAGTGCCAAGTGGATGATCCATCTCTGCCTCCTCCAGAGGCCCCCAGTATCACAGATGCCAGTCTTCAGCCAATTCAACTCACTCCATGTGATATCAAGAAACAGCTGAAGGCACTGGATAGTGCAAAGACTATGGGCGCTGTCAACATTCTGGCAATAGTACTGAAGACTTGTGCTGCAGAACTTGCTGTTCCCCTAGCCAAGCTGTTCTAATACAACTACAACACTGGCATCTACCCAGCAATGTGGAAACTTGCCCAAGTATGCTCTACACAAAAAGCAGGACAAATCCAATCCATCCAATTACATAAGAACTAGGAACAGGAGTAGGCAATTCAGCCCCTCGAGCCTGCCCCACCATTCAATACGATCATGGCTGATCTCATTTCAGCCTCAACTCCAATTTCCTGCCCTCTCCCCATAACCTTTCAACCCGTTACTAATTAAAAATCTGTCTATCTCCTGCATAAATTTATTCCGCATCCCGGCAACCATTGCACTCTGACGTAGTGAATTCACGACCCTTTGAGAAAAGTAATTCCTCCTCATCTCTGATTTAAATCTACCACCCCTTAGCCTAAAACTATGGCCTCTCGTTCTAGAATGCCCCAGAAGGGGAAACATCCATTCCACATCTACTTTGTCTATCCCCTTTAGCATCTTATATACCTCAATTAGATCTCCTTCCATCCTTCTAAACTCTAGCGAGTATAGGCCTAAACTGCTTAATCTCTCCTCATAAGACAAGCCCCACATCTCTGGAATCAATCTGTTACTATTGGGGTGTATCTATGGAATTCATTGCCACAGAAGGCTGTGGAGGCCAGGTCATTGAGTGTATTTAAGACCGAGATAGATAGGTTCTTGATTGGTAAGGGGATCAAAGGTTACGGGGAGAAGGCGGGAGAGTGGGGTTGAAAAACTTATCAGCCATGATTGAATGGCAGAGCAGACTCGATGGGCCAAATGGCCTAATTTCTGCTCCTATGTCTTATGGTCTTATGGGTGGTACTAGTGTCCTCCACCGTGAAAACTGAGGCAAAATATTGATTAAGTGTCTCTGCCATTTCTACGTTCCCCACTGTTAACTCCCCAGTCTCATCCGCCAAGGGACTGACATTCACTTTAGCTACTCTCTCCTTTTATATACTTTTGTAGCTTTTGCTATCAGTTTTTACATTTTGCGCTAGTCTTCTTTCATAATTTACCTTTGCTCTTTTTATTATTTTTTTAGTAACCCTTCGTTGATTTTTAACAGTTTCACAATCTTCCAGCCTTCCACTGATCTTTGCAATTTGGTATGCCTTAGTTTTTGCCTTTATGTTATCTTTAACATCCTTGCTTAGCCATGGATGTTTTTCCCCCCTCTTACCATCTTTTTCCCTCTTTGGAATATATTTTACTTCGGAGGAATTGAATATCTCCTTAAATATCTGCCACTATTTGTCAGCTGTCCTACCTGCCCAGTCCACTAGGGCCAAATCTGCCCTCATTGCCTATGTAGTTACCTTTGTTTATCTCCAGAACACTAGTGTGGGACTAAAGTTTCTCGTTCTCAAACTGAACTTGAAATTCTAGCATGCTATGATCACTCTTCCCAAGAGGATCCTTTACTATGAGATCATTAATCAATCCCTTCTCACTACACAAAACCAAATCCAGAATAGCCTGCTCCCTGGTTGGTTCCACAACATATTGCTTCAAGAAACAATCTCTAATGCACTCTATGAACTCTCCCTCGAGGCTACCCTTGCCAATTTGATTAGTCCAGTCTATATGCATATTAAAATCACCCATGATTATTACCATGCCTTTCTTACATGCACCCAGTATTTCTTGGTTTATACTGTGCTCTACTGCTGAACTACTGTCTGGGGACCTATAGATTACTCCCGCCAGGGACTCCTTTCATTTGCTATTTCTTATTTCTACTCAGACTGACTCTATGTTTTGCTCTCCAGTGCCTATATCATTCCTCACAATAGCATTGATCTCTTCCTTTACTAACAAAGCTGTACCACCTCCTTTTCCTTCCTGCCTATCCTTCTGAAACACTGAGTACCCCTGGATATTCAACTCCCAAACCTGTTCTCCCTGTAACCATTTCTCAGTAATCGCCACCAAATCATACCTATTTATCTCTATTTGCGCTGTTAACTCATTAGTTTTAATACTGCCCCATCAGTCTACTCTTGCTCATCAGTAAAGTGTGGAAGGGGTCATCAACAGTGTTATCAAGCAGCACTTGCTTAGCAATAACCTGCTCACTGATGCTCAATTTGGGTTCTGCCAGGGCCATTCAGCTCCTGACCTCATTACAGCCTTGGTTCAAATATGGACAAAAGAGCTTAACAAAAGAGATGAGGTGAGAGTGACTGGCCTTGACATCAAGGCAGCATTTGACTGAATGGCATCAAGGAGTACCTCGCAAAACTCGAGACAGTGAGAATCGGGGAAAACCCTTTGCTGGTTGGAGTCATACTGAGCACAAAGGAAAATAGCTGTGGTCGTTGGAGGTCAATCATCTCAGTTCCAAGACATCACTGCAGGAGTTCCTCAGGGTATTGTCCTAGACCCAACCATCTTCAGCTGCTTCATCAATGACCTTCCTTCCATCATAAGGTCAGAAGTGGGGATGTTTGCTGATGACTGCACAATGTTCAGCACAATTTGCAACTCCTCAAATACTGAAGCAATCCATGTCCGAATGCAGTAAGACCTAGACAATATCCAGGCTTGGGCTGACAAGTGGCAAGAATTGTTCACACCTTACGAGTGCCAGGCAATGATTATCTCCAAGAGAGCATCTAACCATCGCCCCCTTGACATTCAATGACATTACCATCACTAAATCTCCCATTATCAACATCCTGCGAATTACCATTGACCAGAAGTTGAACTGGGTTAGCCACATAAATACTGTGGCTACAAGAGCAGGTCAGAGGCTAGGAATTCTGCAGCGGGTAACTCACTTCCTGACTCCCCAAAGCCTGTCCACCATCTACAAGGCACAAGTCAGGAGTATGATGGAGTATTCTCCACTTGCATGGATGAGTGCAGCTCCAATAACACTCAAGAAGCTGAGCACCATCCAGGACAAAGCAACCCACTTGATTGGCACCCCATCCACAACGTTCAGTCCCTTCACCACCGATGCACAGTGGAAGCAGTGGTGTGTACCATCTACAATATGCACTGCAGGAACTCACCAAAGCTCCTTAGGCAGCACTTTTCAAACCCATGATAGCTACCACCTAGAAGGGCAGTTGGGAACACCACCAACTGCAAGTTCCCCTCCAAGCCACACACAACCCTGACTTGGAAATATATCGCCATTCCTTCACTATCACTGGGTCAAAATCCTGGAACTCTCTCCCTAACAGCACTGTGGGTGTACCTACACCACATGGACTGCACTGGTTCAAGAAGGCTGCTCACCACCACCTTCTGAAGGGCAATCAGGGACAGGCAATAAACGCTGGCATAGCCAGCGACACCGGCATCTCATGAATGAATAAAAAAAAGTGGGCAATGTTAGAGATGGAAATAGATTGCTTTGGTGATGGTGCAGATATATAGTTGTAACCTTACCTTTAGGCCATATTTAAAACCCAGGTTGTGAACAGTCTAGTCTCAATCTCAGAGAGCTGCCAGGGAGAGGGATGGAGTCAGTGTCTAAGAAACAGAGTTTGCAGCAGGTCAATGGCTTTGGTTTTCCCAATATTTAACTGGAGGAAATTTCTGCTCATCCAGTACTTTCCTGGAAATCTGTCTGAATCCGTCCAATCAGATTTCCTCCCCAGCCGCAGTGCCAAAATGGTTCCTGTAACATTCACAGATGACATCCAATGTAACTATGACAAACTATCTCTCCTTGTTTGTCTTGCCCTGTCTGCAGCCTTTGACATAGCTGACCATAATGTTCTCCAATGCTGCTGGAAAAACAGCCCAATAACTTTAAGACATTGGAGAAGTTGAGAGAAGAGGTTGTGAGCTAGAGCTAGATGTTGTCAGCCTATGTATGGACATAAATGCTGTGTTTTCAGCTGATGTTGCTGAAAGGCAGCATGTAGATGAGAAATGTAAAGGGACCAAAGATAGACCCTTGGGAGACACCAGAGGGAATGGTGCATGAGCGGGAAGAGAAGCCATAGGTAAGAGTGGAACTCAGTAAATGCAGTCCCACCCAGCTGGAAGATGATGGAAAGGGATTGGAGGAGGATGGTATGGTCAACCCTGTGAAAGGCTGCAGACAAGTTGAGAACAATGTAGAGGGATAATTTACCTTTGTCACTGTTACATAGAATGTCAATTGTGACTTTGATAAGAACTGTTTTGATACTGTGGCAGGGTCAGAAACCTGATTGGAGGGATTCAAAATTATTTTACATAGGATATGCAGCACAGAATCAGGCCATTCGGCCCAACCAGCTTATGTAGGTGTTTATGCTCCACTTGAGCCTCCACCCACCTTTTATAATCTAAATCTACCATCGTAACCATCTATTCCCTTCTTCCTCATATGCATGTCTAGTTTCCCCTTAAATGCATCTATACTATTTGCTTCAACTATGCCCTGTGGTAGATAGTGGCTTCCACATTCTTACCATTCTTTGGGTGAAGAAGTTTCTTCTGAATTCCTGTTGGATTCCATGGTAACTATCTTCCTCACAAGAGGAAAGATTCCCTCTGTATCCACTCTATCAAAATCTTTCCTAATTTTAAAGATCTTTATTGGGTCACCCCTCACCTTTTTTTCCAGAGAAAGGCACAGGCTATTAATTGTTTCTCGATACATACGCTCACATATTTCTGGTGTCATCCTTGTAAATCGTCTCTGCATCCTCATCAGTCCTTTTCATAATATGATGACTAAGTTTCGTCTAACCAAGGTTCAAAGGCTTTTTCAGATAATTTCCCTACTTTTCAATTCTACCACTCTAGAAATAAATCCCAGTGCTTAGTTTCCTTATTTATGGCCTTGCTAACCTGTGGTGCAACTTTTAGTGATTGGTTTATTTGTACTCCGAGATCCATCTGTTCCTCTACCCAACCCTACCCTATCTAGACTTGATTAACAAGGGAGTGAAAGGTTATTGGAGGTAGGCAGGAATGTGGGGTTGAGATTAAGGTTACATTCAGATCAGCCACGATCTTATTGAATGGCAGAGCAGGCCCGAGGGGTCGAGTGGCCTACTCTTGCTCCTAATTCGTATGTTCATATGACCTCCCTATCCTTCCTACCCGAATGTACTACCTCACATTTATCTGTGTTGAATTTCATTTGCCATTATTTGCCCATTTGTCCTCCTGTTGCAATTTGTTGCAGTTCTCCTCAGTATTGACTGTACTTGGTGTCATCTGCAAATTTAGAAATATTATTTTTGATTCCAAAGCCAAAATTGTTGCCCCCTCAAAAAAGTTGGTCAGGCAAGTTTTTTTCGTTTTGAAATCCATGCTGACTATTCATTATTATATTTCTCCTTTCTAGATGGTCTTCTATTCTCCCTTTTAGTAAGGATTCCATTATTTTTCTTACCACTGATGTTAAGCTGATTGGTCTATAACTCTTTAGACATGTTCTGTCCCCTTCTTAAACATTGGAATTACATCAGCTATCTGATAGTCCTCTGGCTCTACACCTTTCTCTAATGAGTTTTTATATATTATAGTAATGCCTCTACTAACTCTTCCCTAGATTATTTTAAAATACATGAATGCAATCTATCTGGACCAGGGGTTTTGTCCTCTTTGAGTTTGTTTAGTTCATTCAGTACACCCCTTTTTATTTAAATGCACTTATCTCATTGCTCATCTCATCATTCAATGCTATGTCTATCTGTTTTATCTCCCTGATGAAGATTGAAGAGAAATACTTATTTGATATTTCTGCCAACTCTTTGTCGTTACCTGGGGAATTATTAATGCCCCTTAATTCCTTCACAGCCTTCCTTTTTTAAAGATGTGCCTACAAAATATTTTACTATTTTGTTTTATGTTCCTTGATAATTTAATTTCGTATTTCCCCTTTGTCTTCCTAATTGTTTTTTCACTTCTCTCCTAATCTTTTTGCATTCTCACTTATCATGCACTCCTCTGCTGTCTATGTACTTAATGAATGCCTCTTTCCTAACCCTTAATTGTTCCTTTATGTTTTTATTCATCCATTGAGTCCCACTAGTGTTTAGTTTGATCTTTTATTTTCGTGGAACATGTTTTTCCTACAACCTGTTGAACACCACTTTAAATGTTGTTCTAGTTTGTTGTTTGCCAATATGGTTGCCCATTGTATTTTTCCAAGTTCTATTCTGAGACCCTCAAAAACACCTTTCCTCCAATCTACTCACTTGGTTTTCATCATACTTATGTCCTTCTCTACAACCATCTTAAAGTGTATTATATTATGGTCATTCTTGGCTAGATGTTGCACTATTTTTACTTCTTTCATCTGCTCTGGTTCATTTCCCATTATTAGAGCCAATGGTGAATCTTCCCTTCTCGGGCATTTTACATATTGGGTTAGAAAAGAGAGCTGTACACATTAAAAAGAACCATAGAAAAGTTACAGTGCAGAAAGAGACTATTCAGCCCATCGTGTCTGCGCCAGCCAAAAAGAGAAAAAAGAAACTAGCCGCTC
Source organism: Cetorhinus maximus (assembly GCF_964194155.1). Taxonomy (NCBI): domain Eukaryota; kingdom Metazoa; phylum Chordata; class Chondrichthyes; order Lamniformes; family Cetorhinidae; genus Cetorhinus; species Cetorhinus maximus. The sequence continues at coordinate 45,200,022 of NC_135902.1, read as the reverse complement.
ATTTTAATCCCACTTTCCAGCACCTGGTCCCCCATGGCCTTGCAGGTTACTTCAGATGCAGATCCAGGTACCTTTTAAATGAGTTGAGCATTTCAGCCTCAACCACCAACTTAGTTAGGGCAGTGAATTCCAGATGCCTACCATCCTCTGAGTGAAAATGTTTTCCTCATGTCCCCTCTAATCCTTCTACCAATTACCTTAAATCTATGTAGGAACTCCATTCCCTATCCCCTTTACCTACCTCTGAAATTCCCCATGATTATTATTCAATGTTTTTTACTCAATTCCTAATTTGTCTGCATATTTCTTCTTCCACCTCCCTTCTACCATTAGGTGGTTAAATATATATATATACATACAATCATTTAAACTAATTTTTAATAGGGTTTCCTCAACTTTTTAAACTCCCGTTCTATAACTACTTATTCCCTTGCTATTAATGTCCTTGCTTATTTATTCTTTCCTAAGCTCTCCTGCTCTCTTTTGTTTACATTTAGGTTGCTACATTTCTTGTAGATCCATCCCCCACAATGACCAATTTAAAGCCTTTGCCACCTCACTATTTACCCTTTCTGACAGGACACAGGTTCCATCCCATTTCAGGTGGAAGTGATGATCAGTTTAGTTCCATCCTGTCCCAGAACTGATGCCAGTGCTCCATGAAAAGGAATGCCTCGATCCCACAACAGTATTTAGCCATGCGTTAATTCTCCCGATCTGTCTGCTCCCATGCCAATTTGTATGTGGTTTAGGCAATAATCCAGAGATTATTACCCTCAAGGATCTGTTTTTTAATTTAGAGCCCAACTTCTGATGCTGTTTCATTAGGACCTTCTCCCTGTTCCTACCTATGTCTTTGTTCTACCAAGGACCATGACAACTGGATTTATCCCCTCCATTTCCATGTTTCTCTCCAGCTGCTGTGAGATATCCCTTACTGGGTAGGTAATATACCTTTTGGAATTCTTGTTCCTGGCTGCAGAGGACACTATCTCACAGCCTAATTATGTAGTTTTGAGAAAGATGGACACGAATTTGGGAGGTGACAGCACATTCAAGGACTTTGGAGAGGAAAACAGGTTGGAGATGGGGCATTAATTTGTGAGGACAGTGCGGTCATGGGTTGTTTGCTTGAGGAGAGGGCTGATGATGGCTGATTTGGAGGAGAGAGGGACAGTATCAGAGAAGAGAGAATGGTTAATAAAATCAGCTAAAATGGGGACCATGAAGGGAGGTGGGTAGTTAGCAGTTTAATAGGAATAGAATTGAGGGAGGAGGAGGATGTGAGTCCCATGGACAAAATAAGCCTAGAGAGGACATGAGTGGAGATAGGAGAGAAACTAGAGAACAATGTGAGTAAATGTCTTAGGTGTGGGGAACATTAGATGATCTCAATGGGATAGGGCGAGGAAGTGGCAGTGTCTCAATCTTGGAGGCTTAAAGAGGTCCATGAGTTCCTTGCGCTTGTTGTTGAGGTATGGATGGAGGAGGCAGGAGGAAGGGGTTTATAAAACAGTTTGCACTGGATAAGCATTCAATTTCATCTGGCACTGCTCTTACATGTACATATATTTAAATTTATGATTTGCCACTTTTGATTCCACTATCCTTTTAGTTTGCTTTTTGCAAATGTGATAACTTTGCATTAAGTTTCTGAATGCAAGCCATTGATGGGAATTAGAAACAGTATAGTCCGAACACAGCTCTGGGGTACCCTATTTTATTCACCTATAACTCCTAACAAGTCTATATTGCTTTCAATGTTTCAGCCAATTCCTTATCTTTCCCAAAGATTTGTTCAAGATCCTTCACGTCTTTGAGCTTAGCCATCAGACTTTCATGTACAACTTTGCTAAATACCTTTTGAAAATCAAGGTACACCAGAATGAATGGTTATCCATAATCCACTTGGATTGCCTTTTGCACAAAGAAGCTAAGGGACGTGTTCAGGTGGGATTTTCCTATCTCAAAAGAAGTTGAAGAGATTCTTTAGGCATAGTTTTTCCTTCTGAAGCCAAGCTGGCTGTTGTTTACTAGGGATTTTTGGTATAATCCTTGAATTTACTCCTAATAATAAATTATTTTGTACAGAGCTGAAACAAAATTAATGGCTCTATAGTGCCTTAAATCTGTTTGATGGTCTTTTTGGAATATGTGGACCCCATTGGCTTGTTTTCAATCTACTGGTCTCTTCCATCATAAATATTGTCAATGCCTGAGAAATATCTTCACTAGTCTCTCAGTGATAAATAGCTTGTCAATTCAGATTTAACTACATTGCTCTGGGTCTGGAGTCACATATAGGCAGGTACAAACAACAGATTTCCTTTCCTAGGGACATTAGGGAACCCAGGTGGGTTTTTACGACAATCAAATAGATACATGTTCACCATTATTGATATTAGCTTTTCAATTCCAGGTTTATTTAATTAATTTTAAATCCCACCAGTTGTTTGTGGTCTATTTGAATTCATCTCTCCAGATCATTAGTCCAGGCCTCTTCATTACTAGTCCTGCATATGAAATGCTAACTATTTCTCCATTTATACTTCCCTTTCCCCATTGAACTACTCCATGCACCTTGTCCTTGTTAGTGAAATAAACATGTCTTCAGAGACAAATATAATTGCCATATCCTGTTTCCTGCATTTCTATTTCTGCTTTAGTTCTCCCATAAACAGGACCCCTGTAATTTATGCCCTCTCCTTGCCACAATTCAAACAAATCAATTAAACAAAAAGCATAGACATATAATCTTTTGAAACCTACAAAACAAGAACTATAAATATATACACACACCCTGATCAAGAGCAGCTGGGAAGGGTGGTGTCTGGAAAAAGGCAGGTGTAAACTTGCCTTTGGGAAGTTCAGTATGGAGCTCATGTGACCTAAAAACAGCCTAACCATTGGATGTCCTTATTTTGAATATGGTTTTTAAATTCAAGAAATCAGCACTTCCTCTCCAAAAAGGAGAGAAAAATAAAGTCAAATATTTTTAAGTATGACCAAACCTTCAGTCCTAGATTCAGCTCCTTCAAAGATCGTTTCATTTCTGTAGTCAGTATGTTTGTTCTTTCACATTCCTGGAAAGCCACTACCACATAGGGTGTCCTTTCTTCCACTTTAGCCATGATCTCATGCATATTAAAACTCTCTGGTAGTTTTTCCAGGATTTCATCCAAGACTGACTTAACCTGAATATCAACAGTATTATTAAATTCCATTTATATGTAAGATTTTACAATATTGGAGGGACAAATTACAGTCAGCGATGTTATACAAATACTAACACACTCATGATAAATTCCTAAATTCCTCTTTCTATTATTCACACTAAATGCAGTATATAGGTTAAGTAGCAATGAAAACGATAGGCGATAGACTTTTGAAAGTGGGCAGAGAAAAGCAAGGTAAAGGGTTTTTAAGGAATGACTTCCTGACAATGTAGCCATGATAGTTGAGGAGAATATGCACAGGAGGCTAGAGCTAGAAGACCAAAAAACAAGCCATGATCTGCCATAGGACTGAAGCAGTCTGTGTGCATTTGCAGCAAGACCTGGATAACATCCAGGCTTGGGCTGATAAGTGGCAAGTAACGTTCATGTCACACAAGTGCCAGGCAATGACCATCTCCAATAAGAGAGAATTCAACCATCTCCCCACAACTTTCAGTGGTATTACCATTGCTGGACCAACCATATAAATACTGTGGCTACAAGAGCAGGTCAGAGGCTGGGGATTCTATGGGGAGTAACTCACCTCCTGAATCTCCAAAGCCTGTCCACCACCCCTGCAAGACACAAGTCAGGAGTGTGATGGAATACACTCCACTTACCTCGATGAGTGCAGCTCCAACAATACTCAAGAAGCTCGACACCATTCAGGACAAAGCAACCTGCTTGATTGGTGCACCATTCAGGACAAAGCAACCTGCTTGATTGGTGCACCATCCAACACCTTCAACATCCACTCCCTCTGCCACCGATGTGCAGTGGCAGCAGTGTGTACCATCTGCAAGATGCACTGCAGCATTTCATCAAGGCTTCTATGACAGGACTTTTCTAACCTGTGACCTCTACCACCTAGAAGGACAAGGGCAGCAGATGCATGGGAACACCACCACCTGCAAGTTTCCCTCCTAGCTACTGACGTGGAACTATATAGCCATTCCGTCACTGTCGCTGGATCAAAAACCTGGAACTCTATCCAGGTGTACCTACATCACATTGATAACTGTGGTTCAAAAAGCGGCTCACCAACACCTTCTCAAGGGCAAGTAGGATGGACAATATAAATGCTGGTCTAGCCAGCGACGCCCATGTACCATGAAAGAATTTAAAAAACAGGATAGCCCTTTCAGCTTCTCATTCAAATTATTGATGATTTGTACATTAGTTCCATTTATCCACCTTTATTACATATTCATTCATATCCCTACATAATAACATCAGTTTCAGTCTTGAAAGTTTCAATTCACCCACCATCCACAGCGTTTTGGAAGAGAGAGTTCCAGATTATCGCTATACTTTGTGCGAAAAAAATGTTAACTGATTTCACTTTTAAAGGCCTAGCTCTAATTTTAAGGCGGTGCCCTCTTGTTCTAGATTTCTTCACCAGAGGAAATCATTTCTCTATATCTACCCTATCAAGTTGTTTAATCATTTAAAGACTTCAATTAAATCACCCCTCAACTGTCTAAACTCAGGGGAATAATATGCAAGTTTATGCAACCTCTCCTCAATTTAATTCTTTCAAGATCTATTGCAATTCTGATGAACCTACACTATATCACCTCCAATGTCAATATATTTTTTCTGAGATTGATTGCCCAAAACTGAACTCAGTATTTTAGATGGGGTCAGTCCAAGGCTCTATACATTGGAGCACAGTACAGAGGAAGTTATTTGGCCCACCTATGTGTGCCAGCTTTCGAAGAGCAATCCAGTTTGACCTAGTCCCTCACCCTTACCACATAGCCGTGCATTACTTTTATTCTTCAAGCATTCATCCAATTCTCTTTTGAAGGCTACTATTGACTCTAAATTCACCACTCTATCAGATGTTAATATGCAAAATGCACATGCATAACTTCCACCCCTTTGAATACAAATCCACTGAGATAAAGGTCAACATTTTAATAGCATGATTGATTAATTTTTGTACCTGTGATCTGTGTACAAGGGCATCCAAATCCACAGCTCCTAGTCACTTACCATAATGACCATGTTTCCTTTCTGGAGCTCTCTGCCTCTTGGTCGGCTCTGCTGATTTTGCTAGTATTTTGTAAAACCAAATTACTTGGTCTGCTTCTGAGATTGCCCTCTCTGCTGCTAAATCTAAGTCCAGCTCTCCTCTCTACTAGCCCAAGCCTTACTTTGGCTCTAGTGACTCTGTAATTTTACTCATTACATTTTATCACACAATTTAGCACACAACTTTTGTTGAAAAGACTGCATATTTTGAGTTTTTAATTGACTTCCTTTTTTTATAAAAAGAAAGAGTAATATTTTAAGAAGTGTCTTTAAAGAAGGTAATACGTTTTATAAAATTATGTTAGTTTTAAAGGTAAAAATTACCTTTTCCTCCCTAGTTGTCCCAGCACCACTCTCTCCAGTAGATTCTTTTGGCTGCAACTCAAGGACTGTGCGAAACAGTTTTTCGGAGATCACTGTCAGAAATCCAATTTCTGCATTTGGGTGTAGGCCATACAAGTATGGGCTCTCAGGTGGCAACATCTCATTCACATAATCATGATAGCCCTTTTAACAACAAATGGAAATTTATGTCATGTTTTTTAGAGACAAATAGGAGAACATTGGGTTTGACTTTAACACCAAAAAAACAGGTAGATTGAGGACGGGTAGGAAATTAAAATGTTAAAAATTTCAAACAAAAACTCAACCTGCCTTGAATGCTCCTGGTTTTAACAGATGCAGGATGAAGAGCAGGCAGCCAATCTACTCAGAAAACAGATAGGTCTTTGAAACCTTTAAAGAGGCTGCGTGCCTCAAATCTAACAGGATTTCTACTTTAAACCATAGTTGGCCTGGTTTCCCAGACACTGGGAAACTTGACAGCTAAATGGATGCGTGAAGAGCCAGATTTATAAGGTGAATGCCTTTGCAACACTGCTTGTAGGCCAAGGGGAGCAATAGGTTTCCTTTGACCTAACAAGCCAACCCTTGTAAAGTCCCCATCTTCACAATTGTCTCCGGAATCCTGTTCTCCAATCCCTGATTGCGTAATGGTAACGCTATTGGACTAGTAATCCAGAGGCCTGGACAAATGCTCCAGATACGTGCGTTCAAATTGTACTATGGCAGCTGCGGGAATTTAAATTCAATTAATTAATGAATCTGGAATAAAATACTAGTCATTAATAATCGTCATGACACTACCGGATTGTTGTAAAAGCCCATCTTATTATTACAAAGAGGTTCCTGACATCCGATGGCAGAGAACATGGCCTGGCGTTGGCGGGCTGAGCAGCCAATCGCGAACTGGTTTCACTCCTTTGTGAAACCGATCACGCCATATTGGCTGCTCATGCCACCGAACACGTCCGACACCGGTGGGCAAGGAAGATCCCTGCCTGTATCTCTCCACAGTTGCTGCCAGACCTACTGAATATTTCCAGCACTTTCTGTTTTTATTTGAGATTTGGCTGACTTAGCATGAAGGGAACCAAGCTGGGAACTGGGGAATGCCCACTTATCCAGTCTGAAGTCCGAACAAAGAACCGCACAGACTTGCAGGATGCACTGTGAGGCCAAAGATGGGTGACAGATGTTCCCAGGAATGCAATGGAGGTGGTTCCACAAAACTGTTAACTGACCTCGAGATGATTAAGGGCAATCATGACTCCCCTAACCCCAACTAGCTCCACTAAAATATGCAAATTCTACAATTTTTGTTTATCTACTCATTAGCAATCTATGGGATCTTTAAGTTATTTATGGTGTGATCTTAACATGCTTTGATACAATGTAAGACCTATGCTACCACAATTCACGAAGACTAGCTGCTGGGATGAACTTTAAAAAAAAAGCAGAGCAACATTTAATTTTGAGATGTGACAATAGTGCGCCATATTCTTTTAGAAGTTTAGCTTACTTTATAATCAGAGTTGGGCGGGATAGGGAAGCCCGGTGCAAGCAAAAGTTCTCCATCCAGCATTTCAATTTTGATGTATTCTTCCAGATAGGTACGACACAGTTTGCGATCCCAATCATCAGTGATGTGGCCTCCATACATTATTTCACCAAAGAGATATCGTAAATCATCCCAGGGAACCTAATATTAAACAGAGTTTACCATGATTAAAAAGTGTAGATGGTGAGTTCATTTTTTAAACAGTGAAGAAATATATTAATGAATATGAATAATATTTAGCTCAGGATTATTCCAGCCAATAGATCAACAATGCAACATATCTCAGGCATTGCTAACCTGTGATTCTACAAACCATCCAGCCCTTCTGTCAGTGTATAGTAGTTATAACAACAATATCAAGTTGGATTGTCAATTAATAAAAACTTCAGATCGTGTCTTGAGAGTGACAAACCCATGATTATTTTGTCCTACTGCCATTAGTTTTTGCCCCATAAATCCATGTGGTGAGTTGATCTAAGGCACTGAGTTAGAAGAGTGTCCTTTTCACCCTGGGACTCAAGGTTTACATCGAACCCAGATTTATAGTATAATTATAGTAACACACACTTTGATTTTGGACAGTCCCAATATCATTCTTATGAACATGAATCTCAGGACAAAATTCCTATTGGCAATCTCCCACTGGCAATTGGGGAGGTGGTGGTATAGTGGTAATGTCAATGGACTAGTAATCCAGTGGATCTGGGAATGATGTGATCAAAACCCACCATAGCAGATGGTGGAATTTAAATTCAATAAATTAATTAATCTAGAATTAGAAGCTAGTCCCAATAATGGTGACCATGAAACCATTGTCACTTGTGGCAAAAAACCATATGGTTCACTAATACCTTTTAGGGAAGGAAATCTGCCATCCTTAACTAGTCTGGCCAACATGTGACTCCAGACCTACAGCAATGTGGTTGACTGTTAAATGCCCTCTAAAATGGCCAAGCAAGCCACTCTGTTGTATAAAACCACTACAGAAAAGTCAAAAAGGAATGAAACCAGATGCACCACCCAGCATCTACCTAGGCACTGGAAATGACAACAGCAAACCCAGCCCTATCAACCCTGCATTGTCCTCCTGGAAACTGGGAGAACTGTCTCACAGAATTGTCAAGCAACAGTCTCACATAGTCATATGCACCAAATCATCTCTTACGGACAATGTCCCAGACACCACCATCACCATCCCCGGGTATGTCCTGTCCCACTGGCAGGACAGACCCACCAGAGGCAGCGACATAGTGGTATACAGTTGGGAGGGAGTTGCCCTGGGAGTCCTCAACATTGACACCAGATCCCATGAAGTCTCATGGCATCAAGTCAAACATAGGCAAGGAAACCTCCTGCTGAGTACCACAAACTGCCACTGCCCCGCTCCGCCCCCACTGACCTCCGCTGGTCCCCACAATGCTCCCTCATTGATGGATCAGCACTTTGAACACCACGGAAGAAGCATTGAGGGTGGCTAGGACACAGAATGTACTCTTGTTGGAGATTTCAGTGTCCATCACCAAGAGTGGCTTGCTAGCACCATTACTTGCCAAGCTTGCTGAGTGCTGAAGGACATAGCTGCTAGACTGGATCTGCAGCAGGTGGTGTGGGAACCAACAAGAGGGAAAATCTACTTGACCTCATCCTTACCAATCTACCTGTTGCAGATGCATCTGTCCATGACAATATTGATAACCCTAACCCTAACGCTGTCTTCACATTGAGAGTACCATCCATCTTGTGTGGCACTAACACCATGCTAAATGTGATAGATTTTGAACAGAACTAACAATGCAAAACTGGGCATCCATGAGATGCTGTGGGCCATCAGCAGCAGCAGGATTGTATTCAACTACTATCTGTAGCCTCATGGCTCGGCATATCCCTCACTCTACCATTACCATCAAGCCAGAGCTTCAACGAATAGTGCAAGAAGGCATGCCAGGAACAGCACCAGGAATATCTAAAAATGAGTTGTCAACCTGATGAAGCGACAACACAGAACTACTTGCATCACAAACAGTGGAAGCAGAATATGATAAACAGAGTTAAACAATACCACAACCAATGAATCAGAAATAAGCTCTGCAATCCTGCCACCATTCATGGTCAACAATTAAACAACCAGGTGGAGGAGATGATGCACAGATATCCCCATCCTCAATAATGGGGGAGCTCAGCACATCAGTGCAAATGACAAGACTAAAACATTTTTAACCATCTTCAGCCAGAAGTGCTGAGTGGATTTTTCCATCTCAGCCTCTTCCTGATATCCCCAGCATCACAGATGCCAATCTTTAGCCAATTCGATTCACTCCACATGATATCAAGAAATGGCTGAAGACAATGGATACTGTAAAGGCTGTGGGCTCTGACAACATTCCAGTAGTAGTTTTGAAAACTTGTGCTCCAGAACCAGCCCCACCCCTAGCCAACCTGTTCCACTACAGCTACAACATTGCTGTCTAAACGTCTATGTGGAAAATTGCCCAGGTATGTCCTGCCCAGAATAAGCAGGACAATTCAACCTGACCAATTACTGCCCCATCAGTCTACTCTTGATCATCAGTAAAATGATGGAAGGAGTCGTCGACAGTGCTATCAAGTGGCATTTACTCGGCAATAATCTGTTCTATTTATGTTCTGACAGGGCCACTCAGCTCCTGACCTCATTAGAGCCTTGGCCCAAACTTGGACAAAAGAGCTGAACTTAACAGCTGAGGTGAGAGGGACTTGCCTTGACATTAAGCATTTGACTGAGTGTGGCATTGGGGGAAAACTCTCCATTGGTTAGTGTCATACCTAGCGCAAAGGAAGATATTTGTAGTTATTGGAGGTCAGTCTCAGTCCCAGGGCATTGCTGCAAGAGTTCCTCAGGGTAGTGTCACAGACCCAACCATCTTCAACTGCTTCATCAATAACCTTCCTTCCATCATAAGGTCAGAACTGGGGATGCTCGCTAATGATAGTACAATGTTCAGTACCATTCAGCACCAGCCTTCTTGCATTCTTAAGCCCTGACTCCTCAGATACTGAAGCAGTCCAGGTACATAAGCAAGCAAGACCTGGACAACATTCAAGCTTGGGCTGATAGGTGACAAGTAACATTTGCGATACACAAGTGCCAGGCAATGACCATCTCCAACAAGAGAGAATCTAACCACCTCCCCTTGACATTCAATGGCATCATCATCGCTGAATTCCTCCACTATCAACGTCCTGGGGGGTCACCATTGACAAGAAACTGCACTGAATCAGCCATATAAATATTATGGCTACAAGAGCAGGTCAGAGGCTGGGAATTCTGCGCTGAGTGACTCACCTCTTGACTCTTCAAAATCTGTCAACCCTCTACAGGGCACAAGTCAGGAACGTGATGGGATACTCTCCACTTGCCTGGAGGAGTGCAGCTCCAATAACACTCAAGAAGCTTGACGCCATCCATAACAAAGCAACCTGCTTGATTATTACCTCATCCACCACCTTAAACATTCACTCCTTCCACCGCTGACACACAGTGTCAGCAATGTGTACCATTTACAAGATTCACTGCAAGAACTTACCAAGGCTCCTTCGACAGTATCTTCCAAACCTGTGAACTCAACTACCTAGAAGGACAAGGGCAGCAGATTCATGGGAACACCATCACTTGCAAGTTCCCCTCCAAGCCATGGCGGGTCTGGAAAATCCCAGCCTATATTCCAAATGGGGCTGAACATGAGTTGTATATAGGTTTAGAATAATTTCCTGGCTTTTGTACATTATGCCTCTATTTATAAAGCCCTGCTGCCTTATTAATTAGCTTCATCTGCTATTTCTGAGTAAATTTTAAAAGCAGAGTACTCCTGTGCTTCCTGGCCCATAAGGAACAACAGAAAAAATACACAATCTTCCTGATCCTTTTCTGGCTCCAGGTCCTCTTCCTGCTAGGTTTTGTCTGGCAGAAAAGCTATATGAACCTCCCACACAGGGCAGCGGTTAAGAGAGCAGTCAGGACCTGATGATATCTACAGTTTAAAGCAAGATCCCATTGTTCAGTTAGTTCTATTCATCAACTCTTTTCCCACCTTTATTTCATCTAGTTTTACTCCTAGTCACCTACTAAAAGGAGGTTTATATTGAAACCTATATGAAGACAGGGCGGGGGGGTCAGAGGAAATAAATTGTGTGTTAAATTCCACCATCCAGTTTATAAAATGAAAAAAAAAACAACTCCCTAGCATTAACGTTTGTCACTTTCATCACAGAAATTTAGCATGTTACAGATTAAAATTAATTTTTACTTTTCTTCTATCATATAAACTGTGATCTACAAAACTAGTAATGTGAACTCTGAAAGCTGTACCTTAGGATTAGCTTCCAAGTAGTTGAACAGTACATAGACAGAAATTGTAAGGTCTCCATTGTTAAATGGATAGGCTCTGTTCCATCCTTGTGCTCCAAATTTACGCCTCTCAGCAACCACAGCATGAAAATAACAGAGAGCAAAAAGGATGTACTTAAATTCCGATTCTTTGGAACACATCTCCAAGGTGTCCTACATTAACATGAAGTAAATAATTAAGGTCTCTAACTATAAATAAAATTGATTATTATGATTAATATAAAGAATGTAAATTGCTAATATCAAGAAATTTACATTATTGTTGTTTAAAGGTCCCAGCAAAAATAAACAATTACACATATATAAAAGAATTAATTAGCCAAATATATGTCTCACCATATTCTCATAGGTTTGACCAAAAATCCAGAAGTTTATAATAGCAGGTTGCACCATTGAGAATTAGCAGTGCATTGTACTCTTGATACTACATATGACTTCCTACCTTGTATTTATAATCTGCAACGTAGTAAGAGAACATAGTGGTTTTATAACTGGCATTTACTGCAATGCATAGCATTTGTTGGTCATGCATCTTTGGAAATCAGGGTAATATCACAGTGATTTTATGTCCATTTAATAGACAACTTTTGGTGACAGGTTTACAAGAATGTTGCCAGAGTTAGAAAAGTGTAGCTACGAGGAGAGATTGGATAGGTTGGGGTTATTTTCCTTAGAACAAAGAAGGTTGAGAGGTGACTTGATTGAGGTGTACAAAATTATGAGGGGAATAGATAGAGTGGACAGGATAAAATTGTTTCCCTTGGTGGAGAATTCTAGAACCAGGGAACATAGATTCAAGATAAGTGGCAGAAGGTGTAGGGGGGATACGAAGAAGAACATTTTTACGTAGCGGGTAGTGGATGTCTGGAATTCGCTGGCCAAGTTGGTGGTAGAGGCAGAAACTTTAAACTCTTTTAAAAAGTATCTGGATCTGCACCTAAAGTGCTGTAAGCTGCAGGGCTATGGGCCGGGTGCAGGAAGGTGGGATTAGAAAGGGCACTTGGGTGTCCTTGGGCTGGCATGGACAAGATGGACTGAATGGCCTCCTTCTGTGCTGTAACTTTTCTATGGTTCTAACTGGCTGCAGTGATGGAGAGACTGTGGTGTTCTTTTAGATGGATTAATTAAGACGGGGAGAGTGGCCTGTCTTGTCTGCAATTATCCTGTGAGCATTTTTGGCCTAGCCAGTGAAGGGACTGGAGGTAGTGGGTATAATGGGATGCGACTTATGTTGGAGGCAGGCTTCAGACTACAAATCTGCTTTAGCCTTCTGGGAAGTCATAGCATTTTCCCCTCTCAGGTTCAGTTAAAATGCCATTAGTGTGTTATTGACAAATAGGATTCTGATTTATATAAATTCATGAGGCTTCTTCCTGCTCTAGATGAGGGTTTTATTTGCTTGCAGGACCTGCAGGGTAAAATCAGAAATGGTGGGAAAGAGTCAAGTTCTGAGTGGCTAAGTAACCTGCAGCTTTTAACTTCCCACTTGCCCAAATGTTAAAACTTGATATTGTAATTACAGTGTAGCAATGTATTATATAGTACATTACAGAAAACTTGCACTGTTTTAGCTTCCACTTCAAAATGTTGTTTACTGAAATGGGATAAACTGCAGAAGATTGGAGACAACTCTTCTCAAATAGTGGTAAAACCACCATCTCCAAGATCCCTTGTAAGTCACACGTCATCCGTTCCTTTATCATAGTTGAGTCAAAATCCTGGAACTTCCTACCTAAGAGCACTGTGTGACTATCTTCACCAGGCAGCTGCAGTGATCCTTACCTTGTCTGTCCTATGTGACTCCAGACCCACAGCAACATGGTTGATTTGTAACTGCTCACTGAAATGGCTTAGGAAACCATTAAGAATCACAGAGTGGTTATAGCGCAGAAGGAGGCTATTTGGCCCAATGTGTCTGCACTGGCTGTCCGAATGAGCGATTCACTTAGTGCCATTCTCCCGCCTTCTCCCCATAATCCTGTAGATTCTTCCTTTTCAGTCTAATTCCCTTTTGAATGCTTTGATTGAACCTGCCTCCACCACAATCTCAGGCAGTGCATTCCAGACCTTAGCCACTTGCTGCATGAAAAAGATTTTTTTCATGTTGCTTTTGCTCCTTTTGCCAATTACTTTATTAATTATCAATTACACTCAATTGTATTAAGAAGGTAGCTCACCACCACCATCTTACGGGCATTTAGGGATGGGCAACAATGGTTGGACTCACCAGCACTGAATAAAAAAATATAAAGCTATGCAATATAGCTTAACATTTATTTTTTTTAAAATTTCAACTTTATTGTAAATTTAAGTATGGGAAAGCAGATATTTTAAAATCAATTGTGTCCAAACATTACTGTATTTATTAAAATGTTATTTGCATCCCAATGTTAAATTTCAAATTCTGATATCTGAACTGATGGGAAAATGAAAAAAAATCTGATATTTGTATTTAGAAAAGCTTCAATAATTAAGATACAATTAAACTCAAGAACATTCCAATTGTTTTTATACCTGGTTGAACAAATCCAAAGCTTTGTGAAGGTTAGCATACATGCCAGTTGGGGGCTCGTTGGTGATTTTAATGGAATTTTCCAGTAATCCCTGTGGAATAATATGTGCATCAGGTGTCCCAGCTGGCTCAGCTGTCATAAAAACACGATAATCTTCATGACTGCCAAAACTATATCTTTCCACTTTCTTATCCAATGTACTCAGCCATTTAGCAACTAGATGAATGTTCTGCAAAAGATTTGGTACAATAGATAAGGAACTGATCAACTATTCTAGAAATATATTATAGACATTCATCATCCTACATTTATCCAGCACTGTTTGGATAAACATCAGTTGCTCAAAATTTGTGCTGTAAAACAGGTCGGCCCTGTGGAAGAGGAGGTAGATGATCAGGTAGTTTTGAGCCCAGGGCAGCAGTGGCCTGGACTCCTGCTCCATTTGACTACATGAGAAGATAAATAAAAGTAGAAGAGCAGTAGACCCAGACAAAACAGCGCAGTCTATTGGTCAGCAGACTCTTCTTCCTTTTGGCTGATGTAGATGTAGAGAACAACTATAATTTTATATTCAGGTGGTTAAGCCAGATAATTGCATCAGGATAGTGGAGTGTATTGCTGTGATACTTCCTCCATATTAGTGAATCAGGCATTAAGTCATTAAATGTTCCATGGTTAATCTTTGGGTGACCACAGTCACACATTGAAGAGCTTTTAATTTTCCATCAAGTATTTACCATGGTTGCACAGATGTGGTTTAGAGTTGCCCATGCACCTTTGTTTCATCATTAGCTTTGAGTACTGTTGTTATTTGCTTTGTTACACCTTGCTCAATTTCTGCCTGCGTGTATAATTCAGACAGCTTTAATTAATCTCCAACTGCCATTAACCGTTTTTAGCCAAATGCTCCAATTTCCTTTTCTCATTAGCAGTTTGATTTTCTAACTCTTTGCATATATCTTCTAGTTGAAATGGAAATTTTCATAGCAGGATTACAGGAAACTATTGATTCTTCTAAGTCACTTAATTTTTCCTGCACAACCACAATTTTCACAGCCTCAGCAGGTTGTTCTGGAACCACTGCGTAAGGCAATACTTTATCTCTGGTCAAAATCGTTTCTCAAAAAAAAAAATCAATGGACAAATTAGGCACAATCCCCACAATTACGGGACCTGTAATTTCCTGCACCCTGTATCCCTCTAATATTGAATACAGGAGAACCTATAAGTTTGTCAGCATTTTCACGCACTGGGACAGTAATTTCTAGAGCAGCACTGTGTCATCTTACAAATACCAAAGCTTTTACCCTTTAATTTCCAGCATTCTACCTTTACGTGTCCTTTTTTATGACATGACCCTTGAATCAAATTTAGCCTCCGGACTGTCTCTCTTACTACTCTATAGAGAATCTATTTCCTGCCCCAGGCTATTCTCATCACTTTGATCTGATCTCTTATCTCCAATATCTGTGTGAGTTCACAAATAATGGCATATTGCTAACATGCTTGTGAGACTATATTATGCAGCCTCTCTTCTATAAACTTTCTGATCTTCCAGAGATATCCTTATTGCAAGAGAGACACCACTTTTAAATTCTTCCATTAGCAACACCTCAGTAAGGTTTTTAAAATCTTGTTCAAATTCATAGACCTTTACACCCTATCAAATAATATCACACAAGTCCGAAATAAAAACAGAGTGCTGGAAATATTCAGCAAGTCCAGCACCATCCATGTCGAGAGAAACAGAGTTAATGTTTCAAACTGAATATGACTCTTTAGAACTGAAGGAAGGTGAAAATGTGAAAAGTTAGAGATGTAATAGGTTTTGAGTAAGGAATTGTAGGTCAAGGACCAAAGAAAGGTCTATGATAGGGTGAAAATTCAGGAGAGAGTGAATGACGGAAAAGTTAGTCTTCCAGGGCCAAGAAGTCTGAGTTTTGCAAGCACGGGCTGAGTACAGCCAGTACCTTATTGCAAAGATCCAAAGAGACATGCTGTTTGATACGATCTGCCAATTGTTGGGATCCATGTCCTATGTACCTGGCATCACCCAAGCACTGAAATTCATATGCCACAACACTCATTTGTGCAGTAGGCAGAACGTATTTTTGGCTTGACAGCAGCATTCAGCTAATGGGAAATACCACTCATGTTGCTACTGCATAGTAGTAGTGTGAAACTGCTACCTTCACGTATTACTCAAATTTTTGGAACGCCTTGCCCTTTCAGGGTATTCTGAGGTGGATTGGACACTTTTCTGGTCCGAAAGTTGCGACCTTAGGCCCATTTGTGAGTGTTCACAATACACAGCAAGCAATGATCTCATTGGGGTAGCCATTATCCCGAAGGATAGCTTTGATGCATCCAATTTCAGCGTCAAGCTTGCCCAGTGAGCAAATGGCCCAGGCCCTATTTATGAGATTGCCGATAAGACCAATTTGATAGCGTGTGGAGCTTGCAAAACTCAGAACATAATGGGCCTGAACTTCATGGGAGTGGCAGCCAGAGTCCGATTGCCACTCTGCTCTTAGTTTCTTACCTGAAAATCCAGCTGTTCCTTGACCTTCTGACTCAGGCTGGGTGAGAACTCTATAATACAGCGCAATACTGAGGCCTTTTGTCGAGGACTGGAGATTCAGAGGTAGGAAGCTATGCCCCCTTTTTGATGGTCCAATCACTTTCAGAAGCCAGGGAGAAGGTAAGTTTGTAAGGTAGGAAAGCAGGATTGGGAGGTGGGGGGTCAGTTGGGTCATTTGGTCAGTGGTCGGCTTGTCAATGGGGGTCTTGGGGGTCAGGTCGTCGGAGGTGGCGGTCAGATGGTCAGTAGAGGCAGGTGGTTGGGGGCTGTCGGGTGTCTGGGGGAGGTCGGCTGGTCAGTGTGGGAGGGCCTGTGGTCAGTGGGGGGGTGGGTGGTCAGTGGAGGGATGGGGATTTGGGGCAGTCAGACAGGCCTGTTGGCCAGGGATGTCAAGTATTTTGGGGGGCGGGGTTGGGTGATCAGTGGGGAGGGGTGGGGTTGGGTGGTTGGAGGGTGGTCAGCGGAGGGGTGGTCAGCGGGGGGGTTGGTCAGGTGGCTGGGGAATACCGGGGGGGTTCGGGGGGTTGGGGGGTACTCCTGTGGGGGGTCGGGGGGCAGTACTATAGTTACTCAGGAGTAAGAAGTGGTTTTAATTCTTCTAACTTTTCCTGAGTAACTATTCTGGTAAGGCAGTCAGAACCATCTAACGTTTACGATTTCTATCATACATTTGGATGGTTCTGAATGCAGGGCAATTGCCCAATGGAAGTTTGTACTTCCTGGGCAATTGCAGTGCAGGCCTTTCTGGGGGACCTCCAGTGGGGGGGGTTTCCCCAGCATATCGTTGGGGTACCCCAACCTCCCCCCATTATGAAGCTCTGGAGATTGGAATTTATAGGCCACTGTCTAACATTAGATGTGATTCCATGATTGGACAGCACTTGATGAATAATCCTGAGTGTGCTATGAATTACACTAACAATCAATTTAAGATTATCAGTTGGTCTCACAATGAGGCTCACTTACACTTGCTAGAAGCTACATACGCAGGGACCTTTCCTCTGCAGGCAAAAGGAACATGTCCAGGCATTGCATCTTTTTTGAATTAAACAAGAGCATGGGAGAACAATAATTTCCTGGTGCATTCTCCATGGCAATGCCTCGCCCAATCAGAACTGACTTGCCAACCAATCAGCAACCTTTTCTCATGCAGTGTAAATTGCTGAAATTTGGCATTCTTGTGTCTGTCCTGATGAGTGCAAGACAAAAAACTTTGACAGCACGTATCTTTTTTCGGCGATTTACTAGTTAATGTCAAGGCTTTCATATATTGTGCTTTATTTCACTGATTGGTTCTCCATGCTTCACTAACTGTTTGAGAATCAACAAAGAATGACTAACAAAAAATAGAGGGAGAAAGTTGAGTATGAGAGAAAGCTAGCTAGTAATATTAAAACAGATAGTAAGTTTCTAAAAGTATTTAAATAGGAAAAGAGTAACTAAAGCTAGTGTTGGTCATCTAGAGAGTGGGTCTGGGGAATTGATAATGGAAAACAAAGAAATGGCGGAGGCGTTAAACAGATATTTTGTGTCTGTCTTCATGCCAGAAGGCTTAGAAAACTTCCCAATGATGCTTGAAAATCAAAAGGTGAACAGGATTTTCTGTTTTTATTTCAGATTTCCAGCATCTGCAGTATTTTGCTTTTATTATAGCGTAGGGGATAACATATTAGCATGGATAAAGGATTGGTTAGCTAACAGGAAGCAGAGAGTAGGGATTAATGGATCTCTTTTAGGTTGGCAAGCTGTAACTGGTGGAGTGCCACAAGCATCAGTGCTGGGACCTCAACTATTTACAATCTACATCAATTTTGGATGAAATGACTGAATATATGGTGGCTAAATTTTCCACTGACAGCAATATAGGTAGGAAAGTAAGTTGTCAAGAGGAGGCAGAGTCTGCAAAGGGATATAGAGAGATTAAGTGAGTGAGAAAAACTTTGGCAAATGGGATATAATGTGGGAAAATGTGAACTCATTCACTTGAATCGCAAGAAGTTAGTATGCAGGTATAGCAAGTGAATAGGAAGGCAAATCGAATGTTGGTGTTTATTGCAAGGGGAATTGAATATAAAAGTAGGGAAGTTTTACTGCAACTGTACAGGGCATTGTGACATCTGGAATACTGTGTACAGTTTTGGAATCTTTATTTGAAGAACAATATAATTGCATTAGAAGTAGTGCAGCAAATGTTCACTTGACTCATTCCTGGGATAAAGGGCTCCTCCTATGAAGAAAGGTTGAACAGGGTGGACCTATACCCATTGAAGTTTAGAAGAATGAGAGGTGATCTTATTGAATTTATAGGACATAATCATCCATGCCCGCAGGCGGCATGAGCAGACAATATGGCGAGAAGGCTAAAAATCGGTTTCATGACGTTGTGAAACGAGTTTGCAATCGTCCACTTGGCCCATCGATGGCAGGCCGTGTTTCCCGCAATTGGACTTTGGGAACCTCATTGTAATACATCTGCATATCATTATAAGGCCAGTCCACTGGAATCATTACCCCCTCCCCACCGTTGGATCGTCTGCCCACATCAGCGTCATTGCACGTCGGTGCAGAACACGTCTTGACAAGCATGACGTTCAGAAGTCGGGAGTTACCGCCAGGGCCTTGGTCATGTCACTGACATCTGATGAGCAGATGATGCTGGAGCCCGACACCAATGGCAAACTGGAGGAATGTCCATGGCATGCTGGGTGGATTCTCATGGACATAGCTCTGCTGTGAAGCAGCCCACGTAAGTTGGCAAGTCACCGTTGAGAGTCTGCTTACAACGGATGATGGTTGGGAGGTGGAGAGGAAGGTCCAGCTGTGTTTGAAAGAGGAAGATGTACAGGGGGGTGGGGAGAGGAAGATTTAGGATTGACTGGGAGAGGAAGAGGTGTCAGGATGGGGTGAGGTTGGGGGAAGGTTGGGGGGCCGGGGGATGAAGGTTTCAGGATAGGGTGAGGTTTGGGGTGAATGAAGGTGTCAAGATGGGGTGAGGTTGGGAGGGGTTAATGAAGGTGTCAGGAGGCAGGTTGGAAGTGGGGGGAGTATGGCAGGAGGAGGGGGTAACAGGGGAGAAGACGGCAACTGGGGATGTAGGTGTAAGGGTAGTGGAAGGTATAAGGGAAGGGGTTCAGATGGGGAAAGAGTGTGGAGACGGGAGGGAGTAAGGCTGGAGGAAGAAGTAAGGGTAAAGGAAGGAATTGTGAAGGGGGAAGGGCTTAGGGTGGACGAAGAAGTAAGGCTGGAGGAAGAAGTAAGGGTTTATGAAGGAGTCAGGAAAGAGGAAAGAGTAATATTGGAGGAAGAAGTAAGGCTGGAGGAAAGAGTCGGAAGGGGTAAGGACAAAGGGTGACAGAAGAAGTAATGGTGTCTGAAGGAGTCAGGAAGGGGGAAGGACAACGCAGGAGTGGAGTCCAGCGGTGAGGAGTCCGGGGCCAAGGGGTTCCAAGGGTGGGGAGGGGTTCCAAGGGGGGAAGGGGTCCAGAGAGAAGGATGGAAAGCAAGGGAGGACTTTGATGAGTCCTTGACTGCCTCCTGGGGAGCAAACTGAGAGTGGATGTGGAACGAGGGAATGGTGAGAATGACCGAGGGCAGAATGGGGCGGTAGGGTAGGAGGGTGAGAGTTCAACGGTAGCAGTAGAAGGGACGGTGAGGGTGGTTGGTGGGGACTTGGAGGCAGACACGGACCCTGAGGGTGGGAAGGAGGAAGTCAGGGAGGTGAACGTGGATTGGGGGGTGGGGTTTTCTGGAAGAAAGAGAACGTGCATGTTCACCTGGACATCCCCGAAGAAAAAGGATTGTGGCTTTTAGGTCACGGAGGGGAGGTGGAAGATGATGCCAGGGGAGTCAACAGTGATGGGGGAAAGGAAATGGGTGACTGGCAGGGGTGGGGGAAAGACAGGGGAGCTTACAGAAAAGCAAATCAATACCATGCTACCTAAATCGAAAGTAAAACGACAGTTGTGGTGAGCGAGATCAGGTGCTGCATGGGAATGTGATCATTGGGTAGGTGGAGATGCAGGTCAACTCAGATGGGCAACTGAAAGCGAACCCCTGCAGGCAGCAGTCAAAATGCTCAAGACATTGAGGTGAGTATGATATGTGAAGGATTTACATGCACGGGACAGTGCTTGCATGAGGCTCTGAAAGGCCCTGCCACACACACACTTCTCCCTCCAGAATCACTCATTGACCAGCTGCGCCCTCTGCAGTGACAGAGGACGAGGTTCAGGAGCTCACAGTCAAAGGGGACTCGGAGGGAGAGGACAGCCTCTGGGATTACTGACTGGATGATTACTGACTGGTGTCAGCTGCTGCTCCTCCTCCCTTCAGGTGTTCGGGGGCCCCGGCTTGACTCCTTGAGGGAAAGGAACACCTGAAGGGATATCAAGATGCCCCATTTCTCTCTCGCGTCACTACTGCAGGAACTCAGCCATGGCTCCCACAATGGAGTACAGGTCTGCACACATATCCGCGTTCTGCTGGACCAGGGTCTCCATGGGGTCCGCCATCCTCCCCATGGAGACCTCCATACACGCACATGTGGGCACCACTTCATCTGAGAACAGGCGGGTGCACTCCTCCGACTCGCATGGCACTCTGCTGAGGGCTTTCAATAGCGCTGCGTGATGTTCCCGTGCCTTTTGCTGACTTTCGAGGATGAGTTCGAAGGCCAAATCTGGAGGTTCGTCATCTGACTTGGACCTCACAGATGCCTGATCCCCAGCAGTCCTCCGAATGCCGGGGAGCTCGGTCGAACCTGCCTCCTCCTGCTGCGGACATGTGTCCGTATGGTGACCACCAGATTATGAACCCGAGCCTGCTTTGGATCTAGGTCCCACCAAGGTGCGTGTCTCTGTGCTGGTGCAGGGCATGGGTAAGTGTTGTGATGGGTCTTCCAGGCTGCTTATTTCCAGCTCTTCAATGGAGAAGGTGTCCTCTTGGCTGGAGTTGAGGATCTGGATAGAGCTGAGGGACTGGCTGGCTGAAGGTGTCGATCGTTTGGCAGAGCTTCCTGTGAAACAAAGCAGTGATTAGTAGTGCATGGCAGCAAAGTCAAAAGCAGGAGAGAGAGCACTCACATTTGCGTTGAGAGAGGGATGACGTGGTGTAAAATTGTCACTGCCGACCTCACTGTCATTGCAGGCACGGTCCATGTCTTTATCAATCAGCGCGATGGCACACTCCTCAAAGTGAGTGAGGGGCCTAATGTAGGGCACTCCACCCCCGGTCTGGGACTACTTCCTGCTGTTGTGAGCAGGCTTCTCTTGCATGAAAACAGATGGAGAGAGTGTGAGCAGGACACATGGCACTGCATGGAATGTTTGCATGGTGACCAGAGCCATGGACAGGATGAGGACAAGTTCCACATTGGTGGACATTTGTTGTAAGAAAACTTTCGCAATAAGGGATCTGCTTTGTGTTTATTAATGAGGGCTTCAAGGTATGCTGTAACAAATACAGGCAGGGATTACGTCATTTGGTTTTATTTATTTGCTTGATTTGTTTTTCTGCCCACTAAGTGCTTAAAGCATTTTGATCTCTTTTAAAGAAGAATAAATTAAGGAATATTTGTAGGGGCGTGATTTTCTCACATGACAGAAACTGCTTCTCTAAGAGTATAAGCATTAATCAAGCATAAATATATTTGAAGGCACATTTGAAAATATTTTCTATTTTAGATTTGTCTGATAGCTGTTTTATATGTGCATAACATTTAGGCACTTTCAATGTTTTCAATACCTGCAAAATAACCCAGTGTCCATCTGCAGCGGCTTCATCCAAAGCTTGTTCTGCCACGATCTCCTGGCCCTGTCCCAATGATACATTATGAAATTTGCCGTTGTCAATAGTAAAGCCTAATTTCTTACCTAGTAAAATATAGAGCAAAAAATAACAAAACATATTATATTCCTCAGGCAACACATGCATAGAGCACATATATTATCCTGACAGTATATATAGTATAAAATATTATATACAATGAATACCTACCAAAGTACTTAATAACAATGAGCCTAGGAGGACTATAAACAGTCAGATCAAAATACTACAACAATTATGGTTCATGCAGGATATTTCTGTGGTCACATACAGAAGGGTTGGTGGACTGTTTAAATTGTTCAATCTTAGCCCGGACAGGATTTAATGGCCCCGCCAGGGCATGTCTCCCCCCACAGGATGCAATGAGCCATTTAAATCTCCATTCAGTTTGTTGAGGCTGTAATATTCCGCCAGACGGGAGTGGCCGTAAAATCCTGGCCCTCATTTTTGAACTTCTTGGAGCTAACAGATTTGTATTTTTATCTGCTATCCTGAAGGGGCAGCAACGACCTGCCTAAAGCCAATGGGGTGCTTTTTTATCATATAGACACTTCTCAATACACTAAAACCCCTTCACTGACCCATTAGCAGCCCCTGGCACTCAAACCTCATGCAAACATCTAGATTCTCCATCTCACCCTCATACATCTGGCAATGCTGTCAGTGTCATATCCACTACTCACTGCCCCTATATATCTTCAACTACTCAGCTATGGCAGGCATATCACACAACACAGTGCTACACAATTACAGATATTTTGTCCTCTGATGCAGGACAAGATATTACACAATAGAAGGAAGCAGAGCAGAGCTGGTGGGGGACAAGGGCGTCTGCATTTCTTGATCCTTGCCGAGAAGATGGATCTCAGCATCATGGAGCTGTCAGCACAAAGGCCATGTCATCTGGCATCGTTGAAAACATTGAGTGTTCTGCTCCTGCCTTATGCCCATTCTCAACTCCCATCTCACCCCATACCTGGCAAGCTGCTGATGGCGTAACCTGGGATCTCTTGTTTCCTACCCAACCCGCTCTCCCTCACATAAACCTTCCTCTCTGCTTTTCTGCTTTTAGACACCCAAGGATTATTGCCTGCACAGCTACAGCAGTTCAAGGAAGAAGGGAGAGAGCAACAGCACAGCAATGACACTGAGGTCCCATCATTTGATCTGACACTCATAGCCACCAGCTCAGAAAACTGGCACTGCACATTGTTATGATCCTTTACTAGACCCCCAAGTCATTGGTGGGATCTGGTTAGGGACCAATAACATTTTGTTTAAAGTCGAAACATTTGAGATTTAAGACATTTGCTCAGTGAATAAAGCCATAAGATTCCACTGGTTTTGAACAAACAAAAATAAACTTTAATATACAAGATCAGAAAGATAAAACAATTTACAATATCTATCTTATACTCTAACATTCAGGGTAAGTATGAGGTACACCTGAATTAACAAGCCAACTGTGATCGAACACACCACACTACACAATAAATGGCAGATACGACCAAGACAAAGTCCATGGATTTCTCAATAATCTACCCAGATGTTAGTAACATTGAGTCAAACCAATCCTGAAACTCCATCTCTCTCACAAGGGTTTCCAATCTTCACCTTCAAAGGAATGGAATTCTCTCCAAAAGTCGCTCTAACTTGGATGGCTTCAACGCGGCCCACCTTGGAGGGTTTCAATCTCGTCTCACGAGATTCTGTTGCCCTGGATTCCCAAGTACACTTAAACACCAACTCATAAGCACAATTTCAGTTCTTCGGCTGTGCCAAGCAGAGCATTACTGCTCCAAAGGGGTACCTTTGTCCCAACGGCTTGCAGCGCAAAGTCACCAACCTTTGGCTGCCTTTTCAATTAGAGTCTGCTCCCCGCAGCTTTTTTCCTGTTTGGAAGCTGTTTATCTGCTCCTCTCTTTTTCCTTGACTTAACTGGGACCTGTTTCTGTCCACTGTTTCTGTCCCTTATCAGGGATTTCTTTTTGGGACCTTTCCCTGTCCCCCTCCCTTGTTTGGGTCCTTTTCTTACTCCTTCCCTTGTTTGGGACTGCTCCCTCTCCCACTCCCTTATCTCCTGTTTGGGACGCTTGCTGGCTCTGGCTACCTGATCCAGGATTTGGTGCCCTTTTTCTCTCTATGTGCAGGTGCACGGGGCCTGTCCTGGACCCGAAGAACTTAAAGATGTAGAACTGAGCACAGGCAGCCCGCTCTCGGCCTGCACCTGGGCAGAAAGTCCGAGGTTCGTCAGGAGTTGAAGCTCCCGACCTATGCTCCCCAACGAATTAAGCATAGTTTTCATAACAATGTATCTCGGAGAGTAATACAGCGTTTGTCTCAACACATGGGCCTGCGGGCTGCAACAATAGCAGAAGTAAAGAAGTTTGTTTGCCAGCTCACATGAGGGTAAGGTCATAGATGAGTTATTCTGCAGAGGACTCAGACCCTGATGAGGCTCCATGTAGAAGAGCACTGATAGGCATGCATACCAAGATGCTGGGTGCATTGGCTAGCTCATTAAGCAGCCTCCTTTAAATAAAGAAGGTTAGACAGACATGGCAGGGTTGGCAGTGTGCCATGATTGCAGCATTTGGAAATCTGTGGAATGCACTGCAATCCTGGACAACCATGTCTGCAGTTAAGTGCAAATTACGCAGCTTCAGCTCAGAGCTGCTGAGCTGGAGTCTGAGTTGCTTACATTGTGGGGCATCAGGGAGGGGGAGAGTTACCTGGAGACTTTGTTCTAGTAGGTACTCACACCCCTTTGGTTAGGCAGAACGTTAGAGTAGGTCAATGGTCAGGTATAGGAGGGTGTGACAGTGAATCAGGCAGGTCTAGGGAAGCAGATGGAGGAGCCTCAGCCCTTGACTTTGTCTAACTGGTATGAGGTGCTGTCTACCTGTGTGGATGAGGAGAAGGACTGCAGGGTGGGTGAACAACTGATCATGGCACCATGATGCAGGATGCCATTCAAGTGGGAGAAGTAAAAAGGAATGTTGCAGTGATAGGAGACAATGTAGTCTGTTGTCTGCAGCCGCAACTGAGAGCTTTGAAGATTGTGTTGCCTGCCCAGTGCCAGGGTTAAGGACATTTCATCGTGGCTGGAGAGGAACTTGGAGTGGGAGGGGGTGAATCCAGTTGTCATGGTCTATGTGGGAACCAGTGACAAAGGTAGAACCAGGAATGATGTTCTGCAAAAAAAGTTTGAGGAGTTAGGATTCAAATTAAAACTAGGGACTAAATTAAGGCATAACATCAAATTTAATCATAACATGCTGGAAAAACTCAGGAGGTCTGACAGCATCCGTGGAGAGAGAAAAACAAAGTTAACGTTTCAAGTCCATATGAACCTTCTTCAGTGCTGAAGAGAAGTGGAAATGTGATGAAATTTATACTGTTTAAGGTGGGGTGGGGCAGGTGGAGCTGGATAGAAGGCCAGTGATAGGTGGGGACGAAGGAGGGATTGACAAAGATGCCATGAACGAAAGGACAAAAGGATTGTTAATGGTAGTGGTTAGTGCTTAAAAAGGTGTTAATAGTGGCATAAGAGTAAGAAAGCAGAATGTGATTATAGCAGAACAAGGGTTGCATTGTGTGAAAGAACAACATGGAACAAGTGACAGATGGCCCTGTAGGGGATGGGGTGGAGGGAGGGGGTGGTAGTTGGGGAAAAAAAAGGATAGAAAATGGGATAAAAAGGAGAGAAAATGGGATTAAAAAGGGGATATAACTACTGATAAATGAATAAAAATAAAAATAAAATAAGTGGATAAAAAATAAAAGGGGATAAAAAAAGGGCTGAGGATGGAGGAGAGAGTTCATGGTCTGAAGCTGTTGAACTCAGGCCAGGATTTCCTGGTCGGCGAGCAGGGGGTGATGCCCGCTCGCCGATGTGTAAAACGACGCGGGATGATGTCGGGCGGAACTACCGACGTCACCTTGCCTCATTTCAATTTTCAGGTTGGCGGGGGCTCAGCCGAATCAGCTGTGCGCCCACCGACTTGTCAATGGCCTATTGAGGCCATTGACAAACTCATTAACGTAATTAGTGGACGGTTGGCGGGCAGGCTACGAGCCCTGGCGGGCATTGGAAAAAGTATGAAACCTCATCCATGGAGGGATGAGGTTTCATGTAGGTTTTTAAAAATGTAATAAAAGTGTAAGTAAAAGTGATGGACATGTACCAACTCATGTGAGTTGTGTCACATGAGGGGACATATCAGGGATTATTTCCTGTTTTTAATATTTTTTATTGTGGAGCCGATCTCTCTGAGGCAGCACTTAACCTCAGGGACATGAGTACGCTCTTTCGCGTGCATGCGTGAAAGAGCGCACTCTCGGCTCAGGGAATCCCCCCCACCACCTGCACAGGGAGCGCACAGTGCTTCCTTGCAGACATCCCCCGACCGGGGGGAAAATTCTGTTCTCAGTTTTAAGTCTAGAAGGCTGTAAGATGCCTAATTGGAAGATGAGGTGCTGTTTCTCCATTTTGCGTTGGGCGTCACTGGAACATTGCCGCAGGCCAAGGACAGACATGTGGGCATAAGAGCAGGATGGTGTGTTGAAATAGCATGCGACCGGAAGGTCTGGGTCATGCTTGCAGGCAGACCGGAGGTGTTCCGCAAAGTGTCACCCAGTCTGCGTTTGGACTCCCCGATGTAGAGGAGGTCACATTGGGAGCAGTGGATGCAGTGGACCAAATTGAAGGAGGTACAAGTGAAGCGCTGCTTCACCTGAAAGGAGTGCTTGGGCCCTTGGAAGGTGAGGAAGGAGGAGGTAAAGGGGCAGGTATTGCACCTTCTGTGATTGCATGGGAATGTGCTGTGGGAAGGGGATGAGGTGTTGGGGGTGATGGAGGAGTGGACCAGGGTGTCCTGGAAGGAACGGTCCCTATGGAATGCTGACAGCGAGGGGTAAGGGGAAGGTGTGTTTGGTGGTGGCATCATGCTGGAGTTGGCGGAAATGGCGGAGGATGATCCTTTGAATGTGAAGGCTGGTGGGGTGAAAAGTGAGGACAAGGGGACCCTATCATGGTTCTGGGAGGGAGGGGATTCAAACTGAAGTTCTATCCCTCATGTTTTGAATCCACCCAGGATTACAGGTATCTCCGGGACATACAACATTCCTCAGACTGCTGTTCTCGCTGCATTCTGAGATCCACACTCAGTGCCATGTGCCGCCATATTAACACATTCGACCTCTCTCTCCAGCAGTACCGACTCATATTATCTCAAAATTGTCCTTGTCCCCAGTTTCATTTTATTCTTCATCTCATCTGACGCCCTTAACAAGAAACTTTTCCTCCTCCTTTCAGGCGCTAAGGAATGTAAGCTTCAACAACTTATTGATACCAACGCCCATCCAGGGCCATCCACCCCTTCCTGTCCCATGGCCTCATCCTGTCTTCTAATCCCAGTCCTTGCTGTGTATTCACCATATCCTCTGACCTTCCCCTCTCTGATGCTGAACGGTCTGTATTCCGCAAAGGACTCAGTTTCATACACTTATGCCCTCAACTCGATGAATTTCGGGCTCGGCACGAAGCTGAACTCTTCTTCCGCCACCTTCATCTCTGTGCTCTTTTCTTTGGACAGGATCCCTCCCCTCCATTCCATGGATCCTTTCACCCACCTCCAGTATTCTCCCTTCACTTGGACCCCTCCCTTTGGCCTCTTACCTGCTCTCAATCTTTTCATTGAGAACCGTCGATGTGATATCAGCTGTCTCAATTTTTCTGCCCCTCTCACCCACTCTAACCTGTCTCCTTCTGAACTGGCTGCACTCCGTCCCCTTAGGTCCAACTATGACTTTGTTATCAAACCTTCCGACAAGGGTGGTGCTGTTGTTGTCTGGCGTACTGACCTCTACCTCGCAGAAGCTGAGTGCCAACTCTCAGACACTTCTTCCTACCACTCCCTGGACCATGACCCCACCACCGAGCGTCAAGCCATTGTTTCCAGGACTGTAACTGACTTCATCTCCTCTGGAGATCTTCCCTCCACAGCTTCCAACCTCATAGTCTCCCATCCCCGGGCAGCCCGCTTCTACCTCCTTCCCAAAATCCACAAACAGGACTGTCCTGGTAGACCGATCGTGTCAGCCTGCTCCTGCCCCACAGAACTCATTTCTTCCTATCTTGACTCCGTTCTCTCTCCCCTTGTCCAGTTTCTACCCACTTACATCCACGATTCCTCTGATGCCCTACGTCATATCAACAATTTCTAGTTCCCTGGCCCTAACCGCCTCCTCTTCACCATGGATGTCCAATCCCGCTACACCTCCATCCCCCAACAGGATGGTCTGAGAGCTCTGCGCTTCTTCCTTAGAGGCCCGAACAATCACCATCCACCACCACACTCCTCCGCCTGGCTGCACTTGATCTCTCACTGAACAATTTCTCCCTAAACTTGTCTCACTTCCTCCAAATAAAAGGTGTGGCTATGGGTACCCGCACGAGTCCCAGTTATGCGTATCTCTTTATGGGATATGTGGAACATTCCTTGTCCTAGTCCTACTCAGGCCCCCTCCCACAACTCTTTTGTCGGTACATCAATGACTGTTTTGGTGCCGCTTCCTGCTCTCGTCTGGACCTGGAAAAATTTATCAATTTTGCTTCCAATTTCCACCCTCTATCACCTTCACTTGGTCCATCTCTGACACTTCCCTTTCCTTCCTTGACCTCTCTATCTCCATTTCTGATGATAGACTGTGCAGCAATATTCATTACAAGCCCACCAACTCCCACAGCTACCTCGGCTACAGCTCCTCACACCCTGCTTCCTATCTTGACCCCATCCCGTTCTCTCATTTCCTTCACCTCCGTTGCATCTGTAGCAATGATGCTACTTTCCAAAACGGCGCTTCTGGGATGTCTTCCTTCTTCCTTAACCGGGGCTTCTGCCCTCACTGTGGTTGACAGGGCCCTCAGCCATGTCCGACCCAACTCCTGTGCCTCTGTCCTCACACCTTACCCTCCCTCCCAGACCCATGATAGGGTCTGTCTTGTCCTCACTTTACACCCCACCAGCCTCCGCATTCAAAGGATCATCCTCCGCCATTTCCTCCAACTCCAATATGATGCCACCACCAAACGCACCCCCCCCCCACCCCGTCAGAATTCCATAGGGACCGTTCCCTCTAGGACACCCTGGCCCAATTCTCCATCACCCCCAACACGTCATCCCCTTCCCACGGCACCTTTCCATGCAATCGCAGAAGGTGTAACGCCTGCTCAATTACCTCCTCCCCCCTCACTGTCCAAGGGCTCAAACACTCCTTTCAGGTGAAGCAACACTTCACTTGTACCTCCTTCAATTTGATCTACTGCATCCACTGCTCCCAATGTGGTCTCTCTACATCAGGGAGACCAAATGTAGACTGGGTAACCGCTTTGCAGAACACCTCCGGTCATGACCCAGACCTTCTGGTCGCTTGCTATTTCAACATACCATGCTGCTCTCATGCCCACATGTCTGTCCTTGGCCTGCTGCAATGTTCCAGTGAAGCCCAACGCAAAATGGAGGAACAGCACCTCATCTTTCGATCAGGTGCCTTAAAGCCATCTGGACTTAACATTGAGTTCAACAACTTCAGACCATGGACTCTCTCCTCCATCCTCACCCCCTTTTTTATCCCCTTTCTTCTACATTCATTTTATTTTTTAACCACTTATTTTATTTTTATTTTTATTCATTTATCTGTAGTTTTATCCCCATTTTTATCCCATTTTCTATCCCTTTTTTCCCCACCACTGTCCCCTCCCTCCACCCCATCCCCTACAGGGCCATCTGCCACTTGTTTCATGTTGTTTTTTCACACAATGCAACCCTTGTTCTGCTATAATCACATTCTGCTTTCTAACCCTTATGCCACTATTAGCACCTATTTTAGCACTAACCATTACCATTAACAATTCCTTTGTCCTTCAGTTCATGACATCTTTGTCAATCCCTCCTTTGTCCCTACCTATCATTGGCTTTCTATCCAGCTCCACCTGGGGGAAAGAGACGAAAGGAGTTCAGAGGGAGGGGTCTGTAGAATGAATGGAGGAGTCCTGGCGGGTATACTCTAGGTACCGGTGATAGGACGAGATGGCAACAGTTAAGGGGGGCAGTGGGAGCAGGTAGTGTGGGAGGGTGAGGATACAGCGATGGTGGGTGTAGGGGCACTGAGGGTGGCTGGATGCGGAAAGTGGTGCAGATTCTGGGAGTCGGCAGGATGAGGGGACCATGCCTATTGTAACAGGGGTGGACTCTTTGGGAAGATAGGGGACTTCGATATTTACCTACATGGGATGGAGTGTGATGGGGGAGGGTTGAAGGGGGATGATGGAGAGGTTAAATGTAACAGCTGGGGGATCAATGGTTGTGGGGAGGAGGGTATGAGCGATGGAGGGAGGGGAAAAGGTATTTGACTCAGCATGGAAAGTTACTCGCACATGGCTGCTCACAACTATGCAGAGCCTCATGGTGGAGATCTCAAGATGCTGCATGGGAATTGGATCATCGAGGGTGGGCAGAGATGCAGGTCATCTCAACTGAACAATTGAAGGGGAACCCAGCATGTGGTACTTACAATGCTAGGGCATTGGGATAGATGAGTGTGTGAAGGGCAAAGGCTCAGCGTGCACGGGAGACCTGATACACATTGCTCGCAAGGGCCCTGGTGAATAGCTTTGCCTTCCTGGACATCCATGATTCCGGGGGGCATAGACGCAGGCTGGGTTGTCCCTCAGAAGATGTTGGGGGTGTGGGCCGCCACAGGCTTAAGGACTACATAGCAAATAAAGCACATCAGACCTCATTAAAGAGCAAGTAGACTATATTTACAAAACTGTCATAAGAATAACAATCATAGTGCACCCGTGCAAACATATGTGTAACCAAAACTTCTTATTCTTACATTCTCTACCACTTCTTCTAGGTGCTCCCCCGACATCCGCAGCAGGGGAGGAGTCAGCCTGCTGACCACTTTGCTCTGTTGTCTTGGATGACTTTGGTGGCTGTCCTCTGGAGACCTGAGGCCTGGATGGCCCTGGCTACTTTGGCTGTCCTGCTGTGGGCAGCTGCTCCCTCTGCGGTCACAGGGGATGAGGCTGAAGGGGTCACAGGCAAGGGAGATTCTGAAGGGCCAGATACTCCCAGAGAGTCCTGAGTGGAGGTCCCAGAGGTGTCCAATAGCCACTTCTCATCCTTTGGGTGCCCGAGGGCCTGTATCTGACTCCTTGAGAGACAAGGGCACCTGCAGGAAGGTCGAAGTGTCTCGTCCCCCTCTCGCGTAGCCATTGCGAAAGCTCAACCATGGCTACAGCGGTGGAGTGCAGGCCTGCGTGCATCTCTGGCAAAATCTGCTGGATCAGGGTCTCCATGGAGTCCACCACCCACACCAAGGAGACCTCCATGCATGCACAGGTTGACACCACTTCATCAGAGAGCAGGCAGATGGACTCCTCCATCTCATGTGCCATTCTGTTGAGGCTCTCCATTACCTATGCCTGATGTTCCCCCGCCTCCTGCTGCCTCTCCAGTATCTCATGGAAGGCCAATTCCAGGGGCTCGTCATTGGACTGGAACCTAGCAGATGCCTCTTCTCCAGCACTCCTCCAAGTGCTGGTGAGCTTGGCTGACCCTGCCTCCTCCTGCTGCGGACATGAGGTCATGCAGTGACCACCAGATTGTGAGACCCTTGCTGAGGTGTGTCTCTGCACTGGTGGAGGGTACAGGTGACTGCTGTGATGCCTCAATAGGTGCACTTTCTTCATCCTCCCCATGTCCTTGGTTCTCTGTGGGCTGGTGTGACTACTGGACAAGGCTTTGTCCTCCTGCCTTGCCCTCCATCTGGTGGTACCTGTATGTGAGAGAGGAGAGAGCGAGTGACTGCATGAACTGCCTCCAACATGGAGGAACACGTGACCCTTAGATTTCTATGACATACAGGGATCCTTACTAGATGGAGGCTGCAAGCCCATCTCTCCATCCCCACAGGGTCTGTCAGGTTCTTCTCCTGCCAGCTGGGCTGCCTGCTCCTTGAAGTCCATGAGGCTCTTGATGTCAGGCCGGTCCTCTCCCGTCTTCTCCCTTTCTCTACTATTGTGCCTTAGGCCCTGGGCACTGACCACCCTGGAGACTTCCTCCCATGCCGGGTTCGTCTGTTGGCTTGGCTTCTTTCCAACCTCTGGGTAGAGGACGCCCCTTCTGGCCTCCACTTCTTTCAACAGGATTTCCAGGGAGGCGACAGTGAATCTGGGGGCTGGAGGTCGCTGGAGTCTCTGGGCCATCTATAAGACCATAAGACGTAGGAGCAGATGTAGGATATTCGGCCTATTGAGTCTGCTCTGCCATTCAATGAGATCATGGCTGATCTGATAATTCTCAACTCCACTTTCCTGCCTTTTCCCCATAACCCTTGATTCTCTTACTGATTAAAAATCTGTCTTTCTCAGCCTTGAATATGCTTAACGTCCCACCCGCTACAGCCTTCTTCAGATTCACTACCCTCTGAGAGAAGAACTTCCTCTTCATCTTTGTCTCAAATGGGCGACCCCTTACTCTGAAATTATGCCCTCTGGTCTTAGCCTCTCCTACAAGGGGAAACAACCTCTCAGCATCTACCCTGTCAAACCCTCCAAGAATCTTATATGTTTCAATTAGGTTGCCTCTCATTCTTCTAAACTCCATTGAGTACAGGCCCAATCTACTCAACCTCTCCTCATAAGAAAATCAATCCATACCTAGGATCAACCTAATGAACCTTCTCTGGACTGCCTCCAATGACAGTATATCTTTCCTTAGATAACAGGACCAAAACTGTTCACAATATTTTAGGTGTTGTCTAACTAGTGCCTTGTATAGCTTTAGCAAGACTTCCCTATTTTTATACTCCATTCCCTTTGAAATGAAGGCCAACATTCTGTTTGCATCTCCTCCTTGAATGACAGGTAGTTTGAGGTCCAGGTGCCTTTTAAATGTGATGCCCCAATATGATGGCGGAGAATGTGCCATGCAGCCTACCCCACTGCATGAAACGTTGGTCAATCTCTAACTGCATAATTACTGAGGTTGGCATCATGCGATTTGGCGCGAATTCCCACCAGCCTACACCTTGGGAAACTCCCTCTTCCCACCCCAGCCATTGAACTTAATCCTGGATAGGAAAATTCCACCCAATGGATGTGCCAGCTATGATTTTCTGAAATTCCTTAGATTTGGGAACAGTGCCATCAGATTGGAAGTTGGCAAATGTAACACCACTTTTCAAGAAAGGAGGGAGAGAGAAACAATGAATTACAGGTCAGTTGGCCTGACATTAGTTGTTGGAAAAATGCTGGAATCTATTATTATGGAAGTCTTAACAGTGCACTTTGACAATGCAACTGGTAGGGGAGATAAAGGGGGACTGGTTAATTTAGATTTCTCACAGGCATTCGATGAGGAGCCACACAAAAGGTTAATAGACAAGTTATGGGCTCATGGAGTTAGGGGTAATATATTAGCATGGATAGAGGGTTGGTTAATGGACAGGAAGCAGAGAGTGGGCATAAACAGGGCTTTTTAAAGTAAGCAGGCTGTGACTAGTGAAGTACCACAAGGATCAGTGCTGGGGCCTCAGCTATTTACAATCTATATTAATTACTTGGATGAAGAGGCAGAGAGTAATGTATCTACGTTTTCTGATGATACAAAGCCAGGTGGAAAGGTAAGCTGTGGGGAGGCCACGGAGAGGCTGCAAAGATATATAGACAGGTTAAGTGAATGGGCAACAAGATGGCACATGGAGGGGAAGTATGAAGTTACTCACTTTTGTCAAAAGAATAGAAAAGCAGAATATTTTTTAAAGGTGTGAAACGTGTAAATATTGATGTTCAAAGAGACTTGGGTGTGCTCGTACAAGGAATGCAATAAGTTAGCATGCATGTGCAGCAAGCAATTAGGAAGGCAAATGTCATGTTCGCCTTTCTTGCAAGGGGATTCAAGTACAGGAATAAAGACGTATTGGTACAATTGAACAGAACTTTGGTGAGACCATACCTGGAAAACTGTGCAGTTTTGGTGTCCATATTTAAGGAAGGAGATACTTGCATTGGAGGTGGTACAGCGAAGATACACTAAATTGGTCCCTGGGATGAGGGTGTTGTCCTGTGATGGGAGGCTGAGTAAATTGGGCCTATATTCTCTGGAATTTAGAAGAATGAGAGGCAATCTCATCGAAACATACAAAATTCTGAAGGGGCTTGATAGGGTAGAACCAGATTTTTGCTGGTTGGGAATTTAAACTATGAGGGCACAGTCTCAGAATAAAGAGCCAATCATTTAGGACTGAGTTGAAGAGTAATTACTTCACTCAAAGACTGGTGAATCTTTTGGAATTCTCTACCCCAGAGAGTTGTGGATGCTCCATCGTCGATTACATTTAAGGCTGGGATAGACAGATTTTTGGTCTCTGAGGTAATCAAGGGATATGGATGGGAAAGTAGAATTGAAGCCCAAGGTCAGCCATGATTGTACTGAATGGTGGAGCAAGCTCGATGGGCCTTTTGGCCTATTCCTGTTTCTATTTCTTATGTCCTTGTCACTGTCAAGAAACATGTAAGAGTCTGGCTCCAACTTGGCAGACAGCATTGTGCCTATATTCTCTTTCTTTCTCAGCTCCCGCAGCTCCATTGGTCTATCATGCTGCTGACCCAAAGGTTCTGGAACTGCATACCCATTGCAGCTTTATGTGCACAGGTCACCCATTCCTCTACAATCCTGTGAGGGTGCAGTACCAATCCTTGCTAAGCCCAGGAACTCACAACATCTCCAGAAACACCCCACAGCAGTTCCAGATGCTTTACAATTGCAGAAATTCTTCAAAATCATCTCTTCCACAAGTTGGCAGCCCGACCCTTTAAATAATGCTAGTGCAGGGTTCAGGTTGTAGCTCAACACCTTGTCTTTATAAAGTGACGTGTATTTGTTGCCTAGTCCTGTGTGGTCTAAATTAGGGATTCTGGTGTCACAGCAGCCGCAATGCACCTCAGCAAAATGATGCTAGGTACTAGAGACGGTATTATGTGTATGCAATTTGCTTCCCTTCAGCTCCCCTGTCCCAATCTCAACCCTATCCCATTAAACCGATGAATGGTAACCTGCAGGATGGTATAGTAGCAGCTGTTCCTAGGCATTTACCAGTTCAGTGGGTGGGAGAATTTGTGCCTCTTCCATTGACTTCCTCACCCAGAACAGATTGAAAGTTTGTTGGTGAAATTTCAATGATGCCCAAGAAACAATTATAGGCCAGTTTTACCAATACATTAATGCTAAAAAGTTAGTTAAGGAAAAAGTGGGACCTATCAGAGATGAAGATGGAAACTTGTGTGTAGATGCAGAGGCTGTGGGAAGGGTTTTGAATGAATATTTTGTCTCCATGTTTACAAAGGAAAGGGAGGATGTAGATATAGTAGCCCAGGAGGAACATTGAGAGATATTGGACGGGATAGTCATAAAGAGAGAGGAAGTACTCGAAGGGTTGAAATCCTTGAAAGTTGTTAAGTCACCAGGGCCAGATGGATTGTTTTCGAGGCTGCTGAAGGAAGTCAGGGAGGAGATAGCAGATGCTCAAAGGATGATTTTCCAATTTTCTCTAGATACAGGAGAGGTACTGGAGGACTGGAGAAATGCAAACGTAGTTCCATTGTTTAAAAAGGTATCAAAGGAAATGCCAAACAATTATAGGCCAGTTAGTCTTACATCGATGGTGAGCAAATTAGTAGAATCAATCCTGAGAGATAGGATTAACTGTCATGTGGAAAGGCATGGACTAGTCAGGAATGGTCAGCATGGATTTGTTAAAGGAAGGTCTTGCCTCACAAATTTGATTGAATTCTTTGAGGAAGTGACAAGAAGGGTTGATGAAGGTAGTGCAGTGGATGTTGTGTACATGGATTTTAGCAAGGCATTTGACAAGGTCCCACATGGCAGATTGGCCAGGAAAGTAAAAGCCCATGGGATTCAGGGTGTGGCAAACTGGATAAAAGGTTGGCTTTGTAACAGGAAACAAAGGGTAATGGTCGATGGATGCCCTTGTGAATGGAAAGTTGTCTCAAGTAGGTTCCACAGGGCTTGGTGTTGGGACCCTTGGTGTTTGTCTAATATATTAACGATTTGGGCATGAACGTGGGGGGGCACGATTGGGAAAGTTGCAGATGACACAAAGATTGGCCGAGTAGTGGATAGTGTAGAGGATAGCCATAATCTCCAAAATGATATCGATGGGTTGGTGGAGTGGGCGGTAAAGTGGCAGATGGATTTTAACATAGAGAGTGTGATGTCATACATTTAGGGAGGTCAAACAGTTACAGGGATTACAAAATAAATGGGAATATACTAAGAGAGGTAGATGAAGTGAGAGATCTTGGTGTACAAGTACACAGGTCCCTGAAGGCAGCAGTTTAAAGTTGTGAAGAATGCATATGGAATGCTCTCCTTCATTGGCAGAGGAATAGGATATAAAAGTAAGGATATAATGTTGGAATTGTATAGAATACTGGTGAGGCCACAACTGGAGTATTGTGTGCAGTTCTGGTCACCACATTACAAGAAGGATGTAATAGCTCTGGAGAGAGTGCAGAGGAGGTTTACAAGAATGTTGCCAGGGTTAGAAAAGTGTAGCTACGAGGAGAGATTGGATAGGTTGGGGTTATTTTCCTTAGAACAAGGAAGGCTGAGAGGTGACTTGATTCAGGTATACAAAATTATGAGGGGAATGGATAGAGTGGACAAGATAAAATTGTTTCCCTTGGTGGAGAATTCTAGA
The DNA here is from genome assembly GCF_964194155.1 of Cetorhinus maximus. Taxonomy (NCBI): domain Eukaryota; kingdom Metazoa; phylum Chordata; class Chondrichthyes; order Lamniformes; family Cetorhinidae; genus Cetorhinus; species Cetorhinus maximus. The sequence goes on along the minus strand of NC_135902.1, from coordinate 45,162,773 downwards.
ACCAGGGGACATAGATTTAAGATAAGTGGCAGAAGGTGTAGGGGGGACACGAAGAAGAACTTTTTTACATAGAGGGTAGTGGGGGTCTGGAATTCGCTGCCCAAGTTGGTGCTAGAGGCAGAAACTTTAAACTCTTTTAAAAAGTACCTGGATCTGCACCTAAAATGCTGTAAGCTGCAGGGCTTTGGGCTGGGTGCAGGAAGGTGGGATTAGAAAGGGCACCTGGGTGTCCTTGGGCTGGCATGGACAAGATGGACTGAATGGCCTCCTTCTGTGATGTAACTTTTCTATGATTCTATGGTTCTAAGAGTAAAAATATGCTGGGCCTTGAAATTGCTTCAATGGGTGAGTTTTAAATTGACATAAAAACTGACATGTCAAAAACTATCTTCCAATTAATATTGGGGTTAGGGTCCTGTATCCTTTAACAAGAATGTATAAATTAGTTACCTTATCTAAAGCACCTACCCAATGCCTCCACATCCTTCAGTGGATCAACTCCTGGTGAGAGAATAAAGAATATTGGAATGGAAGGACTGCTTTCTTCATATGATTTTGCAAATTCCATACTACGACCCTCCACATATTTAGCTCCAAGCTTCTCCTCCACAAAGCCACTGTAAAATTTCAAATAACATTGTATGATATGATCAAAGTTTTGAAATTAAAATTAATTTAAAAGTCAATTAAATTTTTCAAGATTAGGTTGATGAATTTTTGTTGTGATAGTGGGGGACAGTATAGTGAGGGAGATAGACATAGTTCCCCGCAGTTGAGAGCAAGAGCCCAGAAGCCTGTGTTGCCTGCCTTGTTTTGGGACATCTGCTCTGGGCTGGAAAGAAACTTGCAGTGGGAGGGGGAGGATTCAGTAGTCCACGGTGGTACCAACAGCATAGGTAGGACTAGGAAGAAGGTTCTGATAAGAGAGTATAAGCAGCTAGGGGTTAAATTAAAAAGCAGAACCTCAGAGATAATAATCTCTGGATTATTACCTGAGCCATGAGCAAATTTGCATAGGACAAATAAGATTGGGGAAAGTGGGAGCTGTACCGTTGAGACGGTCTTCACCTCAGCCATGCTGGGATCAGTGTTCTGCCGAGTGGTATAACTAGGGCAGTAGAGAGGGCTTTAAACTAAATAGTGGGCGTGAGGGAAGATGTGATAAACTAAAGAGAGGGGAGAAGGGAAGAGAGTAGGATAGCAGTAAGGGAAATAGTTATCAAAAATAGTTATCAGGAAGGGACAGAGTGGACAAACATAAGAGTGCACCAGCAGTTAAGGTTAGAGATTGTAAAAATAATAAGTCAGAATTAAGGGCACTCTATCTGAATGGCACAAATAGGGGTAAACAGGTATGATCGAATCACTTTTACAGACCTGGCTACAGTGTGACCATGGCTGGGAACTGAAACTTTAAGGGTATTCGGCATTTAGGAAGGATAAGCAAAAAGGAAAAGGAGGTGGGGCTGCACTGTTAATAAAGGATGGGATCAGTACATTGGTGAGAGAGAGGATCTTAGATCAGAAGATCAGGATGTAGAATCAGTTTGGGTGGAGTTAAGAAACAGCAAGGGGCAGCAAATTTGGTAGGAGTTTTTTATTGGCCACTAAATTGTAGTGGTAATGTAGGGCACAATATAAATCAGGAAATTAGAGATGCATGTAACAAGGGTAACACAGTAATCATGGGTAACTTCCGTCTACATATACACTGGGTAAACCTAATAGTAATACTGAGGATGATGAATTCCTGGAATGTATACGCAATGGTTGTCCAGAACAATATGGTGAGGAACCAACTAGAGAACGCATTATTTTACATCTAGTATTGTGCAATAAGAAAGGGCTAATTAATAATCTCATTGTAAAGGAGCCTTTAGGGAAGAGTGACTATAATATGGTAGAATTTTATATGAAGTTTGAAAGTGATGCAGTTCAATCCGAAACTAGGGTCTTTAATCTATACAAAGGAAACTACAAAAGTATGAAAGGTGCTAGTTGGGTTAGGTGGATTGGGGAACTACATTAAAAAGTATGATGGTAGACAGGCAATGGCTAGCATTAAAGGTTTGCAACAAATTTACATTCCTTGAAGGTACAACAAGCCAGCGGGAAAGATGATCCAACCGTGGCTAACAAGAGAAGTTAAGAAGAGTCATACGGACTCGAAACGTTAACTGTGTTCCTCTCCGCAGACTGCAGGTGCTGTCAGACCTGCTGAGTTTTTCCAGGTATTTTTATTTTTGTTTAAGAGAAGTTAAGGATTCAATCAGATGAAAGGAAAAGGTATTTAAAGTTGCCCAAAGCCTAAGGATTGGGAGCATTTTAAAATTCAGCAAAGGAGAACCAAGAAATTGATAAATAAAGAGAAAATAGAATATGAAATTAAACTAGCAAATAAAAATGTACTGTAAAAGATTCCATGATATGTGAAAAGGAACAGGTTAGTAAAGGCAAATGTGGGCCTGTTACAGGCAGAGAATGGGGAATGTATAATGGGTAACAAGGAAATGACAGAGAAACTAAACAAGCACTTTGTGTCAGTTTTCATGGAAGAAGAGACAAAAAACCTCCCAGAAATTTTGGGGAACCAAGGGACTAGTGAAATTGAGGATCTGAAAGAAATTAGTATTAGTAAAAAAGAACTGCTGAAGAAATTAATAGGGCTGAAAGTTGATAAGTCCCCTGGACCTGATTCTCTACATCCCAGAACATTGAAAGAGGTGGCTATAGAGAGAATGGATGCATTGGTGATCATCTTTCAAAATTCTATAGATTCTGGAATAGTGCCTGCAGATTGGAAGGTAGCAAATGTAACCCCACTATTTAAGAAAGGAGGGAGAGAGAAAATAGGGAACTACTGACCTGTTAGCCTGACATCAGTAGCAGGGAAAATGCTAGATACTATTCTATAGGATGTGATAACTGGGCACTTAGAAAATAATGGTGAGATTTGGTAGAGTCAACATGGATTTATGAAAGGGAAATTGTGTTTGACAAACCTGTTGGAGTTTTTTTTAGGATTTTATTAATAGAATAGATAAGGGAGTACCAGTGGATGCGGTGTATTTGAATTTTTAGAAGGCTTTCAATAAGATCCCACACAGGTGGTTGGTAAGCAAAATTAGAGTTTATGGGATTGGGAGAAATATATTGGCATGGATTGAGGATTGGTTAATGGATAGAAACAGATTAAGGATAAAGGGATCAACCTCAGGCTGGCAGGCTTTGACTAGTGAGATATGGCAAGGATCAGTGCTTGGGCCCCAGCTATTCACAATATTTATCAATGATTTGGATATGGGGACCAAATGTAATATTTCCAAGTTTACTGATGACCCAAAAGTTGGTGGGAATGTGAGTTGTGAGAAGGATGCAAAGAGGCTTCAAAGAGATTTAGACAAACTAAGTGAATGGGCAAGAACATAGCAAATAGAATATATCGTGTGGAAAAATGTTAAGTTATTCGCTTTGGTAGGAAAAACAGAAATGCAGAGTATTTCTTAAATGGGCAGAGTTTGAGAAGTGTTGATGCCCAAAGGCAACTGGGTGGACTTGTTCATAAGTCACTGAAAGCTAACATGTAGGAAAAACAGAAATGCAGAGTATTTCTTAAATGGGCAGAGTTTGAGAAGTGTTGATGCCCAAAGGCAACTGGGTGGACTTGTTCATAAGTCACTGAAAGCTAACATGTAGGTGCAACAAGCAATTAGGAAGGCAAATGGTATGTTAGCCTTTATTTCAAGAAGATTTGTGTACAGATCTCTTGCTGCAGCTGTATAGAGCCTTGGCGTGACCACACCTGGAGTACTGTGTGCAGTTTTGGTTTCCTTACCTAAGGAAGGATATATTGGCCATAGAGAAAGTGCAATGAAGGTTTACCAGACTAATACCTGGAATGGTGCGATTTTCCTATGAGGAAATATTAAGGAGACAGCCTGTATTCTCTAGAGTTTAGAAGAATGAGATGTAATCTCATTAAGGTGTACAAAATTCTTATACAGAATTCTTACATAGAATGTTTCCCCTGGCTGGGAGGTCTAGAATCAGGGTACACAGTTTCAGAATAAGAGGCAAACCATTTAGGACCTCGATTCCCCTGGTTGGGAGGTCTAGAATCAGGGTACAGAGTTTCAGAATAAGAGGCAAACCATTTAGGACCGCGATGAGGACGAATTTCTTCAGTTAGAAGGTAGTGAATCTTTGGAATTCTCTACCCCAGAGGGCTATGGAAGCCCAGTCATTGAGTATGCTCAAAGCAGAGGCCAATAGATTTCTAGACACCAATGACATCAAGGGATACGAGTATAGTGCAGGAAGATGGCATTGAGGTAGAAACCTAGCTATGATCTAGTTAAATGGCGGAGCAGGCTCAAGGGGCCGAATGACCTACTCCTCCTATGCTCCTATGTTCCTATGTTATCAAGAGCTATGGAGCAAAATACACATGATCCATTATCTGATTGGATGGTGAAACAGGGTCATGTTGATTTATTCTATCAATAAAGAAAATGGCAAAGCAATAATACTAATGGCATCCAATTGAACATTGAAATAAGAGTAGACCATTCAGCCCCTTAAGCCTATTCCTAATATTTTTTAAAGGATGAAGAGTTAGGAACAGTGGAGGTCCAAAGAGATTTAGGAGTCTTTGTACATAGACCACCAAAATATAGTAGTCAGGTCCAAAAAATAATCAAAAGGGTGAAGAAAATGTTAGCCTTTATAGCTAGAGGGCTAGAATATCAAGGGGTGGAATTTTGCTGCAAAGCCCTGGTTTGACAACATCTGGAGTACAATTCTGGGCATCGTACCTTAGAAAGGATATACTGGCTTTAGAAGGAATGTTGTCCAGATTGATCAGGTGGTATCAGACCTCCAACAGTAAGGTAATGAGGAAAGATTACATAAACTAGGCTTACATTCCCTGGAACATAGAAAGTTTAAAGGGTGATTTTATTGAGATTTTTAGGGTTTTGAAAGGAATTGATCAGGTGGATAGAGACTTCTTCCCATGGGCATTTGAGTTTAATATATGGGGACATAATTTTAAAATCAGAGTCAGACCATTCAGGAGAGAAGTTAAGAAACACTTATGCAAAGAGTGGTAAGTGTGTGAACTCTCTTCCGTAAAAAGCTAAAGATGCTAGCACAATTAATAACTTAAAATCTGAGAGTAGATTTTTGCTACTTAGTGTATTAATTGGACACGGAGGCAAAGGGCGGTGGAGGGTTGGGGTGGTGGGGAGGTGGATGGAGTTATGATATAGGTCAGACATGATCTCATTGAATAATGGAACAGGCTCAACGGGCTGTATGGCCTACTCCTGATCCTAAATTCCTCAACAATCATGGAATATAACTGCACATAGAAAACTACAATGCTATTACCTTCTAGCTCTTTCAGCTATATCTATATTAGAAAGGCTATGGTATAGGGTATATTTTACACTTCTGCACACAGGTGGCAAAGATGCTCACTAGTTATGATGAGACTAGAGTCTCCCTGCTCCACATTTGCCATCCACTAATGTCATTACATGACGGGCCTGAAATTGCTGCAATGGCAACTTTGGTGGCGAAAGCCATTAATTAGATTTTTTAGCTCATCATCAACATTGCACAATACTCAGATAGCTGGAATGTGGATTGTTGATGGTGCAGTGATGTTAGTAACAAATCAGAAACCTTGTGGAATGCATGGTTATTGGCTTATCTCGCATATCAATGAAATAGCACTAAAAAAGCTGAAACAACACTCCATTACGAAGATTGAGATTTGGCAGTGTCTACAACTATTAAAATGACCTTAAATCAAATTCTAAAACGTTGATAATATTTAGAAAATAAACTTAAACCATTGTAAAAAGCAATACAAAGTAACAAGCCAAAAGCAAAATAATGCAGATGCTGGAAATCTGAAATAAAAACAGAAAATGCTGGGAATACTGAGCAGATCAGCAGCAGCTGTGGAGAAAAAAAGGAGTTAATGGGCAAAATCTCCCCCCCATTCCGATAAGTGCAGGACGGGGCGTGAAAAACGGCACTTTTCCTGCTGGCCACACGGGTGTTTGCGCTGTATCATCTGCTTCCTACCTCATTAATTACGCACGCACGGGAAACATGTCGGATCGCTGGTGGGCGGCATCTGATTCACCCACCCAGCTGTCAACTAACCGGTTCCTCACTCCAGGCGCCATATTTAAACGGCACCCATGCACAGCTTTCTCAATCTCTCCAGCCCAGGACTGCTACAGATACCACTGATGGCCCAAGAAGGGAAGGAGACAGCAGCCCCAAGTTCAGTGACCCCTCCCTCGAACACCTGCTGGATGCAGTGGAGGCCCACCACCATGTCCCCTATCCCCGTGATGGCCCCAGGAGGTCCACCAGCCTCATCACTCTGGCTTGAGAGGCAGTCGCAGCAGTGGTCAGTGCTAACGCTGCCCACAAGAGGTCAGCCACCCAGTGCAAAAGGATGAATGATCTCATCCATGCCATAAGTCAACCATCTCATCACTCTCAACTCACACACTCAAAAGCCCATCACACAATCACAGAGCTCTCACTCACTGCCAGTTCAAGGGACATCACTTACTCTCTCACACACACCCTTGCATCTCCATTTGGCTTTATCTTCTCTGGAGGCTGCCTCCTCAACCCACACCATCTTGCACAGATCAATATGTGCCTCCAACACACCCTGGAATACCCCCATTTCCCAGTATAGCCATCACGCTGCACCTCTTCCCTTGCCTAAGGCCAGCTCTCCCCCTTCCCCAGGCAAGCACTAGCCCTGCAGCCATTGAAAAGCCACCCCCACCTTATGGCTGATCTGGTAGGTAGAGACCTGCCCATGAGCCCGCCTAAAAGTGATGTAGTGCTGCCTGCTAAGCCTGGTGCTGATGATCGCAAGTGCCGCCCGAAGCAAGGTAGGCAAACAAACCTCGAAGTCCCAAGTGAAGTGCAGCTCCCCGGTGCATGTCGCTTATGTGCAGTTGTGAAATGCCACATGCCCAGATGATCCAGCGTGGGGGAATGATTCTGGTGAGCAGGGCTTATAATGAGGTTCTAAACTATTGAAATTGGGCTCCCAAAGTGAAGTCTCACACACACTTTCACGTCTCCATCTGGCCTCATCTCCTCTGCCAGGCATCATTATCATCAGAAAATGCTGGAAAAACTCAGTAGGTCTAACAGCATCTGAGAGAAAACAGAGTTAACATTTTGAGTCCATATGACAGCAATCTTGGATGTCCCTGCCTCCGCCCGCTGTGGAGCAGTTTGTGCACTGTGCTCACCAGATTGTGACCCAGACACTTTTATGACTAGAAGAGTCATAAGGACTTGAAGCGTTAACTCTGTTTTTCTCTCCACAGATGCTGTTAGACCTGCTGAGTTTTTCCAGCATTTTCTGTTTTTGTTTCAGATTTTCAGCATCTGCAGTATTTTGCTTTTTGTTTTTATCGTTATCATCAGCCCTGGCATGTGTCTTGCTCACACTCTCTCCATCTGTTTTCATGCAGGACAAGCTCACACACAATAAAAGGGAGAGGTCCCAGACACTGTGGAGTGCAGGAACTCAAGGTTCTCACTCCCTTTGAAAATCGTGCCACTGAGCTGGCCAGAGAGGTCGTGGGCCATGCCTATGGTGACGGTGAGGTCACATGTGAGGATTCTGCACCAGCTCATCCCTCACTCAATGCTACTGTGAGTGCACTGTCCTGTTTTTTTATTTGGCTGCCATGCACTAATTATCTCTACTTTCTTTCATAGACACCTCTACCAGGCACCTGAGGCCCTCAACCAGCCAGGTGCTAAGCTTCAGCCTTGATGGCACCTCAGATAAGGAACCTGAGGACAGCACCTTTGAGGACCCTAAACAGCACTCACCCACACCCTCCATCAGCACAGAGACACACACCTTGGCCGGACGTGGTTCTAGTGCAGTCTCTGGGTCACAGTCTGGTGAGCGCAGTGCACAAACTGCTCCACAGTGGGCAGAGACAGGGACATCTGAGATTGCTGGCACTCGGAGAACTACTGGGGGCCACGGTTCTGCTGAGTTCAAGTCTGATGACAAGCCTCAGGACTAGGTCCTAAATCAGTTGCTAGAGCTGCAGCGACAATCACGGGAACAACAGGAAGGGATGTCAGCTGCATTCCTCAGATTGCAACGTATGATGGAGGAGTCTGTCCACCTTCAGTCTGAGGTGATAGCGGCTAGCATGCCAATGCACCGAGGTCAGCACTGGTAGAAGAATGAGAGGCGACCTTATTGAAACATATAAGATTCTTAGGGGACTTGAGAGGGTAGATGCTGAGAGGTTGTTTCCCCTTGTGGGAGAGTCTAGAACCAGAGGGCATAATCTCGGAGTAAGGGTCGCCCATTTAAGACAGAGATGAGGAAGAATTACTTCTCTCAGAGGTAGTGAATCTATGGAATTCTTTACTGCAGAGGGCTGTAGTGGTTGGGTCGTTAAGCATGTTCAAGGCTGAGATAGACAGATTTTTAATCAGTAAGGGAATCAAGGGTTATAGGGAAAAGACAGGAAAGTGGAGTTGAGGATTATCATATCAGCCATGATCCCATGGAATGGCAGAGCAGACTCGATGGGCCAAATGGCCCACTTCTGCTCCTACGTCTTATGGTCTAACATGCTTCGTGCCCTGCTGCTCTTCCACATTTTCCACAATGATCAAAAAAGTGGGCGGACGATTGCAGTACTTTTATCATCGATGAGTGTAGCCTTGGATGCCAAAAATTATTGCCTTCCAACTCTAACAGGACTCTGGGTGGCAACATAAGCAAGAAAAGACCACCAAACAGAAAAAATAACGGAAAAACCTTTAAAGATTTCCTCAAAAGCAGTGGGAGAGAAAAATTGTTTTTTGAAAATATTCAATTGACAATCATACTTATGATATTACAATATTTTTAAATCAAAATCTCTTTTGATTAGGAATGCCAGAATTAGATTATGTAACAATGTTGTAATATAAAGTGGTTATCCCAGATGAGGAAATCAGTCTTACATACCTTGCAAATATATAATTTGTGAACCATAGGCCTAGATTTTATCTCCTCCCTAACAATTGGAGCACACTCAAGTTGATGTAATATGCAGATATTTATAAATCGCATAAAAATGCAGATATTTATGGGGGCCCATTAAGACTACTTTAATCTGAGACCTGGGCCAGGATTTTCCACTCCCGTTCGCGGCGGGCGCCATGGCAGACAGGAGCAGAAAATATCGCGAGAAGGCCAGGAGTAGGTTTTCTGGCGTCGTAAAACCAGTTCGGGATTGTGTGCTTCAGCTGTCAATGGTGGGCTGTGTTTCTCGCCACGGAACATCGGGAACATTATTTCAATGAGATCTCCTTGCCAGAATCATCCCCCCCGCACTAGATCATCCGGGGTGTCAGCATGCAATTAGAATAATATGGTTAACAATGATATAAGCGACATGCACCTGGTGAGCTGCACTTCCCTCCTCACTTCAAGGCTAGTTTGTCTACCTTGCATCATGCAGCGCTCATGGGAATCAGCGTCAGGTTTCGCAGGCAGCACCATGTCGCTTTCAGGGAATTGTCACAGATAAGTCTCTACCTGCCAGACCAGTGGTAAGGTGGGGTGGTTTTTTATGGGATGCAGGGCTAAGCTTGCACTGGGGAAGTGGTGGGGGGTGGGGGCAAGTGGCCTCACACAGAAGAAGGGGCCCACATATATATGCATTCATGAGCTCACAGATGCCCTTTTTGCAAAGGCCCACAATTATGTCAGCTTTGACAGAGATCAAGCAAGACAGAACACCCGAGCATTGGGCATTGCTGAGATTGGCGGATTCCCATAGGTGCAGGGTGCCATTAATTACACTCATGTGGCTTTAAAAGCTCCCTGGCAACAGGCACTGCAATACGTAAACCAGAAAGGCTACCAATCGCTCAATGTACAGTTGGCCTGTGACCACAAGAAACCGATCATGCAGGTTTGTGCCAGATACCCAGGAAATGTCCACAACTCACACATCTTGAGCAGATCACCCTTCCTGGGCACCTTTGAGGGGCCAAACAGAATCCAGGGCTGGCTCCTCAGTGACATAGGGTACCTGCCCATTCGGCAGCCTCAGACTCCTGCAAAGAGAAGGTACAATGAGACTCATGTCGCTAGCCAAGCATTGGTGGAGCACACCATAGGGGTCTTAAAGATGCGATTCTGATGCCTGGACAGATCTAGCGGAGTACTCCTGTATAGTCCCCAGAGGGTCTCACAGATCATTGTGGCTTGCTGTGTGCTGCCCAACCTGGCACTGCAAAGGGGGGAGGACTTGCCAGATGGCGAGATGGAGGAGCTACACATCTCCTCTGATGAGTGGACCTCGAAGGAGATGAGGATAAGTTCGAGGAAGCCGAGTCTGCAGGAGAAGAGGCCACAGCACAGGCCAGACGAGGCAGGCTTGTACGTGAGGCCCTGATAGCCACCAGGAAGATGATGAATTGTAGTCAGTACCCTCTTGGGCAAGAGCCCTTCATCATGGGCTAGCATGAGCACCAGCATTGCAATTCCTCTCATTTCACCTATGTACTTAAATATGAGAGTGAGTAATTACACATCAGGCCGCATTGTCCTGATCCTTTGAAAGATGATGAACCCTCGGCAGCATATGTCTGAATGTGTGATGGGCTTGTAATTGTGAGAGTTGAGAGTGGCTGGCTTACCCTAGTGGAACGGATGAGATCATTCATCCTCTTCCTGCACTGGGTGGCTAACCTCTTCTGGACCGCGTTGGCACTGACCACCACTGCTACTGCCTCTCAAGCCTGATTGATCACCTTGCTGGACCTCCTGCAGCCAGAGCGGGGCTAGAGGACATGGCAGCAGGCCTTGACTGCATCCAGCAGGCACTCCAGTGAGGCATCACTGAATGTGGGGGCTGTCGTCTTCTTGGGTTTAGGGTCATGTCTTCAGTGGAGCAGTCCTGGGATGCCAACATTGAGAAGGTTCTCTGCGCCTGCACTTTAAATATGGCATGTGAGTGAGTGAGGAAGCGGTGAGCTGGTGGTGGGTTGGGTGAATCAGAGGCCACCCACCAGTGACCCAGCATGTTTCATGTGTGCGCATGGTTCAAACATGGACAAAAGAGCTGAACTCCCAAGGTGAGATGAGAGTGACTGCCTTTGACATTCAAGGCAGCACTTGACTGAGTGTGGCATCAAGGAGTCCTAGCAAAACTGGGGTCAATGGGAATCAGGGGGGAAACTCTCCGCCGGTTGGAGTCATACCTAGCACAAAGGAAGATGGTTGTGGTTGTTGGAGGTCAGTCACCTCAGCTCCAGGACATCAGTGCAGGAGTTCCTCAGGGTCATATCCTAGACCCAACCATCTTCAGCTGCTTCATCAATGACCTTCCTTCCATCATAAGGTCAGAAGTGGGGATGTTCGCTGATGATTGCACAATGTTCAGCATCATTCGCGACTCCTCAGATACTGAAGCAGTCCATGTCCAAATGCAGCAAGACCTGGACAATATCCAGGCTTGGGCTGACAAGCGGCAAGTAACATTCGCTTCACACAAGTGTCAGGCAATGACCATCTCCAACAAGAGAGAATCCAACCATCGCCCCTTGATGTTCAATGGCATTACCATCACTGAATCCCTTACTATCAACATCCTGGGGGTTACCATAGACCAAAAACTGAACTGGACTAGCCATATAAATACTGTGGTTACAAGAGCAGGAACTGTGCGATGAATAACTTGCCTCCTGATTCCCCAAAGCCTGTCCACCATCTACAAGGCACAAGTCAGGAGTGTGATGGAATACTCCCGACTTGCCTGGATGAGTGCAGTTCCGACAACACTGAAGAAGCTGGACACCATCCAGGACAAAGCAATCCCCTTGATTGGCACCACATCCACAAACATTCACTCCCTCCACCAGCAACGCACAGTAGTATCAGTGTGTACCATCTACAAGATGCACTTTAGGAATTCACCAAGGCTCCTGAGACAGCACCTTCCAAACCCACGACCAATACCACCTAGAAGGACAAGGGCAGCAGATAGATGGGAACACCACCACCTGGAAGTTCCCCTCCAAGTCACTCTCCATCCTGACTTGGAAATATATCGCTGTTCCTTCGAGGTAGCTGGGTCAAAATCCTGGAACTCCCTTCCTAACAGCACTGTGGTCCACCACCACCTTCTTGAGGGCAAGTAGGGATGGACAATAAATGTTGGCCCAGCCAGCGAAGCCCACATCCCATGAATGAATAAAAAAGAATCAATGAGGTGGGGAGGGGACAATATGGCGTGAAAACCTGCCATGCCATTTTTCATGTCGACTCCTGCACCTAGTACATTGGTGGGGGGAGCATCCCGCTCCTGAACAGGGTGATAGTGGTAGCTTCCTGCCAGACCTAACCTGCTGGAATAGGAATTAAGGGCAGAAGAGGCCTAAGGCCAATATATATATAAAAAATACAGGTTTCATTACGGGCAAGGATGAGCAGAGTGCTCTTCCCCACATGGAAAGTTTGGGTCTCTCCAGCCGAGGTCATCCGACACCCCAAGACTGTGATTCTCCACCAAGAGGCCTCAAAGTCACTTACCTTGTGCCTGGGTCTGTTCCCTGATCCCAGATGTTGCCTTGGACTTTACTGATTGTAACAATGGGAACCTGCTTCCCACCAAAATTCCCAAATGGCTTGGTCGTGAATATGCCTGTAGGCATGAAAATGAGGTACGGTTGTTACAATTAGCTGAGGCAGCTTATTGGTGCTCAGTATCTGAGGAGTCGTGAATGGTACTGAATATTGTGTAATCATCAGCGAACATCCCCACTTCTGACCTTATGATGGAGAGATGGTCATTGATGAAGCAGCTGAACATGGCTGGGCCTAGGACATTACCCTAAAGAATTCTTGCAGTGATGTCCTGTGACTGAGATGATTGACCTTCAACAACCACAACCATCTTCCTTTGTGCTAGGCATGACTCCAACCAGTGGAGAGTCTTTCCCCTTTGACTTCAGTTTTGCTGGGGCTGCTTGATGCCACACTCACCTCACCTCTAAGGGAGCCTGCCATGAATATATAGCATCAATCCAATCCCCATGACTGGGGTCATGGTGAGGTTGGAACAGCAGGCAGAAGACGCATTCTGACCCTTTGGAGTCAGAAAGGGAAATTCTAAATAACAACTGAGGACATAATCTTCTTTACTTGAACAATAAACATTTTTCAAAGTTACCCACTGGGCATCCTTCACTAACATGAATACTTATTTTCAAGTTACTGTGCATTTTGCAACGATACACCATCAGACTATGATACAGCACCTAACAGCATATGTCATTCTGTCTGGTCTCATACATCGCATCATGCACAGTTTCTCCATTGGTCCTTTATTTTTCCATTCTTGTGGCAATTTCTCCTTCTCTGGAGCTTCTGACTCCACAATTTTCTTCCAACGGTTGGCTGAACCTTCTATATCACTGTCTAGATTCTTAAACTGTTCCATTTCTGCCAAGACCTTTGAAGTAAAATTCAGAGAATTATACATATACAAATATATATATATATAAGATTTCCAACCAAATGCACATTTGCATGACAAATATAAAATAACATTTTCATTTGTCAACAGCACATTAAACGGACACAATTAATGGTTTGCTTTACTTTCATGCATTAGCATTTCAGAGAAACGTAGGTCTGGAAATCCCCCATTTACCTGTCCCATATATGATATGGCAAAGTGGCCTCAACAGTAGGTCAGACGGTGAGCCTTGCCACTGTCTCATCTCCCCAATCTTGATTTTACTTTCCCCCCTGCTGAAACTGTCACTGTCTGCCCTTTCCTCTCCACTGCATGCAAATGCTGGCAAGGAGGCATAGCCAGATTTCCAGTTAACTTTCTTTCCATCTGCACCTCTTCTTAAAACTCCTTGGGACTGCCAGGTGAAGCCTTGTGAATAGCAGTAGAAAGGCCCCAAACTGTGAGAATGCTGGGAGAGGGCTTTATAGTGATCTTCTTTTCCTCTAATTTGGCCCCAAACATCTACCTTCATCTTCACCTATAAGCCTGAGCTAACTGCTTCTTTGAACTCCTTCTACCCTGGCCCCATGCCTTTTCAGGTGCAGCTTTAGCAGTTACACTGCAGATCATCTGCATTTTCCTGGGGGAGCTAGCAGGCTTTTGCTGGTATGGATAATGTCGGATGCCTGCCTATGAATATATAACAACAATTGAACCCCTATTACAGGGTTGAGGCAGCAGGCAGAAGACCCATTCTGGCCTTATGGAGTCAGGAAAGGAAATTCAAGCCTGTAGCGCCAACTTTGTTGGAATCTAAAAGCGCTTTCGTTCCGGTCAAACACTGCGAACTGTGGCGGTAAACGGCAAATAAATGCACCAAGTGCACAATACTGATGTTGAACTCTACACCAGTTAGGAGAAATGCATGTAAAAAAATCAAGTAGGTCTAGGGACATTCCCTTGGAAATAAATGCTTATCATACAGAGTCCTTTGGAACATCGAGATCAGGAGTGTGAAACAGTGCAGCTATTTGCGAATTTATCAATATAGGGGATCTGTGACATTTTTTATAATAGCTAAATGTTGTTGTATGTCCATGGAGTGACAGACCATCATACCCTTCATTGAAAAAAATGTTTTATGGATATGTGCAAACATTTCCTTCTTGTCTAGTTAACTGCAAAATGACATGGTTTAGCTATTCGTTTAAGAGTTTTGTTGCTCCAATTATTTCCTGAAGAACAGAATTTAATCATGTGAAGAGAATGTACTACAGATGTGTTGCAAAATAAATCTATAAGGCCAATATCTGCAGAATGAATCTATTGCTGGATAAAATGTACAAGCAAAAGGATTCACTCCTTCAATTAGATGGAAGGCCTCATCAGTTCATTAATATTGCCTTGTGGGATTATTTTTAAAAAAAATTTCCTTCAGTAGAATGCTGTGGCTGGCAGATAGGAACATAGAAGTAGGAGTAGGCCATTCAGTCCTTTGAACTTGCTTTAATTAGAGCATGACTTGTTGAGAGTGTTGGCTACAGAACAGTGTCTCTTAAAGAAGTCTTCAGTAGGTTAACTGTAAGTCTTCATTAACAAGTAGAACTACTTACACATGTACACTAAAGGGTAGAGGCTGTCATGTGTTTTATAATTATATAAAAGCACCAATCACTCAAAGGATTGGGTACACACGTGTGGGTTCATTTCCGAATTCTAGGCACATGTGAAAAGATATACAGAGGCATAAACTTGAAGACAACAGCAGCAGAGTTGTGTGCTCTGCTTATAAGCCAAAGTGAAATTAAAACATGGTCACATGATACACTTCCATCCTAGTGATGTCATGTTATAATCCCTTAAATGCATATTACAACATCCCTCTTTCTTTACAAAGGTATTTTCCCCCTTCCAAAGAAGCATAACTATTTACAATACATGTCCATGTTTAGTTACCATCACAGAAGTGTATAGAACTGATGAATCTATGAGTCTCCAAAGCATAGAGGTAATCTGTTGATACCCCCAAATCTTGTAATGGTAACCTTGTTTGGAAGTTTCTTTAATTGCTCACAGTGATTTATCAGGTTGTCCTTCCTGGTTGCATTTGGAATCTTGTCCTTGATTGAATAGGACCACACAGTGGTTGAGGAGCTTGATTGGATCTGATTTGTCCTTGGCTACGCCTCACCGTTGTGCCTTTGTATGTAATGACTTCATAGGACCTTGGTTCTGAACAAATCCTTGTCACATTGGTTGATTGCCATGTACCTTCCATGAGATGCTGGATATGAACTTGTTGTTCCAACTGTAAACTTGGCAATTCTGTACCTGTATTTTTATCGTATACTTTGGTCATCTTCTCTTGCAGTTTCAAAAGTTGCTCTCTAGATTCTGAGAGAATAGAGTGAGTAAGAGTTGCTAAATTGGCATGCACTGGTTTACCAGACATGAGCTCTGCCGGTGATGGAATAGTTGCACTTAAAGGTGTTTCTCTTAAATGTAACATTGCAATGTGTAGATCTTGTTTGGTTTGTCTACATTTGAGAATTAGGGATTTCACTGAGCAAGTAATTCACTCAGCTAGGCCATTAGATGTAGGGTAATGAGGAGAAGAAGTAGTATGATCAATATTCCACTTCTCATACCATGGTTTACCAATAAATTGCAGACCGTTATTCATAATGATCTCTCTCGGCATACCAAATAAGCAGAAAATAGCAGGTAGAGTGCGCGTCACAATGGTGCTTGACGTATTATGCAATTGTTGAATAATGGGGTACTTGGCAAAGTGGTCGACGATGACAATGAAGTCTGCCATGGGCATGAAAGAGGTCAGATGTGATTTTGGACCAAGTGTGGGTAGGAACTTCATGTGGAATCAGTGGTTCTTTATGCTGAATTGGCATGATCTTGACATGCTTCGCACTTTTTGATGATGAATTCAATGTCATTATTCATACCCAACCAATAGACTGCCTCTCTTGCGATACTTCCCATCTGATATATGCTTATATGTGAGTAATGAAGTTGAAGAACAACATCAGGCTGCAAAGATTCCAGTATTATGGCCTGTCTGACTTTAAAAATGACTCCTCAGGAAATGCCTAGCTCATCCCGGTAAGGCCAAAATGGTCTCACGTGTTTGTGGACATGCTGAATTGAATCAGGCCATCATTTGATGATAGTTTTTCACAGTTTCGGTAGTGTAGAATCTTTCATGGTTTCTTCTTGTAGCTGATAGTATTTGCATTCTACTGCAAGTGTAACATTGCAGCTCCCTTGAAACTGCCAATGTTGTTGAAACATTCTGGTATTTAAATGTTAGGTCATGAACTGAGGTGATAGGAATACTTTCTGAGGTTGATCTGCTGTATGAAGTCTGACTATTCCATGGATTATCACTAATGTGAGGTCATGGCATGCCGGTCGACTTGCGATCACCGGGCCTTTAGTCTCCACGATGTAGAAGATCTGTGGCACCCAGATGATTGATTGTACTTGCACTCCAGGACTATGGATCCTGCGCATGGAATTAGTGAACCATCGTACACTGAAAAGTTGTGCAGTAGGATGTTTTGACATGGCCCTCCACATCTGTAGATACATGTCTTTTAAAGTTTGCAGGGGTAGTATGTTGGCACTTGCCCCTGTGTCAAATCTTGGCCAATAACGAATAGATACCAACTTTCTTAGGACAGATAATTTCAATTTTGGCAAACATTTCAGACAGTCTGTTTTCCATGAGATTGACGTGTGAAACATGTATTCACTTCTCTTCATCTCGTCATGCAGCGTCATGTTTTGGTTTGTCAATTATCTAATGTATATGTTGCTGACTGGATACCAGATGGTCATTCTTGCTTGAAGGCATCCGTTGTGTATAGTCTGTTCAGATCTGTGCACAGCTCTTTATGGCTGCGTCAGCCTAAGCTCCAGTGCACTGCTGCTGCCAATGGTCTTTTCTGCCATATGGTTTGCAGAATTGCTGGAAAGCTGGGCATTTCCTTGGTGCATGCAGAAGGCCACACCTTCCACATGATTTGCTAAGTTGGGTGTTTCAGTAAGTGCATCAACAATTGGGGCTATGCTTAGGACTTGTAAGCTTTGTTGACATCTGAGGATTGTTTTGTACTTACATCCATCCTTGAGCAGGTACAGGATGCTATAGATTTTGGACTTGTTTAGCAGATCTTTCAGGAACTATTCTATGGGAGTGGATGTGATCACCAACTCAACAATTAGGTCTGCCCGCTCTGCATTTGAAGAATCACAGTTCGTGCCCTTTTCTCTTTATTTGCTGATGAAGTGGTCTATGGATTCTGTAGGCTGTTGTCAAAATGATGAACTCTAGCCAATGAATATGAAAGTTTAACTCATTCTGAACTGGTCTTCCAATGAAGTCCATATCTTTTGGGGATCCTTTAGCTCTTTTGCTGTTAATTCTGATGTGTTTAGCCTTCATTCCCAATTACTAGGCAAATTTTTATGGCTTGCTTGACTGGTTCAGACACACCTGAATCAAGAACCTATAGTTTTGTACGCTGTTTAAACATATTGAATTTGGATAGTAGGTCAGCTGCATCCCAAACCAGACTGGGGAATTTTGTGGAGATACTGACAATATCCCTTTGACCTTCCTTCTATTTATAGTCCCTGGGATGAGTGTCACTGTAGCCACTTTTGGGTGTTTTTCTGAAGCTCCGCCCATTATAATCACAACATTCTCTGGCCTGATTTTTATGACATTTCTTTGTTTTTTTCTTTTGTTTGGCTCTCTCTTACTCGTTATTGATCTGGCCCATGCCCTGGTCAATCACCTCTCCCAGCTGAGCTAACCCAGTGCTGATCCCTTTGATGCACTGTACTAATCACTTGACTGGCAGATTATCCACTGAAATCTCACCACAAGGGATCCGTCTGCTTAGCAGCTCTTCATTTGACCACAGTGGGCAGAATTGTCCTAAATTTGCAAAAAGTGCGGTAGAGGATGGGAAAAAGGATGTTTTACCCGCCAGCTCCACTGGTGGGTTTTCGTGCTGTGTCATCCCATTCTTGGTGCATCCCATTCACGGGAAACACGGCGGATTGTTGGCGGGCAGACTCGGATTTGACCACCACCCTGTAACCTCAACGCTTCCTTGCTTTAAATCATATTTAAAACGCACCAGAGTGCATGCCTACTTCATCTCTTCAGACCAGGACTGCTCCAGATGACTGATGGCCCTGAAAGCAAAGAAGGTGGCAGCCCTCAAATTTAGTGATGCCGCTCTGGGGCGCTTGCTGGATGCAGTGGAAGGTTACCGCGAAGTCATCTACCCCCGCGCTGGCTGCAGGAGGACCAGAGTCACCAATCTAGCCTGGGAGGTGATGGCAGCAGTGGTCAGCGCCAATGGAGCACAGGGGAGGTCAGCCATCCAGTGCAGGAAGAGGATGAATGCTCTCGTCTGTTCTGCCAGGCTAAGTCAACCACCTCATTACTCCCAACTCTCACACTCACAAACCCATCACACATCCACAGAGATTTCATACCTAGGGGGTCAACACCACTAACTCTCCCTCACATCTCCATCAGGCTCACATCCTCTGGACCTCATGTCCTCATCCCGTCCATGGCTCTGCTCACCACACAAAGGTTCCACGCCGTGCCATGCATCCTGCTCACACTCTCTCCATCTGTTTTCACTCAGGAGCAACTGGCTCACAACAGCAGACAAATGTCCCACACCAGGGGTGCAATGACCCACATTAGGCCTCTCACTCACTTTGAGGAATGTGCCATCGCGCTAACTGATGAGGACGTGGTCTGTGCCTGCGGCAACAGTGACATCAGCGGCGAACACCCACGTGAAGATCCTCTACCACATCATCCCTCTCTCAGTGCAACTCTGTGCTCTCTCTCCTGCATTTGACTCTGCTGCCATGCACTAGTTATCTCTATGTTGGTTCACAGGGAGCCACCAAGTGACTGACTCAGCCAGCCAGTCCCTCAGCTCCATCCACATTCTCATCTCCAGCCAAATGGACACCTCCTCCATTGAAGAGCTGGAAATAAGCAGCCTGAAAGATCCATCATAGCGCTTACCCACAGCCTCCACCAGCGCAGAGACACACCTCAGTTGGACTTGAATCGAGAGCAGTCTTGGGTTCACAGTGTGTCCACAGCAGGAGGAGGCAGGTTAAGCTGAGCTCCCCTGCACTCGGAGGACTGCTGGGGAAGAGGCATCTGTGAGGTTGAAGTCAGAGTCAGATGTCGAGCCTCTGGATTCGGCCTCCCAACTCATTGTGGAGAGTCAGCAGAAGGCGGGGGGACATCACGCAGAGTTGTTGGAAGTCCTCAACAGAGAGGCACACAAGTCAGAGGAGTGTTTGCAGCTGCTCTCTGAAGTGGTGCCCACATGTGTGCACGTGGGAAGGATGGTGGACGCCATGGAGACCCTGGTCCAGCAGAACAAAAAGATGAACGCAGACCTGCATTCCATCATGGTAGCCATGGGTGAGTTCCTGCAGTCGCAATGTGAGGAAGAAATGTGGCACCTTGATGTCTCTCCAGGTGTTCCTTCCCCTCAAGGAGTCAGGCCGGGACCTCCGGGCACCCGAAGGGAGAAACAGCAGCAGCTGGACATCCCTGGGTCATTAGCTCAGGAATCTCAGATGCTGTCCTCTCCCTCTGAGTTTCCTTTGCCTGTGACCCCTTCAACCTCATCCTCTGTCACCGCAGAGGGAGCGGCTGGCCCACAGGAGGACAGTCAAAGCAAGCTGGGGCCCTCAAGGCTTTGGATCTCCAGAGGATGCATGCCAAAGCTATCAGGGCAACGGGGCCAACCATTGCACAGGCTGTCTCCATGCCTGCTGTGAATGTCAGGGCAGCACCTAGAAGTGGTAGGCCTAAAAAAGTTAATATCATAAGTGGTTGCATGGGTGAACACATTTTGTTTCTTTATAAGCTGGAAATATATTCACTTTCACTGAATAATGTGTAATGTTGTCTTTCAACTTCATTCACAGGCTTCGAGAATGCACGCTCAGCATTCACCCTCCCCCCCACCCCTCCCCAAAGCACTTTCCCATGAGTGCGGAGCCTTCATCCATCACACTTATCTCTCTGTCCTGAGCATTTTCACTGCTGCCTGCTGGGGTTCTCTTTCAGTTGTCCATCTGAGTTGACCTGCATCTCCGCCCACCCACTTATTGAATGCCTTTTGGAAATCCAAATATATTACATCTACTGGTTCCCCTTTATCTATCCTGCTTGTTACCTCCTCAAAGAATTCTAATGATTCCCCCTACATGAAGCCATGCTGACTCTGCTTCATTATATTATGCATTTCTAAATGCTCTACTATTTCATCCTTTATAATAGACTCTTTAACATTTTCCCAATTAGAGATGTTAAACTAACTGGCCTATAGTTACCTGTTATTGTCTCCCTTTTTCAAAAAGGGTGTTACATTGGCAGTTTCCCAATCCTCTGGGACTTTTCTAGAATCTAAGGATTCTTGGAAGATTACTACCAGTGCATCCAATATTTGTGTAGCTACTTCCTTTAATATCCTAGGATGCAACCCATCAGGGAACTTATCGGCCTTTAGCCCCATCAGTTTCCCGAGTACTTTTTGTCTAGTGATAGTTATTGTGTTTATTTACTCCCCCACTTTGCCCCTTGATTATTTAGTACTCTGGAATGCTATTAGTGTCTTCTGCCGTGAAGACTGATGCAAAGTATTAATTCGACTCCTCTACCATTCCCTGGTTTCCCACTATTTCTTCCCCAGCCTCATTCTCGAAGGGGCCTACGTTCATTTTTTATATATTTAAAGAAGCTCTTACTGTCCGTTTTTATATTACTTGCTAGTTTACCCTCAAAGTTTATTTTCTCCCTCTTTATTAATTTTTTGGTAATCTTTCATTGATTTTTAAAACTTTCTTAATTGACTGGCTTACCACTAATCTTTGCCACATTGTATGTTTTTTCTTTCAATTTGATTGGCAGAACATCTTTTTGGCTTGACGACAGCCTCTTAAAGTTACAACTTTAGATGCCATTGCCCTTTTAAGAATGGCTGTTCAGCGTCTGTTTTTTTCTCTTTGCTCTTCTTTCCATGATTGTCAGGTTTTAGCAGGCTCCCGTTGCACTGATGGGCTGTCTTTAGAACTCTGCAGGAAAGCTTCAATACAAATAGTTTTGGCCATCTAGGGAGTTTCTGGATCAGAATTGTGCTGGAAGGTGATTTTGTGTTCTGCCTTCAGGGTTTTTTTTTCTCCAATTTTCTCTGGAGCATTTCCTGGGCTTCAAGATGATGTCATTGCTCAGTCAGAGGCAAAGGGATTTCCCACGCTTACCGATTTTGGCAGGCTCTGCAAAATGTCAGTGACACATTCCTTGAAAAAAATCTTTTTAACAATGGCTGCCCAGATTGGCTGTCTGCCGACTCTAGTTCAGCGATTTGCTTTGCCGAGTAACAAGGCAGTCAAATACAAACTTATGCTTGATGTTTTCTGAGCTGGGCATTTGTGGTGTTAGAGTTACTTAATTAATTAATTAATTATTTTTCTGATCTTACAAGTTTGGGGGCCATGATCTGGGGCTCAGACTGGTAAAGTAGGTTTTAACGAGGGGCTTTCCATGAATGGCACCTCTGACACAGAATTAGGGAAATGATTCTCAGGGCTGGTTGCAGCCTGGAACTTTAAAAGATTTAGTTCACCCTTGCAGGCCCTGTGGACTCTGTACTCTGAAGCTGGACTTCCAAGGGAGATTCAATGGAATCTTCTGCTGCAGTAAAAAATCTCAGCCTTCAGCTTCCAAGTCCTTTCTCTGGAGCATTTTCTGGTGAAGTTTCTCTGCATCTTTAGCTTCTGTTGGGAGGACCCCTCAGGTCAGAAAGCATTGTTGAAGTTTTTTGTAGTCTTCCAGCATTTCAGTTTGAGGGTTGAGGGGTTTTTGATCCACTGCTACCACCATGTTGGGAGGGTGTTACAGAGCATTGTCTTTTAAAGAAGTCTTGATGGTCTTCAGTAGGATAACTGAGAGTCTTTATTAATAAGTAGATCTATTTACACATGTCCAATAAAGGGTACAGGCTGGGAGTTACCGCCATGCTTAGGTCTTAACCTTTCATTGCTCAATACCACACTGACACCTGGGTCTGGGTCATGTGTCTTTTTACATCACTGTGTGGGCAGCCTTGTACTCCGTAACCCTGTATGTGCCAGACCCTTGTAATACATGACTGTTCTGTACGTCAACTCCAGTCAGGAGTCAAGTAAGCTGTAATTTCAAGCCTTACATAGAGCATAAGAACATAAGAGTTGTAGTTAAAACCTTGGTTGAGCCCATGGGACAAAGGAACTTAAAGTTACATAAAGGTAGAGCAATTTTTGATGTTTGAGATTTGGTAACTTTATATTAAGTGAAAAATATTGTATAATTTCTTATGTCAAATTATATTGTACTTGCTTTAGCACATGAATTACTTACTGTGGAATCTACATTCAGAAAATAAAGTTTGACTTTAGCAGGATTAATGTGTGGAGTGTTTCACAAACAACTAAATACTAGATTCACTTTTGGTCGCAAACCTAAGGGAGGATATACTTTCCTTAGAGGGAGCACAACAAAGGTTCACTAGACTGACTCCTGGGATGAGGGGATTGGCCTATAAGGAGGGATGGAGTAGACTAGGTCTATATTTCCTAGTATTTAGAATAATGAGAGGTGATCTCACTGAAATGCATAAAATTCTTAAGAGGCTTGACAGGGTAGATGATAGGAGGATGTTTCCCCAGGCTGCAGAATCAGGAACTAGGGGTCACAGCCTCAGAATAAGGGGTTGGCCATTTAGATCTGAGATGACAAAGAAATTGCTTCACTGAGAGGGTTGTGAATTTTTGGAATGCTTTATCCTAGATGTTTGTGGATGATCAGTTATTGAGTATATTCAAGACATAGTATCCAAAAATCTATTGTTCTAAGGGAAACAAGGGCTATGAGGATAGTGCAGGAAGGAGGAGTTTAGGTTGAAGATCTATCATGATCTTATTGAATGGCAGAGCAGGCTTAATTGACTGAGTAGCCTACTGCTTCTAAGATCTCATGAATGTTTGGAACCAAGAATACTGAATTACTTGAGAATGCAAGAGTTGGTTTTATCTGAATCAGGATCTGAGAATGTTGATAAGGTAATATAATAGTAGGTGCAAAGGCCTGAGTAACATTAATCTATAAAATCAAAGCATTACAGATTTCTGGGCTCAGCTCCATCACTGTTGCTGAGTCAAAATCCTGGAACTCCCTTCCTAACAGAACTGTGGGTGTACCTACACTACAGGGACTGCAGTGATTCAAGAAGGCAATTCATCACCACCTTTTCAAGGGCAGCTAGGGATGGGCAATAAATGCTGGTCCAGCCAGTGAAGCCCACATCCCATGAATGAATAAATAAAAAGTGCAACTTAACAAGAGGCTCATGTTTGCATTACCAGGGAAAACCCATCATATGTTGCAGCAAAGTGCCACATAGAAGGAAGCACTTCTGGTTATGAGTCACCCAGAAATATCCACAGTGTTAGAGAAGTTTAATTATCTCACTAGGTCAGAAAAATTAAGAGTATTTCCAGATGAATAATGAAGTAGATAATTGGATTACAGAGGAACACCAAGCTATACCACAGAACAATAATCTAGTTTGTGCCTCAGGGGTTCATGGCATGATGTCCCAGAATCAAAATTATTTGGCAGTATTCATGAGAGGTGGTGGCATAGTGGTATTGTCATTGGAGTAGCAATACAGAGACCCAGGGTAATGCTCTGGGGACCCAGGTTCCAAGCCCACCATGGCAGATGGCAAAATTTGAATCCAATAATTAAAAACAATCTGGAATTAAAAGTCTGATGATGATCACAAAACCACTACTGATTGTTGTAAAGACCCATCTGGGAAGGAAATCTGCCGTCTTTACTTGGTCTGGCCTACATGTGACTCCAGGCCCACAGCAATATGGTTGACTCTTTAAAAAAATGCCCTCTGGCAGTTAGGGAGGGGTGCCCACATGCCATAAATGAATATTTTTTTTAAAAATCACAGCATGCTAGCATGCTGAATACTTACCAATCTCTGGGCATTGCCCTGATTATTTAGATAAGGTCCAATTTGGGGCCAATCTGGCACAAATTACAGTTGTATTGCCACCTTCTGGCTTGAAATTGGGCAGTGATAAATTTCTACCCATCAAACTTGGACTAGTGTTCTTTCTCCCCAGTTCCGTTGGGATACAAGTCCCATTTTCTTAACACGCCCAATCCCTCCATTATTTCTCTTTTTGAAGCAGCCAATTCACTTAAATACTTTTCAGACACCATGTTATTTAACTCTTTGGTTTATTTTATTGATTTGTTTTAGTACATGGAACTGAGCATAAATATGCTATGCTTATAAAAGCTGCATCTGTATGTATACATAAAATATTGTATTCATCATATTGCTCAACATGCCAGAAAGTAATTTCATTTTGCATATAAGTACATACCAAGATTCCACCCCATCCTTGGTGTGATAGGAAATCAACAGGACTAGTAGCACCAGCTTTAAATGGGAATCTCAGCAAAAAGTCTAGATGAAGCGGGCTTATTTCCTTTTTCATCAAAAATACCTATTGAAGCATAATATTAATAATGGTAACTTTTCAGTGACAAAGGAGTGTTTCCATTTATTGGTCAACTTTGAATTTATCTTTGAACAACACGTCAAGAACTTTGGCCCCTTTAACTTAACAAAATATTCTTTCAATTCAAGATTTTAGAGCCCAAAACTTAACCTGTCTTTTTAGATATTGCATATTTCCAGAATCTTCTGTTTTCATTTCTTTCAAAAGATCATTCATTTGTTCTTTTTGCTTGAAGTTTCTGTTCCATTCATAAAAGCTTAACTTTTCAGCTTCTATTTCTTTGCACAGTAATGTATTAAAGGAGTGCATAAATTCTTTGAACTCCTTTTTTCTAACAATAGGCATCAAGCTTACATGATTATCATAAGTATATAGTTTCTGCTCACATTCTTTTCCATGTGATAAACTTTCACATCCAGCTTATCTCCTTTGTTTAAAAAAAACTTGTTTCTCACTAACCTAACTTCACCTTGTACTTCAAAATTTAAGTTAACAATTTACACAAGTACTGCAGCCTTTCTTAGGGTGGGATTTGCCAGCCTCTCCTGCCAGTGGAATCATCTGGTCCCACCGAAGTTAATGGAGATTTGAATGGCCCATCTTAGCCGCCGCGGCAGGACCAGAAAATTCTGGCCTAGTAATTTACCCATTCTTTAACTTTCCCATTAGTCATCCTCTTAAAATGTGTTCTAGTTCTCCTCTTTATCATTTTGCATTATTCTTCCCTAGTCCTAAACAAGTCAGGTTTGCCAAAATGGCAACCTTATGACTCTTAGGCCTACAGATGCTGGGCACTTCAAGGTCTTTCTCAACGTTTCAATAGTGACACCCAGATGCCCCTGTTAATAGGATTTGGGCCTCATTTATATTGAGCCAGTAAGCTTCCTAGGATAACAGGCTGCCAGGTGCAGTTGAGGCCTGGGGCCGTTCTGGCATTGTAACGTCCCTCAAGTAAATGAGGAGGAGGGGATTATCAGGAGGTTGCGGCAATGATTGAAAAGTTGGGCAAGGTGAGGCACTTGTAAAGGTAATTGAGTGGGGAAGAAGGGATGTTCATCAACATATGGGGGTTGCAATGTAGTAGCTCTGGGTGAATTGGAGGGTGGGGGTAGTAGCTGCTAACAGTAGTCTATTCTCTTTGAATGTGGGGTTGGAGCAGCCTGTTAGGTCTCATTCAGGATTGGTTTTCCTAAATTCAATCTGAAGCAGTGCTTGTTGCTTCAGGGCAAACTGGTCTTGCAATGGAGGTCTCAAACAGGTGTTAGGCCCCTCATTGGTCAAAAGGTCTAACTCTTATTTCAGACATGGGCACTAATTTTGTTGGCCTTTACTAATATGTCAGGTAGTAGAATTCAGACTGAATCAGGAGTATGTTCTTCCTGCCCTCCATATTGAAGACTTGGGAGCTCATTTAGCTGCCAAAAGCCAGGCAGTGTGTGACCAATTTCTAGACCTAATGCCTTAATTAAAGAATTACTTCACTTTCATATTCTTTCCATCATCTTTACTCTATTCACAAGAAGCAACCTACAACCTATTCCCAATATCGAAACATAAAATCTATCCAAAATAACTAGCCCCATCAACATTACTCCATAAGATTGGCAATGAAATGCTGGATCCTCAGGGGCTAAAGTGTCTGCTAACCCAGGTGGATGCCTAAGGTCTACAAAGCATCCAAGATGCACAGCAGATCTTAAGTGCAAAGTGTGTTGGCAGTCTGTGTACATGCTATGTATGAGTCTCTAAGTCCATGGCTTTTTATTCAGATTAGGCAATCACTCCATATTTCAGTTGAGCACATTAGCAGTTCACCTACAGTGCACCACCCATTCCCTAATGCCAGAGTTCCCCCTCAACACCCTTGGATGTCAGCCTGAGGACTCTGTACCTCTCTTGCTCTTATCCCCTCAATGACTGCTCGTGTTGAGAAATCCAACCCTGCTGCCTCAAGAGCATTGCACCTGAACAAACAGTTATGTAAGTACCATGACATTGACATGTTCTATGTATTCAGGTTGTTCATGCCCAGGCGTACGCTGTATGGGAAGAGACAGTGATATTCTGTGGGAGTCATATAATCTGCATGTATTTTCTGGTCTTTGATTCCTAACTGCACTTGCATCCATCTGCTATAGTTCAAAGAGTCTCCTTGACTTGACTCTTACCAAATTTAAATCCTGCTTGGCTCACTTCACTTCATTTCTCTATGCAAAATATGAGAAGGAACCACACATTCTACTGAAAAAAAATGCTATGACCTTGACTAATATGCAAAAATATGAGCATACTAATTCCTGTCCTAGATTCTTCTTAGCTTCCAAACTACCAATAATGTCATTACAAAAACCCAAAACAAAATTGACTTAATCTCATCATCATCTTTTGTTTCATGTCTGTCCTATTTTTGTTTTTAACAAGACCCATGAATTACTTCTCTCATCTTGTCGAAAATTGCTTTATTTTCTTCAACATTATTACAATGTCATATCCTGAATCTTCCCCCTGCCCATTGAGACTGATCTAGGCATACATTTTTCTCTGTCCCACTAACACTATTTTTTCCTTACACTTCTGCATCATTCTTCTCTGTAACTCCAAAAGCATTTAGTTCCCTTGTCTTGATTTGTGCTTTCCATTACTTTGGTTTGCGGTATAACTTTATTGCATTGTTATGTAATTCTTTTCATTATGCTCAATTTATTAATTTTATAGTGCAGCATCTTGCTACCTTGAAATCCAAGGATACCTCAAAAAACGTTGATATGCAAAGCAGGAAAACAATAGAATCTATATACAGAAGATGACCATTAACAGCTGTAATATCTAGCTATTACAGGATACTTTTCATATTTGGAAACAATAACAAAGTTGGTGAACAATAAAACAAACTGAAGCAATGGTCAAAGGAAATATTTTAATATACTTTTAGAAAGAGTATTACATGGGCAATTTCACAACCTCTTGACAGAGTATGGGAGAGTTTCCTCTGCTTGGCAGCTACAGATGCAGGGCCAGCAATGTTATTTTAAATGAGGTGATGGGGATGGCTGGGTTGCCTGCCTCACTTTCTGTTGATTCTGTTCTTGGGCACTTCGCTCCATCAGCAGCTTGAAGGCCTCAGTCATGGGAACCTAATGCACAGTTTCAGACCTAAGAGTTCAGGTTTGCTTACTTTAAAGGCACATGGCCCAGTCAGGGGCAGGACAGCACTTGGTGTTTCCCTGAACAATACAATTGGCCTAGGGAGAGAAAAATAATCACTACCTATTCATAGGTACACTGCGAGGAAATCTACTTAGTCCATGTGATTTAATTACTCCATTGATAGCCCAAAATGATATTGTGCTCTGTAGATGTTAACAAATAAGGATTAAAAACATAATTCCTCGCAGAATACTGAGAAGTACATAAACATTTTAGTCAAGCATTTATTTACCTGAAAAGCAACTTGAGCCGTGAAGATGAGTTTATCTCTTTCAAAGAGACTTCTGGTTGTATACACAAAAACTGAATAAGTGATTTCATCTGTGAGGTTGAGGACACGCTCCTTTACATCTTCTGCTGGTATGGAGCGCAGAATGGCATTTTCAAATGTGACATGAAAAGCCTAAACAATAAAGTAAACAATTGTATAGTTTTTCTTTTAAAGTTAATGCATCAATTATCGTCTACTTTTGCATAATTGCACTCAAAATCACACAGGGGGTTAAATTACATAACCCCTGTGAATGAATGCAAGGAACAAAATACACAAATAACCTGCACCCGTTAATTATATTGTAGGCACCTTCTGTGGATTGCCATCTTGACATGGTGGAGAAGCTTTGGCTCTGTGACAATCCCTTGAGTGATGTCATCAGGAGTTTCTTGCTCCTGGTAGGGCCCCCCATGACAGCAAGGTCAGGGGGAGGTGCCAAACAATGTGCAGTCCAGAAAGTCCTCAACAGCAGAGCTGCCGAAGATGACTGTGCGTTTCACCGGCTGGGAAGGTGGAAGAAGGCTGCAGGAGCAAGGTGGTCCTTGTCATTGTGGTTCGACAGGTCACTGAAATCTGATCAACCCATCAAGATCGTGCGGACAACGAAGTCACCTTAAGGTTTCCATACTAAACAAAGTCATGTGCAGGCTTCCTCCAGGGTCCATTTGTCAAGTCCTATGAAAGGGAGAATTGGCAATGGGAGCAGGGCTATGAACCAGGGAATTCCTAGTCAAGAATCACAGGTGGCAGATGCATGAAGGTCATGGACACCCAAGTTGGGACACAGATGTCTTTGGGCAGCATCATCTGTGATTCAGCAGTCCTCTTCAGGGTACCCTTTGCTCATCCCAAATGGGAGGGGGCTAGAAAAGGTGCTCTAAAATAAGCTGTTCATTTCCTCTGGCTAGGAACCATACACTGCGAGATCACGATCCTGGTTGTCAAAGAAAGATAAACTTTAAATTTTGCAACATTGAAAGTTAGAACATGGATAATTCCCAGACTGCAGTTCTACTTTCCAATGGTAAATTATACTACCTGAGCTATCAAGACTCCAAATTACCAATGCTGCCCTCAATGAGACCTGCCTTCCTGGGGAAGGAACAAGCAGGGGGATACAACTACTATTGGAAAAGAAAGGCAAACAGCGATCCTCATGTGCAATGAGTTGGTTTTGCCATCCAGAAAAGGATCTTGGATGTATTTCCAGAACTCCCCCTTTGTATTATTTTTTCATTACACTCACCTACAGCTCAGGTGTAACCTACTTGCCACTGTCATCTGCACTAACTCCCTGACCCTTGACTCTGATGAAGATATCAAGGAATAGTTGCATTCTGACCTTGATGGAAGTCCTCACTGCATTGTGAATATCTAGTTTCTGGTTCATGTGTATTAGTATATAACTTTTAGTTTTAGGAATTAAAGTTTAACTGCAGAAAATGGGATAAATGCAATTTAAGGCAAGGTTGGAGTCGATGACACTTAAAAGGTTGGGGCCATGTTGCCTTAAGAAGTAGGCGGCTAGAAGGTAAGATCATAAAACAAGCAGATGGACTTACTTAAACTAAAGAGCTGCAGATGTGATGTTTGTAACATTTGCAAGAAGGGCATTCCAGAGAGATGCCTTTATTTTGGGAGTTAGAGCTATATTTGTTTAAAAGTTTTTAATGCACCCTGTAAAATCATAAAACCCATTTACTTCATCATATCAAAGAAGAAATTTTAAGTGAGGGATAATTAACCTAAAGGTCAGTTTGAGGACATCCCAGAGCAGGCTTCATCATTATGGAGATGGGTGGAGCTTAGGGAGATCTCTAGTTTCAATTTATCTAGGCATTTGCTGTGAGTGTTAGTTGCAGTTTGGATATCATGTGGTTTGCTGCTCACTGAGAGAAGATAGCCAAAGCGAATTATGGTTAGCTAGGCCTGCACTGTAAGCTGAGTAAAAAACTAACTTCATCATTCAATGCATGGGATCCGGGTGAGGCTTAATCTAAGTTTGAATTTTGAGAGGGAACGGAAGCTGGTAGATAGCCTATTTTGAAACTGGTGGAAGAATTGACAGTGGTCCTCCACAGAGTCTGTTGCAAAGAAAGTGTTAGATTAGTATTGGAAAAGTAGCCAGAACAAGGCATCCACAGTAAAATCATAAGATAAAATCTTAAGAATTAGGAGCAGGAACAGACCTGGTAAATGAAAGTGCTACATCTGAGAATAGCTGGAGCTAAGGAGAATTAAAGAAAATTTCTAGAGGACTGTGATATACCTATGGTTGTTCCCTACAGAAGTAAATAATATTAAGATTGATGTGTCTTAAGAGAATTTTGGGGGAAATAAGAAATAAACCCGAGTGGATAACAAATAATTATAATCTATAGTGTTAACTTACTCATATTTGCTTTTTAAAATTTGTTCTGTATACAATACAGTTTGCTTTGTTAAAAAGTGAAATCTTGTGGTGCAGTGCTATTGGTTAAAATGAGGTATACAAATTTATCTTTAAATGTTAACGATCCCTCATACCATTGTAACAACAGTAATCCAAAATGAAGAAAAAGATCATGCTTCCGAGGGACTTTAATGCCAGGATTGGCCATGACGCCAATGTCTGGAGTGGAACCATTAGGGAAAAAGGGGATGGGAAATCCAATGCAAATGGTGTCCTCCTGCTGACAAAGTGTGCTCGGCATGGTCTCATTATAACAAGCCCTATTTTACCAGGAGGACAAATACAAAACCACATGTAGGGATTCTAGATCAAAGCACTGGCATCTCCTGGATTATGTCATTGCTCAGGTCAAAGTCGTATGTCGTATCACTCAATCCATGTGGGTGACTGATGCCTGCTGGACAGAGAATCGACTTGTTTGATTGGTGATGAACATCTGCCTAGCACCAAGATGTTGCAAGGCCCAAAAGTCCAACAGGAAGAAGGTCAATGGGCGGAATCGTCCCAGATTTGCACTAAGTGCAGTACCGTCTGGGTAAAACGACATTTTACCCAATGGCTGCAATGGTAGGTTTTCATGTGGTATCATCCCAAACCTGACACATTATTTATGCATTCACAGAATCACAGAGTGCAGAAGAGGCCCTTTAGCCCATTGAGTCTGCACCGACACGTGAGAAACACCCGACCTACCTACCTAATCCCATTTACCAGCATTTAGCCCATAGCCCATAGCCCTGAATGTTATGACTTGCCAAGTGTTCATCCAGGTACTTTTTAAAGGGTGTGAGGCAACCCGCCTCCACCACCCTCCCAGGCAGCGCATTCCAGACTGTCACCACCCTCTGGGTAAAAAACTTTTTCCTCACATCCCCCCTAAACCTCCTGCCCCTCACCTTGAAATTGTGTCCCCTTGTGACTGACCCTTCAACTAAGGGGAACAGCTGCTCCCTGTCCATGCCCCTCATAATCTTGTACATCTCAATCAGGTCACCCCTTAGTCTTCTCTGCTCCAACGAAAACAACCCAATTCTATCCAACCTTTCTTCATAACTTAAATGTTATTCACCAGGCAACATCCTGGTGAATCTCCTCTGCACCCCCTCCAGTGCAATCACATCCTTCCTATAATGTGGCAACCAGAACTGTACACAGTACTCCAGCTGTGGCCTCACCAAGGTTCTATACAACTCCAACAGGAAACACGCCATTTCGATGATGGTTGGGTTCTCTGTTCCCTCCATCACCTCACCACTTCATCACACTGGGTACCATATTTAAAGTCCAGATGCATGCACACATCTCAATATTTCCAGGCCAGGACTACTGCAGGGAAGATGTCCACGAAAGGCCCCCAGGTGTAGCGATGCATCACTGGAACACCTTTCAGATGCTGTGAAGGCCCACCATGATCTCCTCTACCCCTCTTGACAGCAGTATGGGCAGCGGAATTACCAACCAGGCTTGGGAGGTGGTGGTCAGCACCAATGCCCTACAAGAAGACAGCCATCCAGTGCCACTATAGGTTGAATGGTTTCATCCATTCCGCCAGGGTAACTCTCTCTTCCAAACAGTCTCAACTCGCACATCCACAGGGACATTACCACCAACTCTCTCACACACTCTCACATCTCCACGAGGCTCAAATCCCCTCGACCTCACATCCTCATCCCGTCATAGCGCTGCTCACCACACAAACATTCCATGTAGTGCCATGTGTCCTGCTCACACTCTCTCCATCTGTTTTCCTGCAGGAGAAGCCTGCTCACATCAGCAGGGAGAGCTCCGTGTGTGTGTGCATGTGCGTGTGCGTGTTGGAGCCTCAGGCAAGCACTCTCCCACGCGTGCAGAATGTCCTGAGCATTTTGAATGCTGTCTACTGGGGTTCGCTTTCAGTTGTCCATCTGAGTTGACCTGGATCTCCACCCACCCACTGATCACATTCCCATGCAGCACATGACCTCACCCACCATGACTCTCACTTCACTTTCGATTTGAACAGCTTGGTGCTAATTTGGTTTTACTTTTGCTCCCCCATCCTTTACCTTCTCCCAGTCACCCATTTCCTTTTCCCCATCACAGTTGACCCCCGCCCCGGGCATCACATTCCACCTCCACTATGTTACATACCAGCCCCAACCCTTTTCCTTCGGGGATGTCCAGGTGAACCTGCAAGTTCCCTTCCTTCCCAAAAATCTCACCCCCATTCATCTCCCCGACCTCCTTCATCCCACCCCCAGGGTCTGTGTCTGCCTCCGGGTCCCCACCAACCACTCTCGCCTTCCCTTCTATTGCTACTGTCGAACCCTCACCCTATCACGCTACCGCCTTACTCTGCCCTTGGTCATTCTTACCCTTCCTTCGTACCACACTCATCCTCAGTTCGCTCCCCAGGAGGCAGGCATTGACCTATCTGACCCCTCCTGTGCACATTCACCTTCACATCCTTTCCCCAACTCTGCACCCCTCTCCCCCCACCCTGGAACTCCTTCCCACCCCAGTCCTCACAGCCCCCGGACTCCCCCACACTTAGTCCCTCTCCTCTTCCCTCCCCTCCTGACTCCTTCCTCCAGCTTAACTCCCCTCTCCACCCCCCTTACACTACCTCCCCCTGTTCTCATTCCCCACCCCCTCCCAACCTCACACCATCCTGACACCTTCATTCCTCTCTCCACCCACCAAAATTCACCTCATCCTGACACCTCTTCCTCTGTCAACCTTGGACCTTCCTCTCCCAACCTCTGGTACATCTCTCTCTCAAACACAGCTGGACCTTCATTGAGCAGACCGTCAATGGTGACTTTGTAACTTCCGTTGGCTGCTTCACAGCAGAGTCATGTCCGTGAGAATCCACCCAGCATGCCATGGACGTTCCTTCAGTTTGCCATTGGTGTCGGTCTCCAACATCATCTGCTCACGGATATCCACGATGTGAGTTAGGCCTTGGTGGTAAGTCCCGACTTCTACATGTCACACTTGTCATGACATGTTCTGCACCGGCGTGCAATCACGCTGACGTGGACGGATGATCCAGTGGGGAGGGGGAGGGATGATTCAGGTGGCCTGGCCTTATAATGATATGCAGATGTATTACAAGGAGGTTCCCGATGTCCAATGGCGGGGAACTTGACTCACAGTCGATAGGCTGAAAGAACAATCACAAACTGGTTTTACGACGTTGTGAGGCCAAAAATCTGTTTTCTCGCCATATTGTGTCGCATCGAGCACACCCGATGCCAACGGGCACGGACGATTCCACCCCAGGTATCTCAACCCCTCTTGCCTGGTCATTGCTGCATTGAGCTCATGGAAAAGGAAATGGCTTACAAGTCTACACACATCTCCATCATCCAGCCAAGTGGTCTGCTGGAACTGGCTCTCCACGAGAGTTGTCAGCCTTTCAATAGGAAATGCCAAGTGCACATCCATTTGAGATATGGCAACACTCATGGCCTGGATGAACTCCATCATCCTCGCACGGATACGCAGAATCTCTGGAATCTGCACTCGCTGTAGCAGTTGTTGCAGCCCGGACAACTCCAAGCGCATATCATCAGCGTGGGCGCAGCTTGGACTTGGTCACCCATTGTCCTCCAACTGTCAGCAGCCTCCGTTAGCTGCTCAGGTATGTCTATTTATTTTTAAAAATAGATATTCTTTCATGTGATGTGAGCATCGCTGCCAAGGCCAGTATTTGTTGCCCATCCTGAATTACTCATGAGAATATGGTGATGAGCTGCTGCAGTCCATCTAGTGTAGGTAAACACGATGCTTTTAGGGAGACACAGTTGGCTCCTGGCATCACTTGAGCCTGAAGGAAACTGCATATGATTGAAGTTTGAGCTTTATTTTGAGTTATTAATTATTTAGGGAGGGATTTCAAGATTTTTGACCCAGCAGTGCAGGAATGCCGATGTAATTCGAAGTCAGGATGATGTGTGGCTTGGAGGGGAACTTGCAGATGCTGGTGCCCATGACACCATTAGGCAGTGCAGTGAAGAAACCAGCAAATGGGAGATATTTGGAGAGATGCTCACAAATTGCAGTTGGTTAAATTGTGTGTCTCAGTGAAGATATAGAAAGATGCATGGCCCAGCCACATGGACGATCAAGAACATTGTGTGAATTGACGTGAAAATCTCCCAACTTGCACACTGTGGATATGTGCCATTGTCAGCAACTTTATGTAAAGGCTGTCAACTGCAATTTACAGAGTAAGAATGTATGAAATCATCTTAAAAAGGTGCTCCCAGTTCCACCAGTTGCAAATTTATAGAAACTGCCCTTGACTTTCAAGGTAGGTTTGGACAGTTCTGTTGAAGGAGGCTTGACGAGTTGCTGTAGTGCATTTTGAATATAGTATACACTGCTGCCACTGGACGCTGGTGGTGGAGGGAGTGAATGTTTAAGGTGATGGATGGGGTGCCGATGAAATAGGCTGTGTTGTCCTGAATGATTTAAGTTGCTCATGGGATGTCAGCATCACTGGTTAGGTCAGCATTTATTGCCCATCCCCGATTGCCTCGAAAAGGTGGTGAACTGCTGCAGCCCATGGTGTTGAGTTTCTTGAATGTTGTTGGAGCGGTACTCAGCCAAGTAAATGGAGAGTACTCCATCACACCCCCCACAGAATTCTCAGCCTCTGACCTGCCCTTGTCGTCACAATACTTATGACTGGTTCAGTTCAGTTTCTAGTCAATGGTAATCCCCCAGCCGTTGGTGGGGGAATTGAACAATGATAATTATGTTGAATGTCAAGGAGAGATAGTTAGATTCTCTCTTGTTGACAATGGTCATTGCCTGATGCTCGTAGTGCAAAAGTTACTTGGCACCTATCAGCCCAAGTTGTTGTCCAGCTCTTGCTAAACATGGACAAAGACGACTTCAGTATCTGAGGAGTCGAGAATGTTACTGAGCATTGTGAAATCACCAGTGAAGATTCCCACCTCTGACCTTATGATAGAGGGTAGGCCATTGATGAAGCAACTGAAGATGGTTGGGCCTAGGGCACGAACCTAAGAAATGCAGCAATGTCCTGGGACTGAATTGTTTGGCCTCCAACAAACAAAACCATCTTCCTATGTACTAGGTAGACTCCCACCAGCGGTGAGTCTTCCACCTAATTCCCATTGACTCCAATTTTGCTGGGTTCCTTGATGATACACTTGGTCGAATGTTGTCTTGATGTCAAGGGCAGGCATCCCTTGAATTCACCTCCTTTACTCTTGTGTGGATTAAGGCTGTAATGAGGTCTGGATCTGTGTGGCCCTGGTGGAACCCAAACTGAGCAACCATGAGCAGGTTATTGCTGTGTAAGTGATGCTTGATATCTCTGGTGCTGACACATTTAATCACTTTGCTGAAGATCAATAGTAGACTGATGGGGTGGTAATTGGTTGGGTTGGATTTGTCCTGCTTTGTGTGAACAGGACATACCTGAACAGTTTCCACATTGTTGGATGGATGCCAGTGTTGTAGCTGTACTGGAACAGCTTGGCTAGGGGCACAGGTAGTTCTGGAGCAAAAGCCTCCAGTACTACTACTGGAATATTGTCAGGGCCCATAGCCTTTGCTGTATCCAGTGCTTACAGCCATTTCTTGATATCAAATGGAATGAATTGAATTGGCATGTTTGATGCTGGGGGTCTCAAGAAGTTGTCAAAGTGGATCATCCACTCAGCACTTCTGGCTGAAGATGTTTGCAAATGCTTCACCCTTGTCTTTTGCACTGATGTGCTGGGCGCATTGAGGATGGGGATATTTCTGGAGTGTCCTTCTTTGGTTAGTTGTTTAATTGTTCGCCACCATTCATGACTGCATGTGGCAGGGCTGCAGAGCTTTGATATGATCTATTGGGTGTGGGATCATTTAGCTTTGTTGGTTGCAAGCTGCTTTCACTGTTTGACAACCATTTTCT
Source organism: Cetorhinus maximus (assembly GCF_964194155.1). Classification (NCBI taxonomy): domain Eukaryota; kingdom Metazoa; phylum Chordata; class Chondrichthyes; order Lamniformes; family Cetorhinidae; genus Cetorhinus; species Cetorhinus maximus. Next base: position 45,125,712 of record NC_135902.1, on the reverse strand, counting down.
CCTGTGCTGTCACTTTACAAGATTGGCACCTCATTTTTAGATATGTCTGGTGCTGCTCCTGGCATGCTCTCCTGCATTATTCTTTGAACCAGCATTGATCCCCTGGTTCAATGGTAATGGTAGAGCGAGGTTTATGGCTGGCATGTGATAACAGATTGTGGTTGAATACAATCATGCTGCTGCTGATAGCCCATAGCATTTTCATGGATGCCCAATTTTGAGCTGCAAGATCTGTTCTTAAATCTATCCATTTACCATGGCGGTAGTGTTACACATTAAATTAGACAGTATCCTCATTGTAAAGACAGGACTTCATCACCACAAGGATTGTGTGAAGGTCACTCCTATCAATACTGTCATAGACAGATGTTTCTGCAACAGGTATGGGTGAGAGGTATTTAAGTACCTCCATCTAGAATTCATTCTGTGCCCTCGTTACCCTCAGTACTTCTTCCAAGTGGTGTTCAACATGGAGTACTGATTCATCCAGTGTGGTAGGACAGTAGATGATAATCAGCAGGAGGTTTCCTTGCCCATGTTTGAACTGATGCCATGAAACCTCATGAGCTCTGGTGCCAATGTTAAGGACTCTCAGCATAATTCCCTCCCAACTGTATACCACTGTGCCATCACCTCTGGTGGGTCTGTCCCATGTGGGCCAAAACATACGGAGGGATGATGGAGAAGTTTGGGACATTAACAGCAAGGTATGATTCTGTCAATATGACTGATCCTTGACTACTCTGGGACAGAGCCCCCAATTTTGGCACAAGACCCCCAGGGGTTAGTTAGAAGGACTTTGCGGGGTTGACTGGGCAGGGTGTGCTGTTGTCATTTCCAGTGCCTATGTCCATCCAGTTTCATTCTTTCATCTTTTCTGTAACAGTTTGATACAACTGAGTGACTTGCTAGGCTATTTCAGATGGCAGTTAAGAATCAACGACATTGCTGTGGGTCTGGAGTCACATATAGGCTACCGAGGTAAGGACAGCAGATTTCCTTCCTTATAGGAAGGACATTAGTGAACCGGATGGGTTTTATCAACAATCAGTTTCAGGTTCACCATTACTGGGACTAGCTTTTTAAGTTTAGATTCATTAATTAATTGGATTTAAATTGCACCAGCTACTGTGGTGGGATTCACCCTCATGCTCAGAGCATTAGTCAGGGCCTCTGGATTACTAGTCCTGTTACATTACTGCTATGCCATGCCACTGTCCTCCTGTGATGTGCTCTCTGGCTTGTGAGCCTGAATCTAATTGCGAATGCATACAAAGAGAGAGTACCTGTGCAGGTGTTGGGTGCGATGAAGTGATGTGACGCTGAACTCTGAGGATCCCTCCTCCTCAGAGGTGGCTGGTTGGTCTCCAGTCTCTTGAACTCTTCTTGCCTTGACTCGACCCTGAACTGCATAAGAGAACACAACCATGCAAGAGCTAAGGGCCTGTCAGTTCCTCATCCCAACCACGCCTGCTGTGAAGCTCCATGTATCCAACTCCATGTGCCAGATGTGCCTTTGTGCATCCACTCTCATTTACTCACCCTCTTGGCTTGGCACTCCTGTCTCACCATCAGCAACTGTGCAGCCTGCTGGTGGCCTGCCAACTCCAAGGCTTTCTCCTCCATGGGGTTGAACAAGCGGAGGTATGGCACCCCTCTGATAGTCTTGGCCCTCTTTAGTGTTGTAGGAGGTCTTTTTCTGCAAGCACGAAAAGGATGACTGTTAGTTTCCCATGGAGACAAGCACAATGCCTATTCTAGTGGAAGCCAAATGGTGCATGATTAGAGCACATGAATGTCACCTGCATATGGCCACTCTTGAGACCTTATGGAGGTCAGCAATGACATTTCTCACCGAAAGGCACCATGCTTCTAACAGAATATGCTGCTGCCTCATGCCTTTGCCACCGACTGGGTGGTCTCTCCTTTGGCCCAGGTCAACCCTATCGCATTATCATGTATAAGCCCCAAAGTGTAAAGAGATATTTAGTACTCACCTAGGCAGACTGAATGAGGTAATTGATGCACTTGGAGCACTGGATCCAGGTTCAGCGGTGACCCCACAACTGCTGGCCTCCTCTGTAAACTCCATCCAGGCTTGCTTGATCGGTCAGGCGGGTCTCCCCCTCTTGTCCTGTCCTGTCCTTAAGAAAATGATGTCCTGCCTTGCCCATGCAGCTGTGACAAGGGTGAGGAGGAGGAGGCAACTGCACAGCTAAATTGTTTTTCATAAAATCATAAGAATAATGCCACGTATAAGGAGGCTATTTAGCCCATTGACTCTGCACCAAGTTTACAAAGAACAATCCAGTTAGTTCTCTTCCTCTGCTCTTTCCCCATTTCCCCGCAATTTTTCCCCCTTAAAAATACTTACTGAAATGTCCTTTGAAAACTACTATTGAATCTGTATCCATCACCCTATCAGGCAGTGCATTCCAAATCCTAGCCACTTGCTGCATTTGAAAAAAAGTTTCTCATATTGCTTGCAGTATTTTTGCCAATCAGCTTAACCTGTGCACTCTGGTTATTGAACCCCCCACCCCCCTTCAATTGGAAACAGTTTTTCTTTATTTACTCTAAGCACTTCATGTTTTTAAACACCTATCAAATCTCTTAGCCTTCACTGTTCTAAGGAGCACAACCCCAGCTTCTCCAATCTGTGTAACTTTTAATTCATCATCCCTGGAACAACTCTAGTAAATCACTTCTGTACCTTTTCCAAAGCCTTCTTAAACTGTGGTGCCTCAAATTGGACAAAATATTCCAGCTGGGTCCGAAGAACTGTTTTACATAGGTTTAGCAAAACCACCAGGCTTTTGCACTCTATGCCTCTATTTATAAAGCCCTGGAAACCACAAGCTTTTGTTAATTGACTACTTTGTTAACGTATGCTGCAATCTTCAACAATTTGTGTACAAACATCCCAAGCTCTTTTCTTGTATCCCCTTTAAAGTTGTACCATTTAGCAAGTATCATCTCTCAATTCGTTTTACCAAAATATATCACCTCATTTTTCTGCATTGAATCTTATCCGATGTGTCCACTATTCCTCACTATTTAGGAAACTTAAAAGTTTCATGACATCTGCAAGTTATGAAATTTTCACCTCTGCCGACAAGTCCAAATCATTAGCGCAGATCAAAAACAACAGTTCTTCTGGTATAGTAGTTTTAACAGACCCCCCCCCCCCATCTTGTCAGTCATTCTATTGTTAGAATATGAAGGCAATAGCTTTCAGTAAAGATATTTTGACAGAAAAGTAAATAGGATGGATTTCTTTCAGAAAACAACATTTTGGGATACATTTAGTTGTGATTTGAGATATAGTAAGTGTAGAATGTTTGGGAGGAATAAGGTGACTATGCATTTATGGCTTCGAAAGCTCTTTGTGACTGGGGCTTGCTCGTATCATTTCTAGATTTGTAGACTGCTGAAGCAGGGTAGCAGGAGACTCGCAAGGAGCTTAAATGCTGACATGGACTAGTTGGGTCAAATGGCCTGTTCACGTGCTGCAAACTCTCAAATTCTATGTAATTGATACAGATTGATTGTTATGATCAGTCAACAACTTCATTATCATTGTATTATGCGACTACTAGAGTGTGTTGCAAATATCTAGTTTCATAAGTCATGTGTTTTTAAAAAATAACTTAGTTTGGGAATTGGATGGCCACACTGCCATAGAGATGGGCTGTGGGGTTAGGGGGTTTCCTTTGTTTAATTATGTGTGTATGTTTGCTCATAGAAGTCAATCAGTGGCCAGCTTAAGCAGATAGCTTGGAACAGGCAGAGAGAAAGCATTTGCTAGGAGCTGTGGGACAAGAAGCTGTACAGGAGCTGTGAGAGTGACTGGGAAAAGCAGCCAGTGTCTGTCCAAAGCCAGATCAGGGAGCATAAGGGTCATTAAGAGCCAGGGTGTTTCTGATATTTAAATCCCTAAACAAGAAGGCAGTGAAGTCTGTGCTTGAGCTGAAGAGTCCACAGTTGAGGTCTTAAAGGAAAGTTGGAGGGTCACTTAGCCAAAAGCTAAGTGAAGGATCCCCATGAAATTGGACCTCAAGGAATAGTTGAGCACTGAGGAGAAATCAAAGTGAATTCTGGAGGACTATGACATACCTTTGGATTGGTCTCAGAAGAATAGGAAGTGAATGAACATGCTTGTAAAGTATAAGGGAACTCTACGGTGGAAGTAAAAAAAAGAAATGAATTTATAAAATAATCTTTATAAATTACAGTGGTGTTAGTGGTGCTTGCTGTGCTTTTTAAAAAAATATACAGTAGTTTTATTTTGTTCAAAAACAAGAAATCCTGTGACCTAGTTCTTTCAGTTAATCACTGGATGTTAATTTCCCTTTAAAATGTTAACAGTCCCTACCAGGATCGTAACCAGTGGTTGAAGGTAAACCTTTGTAATTTTTCATAGAGTAATTACCACACTTCTAATTAAAGTTATGGGTTAGGACCTCAGCATTCTGATGAAGCAGTCAGATCTTTAAACTTCTTCCTGCACTGTGACCTTTACAGGATGCAATGCCTCTTGCATTGGCCTGTTCTACCACCTGCACCCAGTGATGATAAGAAGCTTGTCAGGAGACTCTTTTGCTGCTGAGTGTAAAGAGGGAGGTGTTCCTTTGGTTCACCTCCTCCAGTAAAACTTCCAAAGCAGTATCAGAAAATTGGGAGGTCGTTTCTGCATTGCTTTAACAAGATATTTTGGCTGTTCAATCAGAGTTCAGCTAAATGCAGCCAAAGTGCAACTTCACTAGAAGAGGTGGAGGTGTCAGCTGTGGCTCAGTTCATAGCACCCTTGCCTTTGAATCAGAGGGTTGTGGGTTCATGTCCCACTCCCGGAAACCAAGAACTGTGATTGTACTTGAAAGAGTTGCAATCTGTGACTGTTGATAACTTGAAAGAGTTTCACTAGAAGAGGTGTAGGCTGCCTTTAAATGAGGTCAATGATTTTTTTTATCCCATCCCCAATTAACTTGCCAATGAACAATGCAAGTAATGTTGTAACCTTGTCAATTTTAATCAAAGTGGGTCATGTGCTCTAATCTGCCTCTCAAAAATGTAATTGGCTTAACAGACGTTTACCTTGAGAGAGAATTGGTAAATAGGGTTGATCTTATTGAGGTCATCAATAACGAAGTAGATTAAGGATGCTCTCAGTGCAGCAGGTCTATAATTTTCTCTTGCTTCATTTATTTTAACTTCTGTTATCCTTGCTTCAGCCACCTGCATAAACACATTGTGTGAGGAGCAGGTTCAGAATATTTATTCTCTGCAGCTCAGTTTTCCATAAATACCACAGTTCTGCAACTGTTTCTTATTGAAACAGGATATGCAAAGGCAGCATTCCATCAGGTGTTCTTTTCTATCTGTGATTGTGATAAGATACAATGCATTACTCCAAAGATTTAAGGAATTCTTAATACTGCAGATCCCATTTCCAAACAGTAAAAATAATTCATGAATATAAACACCAAATTTAACACTAAGTAGCTGACCTTCTGTTCTATTTCAGTTGCAGTGTGTTTGGTTGTCTCTAGGTTCTCTACCAGAGCTGTATCACCAAGGAAATTTCCAGAAGCTCCTGAGAGTCGTGCTAGAAGGGAGTCTTCTAATTGTTTAAGAACAATCTTGAACTCATTCTGTTGAGTTGTAAGTCTTGCCTAAAATAATACGAATATTTGTTGTTAGATCTTAAGAAACCTTCTGCATGGGGCTGATTTTATAGTTAGGGAGGATATTGGAAATCATGGCTGTGATCTCCAGAATTTCTTTTGTTAAAAGAACATTTGTATTGAAAATCAAAGATTAGGGCTAATTTTATAGAACTGTACTCAAAAGGATGGAAAATTTGTGGGGAGTAAGCCTGCAATTACCCAACAAATGGTTTTATGGGATAGTTTCCCTGTTGGGAGCACACTTTGGAAAAATTGGCCATGCAGGATGTCCTTCCTTTTTGAATCAAGGGTATGATTTATAAATTGCTTCAGTGAATCATTAATTGAAGCGCTTTTGTCGTGAACAATTCTTAAAGGCCAAATTCTGTTTAAGATGTTTCTCTGTAGGAACTTTAGTTACTGCAGGGAGCATTATAAAGTGATATAAAACCCTTGGGGGTAGAAACACATCTCGGATAGTGGATCAAAATAGGTAGTATCAGATTGGTCACCACATCACTGTGCCTGATATTTAGTTCCATAGATGTGTTCTTCACAGCACCACTTAAGTCTTACAAAAGCCATAGCTCTCACCCAGTGTTTTCTCTTACTGGTCTTCACAGTCTATCCCTGTTGCTGAGCTGACACATGTGCCAGTGAATTCTTCCATCTCCCTGATAACCTACTTTGACCCTGCAAACTTCCATTACTGAATTCTAGGCTGTGACCCAGAAATCACTAAAATTTTTCTTAAAGTGAATACTGTACTTATACTAACATTGTAACTATCATTTTTCTAAATACCCTGCCCTTTTCAGATAGTTAAGCAATAAAATTGAGTACATAGTTTACAGCCACAGGAGGGGTAAAGATGACTCCCCTATCTTACCACTCCAAGTCTGACCGTAACAGATGAAAGCAAAATACTGCAGATGCTAGAAATCTGAAACAAAAACAGAAAATGCTAGAAAAACTCAGTCTAACATCATCTGTGGAGAGAGAAGCAGAGTTAACGTTTTAAGTCCATATGATCCTTCTTCAGACCGTAACAGGGTTTGTTGTGAATTTAGAAAGGATGAAGGTATTTTACTCAGTGTCTGTGTTTAACAATTTATGTACTGATTGCAAAGAAACAAGCCTGACAGGCTTTCTTGAGGTTTAGAACAAAAAGGGATTAGAGTTTATTGTTTAAAACCCACCCAGGTAAAGGTAGCAAAATATTTAAAAAGATAAATCTGTGATTCTTGAACTTCTGCAACCCACATTCACACACACATGCAAAAGTTACAAGTAATTCTGTAGGTAGTTACTTTTTTTTTAGTCAACTTGAAATTCAGTGCTGAAAGATAAAGAAATTGAGATTTCACTGTTTGAGTTCTTGGCTGCATCACTGTGGCTGCAACAGAGATTTTTCCCAAGTTCCTTTAGATTCTAGGAGTTGAGTTAAAGCTCATGTAACTGCAATTGCTGAAGACAATTTATTTTTAATCCGTAATTCGTCTCTTCCGGAAGTCGATGGGTTTTGCACCTGAGGTTCCTTTCGATGGAGAATTTACTATCTCTATGCAGGAATTTTAAACTTTAAGAGATAGGGCCTTAACTTGGGAGAGGAGAGAAGGGAGCCCCTGCTGCTCCATTGGCAGTTTTTCCACTATTCAATCTCCAATACAGCATGCAAGCTGCAAACAAAGATTTCAAGATGGTTATTTCTGTCACATGAAGACATATCTCCATATAACAATTGTTCTAACAAACTTTGTCTCTACTGGACAGGTTGTCTTATAGAAATGTAAATTTAGGTCCAGTACATTTGAAGTAGTTCTTGACATCCTAAGGTTTGAAATTCCAGAGAAGGACCTGCTGTTGCATGTCTGAATTGTATTCCACATTGGGAATTTCCAAAAAAGGTCACTGGCAATACTAGACATCAGGTGACTTGTGACAGCCATCTTTAGTCAGTGTATTTCTTATCTTTAAGGAGTCCTTTTTAAACAGCTCAGGATATATGTTTAGTCAGCCAGGGAAATAATAGATTAATATCACAATTGCACAAGTCACATCATCATGATACCTCCATCTCACGAGGAATGAAACATGATTTTCAGTGAGTATTTCATTACAAATATCCAAATATTAAGAGAATGAAAACAATACATGCACACCCATTCACACTTTGAATCTATTGCATCCGTTCTGCTCTACTGTGGTTTTGATAACCAGATGACCCTAACCTGTGTTAGACTCTGGATAACATGTTCTTGCATTGCTATTAGTTTTCAGGTGGTTGGTTACAAATATCACCCATCTTCATTTGAACAGATTAGACTTACATCAGGATTCTAAATTTGCTTTTTTTGGCATGACAGATAATTTTGTCAGAAACTCTATGCCTTTTCCCTGCTGAAATCTCAGATTAAGTATTTTAGGGTTTGGTTGTCTTACATATGTTTGCTCCCAGATTGCTGGTAACCAGCCAAGCTACTCTTGAGTAGAGGTATTCTGTACTCCCCATTGGCTCTGCCTTCATGCTGCTTAGCACAGATCAGGCTCTTAGCATGCAAATTTTCCTGATTGCTAGCCTGGTCTACTCTGGTTTTAACCCCTCACTGTCCACCTCTATAACCTGTAAATTTATTAGCTTAAACCCAGGCATTTACAAATCTGATTTCTAGAAGGTTAGTGAGCTGTAATTTGATTCTGGCTTCCTGTAAGAATTCTGGACTGTCATCTGGCACTTCACTTTTGGTGAATTATCCATCACTGTTAGGTTGGTTGAGGTTTAAAACTTGGTCTGTTTCGTTTTGTTTACCAATGGTTAACCCTGCATGAGTTTTAATGCTATTCCCCTTGTGATCTTCACAAGTGTTGCCTACTTTGGGGTTCGTTCCTTTCTCTTCCTCCTTTGTTTTGGGAATGGGCATTTCCCTAACCTGTTCCCTGTCCCCTGGAACACTACTGCCCCTAAATGGATGTTCAGGTCCTGCTGTACTTCACTGTGGCTCTTCAACTGAATAGGGATCATCCTCACTCTTTCTTGGTCTACATGGGAACTTGCCCTGTCCCCATTTAAAATCTGCCATGAAAGTGTTTACTAAACAGATCACTGGTTCTTTTCCTTCATCCTTTTTAACCTTTACAGGCCCCTCATGGACCTCTTACTTCTGCCAGCCTGGCCTCAGCCCTTTAAAAACTTAAGTGGCTTTTCCTTAACCACGTGAACCTTCACGGGGTCTATCTTGACTCTTTAATTCAGCTGGCCTGGCTTCGGCCCTTTTAAATTCAAATGGCTGTCCCTTAGCTACTTCAAACCTCACGGATTCTATCCAGATCCATTTTATATCTAGTGGCCTGGCTTTGACCTTTTTAAGACCAAGGCTGGGATTTCCCTTGCCCGCTGGCATCGGGCGTGTTCGGTGGTGTGAGCAGACAATATGGCGAGAAGGCCAAAAATTGGTTTCACGATGGCATGGAGCCAGTTTGTGATCGTCCGCTCAGCCCATCGATGGCAGGCCAAGTTTCCCGTCAGCAGACGTCAGAAAGCTCATTGTAATATATCATGATAAGGCCAGCTCACTGGACTCATCCCCCTCCCCGCTGGATCATCCACCCACATCGGCGGCAAAACATGCCTATGTGTTACACAATAGCATATATAAGGCGTGCACTTGGCGAGCTGCACTTTGCTTGGGACTTCAAGGTTTGTCTGCCTACCTTGCTTTGGTCACACTCATCAGCACCAGGCTTCACAGGCAGCACCACACCACTTTTGGAGGGGCTCACAGGCAGGTCTCTACCTACCAGATCAGCCATATGTGCATGGCTTTTCAGGGCTAGGGCTTGCTTGGGGAAGGGGGAGAAGTAGCCTCGGGCAAGGGAAGCGGCTGCAGGATGAGAGCTATACCGGGGAAGGAGAGTATCCCAGGGTGTGTGTGAGGGCACATGTTTATCTGTGCAAGTGGCCTCAAGATGGTGAGTCTGAGGAGGCAGTCTCCAGAGGAGATGAGGCCAGATGGACATGTGAGGGTCTGTGTGTGACAATGGGTGGTGATGTCTCTTGAGCTGGGAGTGAGTGAGATGCCAGTGAGTATGTGATGGGCTGGAGTGAGTGAGTTTAGAGTGATGAGATGGTTGCCATATCCTGGCTGCATGGATGAGGTCATTCATCCTCTATCTGCATTGGATGGCCAACCTCTTCTGTGCAGCATTTGCACTGCTCACCACTACCATCGCCTACCAAGCCGGAGTGGTAATGTAGCTGCCCCTCCTGATGCCAGAGCAGGGGTAGAGGACGTCACAGCGGGCCACCATGGCATCCAAAAGGTGCTTGAGGGCTGCAGTCATCTTGACTTTCAGGGCCATGTCTTCTTTGCTGCAGTCCTGGGCTGGAAGTACTGAGTGCAGCTGTACTTTAAATGTGGTTCTTCTCGTGATGAAGCGGCAAGGTGACAGGGTGGCAGGTGAATTGGAGCCCACCTGCCATCGAAACGGAATGCATAATTATTGCGGTGGATTTGGGATGATATGGCGTGAAAAGCCACCATTGTGGCCGGGGGGTAAAATATTGTTTTTCCCCCATCTGCTACTGCACTTAGTGCAAATCTGGGATGATTCCGCCCCAAGAGATACTTCTCTAGCTACCGAACTCACAGATTTTACCCTGACCAGTTTTACATCTACTGGCCTAGCTTCAGCCTTTTTAAGTCCAAGTAGCTCTTCCCTAGCTATCTCAACCTTCACGGATTCTATCGACACTGTCGGACTTCCAAACCTCTCGTGGTTCCTTACACTTCAGCAGCTTCCTACTGGCTGTCAATGTCTTTTCAATCTCTCTGGACTGTCCCTGAATTTTCAGGAGTACTATTTTCCAGCCTGCCTCAACCTCCCTACGCATATTATCTCTCTCTCCAATGCTTGTAGCTGCATTTGCACTAATTGTATTTTTTTCTCTTTCACTTGTCTCAGGTTTGCAACCTAATTCTCTGGCCAACAGTTTTAATATTTCAAATCTTCTGGCTTTCAGAAAAAACTCTAACTCCAATTCCTTCTAGACATATTTTCTAACTACTTGACGGACAGAACCTTTAAATCCCCAAAAGTAATTTCCATCTGTTCGAGAAAGGCACTGGCATCAAATGTCCATATTTTTGATAGTACTGCAGCACTGTATACAAGAAAGCCTGGACTGGGCTTTTTAAATTTCTGTCTAGGGTTTAATTTAGTTCCCACTTCCAATTACTCTCGTAGTCTGTGGTTTCAAATAGCTCATTGTCAGTGGATTCAAATCCAGACATTAGCATCCAAATTTCTGTTACGGCCATGTGAGGAGTAAAGTAGGATCCCCGTCCTACCACCCCAAGTCTGACCGTAACAGGGTTTGTTGTGAATTTAAAAGGATGGAGGTATTTTATTCAATGGGTCTGAACTTTCTTGGAGTGGCAATCAGCATTGGGCGTGGGGGAGGGTGTCCACTGGGAGGTAGGGGCATGGGGAGAGTCCGGTGGGGGTGGGAGTAGGTGGGGGGGTGATCAATCTGGGTCTCTGCAGTAGTTACCTAGAAGATAGAAGTGGTTTTAATTCTTCCACCTTTTTTTGGTAACTATTGACCCAACCCATTTGGAACCATCCGAAGTTTGAAATTTAAAATCACATTTTTGGATGGTTCCAATGCAGGGCAATTGCCCAAGAGAAGTTTGCATTTATCTGTGAACTTCCAAAGGGGATTCCCCAGCGCATCTTTGGGGCATCACCCCAATCCCAAACTAAGGACCAACGTCTGTTTAACCGTATACATGCTGATTGCAAAGAAACAAATCTGACAGGCTTGCTTGAGGTTTAAAACAAAAAGGGATTAGATTTTATTGAGTTCAAAACCCACCCAGGTAAAGTCAGCAAAATATTTTAAAAGGTAGTGTTATGGCAGGTGGTAATTGCCAGGCTGACCAAATTCCAGAGGGAAACTTGGTCAAGCTATTACAATGATTTGCAATTTATATTTTTACTATGAGAAGGTATGTGTACTGAAGTCAGAAGTAAAGATTCCACTACCACTTTTGGAGATTTTAAATATTTGATTAAAACATTTATTAAAAAAAAACCTTAAATCACACAAGATTACCGTTATACAGTTAAATTTAGACTCATGACATTTCCCAAAATATTTCTATTTAGCTAGACTCACAAATAAACACCTCTTTTCAGGCAACACTCCCTATAGATGTTTAATCTATATTAAAAAAATCCAGTAATATAACCGTAAGGCACCCACTGTTCTTATGGGGGAGATATTTCACAGGCTTCTCTCTCCCTCTCACTTGACAATGGAAGTCCAAGGCTAGTACCAAAACCTTGCTTCCTGGAACAAACAAACACTTCTCTGGGGTGGCTAGAGGCTGCTTACTTCACAGGTCTGTCCTCACACTGCACAATCAAGATATCACATGGCCACACCTGTCATACAGCTTCCAATCTTTCCTTAAATATGTTTTTCTCTTTCATCTTTAAAGCCATTGGACAGATCTTTACAGCCCCGTTTCGGCAGGGACGGGGCCGTAAAATGTGGTGGGCCATTGTAAATGCCATTGACGACAGCGGGAACGTAAAATCCCGCTGTCGTAAAATTCTGCCCATTGTTATAACTTTCTCTGGAAGTTACCTTTCTCAGAATATAAAAATCTTTCACGTTGTCTTTATGGCCACTACTTTCAGGAAAAATAAACTTAATAACTTTGCTTTATTCATTTATGATCTTTGCCAGTTATAAAACTTCCTTTTATTTCTCTTTGAAATCCAACAGTTGAAAAAAAAAATCAACTCCCCATTTACCTCCTAATGCAAATTCCTAGTCATGTTGTCTTTACTTGTATCCCATTTTAGCTCATTCATCTCCACGTCAAAATGCCTGCTTTTACACCTAACCCTTTGATGATTTAAACCTTGCAGTCGAACTGTCTTCAGTTTAATTAAATTAGTCACAGACACACAAACATACACACAGCCCCCAAAAGCCTTCTTCGCATTATCGCACAGTAATATTGGAAAAAATGATATTTTTCTTTACAGTAGTCCTGTGATTCTCAATCTTTTGCGACCCACAAAGTTGTTGAATGTGCAAACTGGTAACAGTGCAGTGACAGCAGTAAATTATCTGGTATTTTGGTGAACAATGGAACAAATAGCATATCTCCATAACCAATGGGATTAAAAGATTGAGAAATAATAGGGTGAGAGGGAGGATGAATTAGAGTGGGTGCACTTAATATCAATTATGTACAGATTAAGAAATAAATGGAGGGAAAGATTGGATTGCGAGAAAGGAGAAAAAAGCAACAGAATGGAGAAGAAAAAATATTAGAAATAAAAATTCATAATTTTTAAAAGCTAAAGTAGTTCACAACCTGAAGGGATGAAGTTCTATACTTACAATCAATGTTTCACTAAATTGCATGGATCTGGGGCTGCACAGCAGCCTGAAAGGTACGCATATCTTGTTCTGTGACAAATAACGCATGTGTACAGCCCCGCAGAGAAATTTAAAGTGATTGCCCAATGAAAAAACAGGTTGTGCACAACAACTAAATTTGAAAGAGAATATTGCTTACAGCTGTTTACTTTTTGGACAAGAGAAGTTCATTGGCAGGCATTAATTATTGTCGACTATTTTCGACTAGGCACTTTACGGCCTTCCGGGCTGAATATTGAATTCAACAACTTTAGATCTTAAACTCCCCCTCCCCCAATCCCCACCCCGTTTCTTCCCCCTCCCCCCTTTTTTTCCAATAATTTATATAGATTTTTCTTTTCCCACCTATTTCCATTATTTTTAAATCTACAACTAATACCTTGTCAGTCTTTCCACCCCACCCCCACTAGAGCTGTACCTTGAGTGTCCTGCCATCCATTCTTAATTAGCACTTTTCTTAGATAATATCACCACCTTCAACACCTCTTTGATCCTTTTGTCTGTGACATCTTTTGATTATCTGCTCCTATCACTGCTTGCTTGTCCCTACAACCACCCCACCCTCAACTTCTCTCCCCCCACCCCCCACTTTAAACCAGCTTATATTTCACCCCCCTCCTAACTATACTTCAGTTCTGTTGAAGGGTCATGTGGACTCGAAACGTCAACTCTTTTCTTCTCCACCGATGCTGCCAGACCTGCTGAGTTTTTCCAGGTAATTCTGTTTTTGTTTTGGATTTCCAGCATCCGCAGTAGCTTTTTGTTTTTATATTAATTATTGTCATGTTGTTAAAGGGGATTATTCTCTGTTAATTTTCTGTGGCAAGTTTAATGGGCAATTAATGTGCAAATGCAGGAACTTCTTGGAAATCACAGGGAGCTCAATTACAAGGTGGCAACTTGTGCTGAATCACGATTTATGGTGTATCTGTTCGTTGTTACAAGTTGCCGGATGATTTGCGCATTAATACCGGCATGTCCTTCACATGTCACTAGTTTCTCAACAAAATCTGGCTATAATATTATTCAAGACCACTGTTTTACAATTTCCACAGAAGTAAGAACAACATCACATTTGAGTGCAAAGATATTGCTAACAGTTCCATAAAGACCCGAATAATAAAAAATCACTATTGTATTACCATTCATAAATGACCCTGATCATATGTTCTATATTAATAGCATAAGATCATATATCCTTCAACTGAGCAATGACATGAGAAGTGCACTATTGTGACAAAATGTGTGTTATATTTACTTAGCCTTTGTGTGTAATTCTTCAAATATGTCTTTCTATCTTTTTATCTATCTAAAATATACCTTCAGTTCTTCTAAATCAGGGCGTTCTTTAGCAACCACAGCAGCCAGTAGCTGATCTTCCAGGCCATCTCTTGTTACAAGGAAATTAATCAAAGTACACTGAGCTTGCATTTCTGGCTTGAAATGAGGATTAAAATACTTGGTCTGAAGTATCATTCTGAAGTTGGGATGATATTCAACTTCTCTATCTCCTATATGGATATACCTAAATATGTATTAAAATATTAGTTATTGTGTTTTATAAGCTGGAACAGTTAGTTTATTAACTAAATTTATAATAGTTTTGTAGCACAAAAATATAGGAAGTCTTATGATTAACTTTGGTCTGATCGTTGATTGTTCAGGAAAGGGGAATTCAGATCTTACTAGTTCTGAACCCTTTATACGTAGCCTTTGGAATTCTGGAGTTTCCTGGGAATATGGTGCTGGGCTTAGAACTGTATCAGCAGTCAAAGCAGACACATTGCAGCCATATTAATGAGGCAGGAGAAGACATTTTCTGCTTGTTCATTTTGGAGGAATGCTCACTGTGCACCTTAGCATTGACATGCTATAGTAACAAATACTAGTACAATCAACATCCTGCAGGGTAACCATTGACCAGAAACTGAACTGGGCTACAGGAGCAGGTGAGAGGCTGGGAGTTCCATGACAAGCAACTCACCTCCTGGCTCCCCAAAGCCTGTCCACCGTCTACAAGGCACAAGTCAGAAGTGTGATGGCATGCTCTCCACTTGCGTGGATGACTACAGTTCGAACAACACACAAGAAGTTCAACATCATCCAGGACCAAGTAGCTCTCTTGATTGGCATCCCATCCACCAACTTCGTTTTTAACCCCCCCCACCAACGACACACAATAGCAGTAGTGTTTACGATCTACAACATGCACTGCAGCAGCTCAGCAAGGCTCCTTCAACAGCATTTTCCAAACCCGCAACCTCTACCATGTAGAAGAATAAGGACAGCAGATGCATGGGAACACTGCCAGCTGCAAGTTCCCCTTCAAGCCACACACCATTCTGACTTGGAACTATATTGCCATTTCTTCACTATCAGTGGGTCAAAATCCTGCAACTCCCTTCCTAAAAACATGTGGGTGCGCCTACACCATATGGATTGTAGTGGTCCAAAAAATATTTCGCCACTACCTTCTCAAGGCAATTAGGGATGGGAAATGAATGCTGGCCTAGCCAGCAATGCACACATCCTGTTAAAGAGAAAAAAACGATGCCAGGTAAGGCTCAGGATTGATCTGGGGCAGGGTGAAGACAGGAAGGTAAGTGTTTGTTTTTTTCCCCACATTTCAGGATGTTTTCAGGTAATTAGGCCTTTTTGTGGGTTTACCTCCAGCAGCAGCAGCCAGCTGGACTCTATAGCAAGTTTGAACATACAATAGATACCTTTGAGGATTCAGTGGTGTCAGTTGCTCCCTGAAGCATTCTGAGACTAGTAGATAGGTGAGGATGAGGTCAAAAAGTTTATTCCCATGTGTTAGTTCTCTCAGCATCTGCACAAACCCAGTCTGACAGCTCTGTCCTTCAGGACTCAATCAGTGGTGGTACTACAGAGTCACTCTTGGTGATGGATATCGAAGACCTCCCCCCACCCTCAACCCCCCCAGGGAAGATTAGGTAGGTGGTAATCAGCAAGTGACTTCCTTATCCGTGCTTAACCTGAAACCACAAGACTTCATGGAATCCACAACCAATGTGCCAATACCCCCACTTAATTGTATACCACAATGGCCCCAGCTCAGGTGGGAATGTCCTGTTGTTACAACAGGATATAACCAAGAATAATGATGGAGGAGTCTTGTCTAATATGCATGATTCTGTGAGCATGACTATGTTGGATTGTTGCTTGAATAGCCTCTGAAACAATTCCCCCAAATTCGATCCAAAGTATTCAGATGTTAGTGAGGCATACTTTCATAGTGAACTGTACTGAGTTTGCTATTTATGTGTTCTGTATCAATACCCAGGTCACAGCTGACTGATCTGTCTGGTTATGCTCTTTTTATTCTTTGTAGCAGTTTGATATGACTGTATGACTTGCCAGGACAGTTCAGGGGGAAGTTAAGAGTCAACCCTTTGGTATGGGATGAGAGTGACTCTGTAGTACCACCACTGATTGAGTCCTGAAGGACAGAGCTGTCAGACTAGGTGAGACAGGGTAAGGACAGCAGGATTCTACACCTAAAGGATATTCCAAAATAAGTTGGATTTTGACGACAATCTAGCAGCTCCATGATCACTTTTACTGATACCAGTCTTTATTTCCATATTTTTAAAACTGAAATCTAATTCTCAAATTGTTATGATGGGATTTAAACTCATGTTCTCTAGGTTATTAGTTCTTTCATTTAGATTATTAGTCCAGTAACATAACCACTATGCCACCATACCCTGTATGATACTTTTTTAAAAATTCATTCATGGGATGTCAGCATAGCTGGCTAAACCAGCATTTATTGCCCATCCCCAATTGCCCTTGAGAAGCTGCCTCTTGAACCGCTGCAGCCCATGTAATGTAGGTACACCCACAGTGCTGTTAGGGAGGGAGTTCCAGGATATTGACCCAGCAACAGTGAAGGAAGCAATATAATTCCAAGTCAGGCTGGTGAGTGGCTTAGAGGGGAACTTCCAGGTGGTGGTGTTCCCATGCATCTGCTGCCCTTGTCCTTTTAGATGGTAGAGGTTTTGGGTTTAGAAGGTGCTGTCTAAGGAGTCTTGGTGAGTTCCTGCATTGCAACTTGTAGATCGTACACACTGGTGCCACTGGAGCAGTGGAGAGAGTGAATGTTTGTGGATGGGGGTCCCAATCACGCGGGCTGTTTTGTCCTGGATGGTGTCAAGCTTCTTGAGTGTTGTTGGAGCTGTACTCATTCAGGCAATAGTATAGTTCAGGAATGTGTACCCCCTAATTTTTTTCTGCAGTGTGCGGGTCCTTTGAATTTTTTTGCACAACTGCATGGGAACTTTTGAGTTGCTATTCAGTTACACAGCTTAGAGATTGCTTGTGATTTGGACTAGATAGTTATGTCCTTTTGCATGTTTATTTCTTGAATCTCCCCAAAATGACTCGGTTAACATAAGGTGTAGTAAGGTTAGGCTCAAATCGTAAACATTTTTTATTTCACAGTAAGGTAAAATGTGTAAAGGAATAGTTATGATCAGAGTTGTTTAGTTCAAACATAAGAATTGAAAATAAAAGCAGGTGATGCTACCTCCACTTTGGTGGGCCACCTTACTTAACCTAAGCAAGATGTTTTCTAGCTAATCCCCAACATTTCCGATCTATTTGTCTCAGTGAAGGCCTTCCAGTTTAGACCAGGCTTATCCAATCTTTCCATGAGAGGGGACACATTTCAACTTTTTTCTCACCCAAGGGGCCAATGAGCACGTTTCAGCAAGATGAGGTGTGGCACAACATTAAATGTGAAGTTTGAAAAAAAATCAATGTCAGAACAATAAATTGATATTTTCTTTTTAAAGCACTTAATAAAAATGACCATTAAAATGTGTCAAGCAGCAGACTAATCAATAAAACCATTTTTCCTTTTTGCTCAAGAAGCAGAGCTAGAGAGAGACAGACTAGCCTCCAAGTCCTGGTCACCAAGGAAAGGGCGGAGACCAAAGATAAGCTAGGAGCTGGGTTTAACAAACACTGACCTTGCATTCGCCTCAAGTGCACACATTCTGATCTGGCCTCAGTGGAATTCATATGACAGTGGGGTTGGAAGCTTGTTGCCTTTCAGCCTGAGTTTCCCTCCTCTCCCGGCCTGCTTTGTGGTTTTTGGTGAAGGAGGAGGAGGAGGACAGGGAGGGTGTGTGGGTATGTCCGGTTCACTCCCAGTCTCAGGTTTCTCACTGTCATCTGCACACTCTCACAGACTCACTTACACACAGGCTCACACACACACAGTCTCTCTCATACACACAGATTCACTTACACCGAATGTCTGCACTCGGGCATGTGAGATTTGGACACTTTCCCTCAGGAGGAATCAATCAGGAGGCGACGGGCAGGACCTCCATTCATTTGGTGAGTCTTCTCGACCTCCTCCTGATTACCAAACACTTGTTGCTTCCTGCTTGCCACCCTTCTCACTGCCCCTCTCCCAAGCCCTTGTTTGGGAACACCCATAGAGTGATCAGCCAATCAGCATATCAGCAAGCAGCATGATTTCATCTCATGTTCTCAGCCAGCTTTGTGTGTATTTTTCTGCAGATTTTGATATTTATTTCTGTATTTTTTAAAAAAAGAGATATATATAATATAGTATTTAGTTATGTGTTATTAATAAACAGTTATTGTTCAACCATACAAGCTTCTAGACCTCTTCATGAGCCAACATGCAACCTTACAACATGGTGGTTGCAGGTGAAGAACCCCAAAATCCCTAAGAATGAAGAAGTAAAAAAACTGCAGTCTGACTTGATAGAAGTGCGCCTCACTTGAAAACCTCAAATACACAACTGGAGATTGCCTAAGAAGCTCCATCACAGGCATGGAGATTGAAGGGCAAAAGAAAGATCTGCTGTGCAGTGTAACAGGAGTTCACCAGAGCACGTGGAGATCCATTGCAAGACCTGATTGAAAGCAGTCAAAGGACCCTGCCAGATTGCAAAAGGGTAAGCAAACTCCAAAAAACAGGCTGAAATAAACTTTTAAATTTGGCAGAATAGTCAGGTAGCACTGGCAGATCAATTGTTTTAATCAGCGCGGCTTGAAGAACACTGCAGCCCAGATCCAGAGTCAGTGCCATAACACATGGCGACTACATTTGAACAGAAAAAAAAAATTTAAAGAGAAGTCAAAGCAAAAAATTGACTTTAATTTAAAGGGATTAGCCCTATCAGAACTCTAATGGGCAGACACCTTCGCATTTAGCTTCCCATGTTGCTGAATAAATTAGTCCCAGGGTTAGCAGTCAGTCACTATCAGAAGGTTCAGGACTGAGAACCGTCACAGCAATAAGCTTCTACTTATAATAGGAGTTACCATACTAGAACACTGCCCAGACTAAACAGAGGTGACAAGGTTTGGATCAGGGACCTTGACAGAGAAGGTGTCACTTTCTTGAGGAATGAAGATGAACAGCGTTCTTACTTGATACATACCCCAGAAGGCACAATTGGACAGAACATGAGAACTCTTTTCCACATTCCTCGTGGCGAACCTTCTATCATACATTTGTAGAAACCCAAATAATTGCAATACCAAGTACTACAACTTCAACTCCAGAACAACAAAGTCAGTGCAAGGCAGTTGAGATTACCACTCCTTCATACTTGAAAAGAACAAGATCTGGAAGAGTAGTAAAGCCTCCAGACCTTCTGAATCTGTAAAGTCAGAGCCTTGAGCCTGAATTTTCAGCTCGGCGGGTGCGATCAGCAGGCCCACGAGCGATCGGGAATGGACCACCGACCGTGATCGGCCCCCGACTGCGATTTCATGCTGGTTGAAACATTTGCTGAAAAGCTCAGTGCTGCCGGGAGGGGGGCGGAGGGGGGCGGGGGGGGGGGGGGGGGGTGATGGGCAGTGGTGGGAGGGGGGCGGTGGGCGGTGGGGGGCAGTGTGGGGGGTAGTGGGAGGAGGGCAGGCGGTCAGGCAATGATGTTTCTACGGGTGTGGGCAAGCACTGAGAGAAAGCTCCGTGAAGGCAGAGAGTTGCCTCAGGGAACTGCAGACCCGAAAACCATGAAATAAAGTTTTGAAAATCAGGAAAAAGAAATGTTCAAGCATCACAATCAGGCACCTGATGATAAAAATGCTGTCCATAGATTTTTATTTTATTTAATAACGGTGTTATGACCAATGCAGTTGGTAAAGTGGAGTTATTTAAAAATCCCAGAGGGAGACTTTAAACAACTGTCATAACCTATAATTTTAAGTGTTATGTTTGAGATGCGACTTTAAATTCAGGAGTCAGACCACCTGTTCTTGATGTTTCACATTAAACTAAAGGAAACATTTTATTAATTTATACAGGTTAAAATAGATATACACATGGCTACAAATTACTACTATCATAACTTTTAACAAATTCCCAAACTAATCTCCATTAAGGCAACAGTAATCCATAGACTTAACCAAACACCAGGCAAAGCATTTTCACCTTACAAATTCAAAATGAGGTTCTAGTTACTTTGATTCCAACGGAGCCAGTTGGAGGCTTGCAGCTGCCTTTTGATCTTACATTGCCTCTGCTCTGCACATCCGAAAACTGCTGAAGTTATGCCTACCAGCCCCATTGAATGTTAATTCTCTTTGTATCAACAACCTCTGAGCTAAACCTCTCTAACAATAAAACCCCTTTCATAGTACCAATTTTATTAGTAATATAGGCATAATACTTGGTAGCTGCTAGAAAGGTGTCAGTTTTTACCCCACTTCTTGAATGCTTTATTCAAAAAATGCAAATACATGCTATCTCTCTTATATATCAAAACTAGTACCCATCAAAGCACCCAGACTAGCTGGCTTTAATCTAATTAAGACACACCCATAGACTAAGCCTCTATTTTAAAAGAAAAATGTTTTCCAAAATATTATATACACTAATAGCTTCAGGACAATGGAAACCTCATCCCAACCTTGGATGAGGTTTGATGAAAATGCAAAGTCCGCCTGGCCGGTTCGCCCAACTACCAACCATAAGGTTGGATGGACCACATAAAATCAGCAACAATTGTGCTATTAATGGGCTTAATTGCCCTCTTAATTGCCGGTGGGCGCGTTTCTGACTTTTGCGTGTGTGCGCCGAGCAGAATATCATGGGATGATGTCGGGGCACTCACCCAATGATTTTACACCCGATCGGGTTGGGTGCATGCCTGCCCACGGGACATAAAACTCTGCCCTTGGTGGGGAGAAGGGATAGCATGTAAATATTATTGTAAATACATTTGGGTTAAGACTGAGGGAAAGGTGTAACATTAGGGTGTTCATGACTGTAGGGGTTAATGTGGGACTAGGGAAACAATACCGCCCACATTATAAAGTAGAGAGTTAGATGGGAGTAGTGTCGTAGTGAGTCTGGTAGAAATTGGCATGAAAGTAATACATAGTCAGGTTTATATCCTATATATATATTATGGTCCCTCTGAACTGAATGGAGATATAAATGGCTTGCTGCATCCGCTGAAGGGGGGGGGAGACATGCTGCTGCAGGGCTGTAAAATCATGGCCATAGTTAAGTGTTATTAATAAACATATATTGTTCAACCATACAAGCTTCTAGACCTCTTCATGAGACAACATGCAACCTTATGACATGTCTCACATCATCAGCAGTGTAATCACTGATTATCCTGACATGATGATGTTTAAGCCTTAGCAATGATTTGTGAATGCGTGGCCTAGGCATGCATCAGGCAACCCATCAGTTACTGCTCACCCGGTTTTGAGCTGTCTGAGAATGCTATCTGCACAGCATTTGCAGCCAAGTCATTGCATATCCTGCTGTGAGATGTGAGGAGGATGCACAGTCCTCCAGGGGAGTGAGGCAGGCGAAGTGAGTGACCAGGAACATGGAAGATGGAGTACGAGGATCTAAAGCATGAGGCTGTCCACTTCACTCAGAACACCAGAAAAGCAGCCTTTCTTAGATGTTGAGACAATGAGAAGTGCTGACAGCCAAACGGACCTGGATGTCCTTGTTCATAAGTAACTGTAAGCTAACATGCAGGTGCAGTCAGAATTAGGGAGGCATCTGCTAAGTTGGCCTTTATTGCAAGAGGAATTGAGTACAGGATTAAAGAAGTCTGGCTTCATTGGTCTGGAGCCTTGGTGAGGCCATACCTAGAGTATTGTTGGTCTCCTTACCTGGGCAGGCATAGACCTCCCATAAAGGGAAAGCAACCAAGGTTCACCAGAATGATTCAAGGGATCGTGGGATTGTCCTATGAGGTGAGAGTGAGGATACTGGACCTGTATTCTCTACAGTGCAGAAAAATTAGAGGCGATCTCAGTGTAGTATAAAGATCTCTTACAGGGCTATGCAGGGTGGATGCATGAAGGATGTTTCCAGTGACTGGGGTGTCCAGAATCAGGGGATGCAGTCTCAGAATAAGAGGTAGGCCAATTAGGACTGAGATTTGTAGGAATTTCTTCACTCAGTGGGTGTTGATTGTTTGGAAGCCTCCACTCCATAGGGCATGGAGGCACTGTCATTGACTATGCATAACTAATAGATCATTAGTTTCCTAGATAATGATGTCAGGGGATATTGGGATAGTGAAGGAAATCGGTGATGAGTTAGAAGATCTGCTCTGTTCTAGGTGAATGGAGGAGCAGGCACGAGGGGCCAAATGGTCCACTCATGCTGCTCTTTCCTATGTTCCTACATCCTCTGCAAGGCATTGTCCCCATTCGAAGCAGGTGTCAGGATGACATGAGTGCATTCCTGCTGAAATAAGACTGCATGTGGCTTTCAATGTAGCATGCATATCGGCTTTCTGGAGACAAAGGACAGAATCATTTAAATTTCTAGGTGCTTGATGTTGCTGAAGTACACACATTTTACACAAGTGGAATGTGTTTCAGTACAGATTAGCACATGCAAAGGATCACAGAGCTAATGTGAAATAGTACAATTTATTTCAAGCCACCAGAAAACAAGGTTAGCGAAAGTAAACTCTAATGTCCACCCCAAATACGGAGCCCCAGCCTCCCAGCCAGCAGATGATTAAAAACAACAGTGTAAAAGAAATATATCCATAGTTCACTTAGCCTGCAATCAGTCAGTGATTAGATTGTCACGGGGCTGACTGCTGCATCACACCATTGCCATGCCTTCTGCCTGTGCATCCACAACATCCTGGCCCTCATCATAACTATCTCCTTCCCCTTCCTCATCGTTGGAGGAGACATCTGGTCATCCATCTCTCCCTCTGCGAATAAATCTCCCTTCTGGTGAGTGAAGTTGTGCAGGGCGCAGCATATCTCAATGCTCTTGGACACACTCTGTGGAGAATACTGAAGTGCCCTGTCTGAGCGGTCCAAATAGCGGAGCCTCATTTTCAACAGGCCTTTCGTCTGCTCAGTGGTGGTCCATGTTGAGGCATGTGTGGCATTGGACCTCTTTTTGGCAGCACTTCGCAGGTTCTGACTGGTGTCATCAGCCTTGTCTTCTGGGGGCATCCCTTGTCTCCAATGTGCCAGCCCTGCAATTGACAATTTGGAAGAAAAAACTTGTGGCACTTGCGATTGGTTGAGAATGTGAAAGTTCCCTGGGTAGGATTTACAAACAAGAAGGATTTGTTTGGTATGATCACATGTCAGCTTAACATTCAGTGAGTGAAAATCTTTCCTGTTGATGAATGCAGCTGGCTGCTCCCAGGGAGCTCTCAGCACCATGTGTGCGCGGTCAATAGCCCCTTGCACTTGTGGGAATCCTGCAATTGCAGTAAAACGTAATGCTCTGGCCACCTGGCTCTTGAGATCCAAATGGAATTTCGCAAAACCATGTGCTCTTTTGAAGAGGACATCTGTCACCTTCTGGATGCACTTAAGCGTGGCAGATTGGAATATCCTGCACAGGTCCCCAGTAGAGCCCTGTAAGGAGCCACTGGCAAAGAGGTTTAGGGCCATGGTTACCTTTAATGCCACTGGAATGGGATTACCTCCCAGTCATTGTGAACGCAGGGCTTCATTGAGGAGCTGGCATATGTGATTAACCATATTCATCCTAAGACACCTCTGCCATTTCCTCTCACACATCTGCAGGTAACTACAGCGCCTGCGATTATATCCAATTTCAGACCAGTGCTCGTTGTCGCACTGGCCTCTGGTTGCCAGCATCCTATGCTTCTTGAGGCCCTGCCGCCACTGCCTCTTGCTGCTCTGGCTGTTGTTACTCTTGGTCCTGGAACAGCCTGTGCCGGTTCCTCCTCAGCTGGACAATAGCCAGTAGAAGGGCAGGGTTGTTTTTTGCCATCATCATGAAAGGCCTGAGGTGATCTATGAACAAATTGCAATGATCCATCTGGTCAGCATATTCTTTGAAGCTTTCCCTCCATCCCTGATCATTTCAGCCAAAGGGAAACCCTGCACTTCGCATCATTCTACCCTTGGCCTCCCTTCACCCCACCATGGTGAAGCCTATCCTGGACAAACACAGATGAGAGATTCTATTGTTCATTAATCATGTGCATAGGGACATTCCACATTGACAGAAGTAATGAAAACCATGTCTGCACACCCTCCCTCAGGCATTATTGAGCTTCCCTCCATTACCCTCAATAATCAAGAGACCCTTGCCTTTGCATCTTAGACGTGCCACCTAGCACCTTATCATCCATGAACATCGATCCAGGTAAATAGATTTCAGTTTGGCAAACTGTAACTAGGTTGGGTGCCACAAGGATCAATGCTGGGGCCTCAAATATTTACAATCTATATCAATAACTTGGATGAAGGAACTGAAGATATTGTAGCTAAATTTGCTGACAATACAAAGTTAGGTAGGAAAGCAAGTTGCAAGACCCTAATTGCAAATTTCAGGTGACAAATGAGTATAGCATGCACTATGCATACACTGTCCAATTGTACCAGTTAAATGAGCGGAGGTCTGCTCTGTTGGAGGTAGCTCATGAAACAGCTCAAGAAACTTGGAGCTGGATTTTATGGCTGAAAATCGGGTGGGCCACACATTTCCGCCCCCACCCCCCACACCCACGTGAACGTAAAATGCGATGTGATGACGTCAGGTCAGCAACACAATGTCATCATGCCAGTCTTAAATGTTACGCAAGGCAAGGGAGTGCATAAATCAGAAATCCACTCACCATTTTAGAATCACCAATTAGGGATTACAAAATAAGTGGGAATATGCTAAGAGGGGTAGATGAAGTGAGAGATCTTGGCGTACAAGTACACAGGTCCCTGAAGGCAGCAGTTCAAGTAGACAAGGTTGTAAAGAAGGCATATGGAATGCTCTCCTTCATTGGCAGAGGTATAGAATATAAAAGTAAGGATATAATGTTGGAATTGTATAAAACACTGGTGAGGCCACAACTGGAGTATTGTGTGCAGCTCTGGTCACCACATTACAGGAAGGACGTAATAGACCTGGAGAGAGTGCAGAGGAGGTTTACAAGAATGTTGCCAGGGTTAGAAAAGTGTAGCTATGAGGAGAGATTGGATAGGTTGGGGTTATTTTCCTTAGAACAAAGAAGGCTGAGAGGTGGCTTGATTGAGGTGTACAAAATTATGAGGGAAATAGATAGAGTGGACAGGATAAAATTGTTTCCCTTGATGGAGAATTCTAGAGCCAGGGGACATAGATTCAAGATAAGTGGCAGAAGGTGTAGGGGGGACATGAGGAAGAACTTTTTTACACAGAGGGTAGTGGGTGTCTGGAATTCGCTGCCCAAGTTGGTGGTAGAGTCTGCAGATTCTCTACATCTTCTTGACAACTTACTTTCCCACCTATCTTGGTGTCATTAGTAAATTTAGCTAGCATACATTTGCTCCTTTCATCTAAGTCATTGATATAGATTGTATAGATTAATGTAAAAGTTGGTCAGCAAGCTGTGATAAATGTGACTCTCCTGAACTTGCCAATTGATTTACACCACTCCACTATTTGCTTTGTACAAACAACATCTCCCTTTTAAGAACTTGCTATTTTTCCAGTCAACTTGTTACAGAAGGTTAGGGCTAATAATTAAGTGTGGAAGTACCCTTTTAATGATGAGAAAATTGTTAATTCAATATAAGTCAAACTCTCTGGTTCAGAAAGGGAGCAATATAAACTGTTCAATCTTATTCTTTGCATGTAAAATTTTCTTAAACCATTTAAAAAAACTTCACATTTTTATCTTGCTTTTCCTTTCTGTCTCTTTTTTCTCTTGGTAAATCCCTCCCTTTACTTCTCTTTCTGTACCTGATTTGTCTTTAATTCTTTGACATTTTCCTCCTTTTACATTATTCCCTTTTTTTCTCAATTCGTCAATCTCATTGTTATGGACAGTCACCCCATTCATTGAGGTTGCATATGCTCCGTTGCCCTTTCCATGCTGTAATCAGTTCATACTTCCAGCAAGTTTCACTCAAGCTGAGAGTTGCAGGAAAATGGCTAACCGATACATATGCTGCAAGCAGCCCGCTTCGGCAAGATTTATCCCCTTTTTTGTTGGGTCAGAAGAAGCAGCATTGCTCCTCCTGAGCCCACAAAAATACTCCAACCCAATACTAGGCCATTCATTGGTCTTCTTAAATCTTGTCCCATGCCATCCCCAACTTCCAAACTACCTGACGTGATGACCATCAAGGCATGCTGAGCCAGCCAATTTCAGAACCTCCCAGAGTCAGCAAGCTGCAGCTGAATCATTTGGTTCACTCAGCTCACAGTCAAATGAGGCCAGCACTATTTTTGGTTTGGACCCCTAACACTGACATTGGGCAGGCTGCACTACTGCTACACCAACCGTACATCCATCTCAGGCTGAAGTTCAAGGTCGTCTCTAATGTATTTGGGTCAAGTAAGACAATCTGTTTATGTGATGAAACATGGTCTGATGATTATATTACACAAGGATAGCTTGTACTGATTGAACTAAATGTGGCTAATCATAACTGTTATTCTGTGCATACAGATTCTGTGAAATAAAATAGCTGGCAAAATAAAAGGATGCATGCACAGGAATACAGGCAGTGTCTCAGTGGTTTACGGGAATTATAACCCCAAGATTGCTAAATGCTAAAATGTTCTGGCATTCGTATATTAAATTGTTTGCAGTGTATGGAATGGTACTGACCAGTGAATGATACATAAAGGGGTTGCAGGAGATGATACACAGCCATCGTACTGGACTATGCTGGTGTTCCTGATCTGACTGTTGCACATAATGAAGTGCATCAGATACTGTTGAGCATCTATCATTGTAATTCTTAACATCAGAAATCCAATAAGAAATTGACAACTTCATGCGCTATATATCTCAATGTTGACCAAAGAACAACAGTCAGATTTGAAATGATTAAATTTTAGTTATAAATGAAATATAAATTCAACATTCTTTAATGTTGAGGTAACTGAATTAGCAGAGCATGCCAGGCAATTCTTTACACTCAAAGCAAGTCAAAAATGCTAAACATGCCCTGGTGTCCACAAACTGATAACATAATCAAAAGAACATATGACAGCTAATCTTACTTTCCCTTTTTGATGGTGTTTCTTCCCAAGAGAGCATCCAGGACCGGCTCCACTGTCTCACTAATATTTTCAAGTAATAAAGTGTCTCCATTGGATACAGCGTTTTCAATACTATCAAGGTAACTGTATGCCCAATAAGTAAGGATAAAATATTAAATTGTGTAGCTTTGAAAAGTAGTTTTAAAAGTAATAATGGCTTAGATATTAGATCATACTAGAATTTGGTGTACAGTTGGTTACAGCATACCTTACACGCACCTAAGGAGGCCAATGCAGGACCAAGGGAATTTGTATATTGCCAGTAAGCTGTCAGTGCCAATTCTAGCTCCAGTGGCAATTCATCAGTTCTGGGAGTCACCATAGTCAACAGGTGTCCACTATTCTGAGGAGAATCCAATGGGAAGGAGGCAAACCGGAGGGAGTATGAACGGTTACGGATAGAATTAAATGTAGATCCGGGAGGAACCATTCCTGTTCTTCTCACTTCACAATAAGATAAGTACAAAAAAAGACCTTACTTTTGCCAGTAGTGGCCTCAAAGGTCTACTTATAGACCTTTGGTTTAGTTGCCAAATGCCTGAGCATACTAACCTCAGCATGTATGCTGCATTTTGTGGTCTTACACAATTTAATTTTGCATAACATGCAATAAACAAGCCCCCTATCTGCAAATGTTTTGGGGATATGCCATGGATGCCTATGGAAGAGCCTTTGCCAAAATAGTGGTCAGAGCGCTTCTGTGGCAGAATGGATGCTTGCTGTTGGCCATTTGGACTCTTAGGGGCCTGTACTATGCCTGTAATGCTGCCGTAACATGATCAAACTTCTAGGCCAACAATTCTTAGTACAGTTTATAGTTTGTAGAAAAGTAAAACTATAGGAATATCAGCCTCAGAAACTGAGCAAGATTTGATGGACTATTACCCCATGGGATAAGACTAATTAATTGGGAAAATAATGCCTAAGTACAGCCTATAGGTCAGAAGGAAATTACAAATGAAGTAGATCATTCAACCCATGTTGGTTTATCCATCAAATCTCTAATTTCGGCATTGATAGATATGGGATCCATCCTATTTCAAATGTAGAAATTAAACATGCTAGTGAATCTCCTCTGGTTTTGCCTCCAGAAAGTAAGAACAAAATGAGTTTCACTCAGAGTTCATTAGTGGCGCTATCAGCATAAGTCTGGAGATCTGTACCCTCTGAAATTTGCAAATACATATAATGTGTTACAGTTCACTCAGGGAGTCCAAGTTGCTGTGGCAACATGCACGTTTACATGCATGTTGTAGTCTGGAGCTAGGGATATTGAGGTAGAGGCTCCAGCATTCTTTCCATCACATGGCTGACCAGGAATCTCTCCTGCTCTTATGCCTGTCATTGGCATATGTTGGAAAGATTTGCAGGTTGATACTCAAACCTGTTTGACGAAGCACCATACAGTGGTAGAAATGGGAAGCTATAGGCATCTAACACAGAATGGTGATACCCAAATTCATAGTAATTAATAGTTAATAGTATTTAATAATAATTAATAATGAACATTCTTACCACTCTTAATATACTATAGATCATATTATGAATGCAACTTTTTTTGATTATATCAAAAATACAGTTTCTACACCCAAATTATACCAGAAATGCATTTAAATAATCTTGTTTGTAACTCCCTCTGCTGGTAAACAATGTAACTTTCTGACGCGACAACATAACAATGGTGTAACTGACATCCAGGAAATTAGGGGCCATGGCATATCATATGGTTTTTCACTGCTTGTTTGGGATGAAATTACTTTAAAAAAATCAAGGAAATTGATAAGACAGATTGTTCCTTTTTAAAGCCCATCTTGGTTGTAATTTATGATAATTGTTTCATGCTGATATCATAAAGTTTGCTCCTGATGATACATCCAATAATTTTATGAGCTTTGATGTAAGACTGTTTGGTCTACAGTTATCCAAATTAGTCTTTCCTCATTTTTTGAATATTAGTATCATAATAGCTTGTTTCCAATCTTGTGGGACCTCTTCAACATTCAGTGACTTCATAATGATCCCGAGCACCTCAAAAATCATCCCTAGTCTTCAAAGTGACATTGACTGTCATTCATCGTGAGAGATTTGCTCATTTTGAGCCCTTAAAGTTCATCAAGAAATGAAAACAAAATACTGCATATATTGGAAATCTGAAATAAAAACGGAAAATGCCAGAAATACTAAGCAGGTCTCGGAGTATCTGTGAAGAGACAAACAGAGTTATTGTTTCAGATCTGTGACCTTTCATCTGTACTGGGAAAAGTGAGAAATGTAATACATTTTGGGTGAGTGTTAGGGAACGGTGGTAAGGATAATGAAAGGGAAGGTCTGTGGAGAGAAACTGAAGGGCAGAACAGATCAAATAACAAAGGCTTCATGGTGCAAGACTAAAGGGAGTGATAATGGAAGTTTAAAAAATGGCTAGAGGAGGTGTGAATGGCAGAATACTGAATAGCTGTCATCCAAAAGCAAGGTAAAGGAAATAAGTGAGAAACAAGAGAATATGAAGAGGATACCACATCATGAGCAATAAATATGATATACTAAATTGAAAGAAGTACAAGTAAATTGCTGTTTCACCTATAAGGAGTGCTTAGGGCATTGGACGGAGAGAAGGGGGGAGGTAAAAGGATAGGTGCTACACCTCCTGTGTTTCTGTGGAAAGGTGTCATAGGAAAGGGAAAGGGTGCTGGGCGTGTCTGAAGAGTGGACAAGGGTACATACGAACATACAAATTAGGAGCATGAGTAGGCTTTTTGGCCCCTTGAGCCTGCTCCCCCATTCAATAAGATCATGGCTGATCTGACTGTGGCCTCAACTCCACATTCTGCCTACCCCCCAATAATCTTTGACTTCCTTGTTAGTCAATAATTTAACTACCTCTGCCTTAAAAATATCCAATGATCCTGCCTCCACCGCACTCTGTGAGGAAAAGAATTCCAAAGATTCATGACCCTCTGAGAGATAAAAATTCTTCTCATCTCTGTCCTAAATGGGAGACCCTTTTTAAAAAATTGTTCCCCCAGTTCTAGTCTCTCTCACAAGGGGAAACATCCTTTCAACATCCACTCTGTCAAGTCCCTCAGGATCTTATATAATATAAGATCACCCCTCAATCTTCCAAACTCCAATGAATACAGGCCCAGACTGCATTGCGGAGAAAAACAGTTCCTTTGGAATGCTGAAAGGAGAGGGGGAGGAAGATGTGTTTGGTGGTGGCATCATGGTAGAGGTGGGAGAAATGTTGGGGGATGATCCAATGCATCTGGAGGTTGGGGGATTGGAAGGCTAGGATAAGGGAAACCCAATCGTGACTCTGGGAGGGAGGGGAAGGGGGTGAGAGCAGAAGTATGTGAATTAGGACAGACACGGTGGAGGGTCCTGTCAACCACAGTTGTGCAGGGGAGCGGGGGCAAGGGGAATCCTTGGTTAAGGAGAAAGGAAGGCATATTGGAAACACTAGTGTGGAAGGTTACATCATCCATACTCTGCTTCTCTCTCCCCGGATGCTCACAGACCTCCTGAGTAACTTCCAGCATTTTCTGCTTTTACATGAAGAAAAGACATCCTTTGATGAAGTATATGAATTTGGATGGATTATTTCCCTTAATACATAATTTAACAGCAAAAAAACAATGTACAAAACTCAGTCATATACGCATCAATGGCCTTCAGAATAGTGCTTAAGGAAAATAATTTAGCTGAACTTTGAGGAGCAATTTTAAACGTCTCAGCCTGACAGAATCAGTGTGCTGGTGGAGTTAAATTCAATGTGGTCAACAGGTCTCCTCCTGCTCCAGCACTATTTTGACTTGGCACTTCTACTGGGCAGCCAATGTGCCACCTGAATTATGGGATCTTCAGTAATCTCTGAAAACTGGAGTCCTGGGCCACAAAAAGAAGCCCAATGCAACTTCTCAGTGCCTACTCAACAAATGGTGCAACATGAATGCTCCACTCAGTTAAACGTAGAGATCAAGAGAAAGAGGTACCAAAATGTTAAGTCTAAAATATTTTGCAGCCAGGAGCAGCAGGACTGCTCCTCTGGGCTGCACAAGAATAATGTGAGCCACTGCCACTCAAGGTTGCCTCCTCACCTTGATTGGTGCCTTCCTCCTGGAGGTACATTTTGCTAGGTGGATCAGTTTCCAGACCGCCTCATATAGCATCAGCCTAGATCTGGTGAGCTGCAGTCTGACATCTGTTCAGGACATGCAGGTCACCAGTAGCATTTTAATGAGGACCAGCCTTTAAATAGACCACCTAATAAAGTTGTAATAAAGGTGTCAGAGGGCAGAGCTATGAGCAATCAATTGATGAGCTAAGGCTCTTCAGTCTTGACAAAAACCATTTCAAAAGATACTTTATGACATATCGTCTGGAACAATAGAACCAGAGGATATGGTATATGATAGCTAATGTTATAGAGAAAGTAAATCCAAAACAATACTTTTATGCGTGCCAGGGGTGTACAGGTTTGGGGCTGTGAATGAAAAATTCAGGACAGAAGCATTTCTTTATAGGGATCATGATATAAGCTGTAAAAGATTGCCAGCAAAAGGATTGAGTACCCAACACTGGGTGACTCAAGAAACTGAAAAATGCTGTAATGGGAAGATGGGAATGTTTATGTTCTGAGTGAATGAAATCAAATGTGCTCAAGGTCTTTCTTCATCTAAAACTATCTTAAGAAGAAAAAGAATTAGGCAGAACTTTGCTAATGTATGCAAATTAACCATGTTAAATATTGAGCAATTGTAACATTTTAAGAGGTCTTTCAATTTGGAGCAAATATACATACCCTCTTTGTCCAAGTCTTATTGTTTTCAAATCATCTCCAAACTTCCTTTTAATCCATTTAAGACCCTGCAGCTGTGCATCAATAATTAAAGGCCAACGCTCTGTGTTACAGAGGATTGTAGCATTTTCAGACGAGGTTCGGTCACTAGGCAATCCCTGATTATTCCAGCCAGCAATGTCAACATCATCAGTCAGAAGGGTAAGTGGATCTAAGTTTTCAGTTATTGGGATTGGCACCTAAAATAATTACCCAAAAAGTAATGCTGTAAATATCTTAAAATCTGATTGGAACTTGCATTAACAGTAACAAAAAATTTGCAAAGTTTTGGTTAACATTAAGACTTGAAGCTGAGGGGGTAATATGAGATACTCTGAACTTTATAACATTTCTGGATAATTGTTTTATGTTTAGATGATTTCTCTTTTCTGACATTAAATTGTAGCTATCCCATCAATTCTCAATGTCAGTTAGTGAGGCAAATCAGGGGCGGAATCGTCCGTGCCCACTGGCATCGGACGTGCTCGGTGCCGTGAGCGGACAATATGGCGAGAAGGCCAAAAATCGGTTTCACAATGTCGTGAAACCAGTTTGCGATCATCCGCTCAGCCTGTCGATGCTGGGCCGCGTTTCCCACCATTGGACATCAGGAACCCCATTATAATACATCTGCATATCGTTACAAGGCCAGCCAGCCGTAATCACCCCCCATGATGGATCATCCATCCCCTTTGGCGTGATTGCTTGCCGACATGTTTCACAACAGCATATATAAGGCGTGCACTTGGCGGGCTGCACTTTGAGGAGAACTCGGAGGTGAGTACACGGTAACGTTGCGCAGCGCTCGCCCAGGTCGCCTGTTGGACTTCAAGGTTGAAGCGCATTGGAGGTGTGGGGGCAAGGGCTGCTCTGTGGTTGAGGCAACATGGAGGTGGGGGCAAGGGCTGCCCCGCGGTTGAAGGTAGTGCGCAAGCACATGCAGGGTGGGGGGAAGGAAGCAGCCACGCATTAGGGAAACCTTGTATAAAGTGACCATTCCTCTGCAGCTGAGACTGTTCATATGCAGTCACATTGACTTGTGTGGAGTCGAGCCTCTAGCTTATCTGCCCACTCAAGCAATGCAGAGGCATGCAAATGCCACCAAATGCTCCAGAGCTGTTCACCCCTTGGGCACAGAGTGCAAACTAATGAGTGTTTTAGTGGACTGCAGAACAATTGGACGACTGAGCATGTTGTACAATCTCCTTGCCAAAGCTGGCCGTGCAGCAGTCACTGGTGGCGGCGCTCACAGCCCATTGCAATGTCAGCATCCTGGTTTGGACCAGTCTCCCCCATGGTTCAAACTAACAGTGCAGCCTTGCTGTGTGGGTTAGGAGAATGCTTGCACTTGAGCTGAGAGCACAGCATGCAGTCCAATGCGCAAGGCTGCAGCCAGTTGGTCAGGTGGACTCGGGCGGAGGTGGATGGGGTGTCAGGCAGCCATGCAGTGCGCTAAACTCTGGCCATCCAAGTGGTGGCCAGCATTCTCTGGGATGCGTTAAGGGGCCTTCAGACTTAACCAAGAGAGGTTCTTAGTATACTCAAGCTAACCCACGTGTTTCTCTCTTTCATCCTGCAGGAAGAATACATCAGGAGCATGGAGCCTGGTGAACAAGCTGTATGCCTCATGGCGTACAGATATTGGAGGTGATGGAGAAGAGAGCGGTGGAGGCACCTGGCTACACCGAGGGAGCAGCAGCACCCTCAGGAAGAAGGGCTGGCTGGGTTCCCCACACGCTGCTGAAGAGCCACAGAGAGCCGTTGTTGGTCGGCACCTAGCTAGACCCAGGTCTATAGGCGCCGCCTTTCATTCCCGCAGATGACCAAGAGCCAGTGTCACTGAAGACTGTGCATGTCTAGGGAACTGGTTGATTAAATCTGCCACCTGCTGCAGGGTTTGGCGCCTTGGGGACATGGAGGGCATCCACTGCCAGTGGCTGTGAAAGTAACTGTGGTACTCAATTTTTACACCAGCGGCTCCTTTCAGGGCTCCACAGGTGACCTCTGTGGGATATCACAAGACTCCACCCACAAATGCATCCATGAAGTCACGGATGCCATCTTCGCGAGGGCACTCAACTTTGTGCATTTCGCCCGGGACCAAGAGAGCCAGGATGCAAGAGCGATTGGATTTGTCCAGATATCGGATTTCCCACATGTGCAGGATACGATTGACTGCACTCACGTGGTGCTCAGATCTCCATCGCAACAAGGGGTCAACTATGTCAAACACAAGGGCTTCCATTTGCTGAATGTGCAGCTGGTGTGTGACCATCACAACTGCATCCTGCAGGTTTGTGCATAGTTTCCAGGGAGTGTGCATGACTCCTACATTCTCAGTCAGTCACAGGTCCCTAACGTCTTCCAGGGTCCAAAGAGGTTGCAGGGTCGGCTCCTAGGGGACAAGGGCTACCTGCAGAGGATGTGGCTGATGACATCCGTGCAGCGGCCTCACACTGCAGCAGAGCGAAGGTATAATGAGGCTCATGCTGCAACTTGCAATGTGGTGGAGCAAACCATCAGGATGCTAAAAAGGTCTGGTGGAGCCCTGCAATATAGTCAACAGAGGGTGTCACGCATTGTTGTCACTTGCTGCGCCCTTTACAACCTGGCACTGCAACAGAGACAGGACCTGGCTGAGGAGAAGATGCAGGAGCTGGAGGTCTCTTCTGATGAGGAGGACATTGACGATGATGAGGATGAGGAGGTCCTCAAAGGGGGCGATGATGGCGATGAGGCCCTTGCACTGGACAAACGAGGCAGGCATGCTCAGGAGATTTGTGGAGGATGATGGCGACATGCAGTGAGGAGACACCATACACCCTCACATTGTATCTATGAACGTTTGACTCCAGTCTGGCTAATGGCAGCGCACGTACCCTCTGTGATAATACTACTGTCATGGAGATGCAGTGGAGGTCCTAATAGTCCTGATTGCAGGAGGATGATGATAACAGTGAGGACACTCCATAGATCTTCACATAGCCTCTGGAATGTCTGACTCTTGTCTGGCCGAGGGCAGTTCGCTTGTGCTCTGTGATCAGGGTCATATCATAGAGACGCAGCAATGAAACTTTAAAAGCATTTGATCCTTTGTCTGCCTTCAGCACCTGACCTCTTCAGGAGCACAGCGTCACTGGTCACAGATGTTGAAGACATGGGGTCCAGCCCCACCTTAAAGGTGCTGAGAGCACACAGAGAGAATGACGGAACTCTGTGACGCCTGCTCAAGACATT
Organism: Cetorhinus maximus; assembly: GCF_964194155.1. Lineage (NCBI taxonomy): Eukaryota > Metazoa > Chordata > Chondrichthyes > Lamniformes > Cetorhinidae > Cetorhinus > Cetorhinus maximus. Next base: position 45,089,986 of record NC_135902.1, on the reverse strand, counting down.
CTGTCAGCAATGACTAGCACCGTTGAGATGTAGACATCACTAATATGTCCAGGGACTGTGAGGCCAGACCATCATTTTGGTCTGAAGGCTGCACAGAGCACAAGGAAGAGGCCTTGGATTGAGACACCAGCCTTTATCTTGTGCAGAAAGGTTTCACATCTGAGCGACACAAACACTGCTCATCAGAACAAGGAGCCATGGGCAGGGAGACATTCTTGGGAGTTTATTTACAATAGTGAACATTATGTACAAGTGATTAACACCCATGCCCAGGCTTTTGCAACTACATCTTGGAGAGCTGTCAGCTGTGGCTCAGTTCATAGCACCCTCGCCTTTGAATCAGAGAGTTGTGGGTTCATGTCCCACTCCGGGAAACCAAGAACTGTGAATGTACTCGAAAGAGTTACAATCTGTGACTGGTGATAACTCGAAAGAGTTACATCTTAATGACCTCGTTGAGCTCGTTGTTGCTCAGTTTGGAGCTGGATGCAGAGGAGAGAGGAGGTGTTCCTGCTGCTGCTGTGCCTACTGAGTTCAACATTTAGATACTGCTGCTGCTGTTCCTGAGGGGCCAGAGAGGAGAGAGAGGAAGAGAGAAGAAGAAGAAGACCATTTTCTTTTGTTTGGCTGCTGCAGGACAGGAAGGCCAGGAGGCCTGACCTTGGGACTTACAACATCCTAGGTGGGTGTTTGGACTTTCTGTTTTGTTTTCAGGTGGGGGTTATTAAGAACTGTGTATTGTAGGGGGAGGCCAGAAGACCGACCAGAGGGCTTGGGGAAGGAAGAGGGAGGGTGTGTGTGTGGTTACAAACCATCTTGCTGCCACCCCTCCCTCACCCCCAACCCAGCCTTTTCCAGTGGCCAGTATTGGCTGAAGCCATCGCCTCCCCCTACCGGAAGACCAACAAGCCCCCACCCACCTTCCATCTTAGAACCAGAGACACCCACCTAGAGTTTTCCCCTTTCCGTCCTGTGCCTCCCTGTCCTCTACCCCTCTCCCTCCTCTCCTCTCCTGCATAAAAGGGGGAGGCTATTTCAACCTTTCTCCCCCTTTTCCCCCCCCCCCCAGTGAGGAGCTTTATTTAAAAAAAAAAGAAAAAAAAATAATAGATATATTTAAAAAAAAAACACAATACAATGGCCAATACTTCCCGGGGTGGGTGTGGCTCTGGCCCAAAGGCCAGTTTGCCATCACCTGTGGCTGGGCCCTCAAAGGCTAATGTGGAGGCGGTGTTGTCACCGGTGGCAGGGCCTACTAAAAAGACCTATGCGGGGGTGGCTGCTTCTGCAGCTCCTGCTGCTCCCGCAGCCTTGTCGCCATTCCGCCTCTTAACGAGGGCCCTAGGGGTAAAGAGCTATGCTCACCCTGACATGACTATTGAGGCGTGCGTTAAGGCTATGGCTGGGGTCGTCGGCACCTCGGCCATAGTTGCAGCCTCAAAAATGTATGGGAAGGCCATATTTTTCCTGAGGTCTGAGCAGGCGGTGCACCTCGCCCTACAAAAGGGGCTCACTGTGGGCGGGACCTTTCTGGCGGTGGACCCTCTTGAGGCCACCGCACAGAGAATCTTAATTTCCAACGTCCCGCCCTTTCTACCGAGTGAGCTCCTCCTCCCCCACCTTTGTAAACTGGGGGAGGTCAGGTCGGGGGTGGCGCCGATCCCGCTCGGCCTTAAGGACGCGGCCCTCCGCCACGTGTACTCTTTCCGGCGCCAGGTATTCGTCCGCTTGGCCTGGGAGGAGTGCCTGGAGGGGGCCTTTTCCATTAATTATGAGGGGACCGCCTACCGGGTCTTCTGGACCGCGGAGGGCGTGCGGTGCCATGCTTATAAGGAGGCGGGGCATGTAAGGAAGAACTGCCCCGTCCTCAAGGCCCCCAGCTCCACTCAGGCGGCCGCGGCTGGCACCGCCCCTCCTCCCCCCGCTACTACTCCATCTACCTCCCCGCAAGGGGAGGCGTCGCCGGCAGCCACTGCCATCTCGGTTGCCGGTGAGGCGGGGGGAGAGCCCCCGCGTCATAAGAAGGCGCGGAGGAAGACCCGCAACCTGGGGGCGGTCCCCGAGACCCCTAAAACCCCTCAAATTCCCCAGACCCCTGTAGACACCAGCTCGGTGGATAAATCAACATCCGGCCCCTGCGTCGTCTCCACGCGTGCTCCCGGGCCCGTAGGTGCCGAGGCGCCATGTGCTGGGCCCGGCGTCGTCCCTGCGCGGGTTCCCGGGGCTAGCGGGGGCGAGACTCGTGCCCCCGAGCCGGTGGTAAAGGAAATCCCCAAACCCCAGAGGGCGGGGCGTCCGGGTAGGCTGGACAAGGTGGAGGAGGCCCCAGAGATGAAGGTCTCCCTAGTCCCCAGCCTCCCTCAGAAGAGACGCCACCCCTCGGAGAAGGAAGAGGAGGGGGAGGGCGACGCCCAATCTGAAGAGGTTGGGTGTGTCCCCTCCCCTGATGAAGAGGTGGTGGCGTCTCCACCACCCAACAAGACCTCGACCTGCCCTCTGGGGGAATCACATACCCCTACCCCTGTACCCACAGTTTCCCCCATCAACCTGCTGCAGTCCCCTGAACAGGGCCCCTCGGGGGTCACTGAGGGCACCTCCCTTGTGGGGGTGCCCATTTTAGAACAACTCAATACCCCCGAGGTATCCTCTGGCCCGTCGGGGGACTGTGATATTAATACTTTAAAAAATTTAACTGGGTCATTGGGTGGTGGTGGCGAGGAAGGCCTTCCCGCTCCCTCCCAGAACTTAGCACCGGGCGTCATTGTGTTAGGTCAGGAGCTCGTTTTGAGCTCCCCGGACGACCCGGTGCCAGGAGGAGAGCGGGCATCTGTAGTGCCGCCACCCTCTGGCCCCAATTTATTAGAGGAAACCAGAGAGGACCACTCTGGCCTTGATCCTGGGGGTGGGATCGAGGTGGAAGTGGAGCCTACTGGCAGCTCCGGACCAGCCCCCGTACTCAATACGGGGGAGGGGTTGGAAGCTGGAGGCGACGACCCGGAGGAGGACGGAGTTTCGGTGGTGAGCACCGGGGCTGACCTTGACTCGTTCTCAAGCGAGTCAATGGATACCCTGGTGTCCTCCACTGACTCTCCCCTCATCCCCCCACGGGAACTCCGGGACTTTTTAGCGAGTCATCGCGGTCGCCGAAACAGAGTCCAGTTGGCCTTGGCCCGGTGGCATTCTTTTCCGCTGGTGTTTTGGTCCACTCGCGAGGCCCTCAAGGCTCCCGAGTTAGACAGGAACGCCCGGCGGAGGGTCCAAACGTTTCTCGCTGGGCTCCTGAGGGAGAGGAAGGATTAAAAAGTCCTCTCCTTCTTTTAAATAAGGTGACGGTGGTATATACTCTTTGACAATGAAGACGACTATAGCCAGCCTCAACATCAACGGCAGCAGGGATGCACAGTGCAGGTTCCAGAACTTCTCGGTCCTCCGGGATGGAAAGTATGCGGTGTGCTTCCTGCAAGAAACCCATACCGTTCCGGGAGACGAAGCTACGTGGCTCCTGGAGTGGCGAGGGGGGGTCTGCATGAGTCACCTAGCCTCCAATTCAGGCGGGGTGGCTATCTTGTTGGCCCCGCATTTTCAGCCGGAGATCTTGGGGGTCAAGGAGCCGGTGCCAGGCCGGTTGCTGCACCTGACTGTGCGCCTGGGGGGCGCGGCGCTTCACTTTGTGAATGTGTATGCTCCCCTGGGCTTGCAGCAGCAAGCGAGCTTCTTTGAAGAAGTGTCCACTCATCTTGGCTCCATCGACGCGGGTGAGTGCATCGTCCTCGGGGGGGGGATTTTAATTGCACCCTCGAGGCCCGGGACCGTCATGGTACCCAGCACCACACGTGAGTTGTGAGTAAGTTACAGGACCTGGTCAGGTCCTTCGACTTGGTGGACGTCTGGCGAAACCTCCATCCCGATTCCAGCGTTTTCACCTTTGTGTCACCTGGAGTCGGAGCGACCAGACTCGACCGTCTTTACGTTTCGAAGGCGTACGTGTCCTGCGTTCCGGCGGCTTCTGTGCAGCAGGTGCCGTGTACGGACCACCGTCTGGTGTGGGCGGAGCTCGCTCCGTTTTGCGCTCGGACGGGGTCCGCATACTGGCACTTTAACAACCTGTTGCTGGAGGACGAGCGGTTCCTGGACTCGTTTCGTCGTTTCTGGGCCGGCTGGAGAAGGAAGCGGGCAGGCTTCCCCTCCTTGAGGCTATGGTGGGACGTGGGCAAGACTCGCGTCTGAGTTTTCTGTCAGGAGTACGCAAAGGGGTCGACAAAGAGGCGGAAATCCAGGGTCGAGGAGTCGAAGAAGGAGGTGCTCGACCTGGAGGCACGTCTCCGTCAGCCCGACGCGGACCCGGCCCTGCGGTCGGTGTACGATGAGAAGAAGGGCGCATTGCGGGACCTGCAACTTGTCGGGTCCCGGGGCGCGTTCGTGAGGTCACGGATCCGGTTCCTCAAGGACCTGGACCGTGGCTCCCCCTTCTCTACTCGCTGGAAAAAAGGCACGGGGTCCGTCAGCAGCTCCTTACGCTGCTGGCCGACGATGGATCCCTCGTCTCGGATCCAGAGGGCATCAGGGCCATGACCAGAAACTTTTATACTGCCCTGTTCTCTCCGGATCCGTCCAGCGAGGATGCTTGCTGAGTTTTGTGGGAGGGCCTGCCGCAGGTCGGCCCGGAGGGCGCCGGAAAGCTTGACTCCCCTATAAGTCTGGGGGAGCTGACCGGCGCCCTCGATGGTCTCTCAAGGGGCAAATCCCCGGGACTTGATGGGCTGACCGTGGAGTTCTTCAGGGCGTTCTGGGACGTCCTGGGGAGCGACTTCGCGGGGGTCCTGGGGGAGAGCATTGCTACTGGGAAGATGCCCCTTTCATGGCGCAGGGCCGTGATTGCCCTGTTGCCGAAGAAGGGGGATCTCCGCCTTCTTAAAAACTGGCGCCTGGTCTCCCTCCTCAGCACGGACTATAAAATTTTCGCTAGAGCCATGTCTTCTCGGCTCGGCACCGTGCTGGACCACATGATCCACCCTGACCAGTCCTATACCGTCCCGGACCGCACAATTTATGACAACATCCATTTGGTCCGGGACATCATCCACCATGCCCAGAGGGCTGGTCTGTCGAGCGCCTTCCTGTCCCTTGATCAGGAGAAGGCGTTTGACAGGGTGGATCACGAATATTTACTCGGGACTCTGCGAGCATTCGGTTTCGGGACGCATTTTGTCGCCCGGATCCGACTTCTGTACACCGCCGCGGAGTGTCTAGTGAAGGTTAAAGGGTCCCTGACGGCGCCCCTTCGCTTTGGGAGAGGGGTACGTCAGGGCTGCCCCCTGTCTGGCCAGTTGTATTCTATTTGCGTGGAGCCTTTCCTGCGCCTCTTGCGGAGGAGGTTGTCGGGATTGGTTCTGCGCGGGCCGGGCATCGGGGTGGTCCTCTCGGCATACGCCGATGACGTGCTCCTAATGCTTAGTGACCCGGCTGACCTGCGGAGGATGCGCGAGTGCCAGGAGGTCTACTCTGCGGCTTCTTCTGCCAGGATCAACTGGGAGAAATGTTCTGGACTCCTGGTCGGCCCGTGGCAGATGGATCCCCTACCCGAGGAGCTCAGGCCTTTCACCTGGAGCAGGACCAGCATCCTCTACCTAGGGGTCCATCTCTGCTCTGCCGAGGAATCCTGGCCTGCCAACTGGCAGGAACTGGAGACGAAAGTCACCGCTCGCCTGCGGCGCTGGACAGGACTGCTCCGAGTGCTGTCTTACCGGGGTTGAGTTCTGGTCATAAACCAGCTGATCGCCGCCATGTTGTGGTATCGGCTGGTCACTTTGACCCCTCCCCCGGACTTTGTCGTAAAAATCCAGAGTATGCTAGTCGACTTCTTCTGGGACAAAAGATTGCACTGGGTCGCTGCTGAGGTTCTGAGTCTCCCGCTTAGGGAGGGCGGTCAGGTGCTAGTGTGCCTACGCACGCAGGTGGCGACTTTCCGTCTTCAGACCCTGCAGCGATACCTTTACGTCGAGCCTCCTCCGAGATGGTGTGCCCTGGCGACGTATTTCTTCCGCCAGGTGCAGCTCCTGTTTATAGAGCAGAAGGGCCTCGGTGGCTCCTTCCAGGCATTGCCCGTCTTTTACCAGGACCTGATCAAAGTCTGGAACGTGGTCGCCTCGCGACGCAGCTCTCCCCCGTCAGGAGTAGCGGCTATCGTCAGAGAGCCGCTGCTCAGGAATCCGCCCCTCCGTCCCTTTCAGTGACTGGCAGAGAGGAGGGCTGTGGCTGCCGGGGTGACCAGGATCGGGGACGTGTTGGGTGGTGGAGGACTGGGCTGGATGCTCCCGCAGGAGTTGGCGCGCCGCGCGCCAGTGAGTGTCCAGGTCGCAGCCGATGCCATCCAAGACCTAAGAACGGTCGTGCTCGGACCCGAAGTCATTTTAGGTCTCGAGGTGGCCCAGGTGCGCGGTGTTCTTCCGGCTGAACGTTCCCCTGTTCAGACGGAATTCCACATTGACCCCAAGCCCCGAACCCTCCCTCAGGTGCCGGTGCCCCGCAATAATATGAGCCGCCTCGGGGACATGCCCTCCGTGCCATTTGGCACGGTGTGGAGGGGTTTTCTGTACTGACTGCTGCTGCACACCTTCCATTTTCTCGCCCTGGTCCGCCGCCCGGACACGCCCTGGCGTGCCTTGTTGCCGTCCGGCGGTGGAGGCCCCCGATGGGAGGCCCTCTACGGAGGTGTTCTCCCTCTTTCTATCAGGGACCTGGGTTGGAGGGTGTTGCATGCAGCAGTCCCCTACAATAGGAGGATGTTTAGGTTCACGGACTCCCAGGACACTTGCCCTTTTTGCGGTCTTGTGGAGTCCGTGGACCATGCATATATAGGGTGTCTTAGGCTGCACTCCCTTTTTAGTTATTTAAAAAACCTTTTGCTGTTGTTTTGTTTGCACTTCAGTCCCACGCTCCTGATCTACGGACACCCGGTTCGGAAGGGGGTCGGGAAGGAGGAGGACCTCCTTGTGAACCTGCTCCTGGGCTTGGCCAGGTTGGCCATTAACAAGTCCAGGCAGCGGGTGATCGAGGGTGGAGTCCCGCCCGATTGTTTGTCCCTCTTCCGCGGCTACGTTCGTGGCCGGGTGTCCCTGGAGAGGGAGCACGCGGTGTCTGCCGGCACGATCGAGGCCTTCCGTGCCCGGTGGGCACCGCGGGGACTGGGGTGGTTTGTTGACCCCTTTAATCACATTTTGGTTTAATGTTTGTAAGTTTCCTTTAAACTTTGTCCTTGGTTTTACAGCTGACCTGACTTAGGGGCTGTGCCTGATTTATCCCTTATTGTGTTAATTTAGTTTATTGTTTTGACTTGAAAAGAGTTACATATTATTAACCGGCTACGTTCGTGTCCGGGTGTCCCTGGAGAGGGAGCACGCGGTGTCTGCCGGCACTCTTGAGGCCTTCCGTGCCCGGTGGGCGCCACGGGGACTGGGGTGGTTTGTTGACCCCTTTAATCACATTTTGGTTTGATGTTTTTAAGTTTCCTTTAAAGTTTTTCCTTGATTTTACAGCTGACCTGACTTAGGGGCTGTGCTTGATTTATCCCTTATTTTGTTAATTTAGTTAATTGTTTTAACTCTAAAAGAGTTACATATTATTAACTTTCCTAACTCTGTTGCTGTGTCATGGCACCCCTCCGGACATCCACAGCTGAGGTGGAGGCAGCCTGTTGTTTGTTGCGCCCTGCCTGTGATGACATTGGTGGACATCCTCTGGGGGCTGAAACCAGGAGGGCCCCACTTGCTTTCGGGGTCCTGCTGTGTGGCGGTGGCACCCTCCTTGGCCTGTGGAGCTCAAGCTGCTGAGGTCACAGGAAAAGGGGATTTTGGATGGGTCAGACACCTGGATGGATGGTCCTGAGGGGGTACACCTGCTGATCCTCCTCCCTATGGGTGCCCAAGGGGCCCCTGGCTGACCCCTTGAGGAGAATAGGTAGCTGGAGTGAGATCAGGCTGCCCCACACCCCTCTCGCATACACACTGTCGGAGGCCAACTATGATATCGGTGATGGAGTTCAACCTGCGCAGCAGTGCAAGAGCGACATCCTGGGCCAAGGTCTCCATGGCGGCAATCTGAGGAGTGCAGTGGAGATCTCTTCCTGATGTTCCCGAGCTTGCCTTTGCAGTTCCAGCACCTGTGACATGACCGAGTCCAGAAGCTCGTCATTTGACTCGGACTCAGCAAATTTCTGGCATCCAGCAGTCCTCCAAGTGCCAGACACCTGGGAAGTCCCTGCCGCTGCCTGCTGTGGATCAGAAAGTGCGATGTGCTCACCAGATTATGATCCCAAGGCTACTCTAAAGCTAGGTCCCAATGAGGTGTGTGTCTCTGCGCTGGTGGAGGGTGTGGGTGAGTGCTGTAATGGGTCTTCAGGGAGGCTTTCAGCGGATTCCTCTTCTGTCCTTCCCTTGGGGTTTCATTATAGGCCCTGGGTCATGGCACTGTATTGGCAGTTTCCCACGTGTGCTTGCAAAAACAAGGAAAGAAAATTAGCGCATGACAGTGGCCTGTGAAACAGGACATATCACTCAGCATGGTTGTCTGATGGATGTTGCACTGCTGGATCCTCACTTGGTAGAGCACACCGACCTCAGCGTCAGCACAGGAATGGTCCAGGTCCTTGCCGGCCAGCTGGTTGGCTGTTTTCAAAGTCTATGAGGACCTTGATTTCAGGCATTCCTCCACCAAACTGCGACCCCTCCCTCTTGTTGTGTGCCAGCTTGTCCTGCATGAATAGAAATGGGGAGAATGTAAACAAGATGCCTGCCAGGCCAGATGTCTGGCATGTGTGGGTGGTGAGTGGTCCCATGGACGGGATGAGGGCAATGAAGGTGTGTGTGAGAGAGTGAATGGTGATGTCCCTTGAACTGGCTGTGAGTGAGGGCCCTGTGGATGTGTGATGGGTTTGTGAGTGTGTGAGTTGAGAGTGATGAGAAGAGTGACTTACCTGGCAGAACGGAGGAGATCATTCATCCTCTTGTGGCACAGGGAGGGGTCCTACACAATCAATCATGATCCTAGTAAAAGGTTCTTCAAATGCTGGAATTGGAATTAAAGTTGCCGGCTTAACCACTGCCTGTGGTTTTCCTATCACCTGACATATGTGACGTTCTACAGAATTTGATTATATCTCTCTGCAATCCAGGCCAATAAAAATGTTTTTGTATTTTCACCTGTGTCTTTCTAATTCCTAAATGCTGCTCCCCACCACACTGGAATTTCATGAGTAATTCTCAGAATCTCATTTCTATATCCAAATGGTATATCAATCTGATGCACTTCCATCCAGCTTTAATTTGCTGAAACAAGATGAGGCCACTATTTTCTCATTAAAACATTACCCTTAAGATAATAACATTCTGGAATACATTCTGCCTCTGTTTCTGAGTAAACTGTTTGATATAACTGTCTTATTTGCATATCCTTTTTCTGTAACTCTACCAACTGCCTTAAACTAAATACCTCAGCTGCTTTATTCCCCATTCTTTCTTCCTGAACAATCTTATCAAAAACAGTGTCAGCTAATTGAACTTCCACACCTTCTCCCTGCCTTTTAACTTCCTGTTCTTTTTGTTTCAACCTGTGAGCCTGTGAGCTTGTTATCACACAATCTGGAAACAATACAGGATGCTCTCTCTGCAAATCGTCTGTGGAAAACACTTCTACAGGTTGCTCAACTACCAAAGGCATCACCCACATCTGTGACCCAGTTGTATCATTACCTAAAACAAATTGAACCCCTGCAATGGGCAATTTTTCCATTACTCCAAAAATTACCTCACCTGTTTTCTACTTACTCTTTAAATTTACCTTCCACAATGGAATAGGTTTAGCATCATGAACCCCACTTATTATCACCTGTTCCTGCAATACTCCCTCTGAACAACAAATGTCACTATCCCACAACATTGAGGATTGACGAGCCTTGAGTCTCTTAACATTTTAACATCCTTACCTTTTCCACCCTGTACACATGGAAAGACTTTCCCTTCACATACAAAATCTTTAAACATTACTGCAACCTGCTCCTCAGAACTCCTTTGGGTAAACTGTGAACACATTCCCACTTCTTTACCGATCACTGATTCTTCCTGTTTTACCTGTACACAAACCACTGGTCTTTCCATGCCTGAACCTCAGAGCCCACAGTACTTTTACTTCCAGAGCTTTTGTGCACCCCAACAATCCCAACAGATTTGCCATGTAATTTCCAACACACTGACTTTGTGTGTCCAACTTTATTACAATGAAAACACCTCAATTTTCGTGTGTCACTTCTACCCTCAATACCTTCCTTTTCATTCTGAGAAAAAAACTTCCTGGGAATTTCCACCTACTCCTCTTCCCTGACTACCCATCTTCTTTTCACCTTCCCACTTTCTATCCTCCTCTGATGAAAGGGTGATGAAAAAAAGGTTTAGCTCTGTGAAATAACTCGTAATCATCAGCTATCTCTGCTGCTTGTCTTACCTTTCAACCCTTTGTTCCTCCACATGAGTTCTTACTCCCGAAGGAATTGAATCTTTAAATTCTTCCAAAAGAATTACTTCTCTAATAGCTGCATATGTCATCTCTATCTTCAATTCTCGTATCCACTGGTCAAAATTACTTTGTTTTACTCTCTCAAACTCAACAAAACTTTGTCCAGGCTGTTTTCTCATATTCCTAAATTTATGCCTGTATGCCTCAGGAACCAACTCATATTCATTCAAAATAGCCTCTTTTACCACATCATAGTTCACTGACATTTCTTCTGACAGTGAAGCATAAACCTCATATGCTCTACCCACCAATCTAGATTGTAACAACAGCATCCAGTTTTCCTGTGGCCATTTCATCTGTTTAGCTATCTTCTCAAATGAAATAAAGAATGCTTCAGGATCCCTTTCTTCAAACTTTGGAAGAGCTGGTACAAATTTAAACATCTCCCCACTGGGTTCTGATCTGGAAATAAATCCTTCCACACCTTCTGGCATCTCTTTTTTAACTGCCAGCATTTTAAGCTGGAATTCTCTCTCTATCTTTCTTTTTCTCTTTCCTCCAATTCTAACCTTGCCATTTCTAACTCCCTTTCCTGTTTTCTTTCTCTCTCCTGCCTTTTTGCCTGTTCCCTTTGAAATACCCTTTCTCTTTCATTTTCTTTTTCTTCTGCCTCTAGGTCCAATTTTTAATTTGCAACTGAATTTGAGCCCTTTACAATGACCCACCACTTGGAGAATTCGGCTCTCGGGTATTCCTTCCAATTTCAAATGCTGTGCTATATCTTCAATTATGTCCGATTCCCTTACCCCTGCAGGTAATCCTAATTGTAACGTATCTGCCAATTCCATTAACTTAGCTTTATTTGTGCTTTGGAAACCAACCAAAGTCATAACTTCAACTCCCAGACAAGTTTTAGCAATTGCCAAAGCCATATTGCAGTCTCACCACCTTAAAAAACCTCACACCAACTCCTGAATTCAAAGTGCTTCTCATACTCATAACCTTAAGATTCACCAACTCCAAATCAATTAAGGAATTGCAAATATATCCTGCAAAAAGCTCCCAGTTTTGTTATGGCACAGCGGATGGTAATGCCGAGCTGCTCAAATCCCAGAGGGAAACTTGAAACAGCTGCCACAACTTTTTTGCAATTTGTATTTTTATTTCGAAATGCAGGCCTTGAATTCAGTAGTAATAAGTCCACTGAGTCTTAGAGTTTTTTTTACAAAATTAAATTAAACATTTATTAATAGAAGAAAAATTTTAAGCACATACATAAGTCTACAAAATACTACTATAATAACTCCTAAATCTCCTAATTAATCCAGCTCCCAGTTACACCTCCATTAAGGCAACAGTAAAAACAAATACATTTCAATGGATCCAGGCAAAGCACACAATGTCATAAGAACATAAGAAATAGGAACAGGAGTAGACCATTTGGCTGCTCGAGCCTGCACTGCCATTCAATAAGATCATGGCTGATCTTCTTGTGTTTCAATTTCCACATTCCCATCTAACCTTGGTAACCTTTGATTCCCTTGCCTAACAAGAATCTATCTACCTCTGCCTTAAAAATATTCAATGGCCCTGCCTCCACCACCTTCTGAGGCAGCGAATTCCAAAGTCAATATCCTGGACAATGATATTCACAGTGAGTTTTCTTAGCTTCGGTTCCTCTAGACAGCAACTTGAAGCGTAGAGGCTGGAGGCCTTTCACACTTGTTAGATCTTAGAATTCTTTCCTTCTTACACATAACCTCATCTCCTCTATACATGTTTCTCTCTTTTTAATGTAAATTCCATTGTTCCAATATGTCTTTGCAACTTTACTTTTTCCATAATATAAATCTTCCATAGTACTCAAATTATCAGTAACCTTTGCGAAAATTAAACACGCTGTTTCACTTAGCTTCATATGGCTAGGGATAACATCCCATCGGCTCTTTGAAATTCAAACTACTCTGGTTTATCTAAAAATGCAAATGTTCCTCACACCTCACATCCTAAAACTTCAACCATGTTTATGTATTTAGCATTTTAAACCTAGCTTCCCTCCTGATAACTCAAAAGCTCCAGATTAGCTGTCTCTAATTCAACTAAAACCCCCATACACACATCCACACAGAGAAATTAATCCAAGCCCCACTATTAACCCACCTTTACAATAAATCACAATAATATTATGAAAATTATTATATTTTCATGACAAGGATGAAAGAGAGAGACACGTGAGTTAGCATGGGTGTACTAAGAACCAGTCCTGATTAAGTCCGAAGGCCCCTTAATGCTTCCCGGAGAGTGCTGGCCACCACTTGGATGGCCAGAGATTAGTGTGCTGTACAGCTGCCCGAGACCCCACCAACCTTCACCCCACTCCACCTGACAGATTGGCTGTAGCTTTGCTCATTGGGCTGCATGCTGTGCTATCAGCTCAGGCTCAGTGGGGAGACTGTTCTAAACCGGAATTATGATATTGCAAGGGGCTGCAAGCGCCTCCACTAGTGACTGCTCTATGGCCAGCTTTAGCAAGGAGATTGTACAACTTGTGCAGTCGTACAACTGTTCTGCAGTACACATGACTGTAGCCTGTGCTGGTGAGAGTGAAAAGCTCTGGAGCACTTAGTTGCACTTTGATGCCTCTGTGTTGCTTGAGTGGGCAGATTATCTAGAAGCCCGACTCCAATCATATCAATGGCTGCACTTGAACTGTATCAGTTGCAGAGGAATGGTCACTTTATATAAGGTGTCCCTAATGTGTGGCCACTTCCCCGCCACCCCGAATGCTTGTGTGCTGTATTCAACTGCAAGGCAGCCCTTGCCACCCCCCACCCCGACAAGTCGCCTCAACTGCATGCGAGCCTTTGTCCCCCACCCACAATGTGCCTCAAACTTGAAGTCCAACAGGCGAGTGCTGATGAGTGCTGCACATCGTTGTTGTGTACTCACTCTGGATTCTCCTCAAAGTTTATCACGCCAAGTGCACGCCTTTTATATGCTGTTGTGAATCACATTGGCGTGTTTTCCTGCTGATGTGGACGGACAATCAAGTGGGGGGGACAATTCCGGCAGGCTGGCCTAATAATGACCTGCAGATGTATTACAATGAGGTGGCAGGAAACGCAGCCTGCCAGGTATCACGCTGTCATGAAACCGATCACGCCATATTGTCCGCTCATGCCACTGAACACGCCCAACTCCAGCAGGGATGGAAAATCCTGGCCTACATGATATTAAAGCTTGAATTTCAGCTCGGCAGGTGGACGTGATTGGCGGGCCTGGGAGTGGTCAGGAAATGGACCACTGATCGTGATCGGCCTCGCACTGAAATGCGCACTGAAATGCTCAGCGCTGCTGGGGTGGGGGTGGGAGGAGGGCGGGTGATGACGGTTTTTGCGAGTGTAGGCGAGCGCTGAGGAAAAGCTCCCTTAAGGCAGAGAGCTGCCTCAGGAAGCTGCAGATCCGAAAGCCATGAAATAATGTTTTGAAAACCAGGAAAAAAATTTCCAAGCATCACAATCATTAACATACAGATGATAAAAATGCTGTCCATAGATTTTTATTTTAATTTTATTTAATAATGGAAACCTCATCCTGCCCTTGGATGAGGCTTCATGAAAAATGCAAAGTCCGCCTGGCCGATTCGCCCATCCGCCAACTGTGTTTGGAAGCACCATGAAAAATTGGTTCTTCGTTAATGGGCTTAATTGCCCTCTTAATTATCAGTGGGCGTGCTTCTGACTTTTACACGTGCCCACTGACTGAAATAGTGCGTGAGCGTGGGATGACGTCAGGATGCTTGCCTGATGTCTTCTTGCGCAATTTTGTAACCGATTAGATCAGGCACCCATGGGACGTAAAATTCTGCCCTAAGAAATGGATGAAGGCATTAGATGCCTCTGAATCTTAACAACATCCCGGCAATAGTACTGAAGACTTGTGCTCCAAAACTAGCCATGCCCTTATCCAAGCTGTTCCAGTATAGTTGCAACACAATGTGGAACATTGTTCAGGCATGCCTTGTCCACATAAAGCAGGACAAATCCAAACCAGCCAATTACTGCCATATCAGTTTGCTCTCAATCAGCAAAGTGATAGAAGGTGTGATCAACTGGACTATTAAGCAACGCTTACTCAGGAATAACCTGCTCTCCGATGCTCCGTTTGAATTTTGTCAGGAATACTCAGTTTGAGACCTCATTACAGCCTTGGCCCAAACATAAAAAAAGGAAGAAAGACTTGGTCTGATCCAAAAGCCAGCACCTCCGACAGTGCAATGCTCCCTCAGTACCTTTTTTTGTGCTCAAGCCCTGGAGAACCTTGTGATTCAGAGGCAAGAGTGCTACCAAATGAACTATGGCTGACATCATATTTTGTTCAAAATATGTCAAAAGGGAAGAATTTCAGAGGTGAAGTGAAAATGGCTGCCCTTTTCATCAAGGCAGAATTTGACTGAGTGTAGCATCAAGCACCCCTAGTAAAATTAAAATCAATGGGAATTAAGGTGGTACATCTCAACTGGTTGGAGTCATACCTGGCACAAAAGATTGTGCACTTGACTCAGTGAACCTGGCAAGTTGCTGACAAGTTTGGAAACAGGTGTGCACTGGCTGTGAAATCCTGAACTGAGGGTTAAAACAGATCTTGTCATGCCCGGTAAAGATATATCATATTCCTAACTTTAAGATATGACATTACTCAATGTGGATTCTTTGAAATTAATTTTTGATTTTAAAAATGAATCATATGCTGCTGCAAAGATGACCACTGAAGGTGAGCGTATCTGGCTTGTGTATAGAAGAACTAACTCATGTCTCTGGATAGCCATTTAAATGTAAGTTATCACGGGTGGAGCCCCCTCCTTTGAAAAGGCATTCTGGATGCGAAATCACTTGTGCAATATACAGCTCCGATTGTCTGAATATTTGCTGAAACTCAAATATAATAGCCCCCAGGCACAGCATCTGCAAACTTAAAGCTCAACAAAGGGAGGTATGAAGATGCCAGTTTATCAGAAGCAAGTGTGAACAGCCACCATACATTACCCCATTGACAGAGTCAGTCTCACTGAATCATATCTTACAAATAATGTCCCAGACATGACCATTACCATCCCTGGGCATGACCTGTTCCACTGGCAGGACAGACCCAGCAGAGGTAGCAGCACATTGGTATGCAGTTGGGAGGGAATTGCCTGGGAGTCCTCAACATCGACTCTGGACCCCATGAAGTCCCATGGCATCAGGTCAAACATAGGCAAGGAAACCTTCTGTGGATTACATGTACCACCCTCCGTCAGCTGATGAAGCAAAGCTTCTCCATGTTGAACACCAGTTGGAGGAAGCACTGAGGGTGGCAAGGGTGAAGAATGTACTCTTGGTGGGGGACACAATGTCCATCACCCAGAGTGGCTGGATAGCACCACTATTAACCAAGCTGGCCAAGTCCTAAAGGGCATAGCTGCTAGACTGTGTCTGCGGCAAGTGGTGAGGGAACTAACAAGAGGGGAAAATATACTTGACCTCATCCTCACCAACCTTCCTGCCACAGATGCACCTGTCCATGACAGTATTAGTAGGAGTGACCACAGCACAGTCATTGTGGAGACGAAGTCCCGCCTTCTCATTGAGGATATCCTCCATTGTGTTGTGTGGCACTACCACCATGCTAAATGGGATAGATTTCGAACAGATCTAGCAAATTAAGACTAGGCATCTATGAGGTGCTGTGAGCCATCAGCAGCAGCAGAATTGTACTTGGAACACAATCTGTAATCTCATGGCCCGGCATATCCCCACTCTATCATTACCATCAAGCCAGGTGATCAACCCTGGTTCAATGAAGGGCACAGAAGGGCATGAGCAGCACTAGGCATACCTAAAAATGAGGTATCAACCTGGTGAAGCTATAACACAGAACTACTTGTGTGCCAAACAGTATAAGCAGTAAGTGATAGACAGAGCTAAGAGATCCCATAACCAACGGATCAGATCTAAGATCTGCAGTCCTACCACATCCAGTCGTGAATGGTGGTAGACAATTAAACAACTCACTGGAGAAGGAGGTTCCACAAATAACCCCATCCTCAATGATGGGGGAGTCCAGCACATCAGTGCAAAAGATAAGGCTGAAGCATTTGCTACAATCTTCAGCCAGAAGTGCCTAGTGGATGATCCATCTCGGCCTCCTCCGGAGGTCCTCAGCATCACAATGCCAGTCTTCAGCCAATTCAATTCACTCCACATGATATCAAGAAATAGCTATAGGCACAGGATAGTGCAAAGGCTATGGGCCCTGACAATATTCCAGCAATAGTACTGAAGACTTGTGCTCCAGAACTTGCCGTGCTCCTAGCCAAACTGTTCCAGTACAGCTACAACACTGGCATCTACCCAGCTATGTGGAAACTTGCCCAGTTATGTCCTGTGCACAAAAAGCAGGAGAAATCCAACCCGGACAATTACCTCCCCACCAGTATACTCTCGATCATCAATAAAGTAATGGAAGGGGTCATCAACAGTGCTATCAAGCGGCACTTGATTAACAATAACCTCCTCACTGACGCCCAGTTTGGGTTCCGCCAGGGCCATTCAGCTCCTGACCTCATTACAGCCTTGGTTCAAACTTGGACAAAAGAACTGAATTCCCGAGGTGAGGTGAGAGTGACTGCCCTTGACATCAAGGCTGCATGTGACAGAGTTGGCATCAAGGAGCCTTAGCAAAACTGGAGTCAATGGGAATCAGGGGAAAACTCTCCATTGGTTGGAGTCATACCTAACACAAAGGAAGATGGTTTTGGTTGTTGGAAGTCAGTCATCTCAGCTCCAGGACATCATTGCAGGAGTTCCTCAGGGTAGTGTCCTCGGCCCAACCATCTTCAGCTGCTTTATCAATGACCTTCCTTCCATCATAACGTCAGAATGTTTGCTCATGATTGCACAATGTTCAGCACCACTTGCGACTCCTCAGATGTCCATGTCCAAAAGCAGCAAGACCTGAACAATATCCAGGCTTGGGCTGACAAGTGGCTAGTAACATGCGCGCCACACAAGTGCCGGGCAATGACCATCTCCAACAAGAGAAAATCTAATCATTGCCCCTTGACATTTAGTGGCATTACCATCACTGAATGCCCCACTATCAACATCTTTGGGGTTACCATTGACCAGAAACTGAACTGGACTAGCCAAATAAATACTGTGGCTACAAGAGCGGGTCAGCGGCTAGGAGTCCTGCGACGGGTATCTCACCTCCTGACTCTCCAAAGCCTGTCCACCATCTACAAGGTTCAAGTCAGGAGTGTAATGGAATACTCCCCACTTGCCTGGATGAGTGCAGCTCCCACAACACTCAAGAAGCTTGACATTGCCCAGGACAAAGCAGCCCGCTTGTTTGGCACCACATTCACAAACATTCATTCCCTCCACCAGCGATATACAGTAGGAACAGTGTGTATCATCTACAAGATGCACTGCAGGAATTCACCAAACCCATGACCACTACCATCTAGAAGATTAAGGGCAGCAGATAGATGGGAACACCACCATCTGGAAGTTCCCCTCCAAGTCACTCAGCATCCTGACTTGGTAATATATTGCCGTTCCTTCAATTTCGCTGGGTAAAAATCCTGGAACTCCCTTCCTACAGCACTGTGGGTGTACCTACACTACATGGACTGTAGCAGTTCAAGAAGGCAACTTACCACCATTTTCTAAAGGGAAACTAGGGATGGGCAATAAATGCTCGCCCAGCCAGTAAAGTCCACATTCCCTGAATGAATAAAAAGAATAAAAAATTGTGTAGCAATAGATTCTAACTTTGAATCATTTGTGTGGACAACAAAAGTATTGATCATGTGGTGACATATTGGAAACTGACATCAAATGAAACATCTTATTATTCCACGGACCAGCCAGGGGCAAGTTAGTATGGAGATCAACAGGACACAAGAGGTACTATTCCTCCAGCAAGACAGCAGAATTCTGCCTAACTACTAGTCAACTGAGGCAGTGAGGGAGGGGTTAATTTATTCTCACCTGCAACAAAAGTATTTTTCTTTTTTAACAGAAGCTCAGTCGTAACTGTGTCTGCAAACCCAGAGACTTCCAACCTCCATTCACATTCAAGGAGCCATGAGAGCGGACCCCATCCAGGCCTGCAACAAGTTCATCTTAAAAGGACTAATTCAAAAACATGACTTGTTTTCTTGTTATTACATTAATAACCTAAGTGCGTGCATCATCTGTAAAACTCATTCCTTCTTGTATGTATTTTTTTTTTGTCATTTTTGGTGAAGACCGTGCCTGTGAAAGTCAGGTTGGTGGTATGCTGCTGTCGGCTGAGGATCAGGTTAGCTCCAAGGAGAGGAGCTGAAATTCTTTGTGAGGAAGAGAGGTTTGAAGGATTTTGTGACTGAGATTGACGACCCATATGCTCAGTGAACAGCTGAGCCAATTCGTAGTATCTGCCTGAGTTGTATCTGCCATTTAATGTGTAATTTATTGTTGAAAATTGGCTGCAATTTGCCTGTTAATTCACATTTAACTTATGTCGATTCTAGGTTTTAGAGTATTGGTGGTTAGCTAAGATAGTATTTAGTATTTGCTTTGTTTGATTCTTGTATAGCAAAAAACCTTTATGTTTTAAACCGTGGAATCTTGTGGATTGATTCTTTCAGTAAATAACTGGGATTTCGGATTTCTTTTTAAAAAAAAATTACTGGTCTCCACCGAAATCGTAAAAATTACTTTAATTAGTTACCTCACAGGTCCATGAGGGATATCCACTTTACTTCAGTCTTGCTCATCAGAAACACGGAGGAGGGTCGGATGGTGTTGGGATCCCAAATCAATGTAAGTTTTGGAGGATTTAATTCCCTGAATGCACAAAAACTCGCCTTCTCTTCTTCTTCTTTTGGCTTGTCCAATTTTACTTGGGATACTTGCAATGTTGGTTGATCATCCTTCTCCATTTTCTCCTGTCAGCCACC
This sequence comes from Cetorhinus maximus, assembly GCF_964194155.1. Taxonomy (NCBI): domain Eukaryota; kingdom Metazoa; phylum Chordata; class Chondrichthyes; order Lamniformes; family Cetorhinidae; genus Cetorhinus; species Cetorhinus maximus. The sequence continues at coordinate 45,070,491 of NC_135902.1, read as the reverse complement.
CGATCTTCTTTCATTCCTGCTGCTTTTAAGTCAGTTGTCAACACATCCTTCCATTTTATTTGCCTTCTCCTTCTTCCTGGCAGTTCCATTCCCAGCTCTCGCCTCACCACATATCCACTCTCTCTCAACAACATATATACCATTTCAATCTCTACTTGGGTACTCTTCACTGACTCCCTGATATACTTGTTCCTGATCTTGTCCTTTCTTGTTACTCCACATATCCATCTCAGCATCCACAGCTCATTAGTATCCAGTCATTGATCCTCTCTTCTTGAAGTTGCCCAAGTTTTTGCACTGTACAATAAAGCTGATTTCACAACCGTCTTGTAGATTCTTCCTTTCAAATTTAGCAATACTTTTCTATCACATACCACTCAAATGCACTTCTTCCAATTACTCCAACCAGAGCTAATCCATTGCTTAAATTCCATATTTCCATCTTCTGTCACCACTGACCACTAGAAACTATTCACTTTCTCCAAGTCTTCACAAGTCTTTGCACCTTCACCCTGATTGTCTTCCCTATGCTCAAACTGACAGTCTGTATATTGGGTCTTTGGTCTACTGATGATCATATCTGCCTTCCAGCGCTTTTCTCCAGTTCTCCAGATCAGTCATGTTCACATCAATGCACCACATAATTCAATGTCATCTGCAAACATCATTGACCATGGCACGTCCGATCTCACTTTCTCAGCTCAATCATCCATGACAATCAGGAAGAGGAAGGGGCTCAGTGCCAATCCTTGATGCAATCTAGCAATTTGGTTTTGAAACTCTCAGTCTCCCCCATACTGCTTCTTACTCTTGTCTGGCACTCCTTGTACATGTCCTGTAATAGTTATATGTACTTCTCAGGGATTCCATTAATTCTAGCACATCTCCATATTTGTTCCCGAGGCATCAGGTCATACGCCTTCTCCAGCTCGATGAATACAATATTCACGTTGCATTGGCCTTCCCAATATATCTCCATCTGTTGTCTCAAAACAAAAATGGCATCAGTGGTGCTTCTTCTAGGCATGAACTTGAACTGTTCTTCATGGATTTCCATTATTTTTCTCAGTCTCTGGTCCATGACTCGCTCCCATATCTTGAAGGCATGTGGTAGGAGTTTAATTTCCTCAGTAGCCTCCCCTTGCCCTGGAAAATCCTCCCCAGTATTTCAGTGAGGGAGTGGTCAATCTATGGAACAGGGAGATGGTGGAGGCATTAATTATTGATTCATTCAAATGCAAATTAGATTAATTTATTTCAGAAAATAACGTTTTGAGATACAGCAAATGAGTAATTTGAGACAGGAAATGTGGAGCATGCTTGGTAGGAACAGGTTTCTTTGGCCTAATGGGGCAGAATTTTCTGGCTGGCAGGGGGCAGAGCGGGAGTGGGCGTGTGTGGGCGTGGACCCAATCACTGCCCGCGATCAGGTCTGCGCTGCCATTTTACACGGGCGAGCCAATTAAGGCCCGCCCAGCATGAATCACGGCTCCTGAGGACAGCGGAGTAGGCGGGCGATGGCGGGACTGCAATGACCCGGCGGCCTGTTTTCAAAAGTTGCCGCAGCCTTTCAAAGGCTGCGAATCATGGCCATTGGAAGGGCTCCTCAGAGCACTGCTGGTGAGCAGACCAGGCAGGAGGGTAGGGCAGGGGGGCACTGTGCCCCTTGTTTTTCCTATGATTGCCTTGCTGCCCTCCTCGAGGAGGAGGCAGCACTGCGGGAGGTCCTGGTACCCCAGGACGGGAGGAGGAGGCCTCCCCCACGTGACCAAACATGTCTGGGAGGAAGTGGTGGAGGTGGTGAGCTCCCGCGATGTGGTGCGGCGCATCTGGGTCTAGTGTCGCAAGCGCTTCAATTACCTGTTGCGCTCAGAAAGGATGAGTATCATGTTGGCATTGGTCACTTAACCCAGCAGGTAGGCTTTCCCCACTGGTGTCCACCCCCCTAAATCTGAGTGTAGTGACTGCATTGAATCATTGACGGCATGTGTCCTTCGCTGGGTGGGCCAGCAGACATTGCCCATGCTGAGGTCACCCTGAGAGGATGGTGAAGAGATGGGTTCTGCACCCGCAGCATATGATACACTGAGACGTACATTCCTGCTTTGGGGGCAACCTGGAGGAGCTGCACCTAGGCGCAGTGCTGGAACTCCAAGACATGTCAAAGTAGGGTGATGACATGCTGGGAGGGGAGCTTCAAGGTGGCATGGCACCAATCAATCTGCTGTCCTCTGCGCTCCACGTGCTTGTGCCTCCTTGCTATGGAAGGTTAGACCGTGTGGTGCCTAATGTGATGTAGGCAGCATTTGGCCAAGGGGTTGGGGGGGTGGGGGTAACAGGCCTAGCATCTTTGTGTGAGTGTTCGGCAGCAGCGGGGTGAGGAGACACTGGAGCCCTGCAATGTTCCACTCTGGTTGGGGTGGGCCATCCACGAAGAGAGTCCAGGTACAATTAGCACTAATCAATGCTCTTCCTCCTTTTCAAGAGAAGAATGCACATAATGCAGCCAAGTGGATGAGGACTCGTGACGGGCCGGCACAGTTAGCGATTCTCAGCCGCTTCAAGCAGGAGGCCCTCGATTTAGAGAGGCGCCATGCGCCCAGGTCCACCAGTGTCGGTGAGGCTGGGGTGCCATGGGCATATTTGTTTGCCCAGCAGTGAGGTCACCATTGTTCTTCCAGCAGCCTTGGCAGTGCTGAATGTTCAGTGATTGAAGTTTGTTCCATGGCTTGTCCATTGCTTATGGAAGCATGAGCGCATAATGATCTGGGGGACAGGATTGCACATTGACATTTTCTTCAAATTAACTGATCCAATATCCTTGTTCTTCCTTTCAGCATCAGTGGAGCAGGGCCGGGAGGAGGAGCAGCAGAGGCCCCCTCTCACACCTGAGGGCCCTGAAGTCTCATCAGCATCACACCATCTCTGCCAGGCAGGCACCAGTGCAGATACTAGCACCTCGGTGGGAATTAGAACATTGGCTAGTGTCCCGGGGCACAGTGGTGAGGGCACTTCACAGTCGCTGGAGGAGCTGGCAGAGACAGAGAGTGCCCATGGCGCTAGCAGCCACAGTGCCTGATGATGTGCCTCTGGAGTTGTCCACGATGCAGCAAGCGCAGGAAATGTGGCTGGGCGTGCGGAAGCGTCTGGGGAAGGTACATGAGACTATGCTTGGCTTGGTGTCCATGGTGGAGGAGTCTATGCGGGCTATTACTGAAGCAATGAGCCTCATGTCCAAGCGCCATGCATCCTCCATGGAGAGAGTGGCGACTCTCATGGAGAGGCTCCTCCAGGAGACCCATCAGGGCTTCTTGGGGATGCACTCTGACCAGCAATCCCTCACATAGGCATTGACCTCAGCTGGTCAGTGCCAGTGTGGGAGATGGTCTGGGTACCAAGTTTCTGAGTTCGGTGCCCATCCATCCACGGTGAGCAGGGAGGTCCAAAGCGATCTCACATAGACGCAATAGTTGCCTGTTGTCTCTGCAGGCTCCTCTCAGGGCGTTCTGGATGAGGGCGGCAGCTCCTCTGCCCCTATGCCAGTGACCGTTGCATCCGGTGAGGCTGTGACAATGGGGAGATGCCAGCTGTGAAACTGGCAGCTCTCTCCCTGGCGAGGCCATCACAGACTCCACAGGCCAGAGGACAACCACCAAGGTCATTGAGGCCAACAGGACAGCAGACTGTCTCAGATGCCACTCCCAGCAAGGGGTCAGCACCAAGATGTAGCACCCGAAAATGTAAACATAAGGCACCTTAGGCACACCATGGGTTTATCACTGGTGGTTTTGTGTTGGCCCGCAATGAGGTCTCTATGAGTTGGTGTGATTTTTAACACCATTTTCATTTTGTGTCATTACGTTTCTTTGGTTGCAATATTAAATTCAGACATGTCACCATGGCTGAGGTTGCCTCTTTTGTTCTGCAGGTGGATGGTTTCCAATAATGTAATGAGTGTTTTGTGGGACATTCAGCTTTATTAACAAGGACCTTAGTTAATGTTCCTTACCAGATTTTTCACCTAGGTCTCGAATATGGAGCATACAGCCCAGGCTTGTCCTGGAGGTCCATATGTGGCGTGCTAGCTGAAGTTGGATTAAAGCCTCCCGGGTGTCCCTGCCTCCCTGGAGTATGCCCAGGTCAACGTCTATCCCCTCAGCATTTCCCTGTGCGTGCTCATCCTCGGACTCACTGTTGGACACGCCGTGTGCAGCCGCAGCCAATGTGTCTACGTCTTCATCGTCCACAGCGTCATCCCTTTCCAGTGCAAGATTGTGGAGAGTGGAGAAACGGAGCCTCCTTCGGCATTGCACCTCAGACATATTGAGCTGCTTCACCGCCTGTATACCCTAGCTGCAGGATAGTGGCGTCTTCTGAGGCCCCTTCCACTTTGGAATACCTCTTAGCCCTGCACCCCTTTTGCCTGTGCCTGAATCCCCAAAGGTGGCTCCCCTGGAGGCTGAATGTGGACTCCTGGCCTCCTCTCCCTTCTAACCCTCCCTTTCTCCTCAGAGGAGGTGCCTCCAGCGGAGAGTTCCCAGGCTAAGGGAAGGCTTCCTGAAACATGCAGGCCCAAAAAAGATTCCTCACTGCAGAGTGCTGACCTGAAGGTTGTGAGTCCAGACCAAGCAGCTGGTATGCATTTTGAAGTATTGCAGATCACACAGGCAAGTATCAGTAACTTTGAAACATTAATATTTGACAGAGCACACTCGCGACTCCACTGAACCCTCTTATCCCGCCTGTGGATGAAGTTTATACAAATATGCCCTACCCACCTGCCCGTTGCGCCTGTGCGTCAACCCAAAGATTGCACGGGCGCTGAAAAATCGCGGTCGATTGGCGCCTCAAGGGCCTTAAGTGGCTCGTTAATTAATGGCGGGTGCACATCGGAGAACATCGTGCGCCCACCCACTGAAATATCGCAATGTCGCACGGTGACGTTGGGATTCTCGCCTGATGTCACGTCGCGTCATTTTACGTGCGTGCGTGCGGGGCCCACCCCTGCACACCAATGGGAAAATTCTGCCCATGGGTCCCAAAGCTTTCAACCACTGTGGTTTTCCTTGCTTGGTCTGTTATAGACTAATTGATAGAGATTGATTGCTATAATTAGTCAATTACTCCATTATTATTGCATCACACAAATACTAGAATTTAAACTAGATGGGCTGTAGTCTTTTTTCTTTTACACTTCTAAAACAAGTTTCAACATATAAAAATCCAGTTAAAACATGCATGTTTTATTTCACGATCATTATGAATATTTCAGTAGTTTGGCATATAGGTGTCATCAAGTCATAGAGATACAGCACGGTAAAAGGCCCTTCGGCCCATCAAGTCTGCGCCGGTCAAATAAGTACCTTCTTTCCTGACTACCCTATCTATGCCCCTCATAATTTTATACACCTCAATCATGTCCCCCTCAATCTCCTCTGCTCCAGGGAAAATAACCCCAGTCTATCCAATCTCTCCTCATAACTAAAACTCTCCAGCCCAGGCAACATCCTGGTAAATCTCCTCTGCACCCTCTCTAGTGCAGAAACTGTAACTATCAACAGATATTCAGAAGGATAGATTAAAAATATTGTTGGACTATGAAGATAAACTAAACATCGGAGTAGTAGAAATTGGTCATTGTTCTGCCCATTTTTCAGATGGAAAATGAGGTTCAAAATATACAATTTTGCAGTTATGTTTGGCGTCCCAAGGAAATCTGAAAATCATTCAATGCCAGATTGGCATTGGACAATTTTTGGGGATATCGAGTATATGGTAATGAGGAGCCCAAGAAGGGCTACCCTGAGTGAAGTCTTTGCTCAGGTTTTACCAGCACAGACGTGGTATGGTAAGCAACCACTACTAAAAAGTAGCTATTTTTTTAAGGATGATGTGGATTCATTACTGACCCCATTACATTTCCATATCATTGTTGACTGCTGTGTAACCTTGCCTTGCAATGCAGACAAGCCATTGAACCAGCAGCATTCTGATCAAAGGAAGGAAAGCAGCAGGAATAAATGAATGTAGGAGAAGCCGTTAGAAGACGTGCATGGCAATCAGCCAGGGTTATCTGTAATGGCACATTGATCAGCACTTCCCATGAAAGAAGAATCACAACCAACCTCTTCACTTTACTCCAGCATTAGCATGTCTTTAATATCATTCCATCTTTACCTGTCACATTGCAAATTAAACCCATAGGCCACAAAATTTGGCTTCGTAGCTCATGTAATTTCAGCGCTATATGTGCCGGTTTAGAAGAAAAATAGGAAAACCATAATCTTCAAGTTCCCCTCTAAGTCACACACCACACTGATATGGAAATATAATCAACATTCCTTCATCATCACTGGGTTAATATCCTGGAACTCCCTACTGAACAGCACTAAAACAGCACCTTCATCACATGGACTGCAGCGGTTCAAGAAAATGGCTCACCACTTCAAGATTAGTTTGGGAATGGTAATAAATGCTGGTGATGTCCACATCCCATGATAAATATTTAGTTGATGAAATTTCAATACCACTTCCAGTACAATAAAATCAGCATTGTAGACAACTTAGGTTAGTATTGTGAGCCAAACTCAATTATCAGCAGAAAAATGAGGAAGGCATGCTCTTGAATAATATTCATTGATGCATATTGGCTCTAAGTTAAAAGTCCATACTAGTCCTCTCAAGCAATTTTAAACATCATCACACCTCTAATTTTTGCAGGAAAGGCAGCCAGTGTTCATTCAAAAGGTCATTTCTGTATTTTTTTGTGAAGTATCCAACATAAGAAACAAAGGCTGTTACAAGAAGCACATCTCCACTCAGTGTTTCTTCCTGTTCCTTGAACCTAGCCACAGAGTCACCCCAGCGGATCTTCTCTGACACCAAACCTCCAACAAGTCTGTAAAAAGATCATTGTTTTTTTAATATAAATATCCTCTATTTTCCTCCTTTTTTTCAAGTTTGTACAATAGGATGATTATAAACTAGGACAAAGGGTAGAAAGATGATTTGCTCACAGCCTTTTACCAATGTCATTCTAAATCATGGACTAGCAGCTATGCAAGTGTGACCCAGGGACAGTTTACCTCGTTTTTCTGTGAAAACAGCCCAAAAGGTCAAAATGTTGCAAAACTCCTCTGAACTGAATTCTTGCCTAACAAATAAGGGAAGGTTATATTCCGCCAATTAGAAGAAAGAACTTTAATTCATTTTGGCCTTTCATATGATGCCCTAAAGCACTTCACAACCAATTAATTACTTTTGAAGTATAGTCACTGACTTGGATTTTCCTTTCACAATAGCAATGAACGCTGAGAATGCCAGTGGTCCCACCATGCCTACTCTTTAAGCGGGAGGAACCATTAGCGTGGCAATTTTGGCCTGGATTTTCCTCTCAGGATCTAGGCATCAATGCTTGCTGCTGACTGCACAAAAATTCCTAAGGACATACAGTTTAATATCCAATAATAATCCTAATGAGATATACGTGCCAGGAAATTGTGGGCATGTCTCCTTATCAGTTTCTCTGCAGTACACTAACAGCTAAAGTAATTTTCTCTTCATTGCACTACTGCTGATAAAAGTATTTAAAAGTTTTAAAAAGGTTTTAAGGTTTTTAAATGTATTGAAATTACTGAAAAAAGAGACATGTCTAAGCTTTTTGTCTTGCACTCATCAGGACACACAAGAATATCAATACAAGAGGGAAAACAACAATTTACACTGTATGTGAAGAGAGTGCTGACTGGCTGGCAAGTGGCATTGCCAAGAAGAGTGCATCACTGATGGTGACTGACAGTTAACTGCCAAGCATTGTTTGAAATTTAAACCAGGCAGCTTGACCCTGATTGGTCAGGGCCTTGCCCTGAGGAATGAGTCAGCAAACAGCTGTCACTTATTTTGTTTAGCTGAAACAGGTGCAATGTATGTACATGTTCTTTCTGTCTGCAAAAAACAGGGTTGTGTGTATTAATATAAGTAGCTTCCAGTACATTCAAAAGTGCCACATTGCGTGTACTGGAAGCTACATATATTAATACACAGGGCCCTGTTCTTTGCAGATAGAAAGAACGTGTACATACATTGCACCTGTTTCAGCTAAACAAAATAAGTGACAGCTGTTTGCTGGCTCATACCGCAGGACAATGTCTTGACCAATCAGGGTAAGCTGCCTGATTTAAATTTCAAACAATGCTTGGCAGTTAACTGTCAGTCATCATCAGTGGTGCATTCTCCATGGCAACACCACTTGCTAATCAATCAGCACTCTCTTCACATACAGTATAAATTATTGTTTTCACCATTATATTGGTATTCTTGTGAGTGTTCTGATGAGGGGAAGACAAAAAGCTTAGACATGTCTCTTTTTTCAGCAATACTCAAGTTCTGTATGACCAAACGGCTATAAGCATTGAAATTTTTTGTATGAGCATTTAAAAGTCATTAAAAGCATTTATAAGTTTTTGAAGTGCAAACCTACTTAAAATCATTATAAAGTATTGTAAAGCGCCAGCCTGAATAGTGACTGACTGCTTGATCTCAAGGGGCATGACCTCAATGACGTCAATGGGGGCTTGGCTGCGCCGAGAATATGGCTTGCTGCTAGACCTCAGGCATGAATTCACCAATGGAGACATGCTGCAGCTGGGGGAGCAAGTTCCTGCTGCGGCCCATGGGCAAGGTATGGGTGGATGTTTTTTGTGCAATAGTGCCAACGTTTCATCACCAAGAGGAAAATCTGGGCTAATTTGCAATTTGGATAATATGGCAGCCAAATTTTGCACAAACAGCAATGAAATAAATGTCTAGTAAATCTCATTTTGCAATGCTTATTCAGATCCAACTGTTAACCAAAAATGTCATGGGATCTTCTATGTCCACCTGAGAACATAGATGGGACCTTAATTTAATGTCTCATCCAAAAGGATGGTTCATTTGGCAATCCACTTCTCCTTTTGTATTGCTGAAGTTTAACTCTGGAGCAAGTCTTGAATCCATGATCTGTGCCTCAGAGATGAGAACACAACCTTGAGTCAAGGTGACATGGGACCATCTATTTTAAAAACTTTGCAAAAGCCCTTAACAAGTGACCATAGAACATTGCATGTGAACAGCTGATTATTTTTCTGAACAGAGTTATTTCTATCTACCTAAAAGCTAGAGATAATCCATTGAAAATACAGAAGTCTTTATGATCAGAGCAACATACCTTTGAGTGAAGGCTTGGGTAGGGTCACTGTTAAAACAGTGCAGGTTCATAGTGTAAGAATTGGAAATCTGGAGCAGACTATGAGGCCAACTGCCTGGACAGTATAAATATTCTGTTCCCTTGGAGGAATTGGCCAAATTCTAATAATGCACAAGACTTTATGGACATTCCTTTATCAATTCAACACCCTGAAGTATTGTGCCTATCATAGTAACACCACAAGCCTGTGATCCTATGGCATTCCTGAAGTTTAGTGTTATTGGCTGATAATGAAGAAAATTTCAATATGCCTGCCCATATTTAAATACATGCTTTCAATATCTGGCCAAAGTGATGCTTAAACATCCTTACAGCTGTACAAGGGGGTAAGGATCCAGTGGGCTTGTCATACTCAATTTTTCATCCTCCCAGCTATAGTAACACTGGAAAATGTAAGAGAAATAAACAAGTTCAAGAAGATAGATGGTGACATGAAACCTAACCCAAAGACAAAATATATAGCTAAAAATTAAGGATCTAGAACTAGCACAGTTTGCTCATTTAGTCCTATTTATACAAGTCTGAATTTACCTGTTTGCAAGTGAAATGGTTCTGTTGGTGGTATCAGCTTCTTGTTGACATTTGAGTTTTTCAGCTGTGGCTTTTTCAAATTCAGCTGTCAACTTTGCTAAATTTTCATCAAGTTCCTGAAAATTAATATTGAAAAATGATAGGAGGAAAAGATTGCAATCTACAAAATGCTGTTTGCAATAATGCTTAATATTCCTGTCTGATATTTTAAGAGTTATTTAGACATTTCAAATAAAACAAAAATAGTGTGCATGAATTAGTCACATTCTAAGATTACAACTGTAACTTCTAGCCTGTTTGATTTTATGATATCTCAGTACAATATTCTTTTTCTTAGTTTTCATGTTAAAATATTCATGTACTGATTTAAAAGTAACAAACAGATTTTGTGTTACAAATCAATAAATGTAAAAGATAATATTCAAAACAACAAAGATGCATGTACATGGATTACAATAGCCTACTACTTTGTTATTGCTCCAAATTTAACAATTTACACTTGCTTAACACCTCTAATTCACAGGGTGCTTTACAAAGGATTAGATTGGAAGTGAACAAAAATTGGAGAAAGTTAGGGAAAATGGCCATCAGAAACTAAGTTTTGAAGAGACTTTTGAAGATAGAAAGAGATGTGATTAGGTGGAGTTTCATTCCAGATTGAGAAGGAACAGATTAGCAATTGATTGCCAGGACTGTGATGGTTGGCAGAGCAGTCCTGTTCCTCCTGAATTCCACAGAAATTATTTAAAAGAAAAATTAAGTGTTGAAGAATCCTGAACACTAGGCATTTAGCCTTTAATGTTACATATTTAGAGTCTAATTGTCTGGCTTTGGCATGCATTTGGGACCCCATGAATTTGGCAGTTAGACTGCCTGCGCAGATTGGACCCAAGCTGACCTACTACTAAATTGTTATGCTTTGTGCCCATTTAATGCCTGGAAAACTGGCGCAACATGTACTAATTTCTATCCCAGAGAGTTCTAGAGTGCAAGGACAAGTGGATTAAGGGTCTGCGGAGGCATGCAATTTGGGCAGTAGTCCAGATTCAGAAGAGTGGAGGGTATGAACTGAGACATCCGCTACAGACATTTGCCAATTAGGATGGCACAATACTGGAAGGGATTTTTAATAAGATTGAGGATTTTTGAAATCAATTCACTAGAGGAAGGGGGCCCAATGGAGTTTTGTGTGGTTTGAGGTAATGTTGAGCAGCATTTAATATGAGACTATGAGACAGGACATAATGGTACAATTATTTGTGAGTTTGTCTATGACAGAGCCTAGTGTGGATGTAAAAGTTGTTCAGGAAATAGAATGAATATCAAGATTCATTTCTAGTTGGGCTTTATAAATTTAAAACATAAATGCAATTTTACCTTTTGAAGTATATCCTGCAGTATTGTGTATATTCAAACTTCTTATTAAATGCTTAAAAGAGCAGATATTAGTGTAGTACATTATGTGACATGCAAACTTACATTTATCATACGTGTGATACCAGCAAGTTTTTCCTGTGCAGCTGCCAGTTCAGCATTGGCCTGTGCCAGAGCTATCCTCTTAGGTTCCACTTCACAGAACACCTCGTAAAATCTTACAATGTTTATACACCATGAACAAAGACCAGCTGCAGCTATGGATTTCGTACGAATAAAATCAGCATCAAATATTGGATTATCAAGAATTGGCCTATTAAAAGTGATGGAAACAAATAATTATTCAATTAAAAGTAACCAAATCATTAAGAATTCACCCAAATAAAGTAGTCCTTTAATATGTTATATTAAAGAATATAACAATTTTTAAATATTAAAACTTAAGTAATATATTCAACATATAAAGCATAACACATGATCAATGGTAAACAATAGGAATGTATTCAATCCAAAATTGGTTTTGGAAAATATGTTTGTACACATTCAAGTCAAAATCAATGAAGGATCATATATGTCCAGTATTCATTGTCTAAACATCTTTTATTTTTATGTTTTTTTTTCTCTCACTGGTTCTACTTAGTGAAACATAGCTTGGATTACACTGGGTAGAGGTCACTATGTATGTAAGGACCATAATATGGTATGGTAGAATACCATAGAATGGAAAGTAATGATATAAGATAAATGGAAATGTGACATATCAAATAACACAATGGAGCTCTGAAGAAATCAATTAATTCAACATTCAAAGCTTAAAAGAGTTGTGCAGGGTGTGATAAAGAGCCTAAGATGCAGTCAGAATGACTTTAGAAGCGAAGGATTTTGTATTAAAAAAATCAATAAGAATTATTTGGGAATACAAACAAGAGAGCTTGAGGAGGATGAAATGCTTTGCTAGAGAATGGTTAAGGAAGATTTGATAAATATTTGTAGCAGGGCTTAGGGTAAACAGCAAAGCAGTGTGAGGACCGAATGTCCAAAAAGAGACACATAAGGCTGGCAGAGGCCCTCAGATAAGTTGAGGGAGGTTGGGGGTGCAGTAGGGTGGGGGTTTGTGGTGATAGGGTGGGGTAGTTGTTAGTTGTGCTGATGATGGTTTGGATCTGACATATTCTAGGATCTTGAAATTCAGGCTAACAGTGTTGGATTTTCACTGCGTAGGTGGGAAACAGAATTTGGGACTGTTTCTGTGTCACAAGTCTGCTCCCGAGGGGTAACAGAAATGGGCTCTGAGTTTCAAGGGGACAACCTCTGGATATTCACCCTCCAGCAGACATACCTGAGGAGCCTCAGGGTGTACATTGCTGCAAAACTTGGAAGGCTACTTACTCTCTCCTCAGAATGGCTCTGAGCCATCGTGCTACTGAGGACCTGCCAGCAGTGGAACCTGCACCTTCCAATGAATTGGGACAGCTGGTATTGACCATAGATGGCACCAGTGCCTTATCACACTCTCTTTTGTCCTTCCAGGAGAAATTGGGCACATGATGCCTGCGAGAAGGCCCAAACAGATAGAATGGTGCCATATCTTCAAATCATCACACCATTGGAGGTTAGAGTGCTGGAAGTAGCCAGGATTGCAGACCACAAGCAAGACAGCCCTGGCAAAATGGAAACTCATGGTGGAGATGGCGATTATAGAGGGCAAGGCGCTTATTAAAGAGGTGCATTGCACTTCACCCATCCAACAGCACGCCGAACACATGAACACATAGGGAAGCTTTGGAAATGCAGAGGCTTCTGCTTTCCAAGGTTAGATCTCATGATCTTTTCTTGTGTTTCACACAGGTGCAGATGTCCACCCAAAAAGACCTTCTCTCTCTCCATCACCAGGACAAGATGACTAACAAAGATCTGAAGAAGCACCATCATACCTTTTAAGAGCACTGTCCACCAGTGTGGATGCACTCACTTTCAGTGGGTCCTGCATGCATTTAGATAGAGTGGCACTGAGTGAGCATCATGGCACAAGCATGCAGGAGGAGGCGCAAGAGGCAGAGGCAGCTGTGGTCCTTGGAAGAGGGAGGACAAACACAAACCTGCTTTCAGGGATGATGACCCCTTTTCACCATCTGAAGCCGAAAATAGTAAAATAAAGTATAGAGTGCTGTAAGAATAATAGTTGAGCAGATCACTGAAATTCTCATGTTCAATTTCTGTTGCTGGTATAGGCCAGAGGATTTTGAAAATTATAGTTACTTGCTGATGCTCCATTATTTGGCCATTGCAAAGGGATTAGGCCTTTCAACTACAGAAGATCAAGGGGAAGAGACATGGAATGAACCAATTATCTCTGAGCACATGGAGGGGAAGCATGTACCATCAGGCACAGAATTATCATTAACCAGTGTCAGGAGGTGGTGGGGTTTGTGCTAAGGCGGAACTTATGGAGCTTTCGAAAACTGAGGTGGCACTTACCACAGTAATGAGAATGTCCTTGCAGGACTTGTTTCTGATGTCATGGTATACATGGTAAAGGTATGTTAAATGACTACTCAAACCTCTTGTAGTGACATTGGAGGTGGCTGTAGGCTGTTTTGATGCAGTTGTACTGTTACTGAAAGGAGAACTTGTAAATACCTGCAATTACTCCTTGGAGACCATTGGTGCTGAGCAAGGACTAGTGGTCTACATGAGAGCAGACTGAAGAGTGCCAATTAATCCTGAAAGTCCTGAGTTAGGTAATCTTCAGGGCATCTATGGAAGCAATTGCTGCCTTTGAGTTCTTATCCTCAAGTCATGATGATGCAATGCTGAACTGCCATACATACCAGGATATTCTTCCAGTCATATCATACTTGTTGCATAATCGGAAGCCTTTCAAGTAACTAGAATGCTTGAAGACATTCATAGTACACTAAACAACCCAGTTTATTACCAATCTGCATCTGTCAGTTCTCTTTTAATTTCTTATCCAGTTTGTCTGATGAATTGTATTAACTTCCCTCCTAGGGGAAATTTTAAGGAGCCCACAAGAGCGGGAAACATGGCGTGCGGGGTGACCATATATGTGTTTGGGGGATGGGTGGGGCACATCTCATTAGGATTGCTGTCTGTTTCCCTATCACCTCTTTAGCCATTACACTGTGAGAAACATGGGGTGTGCCATGACCATTATCTGATACTATGACAGGCAACAACAAATCTCAATAATCACTAAGGGCAGAATTTCACAGTTGGCGTGCAGGGGCGAGGCCAACACGCAAGCGCGTAAAATGACATGCGATGATGCCAGGCGTGCGCCCCGACGTCACTGCATGCCATTGCGATAATTTGGAAGGCTGGTGCACTATGAGTTCAGAGGCGCACCCACCATTAATTAACGGGCCAGTTAAGGCCCTTGAGGCAGCAATTGACAATGATTTTGCGCAGCCCGTGCAATTTTCAGGGCGCTGCATAGGCACAACAGGCAGGCGGGTAAACCACATTTTTAAAAACCTCATCCATGGGCGGGTTAAGAGGGGTGAGTGGGCTCGCTAATGCGCGTTGTTAGAACTTTAGTTTATTGCTTAATAACTTCACTTCGTTTCAGAGCTGCTTTGACAAAAATAACATGCTTCAGTTCAGGACTCTGGAGGAATCAGAACATTTGGGGCCTTCCAGGTATCAGACAGCCTTCCCTTATCCTGAGGATGGGGATTGTGGTCTTCGTTGGAGGCACCTCCTCTGAGGAGGAAGAGAGGGCCAGAAGGGGCAGGAGACCAGGAGTCCATATTCAGTCTTCAGGGGAGCTACCTGTGGGAAGACAGGTGCAGGCCCAAGGGGCGCAGGGCCAACAGGAAGTCCAAGGCAGAAGGGGCCACAGAAGATCCTGCTGCCAGGATTTACAGGCGGCAATGTAGCTACCTCAATATGTCTGAGATGCAATGCCAAAGGAGGCCCCTCAAGGGAGACCATGACTTCCATCTGTCAGATGATCGGCCCTGAGATCAGCTCCAACTGTGTGGGTGGACACCGCATGCCAGTGGCGCTGAAGTGGCCCTCAATTTCTATGCCTCCGGCTCTTTCCAGGGGTCAGTTGATCTTTGTGGAGTCTCCCAATCAGCTGTCCACAGTTGTGTCAGGCTGGTAACAGATGTTCTGTTCAGGCGTGCATTGACTTTCATTCACTACCGCACAGACGGGGCCAGCCAGGCAGAGCAAGCCAGAGGCTTTGCCTCAATTGCTGGGTTCCCCCACATCCAGGGTGCAATTGACTGCGCACATGTGGCCATCAAGGAGCCAGTGGGTGAGCCGGGATCATTCGTCAACAGGAAGGGATTCTACTCCATGAACATGCAGATAGTGTGCGGCCATAGGATGCAGATTCTGCAAGTCTATGCAAGGTACCCAGGCAGCTCTCATGACACATACACCCTGAGACACTCCCAGGTGCCAAGGCTCTTCAGCGCTCCAGCCCGGCTGGATGGGTGGCTGCTGGGTGACAAGGGCTATCCCCTCAGAAGGTGGCTCATGACGCCCCTCTGCCATCCAAGAACAGAGGCAGTACAATAGGCGCCATGCCTCCACAAGGGCGGTGGTAGAGAGAACCATCAGTCTTCTCAAGATGCACTTCCGATGCCTGGTCCATTCAGGGGGCGCTATGCAATACCCCCCAGATCTTGTGTCACTGATGCGCATGCTGCGCTGTCCACAGTCTGGCGCTGGAAAGGGGGGACGCAGTGGAGGAAGATGATGTTGACGCAGCTGCACTCGCAGCAGATGAGGAGTCCAGTAGTGAGTCTGAGGACGAGCTCGCTCAGGAGAATGCTGAGGGGATAGACGCTGACCGGGGCAACCTCCAGGGAGGCAGGGACACCCGGGAGGCTTTGATCCAGTGCTCCTTCAGCTAGCCTACCAAAGATGAACCACAACCACATGCCAGGGCTGCAGGCTCCATACTCGATACCTGAGAGCAACATTTGGATGGTCAACAACATGAACTATGTGCCATTTCTATAAAGCTCAATGACAAAAAAAGTCACTCATAACATCATGAGCTCCCCTTCACCTGCAGAATGAATGAAGCACCCAGAGGCTTGTTGAGAACCAACACATTTAATGATTTGCAGCTTGGCATACAGAAATCAAACTAACTGAAAAGGTGTTGAACATCGCACCAACTTAACAGTAACCTAAAAGTGGGGCAAAACAAAACCACTAGTGACAAGCCCATGTTGTGCCTAAGGTGCTTTACGTTTACACTTGAGGGTGCTACGTCTAGGTTCTCCCCACTCGCTGGCACCGGCATTGGAGACAACCTGCTCAATCTGCTATCCTGTTGGCCTTGATGACCTTGGCATGTGTCCTCTGGCCCATGGAGCCTGTACTGGCACCGCCTGGGAGGGATCGGCCAGTGCCACGGCTAGCATCTCCCCAGTCACCGCAGCCTCATTGGATGCCACAGTCACTGGCAGAGGGGCAGAGACGCTGCTGCCATCATCCGGAGCGCCCTGAGAGGAGCCCGCAGAGGTGGCAGGCAGCTTTTGCGCCAATGTCAGGTTACTTTTGATGGATCACCATTGATGGATGGTCACCTAGCTGGGAAGCTGGGTGCCCAATCCATCTCCCACACTGACAGTAACCACCTGAGGTAATTGCTGGTGTGAGGGCTTGCAGGTCCAAGCGCATCCCCAGGAAAACCTGATTGATCTCCTGGAGGAGCATCTCCATGAGAGTCGCCACTCTCTCCATGGAGGAGGCAGTGCGCTCAGTTATGAGGGTCATTGCATTGCTCATGCTCCTCATGGACTCCTCCATCATGGAGACCATGGCACGCATTCCCTCATGTATCTCTGCCAGATCCTCCCGCACACCCTGCTGGACTTCCAGCATCTGATGCCTCAGGGACGACTCCAGAGGCCCATCATCAGCCACCGACTGAGCATGTTCCTGATCCCCAGAATTCCTCTGACTGCCGGCAGCCTGGGCACTCTCTGCCTCTGCCTGCACCTCAAGCAAGTGTGGTGCCCTCACCGCTGTGCACCGTGATACTAACCAATCATCTTATTCCCACCGAGGTGCTGGTATCTGCTCTGGTGCCTGCCTGACTGAGAGGGTGTGATGCTGGTGCGTTCATATCTTCTTGCCCTCAGGGGTCAGCAGTGGTCCCTCAGGCTCCTGAGACCGGGCATGCTCTGGTGAGGCCGAAAAGAAGAACAAGGACATTTGATTAATTGAAGTAGTTACATTGTCAATGTGCATGCTTAGCACCCAGATCAGGATGAGCTCATCTTTGCTTTATCAATGGGGATCCCATGTTGGAGGCTGAAATAAATATATAGTCAACAGTGGAATGGTTGCAATGACAGACACCGTGACCTCAATGCATGACACCCTTACCTCCCAGTGGCATCCCAACCTCACTGCGGCCAGTTGGTCTAGGCGCATGGAGCCTCTCCAGCTCCAGTGCCTCCTGCTCATATGAGGATCAGAAGGTGGGGCTGCTCTCTGTCAGTCTGCAGCCTCTCAGCATTAGTGTGTGCTGTCTTCTCCTGAAAGGAGAGACGAGCATTGATTAGTCCACCCTGTACCTACATTGCCATTGCAGCCTTGCCACCCCCACCTGAGGAAAACCTTGCAGGGCTCATCTGATTCATGACCCTGGATTTGCAATACACTCATTCCTAGCAGCCAGGGCTCACCCCTTTCCTCAGATGCTGCCTCCATGACATTTGCCACTCACAACCCATGAACACTACCATCTGGAAGTACAAGGGCAGCGGATAGATGGAAACACCACCAACTGGAAGTTCCCCTCCAAGTCACTCAGCATCCTGACTAGAAAATGTATCGCCATTCCTTCACTGTCACTGGATCCAAATCCTGGAACTCGCCCCCTAACAGCACTTTAGTGCTGCACCACATGGACTGCAACGGTCAAGAAGGCAGCTCACCACCACCTTCTCACGGGCAACTAGGGATGGGCAATAAATGCTGGCCCAGCCAGCGAAGCCCACATCCTGTGAATGAATGAATGAAAAAACAAAATTCTGAGGAGCGGGATGTGGGGGGGCAACCTAACTGCTGTGCTAAGCGACCCATGCCAACACAGTACTCACCCTTCCCGATCGCAGAAGGTCAATAAACCGCTTGTGGCACTGAACCCATGTGCAACTCACCACATCGTGGGAGCTGACCCGTGAAGCCACCTCCTCCTAGGCACGTTTGGTAAGGCTGGGGGCTTCTTCCTCCAGTCCTCTGGGACAAGGATATTCCGGCGTGCTGCCGCCTCCTTGAGGAGGGCAGCGCGGCACTCATCGGAGAACCGTGGGGCCGACTGCCCCGCTGACCTGCCCTCCCACCTGGCCTGCTCCCTGACGATGTTGTCCATTGCAGCTAACCAAACTCAGTGGTAGATCACCTAACTCAGTGGTAACTAAGGGAACTCAGTGGCAGCTAACCGATCTCAGTGGCAGCTATCGAAAATCAGTGTCAGCCTTAGGACGGCTGCCCGCACTGTTTATGAATAGGCTGCTGGGTCACCATTGGACCCGGCGGACATTGGCCTCCTGCTGCCGTCCGCCCCTTCCCACAGATCTCGGGAGCCGCGAATTATGCTGGGTGGGACTTAAATGGCCCGCCTATATAAAATCATGGTGCGCACCCGATCGTGGGTGGCGGTCGGGTTCCTGACTGCCTCTGCCCGCTCCCGCCAAGCCCAACCGCCAACTGAAAAATTCTGGCTTAACAATCGCAGAAAACGAATAATATCGTGTGTATATTTACAAGTGTAAACCATATGGAAAAATCACCCATGCCACCTTTGTGTTCAAAATTTTTAAAGTTTCCTTTTCCTTCTGCTACATCTAGGTGCTATCCCGAAATCACCAGCTGAGGTGAAAGCAGTCTGCTCAGTTTCATGCCCCGTTGCCTTGGATGATCATGACTGGCATGGGGCCTTGAAGGCTCCAGACTACTGAAAGTCTTCTGCACTGGTGCAGGGGTGTCCCCCTTGGCCTTGCCTGCTGGAGCTGTCGGGGTCAGCCCTGGGGATGTCCTGAGACAAAGGCTCTGGGGCAGCTGGCACATGCTCCTCATCCTGCTGGATGTGCAAAGGCATCTCCCTGCTTCCTGGACAGGAAGGCACTTCTGCCTCACCCCATTCTCATATGAACGTACGAACATACGGATGAGGAGCAGGAGTAGGCCACTCGGCCCCTCGAGCCTGGTCTGCCATTCAATAAGATCTGATTGTAACCTCAATACCACATTCCCGCCTACCCCCAATAACCTTGCATCCCCTTGTTTATCAAGAATTTATCCACTTTTGCCTTAAAAATATTCAGAGATTCTGCTTCCATTGCCTTTTAAGGAAGAGAATTCCAAAGACTCACGACACTCTAAGAGAAAAAATTCTCCCCAACTCTGTCTTAAATGGGAGATCACTTATCGTTAAACTGTGACCCCTAGTCCTAGATTCTTCCACAAGAGGAAACATCCTTTCCACATCCACATTCCATATCAAGACCCCTCAGGATCTTATGTGTTTCAATGAAGTTGCCTCTTATTCTTCTAAACTCCAGCAGTTCCAAGCCTGTCCAACATTTTCTCATAAGACAACCCTCTCGCCTAGCCACTGCTGCACCAAGCCCACGGCCAGAGCGATGGAATGCAGGTCAGAGCGCATATGGATCGAATGTTTGACCTGGCTCTTCATACCAGTCACCATCTTGTCCATTGATGCAGCCATATGCTTGAATGCCTGGGAAATGGCAGAATTCGTGGATAGCATGGGCTCCTCCATTTTCCACCCATAGCTGCGCATAATCCCTGGCATCTATACCATATTTTCCCCTAACCTCTTCTGCATGTCTTGTGGCTGCAACCAGAGGCTCATCATCAGCATGAGACTCAGCAGGGGCCTGGTCCTCAGTAGTCTTCTGGTGGTCTGGGGATCCGGCTATCACATCCTCCCTCAGCTGTTGGGATGTGTCTGTGATGTGTTCACCAGATTGTGCTCCTGAATCTACAGGCAAACCCTACATGGACCGTGTGGGTGTAACTGAGCTGGTGGGTTTAGATGATAAGGCTGATGACAGTGCTCCCTCTGGGGCACAGGCTGCTTCATCCCCAGAGGTGGAGTCTTCAAGTTCCTGGTGTGGTTGTGGCCTGGTTCTTGGATGATGATGACCTGTATTGGAAAACAAAAACAATCACATTAGAAATCATCATAATTTGAGCACTTCACATTTCACTGCATGTATCTTTGTGCCCATTTGCCACACCAGGATGGTTGCCTCGTCCTCGTTATGCCTGGCTGGTCCAGCCTCGCCATCTGCGGATCGCGATCCCTCCTATCCAGTGATTGCCATTGCCTCTTCCTCAGCTGGTGTGAGAACTCTGAGCATTCCTTCTCCTGTGCTTCTACTCTCTTTTGTGTCTTGCTTGTGTCTGCTTGTCCTGCATGACAAAGTGCAGAGATAGTGACATGCCAAGTGACACCTAGCCCTCTTGTCTACATGCATCCCCATCTCACATAAGGTTCTGTCATTCAAACATTGCATCCAGGTAGACACAAAAGGCCGACTTGGAGATGTTTTGGCCTTAATTGCCATGTGGCACTAAGGCTGTGTATGCTTCTGACATAGCTGTCGACTCACACATTTACATTACTGATGACCCCACAAGAGACTCCTGTTGAAGATGTGACACTGGCATTCGCCCTTGCACATTCGGAGCAGGATGTTCACCCATTTCCTGCCCTAGACCCAGATCCACTGGTCACCCCATGGTGGCTCAGCTCCTCTGCCACCTCATCCAGGCTGCCTTGGCCTTGAAGGAGCTCTTTCTTATACCATCTTCAGAGAGCCTTTCCCTGATGGCTTGGAGGAGCACCTGCAAGGAGGCATTTTTTGAAGAGTGGGGCTGGTTGGCTTCTGCGATTGGACATCTCTTGATACAATGTTCCACTCAAGCACTGGAGCATCCTGGCAGTGATCACAACCTCCTTGTTTAAATAGGAGGCTTTTTAATAGGCTGCATGTAAATATACTATTGTCAGCTGATGGCAGGGTTCATCAATGAAACGTTTCCCCCATTGCTAGATCACATGTGTTTTGAATGCACGCCACTGGCATTTAGAATTTTAATTGTAATCATGTGGGAAAAGACAAAAAGAGACAAAGCAGAAGTGATACTCAGTTCCGGTTACAACATCAGAAATAACACGCTGTAGACAAAATCCTGCCCCTAATGTCTACCTAGGAGTCAGTTGGTCGCAGGTATTCCACTCATTGCACTCACAGAATTGTTATAGTGCAGGAGGTCATTTGGCCCATCATGTTTTCAATGGCTCTCCGAATGAACAATTCACCCAGTACCACTTCCCCGCCTGCACATTCTTCCTTTTCAGATAACAGTCTAATTCCCTTTTGAATGCCTCAGTTTAACCTGTCTCCACCATACCCTCAGACAGTGCATTCCTGAACTTAACCACTCGCTACATGAAAAAGATTTTCCTCATGTCACCTTTGCTTCTTTTTGCCAATTACTTTGAATCTGTGCCCCTTTGATCTCTATCCTTTCATGAGTGGGAACAGTTTCTTCCCATCCACTTTTTCCAAACCCCTCATGATTTTTAATGCTTCTATCAAATCTCCTCAGCCTTCTTTTCTCCAAGTAAAATAGTTCCAACTTCTCCAATCTATCTTCATAACTGAAGCTCCTCATCCCTGGAACTATTCTCCTGATTTTTTTGCACTCTTTCAAATGCCTTTACATTTTTTCTGAACTGTGGCACCCAGAACTGTACACAATACTCCAGCTGGGGCCGAACTAATGTCCTATGCAAGCTCAGCATAACCTCCTTGCTCTTCTACTCTATGCAACCATTAATAAAGCTTAGAATACAGTAAGCTTTATTAACCACTCTGTCCTGCCACCTTTAATGACTTATGCACACATACACCTAGGTCTCTCTGCTCCTGCAACCCCTTTATATTTGTACCCTCTATTTTATATTGTCTCTCCGTGTTCTTCCCACCAAATTGAATCACTTCACATTTCTCTGCATTGAAATTCATCTGCCACTTGTCCACCAATTCCACCAACCTGTCTTTGTCCTTTTGAAGTTCCACACTATCCTCCTCACAGTTCTCAATGTTTCCAAGTTTTGTATCATGTGCAAATTCTGAAATTGTGCCTTGTACACCAAGGTCTAGGTCATTAATATATATCAGGAAGAGGAAGGGTCCCAACACTGACCCCTGGGGAACTCCGCTACAAAACTTTTTCTAGCCCGAAAAACACCCATTTACTCTCTGTTTCCTGTCACTCAGCCAAATTTGTATCCATGGGCAGCATTTTCCTGTCAGCGAGTGGGGGGTGGGGGGGGGGGGGGGGGCCTGCTAGCTGACGCATAAAATGACGCGCGGTGACGTCGGGCGGGCATCCTGATGTCACCGCACGTCATTTAGATTTTCCTATTAAGGTCATTTAATACCTAATTAACTCAATGAGCTGCCCGTCCAATCTTAAGGTTGGCGGGCAGGCAGAGAGCCCAGGTGGCCTTCGCATTTTTCATGAAACCTCATCCATGGACGGGATGAGATTTCATGAAGTGTTTTAAAATCTAATAAAAATTTATACATTTATTCTTTGACATGATGGTGTCACATGAGGGGGCATGTTTTAAAAGGTTTAAAAACCTTTATTTAAAAGTTTAACACTGAGGGAGTGCGCGAAAGAGCACAGGGAGCCACTCAGGGAATCCTCCCCCACCCGCACAGGGAGCGCTCAGCGCTTCCGGGTGCGTGTCACGATGGGCAGGCCTTAATTGGCCCACTCACGTAAAATGGCAGCGTGGACCCGATCGGGGGTGCCGATTGGGTTCACGCCTGCCCCTGAACAACCCCCCTGATGGGGGCAAATTTCTGGCCCATGTTACTATTATCCCATTTATTCCTTGAGCTATATATTTGCTCACAAATTTGTTGTGCAGCACTCCACCAAATGTCTTTTGGAAGTCCATGCACACCACATCACCAGCATTGCCTCATCAACCCTCTCTGTTATTTCTTCAAAAAACTACAGTAAGTTATTTAAACACTATTTTCCCTTAACAAATTCATGCTGGCCTTCCTTAGTTAACTTGCATTTGTCCATGTGGCTATTAATTTTGTCCCAAATTATTGTTTCTATAAGTTTCCCCACCACCAAAGTTAAACTAACTGGCCTTTGCCTTTACACTCTGTTTCCTGTCATTCAGCCAATTTTGTATCCACGGGCAGCATTTTCTTGTTGGCGAGCGGGGGGGCGGGGCCTGCTCGCCGATGCATAAAATGACGGCTTATCTTTACATATTTTTTTGAACAAGGGTTGTAAAGAACATATCTTTTTATTTCTGATGGACTGTGAATTAAAATTACAATGGCTGCAGTTTGAAGGGCATGTCTACTGGAATAGTGTGAGGGATATGTACAATGTTGATGTCCTGGAACAGAGTGTGCCATGAAAGACAGGATGGTCCTATTGTGTCGGACCATTACCCAAAATGAAAGCAGGATATCAGTATATCCTTATAATCATCGATATGACAACTCGATTTCCAGAAGCTATTCCTTTAAGGCTAAGGTGGTAGTGGAAAAGTTAACTCAGTTTTTCACTTGTTATGGCCTACCAATTGAAATACAATCTGACCAAGGCTCTAACTTCATGTCTAAAATTTTTCAGGACATAATTAGCAGTTTGGATGTCAAACAACTAAAGTCTACCGCCTATCACCCACAGACAAAGGGAGCTTTAGAGAGATACCATCAGACTCTCAAAACCATAATTAAAACCTATTGTCATGAATACCCAAAGGATTGGGACAAAGGATTAGATTTCTTACTATTTGCTACCAGAGATTCTCCAAATGAATCTACTAGATTTAGTCCATTTGAATTGATCTGTGGTCATGGAATAAGAGGTCCATTAAAAGTGGTTAAGGAAAAGTTCCTAAAACAGAAAGACGAATCCTTCATGTTGCATATGTATCCATGTTTCTAGAAAGACTCACAGGAGCATGTGAAAATTTCACAAGCAAAAATGAAAGAATGGGCAGACAAACATGCTACAACTAGAATGTTCCAAGCAGGAGATGAAGTATTGGTATTATTGCCAATGCAGGTGAACCCTTGAAAGCGAAATTCGGTAGCCCCTACAAGGTAGTTAGGAGAGTTAGTAAAGTGAATTATCTGATAGATACTCCTGAGCATAGGAAGAAGAAACGATTATGTCACATAAACATGCTGAAGCAATATTGTTGCAGGGAAGATGATGGGAAAGAGCAAGTATGTCAGGTGGTAGGAGTAATGGAGGATGACAGAGAGAGTAAGAGTAAGGTAGAGGGAGAAGTAGACAGTGCACAGAATGAACCTCCTACAATTCGACTAGCCAATGCAAAAATACTGGGACAGTTAAACTCTGTGTTCTCATGTTTAGAGGAAGGACCACGGGAATATCTAATAAGGTTACTTAGGAAGTATAAGAAAATTTGTAGGGATACATCTGGATGTATTACGTTAGCTAGACATGATGTGACTGTAGGAGACTCAGTGCTGATAAAACAACATCCTTATCGGCTGAGTCCAGAGAAACAAGCTCAGGTAGAAACAGAGATCCAATATATGCTGGAAAATTAATTGATTGAGCACAGCTGAAGCAGCTGGAGTTCACCGCTAGTGCTGGTTCCTAAGTTGGATGGATCAACTAGATTTTGTATAGACTACCGGAAAGTGAATGCAGTAAAGAGGACAGATTCAAACCCAATTCCTCGGTTAGAAGATTGCATCAATAGGGTTGGCAGTGCCTCATTTCTTTCTAAAATTGATCTATTGAAGGGGTACTGGAAAGTGCCATTAATATCAAGGGTTAAAGCCTTTGTTACACCAAGTGGATTGCATCAATGTCAAGTCATGCCATTTGGGTGTAAAAACACCCCAGCTACATTGCAGAGACTTATAAATCAAGCCATAGCTGAAGTACATAACTCTGTGGCTTATTTAGACGATGTCGTAATATATAGTAACACATGGGAAGAACATGTAAAGCAATTAGAGGACCTATTTAAGCAATTGAAGTTGGATGGCTTACTCATAAATCTGGCCAAAAGCAAATTTGCAAAAGCAAGAGTAACTTACTTAGGTCACATCGTAAGACAAGGGCAAGTGGTGCTAAGAACAACAAAAGTGAACGCTCTAATAGAATTCCCCACTCTTAAAACTAAACGAGAAATCATGAGGTTTTTGGAAATGTATGGGTTTTATCGGAAGTTTGTGCCTAACTTCAGCATAATAGCTGTACCTCTCACCAATTTGTTAAAAAAAACAGGAAAAAGTGGTATGGTCAGTAGAATGCCAAGCAGTTCTTGAAAAACTGAAGGCAATCTTAATAAATGAACCAGTGTGGCCACCCCTGACTTTACCAAACCTTTTAAAATGGCAATTGATGCTAGTGACTTGGGGGTACATGCAGTCCTATTACAAGATAATAAATTAGGGAAAGAGATGCCGGTGGGGTACTTTTCCAAGAAACTAAATCAATATTAGAGGAAGTACTCCACAGTAGGAAAAGAACCTCTAGCATTGTTGTCTCTTCAACACTTTGAAGTTTACGTCCGACACGATAACAAAGAAACACTAATCTACATTGACCATAATTCTCTGGTGTATATTGAAAAGTTTAAAACTTGGAAAGTGAGACTGTTTAGATGGAGTCTATTGTTTCAACCATTCAATGTAAAGGTTGTTCATATTGCCGGCAAACATAATATAATCGTGGATGCATTGGCCCAGGTGTAAAATACTGAAATAAGTTTAAGGGTTAAGAAATGCTGAAGATTGTATAAGATTGTAAAAGGAGTAGGAAGGATGAATGGAAGTAAGTCTCATGTTTTGTTATACATGTGTCAAATACCTTGTGATGAAATGCATTTTGAAATGGTGTCTCATCTCTTTTGAGGGTGGAGGCATGTAAAGAACATATCGTTTTATTTCCGTTGGACTGTGGATTAAAATTACAATGGCTGCAGTTTGAAGGACATGACTACTGGAACAGTGTGAGGGATATATACAACATTGCTGTCCTGGAACAGAGTGTGCCATGAAAGACAGGGTGATGCGAAGGAGGAGTCTGGTCTAATGAGAAACTGCCTGGCAACAGTGTTTTAATTGGCTCCTGACCAGGTGACCAGGGTTTGTGTGAGAGCAGTGCAGTAGAATAGCTCCTAGCTTGAAAAGGGAAAAGACCTAGAATCTCTGTCTTCTTGTGTGAATAAGATTTCAGTCATTCTACAATAATAGGTTGGTATAGAGAATATGAGGAGCCATGGGGAGTGTGTAGAAGGGCATAGATTGCCATGGAGGGTATGAGGGGCCATGGGTGGGGGGGCATGAGGTAGCATGGGTTGGCATGGATAGGGCATGAGGAGTGTGTGGGGGGTGAGGGGTTGTGAAAGGTGAGGGCTGTTTCTTTCCTCATAGTTTCAACAAAGTGCCATATCACGGACGCTGGTCTTTCGTCCAACCACCTTCCACATCTGACAGCCTCCAAACTCTTTCTGGGGGTGGTGGCCACAGCTCCCATTTTCACCCATCCCGCCCCCCCACTCTGGACTGAAAATCCGAACTTCCGGGCCACCTTTCTCCCTGGTCAGGTTTGTGGAGCTGGTAATTGTTGCGACTCATTGCTCCCGATCTGGGAGTGAAAATTCAGGGTTAAATTTATCAAAACATAATTGCATTCCTACCAGCCACAACTTAACATTTAATAAATTCTGTTTTAAAGAACAGTAATATGATTGTGATATCATGAAAAAACAGTATAACATTCAAAGCAATGGAAGACTTAAAAAAATTATTTGACATACCGGAAAGCTTTCAAAGAAGAGTCAGGGATGTGTTCCTTGTCATAGTTTATTAGTGAATCTAAAAAAGCATCCACTTTACCCATCATAACTTTGGCAGCTTTCCAGCTCTTGTCCTTTGGGATTTTTCCACTTGGCGCTAAAAGGATCATTACAGCAGCAGCCACAAGAACTACAGCATCTGGTGGAGAGCCAAAAGATTTCAACTCTGTCAAGTTGTTCTAACAAGAAAAAAAAGTCAGATTAATAATTTGAAATAAAATATGAAAATAAATTTCCTAAAGAGCATCTTTGTTGAGTGCCCAAGGTATACTACTTAACAAAACAGGCTAAAGAGAGAAGGATTTTTTTCACTTCTCTAATCAAGGCATTTGTACTTCAGTTCTTAGTGCTGGGCAGTCATCAGGTAGGAGGAAGTTCAGAATTTATAGCACTCTGATGGACAGTATTTCACTTTCTCTGGTGACCCAGCAAAGTTCTCTCTTTACCCTAACAAAATAGCTTCCATTTTGGTATGAATTTTTTAAAAAATGGGTTGTGAAATGCTTGAATCTGCTTCCATTTACAACAACAATTTACATTAATAAAGTGCCTTTAACATCGTAAAACATTCCAATGTGTTTCATTAGAGCTTTATCAAACAAAATTTGACATTGAGATGCATATGAAAAAATAGAACATGAAATCAAAAGCTTGGTAAAGAATTAGATTTTAAGTGGTGCCTTAAAAGTAGTCAATACAGATTCATTTGTAACCTTCAAAATGGAAATGGATAAATACTTGAAGGAGTGAAAATTTCAAGGATATGGTGGTAAAGAGCAAGAAGTGAGACTAGGGGCAGAAACGTCCCAGGTTTACACTAAGTGTGGTAGCACGAGGGAAAAAAAGATGCTTTACATGCCGGCCACAATGGCGGGTTTTCGCGTCATAGTGTCCTATTCCTGGCGCATCCCACTTCATTAATAATGCATTCCTGGGAAACACGCTGTATCGTTGATGGGGTGACCTCTGATTTGCCTGCCCCGCTGTCACCTCAAGCCTTCAGTAATCCGGGCACAATATTTAAAGGGTGGCCCTGCACAGCGCTAGTGCTCTCTAAGGGATTGGAAGCTGCTGAAAATTCATGGGTGTTAAAGGGAGGAAACATGCTGCCCACCAAATTTAGCATTGCCTCCCTCGGGTGCCCACTGGATGCAGTGGAGGTCCACCGTGAAGTCCTCTACCCCCACTCTGGGTGAAGACCAACTAGCAAGGTCACCAATCCAGATGGAAAGCGGTGGCAGTGGTGGTCAGCAACAATGTCCTGCAAAAGAGGACAGCCACCCAGTGCTGAAACAGGGTGAATGATCTCCTCTTCCGCCAGGGTAAGTCACTCTTCTCATCACTCTTAACTCACGCACTCACAAACCCATTACACATCCACAGGGATCTCACTCACTGCCAATTCAAGGAACATCACCATTCACTCTCTCTTGCATACCTTCATGCGCCCTGCGGATTGTGTCCTCATCCTTTCCATGGCACCACTCACCACCCACACATGCCAGGCATCTTTCTCCTCTGGCCTGGTGGGCGTCCTGCTTACACTCTCTCCATCCTTATTCATGCAGGACAAGCTGGCACACAACAAACAGTAGAGGTCACAGACTGTTGGAGGAATGCCCAACATCAAGAGCCTGACAGACTTTGAAAATAGAGTCATCCAGCTGGCCGGCGACAATCTGGACCATTCCTATGCTGACCGTGAGGTCAGCGGTGCTCAACAAAGTGATGATCCAAAAGTGCAATATCCATCAGACAACCATGTTGTGAGTGAGTTCCCCTATTCCGCAGCCCCCTGCGCCCATGCTTCAATTATTTCTCCTTGCTTTCTCAGGCACATCTGGGAAGCAGCCGAGGGGGTCCACAAGCCAGGACCTCAACTCAAGCCCGAAGACACCTTGGAAGAAGAACCTGATGACACCCTAATTGGAGACCCATCACAGCACTCACCCACACTCTCCACCAGAGCAAAGACACACACCTTGGTGGGACCCAGATATAGTGCAGGCTTGGGTTCGCAATCCAGTGGTCACCGCACGGACATGTATCCACAGCATGAGGAGGCAGGTTCAGTCAAGCTCCTCAGCACTAGGAGGACTGCTGGAGAAGAGACACCTGTGAGGTCTGAGTCAGATGACAAGCCTCTGGATTTGGCCTTCCAACTCATTGTGGAGAGTCAGCAGAAGGCAGGGGATCTTCGCACAGAGCTGTTGGTACAGAGTGGTACGTGAGTCGGAGGAATGCTTCTGCTTGCTCTCCGATGAAGTGGTGTCCACAGGTGCGCATATGGAGGTCTCCATGGGGAGGATGGCAAACGCCATGGACACCCTGATCCTGTAGAATGCGGAGAAGCGAGCAGACTTCCACTCCATCATGGTAGCCATGGGCGAGTTGCTGCAGTGGCAAAACAAAAGGGAAACAGGGAACCTCGACATCCCTCCAGGTGCTCCTTCCCCTCAAGAAGTCAGGCCAGGGCCCTCGGCACCTGAAGGGAGGAGGAACGGCAGCTGGACACCCCTGGCTCATCCACTCAGGAATCTCAGAGGCTGTCTGCTCCCTCTGAGTGCCCTTTTCCTGTGACCTCAACCTCATACTCTGTCACTGCAGAGAGAGCAGCGGGCCCACAGGAGGACAGCCAAAGCAAGGTGGGGCTCGCAAGGCCTCGGCTCTCCAGAGGACATGTGCCAAAGTCATCAGAGGCAACAGGGCCAACCATTGCACAGGCTGTCTCCACCCCTGCTGCAGATTTCAGGGCAGCATCTAGAAGAAGTGGTAGGCCTAGAAAAGTTAGGAAATTCTGATCACAACTAGTTGCATGGATGAACACATTTTGTAATTTAATAATCTGAAAATATATTCACTTTCACTGAATAATGTGTAATGTTGTCTTTCAGGTTAATTTTAGGTTTCATGTGTCCTCTCGCTGCATCCCCCCAAGCCATTGGCAGCTCAGCTGCATGCAGCAGGACCACAAGTGATTCTGGAGGGAGAAGTCCATGCGTGGCAGGGCCTTTTGGAGCCTCGAGCAAGCACTCTCCCATGCATGCAGAGCCTTCATCCATCACACTCACCTCACTGTCCAGAGCATTTCGATTCCAGCTGCTGGGGTTCTCTTTCAGTTGTCTATCTGAGCTGACCTGCATCCCAGCCCACCCACTGATTGCACTCCCATGCAGCACTTGTGCCTATCCAACATGAGATTCCGCTCACTTTCGATCCCATCACTTTCGACTCCCCTGGCATCACCTTCCACCTCCCCACCATCACCTACCAACCGGAATGCTTGTCTTTTCAGGATGTCAAGGTGAACATGTGTTCACTACCTTCCTGAGATTCCCACCCCCATCCACATTGACATACCCGGCCTTCTTCCCAGGGTCTGTGTCTGCCTCTGAGTCCCCACCAACCACCCTCACCATCCCTTCTACCGCTACCGATGCACCCTCAACCTTCCACTCTACCGGCTCCCTCTACATCTTCTCATACTTACCATCCCCTCCTACCACACCCACCCTTAGATTGCTCCCCAGGAGGCAGTCATTGACTCCACGGACACCTGCCTTGCACATTCACCTGGACATTCCCCCCATCACTCACTCCTCCCTGGACACCTTCCCCCCAGAGTCCTTCCCCCCACTGAACTCCCACCTTTACACCTTCCTCCCCCCTTACACCTACCTTTCCACTTGCCACATGCTCCCCATTACACCCTCCTCCCCCTGTACTCCTTCCTCATCCCCCAATCTCACCCCCCTGACACCGTTTCCCCCATTCCCAACCTCACCCCCATAGGCACCTTCTTCCTGCCCCCCCCAACCACACCCCCCAAAACCTTCAATCCCCCTCCCAACCTCAACCCCCGGTACACCTTTCTCCCCCATTCAAACCTAACTTTCCGCTCCCACCCCCCACCCCAGTACACCTTCCTCTCCCATTCCCTCACCGATCATCCATAACAGCCCATGGTCAAGACCGTGATGTTCCGAAGCAGACCCGAAGCATCAACGGAGACCTCCCACCCTTCGTGAGCTGCTTCGCGGTGGAGCCATGTCCATGAGAATCCACCCAGCATGCGATATACTCCAGGATATTCTTCCAGGGTCCAGTAGCTGTAGGGTTCCAGCATCATCTTCTCCTTGGATGTCCACGATCTGAGCAAGGCCCTAACAGTAAGTCCCAACTTCTGCATGCCACACTTGTCCAGACGTGTTCTGGTCCGGCGTGTGTTCCCACTGGAGTAATAGAAAATCTGGCATGGTGGACAATTCCAGTTGGGCCTTACTTTGCATCTCATTACCAGGATGCAAATTGGGTTCATGATGGCTTCCATTGGAATTCGCGTTTCACCATGACGGACACCATCGGATAATCCCGCTGTGCTTTCACACCGGCATGAAACCAATTTCTGCCCCCCATGTCAAATTGTGCCTCCGGCACGCCATGACACCTGATGTCAATGTGGCCAGCCGAGCTCTTTGAAAGAGCCAGTGCAGACTCCATGGCCAAATGGCCTCTTTCTGTGTTGTTATTTTATAATTTTCTGAAAGGACGAGAGAGAGTTGGAGAGACTTAGGGAGGGAATTCCAGAGCTGAGAACCTAGTCATCTGAGGACATGGCTGTTAATGGTGGAGTGGTTAAAACTGGGAATGAGCAAGAGGGCACAATTGGAGGAATGCAGAGATCTTGGCGACTTGTAGCACTTGAGGAGATTAAAGAGATAGGGAGTATCAATGCTATGGAGGGATTTGAAAACAAGGCTGAGAATTTTAAAAGTAAAGCATTTCTGGACAAGGAGCCAATGTAGGTCAGTGAGTACAGGAGTGATGGATGGATTGTGCTGGAAGCATTTAAGACATGGGCAGCCGAGTTTTGAATAAGCCTCAAGATTATGTAGGGTAGGAGATGGGAAGTTGTCCAGGAGAACACTGGAATACTCAAATCTAGAGTAATAGAGTCATGGCTGAGGGAGGGGCAGGGGCTAATGACATTACAGAGGTGGAAGTCTTGGTGATAGAGCAAATATGGTGCTAAAAGCACACTTCAGGGTCAAATAAGATGTCAAAATTGCGAACAGCCTGGCTCAGCTCTACACAATTTTAGGGAGAGGGATGTAATCAGTGGATCGAGAACAGAGTTTGTGGAGGAGGCTGAAAGACTGATATTTATTATACCAATGGAATGGAATTTAACATAGATGGTAGGGGTTTTGGCTTGCAAAATGAAAACTGGTGGCAACACTGCTGAGTTGATCTCCAGGAGCCCCAACAGAATAAAATGCCTAATTGACAGCAGAAATCCTGTCACCAGAGCTCCTGGCTCCACCAAGGACATTAAATCATCATACCATCTAGTGTGGGGTGGCTCTCCCACTCCCAAGTGCTGCTGGTCAGTCAGGGGCCAGCAGCTTTCCAGTACCACCAACGCCACTGGAAATGATAGCCACTGCCAGTACTGCACACAGACCTTCACCAAGGATAGTTGCTGGAGCCCTAGGAGGTAGATAATTGGGATGGGATGGGGATCCCAGAGAGGGAGGTGCTGGCAAGAATGGGTTGATAGAAATACATCACAGACAGAATTTATGTGATTTATTATTGTCTACGACAAAAGTGTTTAAATGTATGAGGTTAGTGTGCCCTTCCCCTTAAGAGGTTAGAAGAGGTTGGGGGGCAGATTCCTTCTCTCTCTTTCAAAGTATAGCTGATTTACTTTGGCTGCTTTGTCTTGCAGCTGGTTTGACAGATTTTCAGGTGACTTTCCTGATATTTCTCATCTGAACAACTTCTGCTGTTATTTTTTGAAGAAACAGGTACTGAACATGGCTGCCTTAAATCATATGACCAACTACGAGTTCAAAGTCCTTCTTCCAAAAAGGGTAGCGGGTTGTTTTTCTTAAAATCTTGTGTTTTCACTGTTAACCTATTGAGAGCTTTTGAGAAAGCCAAGGTCATATTAATTGAGTCACCTATTCAATTTAAATAATTACCAGCAGCAAGCTTTTGTGAATTTTAAAAATAAAGAAAATCATTTATTATCACATACCTCCCCCAGAGGTTTTAAAGTGACATCTCACACACACTGCCATTCACACAAAGGTGAGATACAGACGAAGAAAACAATGCAATTACAAGTTGTAATGTTTTCAGTCTCTTTTGTAGCAGGCCTATAGTTTCTCAATTGAATTGATACTTTAGTTGGAGTGGAGGTGTTGAAAAGCAGATAAATCTCAGTAAACTGCAATGCTTTTTGTTGTTGAATTTATAGTAGTCTGGTTCTCAGGTGAACCTGAAGTTGGAACTGGTTGGGGGGAAGATTCCTTCTCCCTCTTATAAGGCATAGCTGATTTACCTTGGCTGCTTTGTCTTGCAACTGATTTGGCAGCTTTTCAGATGATGTTCCTGATGTTTCTAATCTGAACAGCTTCTGTTATTATTTTAAAAAGTGGCACCAAACATGGCTGCCTTAAGTCATGTGACCAATTACGAGTTCAAAGTCCTTCTTTCAAAAAGGGTAGTGGGTTGTTTTCCTTCACTTCACACCCTGTGCTTTCACCTTTAACACATTGAGAGCTTTCAGGAAAGCCAAGGTCATCTTAATTGAGTCAACAATTCAATACAAATTATCTCTGAAAGCCTTTCATGTATAGGGCAATGAGTTTCTATGGCTCCATGGCATAGGACAATGAGTCAGCTGATATGTGATAACTGTTCTGTTAACAGTTCATCCTTAACTAAAGGACTTGAGTTGCAGAAGTGGTTGGGATTGTTCATATTTTAATGAGGCATGTACTTGAGTATTACTTCTGTCTGGAGTCGATAATGCCAAAGTCACATGATGCGCTGCCCATCATCTTAAAAACTGTTGTGTGCATTTAAAAGATATAATTTTAAAATTTGCAGTATCTTCATGCTTGTATTGGGCATGACATTGGCGAAGGGGGCTGGCTTCCAGTGGGTCCTCCCCGCCCCTTCTTGATCATACAAAAATACGAAACAGGAGCAGAAGTAGGCCATTCGGGCCCTCAAGCCTGCTCTGCCATCTAATAAGGTCATGGCTGATCTGTTTCTGTTTCGAGTTCTACATTCCCATCTACCCCCTATTATAACCTTTGATTCCCTTCCTAACAAGAATCTATCTACCTCTGCCTTAAAAATATGCAGTGACCCCCACCTCCTCCACCTCCTGAGGCAGAGAGTTCTAAAGTCACTCAACGTTCCGAGGGCAACTTTCTCCTCATTTCTGCCCTATAAGGGTGACCCCTAATTTTAAAACAGTGCCCCTAGTTCTGGACTCACCCACAAGAGGAACCATCCTTTCCACATCCACTTTGTCAAGATCATTCAGGATCTTATACACTTCAATCAAGTCACCCCTCGCTCTTCAAATCTCCAGTGGAAACAAACCCAGCTTGTCCAACCTATCCTCATAAGACAACCTGCTTATTCCAGGTGTCATTCTAATTAACCTCCTCTGAACCACCTCCAACGCACTTACATCCTTCCTTAAATAAGGGGACCAAAACTGCACATAGGATTTGAGATTTGGCCTCACCAATACCCTGTATAACTGAAGCATAGCATCCTTACTTTTATGTTAATTTCCTCTTGTAATAAAGGATTGCATTCCATTGGCCTTCTTGATTACATGTTGTACCTGCATAATTTTTTGTGACTCATGCATGAGAACACCTAGATCCCTCTGTACCTCGGAATTCTGCAGTCATTCTCCATTTAAGTAATAATCTGCTTTTTTATTCTTCCTGCGAAAGTGAACAACTTCACATTTTCCCACATTATAATCCATCTGCCAGATTTTTGCCCACTCACTCAATTTATCTATAGCTGTCTGCAAACTCCTTATGTCTTCTTCACAACATACTTTCCTACCTATCTTTGTGACGTCTGCAATTTAACTACCATGCCTTCTCGCCCCTCATCTAAGTCATTGACGGACATTGTAAAAAGTTGAGGCCCCAGCACAGATCCCTGTGGGACTCCATTCATCACACCCTGTCAATCAGACAAAGAACCATTTATGCATACTCTCTGTTTTCTGCCAGCCAGTCAATCTTCTATCCAGGCTAATATGTTACACACTACACCATGGTCTTTTATTTTCCGCATAACCTTTGATGCGGCACCTTATCAAATGCTTTCTGGAAATCCAAGTACAGTACTCCCCTTTATCCACTAGACATGTTACTCCTTCAAAGAAGTCTAATAAATTGGTTAAACATGATTTCCTTTTCATAAAACCATGCTGACTCTTACCGATTACATTGAGCTTTACTAAGTGCCCAACTATAACCTCTTTAATGATCAACTCTAACACCTTCCACACAACAGACATCAAGCTAACTGGTCTATAGTTTCCTGCTTTCTGCCTCCCTCCCTTAATGAATAGAGGGGTTATATTGGCTAATTTCTAGTCTGTTGGAACCTTTCAAGAATCTAGGGAATTTTTGGAAAATTAACACCAATGCATCTACTACTTCATTAGCCATCTCTTTTAAGACCCTAGGATGAAGTCCATCAGGACCCGGAGATTTGCCAACCCGTAGCTCCATCAGTTTGCTCGGCACTGCTTCCCTAGTGATCATAATTTCACCAAGTTCCTTTCTTCCCTCCACCTCCCAATTTACAGCTATGACTGGATTGTTTTTTGTATCCTCTATAGCGAAGACAGAAGCAAAATATTTATTCATTTCAGCCGTCATTTCCTTATTATCTACTATTAACTCCCCATTCTCACTCTCTATAGGGCGAACACTCGCTTTACCCACTCTTTTCCTGTTTAAACACCTGTAGAAACTCTTGCTATCCATTTTTACATTTCTAGCTAACTTCCTCTCATACTCTAATTTCTTTCTCCTGATTAACATTTTAGTCATTCTCTGCCATTCTTTATATTCTGACAAATCATCTGACCTGCCACTCATCTTTGCACAGTTATATGCTTTTTCTTTAAGTTTGATGCTTTCCCTAACTTCCCTAGGTTCTCCCTTTAGAATTTTCCTTTATTGTAGGAATATACTTATTCTGAGTATTCTTAAATGTCTGCCACTGCTTCTCTATTGATCTATCCCCTAGCCAGGTCCCTTGATCGAGCACTAAGAGAAAGAGGGACCCCTACGAGGTTGCAGACAAACCTGAGAGGGCTTGCTCAGAGTTGGCCTGCATAGTGAGTTTCCTCCCCAGCAGTGGTGGGATGAAACCCTTAAGTGGTTACTTAAGGGCCTCAGTTGGCCTCCAGGTGAGAAGGACGCCACCGATCCTTTCCACCCAGTGTGTGAATGAGGGAAGTTGGGAAGGCAGCAGGATCTCCATCCTGTACCTTCCCATCCACTTACATGGCTGCCCCCTCCACTTCAAAAATGACCTTGGTTGGGTGCGGGAATGCGGTGGCAGCATTGGTATTAAATTCTACCCATAGAGTCTGTCAACTTAAAAATTTAACATTATAACTAATCTCACCTGCAATGTTGATCTGTCTTTCTGGGCAGCATTTTGCTTATGGGGTAAGGAACTTTGCATTGGAACCATTACCAGGACCTGACCCAGCCCTGAGGGATGAGGGGGGGTGAAGTGGGAGGTTGGGGAAGTAGTCACAACTCACAATCTTGCTGGAGATGAGCTGCTAATTGGCTGGAGAGTGGGTTTGGCAGTGGATGCAGAATGGAGGCAGGATTCTTCAAGTGCGGGCCCGATTTAAAGTAATCAGAGCAGCGATTACTGTGACAGCTGTTTTGCATTGCAATGGAAGCCCAAGATCAGCAGGAGGAGAGGCAACGGTGTGTTGCCGCACGAGAAATATGGCAAAGGTCAACTACTGATTCCGGGAATGTGGCAGAGATGAAGGAGTTCAAGGGGACAATAACTTTATTGGCTACTAGCAGGGCATGGCTTGTGCTGCAAGGCCTGAGGTCTTCCTCATTAAGGTGACAAATCTCAGTTATCTTGTGCCTGGTGGATGCAGTCTCCTGCAGCACTGATTCTCTGACATGTCCAGGTAGCTTCTATTTCAGCAGTATACTCAATGCTGAGAGTATGACCTTTGTTGCCTTCCTGCCTCCATTCCTCTTCTCTGTCACACTCTAGCTGTGGATCTGCTTCTGTAACTGAGATGTTCTTCATCATTGCTTGACCCTATCTTCAAGTACCTTAGTCCAATGTCCACCTGTTGCCTTGCCTGCAGTCAGTTGCGCTCAGAACCCATAGTGGAACCCCCTCTGATGGTCCCACAATCCTTTGAAGGTTATGACCCCCTCAACCGACTGTGGGCGGACAGACCACTTGCTCCAGTAACTCTGCTCACCCAGTGTGCTAATGGATGAGCGACCCTCTAGCCATATACCCTTTTCTGGGTCCACCTAATTGAGTAGTGTAACCATGACTGGCTCCCTGCCTTTTGCTACCTCCTTCCACTTGGATTGTTCCTGATCCCTTTTGTAATCCATGCGTCTCTCTCTACAAATGTTCCAAACTGGTCCTCGACTAGCAGACAAGTTTGTTAACAAAATCAATTAGTCAGTAATCTGAATTGGGTGAGTTTCCAGGTCCTGTCTTCCATTCCCCTGAGCAAAGTCACTTGCGGTCAGAATGGCACTGGCAAACCAGCATGATGGCTGTACATGCTAATTTTCATGCCCGCCTGCCTCTGTGTTGTTTGAGATTTTAAAAAGATCATTTTTTTTTTAAATGTACCCTTCCTTTCTATTTTTTCTCTCAATTTAAAGCCCTCTCTTTATTTTCTTTCCATATCTGATTTTTTTTTGGGCGGGGGTGGGGGAGGGGGAGGGGGCAGTTAGCTAGATGGCTAGCATATGAATCAGATTAGCACCAAAAGCACAGGGCTCAAACCCCATTCTAGCAGAGGTAGACTTAGGGCCTGCCTCCTCACCCTGCCCATAGTAAAAAATTCACAGCACTTAGGCATGGTTCAGCAAACAATAACCAAGGACCTATCTTCGGGCAGAGAACTGAAGAAGAAGACTAGAATTAACTTTGAACTCACCCAATCTAATTCTTCTTCTCAGTCCTTCCTCTGGATATTTGTCAATCCCTATATCACTGGCTAAACATTTATTCTGTTTGTCTCATTGTCACCAGCAAAATTATTGTGCTAAAGATGCAGGCACATGTCTAACAGAGCACACCTTAAGATGTCCCTCTATAGTAAATTCTCAGACTATATTTAATTTGTTAATCTGAACAACTCCAACTTGCAAATTTAATTTATTTCATTTAGTTAAAAAAACTACTTGGTTGTTGAAATGTATTAATATTCATGCTTAGTTTCCCTCATACAGTGAATTAACAGAGAGAGGTATCTTGCTGATGAAAAATGAGTAGTGGAATCTTGCTCATTCTTTGATTAATGTTATCAACATAT
Organism: Cetorhinus maximus; assembly: GCF_964194155.1. Lineage (NCBI taxonomy): Eukaryota > Metazoa > Chordata > Chondrichthyes > Lamniformes > Cetorhinidae > Cetorhinus > Cetorhinus maximus. The sequence continues at coordinate 45,032,019 of NC_135902.1, read as the reverse complement.
CTGTGGAATCAGTCCAGATCGTCAACAGGGAGGAAAAACAAAAAAAAATCATCTAGTCGTTTTTTGGAGCCATTGAGGGAAGATTTTCATTGAAATGCAGTTTCAATGCAGTTGAAAAAATACTATGATTAAACCAGAGACAGGAAAACTAAGATAGGGAGCAAAAAGAGAATATTTATTCAAAAAAAAATTGCCTGCATGTGTACCAAACTACCATCCAAAAAGAATCAGTATCATGGATAGGTAACATTAGTCCACAGTAACCTTCTGAGAAAGATGAAACAGATTAATTCAGAAAAAAAAATACACAATGTTGAGAATAGTTTGTCCTTGTGTTATATTAGAAATAGCTGATTAACTATCAAGGGTTGAATTCTACTGACTAGCAGAAACTGAAGCTATTTGAGATGTTAACTTTCAAATCAAAAACAGTAGTTCACATGAATCTTCTCTGTAAGAGTACAATGTGAAATTGGTTTGGGCAGTGTCAATTCAGTTCAAAGAGGACATACGACCATATAAGAAAACTGGTCTTAACTGCACTAAAGTGCAAATTCCATTCCGAAATACTATATGACAAATGCTACAGGCAATAAAAAATAGCCATGTTGGTGAGGCATTGGTTATGCTGTGGTACTTTGTTAAAGAAGAGTAAATGGAACATTACGATAAAAACAAAAAGCTAAAAGCTACTGTGGATGCTGGAAATCCAAAACAAAATAAAAACAGAATTACCTGGAAAAACTCAGCAAGTCTGGCAGCATCGGCGGAGAAGAAATCAGTCAACGTTTCGAGCCCTCATGGCCCTTCAGCAGAACTGAAGCATAGTTTCAACAAGGGAGAAATATAAATTGGTTTAAGGTGGGTGGGGGGGAAGAGACACATTGAGGGTGTGGTGTGAGCAGATAATCAAAAGATGTCAGAGACAAAAGGGTCAAAGAGGTGTTGAAGGTGATGGTCTTTGTCTGAGAAAAGTGCTAATTAAGAATGCAAGACAGGATATTCAAAGTACAGCTCTAGTGGGGGTGGGGTGGAAAGACTAAAGGTTTTAGTTTTAGATTTAAAAATAATGGAAATAGGTGGGGAAAGAAGAATCTATATAAATTATTGAAAAAAAAGGCGGGTGGGGGGGGAAAAGAAACGGGGTGGGGATGGGGGGAGGGGGGTTTAAGATCTAAAGTTGTTGAATTCAATATTCAGCCCAGAAGGCTGTAAAGTGCCTAGTCGGAAGATGAGGTGCTGTTCCTCCAGTTTGCGTTGGGCTTCACTGGAACAATGCAGCAAGCCAAGGACAGACATGTGGGCAAGAGAACAGGGTGGAGTGTTAAAATGGCAAGCGACAGGGAGGTTTGGGTCTTTCTTGCGGACAGACCGCAGGTGTTCCGCAAAACGGTCGCCCAGTTTGCGTTTGGTCTCTCCAATGTAGAGGAGACCGCATTGGGAGCAACGAATGCAGTAGACTAAGTTAGGGGAAATGCAAGTGAAAGTGAGTGCCCAAACACTCCTTTCAAGTGAAGCAGCATTTCACTTGCATTTCCCCTAACTTAGTCTACTGCATTCGTTGCTCCCAATGTGGTCTCCTCTACATTGGAGAGACCAAACGCAAACTGGGCGACCGTTTTGCGGAACACCTGCGGTCTGTCCGCAAGAAAGACCCAAACCTCCCTGTCGCTTGCCATTTTAACACTCCACCCTGTTCTCTTGCCCACATGTCTGTCCTTGGCTTGCTGCATTGTTCCAGTGAAGCCCAACGCAAACTGGAGGAACAGCACCTCATCTTCCGACTAGGCACTTTACAGCCTTCTGGGCTGAATATTGAATTCAACAACTTTAGATCTTAAACCCCCCTTCCCCCATCCCCACCCCGTTTCTTTTCCCCCCCCACCCGCCTTTTTTTTCAATAATTTATATAGATTCTTCTTTCCCCACCTATTTCCATTATTTTTAAATCTAAAACTAAAACCTTTAGTCTTTCCACCCCACCCCCACTAGAGCTGTACTTTGAATATCCTGTCTTGCATTCTTAATTAGCACTTTTCTCAGACAAAGACCACCACCTTCAACACCTCTTTGACCCTTTTGTCTCTGACATCTTTTGATTATCTGCTCACACCACACCCTCAATGTGTCTCTTCCCCCCCACCCACCTTAAACCAATTTATATTTCTCCCTTGTTGAAACTATGCTTCAGTTCTGCTGAAGGGCCATGAGGGCTCGAAACGTTGACTGATTTCTTCTCCGCCGATGCTGCCAGACTTGCTGAGTTTTTCCAGGTAATTCTGTTTTTATTTTGAAATGGAACATTACACTGTGTATAACTGTGCTATATCTGACCTCTAAATGCATGATGCTGATACTGGTGGGATGTTCCAATTCAGTGATATGTCCCTTTTGGATGCCATGGAGGCCAGCCATGATGTCCTTTACCCCCACTCTGACTGCAGGAGGTCTAACAATACCACCACTCCAGCTTGGTAGGTGATGGCAGTGGTGATCAGTGCCAATGCTTCACAAAAGACATTGGCCATCCAATGCACAAAGAGGGTGAATGATCTCATCTGTACCGCCAGGGTATGGCAACCATCTCATCACTCTAAACTCACCCTCTCAAGCCTATCACACATTCACTGACATCTCACTCACTGCCAGTTCAAGGGGCATCACCACTCACTCTCACACACACCTTCATTTCTCCATCTGGCCTCATCTCCTCTGGAGACAGCCTCCTCAGCCCTCACCATCTTGAGGCCACTTACATAGATCAGCTTGTGCCCCCACACACACACTGGGATACCTCCCTTCCCCAATACAGACCTCACCCTGCAGCCTCTTCCCTTGCCTGAGGTCACTTCACCCCCTTCCCCAAGCAAGCCTTGTACAAGCCCTCTAGCCATTGAAAAGCCACCCCTGTCTTATGGCTGGTCTGGTAGGTAGAGACCTGTCTGTGAGCCGCTTAAAAATGATGTGGTGCTGCCTTTGAAGCTTGGCATTGATGACTGCGAGTGCTGCCCGAAGCAAGGTAGGCAAACAAACCTCGATGTCCAGAGCGAAGTGCAGCTTGCCCAGTGCACGTTGCTTGTGTACAGTTGTGAAGCCGACCTGTTCGGATGATCCAGCATGGAGGGATGATTCCAGCAAGCTGGACTTATAATGATATACAGATGTATTACAATGAAGTTCACAACATCTGACAGCCGGAAAAGCGGCTCGCCATTGATGGGCAGAGCAGACGATTGCAAACTGGTTTCACAACGTGGTGAAACCAATTTTTGGCCCTCTCGCAATATTGTCTCCTAACGCTGCCAAACACACCCGCCGCCAACGGGCACAGAAAATTCTGCCCACAGGATATCACACACCAAGAGCATATATTAGGAGTTAAATGCTCGGGAATATGTGCCTCCTTTGGCTAAGTCACTGTGTTAAAAATGCAATTTCATATGACTACCTCCATTTCCCATTTCACAACATTCAAAAATAAAGGTGCAATAGGAAAATATGGTGAATTTCCATGGAGGTGTTCCCACTCATGTAACATAACTTCACCAGCGCAGCTGAGAAAATATGAAAAAAAAAGAGTCAATTATGTTTTTGCCATTTTTTTCTTGGCTCTCCTGCTGAAGTTACAGCAGACAGAAATACACCTATACAACCATCTACATGTGTGTTGGCTGGGATTTTCTGCATCAACCATCTTGACAAATGCTGGGATAACATCCCAACCCAAATATGTTCATTTTCCACACTTTCCTGTATTCCGCTCCAAAAATCACAGCTGACATGTTCCACTCCCAGCATTGCTGTGTAGTGCTTCCAGATCCAAATGTGATCAATTTTAAAGGTCAGAATGAGAACCATCCTAAATATTATAAATTATGTTCAACTCATGAACAATGCCGTTGTATATTAGCCAGTAATTTCTAGTTATACCTTATTTAATGTATTCAGTGCCTCTTGGGCTGCAATTAAAGCTGGCTCTGCTTTTGCTAAATCTTCTTCACAAGATTGTTGCTTTTCTCTTACATTCTAAATATAAAAAAATGTATTATTAAAGCTAATAACCTCTTCAAAATTGTAAAAATTAATAAGAACAGTTAATGCAAAATGAGATACCTCATTAATGATTTGTACTTTCTTCTCCTCCTCATCAGCAAATTTTTTATTTTTGGTAACAATTTCTGTTTGCTGTCCAACAACTTTAATTAATTTGTCTGCATCCTCATTCTTCTGTTGCAGTTCCACTTCTTGTATAGCAAGTTTACTTTTTAAATCATCTACCTATATGGAAAGACAGATCCATAATTTTTATTATCACAGTATATGAGGAGAATATATATGTGCATAATTTGAAGAAGCTGGGGCTGTTCTCCTTGGAGAATAGAAGGTTGAGAGAAGATTTGATAGAGGTATTCAAAATCATAAGGAGGCTGGACAGAGTAGATAGGGAGAAAATGTTCCCATTAGTGGAAGGATTAAGAAACAAAGGACATCAATTTAAAGTGATTGGCAAAGGCAACATGAAAAAAAAAATTACACTAGTGGTTAGGATCTGGAACACAGTGCCTGAGAGTTTGGTAGAGGCAGATCCTATTGTGTCTTTAAAAGAGAATTGGATCATTATCTGAAGAGGGAAAAATTTGCAGGGCTACAGGGGGAAAAGGTGGGAAAGTGGCACTGGGTGAATTGTACTTGTAGATAGCCGGCACAGACACGACGGGCTGAATGCCCTTCTTCTGTGCTGTAACCGCTCTATGATCCATAAATTCACTGATTCTGAGTTCCCCATGAAATACCTCTGTCAATTTTCCAACATGCACATGTTTTGACCATGGCTCCCTGTTGGGAATGCAGGATAGAGGAATTTACTCTATGGAACTAACTTAGTAGATAGGTACACACAAGACTGAATATCTCTTTAATATGTTGAATATGAGCTTCATTATGACCAGGTGAGAAGGAATGAACTAGCTCCCCTCTATTCAGCCTCCTTGATTGGTGACAACAAAGACTTAAGTTTCTCTTTCATGAGAATATGGCTTTTCCGAATCCAAAAGTATTTAACTATTGAGTTTTGAGAAGTAAAGAGCCAATCAAACAAGGTTTTCTTGAATTAAAGAACAAACACATTTATTAACCACTAAACCCAAGAAAAAATAATAAAAATGTGACGTCAAGTATTTGGCCCTTATGTAGTCATTCGGATACACACACGTGCGTGCACACATCAGAGATAAGGGAATTTAGGATCCAATAAAAAAAAAGTTATAAGAATATACAGTTAAGTGTCCTTTGAATGTCCTTGAGGCATAGATTTTCAAATGTTGTGGCTGATTTAGATTAGCTAGTTCAGTGGGTGCTGTCATATGTAAAAGATGCTGCAATTATAACGAGATTAGGTTCGCTGGTAGATTTCTGGTAAAGTTGGCTCTGAACTGGGTAATACATTGTTCCAAAGAAAAGAGCGAGAGAGAGTGAGAGCCCAGCTTTCAGCCTATTTCCACTGCTGAAAAAAGATCTTGCAATCTCCCTGCAGTGGCTGTAGCCTGGCCTGTTATACTTCACCCATCGTGCATTTCCAAGGGGTTTTGGGTGGGTCTGTCTGTAGCAGCCATGGTTTCAATATCCAGGACTTTAATTCCTCTTCCTTCGGAGTCCACTGTGGGTGACTTGTTTGCTTTTCACCTTCATCTTGGAAGGTGGTCTTGCATTTCTAAGTAGTCTGTTCTGTCTCATTTCAAATTGTAAAATTTCCAGTTGAAAGTTGAAAAATCATATTTTCAAAAATAAAGGGGCATAGCCTCATGACACCTCTGCATCACAAGAAATGAAATGAGATTCACTCTCATTTCATTACAAGGTACAAAAAAAAAACCAAAAACAAAAAAAAACATAATCACTCCCTTTCATTCACTCAGCCTTAGTGGGCTCTCCACCAGTTCTAACTGGGTCTCTAAGTTCTGGACAGGGCATCCGCAATCACATTCGATTTCCTTGCAATGTGCATGATTGTTAGGTGATATGGTTGGAGAAACAAACTCCAAAGGAATAACCTTGCATTCTGAGTTTTGAATTTTTCTACGAAAGCTAAAGGGTTGTGGTCGATATAAACTGTGATCTCACTCTATCCATTTTGGACATATATTTCAAAGTGTTTGCGATCCATTAATAAACCAAGGGTTTTTTTTCTACTGTGGAATACCATTTCTGATGTTTTGTTCAGTTTTTTTGGAGAAGTACCCAATTGATCTATCTATTCCTGATTTGTCTTCCTGGAGGAGGACAGTCCCTACCCGATGTCACTAGAATCAATGGCTACTTTAAAACCTTGGTTAAAGTCTGGAGCTATGAGCACTGGTTCACTTATGAAAATAGCTTTCAGCTTCTTGAAAGCTTTCTGACATTTCTAGTTCCATACCACTTCTGATTTTTTTTGCAGTAGGTCCGTCAGTGGGGTAGCAACAGTGCTAAAGTTTGGGACGAATTTGCAGTAGATCCCACACATCCCTAAAAATCTCATAATTTCCTGTTTTGTTTTGGGAATGGGCAACTGTACTACTGCTTGTATTTTTGCAGCCCTGGGCAGTACTTGTCCTTGACCTACCATGTGTCCAAGGTAGGTTACCTGAGCTTTAATGAACTTGTTCTTAGTGAGATTGATTTCTGAAAGACGGCTTCCAGTTGCTGTAAGTGAGTTTCCCAGGTGCCACTGTACACTAGGGCCTTAATTTTCAGGCCCCATTGGCGTCGGACGTCATGGCAGGTGGGGGTGGGTGGGAGGGGGGGCGGCGGAGGAGGTGGAACAACAATATGGCGAGAAGGCCAAAAATTGGTTTTACACCATCGTGAAACCAATTTGCAATCGTCTGCTCCACTTGTCAATGGCAGGCTGCATTTCCCGTCACCAAATGTTGGGAACGTCATTTTAATATATTTGCATCTAATTATAAGCCCTGCTCACCGGAATCATCTCTCCATGTCAAATTTACTGCCCACGTTGATGTGACTTCAAAACTGCTTGCTTCACGACGGCCTTTAAAAGCCATGCACCTGGCGACGTGAACTTCGAGGGAAACTTGGAGGTGAATGCACACAACCTTGCGCAGCACTCACGAGCATCGCTCATAGGACATCAAGGATGGGGTGCTGATCATTTGTTGGGGGCACAGGCAAGTCTCTTCCTCCCAGCTGGTTTTCAGTGTGGTGCCGGGGCAGGGGCTCCAGTGTGGGTCAGACTAAGCTTGTGTGCTGGGGGGTAAGGCAGCACAGACAGACTGAAGGAAAGACTCAAGCACATGGCGGGGAGTGTGGGGGGGTGGGGGAGTCGGGGACTGGTGGTGAGGGAAGTGGTCATACACTTGGAAAAGCTTGTCAAAAATGAGCATTTTTCAACAGTTGAGACCATTCAGCTGCAGCTCCATTGACATGCTTGGAAATGGGCTTCTGAAGCTTTCCTGCCCACTCAAGCAACGCAAAAGCATGAAAGTGCCATCAAATGCTCCAGAACTTTTTGCCCTTCGGGCGCAGACTGCAGATTATTGTGCGTTTTAGGGGGCAGCAGCGCACTTGGCTGACTGGGCAAGTAGTACAATTCCCTTGTCATGGAGCAGTCACTGGTGGAGGTGCTCACAGCCCCTTGCAATGTCTTTATAAAGGTTTGGGCCAGTATCCATTATAGTTCAAGCTAATAGTGCAGCCTTGCAGTGCAGGTTAGGAGAATGCCTGCACCTGAGCTGAGAGCACAGCATATAGTCCAATGGCCAAAGCTGCTGTCAATCGTTCAAGTGGAGTGGGGCAGAGGTGGGTGGAGTTTCAGACAGACAAATGAGTGCACTACACACCGGCCATCCAAGTGGTGTCCAGCACTTTCCTGCATCTGTGAAGGGGTCTTCATACTTAACCAAGAGAGGTTCTTAGTACACCCATGCTAACCCACACGTCTCTCTCTTCAATCCTGCAGGAGGAGAACATCAGAATCATGGAGCCTGGTGATTTAGTGGTATGCCTCATGGCTCACAGAGGCCAGAGAAGTAGAAGAAGAGAGCAGTGGAGGCCCCTGGCTCAGCAAAGGGAGGAGAATTCTCTCAAGATGAGGGGGCGGCAGCACCTGCTGTGCACACAGCTGAAGATCCATAGCAAGCTGTCACTCGTAGGTGCCTTGATAGACCCAGGGTCTATAGATGGCACCTGTCATTCATGCAGATGACTGAGAACCAGTGTCATCGAAGACTTCACGTGTCTAGGGAACTGCTCGGTTACATATGCCACCTGCTGAAGGATTTGGTGCAACGGGGATTTGGACAGCATCCACTGCCAGTGGCCATGAAAGTAACTGCGGCACTCAAATTATATGCCAGTGGCTCCTTCCAGGGCTCTGCAGGTGACCTGTGCGGGATTTTGCAAGCCTCCACACATAAATGTCTCCAGGAGGACACAGATGCACAGAACTTTGTGCATTTCACCCGGGATCAGGAAAGCCAGGAAGCAAAAGCGCCAGTATTTGTGCAGGTCTTAGGTTTTCCATAGGTGCAGGGTGCCATCCACTGCACTCATATGGCGCTTAGATCTCTGTGGCAACAAGCAGTCAACTACATCAACCCGAAGGGCTTCCACTCATTGAATGTTCAGCTGTTGTGCAACCACCACAAACACATCCTGCAGGTCTGCACATGATTCCCAGGAAGTGTCCATGGCTCCTAACTCCTTAGCAGGTCTCCAATCCCTGACATCTTCCAGGGTCCAGTGAAGCTGCAGGGTTGGCTCCTGGGGACAAAGGCTATCCATACAGGACGTGGCTGATGACTCCGGTGTGGCAGCCTCAGACTGCAGCAGAGTGACAGTACAATGAGGCTCAGGCCGCGACCCGGAGTTTGGTGGAGCAAACGATAGGCATTTTGAAATGAGGTTCTGGTGCATTGACAGGTCCAGTGGAGCACTACAGTACAGTCTCCAGAGGGTGTCGTGCATCATCATTGCTTGCTGCGTGCTCCACAACCTGGTGCTGCAAACGGGGGAGGACCTGGCTGAGGATGCGGACCTGAACTCATTGGAGCGAGGTTTTTCTGATCAACCTGATCTGTCTCTGTTCAACCACATTTATGAACATGACAGAGAACTGAACTTGGCAACCTGGAATGTAGGGATACTGACAGATACAGGAAAGCTGGAGTAAGAATGCATGGAGGCAGAAAGACTGAGGATTGGCCTGATGGATCTTTCCAAGGTCAGCTGGACAGGCAGTGGCCTGAAGCAGTCAGAATGTTGCACCTTCTACTATAGCAGAGGAGAAAAGCATCACCATTGTGTGGATTTCTTGTTGTCCCTGAGAGTTGATAAAGCTGTCAAAGTAGTGAAGCCAGTCAGTGACAGGATAATAATTATGAGAGTAGATGCTAAGCCCAAACCTGTTAACATCATATAGGTTTATCTCCCAACAACTGAGACAGATGACAACACAGTTTTGGTTGTGTACCAAAAGATCCAAGAGATTATTGCTGCATGTTCAAAGAGAGAATGTTTAGTGGTTATGGGAGACTTAATGCAAAGTTGGAAGCAAATACAAAACATGGAATTTGTGGCAAGTATGGACTGGGTACAACCAATAAAAGGAGGTTAATGCTCCTTGATTGTTTAGAAGACAACAAGTTGCTTGCCTTGAATACATGCTTCCATCACAGAGATTGCTTTCCATGGACTTCCCCTGGCAAATATCACAAGATCCAAATTGATATCATAGTCAAAAGAAGAGGTAGACGAGAAGGGCTATATTCCAGAGCTTTGCCTAGGGCCAATTGCTGATCCGACCATCAACTGGCATGGGCAAAGATCAAAAGAAAAATTTGGTGTCATGAGCTAAAGAACAGGAAAATATAGAAGAGTACACTGGAATTCATTACAAGAAACCCAAGAGGGCTCAGATTGAGCAATGCCTCCCTTGAGCGCCTACTGAACGCAGTGGTGCTCTGCCATGAAGTCCTCTACTCCTCTCATCACTCTGGGCGAAGACCAGCAAGCAAAGTCACCAATCTAGCATTGGAGGCAGTGGCAGTGGTGGTCAGTGCCAACGCCCTGCAAAAGAGGACAGCCATCCAGTGCAGGAAGAGGGTGAATGGTCTAATCCATTCTGCCAGAGTAAGTCACTCTTCTCATCGTTCTCAACTCACACACTCTCAAACCCATCATACATCCACAGGGATCTCACACCTCAAGGGACAACACCACTAACTCTCACACACACCCTCGCATCTCCATCAGGCTCATATCCTCTTGCGCTCGCAACCTCATCTCATCCATATCTCCGTTCAACACACAAACATTCCACGCAGTGCCATGCGTCCTGTTCACACTCTCTCCATCTGTTTTCGTGCAGGAGAAACTGGTTCACAATAGCAGCGAGAGGACCCAGACCAGGGGTGGAGTGGCCCACATTAGACCCCTCAATCACTTTGAGGAGCATGCCATTGCACTGACTGGTGAGGATGTGGACTGTGCCTGCGGTGACAGTAAGGTCGTCGACGAACACCCCCGTGAAGATCCTGCACCAGATCACCCTTCTCTCAAACGCAACTGTGAGTTCTCACTCTCCTGCTTTTGACTCTGCCGCCATGCATTAATCACCTCTACTTTGGTTCACAGGAAGCTCTGCCGAGTGACTGACACCCTCAGCCAGCCAGACCCTCAGTTCCATCAAGATCCACAGCTCCAGCCAAGAGGACATCTCCATTGAAGACCTGGAAATAAACAGCCTGGAAGACCTATCATACCTCGGTGGGACCTAGATATAGAGCAGGCTTGGGTTCACAATATGATGGTCACCACATGGACTCGTGTCCACAGCATGAGGAGGCAGGTTCAGCCAAGCTCCCCAGCACTCAGGACTGATGGGGAAGAGGCATCTGTGAGGTCCGAGTCAGATGATGATCCTCTGGATTTGACCTTCCAACTCATCATGGAGAGCCAGCAGAAGGCGGGGGAACATCAGGCAGAGCTATTGGAAGCCCTCGGCAGAGTGGCACATGGGTTGGAGGAGCGCATTGGCCTGCTCGCTGATGAAGTCATGCCCACATTTGCACATTTGGAGGTCTCCATGGGAAGGATGGCAGATGCCATGGAGACCCTGGTCCAGTAGAATGTGGAGATGCGTACAGACCTGCACTCCATCGCGGAAGCCATGGTTGAGTTCCTACAGTGGCAAAGCGAGAGGGAAACGGGGCACTTTACAATCTGAAAATACATTCAATGTCACTGAGTAATGTGTAATGGTGCCTTTCAGCTTCATTTGCACGCATGTGGTGCCTTCCTCCATCACGCTCATCTCAATATCCTGAGCATTTTCAATGCTCTGTCTGCTGGGGTTCACTTTCAGTTGTCCATCTGAGCTGACCTGCATCTCCGCCCACCCACTGATTGCACTCCCATGCAGCACGATGAGGCTCCTCTCACTTCTGATTTCAGAAGCATGGTGGTTGTAAAGTATGTTTTCAGCTCCCCTGTCCTTTCCTCTCCCCGAGTCACCCATGTCCTTTCCCCCATCACTGTTGCCCACCCCCCAGCATCACTTTTCACCTCCCCACCGTCAGCTACCAACCAGAACCCTTTTCTTTCCAGGGTGTCCAGGTGAACGTGCACATTCCCTATTTTCCTGAGAATTTCATTCCCATCCACATTAACCTCCCCGACCGCCTCCTTCCCACCCACAGAGTCCGTGTCTGCCTCTGAGATCCCACCAACCAACTACTCTCACCGTCCCTTCTATCACTCCCGTCGCACCCTCACCCTCCCACCCTACCGCTCACTCTGCCCCCCTCCTCTCATACTCACCATTCCCTCATAGTATGCCCACCCTCAGTTTTCTGCTCAGGAGGCAGTCATCAATTCCATAGACCCTTCCCTTGCATGTTCGCTTGGATATCCTCCCACTACTCCCAGTCCCCCTCCTTCCCCTGGAGTCCTACCCCCACCAAACTCCTTCCCTTATACATTCCTCCCACTTTCATTCCACTCTGTTACACCCTCCTCGCCTCGTACTCCCCCCACCACCGACACCATTATTTCCCCATTCCCAACCTCACTTTCCCCCCACCCCCACGGCACATTTTTTCCACTTCATTGGCGATCATCCATAGCAGCCCATGGTCAAGACCCTGATATCCTGAAGCAGACCCCAGACATCAATGGTGACTTTCCACCTTCCATGAGCTGCTTCACAGTGGAGCCATGCCATGAAAATCCACCCAGCATGCGATTCACACATTCTTCCAGGATCCGGTAGCTGTAGGGCTCCACATCTTCTGCTCCTCGGATGTCCACAATGTGAATAAGGCCCTAACGGTCAGTCCCAGCTTCTGCACATCACACTTTCCAAGGTGTGTTCTGAGCCCATGTGTTTTCCTGCCGATGTGCCTGGGTGATCCAGCGTAGGAGGCATTATTCCGGAAAGCAGGGCTTATAATTACATGCAGATGTATTAAAGTGACATCCCCAATGTGTGGCAGCAGGAAAGGTGGAGCAGATGATCGTAAACTGTTTTCACGATGTCATAAAACCAACTTTTGGCCTTCTCACCATATTGACCACTGGCGGCCATCATGACGCATGATGCCTGACGCCAATGGGGACAGAAAATTCCGGCTGAGGTCACTGACTTTGAAAGCCACTGGCAGAATTGTTTGGATATTTGGTATGGGCTATGGATCTTTGGGCAGAAAGTAGGCTAATGAATCCAAAGCTCCTCATTCAGTTAATAATCAGCTCTCCCAGGATTACAGGCTCAAGATTGGATGTGTGGGGTAAAGCAGGTGTCAGCATTCTTTTTTGATGCTGCCTCACTTTTTGTCCCTTCTATTCCACGTAGAGAACAATCTAAAGAATCCACACAATCTTAGATACTCTTTGATATCCCTTACTGCGGATGGAGTTAAAATCTGCTCGTGACTAGAGTACTTCTGGACCTTTAAAATCTAGGTCATCAGCTACTCAAGACAAAAAAAAATCCTAAACATCTGACCTTTAAAAGGGAACTTCACACATTATGCTCCTATTTTACAAATAAACTGTCGAATTTTAGCTCCAATTGCTTTACTTCGTGGTAGCAACCCTGTGCTGATTATGTGGGCTTACATCATTGCTAATATATTTTATATAAGGTTCAGAGGTGAGCTAGTATTACGTTTTCATAAATCTTGCTCCTGACTAGTATGTTCCAACCCACTTCTCAGATATTAATGTGCTACAAGAAGAAAAAAGATTTGTCTGATAACTTTGACCAATATTCTTTAATTAATACATCTATTGTTCTCACAATATTTAATACTACAGAACAGATTAGTGTTTTGTCTCAAAAGATAAAACAGTAGCAATTACTAATAGAAATTCAACTAGTTGTAGTATATTGGCTGAGATTCTGATAAAAATTGGGATTCTACTACATTTTTATACTTAGCAAATGTACTAGTAAACATGAAACAATTCTACAAACCTGGCCAGCAGTACTATCAAGTTTGGCCAAACCATTTTCAAGTCTATCCATTTTAGCAATCAAATCTTTCCTTTGCTTAGAGAGCAGGTTTTGATAGAGCTTTATTTGTTCCAAAAATGTTTTGGGTGTGGTGTAGTTGTAGCGTCTTTCAGTAGCTAGGTAGATTGAAGACATCTCTTGGACACTTCTGTGTACGAATGACATGAACTGGCTTATAGAGTTCTTCACTTCAACCTGAAATATAGTTTAGTATGTAAAAAGTACTCAGTACACAGTGTTATAAGAAATAGATGCAAGTTAATAATACTACCTCACAAAAAGATGAACTTTGAAACATATTTATGAACTTAAAGGGAAATGGAAGACACCATCAAATTGATTATAAATGTCTTACTAGGAAATAGATAGATATTTCATTGCCTCTTGAAAATTAAACAGTTTGGCTTAAAATTTTTGATGAGACCCATCTTCGGTAGGATGAGGCTTCCATGCACCCAGGAGATGCTTCCATATATTATATTCTATATATTCAAGAGGCCTTCCTGTACCAAATTAGAAATGGTTTTGGAGGCTTGCTGTGGCAAGATCAAGGCAGCCAACTAGCTGTGTGAAAAGATTTTTTTTCAGTAAAAAATTATGAAATTGCATGTTGGGGCTCATTCAATGCCAAGCTATGACAGCACTACCACAAACTCATCTTTTAAAGATCCTGGTGATCTCCTTTGCAAATCTTAGGATGCTGGTTGCTGAAATCTAACAGATAGCCCACAGCAGTCAGGGAAAGTGGGAAGAAATATGCTGACGGTTGTCTCCATCCATTTAATTTGCATGTGCTTACCCATATATGAAAATCTAGATCTAAATTTTTATTAACCAAGCTTGAATCAAACCAATCCATTTATGCTCCTGCAGTGAGTTCTACATGCTCGCTCCCATTACAGAAAAAGCTAAAATAAAGCAGGGAAGGTACTGTGGTTTGTCCATGGATTAGTTTTCCACCTGGGGTGTAAGCAAGGCTTTGGTTAGGGCTTTATTAATAAATATGGTCCGTTAATATTATCGGGGCTGCATATTTCAACAAATAACAATCTGCAAAATAAAATGAAACTGTGGATAAAAATCACCTAGAATTTCCATAGAGTTCTCTAAATCATCTTCCCTAATCTTGGTAGGAAATTATCAGAAACATTGGAGATATGCTTAACTTGACCCTTAACTGAAGTTATGATGGAAGATCAAATGAACCCATGGAAATTCTAAATGATTATATTGAAGTATGGGCGATATCCTGCAGTAAGAAACTAAATTTCTCCTATTTATAAACAGCAAAACGATTTACAATTTTTGGTGCCTCATTCTGAAAGAAGTTAGAAATTTTTAAAAATTCATTCATGGGATATGGACATTACTGTATAAGCCAGCATTTATTTCTCATTCCCTAATTGCCCTCGAGAAGGTGGTGGTGAGTTGCCTTCTTGAACTGCTGCAGTCCACGTGGTGTAGGTACACCCACAGGGCTGTGAGGGCGGGAGTTCCAGGTTATTGACCCAGCGACAGTGAAGGAACAGCAATATAGCTCCAAGTCAGGATGGTGAGTGGCATGGAGCGGAATTTCCAAGTGATGGTGTTCCCATGTATCTACTGCCCTTGTCCTTCTAGATGGTAGTGGTCATGGACTTGGAAGGTGCTGTATAAGCAGGTTTGGTGAGTTCCTGCAGTGCAACTTGTAGATGGTATACACTGCTACCACTGTGCACTGGTGGAGGAGGGAGTGAATGTTTGTGGATAGTGTACCAATCAAGCTGGCTGCTTTGTCCTGGATGGTGTCAAGCTTCTTGAGTGTTGTTGGAGCTGCACTCATCCAGGCAAGTGGAGAGTATTCCAACACACTTCTGACTTGTGCCTAGTAGATGGAGGACAGGTTTTGTGGAGTCAGGGAGTGAGTTATTCACTGCAGGATTCCTTGCCTCTGATCTGTTCTTGTAGCTACAGTATTTATATGGCTAGTCCAGTTCCGTTTCTGGTCAATAGTGACCCCTAGGATGTTGATTGTGGGGGATTCAGTGATGGTATTGCCATTGAATGTCAAGGGGCAATGGTTAGATTCTCTTATTAGAGATGGTCATTACCTGGCACTTGTGTGGCACGAATGTTACTTGCCACTCATCAGTCCAAGCCTGGATTTGTCCAGGTCTTGTTGCATTTGGACATGGACTGCTAGAGTATCTGAGGAGTTGCAAATGGTACTGAACATTATGCAATCATCAGCAAACATCCCCACTTCTGGCCTTATAGTGGACGGAAGTTCATTGATGAAGCAGCTGAAGATGGTTGGGCCAAGTACACTACCCTGAGGAACTCCTGTATTGATGTCCTGGAACTGAGATGATTGGCCTCCAACAATCACAACTATCTTCCATTGTGCTAAGTTCAACTCCGACCAGCGGAGTGATTTCTCCCTGATTCCCATTAACTCCAGTTTTGCTAGGGCTCCTTGATGCCACACATGGTCAAATGCTGCATTGATGTCAAGGGCAGTCACTCTCACTGCACCTCTGGAGTTCAGCTCTTTTGTCCATGTTTGGACTAAGGCTGTAATGATATTAGGAGCTGAGTGGCCCTGGCGTACCCAAACTGGGTGTCAGTGAGCAGGTTATTGCTAAGCAAGTGCTGCTTGATAGCACTGTTGATGACCCCTTCCACCATTGTACTGATGTAAGGTAGACCGATGGCCAGGTTGGATTTGTCCTGCTTTGTGTATAGGGCATACCTGAGCAATCTTTCACATTCACAGAATCACACAGTGCAGAAGAGGCCATTCGGCCCATTGAGTCTGCACCGACACGTGAGAAACACCTGACCTACCTAACTAATCCCATTTACCAGCACTTGGCCCATAGCCTTGAATGTTATGATGTGCCAAGTGCTCATCCAGGTATTTTTTAAAGGATGTGAGGCAACCCACCTCCACTACCCTCCCAGGCAGCGCATTCCAGACCGTAACCACCCTCTGGGTAAAAAGGTTTTTCCTCACCTAAACCTCCTGCCCCTCACCTTGAACTTGTGTCCCCTCATGACTGACCCTTCAACTAAGGGGAACAGCTGCTCTCTATCCACCCTGTCCATGCCCCTCATAATCCTGTACACCTCGATCAGGTCGCCCCTCAGTCTTCTCTGCTCCAACAAAAACAACCCAAGTCTATCCAACCTCTCTTCATAACTTAAATGTTTCATCCCAGGCAACAAACTGGTGAATCTCCTCTGCACCCCCTCCAGTGCAATCACATCCTTCCTATAAGGTGGCAACCAGAACTGCACACAGTACTCCAGCTGTGGCCTCACCAAGGTTCTATACAACGCCAACATGACCTCCATACTTTTGTAATCTATGCCTCGATTGATAAAGGCAAGTGTCCCATAAGCCATTTTCACCACCCGACTAACATGCCCCTCCGCCTTCAGAGATCTATGGGCACACACGCCAAGGTCCCTTTGTTCCTCAGAACTTCCTAGTGTCATGTCATTCATTGAATACTTCCTTGTCAAATTACTCCTTCCAAAGTGTATCTCCTCACACTTTTCGGGTTAAATTCCATCTGCTACTTATCTGCCCATTTGACCATCCCGTCTATATCTTCCTGTATCCCAAGACACTCAATCTCACTGTTAACCACCCGGCCAATCTTTGTGCCATCCATAAACTTACTAATCCTACCCCCCACATAGTCATCTATGTTGTTTATGTAAATGACGAAAAATAGGGGACCAGCACAGATCCCTGTGGTACGCCACTGGACACAGGCTTCCAGTCACTGTAGCAGCCGTCTGTCATCACCCTCTGTCTCCTACAACTAAGCCAATTTTGAATCCACCTCATCAAATTGCCCTGTATCCCATGTGCATTTGCCTTCTTTATAAGTCTCCCATGGGACCTTGTCAAAGGCTTTGCTGAAATCCATATAAACTACATCAACTGCACTAACTTCATCTACATACCTGGTCACTTCCTCAAAAAATTCAATCAAATTTGTTAGGCATGACCTCCCTCTAACAAAGCCATGATGACTATCCCTGACCAAACCTTGCCTGTCCAAGTGGAGATAGATTCTCTCCTTCAGAATTTTCTCCAATAGTTTCCCTACCACTGACGTGAGACTCACTGGTCTGTAGTTCCCTGGCTTAATTCTACAACCCTTCTTAAATAGCGGAACCACATTAGCTGTTCTCCAGTCCTCTGGCACCTCCCCCGTGGCCAGAGAGGAATTAAAAATTTGGGTCAGAGCCCCTGCGATCTCCTCCCTTGCCTCCCTCAGCAGCCTGGGACACAAATCATCCGGACCTAGAGATTTGTCCACTTTTAAGCCTGCCAACACCTCCAATACCTTGTCACTCCCTATATCAATTTGCTCAAGAACCTCACAGTCTCTCTCCCCGAGTTCCATACCTTCATCCTCATTCTCTTGGGTGAAGACGGATGTGAAGAATTCATTCAACACTCTACCAATGTCCTCTGGCTCCACCCATAGATTGCCCCCTTGGTCCCTAATGGGACCTTTCCCTGGTTATCCTCTTTCCATTGATATACTTATAGAATATCTTGGGATCTTCCCTACTTTTACCAGCCAGAGCTTTCTCGTATCCCCTCCTTTGCTCTCCTAATTGCTTTTTTAAGCTCCACCGTGCATTTTCTGTACTCCACTAATGCCTCCGCTGATTTGCTCCCCTTGTACCTGCTAAAAGCTTCTCTTTTCCTTCTCATCGTATCCGGAATATCTCTGGTCATCCATAGTTCTCTGGGCTTGTTGCTCCTTCCTATCACCCTAGAGGGAAAGTGTTGAGCCTGTACCCTCCCCATTTCCTTTTTGAACACCCCCCACTGCTCTTCTGTAGATTTCCCCACAAGTAGCTGTTCCCAGTCTACCTTGGCCAGATCCTGCCTTATTTTACTAAAATCCACTCTCCCCAATCCAACATTTTTTCTGCAACTTGTCTATTTCTTTGTCCATAACAAGCTTAAATTGTATCATGTTGTGATCACTATCACTAAAATGCTCCCCCGCCATCACCTCAGCCACCTGTCCGGCTTCATTCCCCAGAATTAGGTCCAGCACTGCGCCGTCCCTTGTTACCCTCTACACATTGATCGAAAAAGTTCTCCTGTACACATTTCAAGTAATCCACTCCATCCAAGCCCTTAACACTATGTCTATCCCAATTAATGTTGGGAAAGTTGAATATAATTACCCTATTGTTATTGTTTTTACACACCTCCGCAACTTGTGCACATATTTGCTCCTCAATTTCCCGCTGACTATCTGGGGGCCTATAATAAACACCTAACAATGTGGCTGCCCCTAAGCTCTACCCACAAAGCTTCATTCGATGCTCCCTCCAAGATATCATCTCTCCTTACTGCAATAACTGACTCCTTAACTAATAATGCAATGCCTCCTCCTCTTTTACCCCCTATTCTGTCTCGCCTGAAGATTCTATATCCCGGAATATTGAGCTGCCAATCCTCCCCCTCCCTCAACCACATCTTTGTGATGGCTACTATATCACAATTCCACACCTCAATCCTCACCCTTAACTCATCTGTTTTACCTGTAATACTCCTGGCATTAAAGTAGAGGCCATCCAGCCTTGCCTTATACCCTTGAAACTTAATGCAGCTGTACTCCCTCTGACTTGATTGTTTTACTGTATTATGATGTGTCCCTATTCTGCTAACATTCTGTGTCCCCTCCCGCTGCCGAATTAGTTTAAACTCCTCCCAACAGCACTAGCAAACCCGCCCGCAAGGATGTTAGTCCCGCTTTGGTTCAGATGTAGACCATCCCAATTGTACAAGTCCCATCTTCCCCGAAACGGTCCCAGTGATCCAGGAATCTAAAACCCTCCTTCCTGCACCAACTCTTAAGCCACATATTCATCTGCGTTATTGTCCTATTTCTGTGCTCGTTAGCACGTCGCACTGGGAGTAATCCAGAGATTATAACCCGAGAGTTCCTGCTTTTTAGTCTACTGCCTCACTCCCTGAATTCTTGATGCAAGACCTCATCCCTCTTTTTACCTACGTCATTGGTACCAACATGTACCATGACCTCTGCCTTTTCATCCTCCCACTTCAGGATGCCCTGCAGCCATTCAGTGACATCCCGGACCCTGACACCAGGGAGCAACACACCTGGACGGCCACAATAGCACCTATCTGTTCTCCTCACTATAGAATCCCCTATTACTATTGCTCTTCCTCTCTTCCTCCCCTCCTGTACAGACAGGCTGCTTGTGGTGCCAGAAGCTTGGCTCTGTCTGCACTCACTGGAGGAACCAGCGCCCTCATCAGCCTCCAAAATGGAATACCGATTTGCGAGCAGGACCCCAGGGGACTCCTGAACTACCTGCCTGTTTCTCTTGGACTGCCTGGTGGTCACCCATTCCCTTCCTTCCTCAAGTCCCTTCAGTTGCGGTGTGACCACCTCTCTAAACGTGCTATCCATGATGCTCTCAGACTCGCGGATGCTCCACAGTGTCCCCAGCCACCGTTCCAGCTCTGAAACCCGAGCTTACAGGAGCTGCAGCTGGACACACTTCCTGCACACATGCTGGACCCGGGCACTGGAAATGTTCCCAACTTCCCACATGGAACACGAGGAGCACACCACGGCTTTGAGCTCCCCTGCCTTGACTTATCCCTTTAAATTAAACCTTTTAAATCAATTACTCTCGGACCCTTCTTTCCTGATCCTTGTTACTACAGAATATACAAAGTATAAACCACAAAAAGACCTTAAACTATAAGTGATAAAAGCAGTAAATACTTACTTGACCTTACCCACTACTTACCAGACATTGCTGGATAAATACCACTGTTATAGCTGTACTGGAACAGCTTGGCTAGGGGTGCGGCAAGTTCTGGAACACAAGTCTTCAGTAATATTGCTGGAATATTATCATAGCCTTTGCAGTATCTAGTGTCTTCAGCCATTTCTTAATATCACGAGGAGTGAATCGAATTGGCTGAAAACTGGCATCTGTGATGCTGGGGAGCTCAGAAGGAGGTCGAGATGGATCATCCACTCGGCATTTCTGGTTGAATATTGTTGCAAATGTTTCAGCCTTATTTTTTGCACTGATGTGCTGGGCTCTGCCATCATTGAGAATGGGGATATTTGTGGAGCATCCTCCTCCAGTGAGTTGTTTAATTGTCCAACACCATTCACAACTGGATGTAACAGGACTGCAGAGCTTAGAGTGATCTGTTAGTTGTGGAATTGCTTAGTTCTGTTTACCGCTTGCTGCTTATGCTGCTTGGCATGCAAGTAGCCCTGTTTTGTGGCTTCACCAGGTTGATAGCTCATTTTTAGGCATGCCCTCCTGCACTATTCATTGAACCAGGATTGATCCCCTGACTTGGAGATAATGGTCGAGTGGGAGATATGCCGGGCCGTAAGATTATAGATTGTGGTTGAGTACAATTCTGCTGCTGATGGCCCACAGCACCTCATGGATGCCTAGTCTTGAGTTGCCAGATCTGTTCCAAATCTATCCCATTTAGCACGGTGCTAGTGCCAGACAACACATTGGAGGGTATCCTCAATGTGAAGATGGGACCTCGTGGTCACTTTTGCCGATACTGTCATGGACAGATGCATCTGCGGCAGGCCGGTTGATGAGGATGAGGTCAAGTCTGTTTTTCCCTCTTGTTGGTTCCCTCATCACCTGCTACAGACCAAGTCTTGCAGCTATGTCCTGCAATGGTGCTACTGAGGCACCCTTGGTGACAGACACTGAAGTCCCCCACCCGGAGTAAATTTTGTGCCTTTGCCATTCTTAGTGCTTCCTCCAAGTGGTCAACATTGTTATGAAGCTATTAATGTATATGATATTATTGGAAAATATTTTTCTTTTAAAATAGAGGTTTAGCCTGTGGGTGTGTCTTAATTGGATTAAAGCCAGCTAGTCTGGCTGCTTTGATGTGTACAAGTTTAGAGATATAAGAGACGTAGAGTGCATTTGCATTTTTTTGAATAGAGAATTCAAGAAGGCAAGTGAAATTTGGCAGCTAGCAAGCAGAGACCAAGCAATATGTTTATATTACAAGTAAAATTGATACTATGAAAGGGGTTTTATTGTTCAAAGAGGTTGGTGATACAATGAGAATTTACATTAAATGAGCTGTGCTAGGTATAACTTCAACAGTTTTGTGTGTGAGGGGCAGAGGCAATGTAAGATCAAAGCAACTGTAAGCCTACGACTGTCTCCACAGGAACCAAAGTGAAAGGAACCTCACTTTGAATTTGTAAGGTGAAAATGCTTTGCCTGGTGTCTGCTGAAAGTCTATGTGTTGCTGTTGCCTTAATGGAGATTAGTCTGGGAATTTGTTAAAAGTTATGATCGTAGTAATTTGTAGCCATGTGCATGTGTTTAATGTATTATAACTTAATAAACTGCTTAATTTAGTTTAATATAAAAACCTCCCAAGAACTGATGGTCTGATTCCTGAATTGAGAGTTGCATCTCAAACATAACAATTAAAAATGTAGTTTATGACAGTTCTTTAAAGTTTCCTTCTGGAATTTTTAAATAACTCAGCTTTACCAAACTGCTGTCTCATAACAAACATGGAGGAGTACTGATTCATCAGCTAAAGGGGCTGGGGGTCAGCGGGGTGTGGGTTGGCGCGGGGGGTGTTGCGGGAGGGGGTGCAGTATGTTCTAATCAGCAGGGTTCCTTGCCCATGTTTAACCTGATGCCATGAAACTTTAAGGGGTCCATAGTTGATGTTCAGGACTCCCAGGGCAACTTCCTCCAGACTGTATATCACTGTGCCACCACCTCTGCTGGGTCTGCTCTGTTGGTGGGACAGGACTTATCAAAGGACAGTGATGGTGGTGTCTGGGACAGTCTGTAAGTTATGATTCCGTGAGTATGACTATGGCCGGAATTTTCTGGCCTCGTCATGGCGGGACCCATTGCAGGAGATTCGGCGGCCCAGCTAAAAGTCCGTTGACTTTCGGCACAATTGGACATTCTTAGTGGCAGGTGGAGCTGGAAAATCAGGCTATTGCTTGACTTGTCTGTGAGACAGCTTTCCCAGTTTTGGCACTAGCTCCCAGATGTTAGTAAGGAGGACTCTGCAGAATCAACAGGGCTGAGTTTGCAGTTGTCATTTCCGGTGCCTGGGTTGATGCCAGGTGGTCTGTCCAGTTTCATTCCTTTTAGGCTTTGTAGTGGTTTGATACAAATGAGTGGCAGTTCAGAGTCAGCCACATTGTGGATTTGGAATCACATGTAAGCCAGACCAGGTAAGGATGGAGATTTCCTTCCCTACACATTAGTGAAGCAGATGGGTTTTTAACAACAATGGTTTCATGGTCATCGTTAGACTTTTAATCCAGATTTTCATTCAATTCAAATTTTACCATCTGCCATAGTGGGATTCGAACTCAGGTACCCAGAGCATAAGCCGGGCAGCAGGCAGGCAACATACCATGTGTGACACTCAATCCTGCTTACAAAGGATGCTACCTGTCCTCCTAATTATTGAATCCCCTACAACTGCCACATTGTGCTTCCCCCCCCTTCTCCTCCTCCACATCCCTTTGCAGAACCTCCTGCTCCAAGATGCCATGGTCTGCATCCTGGCTCTCCTTCCAACAGTCTTTATCCTGATCTTTACAGATAGTATGTACTTTGTACCTGTTGAATTGGACAGTTTCTGTTGATCATCATTCTCTATCTTACCTGAATTCCCCTTACTCTGTACACTATTGGTCATACAAATCCCACTCTGAACCTGTAAGTCTATACAAGATGTGACCAAAGTCTGAAACAAACTATCTAGATACTGGTCCCCTCCCTTATGTGTCAGATTGTCTCTAGTTTTCATTCCAGCTCAATGATTCTGAGCATGAAAGGTTTTTAGACAAGAGACATCTACTGCAGATGTGTTCACTCTGGATAGTACCACTGTCCACAAACTTTCACATACTCCAGTCCAAAAACACAAACTACTCTATCATATTAGTCTGTTATTTGTGGACTTTTTAGTTTGTTTTAAGATTTTTTTAATACACTAACTTGTGTTACACTCCCCATGGATCATGAAGGAATTTCTCAAAATCATCCTAACAGAAAAACTGGATGGACATGATTACAGGAGCAAACTAAAATAACAAACTAAACATAAATTAACAAGCAAGTTGCATTCCACAGAAATTATAACTTATATTTTAAATAGCTGACGCAACAAAGAGGTCTCTGATTGCTCAGGCAGTCACTTCAGCATATATGGTATTAATCTCAGCCACAGAATCTCACAAAACTCCATTATTCCCAGGCAGAGTTTCAAATCCTTTATTCATGCAGGAGTTAGGTCCAAAGTCCCAACCAACAGCAGCTTTACCACTCCTGCGTTCTATGGCTACAGTGTTCACCAAAAGGCACAACTTATCAATCCTTCACAGTTCTACTCCTGGAATCAGCCTTTTTGGTTTCCTTCTTAGGCTGTACCACAACTTTCCACCTTAGCTGCCTTACACTTACAGCTTCAAAATCACTGTCCTGTTCTGTTCTCCTACTGAAAAATTGAACTTTAAGAGCCCAGCCTGCTCTGACCACTGGCTGAAATTTGACCTCTCAGTCTGGTGTTTTTTTCTCCAATTAGTTTCTCCAAAGCAGCCACAGGCTAATTTCTCAGAATTCTGATGTCACAGCCAGGAATTCCATTTAGCAATTCCCACTCCTAAAAAATATTGGAGATTTGAGTTCCTGTTTCAATTAGGAGCTGTCTCAAAAAAAAAACCACAGGCTTTGAAACCATAGTCAGTGCAGACAACAGCTTGTAAATTATCAATTTCTTCATACTTGTACTAAGTCCTAAAACACTACAATATTTTAAACACTTACTATGTCGGGCTTGCATAAGCTACAATTCCCTCTTGCATCAAGTTCCTAACTTTTGCTCTCTGTTCTGTAATCACCCAGTGTGTCAGCAGATACTGTCCACTTTTGTATATTTTTTGAGCCACACCCCAGTTCCAATTGTTGACTCAGCTTCTTGAGCACAGTAATTAATAACCAATCAGGCAATTATTTACAGGTAATGGACAGTTAACTGTTACTGATAGGCAGTTTCTGTTAAATGGTGACTAGCTTGCAGTTTCTTTTAAAATTCTAAGTTAAATTCAAAAATTTAAACTAAAAACTAAAAAGTTAAAAATTTTAATTAGACACAAATCATCCAGAACTACTTACCAAAGAGTCCCACTTGTACTAAATTTCACTGTTTGCATTCTGTTCATGATGTACTTTGTTCTGTAATCATTCTGTGCTTATCTCAGAGTGAGATAAGAGAGAGATGTACAATGTTATGGTGATGAAAGTAGCTGTTTGGATACAATAGTGGAGTTGAAGTTCCATTGAACATCGAATAGAATACTGATGCTGTCCACCAGTCTGAATGATGGAGAAGTAGAATTACGTAAAAATAAAAGCTACTAAATTTACTTACCTCAATACCCTCAGTTTCCTCAAGGAAACGCTTACTGACAGACATCAAAGCTTCTTCTGGCCACTCGTGGAACCAGTCTATAGATGTGCAGTTTACCAGAGCAGGAAACTTACGAGCACGCACTCGAAGAACTGAACCCACAGGTGAAAAACACAAAACAACCTACAAAATCAAAAAAGTTGACACTTTAAAAAAAAAAAATACTGTAATTTGTCACTTGTAAAGAGTTAAAAAAATGTATAATTAACTTGTAATTAAAATTTTAATCTCAGTAAATATTGTTTTTAGTTGTATATTTAATTAATGCATTCATAACTTTAATATTTGGTTTAATACTGAAGCTATTATCATCATTCATAAACAACCTAACATTAAAAACATTCAGATTTTTCCTCTCTCCTTATGGATTCATAATTATTTACATTGAATTAAATAAAAAGATTTGTGATAAGAATATCAAAAATATTTGATTCATTATATCCAACAGTATAAATTAAAAAGCAAAATCTGTAGCTTTACATGGATACATGCAAAATGTCCAGTACAGTCTACAAGTCTATAAAGAACATAATTCATATTTCCTTCTGTCATTTAGCCAGTTGCTTAGGCAATTAGGTTTGTTTCCAAAACAAAAACAGAAATACCTGGAAAAACTCAGCAGGTCCAGCAGCAACGGCAGAGAAGAAAAGAGTTGACGTTTCGAGTCCTCATGACCCTTCAACAGAACTGAGCAATATCAGGAGAGGGGTGAAATATAAGCTGGTTTAAGGTGGGGGGGTGGGGGGAGAGAAGTTGGGGGTGGGGGGTGGGTGATTGTAGGGACAAGCAAGCAGTGATAGGAGCAGATAATCAAAAGATGTCATAGACAAAGGAACAAAGCGGTGTTGAAGGTGGTGATATTATCTAAACGAATGTGCTAATTAAGAATGGATGGCAGGACACTCAAGGTACAGCTCTAGTGGGGGTGGGGTGGAAAGACTAACAGGGCATTAAAGGTATAGATTTAAAAATAATGGAAATAGATGGGAAAAGAAAAATCTATATAAATTATTGGAAAAAACAAAAGGGAGGGGGAAGAAACGGAAAGGGGGTGGGGATGGAGGAGGGAGTTCAAGATCTAAAGTTGTTGAATTCAATATTCGGTCCGGAAGGCTGTAAAGTGCCTAGTCGGAAGATGAGGCATTTCCATTTTTATTTAGTTTTTGGGGGTAACGTGACTTGCTTCATATTTACAATTGGAATAAAAATGAGAAAAGTTATTTGCATGGCATTGTTGTCTCCTAGGTCCATGTGCAATCTCCCCACAATATTCACCAGACATGCTGCAGCCACTGAAGTAACGCTGCTTAAGAGCAGTAGGACAGTCAAAGGCAAATTGAAGGCAGGCAACATGGGAATGCAAAAGGTAATTAGTTGATGTTTGAATGCAACATGGCATGCTTTCATTCATTAATTTCATTTGGAATGCTTATTTTGTGTTTTATTATTCGTTCATGGAGTGCGAGCATTGCTGGCAAGGCCTGTATTTGTTGCCCAACCCTAATTTCCCTTGGGAAAGTGGTGGTGAGCTATCTTCTTGAACTGCTGCACTCTATGTGATGTAGGTACACATAGTGCTAATAGAAAGGGAATTCCAGGCATTTGACACAGAAACAATGAAGGAACAGTGATTTGGTCCCAAGTCAGGATGGTGTGCAATTTTGAGAGGAACCTGCAGGTGCTGGTGGTGTTCTCATGCATCTGCAGCCTTTGCTCTTCTTGATGATAGAGATTGTGGGCGGAATTGTCCCAGATTTGCATTAAGTGCAGATGGGAAAAAGTACACTTTACCCACTGGCCGCAATGGCTGCTTTTCACGCCATATTGTCCCAATCCTGCCTCATTAACGTTTATTCCTGGGAAACACGCCATTTCTTTGGCATGTGACCATCGTTATGCCCTCACCTCACATGTCCTCACCTCACCGCTTCGTCACATTGGGGCCATAATTAAAGGGCAGCCGTGCAAACACCTCTTAGTGCTTCCAACCCAGGACTGCTGTACAGAAGACATGGCCCCAAAAGGCAAAAAGACTGCAGCACCACGCGCCCACCCCCCCCTCCCCCCCCCCCCCCCCCCACCCGCACCCCCTCCGATTCAGTGATGCGTCCCTATAATATCTTTGGATGTCGTGGAGGCCTGCTGTGATGTCCTCTACCCGCACTCTGGCCGCAGGAGGGACAGCAACATCACCAATCTGGCTTGGGAGGTGGTGGCAGCAGTGGTTAGTGCCAAAGGCCTGCAAAAGAGGACAGCCACTCAGAGCCAAAAGAAGATGAATGATCTCCCCCGTTGCACCCGGGTAAGTCACTCTTCTCATGACTCTCAACTCAGCCACTCACAAATCCATCACACATCCACAGAGATCTCACTCACTGCCAGTTCAAGAGACATCACCATTCACTCTCTCACACATTGTCCTCATCCTGTTCATGGGACCACTCACTACCCCCACATGCCAGGCATACTTATCATCTGGCTTATCATCTTATCATGATAAGATGATACTTACATGATACTTATCATCTGGCTTAGCAGGCGCCCTGCTTACACTTTCTCCATCTCTATTCATACAGGACAAACTGGCACACAACAAAAGGGAGATGTCACAAACTGGTGGAGGAATGCCTGAAATCAAGGTCCTTACGGACTTTGAGAACAGAGTCAACCATCTGGCAGGCAAAGATCTGGACGGTTCCTGTGCTGACAGTGAGGCTGGCAGTGCTCAACCAAGCGAGGATCCAGCAATGCAACATCCATTAGACAACCATGCTGTGAGTGATGTGTCCTGTTTCACAGGCTATTGCCATGCACTAATTATCTCTCCTTGCTTTCACAGGCACATCTGGGAAACAGTTTTTGGAGTCCATGACCCAGGTCCTCGACTCAAGCCCCAAAGAAACCTCAGAAGAGGAATCTGCTGAAACCCTCATTGCAGACCTGTCACAGCACTCACCCACACTCTGCACCAGGACAAAGACACACGCCTCGGCCAAGCTTTAGAGTGATCTCAGGGTCGCTATCTGGTGAGCACCTTGCACTGTCTGATCCACAGCAAGCGGTGGCAAGGACTTCCCAGGTTTCCGGCACTCGGAGGACTGAGACCACAAATCTGCTGAGTACGAGTCAGGTGATGAACCTCTGGACTCAGTCATGCCTCAGTTGCTGGAGCTGCAAAGGCGAACTCGGGAACATCAGGAAGGGATGTCCACTGCACTCCTCAGGTTGCAAGGCATGATGGAGGAGTCCATCTGCCTTCAGTCTGAGGTAATAACGCCAGCATGCCAAAGCACCAAGGTCAACACCGGTAGGGTGGCGGACATCGGTCCTGCACTGCTGCACAGGCTGAGCTCCATCATTGATGCCATATTTGGCCTCTAACAGTGTATACGCAAGAGGGGTGTGGGGCAGCTCAATCTCACTCCAGCTTCTCCTTCTCCTCAAGGAGTCAGCCAGGGACCCTCAGGCATCCATAGGGAGGTGCACAACCTGGGGCCATCCACCCAGGTGACTCCGGGAATGTCCAGCCCACCCAAATCCACTCTTCCTGTGACCCCAGCAAATCCAGCTTCACAGGCCAAGGAGGGTGCTACTGCCAAACAGCAGGACCCTGAAAGCAGGCCGGAGCCCTCCAGATCTTGGCGCCCCAGAGGATGTGCGCCAAGGTCATCACAGACAGGGTGTAGCAGTCAACAAGTTACCTCCACCTCCACTGTAGATGTCAAGGAGCACCAAGACATGGCGGCAGTGTTAGGAACTTTAAGATGTAAGTGCACAGCCTGGGTATGGGTGTTAATCACTCGTATATAATGTTCACCTTATTAATAAAGTCCCAAGAATGTCTCCCTGCCTATGTCTCCTTGTTATGATGAGCAGTGTTCGTGTCACTCAGATGTGAAACCTTGGTTCCTGCACAAGATAAAAAGGCAAGTGTCCCAGTCCAGGGCCTCTTCCTTGTGCTTTGTGCAACCTTCCCAGCACACTGATGGTGTGCCTTCACTGTCACTGGTCACATCAGTCTTGCCTGCACCTCAATGGGGCTTATCATCGCTGCCAAATTGTCCTGGGCAGGGGGCACAGAGTTCCGTCATTCGCTCTGCATGCTCCCAGCATTTTTAAGGAACAGCTGCCCATGCCCCACCCCTGCCATCTCATCAGCATCTGTGTCTGGTGACAGTGTGATCCTGAAGGGTTCAGCTCAAGAAAGATGCCATAGGATCAGGAGAAGTTAAAGTTTCTCCATGATATGACTCTGTTGACAGAGTGCAAGTAAGGTGTCATCAGCCATTCACATAAGCTATGTGAGGATCTATGGAGTGTTCCCACTACGTGTCATCATCATCCTCCTGGAATGTAGGGACTATGGGCATCCGCTGTGTCTCCATGACAGGAGCCTTATCACAAAGGGCATGTGCGCTGCCATTAGCCAGACAGGAGTCAAGCAATCACAGAGCCAGTATGAGGATCTATGGGCAGAATTTCACCCATATTGGGCGGGCTCAGCGGAGGCGGTCTGGAAGCCGCTGCCCACAGTCGGGGCCGGAAGGCAATTTCACACTGGTGGGCCAATCAAGGCCCACCCAGCGTGAAACACGAGTGGCAGCGCTGAGTGCTGCCTGTGCGGGCGGTGGGAGGGAGTGCAAGCCAGGCGAGAGCAACCTTCGCGCGCTTCATAATCTCTCTGAGGCACATAACATTACATAAAAATGTAATGAAACATGTCCCCTCATGTGACTCTGTCACATGAGCAGGGACATGTTATTAATGAAAATTAAAGTTTTTATTTTATTTTTATTTGCTTTTGGAAACCCCATCCCGCCCTGGATGAAGTTTTCAAAAAATTGCAAAGGGCGCTTGGCCATTTTGCCTGCCCACCAAGCAGAAGGTTGGACAGGCAGTGAAAAATTTATTTTAATTAACTTTTTAATGGCCTTAATAGGCCTTTTAATTGTCGGCGGGCATGTTGCTGACTCCAGCGCGCGCCCGCCAACCGAAATATGCGAGTGTGATAACGTCGGAACACTCACCTGACGTCATCGCATGTTATTTTACGCTCAGTTGGGTCTGGCGCACGTCTGCCTGCTGAGCTAAAAATTTTACCCTGTGGTTTCTCCTCACTGCATGTTGTCATCAGCCTCCATGAATTTAACAGTTGTGAGGCTTATGAGTGCGACTGACTCGTCTGGCTAGTTTGATGGCCTCATCGTGGTTATCCTTGCCTTCGAGGACCTCCTCACCCTCATCCCCGTCGACATCCTTCTCATTGGAGGAGACATGCAGTTCCTCCATCTCCTCCTCAGCCAAGTTCTCTCCCCATTGCAGTGCCAGGTTGTGAAGGGCACAGCAGGTGATGATGATGTGTGACACCCTCTATGGACTGCATTGCAGGGCTCCATCAGACTGGTCCAGGCATTTTCAGCATTCCGATAGTTTGCTCTGCCAAGATGCGAATTGCAGCATAAGCCTCACTGTACCTTCTCTCTGCTGCACTCTCAGGCCACCGCACAGGTATCATCAGCCACGTACTTTGCAGATAGCCCTTGTCCCGAGGGGCCAAAGGTGCAGACTGTCTGAACCTTGGAAGATGTCAGGGATCTGAGACCTACTGAGAATGTAGGAGTCTTGGACATTCCCTGAGAATCATGTGCAGACCTGCAGGGAGCGTTTGTGGTGGTCACACATCAGCTGAACATTCAGTGAGTCGCAGCCCTTGCGGTTGGCATATTTGACCGCTTGATGCCATGGAGATCTGAGCACCATTTGAGTGCAGTCGATGGCACCCTGCATCTGTGGAAAACCTGAGATCTGGGCAAATCCCAGCGCTCTTGCTTCCTAGCTTTCCTGATCCCGGGGAAAATGCACAAAGTTGTGTGCCTTCGCAAAGATGGTGTCAGTGATCTTACTGATGCATGTGTGCGTGGATGCTTGTGATATCCCACAAAGGTCACCTGCGGAGCCCTGAAAGGAGCCACTGGTGTAAAAATTGAATGCTGCAGTAACTTTCACGGCCACTGGCAGGACATGTACTCCATGTCCCCGTGGCGCCAAATCCTGCAGCAGGTGGCAGATGTGACCGACCAGTTTCCTGGACATGCGCAGTTTTCGGCGACACTGGCTGTCTGTCATCTGCAGGAATGCGAAGTGTAGCCTATAGACACTGGGTCTAGCTAGGCGCTGACCAGCGACGGCTCACTGTGGCTCTTCAGCGGCGTTTTGCGGGAGCCCCAGCCACCCCTTCTTCCTGAGGGTGCTGTTCCTCCCCCTGACCATCCAGGCGCCTCTGTCACTCTCTTCTCCTCTGTCTCTGCTCTCTGTAAGCCATGAGACATACAGTTAGGTCACCAGGCTCCATGTGCCTGATGCACTCCTCCTGCAGGATGAAAGAGAGAGATGCCTGAGTTAGATTGGAAGTACTAAAAACCTCTCTTGGTTAAGTATGAAGGCCCCTTGGATGGCCAGAGTTTCATGCACTGCATTGCTGCCTGAAAACCCAACCAACTCCGCCCTACACCAGCTGACCAATTGGCGGCAGCTTTGCTCACTGGACTGAATGCTGTGCAATCAACTCAAGCACAGGCATTCTCCTAATGCTCACTGCAAGGCAGCACTGTTAGCTTGAACCATGGGGGAGACTGGTCCAAACCTGAATGATGACATTGCAAGGGGCTTTGAGAGCCTCCAGCAGTGACTGCCCCATGGTCAGCTTTAGCAAGGAGTTTGTACAACGTGTGCCCAGTCATCCAATTGTTCTGCAGTCACTAAAACGTTCATTAGTTTGCAGTCTGTGCCTAAAGGGTGAAATGTTCTGGAACATTTGGTGGCACTTTCAGGCCTCTGCGTTGCTTGAGTGGGCAGATAAGCTAGAGGCCCCACCCCAAGCATGTCAATGTGCAGGTTATATTGGGTTTTGCTAATGCGTGGTCGCTTCCCTCCCCCAACCCCCGCACATGCTTGTGCACTACCATCAACTGCAGTGAAGCTCTTGTCTCCCACAACTTGCTCCAACTGCAATGCAGCCCTTGTGCCCCCGCAACTCGCTTCAACCGCAGTGCAGCCTTTGCCACCCCAACTCGCCTCAGCCACAGTGCAGCCGTTGCCACCCCCCACCTCACCTCATATGCAGTGCAACCCTTACCCACCCTCTCCCCCCACAACTTTTCTCAAGCATAGTTCAGCCCTTGTCCCAACACTGCACTGACAGCCAGCTGGGAAAATGTGGCTTGTGGCGCCTCTACCTTGAGGTCCAACAGGCGACCCTCACGAGCACTGCACAATGTCACTGAGTACTCACCTCCAAGTTCCCCTTGAAGTGCAGGTCGCCAGGTGCACACTTTATAAATGCTGTTGTGAAATGCACCCTGATGTGCTTGGATGATCCAGTGTGGGGGGATGATTCCGGTGAGCTGGGCTTATAATGATATGCAGATGTATTACAATTAAGTTCCCGATATGCAGCAGTGGGAAATGCAGCCAGACATTGATGAACTGAGTGGATGATTGCAAACTGGTTTCATTTTTGGCCTTCCTGCCATATGGTCTGCTCACACTCGCCATGACATCTGATGCCCGCAGGCACAGAAAATTCCACCCTTAGATGCAGCAGACCACCCTGTTACATGGGTACTGCCTCTGTGACCTTACCTCCTCTGTTGCTCCCTTCTCCAATGACCACCTGTAGGGTCTGTCCACAGCAGGCCATTGCTGCTGCTAATGGTAATTTCATTCCGCATCCAAAGTCCAATCTAAGGCAGTGATGGTGCCACCCATCCTGATTTTCTGAGTGCCAATACCGCCAAAATGCAGAACTTAGCCTCTCTTAACATGTAGTCTCACCAATCCCTTTCCCAATGAAAGTTAGGAAGGCAACCGTGAATACTGAATTACTGATTTCCATATTTACACCTTTTAATTGCCTTACAATCTTCTTGCCCTCCTTTCAACAGTGTGGATCCCGAAGTGTGCAAAGTAAACCTGGTAGGAGCGGGTCTGAATTTGGTGTGTTTCTTTGAATAGCCAGGGGACCCCTTTGGAATTTGCCTTAAAATTTTATTCACAGCCCCAGAGGCTGCACAAAATAAATTCAGCTGTCTATTTTTAAGATTTATTTGTTCATGGGATGTGGGCATCGCTGGCTAGACCAGCATTTATTGCCCATGAGAAGGTGAGCCATCTGTTGTATTATGCCTTTGAGGGATAGCAGCATGCCATCACTAGAGGGGAAGTGCATTATGTGATCCAGCCTCAGTTTCACTTTGGCCTGTGAATAGAATACAGCACACACAGCTCTGCTGCTGATGCCTTCAAGCTTTCTACCTTTGTATATATACTCCCGTGTGTCTAAATTAAATAAATGAACCCACAATGTGTTTACACAATCCCTTATAAGTGATTGGTGCCTATGTATCATTATAAAAACACAACATGGTATTCAGCAGTGCTCAAATAGCGTGGCAGCAAGATTAACTATAGGTACGACATGGTGAACAGCCTTAGATTGTGCTATGTGGCATGAGATGACCTTTGACATCTTAGTCAGACCTTTCAGTCAGACCACAATGAAGCCATAGCTTCAGAGCATTGAAATCGCAGTGTGGTGACTGCACAGAAAAGGTTTAAAGACACAGTGCTCAAATAAAGAGCTGGTAAGCAGACGGATCCCTTGGGGTGAGTGCAACCATGTGTTCAGAGAACCAGCACTGGGTTAGCTCGGTCTGCAAAGGTGAGTGAGCAGGATGTGGGCTGGATTGATAGCGAGTGAGAGAAAACAAAACAATAAAAAAAAAAGGCTGTCATAAAAATCAGGCAGAGAAATTTGCAAACATAATGGGTGGCTTTCAGAGTTGTTGAACAATAAATTGAATAAAACAAGGAGGAAGGTCAAAGCGATATTGTCAAAATTTCCACAAAATTCCCCAGTTTGATTTGGGATACAGCAGACCTACTATCCAAATTCAAAATGTTTGAACAGCATACAAAGCTATGGTTTCTTGATTCAGGTATGTCTGAACCAGAGAAGCAAGCCATAAAAATTCACCAAGCAATTGGGAATGAGGGTCTACACAGGTTGAGCATGTAAGGATTAACAGCAGAAGAGCTAAAGGATTCCCAAAAGATATGGACTACATTGGAAGACTGGTTCTGAATCAGGTTAAGCGTCCGTATTCATCAACTAGAGTTCATATATTTTTGACAATGGCTTACAGAATCCATAGACCACTTCATCAGCAGATGCAGAGAAAAGGGTATGTACTGTGACTTTTCAAATGCAGAGCTAGCAGACATTCCTATAAGGGGATAAGGAAGGACATCCAAAGCCAGAGTTCATTGGATAACTAATTGAGATTAAAATTAAACAGATAAAAGGAGGTTCATAATAAATGTCAGATTCATAACACCATAGAAAATCAGGCAAAATACAAAGGAGAACTAAAAAGTGAACTAAGAAAATCCAAGAGCATGTATAAGAAGAGATTAGCGGGTGACATATAAGGAAACAGAAGTATTTCATAAACATATAAAGAACAAAAGAAAAGTTAAAGGAAGAGTTGGACTGATTAGGGACCAAAAAGGAAATCTTGTGAAGGCAGAGGGTATGGCTGAAGTGCTAAATGAGTATTTTGCAGCTGTTTTCACAAATTAAGAGAATCCTTTCAATGACCCAGTAAGGAAGAGTGGGCAGAGAAATTAGGATAAAATTGAAGAAGAAGGATTTAAAAGGTGGGCAGTGCTCAAAGCAGAAAAGTCACCTGATGCAGCTAGGATGCACATTAGATTATTGACAGAGGTGATGTTGGAAATAGTGTAGGCTGTGGCCACATTCTTTTGATCCTTCTTAGATATGCCAGAAAACTAGAGCATTGCAAACTTTACACCCTGTCCAAAAGCCCCTCTTCCCCCCCTGGGAATGAACCAGGTGATCACAGGCCAGTCAGTCTAATGCCAGTGGCGGGAAGCTTTTAGAGACCATAATCCAGGATAAAATTAACTTTCACTTGGGTGAACATGGGCCAGAATTTTCGGCTCGACGAGCAGGGACGGGGCCCGCTCGCTGAGGCATAAAATGACGCAGGGTGATTTCGGGCGTGCATCCCAACGTCACTGCGCGTCATTTAGATTTTCAGTTCTATTAAGGCTGCACAGGGACCATTCAGCGCTTCCGGGCGCATGTCACGCTGGGTGGGCATTAATTGGCCCGCCCACGTAAAATGGCGGTGCAGACCCAATCGGGGGTACCAATTGGGTCCACACCCGCCCCCGCACAACCCCCCCCCCACCCCCACCCGATGGGGGAATAATTCTCCCCGTGGGTTAGTAACTAACAACCAACGTTGTTAAAGGCAGCAAGTTATGATAATCTGGAAAACACTACACAGAGGGGTAGCGGAAGCAGATTAAAATATAAATTTCAAAAGGGAATGAGATACTTGTTGAAAAGGAAAGAAATGTTATGGGGAAACAGTCGGTTAATGGGATAAATTGGATACCTCTCTCAAAGAGCTGGCACACGCACGATGAGCCGAATTGCTTCCTTTTGTGTTTTTCTATGATTGTGTTATCTTTTGTGGCTTTTAATGCCTACATTGACATTTTCTTGAGGGCCTTAGCCTCTCCCAAAAGCCTGGGCTTAGACTCGATAATTTTGCCCAAAGGTGTAACTCTGCCTCCAGAAACGAGAAAGGGTTTCAAAGAAAAAAATACCTAAATTTTGAAGATAGCCAATTACATCAGCTATATAGTGAAGGTTAATGCAGGCAGATAGTTTCTTTCCTAATTCTAATTTTTCTTAAAATAAAATATAACGTTAAAGGCAAAGCCTGTTTAAGGAAGGGAATTGATGGGAGTTGTCTGTGGGTGAGTGGGATTTTACCATCCACCCATCTTAGCAAGTTAACAGGAGTGAAGGATGTGGCAGAAACATGAGTGATTGT
The DNA here is from genome assembly GCF_964194155.1 of Cetorhinus maximus. Classification (NCBI taxonomy): domain Eukaryota; kingdom Metazoa; phylum Chordata; class Chondrichthyes; order Lamniformes; family Cetorhinidae; genus Cetorhinus; species Cetorhinus maximus. The sequence continues at coordinate 44,996,063 of NC_135902.1, read as the reverse complement.
GGACAAGATGTAAAAGAAGCAGCTGAGGGTTACATTTTCTCCACAATCCCCACCCCACAAGCCATTGGTAGGTTCATTCTTTGCAACACCATGTGATATCAACTTCCACTCAGAGGCAAAAACGAGAGAGGTAAAAGGGAGAGCAAGAAGCAAAAAGAGCTAATGTGTGAGAAACAGAAGAGAAAGAAACAAAAGTCAAAGAGGATAGGCCTTAAGAACAGGTAAAACACAATGGCCATTCTGAGACTTACCACTTGCAATGTCTTGGGTGATAAACTAGTAATATCATACATCAGTATGCATTCCCTGTGGTGTTATGTTCACATTATAGAAGAACCTGCTTATATAACCTTTAACTACATTTCCCTGCCAATGATGGTGCTGTAGAGTAACAGTTTTCGACTTTCCAGCTGCATAGTTTGTACTGTAGAGAAACACCCCTGCTGCAATGAGGTGTACTCCGCTTATCAAATTTCCATACTTATGATCAAAATATTATTGGAAAAATAAGGGCAGAATATATGATTTTTGAAATTTAGGCTGAATTATTTCTGCACATTCTGATCTAACTCTCAGCCATCCTCCAACCTCTTTCATCTGATGATGGTGCTTGCCTTTGTTTTCTACGTTTAACAACATGAGTGGCTGACTAAAAAAACAAAAAAAAATCACAAAAATTCCATTAACTATACCTTTAGTTGCCTCCTCACTCTCTCAATGAAAAACTTCCAGCAATTTTCTTTGGTATCCTGCAAACCCAGTAATTTAACTTCATTTTTCATGGCGCCAATAATATTTTCAAGCTCATCATCCTGAAATAATCCTGGAATCTCACCAGAGGCTAAAAGGTCATTAATAAGCACGAGAAACATCTCCTCTGCAACCTGGGAATCCGTCATCAGAAATACTGTTCCAATGTTTTTCACTCCAGCATTGATAAATTGAGCACCAAGATCTACCTAATTTAAACAACAATGTTGAAATAAATCAATTTTTGTAATTCATTTGACAGATTATTTCTTTGCTTTGATTTCCCAGTAGAATTATAATTCTTAAAGTTGGAAGGATGGATAAATATTCTGGGATTGTTCATTCTTTTGAGGGTAGTTAAAAACGTTGCTAGATGAAACTATAAATGTATGAAACAGTGTTATCTCCCAGTCAACAACTAAAGAATTAAATTGTATTTTGTTGCAACATCATCAAAAAGACATCTTGTAAGTGTTGCCCCCCAGTTCACATACTGCACTGAAGCAGAAATGTCATGGAGAATATTGGCTCGGTCATGAAGTCATGTCAAAATATCTTAAAAGGATAGCCAACAGTTGTAAATTTTCACTACTCCTGTAGTACGTAGAAAATTCCAGTCTTTAGTCTTCAATATATTTTCTGACATGGTTACACCAAGATTTTGCAATGCCTTAAACCTATAGCAGCTATATAAAATTTGGATTGAAATACTTAAACTTTTAAAATTATTCTTTTCTTTATTTGTTCCCCTTTGTCATCCCTTAGTTACTAACTGAGTATGATTCCAAGGCAGTAGAAGCCCTTCAGTACTTTGTCCATGTAACCAATATTCATATCTGAGTCCAGACAGCAATGGCCTGAAATAGTTAGATTTCCAGCCTCAATCAGAAATGCAGTAGAAAGGTACTCCCCTTCTTTGTTTGGAAAGACCACTGACCCTTAACATCGGTGGTTGGAAAATTAATGGAATCTTTACTCAAGGAAAGGACAGAAGAACATCTGGAAATGAGAAATATATCAATGAATAGTTAGCAAGGATTTCAAAGGGGAAAATCTTGCTTGACCAACCTTATTGAATTTTTTGAGGAGGTAACAGAGAGAGTAGACAATGGTAATGCAGTTGATGTAATTTATCTGGATTTTCAAAAGTAGATTGATAGTGTGCCCATTAATAGGATTAGAGAATGTGGAGCCAGGGGACAAGTCACAGAATGGGTTGCTAGCTGGCTTCAATAAAGAAAACAGAGAGCGGGAGTAAAGGGTAGTTATTCAGTTATGCAGAATGTGGGATGTGGTGTTCCACAAGAATCAGTGCTGGGAGCACTGTTGTTCATAATTTACATTAATGGTTTGGACTTTTGAATCAAAACACATTTTCCAAATTTGTGGATGACACCAAATTTGGAGGGCGAGGCAGGGATGTGGGAGAAATATTCAATGTGAGAAGATTGCAACAAATTACAGGAGAATGTTAATAAACTTGCAGAATGGGCAAATAATTGGCAAATGAAGTTCAACACAGATAAATGTGAGGTAGTACATTTTGACAGGAGGAATAGGAAGGTCACTTATTACTTGGAAGATGCAAGCCTAGGTGGGTTAGAGGAACAATGAGATCTCAGAGTGCAAATACACCAATCACTAAAAGTTGCAATGCAGTTTAGCAAAGCCATAAACAAAAGCACTAGGCTTTATTTCTACAGCGATAGAACTGAAAAGAAGGGAAGTATGCTAAAATAGCAACAAAAACATTTGGAAAAACTCAGCAGGTCTGGCATCTGTGGAAAGAGAAACAGAGTTGATGGTTTGAATCCAAGTTGACTCTTCTTTGGAATTGGGTTCGCACAATAATAAAAGGTTTTGACAGGATGATTACAGAGAAAAAGCTTTCTCTTGTGAGGAAGAGCATAACTAAAGAACATCAAAAAAGATACCCACCAAGAAATCCAATAGTGGAATCAGAAGAAGCTTCTTTACCCCAAGAGTGGTAAGAATGTGAAGCTCGCTACCATAGGGAGTGGTTGAAGCAAATACACTACAGCCTCTCTAGTCTGGAAATCTATTGTTCGGAAACATCACAAAAACAGAATTACCTGGAAAAACTCAGCAGGTCCGGCAGCATCGGCGGAGAAGAAAAGAGTTGACGCCTTGAGTCCTCATGAATCTTCAACAGAACTGAATTCAGTTCTGTTGAAGGGTCATGAGGACCCGAGGCGTCAACTCTTTTCTTCTCCGCCGATGCTGCCGGACCTGCTGAGTTGTTCCAGGTAATTCTGTTTTTGTTTTGGATTTCCAGCATCCGCAGTAGTTTTTTGTTCGGAAACATCAGTTGTCCAGAAATTTTTGAACAGACCCAAGCAACTCATGGGAGTGGTAATATGGAAGATACAGTATTTGGATAAATACAACTATTTTTATTACTGCTTTATAATGTTTTATCGCTGTTTTATGCTTCAGGTAAATATTTATATCTTTGATGTTTTCCAGTTCACATACTTGTGGTTAGACATTCTAGTGAAATTCTATAACCCAGAAAATTCCAAAATCCAGAAATGACTTGGTCCCAAGCATTCCAGATGAGAGAGGTTAGAGTGTAGTAAAAATGAATTTCAGGGGCAACTAAACAAGCACTTGAGGGATAAGGAAATAAAGGATTAAGGGGGTTAGTATTCGGATGAGAAATGATGGGAGGAGGCTCGAGTTGAGCATAAACTCCAGCATGGACTATATGGGTTGAATTGTCTGCTTCTGTTCCTTATATTATACTGTATGTAATCCTATGACCCCATGCAAATTCCACAATTGACTATTTTAACATTTGAGGACTATTTTAACATTTGAGACTGATGTCCGGAGCCTGTAGAGGCACAAAAGTGATGGCACTGAGGAGCCAGAAAATCAGAGGTGTACCATGCTGTTCTAAGAGTAGAGCCCTAGTACATTATTTCTCTGTAGACTAACTGCCCCTTGTGTATGAAATGATCATGTTACATCACCCCCAACAAAGGAATTTAGGGCCTGAGTTTTAGCTGGGTCTTTGAACTTTGAGGGCTTTGCATCTGTGTACAATGATGTTCCCACCCATGTGTATTTTCCATCAAGGGTCAGTGAACAGGAACTTGCAATGGAAACAAACTGTTTTTCCCCTCAGTAGTACATAGCACTAAGTCCAATTGTTCTGCTTCAACTGCTGTCCTGGCCATTAAGAAGTAACTCAGTACTGACAAGGGACCAACTGTGGGATCTTTTGGTCTGTATAGCTTATTAACACATCATGTGGAGCATTTACCCATTCAGTCTATTGAGTCAGAGTTCACACTTAATAATATAGATCTCTAAACATGATTACTCATCAAGATGACCTATAGAGGTATTTAAGCACTGCAGGTGGCAACATTTAAAAAAAATCAAAGTACAAGGTGACGTCATTGAATCTATGTTCAGTAGGACTAAATATAAACTAAAAGTAAAATAAAACATCCACGGACAAGAACAAGCTAGGAATCTATGGTATAGTTTAATTGTAGGTGCCTTGAGATCAAAGAATCAATAGATGCAATCAGCAAAGTTTCTATATCATTACACTTGTGAACAAAAAGGCTGCTTCATGTGGTTTTATGAAGTGATCTGGATGGAAGGGAGATTCTTGTTTGTAATAATACATGAAAGCATAATTCTGTCAATAGCAAAAGCAAAGTAGAATTGGAAATCTAAAACAAAACATAAAATGCTGGAAACACTCAGTAGATCAGGCTATATCTTGAGGGAACAGAAATTAGCCTCTCTTAGCATGTAATCTCACCAATCCCTTTCCCAGTGAAAGATAGAAAAGCAACTGTGAGCACTGAGTTACTGATTTCCATATTTACATCTTTTAATTGCCTTGCAGTCTTCTTGCCTTCCTTTCAACAGCAATTTACAGGAAGCCTGGTAAATGTGTTATTAAATTGAAATGCCAATGAAAATCTTATTGAAATAACCTAATTTAAATATTATAATCAGCAGCTCATCTCTCTGCAAGGTGCTACGAATGCATCTGAGTTAAACCCGGAAGTTAACACGTTGGAATGGCTTCTAGCTGCTATTTTCAATGAATTTAACTATTCTCTTGAACCCCAACTCACATGCCCATAACAGTTAAGATTCCTCTCCTAGTATCACTGGATCTTGTCTCAAGTGATTTCCCTGCCCATATTGCCCAAATTTTATTAATCAATATTGAAAAATTTTGGAGTTATTGTTTAGTGATTATCATAATACAGATTTGGAACCAAAAGTCAAGGTGTAAAATTAATATAAGAATATATTTTTAGATAATAAGAGAAATTTTGTACCTTGAGGTCAGCAACAGAGTACCCTTTCTTAAGTGAGATCTGGAAAACATTTAAGGCACTTATATATGCTGATAGCCGAGACAGGCTTTGCTTTCCACTGCCACCAACTCCTACAAGTAGTGCATTTCCTCTGGGTGATTCTAAGATACGGTTTATCCTACAGATATGAGCCATTGCATCTTCAAACAGAACCTGTAAAAATGAAATTTTGACAAAGCATGCTTTAAAAATACTGCTCTATAACGATTAAGCATAACTTATTCAATTGAAAATGTTTTTCTATTTGTTTCAATAAAAATCAACAGAAAAGCAGCAGCTTTTACTCCTTAAACACTGCTCAGCTGAATAATATCTGTCAGATCTATTGTTTTATTGAATGATATACAGGTAAGATCATAAAAACATAAAAAATAGGAACAGGAATAAGCATTGTGCCCTTGGAGCCTGCTCTGTCATTCAATATGATCATGGATGCCTTCTAGCTCAATTCCACATTCTAACCCTAACCCTATTTCCCTTGTATACCTGGACATACAAAAACCTATAAGACTCTGTCTTGAATATCCTTGAATGACTGAGTATCCACAGTTCTCTGGGATTCAGAATTCCAAAACTTCATCACAGTCCGAATGGCCATTCCCTAATCATGAATCTATGCCCCCCTAGTTCTAGATGCTCCAGTCAGGGAAATAGCCTCTCAGCATCTATCCTGTTAAGCCATCTCAGTATATTATATATTTCAATGGAATTGCCTCTTAGTGGCGGAGAGTTTTGGAACTGTACATCCAAAGTCACCTGGTCCTCAAAAGCAACTTCATTTACTAAATCATAAGCAGAATTTAATGAGTGGCAAGGTTTCCCCTGCCTCGCCATTTAACACTCCTGTCTCAGAGGGCTGTCAGACAGTCTGATTGACTGGCATGCCTGTAGTTCCAGAAGCACCCGGAAGTGGCGGCCACTGCTGGGACTACAAGCAGTCCCATGAGTCAAAGCCCCGAATCCAGGATGCAGATAGTCAGGGGAGAGAGAGGAAGGAGCACCCAGGGGGAGGGGTGGGGGGCAGAACTTGTTTTGGGTGGGGGGGCCCGATCAGCAAAAGGGGCGAGCGATGGAGGGTTCCTCCGACTTCCTGCCCTAGGTTTGAGCAGGGTAACATATTAGGCTTTTCCCCACCCCACCCCCTCCCTGCCCCCAACCTCCTTCTGCTGGCCTCAAAATTAATTGAACATTTTAGGCCCCCAACCGGGATGAGGGTGGCGGGCTGCCCTAGGCCTCACTCGAGGACAGGTGGGCAACGGGAAGGCTACCCAGGGAATTTTACGGGTCCCCTCCACCTGCAAACCCGCTGGCAGGGACCTGTCAAACGTTGCCTAATGTCTTAAATTACTCATGTAGTATATCCCAAAATGTTATTTTCTGAAAAAAATTTATCTGATTTCCATTTGATTGAATCAATTCTAAAACTTCTACCAGCTCCCTCGGAAGACTATTCCGTAGGTTGGCCACTCTCTCAGTGAAATATAATTTCTACAGATTATTTTTGAATTTACCATATCAAAATGTCCATGGTTGGTTCTACTGTTCTGGAAAGTTTAAAATAATTATCTACATTATCTAGTGCCTTTAGATTCCTAAAAATAGAAATCATATCACTGTCAACCTTTTCCTTTGCAATGAGAACATGCTCAATTTACACAATCCAATCATACAACCCCTCAATCGTACTTGTTGGACTTTTTAGTATCTTTTCAATAGCTGCGATATCCTTTCTGTACTATGGTCACCAGCACTGTGCACAACTGTTCCAAATGCTGTTGCATCAATAATTTACTAAGTGGCAGGATCAGTGCTTTTAAAATTAAATCCCCACTGGTCACCAAAGCAAATATTGGATGCCAAGCATCAAGAAGACAAGACATTGCTGTTGCCCAATATTACCATTTATAAAAACATGTGAAATCAGGAAAAATACTCACATCTTACATAGCTCATGTTTGTCATTTGTAAGGTTAAAAAGAGAAACACTAACAAACAAATCAATGCCCATGGAATAAATAAAAAAATGTCAAATACAGTGCAATATGTTGAACTTCACAGTAAACATAACTACCTGCAGACAAAAGTACAAGTTCACCATTTAGTTATGCAGTTTGTTTCGTGACAGAAAAATACACGTTATTGTCCTCCACCATTATTACTATAGATTCAATACACATGTAAAAAAATCTTCTCATCTATTGTGCAATAGTTCAGCAACTATACTTTCTGATCTTATGCTTTCTCTGCATCATATTATTTATTTCCATTGTCATGTATGCTCAGTCAAAAGGCAGGTCCTTGGCTCATTGTCTGCTGATACTTCCTTCTTGGCAGTTTTTTTTGGTCAGTGGTGGTTTGCCATTATCTTCCACTAGTTTATTTCTACTTCTTTGCAAAAATCTTTCTCTTTGTAGTTTAGTTTAGAATTTGTTTGGAACTTTTAGGGTGTAAAAAATCCTCAAGCACTTTCCTAATAGATAATGTTAATATCACCCATTTGGTTATAAAAACGACTACAATGATAGTATAACTTTGTTTTCCTGTTACTTCAATGTAATTTTTGAATGCACTTACTAAATTCATAACAGCATTGATTTCATTGTAGCTGTCCAGAGCTTCCACTAATATTTTATTCAGATGTTCCCAGTTTCTCACAGGTAAATACTTAGGTTCTCCAATACCAGAAGAAAAATGGCAATATATATTGGGCTTTTCAAAAAGGCTGGATTCATCCATTTCCTGACCATACAAAAATAAAATTATGGTGTTAATTTGAATAAAATGGAGTAGTATAACAAGTTGAAATGGGGGAATAAAGACATCGGTCTCCAGCATTTTGCTAGTCTTTCCATACATCAAACACTTGCTACTTTGGAAGACAGGAAGATTTTTGAAGTTTTTATCATATAGTCTTTGAAACAACTAATTAAAATTGAAATGAAAACAGAAAATGCTGGAAAAACTCAGCAGGTCTGACAGCATCTGCGGAAAGAGAAAGAGAGTTAATGTTTTGAGTCTGTATGACCCTTCTTCAAAGCTAAAGAGAATCCATGCCAGGTTGTTTGTTATGTCAATCAGTCAAAATAAAGAGGCTTCAGTTGAGGGGATAAATAAGTTGTACTTGGTGAAAATGTCAACAGATCTTAGATAAACTGACTACATGCAAACACCTGCTCAGTCAGTAAATGCAATGAGGCACTTTTAATTTCTTAAAGACTAATTCTGTCTTTATTTTTTAAGTATTGTGATTTAAGAATTGTTGTCTTCCTGCTTCTGTGTAAGTAGATCTATTATTTCTAGTCTTGAGAATAGGTTTATCAGTTTGCTGTTCTGAGAAGATTACTTCACGGGGAATTTTGGAAATTTGCACATGGACTGTACATGATTTTCCAACCATTCCAACATGAATGGCTGGTAGTTGAGGTTCAATACCAGGAACACAAACCTGAGAATTACCAAACATATACTTGAGTCTTATGGTATAGTTTATATGTTTTAAGAGAAAATGGTGGACACTCTGCATGATCTACAGTACTGATAGCACAATAAAAGGATAATTGTTAAGCCCAGAAACGTTATCTCAAACCAAGGGTGTGGGTAGACCCAAGTTTTGTTTCATAGGAGACCCAGAGTGCTTAGGAAAGCTAACTATTGCTGCAGAGGCAAATTTTTTAGGACATTTCTGACACTTCAGTATATGTTGTCCTTTTGCATCTTAGGCCAGAATTTTATGTCCTGTGGGCGGGTGCGTGCCTGACCTGAACGGGTGTAAAATTACACGAAATGACGTTGGGCGAGCGATATTTCGCTTGGTGGACATACACAAAAATTGAAAGAGCACACGCCAACAATTAAATGGGCAATTAAGCTCATTAATGACCCTATTGTAGGTGGTTTTTCATGGCGCTTCCGACCTTACAGTTGGCGGATGGGCCAATCAGCCAGGCAGGCTTTACATTTTTGATGAAACCTCATTCGAGGGTGGGATGAAATCTCCGTTAGGATATAAAATAAAAATAAATACCTGGGGACTGTTTTTTAATGAGGTATGCTTTCAGGTGCTTGATTGTGCTGCATGTACATTTTTTGTAGCATTTTTGTGCTTTCTTTTATTATTTGGAGGTCTGCAGCTCCGTGAGGCATTAGTCTGCCTTCAGGGAGCTCAGTGGAAGTGCTCTCCAGCATCCACGGTGCCATCGGTGCCCATCCTCTTCTCACCCTCACTGGCAATGCCAAGATTTTCTCCAGGCATGTTTCACGCTGACTGGCCATTAATTGGCCAGCCAGCATAAGATCGTGTTCACAGCACGATCTCGGCCGGGAGCGGGTTTTACATCCGCTTCCGGCCGTGCCGACTTTGGACGCATCCCGAGGATAAAATTCAGGTGTTAGTGTTCTTTCAGGGATATGAAATTGTGATGGCATGTACAAAACAACATTAAATGGTCACAATAAGTGATAAAGTAAAAGCAAAAGCTACTTCACGCTGCATAACAGGTCAGCCATAAAATAAAAGAGAAAAGTTTTATACTACTACCATTGAATAAAACACTTTGATCATAAAGTGTGTAATCCTTCTAACGAGCATTTGTTTGTAAGTAATATGTAAACAAGATATGCAACAATCAGTATAAAATTCTCTTAAAAAATTAAAATCTGTTTTGTTGAATTACGCTAATCCTAAATTTTTGGTTGGATATTACTCCCACAACATTGGCCCTAAATTCCACTGGGCCAAAAACTACTGCCAATACTGTTCTGGCCCTGCCATAAATTGGGGTGTTAGTTCATTTAAGCATTCATTGACATTTAGGGCAGGATTTTTTGCTGAGCAGGCTGGCGCGTGCCTGACCTGCTCGAACGTAAAATGACAGGCAATGACTTCAGGCGAGTGTCATCGCGCACTCGCACAATATTTCGGTCAGCAGGTGCACGCGAGAGTTGGCAGCGCACCCACTGTCAATTAAAAGGCCTATTAAGGCCATTAACGATCCAATTGATTTAAATTTTCCACTGCTTGTCTGGCGAAAAGGCCAGGGGTTCTTTGCATTTTTTGCGAAACCTCATCCACAGGCGGGATGAGGTTTCGATCCGTCATTAAAAATTAAAAAAAAAATTTCATCCTAATTTCTAACATGTCCCTGCTCATGCGGACACCTCATGCTGGTGGCCCTCAACTTCTATGCCTCCGGGTCTTCATAGGGCTCACTGGGGCATCTGTGTGGTGTTTCTCAATCAGCTGGACCCAGTTGCGTTAAGCTCGTGACTGATGCTATCTTTAGACACGTCCATGTGTTCATCCACTTCCAGACAGACGACGTGAGCCAGGAAGAGAGAGTACAAGGCTTCACTGCGATGGCTGTGTTCCCCTGCGTCCAGGTTGTAATAGATAGCACTCACGTGGCCATCAGGGCACCAGCAGGTGAGCCTGGAGCTTTCGCAAACAGATAGGGGTTCCACTCAATGAATGTTCAGATCATCTATGACCACAGGACACAGATTCTCCAAGTTTGTGCCCGTTACCCTGGGAGCTCACACGATGCTTATGTCTTACGGTACTCACAGGTACCAAGGCTGTTCATGGCTCCAGCACGAGTGCATGGTGGCTCCTGGATGATAAGGGCTATCCCTTGAAGAAGTGGCTGATGACCCTACTCCGTCACTCAAGAACTGAGGCCGAGGAGAGGTACAACAGTTGTCATATCTCCACAAGAGCAGTGGTGGAGAGGACCATCGGGCTGCTGAAGATGCACTTCAGGTGCCTGGACTGGCCAGGGGGAGCATTGTAGGATCCTCCAGAGCATGTCTCCCTCATAGTTGTCACGTGCTGTACCCTGCACAACCTGGCTCTGTCAAGGGGGGACCCAGTGGAGGGTGATGAAAGCGAAGCAGCTCCACAGGCCATGTAGGATGACTTAAGTGATGGCTCAGAGGAAGAGCCTAGGGAGGCGCAAGGTGAGGACCTCGAGGCAGAGGACAGGAACCTTCATGGAGGCAGGGACACCAGGGATGTTTTGATACAGCGAACCTTCTGCTAGGCGTCCAAGGCATCAATGCCTCATCAAACCAATAGCACTGTCTCCTTTGCTAACAATCAATAAATGAGAACCCAACCCAGTATGCCAGCACCACACAATGCCATACTTTTACAAGTCCGTGCTGCATCTGGCACTTATTCATACCATCCAGTCAACTCAGTCCATTTAAGTCAAATAAATGTTTATGTTACTTCACATGAACAAACAAAGAGCAAACAAAGTGTCCATCCCTAACACAAACATCAAATAATTAATGCAAAAATTGTCACCTGTGACATGCCCTTGCTGTGTTCAAGGTGCCTTCAACTTACGTCTGCAGGTGCTGTATCTTGGTGTCCCCCTCACTGACAGTGGCGTTGGAGGCAGCCTGCTGATTCTGCTGTCCTGGTGGTCCTGACAACCTTGGCAGTTGTCCTCTGACCGCTGGAGCCTAAGCAGGCTCCACCTGGGGGGCTGCATCCAGCCCCATAGCCTCAGTCGTCGCAGCATCATCAGATGCAGCGGCCACTGGCAAACGGGCAGAGGAACTGGTGCCCTCATCCAGAGCGCCCTGAGAGAAGCCCATAGAGATGATAGGCAGCTCGTCTGTCAGAGTGAGGTGCATTTGCACCTCCCCGCTCACCACTGATGGACGGGGACCTAGCAGGGAGACTAGGTACCTCATCCATCTCTCACACTGGCAGAGACCTCCTGAGGTCACTGCCTATGTGAGGGCTTGCAGATCCGAGTGCAACCTCAGGAACCCCTGAGTCTGCTCCTGAAGCTGCCTCTCCATGAGAGTCGCCGCTCTCTCAATGGAGGAGGCTGTGCACTCAGTGTTAAGGGTCAACGCAGAACTCAAGCTCCGCATGGACTCCTCCATGACGGAGACCATGGCACACAGACCCTCATGGATCTCCACCAGTTCTCCCCGCGCATCCCACTGGACATCTGCTGCCTGATGGATGAGAGGCTCATCAGCTGGACGTAGCATGGTTCTGGTCTCCAGCTGTGCTCCCACTTCTGTCCCTGGGACCTCTCTGCCTCTGCCAGCTCCTCATGCGAGTGTGATGTGCCCTCACCACTGTGCATTACCAGCAAAGCCGTATAACTAATGCCCACCGATGTGTTAGTATCTGCGCTGGTGCCTGGTTCAGAGAGATAGTGTGACACTGGTGCGACTGCGATGTCTTCCTCGGAGTTCAATGTGGGGTCCTCAGAGTTGCCAGTGGCTCCTGCAGATGGCGCATCTGCGGGAGGAAGGCAAAAGATCAGTTTATTCAATCATAAAAGTCACTATGCATGCTAGGTGAGACCTGCTGCATGGTGCCATCTGCATTGGAGCTTCAATGGGCTCTCTGGCTACGACAGCTCAGTTTCTGATGATTGGAGCCCATTATGTTTCCAGTACCCACCGCAAACGCATGTCACCTGCATTCTTACCTTCATCTGAGACCCCTGCCTCACCACGAGCGGAGGAGTGAACAGGCTGGTGGCATTCCAGCCTCAGTGCATTGCTTTTGTGCCTGTGAGGATGCACAGATTTGGCACTCCTCCACCCGTTCTGCGGCACTCCATAGCATTATGACTGCTCTTCTGACAGGGAGAACTCCTGGTTCCTGGTTCCCACCCGCCATTCCATCCGGGCATTAAGTGGGCCATGTCGCTGTGGCACATCTGACACTGCAATGCACTGAACCCAGTCGTGCTGACATCCCAGCCTTGGCAGGGCAGGCTTAAATGCCAGTTGGCATACACACTCAGACACCTGAACGTTCTGAGAATCAGGTACCCGACTAAAGTTCTCCTCTCAGGTCAATGCTATTCCTGCACTAACCCTTGCTGATCGCAGCAGATCATTGAACCTTTTGTGGCACTGAAGTCATGTGCGACGCACCACATCATGTCCACTGACCTGGGTGGCGACCTCTGTCCAGGTCTCCTTGGTCAGGTGGGGCGGCTTTCTCTTGCTGTCCCTGGCACTCCCAGGCACTCATCTAAGAAATGGGGGACAGAGTGCTCACCCAACTTGCCCTCCCTCCTTCCATGAACACAAGATGCTGAGGCCATGTCTGTACACCAGGGCATTTGTTGGATTGCTTCCAAACAGCTCCCTCTGCCTCCCCCACAACTCCTGGCAGCCTTCAGGATGCTGCCTCTACCATTTTTTGAACACCCCACTGGGCCCCCATCGGACCCAGCGCCTAATGCATTCCCATCCCCTGTGCGGAAAACACATCTGGCCACCCAGTATAAAATCCTGTTCACAGTGCAAACTCAGCTGGGAGCAAGTTTTACATCCGCTTCTGGCCGTGCCAACTTCGGGCACACCTCGAGGGTAGAATTCAGGCCATAGTCATCTGCTATGAGGGCTGTCCAGCTTTGGGAACCCTTTGTTCTTCCACATGGGTCTTTATGGAAATTAGGAGTGAGTTTTTGAACGTCTCGAGGAGAATTATCTTTCTGAGGCATTCATAGGTGTTCTCTATCTTAAGTGCCCTTTTCCTGTGATTGAAAGCAAGTTGCTTGACCCTTTCAAACTCTATCTAAGTTTGTTAGGGTTGTTTTTGGAGGGTTAAAAATTTCTGCCGGTATGCTTCGGGTATTTCTTTGGTATGCCAGCACTATCACTACAGACTGAAGGCGGACAGACTCCTCCATCATGCCTTGCAAACTGAGGAGTGCAGCGGACATCCCTTCCTGATGTTCCTCAGCTTGCCTCTGCAGCTCTAGCAACTGAGACATGACCAAGCCCAGAGGTTCATTATCTGACTCGGACTCAGGAGATTTCTGGCCTCCAGCAGTCCTCCGAGTGCCGGACCTGGGGACTCCCTGCTGGCCCCTGCTGTGGATCAGACAGTGCAATGTGCTCACCAGATTGTGATCCCAAGGCTATTCTCAAGCTAAGTCCCACCGAGGTATGTGTCTCTGCACTGGGGGAGGGTGTGGGTGAGCGCTGTGTTGGGACTTCAATGAAGGTGCCTTCAGATTCCTCTTCTGAGATTTCTTTGGGACTTAATTGGAGGCCCTGGGTTGCGAACTCAGTCGGCTGTTCCCCAGATGTGCCTGCAAAAGCAAGAGAGATAATTAGTGCATGGCAGGGGACTGCAGAACAGGACACATCACTCACAGCATGATTGTCTGCTGGATGTTGCACTGCTGGATCCTCACTTGGTAGAGCACCACCGTCAGCACAGGAATCGTTCAGAACCTCGGCGGCCAGCTGATTGGATCTATTTTCAAAGTCCATGAGGATGTTGATTTCAGGCATTCTTCCAACAGTCTGTGACCTCTCCCTCTTGTTGTGTGCCAGCTTGTCCTGCATGAATAGAGATGGTGAGAGTGTAAACAGGATGCCTGCCAGGCCAGATGATAAGTATATGTGGCATGTGTGGATGGTGAGTGGTCCCATGGACGGGATGAGGCCAAGCAGATGTGTGTGAGACAGTGAATGGTGATGTCCCTTGATCTGGCAGTGAGTGAGATCCCTGTGGATGTGTGATGGGTTTGTGAATGTGTGAGTTGAGAGTGATGAGAAGAGTGACTTACCCTGGCAGAATGGAGGAGATCATTCATCCTTTTTCAGCACTGGGTGGCTGTCCTCTTTTGTAGGGTGTTAGCACTGACCACCACTGCCACCACCTCCCATGCTGGATTATTGATATTGCTGCCCCTCCCGTGGCCAGAGCAGGGGTACAGGACATCATGGCAGGCCTCCATGGCATACAAAAGGTGCTCGAGGGACATGTCATTAAACCGGGGCGGGGGTGGGGTTTGCAATCTTCTTGCCTTTCGGGGCTAAGTCTTCTTTCCAGCAGTCCTGGGCTGGAAGCACTGAGAGGTGTGTGCGTGGCTGCACTTTAAGTATGGCACACGGTGTGAGGAAGCAGCAAGGTGATGGCGTGGCGGGCGAATGGGAGCCGTGTGTCAGGATGGGGACAATACAGCGTGCGGAGCTGCCATTGCAGCCAGCGTGTAAAACATCCTTTTTCCCACCTGCTATTGCACTTAATGCAAATCTGGGATGATTCCACCGTATTTTATTTGTGAAGCTTGACTAAACGAAGAAATCTTTAATAGTTTGCACAGTGATGTCAACAGACAGATTTTCCAGAACTTAATATATGTTTATACACTCTTGGTTTGATGTGAGCTGGCAGCTATTTTTGACCTGATTCAAGGGACAAGAATTTTGGAAAAGGACACTGTATGAGAACAATACAAGAAACAACAGGGATGAGGTATTAGGTTTCACTACTCATATTCTAAATTCTAAGAGGGAAGCTGCAATTTCCATTGTACGCTATCTTTAATTATCAATGAAATTACATTATAATTTTGCAGTACTTTTAACTGCTTCCCTTTAACTTGGAAGATAGTTTAAAAAATGTAAACAATTAATTACCTGAAAGTATTTTTTACAGATGAACTGCTGATGTCTTGGAAAGTTTTCTGTGTCATTTTCATCAACTAATTTATCTCCATAAACTCGGGAAGATTCATGTAACAGGAGTCGGACCAAATCTTGAGCAGATTTTGCGCATTCGGTCGTTACAAACAGAAAACCCTGCAATTTAAAAATCTAGTAAAAATATAAGTATATCACTTTAACAGCAACACAGCAACGTCAACAGTTACAGTTTTAAAGGATTGAAGTAGATAAGAATATTGGGCATGCAGATGTGCAGGCTCATTTAATTGTGGCTCTTGACTGGATCTATTTTGGCTGAATGTTCCATGGAATGGAAATCAATGTCGGATTGCCACTCTGCTCTTTTTTACTTATCTTGGACTAAAGCTGTACATTTCTCAGCCAGTTGCGAAGTGTGCAGTGTAGCTGCTCCTGGACTTCCTTCAGTGAAGTGCAAGTGCAGGATCGTCAGGAGAAACAAAGCCAAGGCCCCTATTTACAGCCCTAGTCGGGGGATCCAATGGGGATTAGGTGGGAGGTTGGTTGTGGGGGGGGGGTGGGGGGGGGGGGGGGGGGGGGGTGGGGGTAATCGTGGGTCGGCGGATGGGGAGAGTCAGAGAGGTGAAGGCTGAGGGGTGAGTTGGGGGGTTCTAGTGAGGAGTAGTCAGGGTTAGGACGGTCAGTAGCATAGTTACCCAAGAGTTAGATCTGGTTTTAACCCTTCTCCTTCTAACTCGTCCTGGGTATCTATTCTGCTAAGAGAACCATCCAAAGTCTCTGAATTTAAACTGGATCTTCGGAGGCTTCCAGATGCAGGGGAATGATCTAATTGCCATTAAAGAAGCATGGCCGCAGGGTGACCAAGACTAGGAACTGAATATTCAAGGATATTCGACATTTAGGAAGGAGGGGCAAAAAGGAAAAGGAGTCAGTAATGCACTGTTAATGAGGGATGGGATCAGTACATTAGTAGGGGAGGATCTCAGATCAGAAGAACAAAATGTGGAATCTGTTTGGGGCAGCAAACACTGGTAGGAGTTGTTTATAGGCCATTAAATATTAGTAGTAGTGTGGGGCATGGTATTAATCAAGACATTAGAGAAGCATGTAGCATGGATAATACAGTCATCATGGGTTATTTTAATCTGCATATAGGGAAGAATTTTCTCCCCATCAGGGGGGGAAGTGCAGGGGCGGGCGCGGGCAGGCGCACCTCTGATTGGTGCCCCCGATTGGGGGCGCACCGCCATTTTACGTGGGTGGGCCAATTAAGGCCCACCCAGCATGACGTCCACCCCAGGAAGCGCTATGTGCTCCCTGTGCGGGTTGGGGGGGATTCCCTCAGCTGGGAGTGCGCTCTTTCGCGCATGCGTGCGAAGGAACGCACTCATCTCCCTGAGGCTAAGTGCTGCCTCAGGGAAATCAGTGCCAAATATAAAAATGGTAAAGCTGCAAGAACAAAATTTCCCTGACATGTCCCCTCATGTGACACTGTCACATGAGTTGGGACATGTCCATCAATTTAAATCATACATTTATTAAATTTTTAAAAACCTTCAAGAAACCTCACCCTGCCCGTGGATGAGGGTTTCATGCTTTTTCTGAAATGCGCCAGGGCTCCTGGCCTGGGATTGGGTAAACTTAATGGCCGGGACTTCCCGGTCGGCGAGCGGGGGGCAGGGCCTGCTCGCCAACACGTTAAATGACGCGGAATGACATTGGGAACTCCTGACGTCACCCTGCCTCATTTCAATTTTCAGGTGGGCAGGGGCTCAGCAGAATCAACTGTGCGCCCACCGACCTGTCACTGGCCAATTGAAGCCATTGACAAAGTAATTAAAGTACTTAATGGACATGCCCATCCAACCTTAAAGTTAGCAGGCAGACCAGGAGCCCTGGCAGCATTGGACATAATGAAACCACATCCATGGGCGGGATGAGGTTTCATGTAGGTTTTAAATTTTTAATAAAAGTGTCAATGAAAGTGATGGACATGTCCCAACTCATGTGACAGTGTCACATGAGGGGACATGTCAGGGAAATTTTATTTTTCTATTGTTAACATTTTTAAATTTGGTGCCGATCTACCTGAGGCAGCACTTAGCCTCAGGGAGTTGAGTGTGTTCTTTCGTGCGCATGCGTGAAAGAGTGCACTCTCGGTTTAGGGATTCCTCCCCGCCCGCACAGGGAGTGCATAGCGCTTCCTTGCGGATGTCACGCTGGGCGGGTCTTAATTGACCCGCCCATGTAAAATGGCGATGCACCCCCAATCGGAGGTGCACCTCCACACGCCCGCTCCTAAACTTTCCTCCCAACGGGGGGATAATTCTGCTCAATGAGCACTAATGCTGTGGAAGACAGGTTTCTGAAGTGTGTTTCTGATGGTTTCTAGAGTAGTATCTTGAGGAACTGACTACAGAACAGATTGTTTCAGATCTAGTATTATGTGACAAACAGGGCGAGGTGGTGGCATAGTGTTATTGTCACTGGACTGGTAATCCAGAAGACCCAGGGTAATGCTCTGGGAATCTGGGTTTGAATCCCACCATTGGAGATGACAATTCAATAAAAACCTGGAATTAAAAGTCTAATGATAACCATGAAACCATTGTTGATTGTCATAGAAACCCATCTGGTTCATTAATGTCCTTTAGGGAAGAAAATCTGCTGTCTTTACCTGGTCTGGCCTACATGTGACTCCAGATCTACAGCAATGTGGTTGACCCTTAAATGCCCTCGGAACAAGGGCAATAAATGCTGATCTAGCCAGCAATGCCCACATCTCATGAATGAATAAAAAAGGGGCTAATTAATAATCTTGTTGTAAAAGAACCTTTAAGGATGAATGACCATAATATGATAGAATTTTACATACTGTTTGAAAATGAGGTAGTTTAATCTGAAGCCAGGTTGTTAAGTTTGAACAAAGGAAATTATTAAAGTATGAGGCACATTGGGAAAATACATTAAAAGGTATGATGGTGCATAGACAGTGGACAGTCCTTAAAGAATTATTATATAGTTTACAACAATTATATATTACTTGAGGGCACAAGAGTCCAAAAAGAAAAGTCAGTTAACCCTAGCTAACAAAGAAAGTTAAAGATTGTATAATATTAAAAGAAAAGGCCTATAAGGTTGCCAAAATAATAGTAAACCTGAGGATTAGGGGGATTTTAGAATACAGCAAAGGAGGACCAAGAAACTGATAAAGAAAGGAAGAATAGAATATGAATGTAAACTAGCAAAAAACATAAAAATGGACAGTAAAAGCTTCTGTAGGTACATAAAAAGGAAATGTTTGGCTGAGACAATTATGGGTCCATTATAGGCAGAGTCAGGAGAATTTATAATGGGGAATAGAGAAATGGCAGAGAAGCTAAATGATTACTTTGCATTGGATTTCACTAAGGAAGATACAGGAAATCTCCTAGAATTAGAGATCTTAAGGGACGAGGGAAAATGAGGAATTGAAAGAAATTTGTATTAGTAAGAAGGTAACATATTAGCCTGGATAGAGGAATGGCTGGCTGGCAGTAAACAGAGAGTATGCATAAATGGGTTTTTGTCTGATTGTCAGTATGTGACTAGTGGAGTCCTGCAAGGGCTGGGGCCTCAACATTTTACAATTTATATCAATGACTTAGATGAGGGGAGTAAAGGCACGGTAGCTAAATTTGTAAATGACACAAAGATAGGTAGGGAAGTATGTTGTGAAGAAGACATAAGGAGTTTGCAGATGGATATAAATAGGTTGAGTGAGTGGGCAAAAATCTGGCAGATGGGGTACAATGTGGGAAAATGTGAAGTTGTTCACTTTGGCAGGAAGAATAAAAAAGCAGAGTATTACTTAAATGGAGAACAACTGCAGAATTCCGAAGTGCAGAGGGATCCAGGTGCTCTTGTGCATGAATCACAAAAAGTTAGTATGTAGGTACAGCATGTGGTCAAGAAGGCTAATGGAATGCTATCCTTTATTATGAGAGGAATTGAACATAAAAGTAAGGAGATTATGCTTCAGTTGCAGAGGGCATTGGTGAAACCGCATCTCGAATACTGTGTGCAGTTTTGGTCCCCTTATTTAAAGAAGGATGTAAGTGCATTGGAAGCGGTACAGAGGAGGTTTACTAGATTGATACTTGGATTGAGTGGGTTATCTTATGAGGATAGGTTGGATAGGCTGGGCTTGTTTCCACTGGAGTTTTAAAGAGTGAGGGGTGACTTGACTGAAGTATATAAGATCCTGAATGGTCTTGACAAGATGGATGTGGAAAGGATGTTTCCTCTTGTGGGTGAGTCCAGAATTAAGGGGCACTTGTTTTAAAATCAGGGATCGCCCTTATACGACAGAGATGAAGAGAATTTTTTTCTCTCAGAGGATTGTATGACTTTGGAGCTCTACCTCAGAAGGTAGTGGAACCAGGGTCACTGAATATTTTTAAGGCAGGGGTAGATAGATTCTTATTAAGCAAGGGAATCAAAGGTTCTCTGGGGGAGATGGAAATGTAGAGCTCGAAACACAAACAGATCAGCCATGATCTTATTGAATGGTGGAGCAGGCTCGAGGGACTGAATGACCTACTTCAGCTCCAATTTCATATGTTCGTATGTTGTATTGGAAAAGTTAATGGGACTGAAGGTTGAAAAATCCCTGGGACCTGATGATCTACATCCGAGTGTTGAAAGAGGTAGCTATGGAGGTAATGGATGCATTGGTGATCATCTTCCAAAATTCTATAGATTCTTGAATGGTTCCTGCAGATTGGAAGGTAGCAAATGTCACTCCACGATTTAAGAAGGGAAGGAGAGAGAATCAGGGAACTACAAACCTGTTAGCCTTACTTCAGTAGTAGGAAAAATGCTAGAGTCTATTATAAAGGATGTGATAAATGGACAGTCGGTTAGTAATAATGCGATTCCTTTTTATTTTATTCATTCATGGGATGTGGGCGTCGCTGGCTAGGCCAGCATTTGTTGCCCATCCCTAATTGCCCTTAAGAAGGTGGTGGTGAGCTGCCTTCTTGAACCGCTGCAGTTCATGTGGTGTAGGTACACCCACAGTGCCGTTCAGGAGGGAGTTCCAGGATTTTCACCCAGCGACAGTGAAAGAACGGCAATATATTTCCAATTCACTTTGGTTAGTGGTTGGAGGGGAACTTTCAGGTGGTGATATTCCCCTGTGTCTGCTGCCCTTGTCCTTCTAGATGGTAGCTGTCGTGGGTTTGGAAAGTGCTGTCTAAGGAGGCTTGGTAAGTTCCTGCAATGCATCTTGTAGACGGTAAACACTGCTGGCACTGTGCGTCAGTGGTGGAGGAAGTGAATGTTTGTGGATGTGGTGCCAATCAAGTGGGCTGCTTTGTCCTGGATGGCGTCAAGCTTCTTGAGTGTTGTTGGAACTGCACTCATTCAGGCAAGTGAAAAGTATTCCATCACACTCCTGACTTGTGCCTTGTAGATAGTGAACAGGCATTGGGGAGTCAGGAGGCAAGTTACTCTCCGCAGGATTCTTAGCCTCTGACCTGCTCTTGTAGCCACCGTATTTATATGTCTAGTACAGTTCAGTTTCTGGTCAATGATAAACCCCAGGATGTTGATAGTTGGGGATGGTAATGCCATTGAATGTCAAGGGACGATGGTTAGATTTTCTCTTGTTGGAGATGGCCATTGCCTGGCACTTGTGTAACGCAAATGTTACTTGCCACTTGTCAGCCCAAGCCTGGATATTGTTCAGGTCTTGCTGCATTTGGACATGGACTCCTTCAGTATCTGAGGAGTCGCGAATGTTGCTGAACATTGTGCAATGATCAGCGAACATCCTCACTTCTGACCTTATGATGGAAGGACGGTCATTGATGAAGCAACGGAAGATGGTTGGGCCAAGGGCACTACCCTGAGGAACTCCTGTAGTGTGATCTCATGGAACTGAAATGATTGACCTCCAACAACCATAACCATCTTTCTTTGTACTAGGTATGACTCCAGCCAGTAGAAAGTTTTCCTCCTGATTCTCATTAACTCCAATTTTGCTAGGGCTCTTTGATGCCACACTCAGCCAAATGCTGCCTTGATGTCAAGGGCAGCCGCTCTCACCTCAGCTCTGGAGTTCAACTCTTTTGTCCATGTTGAACCAAGGCTGTAATGAGGTCAGGAGCTGAATGGCCCTGGCGGAACCCAAACTGCGCATCAGCGAGCAGGTTATTGCTAAGCAAGTGCCACTTGATAGCACTGTTAATGACCTCTTCCATCACTTTACTTATGATGAAGAGTAGATTGATGGGGTGGCAATTGGCCAGGTTGGATATGTCCTTCTTTTAGTGTACAGGACATACCTGGGTAATTTTCAACTTGCCGGGTAGATGCCAGTGTTGTTGCTGTACTGGAACAGCTTGGCTAGGGGAGCAGTAAGTTCTGGAGCACAAGTCTTCAGTACTATTGCTGGAATGTTGTCAGGGCCCATAGCCTCTGCAGTATCCAGTGCCTTCAACCATTTCTTGATATTACGTGGCATGAATTGAATTGGCAGAAGATTGGCATCTGTGATGCTGGGGACCTCTGGAGGAGACCAAGATGGATCATCCACTCAGCACTGCTGGCTGAAGATTGTTGCAAATGTGTCAGCCTTATTTTTTGCACTAATGTGCTGGGGTCCCCCATCATTGAGTCTGGGGATATTTGTGGAGTCTCCTCCTCCAATGAGTTGTTTAATTGTCCACCACCATTCATGGCTGGGTCATGTTGTTGCTTCCCCTAACATTGGTATTCTTGCAATTGTCCTGATGAATGCAAGACGAAAAGCTTCAACAAAATGTCTTTTCACAGCAATACTCAAGTTCTATACTACCAAGCAACTATATATTAAGGAATATTTTATGAATGGATTTTTTAAAAAATTACATCATAAATGTACACTTGTTCATGGCAGATACTATGTTTGACAATGTGCAGGAATTTAAGAAAATAAACACTTCTCACAACTATTACAATTTTAAATGCACCCAGATCACAGTTCACATCCAAAGTGGAAACGTTTTGAACATTTTGTTCAAGTATTATATATTACAGTTCATTTGGAAGTCACTGTATAGTTTTCCATTGCATCTAATTATAAACTCAACATAAATGTATCAACAAATAACACTGTACCTGGAATATGTTAGAAAGATCTCTCAAGTTGAATATGTAATGAAATTTTATGGCAGTTGGTAGGTAAAATGATGAAATTTTCTGATGTAAGGCTGTTGATTAAAAAAAAAAATTAATTTGCTAAAAATGAAGATACATTAACATAATGTTGCTCTTTAAACATTTAAAATAATAGTTCTAATTAACCAAACAATTGTGGCTGCCTCAGCATAAGCTTGTTAATTCCATGGGGTTATTGGATAAGGGTTCTAATAGGAAATGATGGCAAGCAGCAGCAGAGGACTGAAAAATCCAGGTGTTGAAGAATAATAGTAGAAAAGGAGGAAAGTTGGGCTGGATTTTAGCGAGTTAGGGAGCCTCTGTGGAAGTGTAAAAATGGCGGCCAGAGCTTGATTCCTGACCCCATTCCCAATGCCCCAGTTTTCACCAGTGCAGGTTAAGGATGAGTGTCACGAGGTTGCACCCTGCACTCCCATTCTGGTTGGCACCATTGCGTGGATAGGCATGTCCAAGTCCTCCACAATTTGCATGCAGTCAGGCCATCTTACAAAGGACTTGTGGTCAACAGCACCTCAGCTGTTGTGGACCACAGTCTGGATGAGGGAACCTTTGAAAGGGACATTCAAAGAGTCTTACCCATGCACCCTCATGCCAAGCTATGCTCCACTGCCCACCTCTAATGGCCCCTCATGCTCTCCATTCCAGGCTATGCCCCTCTATCCAGCCCCAAGCCCCTCATATTCCCCAGGACAAGCTATGCAACTCTACCAATCCCCATGGCTCCTCATACCTTCTATGCCAAGCTACGCCATTTCACCTACTCCCATGGCCCCTCATGCTCTCCATGTGAAGCTATGGCACTTCTGTGCCCATTCACCCACAGTACACTCTGTACAGAACCAATGCTTTTGAAAAAAAAAGTCAATCATCATAACTTTCTACTTTATTTAAAATAAAAAGCTCTTTTCACTGCAGTTCTGTAAACGTGTCAATCTTGCAGATCCTTTAAAGTATCAATAGCTGAAACTGCAAGCAGTCAAAACCCCTTTATCTTGTGTAAATAAACACCCTGCAATTGATAGAATAGACCAGAGAGCATGAACTGTCAATTAAGCAATGTTTTCTTGGGGCACAGCTGTTTCAACAGTCTAATTGCTGCTGGGTTCTCAGCCTAGCAACATTAGGGAGCCAAGGATGCCTATTCACCGCCTGGCATTCAGTTTCAATATGGTGATGTGGGAGTGGGATATGTAAACTTTAAAGCCTGGAAAGCTTCTGCAATAGATGGTGGGACACAAACACAAATTTTGAATTTTTTAAAAAAAAACCATTATCTATCAGAAACCAGTAGCCACACTATGCTGTGGGGAGTCTCCAATTCCTGAAACAGGTCATTTGCATTCTCCCTATGTAGATATCATGGCAAAGGCTAAGGAGCCCACCAAAATTATTTAAACTATCCTAAACAATGTACCCTCTGTTATGACCGAGCAGTTTATAACACTGAGTTATTTAAAAATCCCAGAAGGAAACTTTGAACAACTGTCATAACCTATAATTTTAAGGGGAGAATTTTTCCTTTGGCAGGCGGGTTAGGTGGGAGTGGGCGGGACCGGGAGCGGAGCTGATCGCCACCTGCGATCGGCTGTGCACCGCCATTTTACGTGGCAGGGTCAATTAAGACCCGCCCAGCATAACGCGTGGCCGGTAGCGCTCTGCGCTACCTGTGTGGGCGGGGGGAGGAGGGAGAGTCGGGGACTGCGCTCTTTCACACATGCACACGAAAGAGCACAGCAACCTCCGTGAGGCAGCTCTGTGCCTCAGGGAGATCCAATGGGTCACAAAACTTTTCAATAGATAAATTAAACATTTATTTAAACATGTCCCCTCATGTGACAGTGTCACATGAGCTGGGACATGTTTGTGAAGTTAAGAACATTTATTCATTTACTTTATAAAAGCTTCAGGAAACCTCAACCCGCCCATGGATGAAGTTTCCTGAGAAACACGAAGGCCGCTTGGGCTCTTCGCCTGACCGCCAATCTTAAGGTTGGATGGGCAACGTTGTTAACAACTTTAATTACTTTTTTAATGGCCTTAATAGGCCATTGATGGCGCGCGCCTGCCGAGCGAAATATCGAATTGACGCACGATGATGGGTCGCACGCCTGACGCTGTCGTGCATCATTTTGTGCGTCGGCATGTTAGGCCCATACCCGCAATATTCTACCCTAATGTTGGAAATGCAACTCTAAATTCAGGAATCAGGCCACCAGTTCTCAAGGTTTTACATTAAACTAAATGAAACATTTTATTAATTTACACAGGTTAATATATATATATATACACACACATGGCTACAAATTACTACCATCATAACTTTTAACAAATTCCCAAACTAAGACAACAGCAACCCATAGACTTAACACAACACCAGGCAAAGCATTTTCACCTAACGAATTCAAAATGAGGTTCTTTTCACTTTGGTTCCAGTGGAGGCAGTTGTAGGCTTACAGCTGCTTTGATCTTATATTGCCTCTGCGCTGCATATACGAAAACTGCTATCGGTTATATCCAGCACATCTCATTGAATGTAAATTCTCATTGTATCACCAGCCCCTTTGAACTC
This sequence comes from Cetorhinus maximus, assembly GCF_964194155.1. NCBI lineage: Eukaryota > Metazoa > Chordata > Chondrichthyes > Lamniformes > Cetorhinidae > Cetorhinus > Cetorhinus maximus. The sequence goes on along the minus strand of NC_135902.1, from coordinate 44,970,740 downwards.
CACCTCTTCTAACAATAAAGGCCCTTTCATAGTACCAATTTTATTAGTAATATAAACATATTGCTTGGTCTCTGCTAGCTAGGTGGTAGTTTTCACCCCAATCCTTGAATGCTCTATTTAAAAAATGCAAATACACTCTATCTCTCTTACATATCAAAACTAGTACACATCAAAGCACTCAGACTAGCTGGCTTTAATCCAATTAAGACACACCCACAGGTCAAAAAGGAAAAATATTTTCCAATAATATTGTATACATTAATAATTTCATGACACCTCTAATTTATTTTTTGGAGTGCATGGGCCATTTAATTGTCCAATCACTTAATTTTTTTTGCAAGGCCGTACAAGTAGCGAACTTGTGAATGGACTGCAGAGGGTCTTTCACATTGCTGCATGGCAACAAGGCCGTACAGCCCAGAGGAAACATTGATACTGAATCTGTAAAATTGGCCAGAGCTAGGTCAGTTTGTTTATCTTGAGGTGCGGGGGAGGGTAGAAGGAGGAGGCGCACAATACCAAAGGTATACCCAATTTCACAAATATCTAATCTTTCTAGTTTCATAGTTTTCAAGAGGTAAACCTTTTCATTAAGCAACAAGTGGAAAAGTGCAAAATAAAAATGATAATCCACAACAAACTCCAGTCCCGTACTACAGCTGTTAGTATTCTGTAAACCTTATACAATTATTGAAAGGAAATGATCATTTAGCATTGCAACAAAACAGATACAATGAACATAAGTCACCTTCCATATGTCCATGAAGGAGCAGAATGGTCTCTAAACATCGGTCCTTAGGTAATCACAGCAACAATAATACCACCCAAGGCGTTGTTGGACCTGATACTGATCTCACCTCATGAGTTGGTCCTCCTTTTTAAATTTATGGAGCACTACAGGATCCAAAAGGATTCTCATCCAAATGAAGATGTAACGTAGCAGCAATTGGCCAGAGTTTTGAGAATTGTTGGTGAACAAACTAAAGGTTTAGTAAAACGGCAAAAATATACAGGACACAAAAATAGCTAAAATTGTATAGAAGAAGTACATAAGTGATCAAAGCCTAGTCATGAATATCGATTGAAAATAGTTGATTCCCCAGCACTGATCCCTGTGGCACCCCATTAATTACAGTTTGCCAATCTGAAAACGACTCATTAATCCGACGTTTCCTGCTAGTTAGCCAATTGTCTTTCTATGCTCATAAATTGCCCACAACACCATGTGTTCTTATCTTGTGAGGTAACCTTTTATTTGGCACCTAATCGAATGCCTCTTGGAAATCCAAATACATCATGGCCAGAATTTTATGCTCCCTCCCCCCACAGGTTTTTAGGCAGGGGGTGCATGAAATTGCAGGGATGGGATTCCAAACTTCGCAGCGATTTTACGCTGGGACAGGCAAAGCCTTGGACAGGAAGCCCACCCTTGCCCCAATTGAGGCCCTTAAGTGGCCAATTAAGGGCCAATTAAGGGCCAGTTCCTGCTCAGCCTCAATTTTTAGGCTAGCAGGCAGATTGAAGCTTCGTGGGGGAAACCAGAAAATAGAGGAGGTTAGATTTCAGGCAGGAAGGGGGGCCGGGGGCACGCGCCTCCATCAGAAGCCCCCTTCTGACTGGGGGTGCCCTCCCCTTAAGGTCCGGTGACCTCCAGACCTCCCTCCTCCACCCTCGAGACCCCGAATGACCCCTCACGACCCCCCAGGCCTTCCCTTTCCTCCCCACCCTGGGGCCCCTGATGCTTATCTGGGATTCCAGTTCCTAGGACTTAGGGCAGAATCATCCCAGAATTGCAAAAAGTGCGATAGCAGGTGGGAAAAAAGTAATTTTACCCGCTGGCCACAATGGCAGATTTTCATACCATATCGTCTCATTTCCACCTCATTAATTATGCAGCCACAGGAAACATGCCATCTCACTGGTGGGTGGCCTCCGATTTGCCCGCCACGCCGTTACCTTGCTGTTTCCTTACATAGGGTGCCATATTTAAACTGCAGCCACGTGCACACTTCTCAATGTTTGCAGCCCAGGAGGGCACCGGTGAAGACATGGCTCCAAAAGCCAAGAAGAGTGCAGCCCCCTGATTCAGTGATTCATCCCTGGGATGCCTTCTGATTGTCGTGGGGGTCCCATCATGATGTACTCTACCCCTATTCTGGCTGCAGAGGACCCATCATTCTCACCACTCCGGCTTGGGAGACGGTGGCAGAGGTGGTCAGTGCCAACATGTGCAAGTACAGTGTGCAACAAGAGGTCGGCCGTCCGGTGCAGAAAATGGATGAATGATCTCATCCATGCCATCAGTGTAAGGCAGTCTAATCACTCTAAACTCGCACGTTCATAAGACCATCACAAATTCACTGGCATCTCACTCATTGCCAGCTCAAGGGACATCACCACTCACTCTTACACACATACCCTCACATCTCCATCTGGCCTCAACTCCCCTGGAGACTGCCTCCTCAGCCATCACCATCTTGAGGCCATTTGCACAGATCAACATGTGTCCCCATACACACCCTGGGATACCCTACTTCCCCAGTACAGCCGTTGCCCTGCAGCCTCTTTCCTTGCCTGAGGCCACTTCTCCCCTGTCTCCAAGCAAGCCTTAGCCCTGCAGCCATTGAAAAACCACCCCCGCCTTACAGCTGGTCTAATACATAGACATCTTTCCATGAGCTCCCTAAAGTGATGTGGCGCCACCTGCGAAGCATGGTGCTAATGACCACAAGTGCTGCCCAAAGCCAAGGTAGGCACACAAACCTCGAAGTCCCAAGTGAAGTGCAGCTCGCCTGGTGCACATTGCTTATATACAGTTGTAAAACACATCAGCGCGATCCTGGATGATTTAGCAAGTAAGCAGGGTGAGTAGGGCTTATAATTAGATGCGGATGTATTAAAATGACGTTCCCAACTTATGGCGGCAGGAAAGGCAGCCCGTCATTGGCAGGCGGAGCGGACGATCGCAAAGTGGTTTCATAACATTGTGAAACTAATTTTTGTCCTTCCCGCCATATTGTCTGCTCATGCCCGCCATGATGCCCAATGCCAACAGGAATGGAAAATTCCCCCCTTCATCTCAGGCAACTCTGTATAGTTTCTCTTCCAGCCTCTGCAGCACTGTTGCTGCAGGGGCATAGCTGCTGGACAATCTGATTGGCCAGCAGCTGTCCAAGTCGGGTCTTCCTCCTGAGTGAGGGGCAAAAGTCCCTACTGCCAATCAACGCTCATTTGAGCGCAAAATGGCTGCAAGACAGCTGGAGTCGGCCGCAATGGCCTAGACCCCGCCATTCATAGTTTCCTGATTTCTGCCCTATAGTTTCCTGATTTCTCCCTCTTTTGTTGAATAGAGACATTACATTTGTGGCCTTCCAATCCGCTGGGACCTTTCTGGAATCCAGTGGGTTTTGGGAGATTACAGCTAATGCATGTATTATCTCTTGAGCCACTTCTTTTAAGACCCTGGTATAAAGGCCATCAGGTCCAGATGACTTGTCAGCCTGTAGTCCTATTAGTTTTCCTAGTATTTTTTCTCTACTGACAGTGATTGTTTTAAGTTACTCCCTCCCTTTTGCCTCTTGATTTTCTACTTTCCTGGGGTGCATTTTGTGTGTTCCACTGCGAAAGCAGATACAAAATAATTGTTCAAAGTGTCTATTATTTTCTTTTTCCCCCATTATCAATTCTCCAATCTCATCCTCTAAAAGGCAAATGCTTACTTTTGCAACTCTATTCCTTTTCATACTCCTAGAATATTTTACTGTTATTTTATTTCTTGCCAGTTTACAGTCATATTCTAGTTTCTCCTTCTTTAGCAATTTTTTTGTTTCTAGTTGCTAGTTTCTAAAATGTTCCCAATCTTCTGGCTACCACAAATCTTTGCAGGATTGTACGCCTTTGCTTACAATTTGATACCATCCTTAATTTCCTTAGTTAGCCGTGATTGGTGTATCCTTCCCTTAGATAGGAATTTTCCGGTCCCACCAGTGGCAGGAGCTGCGGCGGGCGGGAGCGTAAAATTCGGAGTGAGGCTAAAAGTCGGATTTCTGCCAGCAGAAAAACAAGTCAGAATTTCCCCCTCAGCTCTTTAATTGCATACAGCACTGTTCAGGAAAGAGTTCCAGGATTTTGACCCAGCAACAGTGAAAGAATGGTGATACATTTCCAAGTCAGGATGGCGAGTGGCTTGGAGGGAAACTTGCAGGTGATGTTGTTGCCATGCACCTGCTGCCCTTGTCCTTCAAGGTGGTAGAGGTCGCTGGTTTGGAAGATGCTGTCTCAGGAGCCTTGGTGAGTTCCTGCGGTGCATCCTGTAGATGGTACACGCTTTTGCCACTGAGCGTCGGTGGTGGAGGGAGTGAATGTTTGTGGATGGGCTGCCAATCAAGTGGGCTGCTTTGCCCTGAATAGTGTTGAGCTTTTTGAATATTGTTGGAGCTGCACTTAGCCAGGCAAGTAGAGAGTATTCCATCACACTCCTGACTTGTGCCTTGTAGATGGTGGACAGGCTTTGGGGAGTCAGGAGGTCTTATTGAATGGCGTCCAAGTGGCCAAGTGGCCTACTCCTGCTCCTAATTCGTATGTTCATATGAGTTACTTGCCACAGGATTCCTCGCCTCTGACCTGTTGTTGTAGCCACTGTATTTATATGGCTAGTCTAGTTCAGTTCCTGATCATTGGTAACCCCCAGGATGTGGTTAGTGGGGGATTCAGTGATGGTAATGCCATTGAATGTAAAGGGGCGATGGTTAGATTCTCTCATGTTGGAGATGGTCATTGCCTGGCACTTGAGAGGCACGAAAGTTACTTGCAACTTGTCAGCCCAAGCCTGGATATTGTCCAGGTCTTGCTGCATTTGGACATAAATACCTCAGTATCTGAGGAGTCGCAAATACACAGAGACATGATGGTGAAGGGAACAGGAGAGGGAGGGGGGAAATGGCAGGCAGAGGGATGACTTGGGGTGGGTGGGGGTATCAGGAACAAGGTGGGGAGATGGAAGGCAGAGGGATGACTGGGGGTTGGAGAGCTGGGTCCTGACAAGGAAGGGGTGCACGCAGACTTTTGAAGGGGTTGGGTGGGGATGGTGAGACAGGAGAGGAGGTGCAAGCAGATTCAAGACTGGGGAAGGGGAGGTTTAATGTTGCACACTGCAAAGGTTATGGGCTCTGACAATATTCCAGCAATAGTACTGAAGACTTGTACTCCAGAACTTACCGCGCCCCTAGCCAAGCTGTTCCAGTACAACTACAACACTGGCATCTACCCAGTTGTGTGGTAAATTGCCCAGGTATGTCCTGTACACAAAAGGCAATTCCAACCTGGCCAATTACTACCTCATCAGTCCACTCTCGATCATCAATAAAGTAATGGAAGGGGTCATCAACAGTGCAATCAAGCGGCACTTGCTTGGCAATAACCTTCTCACTGACGCCCAGTTTGGGTTCCGCCAGGGCCACTCAGCTCCTGACATCATTACAGCCTTGGTTCAAACATGAACAAAAGAGCTGAACTCCCGAGGTGAGATGAGAGTGACTGCCCTTGACATCAAGGCAGGTTTTGACCGAGTGTGGCATCAAGGAACCTTAGAAAAACTGGAGTCAATGTGATTCAGGGGGAAAACTCTATGCTGGTTGGAGTAATACCTCTCACAAAGGAAGTTGGTTGTGGTTGTTGGAGTTCAGTCATCTCAGCTCCAGGACATCACTGCAGGAGTTCCTCAGGTTAGTGTCCCCTACCCAACCATCTTCAGCTGCTTCATCAATGACCTTCCTTCCATCATAAGGTCTGAAGTGGGGATGTTCGCAGATGATTGCACAATGTTCAGCACCATTCGCGGCACAGCAGGTACTGAAGCAGTCCATTTCCAATTGCAGCAAGACGTGGACAATATCCAAGCTTAGTGGCAAGTAACATTCGCACTACACAAGCGTCAGGCAATGACCATCTCCAACAAAAGGGAATCCAACCACCACCCCTGATGTTCAATGGCATTACCATCACTGAATCCCCCACTATCAACATCCTGGGGTTACCATTGGCCAGAAACTGAACTGGACTAGCCATATAACTACTGTGGCTACAAGAGCAGGTCAGAGGCTAGGATTCGTGCAACGAGTAACTCACCTCCTGACTCCCCAAAGCCTGTCTACCATCTACAAGGCACAAGTCAGGAGTATGATGGAACACTCTCCCCTTACCTGGATGAGTGCAGCTCCCACAGTACTCAAGAAGCTTGACACCATCCAGGACAAAGCAGCCCTCTTGATTGGCAGCCCATCCACAAACATTCACTCCCTCCACCACCGATGCACAGTAGCAGCAGTATGTACCATTTACAAGATGCACTGCAGGAATTCACCAATGCTCCTTCAACAACACCTTCCAAACCCAGGACACTACCACCTAGAAGGACAAGGGCAGCAGATAGATGGGAACACCACCACCTGGAAGTTCCCCTCCAAGTCACTCACCATCCTGACTTGGAAATATATCGCTGTTCCTTCAAAATCTGGGACAAAATCCTGGAGCTCCCTCCCTAACAGCACTGTGAGTGCACCTACACCACATGGACTGCAGTGGTTCAAGAAGGAAGCTCACCACCACCTTCTCAAGGGCAACTAGGGATGGGCAATAAATGCTGGCCCAGCCAGCAAAGCCAACATCTCGTGAATGAATAAAAAAAAACAAGATGAATGGGGTACACTGAGACTCATGAGTTGTGGGGGGAGAGGTGGTGAGTCCTGAAGGAAGCAGGGGCATGAGTGTCAGACAATCATAGTCGTGGAACTGAGGTCAAATGGCCGTGTGAGAGATTTAAGGCAGACCTGGGGCTTTGTAGTCCTCATTGTCGGGGTGAGAAATTAATGGCAGTCCTAGGACCATGCTACAGGGAAATGCATGGCATGCAAGTTGTGGTCCTGGTTCAGGGAGGGGCAAGGCCTGACTGTTCAATGGGGATTGTGCACAGCAGGGTGTGGTCAGTGTCTCCCACATGATGGTCCTGGGGTGGCTGGCTCAGTACTGGGATGCAGATAGAATAGTCATGGTCAGGGGAGGCATCTGCAGCCTGTAAATGGGGAAAACATAATAAAGTGGGGTTACTCGAAGTACTCATGGGGGAAGGATGGTGCCTCTGTATGTGACCATGCAGACGGCCTCAAGACAGGGATGGGTGAGGTCCACATGGGGCATGGGGACATCCACAGCGATGGGTTCAGGGGAGGACAGAAATGTCCACAACAACAGTGGGCTCCAGGGTTACTGGGGGAGGCTGGAGAGTGACCAGAGAGAGGTCTACCTGCACATTGTGGAGTTCCAGGGTGATTGGAAGGATGTGAATGGTCACAGGGGGAAGGTCGAAGCTGGTCTTGAAGTAATAGTGCAGCACCACCATGTTGAGACTCCGAATCAATTATGCAGTTTAAAAATGAAACTAGAAAACAATCGCCACAGGAGGGGTCTGAGGCAGTGTGGGAAGAATCCACTGCTGGACTCGGGGCCCTTTTGAGGGCAACCTGATACTTATTAGAATTTTAACATGGAGACAAAGGTTCAGCTGAGAGAACTCATGAAGACTTTTTTGAAAAGTTAGAGATGGCACTAGTAATTCATGGTGCGCTTTTATGCAAGACTACACTCGACACTGGGGTTACTTTAGAAGTGGTCTTGTTGAGCATTTAACCATCAGAGGCATGTGAGAAAGGAAGCGGTAGCAAGTCATTAAGAGAGCACAGCTGCTGGATATGTGCAAAACGCTCTATCAAACCCTGCCAATGTCCATTTGACATGGGTCACAGGGCACAAGGCATCCAATCATTCCAAAAGTGCAAGGCATTGGTAACCTCAAATCCAAATTAGGCAGCGTATCAGTGCCTTTAGTGAGGCTCAAAATTACATTGCTGTGCTCAACCCTCTTCCATCCTACATGGGACTGAGATGTCAAGTTGTTGTGGTGGCTTCTTAGACACCTATGATTGGTGAGGGAGTGCCTCAGCTACAAGGTTGGACAGGGCACATGCACAGTCCAAGGGCATTCTGGCTTGGAGTGGGAGGTCTGTAGTTGTTGGGTGAGCTACTGGGTCTATTGGATCTATTTGTCCACAGGAAGAAGGAGGATTGCAGAATGGAGGCTGTGGTCAATGCTGCCTTCTCAATAGCAATGCTCAGATTGAGGAGGAGAAGAGTGGCCCGTCACTGTCTAGCAAAACTTAGAGAAGAGCCCTGGCCTGAGGTTGTCATGGAGAGATATTAATGTCTATAATGTTATTGGAAATTATTTTTAAATTGGAATTGTAGTAGGGTCTGTGTCTATATGTGTATCTATCTATATGTCTGTGTGTGTCTTAATTGGATTAAAGCCAGCTAGTCTGGGTGCATTGATGTATAGTAGTTTTGAGATGTTAATTAGATAAACGTAAGGAGGAGAAGGTAAAGTGTAAATTTGCATTTGTGAATAAACCATTCAAAAAGATGGGCAAAATCTTGCACCTACCTGGGAGACACCAAGCAATGTGTTTATATTACTAATAAATTTGGTGGAAAGAAAGGATATTATTGTTAGGAGAGGTAAAATTAAAAACCTAGTAATACAATAGAAAATTTACTTTCAAAGGGGAAGCTAGGTATAAACAGAAAGGAGTTTGTGTGTGTCGGTCAGAGGCATTTAAGATCTAACCAGCCTGTGAGCCTACAACTGTGTCTGCAAAGGAACTAAATCTAAAGGAACCTCATTTTGAATTCGTAAGGTCAAATGTGCTTTGCATGGTGTCTGTTTAAAGTCTAAGGGTTACTGTTGCCTTGGTGAAGTTTTACCTGGGAGTGATTAATTTGGGGATTTGTTTAAAAGTTATTATGGTAGTAATTTGTAGACATGTGTATGTGTTTACTTTGTTGTTAAATTAATAAATGTTTAATTTAGTTTTATATAAAAAACCTTTCGAGGCTCAGTGGTCTTATTCCTGAATTCAGAGCTGCATCTCAAACATACCAATTGAAAATATAGGTTATGACAGTTGTTCAAGTTTCCCTCTGGGATTTAAACAACTCAGCCTTTACCAGCTGCTGTGTCATAACAAGGTGCATGGTCCAGGGATGCTCCTGGAAGACCCAGAGGCTGAGGAGGTCAGCCCATCCCCTGAAGAGACCGATGCTACCGAGAGTACATTGAAGATGCCTCTCCTATTTGGAGATGAGTGAGATACAGTGCCACACATATCTATGTTTGTCAGGAGATGTGGTGGCTCATATCTGCCACATTCTGTGGGAGGATCTGATACCGCATGGACTGGGAGGCCATCCCCTGCCAGTGCCCCTGAAGATCACTACCCCTCTCAATGGTCTTTTGCAAGGATCCCCTGGCCCATCCAGGGATCCATAGGATCTATGTGATCCAGGGATCTATGACGCATCTCTCAGTCCTCAACACATAAATGTGTAATGGAGGTGACGGATGCCCGCTACAGTAAGGCTCATCTTTATATAAAGTTCATAATGGACGAAGCGAGCCAGGCTGATAGATTTCTGGGATTTGCAGCGATCTCCGGCTTTCCAAGAGTGTAGGCAGATTGCCAACATGTCACTTTAAGAGTTCCCTGGCAACAGCCTCATTAACAGGAAAGAGTTCCACTCCATCAACGTTTAGCTGGTCTGCGATCATCAGAAGCAAATCATGCATGTTTGTGCCAGGTACATCCACAGTGCTGATAGGGAGGGAGTTCCAGGATTGCTGATTTGCTCGTGGTTCAGGTAGTAATCCAGAGATTCTTACCTTTGTGGTTCTGCTTTTTAATTTAGCCTCTAGCTGCTCATATTCCCTTAGCAGAACCTCTTCCTCAGTTCTACCAATGTTATTGATACCCGCATGACCAAGACAATTGGATCCTTCTTCTCCCACTCCAATTCCTCGCAAACCCTGAGGAAATATCCTCAACCCTGGCACTGGACAGGCAACATAGCCTTTGGGACTCATGCTCTCGGCTATGAAAAAATACTTTCTGATTTCATTCCTAAAAGGTCTTGCTCTAATATTAAGATTATGTTTCCTTGTCTAGATTCCCCCATCTAGGATAGAAATTGATCTTGTCTAACTACAAGACATCCTAAAGTATCTTACAAGTAATAGCTTTTAAAGTGCAGTCCCTGCTCTAATGTAGGAAACAAGGCAGCCTACTTGCACACAATAAGCTCCCATAAACAACAATGTGATATCAACTGGATCATTTGGTTTGATGAAATTGGTTAAGGGATAAATATTAGTCAGGCGGCGAGAGAGAAATCTTTTGCTCTTCTTTGAAAGAGTACCACAGGATCTTTTATTTTCACCCAAAAGGGCAGGTGTTTAATGTCACCTCTTAAAGGACAGGTACATTGCAGCTGCAAGAAAGAGTGGAAATTGTCTATGGGTGAAATAGCTGAAGTTGTCACCCAGGTTTTCGGATGCTGCAATGAAGACATTGGTACAGGAGATAGACAGCGGGAGCGGTAGGAAGCCTTCCAGGCATCTGATGTGTAAATGGTGGGAGAAGTTGTAGACAAGGTGAATGGAAGGAGCATGGATCCTAGGTCTTGAATGTAGTGCCAGAAGAAGTTTAATAACCTGACAAGAGTCGTCAAAGTTCAGAAGAAGCTTCAAATGGTATCTCATAACAGCTGCACCACTCATAACTTCATGAACTGCTGAATTCACAGCACTTCCATTCCCCTTCTATCTGCAATCTGCAACATATCAGTAAACACAGTTCAATTAATATCCTTTAACTCAACCTCACATTACTCAACAGGATTGCAGACTTGACACCCATAGCTCACATTGGTAGCTACTCAACCATGGACAAAAGAGCTGAATTCAAGAGGTGAGGTCAGAGTGACTGCCCCTGACATCAGGAGAGCATTTGACCAAATGTGGTGTTAAGGAGCCCTAGCAAAATTGAGGTCAATGGGAGTCAGGAAAAATTCTCCACTGGTTGGAGTCATACCTAGCACAAAGGAAGATGGTTGTGGTTGCTGGCGGTCAATCATCTCAGCCCCAGTACATTATTGAGGATAAAAGCAAAATACTGCGAATGCTGGAAATCTGAAATAAAAACAGAAAATGCTGGAAAAACTCAGCAGATCTAACAGCATCTGTGGAGAGAAAAAAACCAGAGTTAACGGTTTGAGTCCTTATGACTGTTAGAGTTATTAGACCTGCTGAGTTTTTCCAACATTTTCTGTTTTTGTTTCTCATTACTGCATGAGTTCCTTAGGGTAGTGTCATATGCGCTACCATCTTCAGTTGCTTCATCTTCCATCCATCATCAGGTCAGAAGTGGGGATGTTCGCTGATGACTGGACAGTGTTTACTATCATTTGCAACTTCTCAGATACTGAAGCAGTCTGTGCCCATATGCAGCAAGACAGCATTCAGGCTTGGACTGATAAGTGGAAAGTAACATTCATGCCACACAAGTGCCAGGCAATGACCATCTCCAACAAGAGGGAATACCCCCTTGACATTAAATGGCATTGCCATTGATGAATCCCTCACCATCAACATCCTGGGGGTAACCATTGACCAAGAACCTAACTGGACTAGTTATATAAATATTGTGGCTACAAGAGCAGGCCAGAGGCTAGGAGTCCTATGGCTTGTAACTCAGCTCCTGACTCTACATAGCCTGTCCATCATCTATAAGGCACAAATCAGGAGTGTGATGGAATATTCTCCATTTGCCCGGATTAGTGCAGTTCCAACAACACTCAAAAAGCTCTACAAAATCCAAGGCAAAGCAGCCTCCTTGATTGCCCCCCCAGCCGCAACCTGAAAAATTCATTCACTCCATCACCAAAGCACAGTAGCAACAATGAGTACCAGTACCATATACAAGATGTACTGCAGCAACTCACCAAGGTTCCTTCAACCGAGAAGGACAAGGGCAACAGATGCATGGGAACACCATCACCTGCAACTTCCCCTCCAAACCACACATTATCCTGACGTGGAACTATTATGCCAGTCCTTCACTGTCACTGTGCCAAAAGCCTGAAATTCCCTTCCTAACAGCACTGTGGGTTTGCCTACACCTAATGGACTTTAGTGGTTCAAGAAGGTGGTTCACCACCATCCTCGCAAGGGCAGTTAGGGATGGGCAACAAATGCTGGCCTTGCCAGAAGGTGCCACATCACAAGAAAAGAATACAATGACAGCCTCATTACCCAAACATGTTGCACGATTCTCACCGTCAGATTTCCCACTTTCTTGTAGGAGAAGGTGGTGTGTAACACAACACTACAGTTTGCCTGTGATGGAAGAACTACTGCAACTACATACCCTTTGCCCATTGAGGCAAAGATGCTGGCAATAATGAGAAGGGCGGGTGGAGGGGTTCTTGATGAGGTGAGAAGGGATTCTTCATGCCTTATCTTTTAACTTTCTTCTGACTTCTCCCTCATCAAGGTAGGGGTACAAGGCATCACAAGTGCCAAGTGGTCATGTACTAGTTCTGCTGGAGAGGACTCAGATGCAAACTTTAATGGACCAGGCCACTGAACAATGCTAATGGGCATACACCAGGTATTGCTTGGTGCATGAGGATGCATGCAAGAGAGCTTGCACACAATGTCAGAGAGCACAAGGGTGTGCAATTCCAACTTGGTGCAGAACTTGGAGCTCATCCTTTTCAATTTGGTCACCTTAGTCAGCACCACAGCAGAACTTGAAATTCAGAAGATTGCTATCTTGGTTATGGGTGCCATAATTGAAGAGGTTTTCTAGGGCATCATAAATATCTTGCACTGTTCTCCAATATTTGCCAATGTACCCTGCCCCCAGGAGAGTGTCCTGGGATCCATGATGTATGTCCATCTGTACTCCCTTAGATGATAGCATACATACTTCCACACCAGCCACTCTGCCAGTGTCCTTGAGGTGACTATCTGTCAGCTGGTCCAAACTGCTGCAGCTCAGATTGAGATGCTGCTGTCCATGGCCAAGCAGTCTGCAGCCAGGTTTTCTAGGTTGAGGATGTCCTCCAAGGCCATCTGCAATGTTGTTCATGGAGAGTCAGCAGCATCTACCTTCCAAGCTTGAGCTGCTGGGTAAACATTGTATTGGGACATTAGGATAATCAAAAGAACATGAAAGACAGGCACCAAGGGAATAGTTTCATTTAGTTTAAAGTGTGAGATTATTGAGTTTATAAATTTGGTTTGGATTTGCATATGGTGTTGCTTTTTATGTTTGCAGTCAAGTGAGGGAGCATGGCGTTTGATTCAGAGGCCAAAATAGCAATCGCAGTCTGCAATCAGTGTTGCACATACATCCAGGTAACTATCTCCCTCATCTGCATCTTGCAGGTGTGCAATGCTCTTGTAAGTCTTCCACTTGTACCAAGATAGCACGCTATACACTTCCCATCAGAAGCTGCCTGCATATCTTGTACGTCATTTTGAATGTTGAATGACCCTGAAAAACCTGTGCCACATGGTCAAATTTATTACCCCTGGAATGTTTGCTTTTGTTTTTTGTTGGAGATATTTGAAAGGAAAAATAATTCAAGCCTTCAAAATGCTGACAATCGTAATGTTAGTATAAGTTGGTTATTTTGCTTGGATTGTGAACACAGAAGGCATAAGCTCAAAATTAAAAAAAAATCAAACAACAGGTTAAGAGACCTTTTTCTTATAGAGCTTGTGATGGGTTTAATGAAACCTAGAAAAGCTGTTAATGTAAGTGTTAGTTAACTCCTAAAAAGTGACACTGACAAATATCCCTTCTCAAAACAAAATTGAAGATTACAGAAAAAAAGATGATCAAATAAGTTGTGGAATTTCATTATACCTTTGCTGTCGAACCATATGGGTTTTTCCTGTCTGTCATTTTTATATGTTTCTATGTATTGCATGCTGGGTTTTGGTAGAGTAGTCGGGCATTGTCTGTGGAAGACAACTAGATAACGCTAAATTGTGGAAATGGATAGATATCCCAAGGGGTACTTCTGCAGAGCTTTCTTTCTTCAGGAGGTATATAAGACATAATTTGAAGATGGGCCAAGCTTAAAGAGCACAATGGATTTTTCTCTTTTGTTATGTTTTTGCTTAACCTGTTATTTGCCTCTCAGCTTCAATTTTTGAAAACACTTCACTACCTAGTATAATTGCCTTTTAAAAAGATCTACTCACTGCCCACTGACATTTAATGGAAGCAGATGTAGGGTAAATACCTGCCCTGAAGGTCAGTCACAAGGATTTCCATATTTAGTTTTTGTATCATCAAAATGCATGCTGCATTTTGGGGCTGTACAGAAATATTTGGTAGCAGCAAGTTTAAAGTAAGGAAAACAGTTTAGAATTGGGATCTGAATAGCATAACTAAGTCGTACTCAATAGCAACTAGCACATATCTTGTGTATTAATTCCCATATCTGATATCACGAAAATTTGTACATTTCCAGTTTTAATGAAAAAGGAAGTGGTTGGTGTTCGACATAAAATACATTAAAATGAGTCTTATTCTAGATAGAATTTTTTAAGAAGCTAAGGTATTAGCATACTCAAATTATAAGTAAGTAGCAATTTATAAACAATTATGAATTTGATTATTATAAAAAATAGTAATTTATTTAGTGCGTAGCTTTATGCACTAACCAAGAGCTGCAGTGACCAGCTGTGAATGGAATTTTATCACCGCCGATAGAAAATTTTGACCCGTTAAATGTTGATAAAGGATGATGCTATAGATGGAGTGAAGTGCATCTTGTCCTGGGAAACTCACAGCGAAGACACAGAAATGACGCTGAAATAAAAGATTATAAAAAACTTAAGTTCTAATTATCTGCGCAACAACTTCGGCAAGAACATGACAGATGGAATATAATGTGGAAATATTTGAAGTTATCCACTTTGGTAGGAAAAACAGAGCTGCAGAGTGTTTCTTAAATGGGGAGAGATTGGGAAGTGTTGATATCTAAAGGGACCTGAGTGTTAATTTTCACAAGGCACTGCAGGTGCAACAAGCAATTAGAAAGGCAAATAGTGTGTTGTCCTTTATTGCAAGATGATTTGAATACAGTAGTGAAGTGTTGCTGCAGTTGTACAGAGCCTTGGTGAGACCACACCTGGAGTGTTGTGTGTAGTTTTGGTCTTCTTACCTCAGGAAGGATATACTTGCCATAGAGCAAGTGCAACAAAGGTAACCAGACTGATTCCAGAGGTGGCAGGATTGTCCTATGAGGAGAGATTGAGGAAACTTTACCTGTATTCCCTAGAGTTTAGAACAATGAGAGGTGACCTCATTGAGACATACAAAATTCTTACAGGGCTCAACAGGGCAGATGTAGGAAGAATGTTTCACCTGGCTGAGGAGGTCTAGAGCCAGGGGACACCACCTCAGAATAAGAGGTAGGCCATTTAGGACTTAGAAGAGAAGGAATTTATTCACTCAGAAGTGGTGAACCTTGGGAATTCTCTACCCCAGATGGCTGTGGAGGCTCAGTCTTTGAATAAGTTCAAGACAGAGACAGATAGATTCTTGTCATTAAAGATAACAAGGGATATGGGGATAGTGTGGGAAAATAGCACTGAGGTAGAAGATCAGCCATGATCTAGGTGAATGGCA
This sequence comes from Cetorhinus maximus, assembly GCF_964194155.1. Taxonomy (NCBI): domain Eukaryota; kingdom Metazoa; phylum Chordata; class Chondrichthyes; order Lamniformes; family Cetorhinidae; genus Cetorhinus; species Cetorhinus maximus. Next base: position 44,955,144 of record NC_135902.1, on the reverse strand, counting down.
TAGCATGCTCGAGGGATCAAATGGCCTACTCCTGCTCCAATTTTCTAAGTTCTGATGTTCCTATAATGCGATAACATATCTCAGACAGTAAATCTTTAAAACTATAAAATCAGCTTGTTCTGGGCTAAAATTGCATATCATTCAAAATTAATGAAGGTGGGAGACTCCAAAGCTAAATGGGATAAGCTACAGGAAAATATGAATATTCTTGTAATTGGGCAGACAGGTGGACAACATAATTCAATCAAGAGAAATGCTAAATAAACTTAAAACCCAAATATTTCAAATGAGAACTTTCTCCAAGATTTTACAAAGAAACACATGAGCAACATTCCCTCTCCAAGGAAAAATATCCAAAGTAATTTAATGAAATTGTTATAAGTTGGATGAAAATCCTAGCCTGCACTCAAAACAAATAAACCCAAGAATAGATGGTATTTATTTCAGACTGCTGAAAGTGACTAGGAAAGAGATTTGTGAAGTAATAACAATTATTATTGAGGCATCGTTCAATGTTGGAAGGTGCCAGAATATTGGAAAGAGGTTAATATATCGTCCATATTCTACAAGGGCACTGCGATGACTGACACCATACCTATGCAAGTTAATGTTATTTTCTGCCTTGCCGTGATAAGCAAAAACCTGCAAATTACTCCAGCACCTCATCAGTTTGTTTCAACAAATTTTGCCTCAGTACAAATAAGTCAAAGGCATCTTAGCTTCAACTTGTTGAGTGGCCCAATAAATAGACATAGAACAGGGCTCACCTTGGTTCAGAATGCTTATTGTCTCTGGAATGATAAAGGAAGGCACCACCAGCACATTCCTTGAGTAATTTTAGTATGCTGCCATTGCCTCAGCCTGTTTGTATCAGTGATTTTATATCTCACTCTTTCAATGTCTTTGGATGCACGCAGGGATCAAACCTGTTGTTGCCCTACCAGTTCACTAAAGTTGGGCGGGGTGCAGCCAGCGGTGCTTTGTATGAAAGAAAACATCATATTTGCCTTCATAACATCACTAGAAGAAGCGCCACAGAAATGAATTTCGCTCCATCCAATTGAATCAACAGTGCTTTTTCATTCAATAAAAATTGCTGTGATGATTTGAAATGTTGCTCAAGTGAAGTTCCCCTTCACTTGCTGCTTGTTTAATGAACTGCTGGGAAACTGTGTGCTGTGAGCATTGAAAATTGGGAAAGTTAATAGGCAGGGTAAGGATGGCAAAAGTGATATTATTGAATAGAATTTTTTTTAGAAGGCTAAAAACTCACCCTGGAAAATCCCTTGACTTGTATAGCCTCCATGCCAAGCTATGGACTTCCATGCCCATTTATCGACAATGCTCTATATACAAAACCAGTGAACCCTATAATAACAATGTCATGTGTGGAAAAGCTTTTTAAAAAAGTAATTCATTGTCTTCTTCAACAAGCTGCTTTTAATTCAACTCTATAAGAATCATCCAGACATTTAGAGTAAAAATAGCAGAAACTACAAATACTTGACACTTCTTTATCTTGTAATTGTTGTGCAGTGACCAAAATAGATCTAACAGAAAGAGCTATCAATCAAGCAACGCTTTCCCTTGGGCTCATCTGTTTCAACAGACTAATGGATATCTTGGCTCTCAACCAAGAGTGCAGAATGAGGCTACTGAGATCCCAGATATCCATTATTCTGTTGAAAAAGCTGAACCCAAGAGAAAGCATTGCTTGATTGACAGCACTTTCTCTTAGATCTATTTTGTCAATATACAATGTATATTTACACAAGATAAAGAGGTCTCAGGTGCCTCTCTTTTCTGCTGTTGATGCTTTAAAGGTCTGGATGATGGACATTTTTATAGGGCTGTAGTAACAAGTTTTTTTTAAGAAAATTATGAATTATTTTTTACAGCTTTTCCACACATGCCATTGTCACTATAGGGTTCCTTGGTTCTGTACAGAATGCGTATCGGTGAATGGGCATGGAAGTGCCATAGGTTGGCATGGAGGGTGGTATGAGTAGCCATGTGGGGTGGGTAGAGGAGCATTAGTTGGCATGGATGGGGCACGGGGAGTGTGTGGGAGGGACAAGGGTGTGTGATCTGTGAGGCTGAAGGACTTAATATTAAACAAAACAACTGGGGAAATGTCCCAGAGTGCTGAGATGGGCCTTTTAACCAGCAGACCTCAGCATTTGGCAGCCCTGTGACTGAAGAATAGTCCCTCTGATTCTGCTTAATTTTTAATAGGACTTATTGAAGAATCTTGGAATAATAAATAACCATTATGATTAAAGGATTGTGTGACCTGTTCGGTTTTTCACTGCTGTCAGCTCCTTACACATGTTTGTTGGGCAAGAATTTTGGGCTGCATTTTCATCCAAATGGCAGGTAGCAGGAATCGGGAAATTTCCCAGCTCGGCATGCCTGCCTCAGGAGAAAATACTGGCAGAGGTGGAATTTTCCTTCCAGTGGGGCGGTGGGTGCTAACTGGAGTCAGGCCCACCACCCTGTAAACATTTTGGAGGCAGCCACATGGGCTGCCGAATGCCGAGGCCTGCTGGTTACTCATCACAGAATTTCTAGCCTTTGACCTGCTCTTGTAGCCACAGTATTTATATGGCTAGTGCAGTTCAGATTCTGGTCAATGGGAACCCCCACGATGTTGATTGAGGGAGATTCAGTGGTGCTAATTCCATTGAATGTCAAGGGGCAATGGTTAGATTCTCTAATGTTGGAGATGATCATTACCTGGCACTTGTGTGGCACGAATGTTACTTGCTACTTGTCAGCACTAGCCTGGACAATGTCTAGATCTTGCTGCATTTGGGCATGGACTGCTTCAGTATCTGAGGAGTCGCGAATGGTGCTGCACATTGTGTAACCATCAGTGAACATCCGCACAACTGGCAGAAACTCTTGTTAATTTCACTTGCTAGCTTGAACTCCAACTTGGTGTCCTCTCCACGCAGCGCCCGAGTTGGGAATGGAATGAAAGGAAAAAAAAATAAGAAGACAGAGAATTTTTTTCATAAAGTTGAGTACATCGCAATTCTTCAGCCACCCAGCCATGAGAATTCCATCCTTCCGCCCCATTCCCAATCTGCAGCAAGAGGTCCCCCAGCAGCCCTCTGACCCCGCCGCCATTTTGGGTTTTCCTTCTTCATTGGAGTGCCACCACTGCCATTTTGAAATTCACACCAATCTCTTCTTCATCGATAACTGGCAACATCATCTTGAAACCCTTTTCTCTCTTAAAGTTACACCTACACTTTGAGAATTTTAAGGATGGATCACAATTCTTCGTTCCCCACCTCCAATGGGCTTCATCCATGGCCCAGATCAACAACAGACTCAGAGCTTTGCACAAAAATTTCTTTAAGGGACATCATTCTTTCAGGCCTCAGCACAAAGGCTGCAAGTCTGCTAGCCACACACTTCTTTAGCCTCGACAAGAACATCCAGCTAAATAAACTGTCAGAGCTGTATGAACAAGGCTCGACCATCCTACAGGAGTCAACACTTCATGGGGCAGAAGCCACACCTCAGTCCACCATATCAAGACACAGAAACACAGGGGCCACCCAAGTCAGGTTAAGCCACCCCTGAACTACTCTACTGAATGACCTTGCCAGTGCTGTGGTGCAAAGCATTGTAAAGACCAACGTCTTGTGAGTAGACAGGGATATTTTCACAAGTTGGGCAAGTCAAGACCCCATCACTGCACAGAAAACCCAAACACCATCCACAAGGTCAAAATTAGTGACACAGGAGGCACACAGCCTTTCTCCTTGGGTGAGATCAAAGGGTACGTACGGCTCTTCATTCTGGAATTAGGACATTATGGTGAATGGTCATCTAACCAATTTTAAATCTAGCGCTGGCATAACCATCCTGTCCAAAAAGGTTTCATGGCTTAAAGACCTCCAGCTTCAACTGATGGACACTTCACTCCACTCAGCTGGGGGATTCAGCCTGCTGGTAAAAGGCATTCTGCAGGCTGCTCTGCAATACAGGGGAAAAAAAATTCAAGCAGCCCTCCTCTTGGCCCCAACCAGGACTACTCACTGCTAAGCCATAATGCCTGTATCAACCTTAACCTCCTGCAATGTGTTGTCAAGGTCAACCAGCAACAGTAATGCTCAAAATACAGGCAGCAGTTCCCGAAACTCTTAACAGGGCTGGGCCGGCTTAAAAAAATCCTACAAAATCAGACTCAGGAGTGAGGCCAAGCCAGTGTGCCTCTTCACTCAGCGGAAGCTCCCTCACCCCCTCATGGATGAGGTACAGAGGCAGTTTGATGACATGGTCAACATGGGAGTCATTTCCCCAGTAAAGCAACCCACCATTTGGTGCTTGGGGGGTGGACCCGGTCCAGAAACCGAACAGCTCTCTTCGTATCTGTGTCGACCTCACACAGTGTAACAAGGCTGTGGCCAGGGAGGTCCACCCCATGACCTCGGTGGATAAAAGCCTGGCCAAGCTTTCACAGCGCACCTTTTTTTTGAAACTAGACACTAACAGTGGCTTCTGGCAACTTCCCCTTGACAAAGATACCCGACTCCTAACCAACTTCATTTACCTGCTGTGGTAGATTCTGCTTCAACCATCTACCCTTTGGGAATACATCAGTGCCAGAGATCTTCCAACGCACAATGTCAGACACCTTGCAGGGCCTTCAAGGAGTCGTTTGCCACATGGGACGATGTTCTGGTCCATGAGGTCATGGCACAAGAGCACAACGAGTTGCTCACAGCTGTCCTGGAACATCTACAGGAGGCAGGTCTGACGTTAAAAAACAAATGTGAGTTCTCCAAAACTACCATCTGGTTCCTGGGCCAAATCGTTAGCAGCAGAGGTATCACAGTGGACCCCAGAAAACCAAAGCAATTACTACCTTCCCAACCCCTTCCTCCGTCCCAAACCTCCAACACCTCCTGGACATGATGAACCAGCTGGCGAAGTTTTTGCTTCACCTGGCACAGGTCATGAAACCACTGAGACATGAAGAACCAAGTGTGGGTTTGGGGCATCAAGGAGATGCTGCTCTCCACAGACATTCTGGCCCACTATGACCCGGCCCTACCAACCACCATCGCAGCTAATGCCTCGTCCATGGGCCTTGGAGCAGTCCTCCTTCAGGAGCAATCAGACAGCACACAGCAACCACTCTACTAGGCTTCTAGAACACTATCTGACTCGGTATGCCATTATTGAAAAAGAAGCTCTGACAGACACATGGGCCTGTGAAAAGTTTTCCCACTACATCATCGGCCTCAAAATCACCATAGAGACAGACCATAAATCACTGGTCTCTCTCTGCTAAACAAAAAGGAGCTTGCCAAGATGCTGCCACGAATTCAGAGGTTATGCCTACACCTCATGTTGGAGACTGTCTATGTTCAGAGAAAAATTCAGGCCACCACAGATGCCTTTTCAAGGACTGCCACAGAATTCCAACTGACCACAATGCCGGCCTTGCCACTGAAGTGGAGGCCTACTCCCAGGCCACTACTAACCTCCTAATGGCATCCATGACCTGGCTTCAACAGCTCCACCAAGAACAGCTCCGCAACAAAGAGTGCGACTGCATCCAATCCTACTGCCAACTGGGATGTCCATGTGAATGGCCTAGTGGTACCTCAGCCAAATCGTGGTCTGAGCAACAAAGCCACTTCACAGTTATAGATTACCTGCTGGTCTATAATGAATGGCTAGTCATTCCAGCTCCTCTGCGGGTGGCCGTCCTTCAGAAGATACACCAGGGTCATCTAGGGATCTAGGAAATGCAGGGCACAGGCCCAATCCACAGTATGGTGGCCGGGCATTTCCAGGGCAATGGAAGAGAGCATTGCTAATTGCCACACTTGCGCAATGCACCGCCAGGACCAGAGAGAGCCACTCATTCCCATACAGTTCCCTGACAGGCCATGGGAATGGCTGGCGTTGGACCTGTTTTCTACAACAGCAGATCCTTCCTGATCATTGTGGACTACTAGCCTAGATGGGTGGAGGTAAAGAAACTCCACATGACCACCATGGAGACAGTCATTAAGGCACTCAAAGAGATGTTTACAAGTCACTGCATCCCAGCCAAGCTCATTTCGGATAACGGACAACAGTTTGCTCAAGAATGTTTTGCACACTTCACAGCTGCAGCCAGCTTCCCCCACTGTACCAGTTCCCCAATGTACCTGCAGTCCAACAGTGAAGCAGAATGTGGAGTCCCCACAGTAAAAGTCCTCTTGAAGCAGAATGAGGACTTTCCTACCACCCTGCTCACTTACAGGTCCAACCCCTTATGGTGTGACCTCTCCTGTCGGAGCTCCTGATGGGCAGGAAACTGCACGCTTAACTTCTGATTCTGCCAGGGAAACTCTGGCCAGGGTTGGTTGCCAAAAACTACCATGCCATACGGGAAAAAGAGCAGGCCTACAGACAGAAGCAGGCCTCTGCCTACAATAGGCGACACCACACCAGGCACCTGCCACGAGTACAACAGGGTGACAAAGTTTGGATCCTGAACCTTGGGAGACAAGGGACAGTCCTTCACCTAATTAAGGACCAACCCCACTCCTACCAAACTGGCATGCCAAAGGCACAGTCAGGCGCAGCAAGAGGAATCTCTGCTCTTCACAACCACCGCCCCACCCCCCCCCAACACCCCAATACAAGCTTCCTCTATGCAAGGTGGAGGCCTATTGATGAGGATGCCCAGATGCCAGGACCACCTCCGGAACCTGCCACTTTCTTGACCATATGACGAATGAGAAGCGGAAGTGTTGTAAGACCTCCAGCCACTGGATTTGAAGTGGGGACTTGGGGAAGTTGTTAATGCATGCCATTAATGTTAATGTTGTTAATGTTTATAATGAAATAGCATAGGTTTAGAATAGTTTATAGTTGTAATATTAAAGTTGGTATACAAGACTTACAGTAATGTAAGACTTAAGTAAACTAATGTCAGTTTCTATCCAGGGGATAAAGACTTGGGGGTAGGTGTAGAAGAAGGATCTGGTACCTAAAGAGTAAACATGAGATGGAGTACACAGTGATGTAAGAAAGTATGTGACATAGAGTTGGGGCCAGTCTGGAGATGAGTAGCAATGTAGAAGGATATGGTATGGAATCCTCTCCATACCTACTGTAAATATGTACATAGTTAAGTACTGTTAATAAAGACTTCCTTGTATCCTTCAAGCATAGCAACGAAGAATATATCATGGCAACAGTGGTAGAATCCATCAAGATTTTGCATAGAACACACTGGTCATTGACAAAACTATTTCCAATTCACTTGTTTTCTGTGATGTATTTTAATTAGGAATGAGGAAAATACAGCGGAATCAATTGGCGCAGGAATATCCGGACCACTGTCAAATCATGAACAATGTCATATTTTTTAAAAATGTACAATTAGTTACCTGAAGTCTAGAATCAATTGTAAAGCTGCCAGCTGTGGGATTCATACAGGCAACATACTGACAATTATGAATATCTTTTAATGTCAACTTGACCTTGTCATACCTAATTGAAAAATATGTTATTTAAGTACAAATTAATTCAATCCATCATTACACTGCAATATTTCATTAAGAAAATCATTAGAGTACACTAGTCAGTTTTTAATGTTTTAGTTTGTTTTCAGAATTATATGTAGTGATGCTATTACTATACATTTTATGTACAAGACATGCATTGATAAACAGGGGGACTTTTAATTCCTGGGTGGGAAGCTGAAACATGTAGGCTAACCACTTCTTCTATGGAAGGCCGTGTCCATTTGAACTGTCAGACCTCATTTACACACTACAGGTCAGCTGCCCACCTAAAAAAACCAGCTAGAGGAAGCTCGCTGGTTTTGAGTCACATAAAGGTTGGGTGGTTTGGAAGCAGGTAGCCAGGAATTTTCAGGGCAGTAAGATGAGACAACCCAAGCTAGCAGTGATCTAAACTTTTTTTGTGGGGCTTATCTTACAGTTTGTCATTTAGGTTTTGCTGTACCACTTTGGTTTAAACTCCCGTTCTGCATAATTTCTACTGAAGGAAGAAAGTCAAAATCTCTCTAATGTGGACATGGGAGTTACTTAATGCATGACTCAAAACCGTGACACAAAAAAGCAAGGCTAATGCAGATGGAGAGTGAGCACCATGTGCAATACTTAATGTTAAGGAGATATATATCAATAATCGTACTTTAAAAATTCTAAGATTACTTACCAATGCCCATGATCTAAGTGTTGTCTGATTAGTGTATGAGGTGCTACAGTTCCATACTTATCCACCTCAGGCATGTTCATGTCATCAGTAAAGAAGATTAATTTCTTGGTTCCAGGTGGGCCAAAGTTTCTTCCTGTTTTCTTTTCTAATGGCTTCTCAAGAACAGCTATAGGGAATTCAGAATGAATACTTCAATGTATTTATTGTAATTATAACAAATCTTTTACACACACGATTTTATCTTAAATATTGTGATCGAGTAGCAATCACGTTTAAGTATCAATTATGGCTATGGATATGGCCCTTGGCAGAAACTGATTCCATCTGATCTATTTGTAGGATCCATTGATTTTCTCCCAGATTGGCCTGGAACTTCTGAGGGTTTTTGATGGTGTTTGTCACCATTACTCCACAACTTCAAGATTTAACACAAGTACAGATTAACACATAAATCCTGCAGTTGTGTTTCATCACTCAGAATGCTAATGGTGGGGGTACAGTAGTGCCATTGAATTTCAAGGGGAAGTGGTTAGATTCTCTCTTGTTGGATAAAGTCACTGCTTGGCTCTCGTGTAGCACAAATGTTACTTGCCACTTATCAGTCCAAACCTGAATAGTATCCAGGTCTTACTGCATGTGGGCATGGACTGCTTCATGATCTGAGGAGTTGTAAATGGAATTGAACACTGCAAATCATCAGTGAATATCGTCACTTCTGACCTTATATATTAGAGGAAAAGGTCATGGATAAGACAGTTGAAGATGATTGGGCCTTGGGCACTGGAGTGGGGAACCTCTGCAGCTATGTCTTGGAGCTAAGATGATTGTCACACGTCTGTACGTGAGTGGGAATAAAATGAAGCAGAATATAAAGTAATGATTCATGTTACATGACAGAAAGAATTTTTACATATTCTCATTTGTGCTCTGCTACATATAATGATAGTAAATATATCCTTATATAGCCATTCTGGAAAAAAAATTACCAGCCTTGTGAATGGTGCAAAATCGGTATTGTGATTATTTTAGTTAGGGAAAAACATTTTAATAAACAATATTTGATGAAAGAAAAATTTTGTTCTAAAATATACACATGGGAGCAACTTTTGCAGCATGTTCAAATGTTATTTAAAGGTGTCTCACTGCTTACAGTAAAGCTACGTACAGCTTTTGAAAATGCTTTCATGCCAATGCAGGTTTTGATCTGTTAAGAGGCTTCAGCATTGTACTTATATCTTGATGGGCTTCTTCTAAGAATTTCACTCTCCAGCTGCACAAGAATGTTCTTCAGGAAGATTTGCGTGTAAAGCATTGCTAAAAATGACTAGTTTCATGTTCTTTGGGTCACCTAAAGATGGGAACTTAATTATGCATTTCTCCAGATCTAATTTTTAAAAATATTTTATTTGCCCTTAAAGCATTCTTGACTTTAGGGTGTTTTATCATAGCACTTAACTCCAATACATCAACATCCTCAGGGTTCCCACTGAGCAGAAACTGAACTGGACTGAAGAAGGGCACACCCTCCGATCTCGCAACTACCACCTAGGCCAGTTGAAGAGGAGAAGTTACATTCTCCAATCACACAGCAACCACAGAGACTCAGGCTTCCTTTAACCAGTTTTATTCAAGCATATGCAAGGGAGCCGCAATCATTCCTAAGAAGGAAGACCCAGCAGCTTCCTGATTGATTACAGTTCACTACTTTTGTATTTTTTCTTATCACAATACATTTGAGTACATTTGAATACATCCAATCAGTAACCGACACACAGGTACCATGTTAAAACTATCCTATTGAGTACATAAACATGTGATTCTGCTAACCAATTATTCTAAAAGGTGTATTCATAATTATATTATCCAATCAAAATTAAAACACTTATGCAAAGACCTTGATTCTCATAACTCAGAACTGATTGTGTTTCATCAAAGCCCCCTCTTTGTCCATTGTATGTCTTCCCATATCTAAGCTAAAACCATCTGCCCCTTCCCTATGTGAGAGGGGAGTACATGTAATCTATTTTATGCCCTCCTTGTGTCTTCAGCCTGACTCTCAAGGCTGTGCAATCTTCATCTGGTAATTGGCTAGGAATCCTGTGGCAAGTAACTCACCTCCTGACTCCTCAAAGTCTCTTCACCATCTACAAGGCATAAGTCAGGAGTGTGATGGAATACTCTCCACTTGCCTGGATGTGTGCAGCTCCAACAATATTCAAGAAGCTCAACACTATTCAGGGCAAAGCAGCCCACTTGATTGGCACCCCATCCACAAACATTCACCACCTCCACCACCGACGCACAGTGGTAGCAGTGTGTACCATCTACAAGATGCACTACAGGAACTAACCAAGGCTCCTTAGACAGCACCTTCCAAACCCACTACCCCTACCATCTAGAAGGACAAGGGCAGCAGATGCATGGGAACACCACCACCTGGAAGATCCCCCCTGTGGTAAAGTGACACAAGGTACCCTATCCCTTGAAAAGAATGCAAGTATACTGATCATGTGACAGCACAGACGAATCACTGTATAGCGCAGACAACTTGGAACTGTAAGTCTAGTTCTGGAGGTTTCTGAGTGAGCATGTACGATCTGGTGCTCTGCCCTATGCCTCAATAAACCATCACTGTTTATTCTTACATCAGTCCCCGTTATTGATTTCAAGCAGCAATTGATGAGAAAATAGGAAGGTGTGCAGTTAGAGTTTGATTGACAAGCAAACTCACCAGCCCAATACATAAAATCCCCCAAGCCACATATCATCCTGACTTGGAAATATATCACCATTCCTTCACTTGTTACTGGGTCAAAATCCTGGAACTCCCTCCCTAACAGCACGTACACCACCTGGACTATAGCGGTTCAAGAAGGCAGCTCACTTCCATCTTCTCATGGGTAATTAGGGATGGGCAATAAATGCTGGTCTAGTCAGCGACACCCACATCCCATGAATGAATAAAAAAACAATCAAAACTTGCATCTGAGCTAGCCTGAGACCAGTTCAACAGACCAATTAAGCTTCCAAATTGCTCCGTCTCTTCTTGAGATATACATCACATTTCAATGATCACCTCATACAATTAACTAAACCGGAAGTAACGTTCTTAAATAGCATTGTTGTTATGAAGTTCTTCCAGACCTACTCTGTTCGATATCTAAACCAATATATTTAAAAGCACCAGAAGTCTGACTCCCAATTTTAAATTCTGCTCTAATTTTATTAATAACACATTTCTCAAATTCTGCAGTACTACCCCATTAGAAATCATCCACAAGCATCATGAAGAAATACGAACATACGATCATGGAGCAGGAGTAGGCTACTCGGCCCCTCAAGCCTGCTCTGTCATTCAATAAGATCATGGCTGATCTGATTGTAACCTCCCACATGCCCCCAATAACCTTTCAACCCCTTATTAATCAAGAATCTATCTAGCTCTGCCTTAAAAATATTCAAAGACCCTGCTCCCACTGCCTTTTGAGGGAGAGAGTTTCAAAGGCTCACGGCCCTCTAAGAGAAAAAAGTTCTCCTCATCTCTGTCTTAAATGAGCAACCCCTTATTTTTAAACAGTGACCTTTTGTTATAGACAAGAGGAAACAGCCTCTCCGTATCCACTCTGTCAAGACCCCTTGACATCTTAAAGGTTTCAATCAAGTCACCTCTTACTCTTCTAAACTCCAGTGGATACAAACCTAACCTGTCCAACCTTTCCTTATAAGACAACCCGTCCATTCCTGGTATGAGTCTAGTAAATGTTGTCTGAACTGCTTCCAATGCATTTACGTCCTTCCTTAAATAAGGAAGCAATACTACACATTATTACAAATGTGGTCTCACCAGTGCCCTGTACAACTGAAGCATAACCTCCCTACTTTTGTATTCAATTCCCATTGCAATAAACGAGGACATTCTATTAGCTTTCCTGATTACTTGCTGTATCTGCATATTCGCCTTTTGTGATTCATGCACTAGGACACCCAGATCTCTCTGAAGCTCAGAGCTCTGCAATCTCTCACCATTTTGATAATATGCTTCTTTTTTTATTTTTCCTGACAAAATGGACAATTTCACATTTGCCCACATTATGCTCCATTTGTCAGATCTTTTCCCACCCACTTAACCTACCTATGTCACTTTGTAGCCTCCTTACATCCTCTTCTTTGTGTCGTCAGCAAATTTAGCAACTTTACCATCCGTCCCTTCATCCAAGTCACTTATGTAAGTTGTAAAAATTTGAGGCCCCGGCCTGATCCCTCTGGCACACCACTCATTACATCCCAGCAATCAGAAAAAGACCCATTTATGGCTACCCTCTGTTTCCTGTTAGCTAATCTTCTATCCATTCCAATATGTTACCTCCTACACCATGAGCTTTTATTTTCCACAATAACCTTTAATGTGGCACCTTATCAAATGCCTTCTGGAAATCTAAGTATAGCACATCCACCGGTTTCCCTTTTATCCACAGCACATGTGACTCCTTCAAAAAATTCCAATAAATTAGTTAAAAAGTGATTTCCCTTTCACAAAACAATGTTGACTCTGCCTGATCACCTTAAACTTTTCTAAATACCCTGCTATAACATCTTTAATAATAGCTTCTAACATTTTCCCTACAACAGATGTTAAGGTAACTGACCTGTAGTTTCCTGCTTTCTGTCTCCCTCCCTTTTTGAATAAAGGAGTTACATTTCTTAATTTCCAATCTAATGGAACCTTTCCTGAATCTAGGGAATTTTGGAAAATTAAAACCAACATATCAACTATTTCATTAGCCACTTCTTTCAAGGTCCTAGGATGAAGCCCATCAGGACCCAGGGATTTTTCAGCTTGTAGCTCCAACAATTTGCTCAATACCACTTCTCTGGTGATTGCAATTTTACTGAGTTCCTCCATCCTTTCCATTTCCTGATTTACAGCTATTTCTGGGATGTTACTTGTATTCTCTATATTGAAGACTGATGCAAATTACCTGTTCAATTGACCTGCCATCTCCTTATTTTCCATTATTAATTCCCCAGACTCACTTTCTATAGGACCAACGCTCACTTTGTTAACTCTTCTCTTTTAAATATCTATAGAAACTCTTACTATCATTCTTTATATTTCCACCCGGCTTTCTCTCATACTCTATTTTTTCCCTCCTTATTAATCTTTTTGTCATTCTTTGCTGTTCTTTATATTTTGGCCTTGATAGGCCTTTAAATTGTTGGCACGTGCGTGATGCCGACTTTGGCACGCACGTGCCGACCAAAATATCGCGCAAGTGCGCGATGACATCAGGATGCTCGCCCGACTTCATCACACGTCATTTTACGCTCGGTCAGGTCGGGCGCGCGCCCGCCCACTGAGCAAAAAATTTTACCCCTAGTTTCAGCAAAACAGATCTCACTTAAAAATTGAATACTGGGAGCATCTTTCAGGCCAGTGATGTATTTATTTAGTTTCTATAGCTTTCCTTCTTCATCTGCTCCCTCTTTGGGCAGTTTCAAAAACACCTCTAGCATGAAAAGTATTGCCCTGCAGTTACACGGCTTTTATGTCAATTGATTTACACTCCCATGAATATGTTTTCAGCTGCGTGAGAGTCCATTTTAATATCTGTGTCACCCAGTTGTTCTTTAAGACCCCTAATAATAACTTCACTTTAGCCCATCTGTGATGACTTTTTCAGTGCAAATCCAGCTATGTAACAAAGTTGGTTGTCCCTTATTTGCTATCTCAGGATAAACTCCAAACTCGCTCTAACTATCTAATTTCCTTTATTTTGCCTTTCTTATTAGTTTTTCTTTGAGTTTATAAGCAGCCACTAAAACTTCACAATCATGAGGACTTCTGCTGCTAGTTCTGTTCCAAAACTGTTTTGAGGCCTTTATTTCATTTTGCAATCTATTCAAGCTACAGCCTCTACTTACACTTTTATGTATATCAGGACTATTGCTACAAGATCACTCGGGGGGTCTTTCTTCAGTTTGTGATCATCTTCTGTCCCAAGAATCACTTCCGGACCCATTATCAGTACTTTCACTGTTCTTTCTTAGGTGAGTGCATGGATTTAAAGTAATTGGCAAAAGAAGCAAAAATGATATGAGAAAAGACTTTTTCGTGCAGTGAGTGGTTAAGGTCTAGAATGCACTGCCTGAAAGTGTGGCGGAGGCAGGTTCAACTGAAGCATTCAAAAGGGAATTAGACTGTTATCTGAAAAGGAAAAATGTGCAAGGTTACAAGGAAAAGATAAGAGAATGGTATTAAGGGAATTGCTCATTTGGAGAACTGGTGCAGACATGTTGGGCTGGATGGCCTCCTTCTGCGCTGTAACAATTCTGTGATTCTGCGATTTTCCACTCTTTCACTCCATTCTGACAGTCCATGGACCTCGATTCTTGGGCCATCATCCTCAACATTCAACTAATATTAAACTTGACAATATCTTTTCCTGCAAGCCCCACAATTGTCACATTCCTCTATTCACCAGACCCCTCTGGAATATATATTTCAACTGAGTATCCTCTCTGGGCAATCAGCCTTTGATGTGATAGCTCTGTCCTGTGTATCACACTATCCAGCCATTGATCTATTGCATTCTGTTCCTCAGGGCATTCATCACAAAACACATGAGTTCTTTGAAATACAAAATGCCTGGTTGAATTCAACTGGCTGCTTAGGGTTTGAGATGTAATTAATTCTAATTAATCATCAGGAATGAAGCTTAACAGTTTTATTGCAAAGCTTGATAAGTACTGAAGTGGTGGAACTGAAATGATTTCATATTCAGATTGATATTAAGATGTGCATTAAAAGCTTTAGAATAGACAAATGTAGTTATGAGAGATCTTTTTAAGCATGATGAAAAATATAGCCAACACTGAAGGCATGATGGGTATGTAGCCAGTACTGTGGGAACCCAACTAGCAATTAACAGTCATAAAACTTAATAACTTTCACAGGATGGGTAAACAAATGTTAGCGTGGTAAGAACACAGACTAGGAGGCATTAGATCTGAGGCATTCACAGCCTCCCGGTGAGATAATAGAGAACATCTGCAGCCTGAATAATTCTGCTCACTAGGTATGTAATTGGAGGTTGTACTAGACAGTATAGTGAAACGTGATAACTAAAATATATAACTATGTTATGCAGCCTTTGTATCAGAAAGACACCATGCAAAATCAGGCTGTGTTCCTCCCAGCAGATGCTTGTAATAAAGTGCTTATTTGCTTGAATTTCACAGACTCGAGAGTGATAATATTTGTACCACAATGTCCCACCATCATGACTTATTACTTTACCAGGGCCTTTCCATTCTCAATGATCCTCTCTTACACCCAGTCTCCTGTATAAAGTTCTCAGGTGGTCTTATACAATGCTGCCGAGCTCTCTGATTTTTTTCTGAGACCTCAGCCATGATGATAACCTATCTCCCTGCATGTAAAACATTCAAATCTGCAGAAAAAATTGTAGCACCTTTGAAAACGGGAGAAGGCAATTTGGCATTTCACGATAGGCTAATTGATAGGAATTATGCCCTCCAATCATTCGGAGTGAATGCTTTGCATGAAATTCCCATGCTAGAGTGGTTGTCAACTTTCAGACTGGTTAATTGGCTAAAGGTTTATACAGCATTTCATTAATCACCAGACCATATCCATTTCTCCATGATTTTGTTTATGATGACACTTTTGTCCTTACAAGTAGTATTGTGGTGGTGGTGTATTATAGTTCACTCAGAGTCCAATTTGCTGTGGCAACATGTACTTTTACATGCATGTAATCCATAGGCTGGATCTATGAATAGTGATGGTAGAGGCTCCAACTTTCTTCCCATCACCGCTGACCAGGGATCTCTCCCACTCTTAGTCTCTGCCATTGGCAAATGTTGGAAGGATTTTAAGGTTAATAGTCAACCCATTTGGCCATGTTATAAACACAGCTTCTTTGGCTATCAAGTCCTGTGGCGTGACTCAAGTCTGGAGCTTCCAGCTCAGAGGCAGGGATGTTACCCACTGCACCACAAGACCTCCCATAAGTGCTACTGTAGAAAGGTTAAATCTAGTCACCAGGTCTACAAGATGCAGAATGAAAATATTTCTGCATTTGTTCTATGCCTTTAGATCCATGGCAACCACCTCATTAAAGTCACATGCAAACAAAAGGCTTACAATAAAATGTGGCAGCATCTTCTGATACTTTCAGAGACATAACACTTCTCACCAATCACTTCTATTAGCTTTGTATATGCTTCATCAACCACACCTACACCTTTTAGAAGGACTTTTAACATTTCACCAGCAGAGTGAACAAATTGTCTATGCAATTTTAAGACAATTTGCTTTTATCCTCTCTGATTCTTAACATCTGATACCATTAATAGTTGTCTAGCACTGATGAGAAACATCAGGTTTTGTTAAGAGGATGCAATAACTGCAGATCCGCTGACCTTCTAAAAATAATTGCCTCATCATGTTTCATGTCAAGTTTCATTTGCCCTTTTCGTAGGTTTATTCAACAGCATAGGTACAGTATCTTACTAGAGATGACATCAGTACTTATAAAATGGCTTACTCCAGCTATTTTGCATGAAATTACAACCCTCTTTAGTAACCTCAAAGTGTTGTCATCACTAAACTTAAAACAAATAGTACTTATATATTCCTTAATCCTGTGTAGATCCTTAATGCTTAGTGAATTAAGATAACATTTTAACCAATCTCCACCACATACTGTTGAAATGCAAGCACTATCCAGCACTGCAAATGTTAAAGAAGTCCACAACCAACACATCCATCACAGGACTAAAACTCTTTGTGACCTGAATAATGTTTTGGATTCATAATTATCTTCAGCCTTTTAGAATTCTCTTCATCATGTTATTTTAGGAACCCTACCTCTTCACTTTGGACAGTTCACTGTGTAACAATACTTTGAGTCACACCTGACTTATTAGCTGTTCCTTAGGCATTCCTGGAACTCATTTGCCTGTTTTTGCTGCTCCAATTTTGTTTTCTCCTCTAATGGCCAGATCTGCTAAAGGTGCTTTCATTTTCATTCTGTCTGTCTTTAATCCTTTGATTGGATTAATGCCTGCATCCATTATCTGGACCATTTCTTAATCTGGCTATCATTGAACCCTCTATTCTATGCATCACTGCGGAATGTCCCATGTGTTCCATGGAGGCAGAAGGAAATTATTGATTTCCCAGAAATTTTTTCAAGGCAGCAGATAGCTGATCCAGCAAGGGTCTCCCTCTTAGAGAACCAAGCATCAGTTAGAATCAAGAGACTGTCCATAGAAGCCACCTCAGCGCAGCCCCACATTTTAAATGCTATTACTGATCCTGGGATCTCCAAAGTGAATTTCAACAACTTTTCATGCAATCTGTTAAGATCCATGATACATTCATCCATGGAATGACCATTGATTTTCTGAAAAGTATCAAAGGTTGACACTGCCTCGTTGGCATTTAACAAATTATCCTTCTTGTAAATTTCATCCAAGAACACTAATAGAACATAGGAACATACAAAATAAGAGCAGAAGTAGGCCATTTGGCCTTTTGAGCAACTCTGCCATTTAGTAAGATCATGGCCGATCTGTTTGTATTTCTAATTCCACATTCCCATCTACCCCCAATAACCTTTGTTTCCCTTGCCTAACAAGAATCTATCCACCTCCGCCTTAAAAATATTCAGTGACCCTGCCTCCACCACCTTCTGAGGCAGAGAGTTCCAAAGTCACACAACCCTCCGAGAGAAAAAAATTCCTCTCCTCTCTGTCCTAAAAGGGCAATCCCTGTTTTGAAAACAAGTGTCCCCTAATTCTGGACTCATCGACAAGAGGAAACATCCTTTCCACATCCATCTTGTCAAGACCATGCAGGATCTTATATACTTCAATCAAGTCACCCCTCACTCTTTAAAACTCCAGTGGAAACAAACCCAGCCTATCCAACCTATCCTCATAAGACAACTCACGCATTCCAGGTATCAATCTAGTAAACCATCTTCAGCCACAATTGCTGAGTGGAAGATCTATTTCAGCCTCCTCCTGAGGTCTCCAACATCACAGACACCAATCTCCTGCCAATTCAATTCACTCCATGTCAAGACATCAAGAAACAGCTGAAGGCACTTGATACAGCCAATGCTATGGCCAACAAGACAGCAGGGTCAGCAAGCTGTCTCCAATGCCAGTGCCAGCGAGGGGGGAGCACCTAGACGTAGCACTCGCAAACCTAAGTTAAAGGAGCTATAAGCACAAGAGAGAAAGGTCACGGCTGATTTTCTGTTCATTTTTGTCCAATTTATGTATACTAGTCTGATGTTGAATACCAGAAACATTTCTGTTAAGATTATCGAACTGTCAGAACAAGATAAATTTTGTTTTTGTCGTTATGACTTGAGTATGCTTCATCTTTTTATTTCATTGGTACACCAGTATGTAACGCTGGACGTAAGTAGCTATGAACTTTATTGCATAGGCACTGAATGTTCTTTGTGTTCAAATGAAAGGGCCCTTTCAGACATCCGTGATGGAGGCGGCAGCCATGGCATGCGGTTGAAGCTGATCTTTGGTAGCCTAGCTGAAGGAGCATTGGATCAATGTGTCCCTGGTGTCCCTGCCTCCCTGGAGGGTACCGAGGCCTGCCTCCATGCCCTCAGCATTCTCCTCACCATGGTCCTCTTCTGACTCACTACTGAATTCATCATCTGTGGCCTGTGCAGCTGTGTCAAGATCCTCTTCCTCCAGTGGGTCCCCCATTGCCAGTGCCAGATTGTGGAGAGTGCAGCATGCAACCACAATCAGTGACACCCACTCTGGGGGGTATTGTAGTGCTCCCCCCAAATGGTCAAGGCATCGGAAGCACATCTTGAGAAGACCTATGGTCCTCTACCACCGCCCTTTTGGAGGCATGACTCCTATTTTAATGCTTCTCTGCATCTGACCTTGGGTGGCAGAGACGCGTCATGTGCCACTGCGTCAAGGGATAGCCCTTGTCACTCAGCAGCCATCGTCCAGTCGGGCTGGAACACTGAAGAGCCTCAGCACCTGCGAGTGTCTCAGGATGTAAACGTCAGGGGATCTGCCAGTGTACCTTTTACAGTCTTGCAGAATCTGCATCCTGTGGTCAAACACTATCTGCACATTCATGGAGTGGAGTCCCTTTCTGTTGACGAAGGCACCCAGCTGATCCACTGGCACCTCGATGGCCATATGCGTGCAGTAGATTGCACCCTGGAGGCAGGCAACTTAGCAATCGCTGCAAAGCCTCAGGCTCGCTCAGCCTGGCTGGCCTCCTCCGCAAGGTAAAGAATAAAGGTCAGTACCCACCTGAACAGAGCTTCTGTCACCAGCTTGACGCAACTGTGGACAGCTGATTGGGAGACCACACACAGATCCCCCATTGACCCCTGGAAAGAGCCGGAGGCATAGAGATTGATGGCCACTGTGACCTTTAGAGCCACTGGCATGGGGAGTCCACCCACACAGTCAGGGCTGATCTCAGGCCCAATCATCTGGCAAATGGAGGTCATGCTCTTCCTTGAGAGGTGGAGCCTCCTTCAGCATTGCACCTCTGAAATATTGAGTTGGCTGCATTGTTGCCTGTAAACCCTGGCAGCAGGATAGTGACGTCTTCTGCAGCCCCTTCTGCCTTGGACTACCTGCTGGCCCTGCACCCCTTGTGCCTGCGCCTCTCCTCCCACAGGTCCCTCCCCTGGAAGCTGCATAGCGACATGTGGCCTCCTTTCCCTTCTGCCTCACTCTTCCTCCTCAGAGGAGGTGCCTCCAGCAAAGAACACAATCCCCGTTACCAGAGTAAGGGTAGGCTGTCTGATACCTGAAAGGGTCCGCACAGTCTGAATCCTCCAGGGGCCTGGTAGACAGCAATGAGTCCTGAAATGAAGCCTGAAAATGCTAAGAATGAAACCCCAACCAGAGATGAAGCGGCCAAGTACCAATAAGCAACCAGCTGCAGACTATCTCCAAAACTCCTCACTACTCACTCTGGCAATGATACTGACCCTTTTTATCCCACCCTTGGATGAGGTTTGTGAAAATGTCAGCTGGCCGCCTGCCTGTTTTGCCCATGTGATAAGCAGAAAATCGCAAGGGCAAGGAAAAATCACAATCAATTAGACTTTAAGGGCCTTAAGTGGTAGCTTAATTAATGACAGGCACTGTTCTGGCACCTGCGTGCTCCCGCGAAGTGAAATATCACATGAGTGTGCAATGGCATTGGGGCGCTCGCCCGACATCATTGTGCACTATTTTGCTCCCATTTGGGTTGGGCACATGCCCCTACCCCCCGTGAGATGAAAAATTCTGCCTTTAGTGACTGATTCTGTAATTGTCAGTGTTATTCATAATTTGCCTATTGAAGGTGTCCTTTTTCTTCAAGCTATTCTTGAATGTTCTGAAAGGGTTACTTAGAAGGGAAAAGGAAGACCTCCAGCTTCACCATCTCCAATGCAGAATACTGTTGATTTTTCTAAGATATTGACAAAAGCCTCTGCCATAGGAGTCAGCACTCACAGAGAGACTTCCTCAGCTACAACAGAAACTTGTATTTACATAAAACCTTTAATGTAATAAGATAATAAGTAATAAGGAGTGATATAAAACAAAATTTGACACTCAGCCTCATAGGAAAATATTTAGATGACCAAAGCCTCAATCAAAGAGACTTTATGGAGTCTTCTATAGGAGGAAAGAGAGGTAAAGAGGTGATGAGTTTAGTAAGAGTTTAGGGCCTTGGCACCTGAAGACACAACCACAAATAGGTCAATAGGACTTAGTGTGAATTAGTACACAGGCAGTAGAGTTTTAGATGACTTCAAGTTTACACAGGGTAGAACATGGGTGACTGGCCAAGAGTATGCTGACACAATCAGGTCTAGAGGCATGAATGAGGGTGTTGATACTCCCTCCTGTTACATGTTAGCTTCTCCCACAAGGAGAGTGGAAGGAAGTTAATATGTGCCCAAGGCAAGTGCTTTGAGTAAGTGTGAACTAGTTTACCATAGTGTGCGTGATGACAGGGAAGCAGTAAGTGTGTCTGTGAAGGAGAAATAGTTGTGAGAGCAGTAGCAGTTTTTGAGGGTTTGTGCGTAAGCAAAGGAAGGATATGTAATGAGGTTATCTACACTGACTAAGGAAAGTCAGAGAACGTGGGGAAGAAGAGGAATAATAGTGCTGAGGTAAATGTAGGTATCTTCAGGGGCATATATGAGAAATTTGAAAACATGTCTTACTTTGGCACTCTGGGAGAGATCTGCAGTGCCTGGAGAAAATTCTAAGGAAATTCATGTGTTATGCCAGCTCTCGACATGCCCACTTTACAATTTCTAATGAAAACTATCAACTATTTTTAGGGAAGAGACTCTCGATTCTGAAGTAGTTCCATCAGCATAGCTTCATCTGAAAACCACAGAGCCCTGCTGGAACTCTTCTTACCTATACAAATCTTCTTGCAGCTCTATGATACTGCATACTTACTTTGGCTGCAAAAAAGCACCTCCTTTTAAACAATTTAAACCCTTTAGAACCTATAGCAGCATCTGATTCCCAGTTCCAAATTGGAGAGCTGTACATGGAAGGTGCGTTTTGTACTGGTAGCTCCTCTTAACCATGCAAATGAGGAGTTTCCAGAAAATGGATGCCTTGCCCTGCAGGCAGCCATGCTCTTGCCCTACCCACTTCAAACCCACTTCCCACTTAGACATAAAAATTATCTTATTCTCTTTGGATAATTTGAATACCTTGTAACATTGCAGAATTTGTGTAGAAGTTAAAAGGGACAGCCTGAATCAGATATTCCTCCATATTTAGACTATTCAACTTTTCCCACATGAGTACCGATTTTCCTGTTCCAGCATTTCCTGCTAACATTATTGGCCGGCCGATATCTAGCATTAAATCAATGAAATAACGTAGGCGAATGGTCTCTGTTGTATGAACAAAGGCAGCCTGTGTCATAAGAAATTACAATTAGGAAATAAATTTACTAATAGCATGGAAATATAGTTTGCACTTTGAAGCAGCTTTTTTTATAATTAATAACTTCTAATTACCATCTTGCAGTGGAGTATCCATTCACAAAAACAAAGCTTAAGTAAAACTGGAATGGAACAAAACTTACTAGAGCTATGGCAGTTGTATACATTGAGAAGGCTATGAAAGCATATTAGAATCTTCCAGATAATTGAAGTAGTTCACTTTCTTGCATCCTTATCTCTTCCTAATACATGAGGCAGTTAACATTTAAGTCTATTTAATGAAGTTTTGGTCCTACTTTCTGAAACGACTTTGTTGGTCCACTACTTTCCTGAACTTTACTACATCAACAAGACTCCATGTATTTTTTCTGCATAATTCCTAGTAATTACTCAGGATTTATTTTAGACAGGTAAAATCAGGCTAAAAGTCAAATGTTTGATGGAAATTAGAAAAAGAAATGATACACTTTACACTACGACAAGGAATTCAAATGCAGAAACATTTACAAAGGCTAGCTAATCTGATGTTGTTGATGAGTAATTCTGGACAGGGGTCTGGGAGTGGAGCAAATGAGTGGTGGAGTTACGATTTGGTAGGTCTGGAATAGAGAACACTAAGAAAATATTTATTTGAGGTGCATAAAATAATGAGGTTCCTAATTAGAGTGGATAGGAAGGACCTATTTCCTTACCACAGAGGTCAATAACCAGGAGACATGGATTTAAAGTAATTGGTAAAAAGATTAGAGGGGAGTTGAGTGTCATTTTCTCACTCAGAGGGTGCTGGGAGTCTTAAACACACTGGCTGAAAGGGCAGTAAACCTCCAATCATGTTTCTGGCCAGCCACAGTACCAAATCAGCTCTTATCAAAGTTACAAATGACATCCTATGTGACTGTGACAAAGGTAAACTTTCCTTCCTTATCCTTCTCAACTTGTCTGTGGCCTTTCACACAGTTGACCATGCCATCCTCATCCAACACCTCTTCACTGTCATTCAGCTAGGTGGGATTGTTCTCACCTGCTCTATTCTTATCCATCTAATGTAGCCAGAGAATTACTTGCAATGGCTTCTCTTCCTGCTCCTGCACCATTACCTCTGGTGTTCCCCAAGGGTCTATCCTTGGCCAAAATAAAAGCAAAATACTGTGGATGCTGGAAATCTGAAACAAAAACAAAAATAGCTGGAAAAACTCAGCAGGTCTGACAGCATCTGCGGAGAGGAATACAGTTAATGTTTCGAGTCCATATGACTCTTCATCAGAACTGATGAAGAGTCATACGGAATCGAAACGTTAACTGTATTCCTCTCTGCAGATGCTGTCAGACCTGCTGAATTTTTCCAGCTTTTTTTGTTTTTGTTTCTATCCTTGGCCCCCTTCTATTTCTCATCTACATGCTTTGCTCAGTGACATCAGCTAAAAGCACAGCATTAGTTTTCACATGTACACTGACTAACACTCAGCTCTACCTCAACACCCCCATTCTTGAATCTTCAATTGTTGCTAAATTATCAGATTGCTTATGTGGCATTCAGTTCTGGATGAGCAGAAATTTACTCCAATTAAATATTGGGAAGACTGAAGCCATTGTGTTCAGTCCCCACTCCAATCTCGGTTCCCTGGCTGCCGACTCCATTCCTTTCCCTCGCAACAGTCTAAGATTAAGCCAGTGTGTTTGGAACCTTGGTATCACATTTGAGCCTGAGATGAGCCTCCAATTTCAGTTGCACCATCGCTAAAACCACCTATCTCCACCTCTAAAAACATTGCACAACTTCACCCTGTCTCAGCTCAGCTGTTGATTAAATCCTCATTTATGCCTTCGTTACCTCTAGACTCAAGTATTCCAATGCATTCTTGACTCGTTTCTCACAATCCATCTTCTGTAAACTTGATGTCATTCAAAACTCTGTTGCCAGTGTCTTAACTCATACCAAGTCCCATTCACTCATTACTATTGTGTTCGCTGACCTACATTGGTTCCTGGTCAAGCAATGTCTTGACTATGCACTTGAGGTGCCATGACCTAAAGGGCTACAGACCGAGAGTTCGAAGGTGGTATTAGACTGAATATCTGATTTATGGCTGGTATGGACACAATGGGCCTCCTTTCATGCTATGAACCTTCCACTTTTCTATGTTTTGTACTGCAGTCATGAATCTCCTCCTAGAGGAAGATGTGCCAACAGAAGAATCATCAACTGCCACTTGAGAGCTGATCGCTCTGATGCCTTGATGCTGACTTCTTGGTTGAAGATTGTATGTATTGAATGTACTGTCACCTCCCAAATCTGTACCCATCTTTCCCACAATTCCATGTTTGAATCCCTTCAGTCAGGTTTCTGCCTCCACCACAGTATTGAAACGACCCAAATCAAAGTCACAAATGACATTTTGTATGACTGTGACCATGGTAAACTATTCCTCCTCATTCTTCTGAACCATTCTGCACCCTTCAACACAGTTGACCACACCGTCCTCCTCCTATGGCTCTTCCTTTGTACAACTGGGTGAAACTACCATTGTCTGGTACCATTCTCATCTATCGAATCATTATCTGCAATGGTTTCTCTTTCCACTTCCACACCAGTACCTCTACAGTTCCCCAAGGACCAATCCTTGACCCTCTTCTATTTCTCATCTACATGTTGACCCAGTGATATTATCCAAAAACACAAGTTGCAAATGTAAGTTAATGACATTCAGCTCTATCTCACCACCACTCTTAACTCCTCCACTGTCTCTAATTTTTCACACTGCTTCTTCAACATCCAATAATGAATAAGCAAGATTTTTTTTCTGATTAAATATTGGGAAGGCTTAAACCATTGTGTTTGTTCCCTGTCACAAATTCTGTTTCCTGACCATTGCTTCCATCCCTGGCAACTGGCTGAAGCTGATCAAGACCGTTCGCAACCTTGGTATTGTTTGACCCCAGGCTAATCTTCCAACCAGATATCTGGTCCACCACCCAAAACTACCTACTTCCACCATTGTAACATTGCCCGACTCTCACCTTGTCTCAGTTCATCTGCTGCTGAAAACCTCACAAGCAACTTTGTTATGTCTACAATTGATCATTCTAATGCTCTCTTAGCTGCCTCCCATCTCCCACCCTACATAAGTGTACTTATCCAAAACTTAACGTGCACTAAGACTAGTTCATCCATCAGTCCTGTGCTTCCTGGTATAAATTGGCTACTGGTCTGACAACATCAAAATTTTAACTTCTCATCCTTGTTTTCAAATCCATCCATGACTTCAACCCTCTCCATCTCCGTAACCTCCTCCAGTATCACAAACTTCCAAGATCTCCATCATCCTCCAATTCTGGCCTATTGCATACCCCTATTTTAATCTTTGCACCATGATTGGTGGCCATGCTTTTAGTTGCTTTGGCTCAAAGCTCTGGAATTCCCTGACCACGTTTCTACCTCTGCTCTTTTAAAATCTGGTCAGATATCTCCTTCTGTCATTTGATGTCACAAATATTTTTATTGACAATGCTTTTGTTAAATGCCTTTTGATATATTAAAGTTGCTATATAAATGCAAGTTGTTGTTAGTATTGTTTGATGCTATCTTTATGCATATTGTAGTATAAAGGGTTAATAGCTATTATGCTATTAGCCAACATACACCATCAGTGATGTCAGATCATGTGTCACTAGAACTCAGAAAGATGTTTCTGGAAGGAACCCCATGTTTATCTATCCCTGTGCATAGTTATATACAGTTGATAAATGTTGAGGAGATCCTGGATGCCTTGTTTCTTGTAGTCTCTTAACACGGATCTTTTATATGATACTTCACTTGTGTAAACTCTTTTGATATTGTGTGCTACGTTAAATTATTACAGATAACTTTGATTAGTCAACATACAGAGTAGTATTACTTTATATTGGTGCCTATTGTCCAGGCTCATACATCACTGGAACATTAGTACACCTACAACCCTTTATCACCAAGGCTACTTACTTCTAACTTTGCATTATTAACCATTTCTGCCATTACCTCAGCCTCATGTTACCAACATCTTTATTGATGATTTTGTCATATCCAGAATCAGTTACTACAATGCTATTCTCATTGGCCATCCATCATTCCCCCCCATTCAATCTTGAACTTATCCAAAACACAGCCACCCATACCCTGTTCTGCACTAAAGCTTGTTCATCCATCCCTCATCCTAGCTGACCCTCACTAGATCCTCATTCATGAACACATCCATTTTAAAATCATCTTCAAATCTATCCAAAGCATTGTACCTCTTTGTAATGTCCTTCAGCTATACAACTCCTTGTGAACTCTTTAGTACTTCCAACCCTGATCCCCTGTTCATTGTTCCTGCTTACTGCATCATCAATGGC
The DNA here is from genome assembly GCF_964194155.1 of Cetorhinus maximus. Lineage (NCBI taxonomy): Eukaryota > Metazoa > Chordata > Chondrichthyes > Lamniformes > Cetorhinidae > Cetorhinus > Cetorhinus maximus. The sequence continues at coordinate 44,928,565 of NC_135902.1, read as the reverse complement.
ATCACTTTCAATCACTTTGGCACTCCCTGAATCACTCCACATTTTAAATTATTTAGAAACCTTCTCAAAATCCATCTTCTCAAGCCTCCTCCAATGGTTCAGCTAACGTTCTCCTTATTATTTCTTTAAAAAGCATCCTGGGACTTTTTGTGTATTAAAGGTACTATGTAAATACAAGTTATTGTTGTGCTGTTTATTCCCTTCTCAAAATTTTCCATTCTAGCACCTCATTTTGTAAGGGCAATGGTTCAAGCTGGAATTTTGTTCTGTAGGCTATAGTTGCCCTGTCATACCAGTTCTTAGAAACCTGGATAATAAGCATTACCCGGCGAGGAAAGTCAGGCAATCATTGACAAGCTTGACCCTATTCTCTACTGGTGGTACTGATGTCAACTTGTTTTTTCCCTTGCATCAGACTCTTAGGGTAATTACAGCCTGCTCCACCTTGCTGGTTTTCATGCTTCTCTTTTTCCCTCTCCCCCTTTAACTATTCACACGCCCTGTATTGCATATATATATATTTTTTGCCTCTTTTTGCCTCCTACTCTTATCACTTATGCTATTTTAACCATTTCCTCCACATCACAGGTCATTCTATTTTTTTTCCTGTTTTTTTTTTGTTCCTCTTTCCCTTCTAAGTGTTTCTTTTTAAATGTTGTTTATTTGAATATGTTTCATTCCTGAAAACTGTCCAAGGTCTGAAATACCGACTTCCGTTTCTTCAAAGACACTGCTTGGCCTGCTATTTATTACCAGAGTTTTCTTTTTGTTTTCAGAGTTCCAGAATCTGCAATATTTTACTTTATGTCCGATCTAATTCTGCTGTGACATCCACACATGTGCAATAATCACCAAGCAAGTAGATACAGAAAACCTAGCTGAATTTTCTTCTCCTGGATCAGAGATATTGGAGCACAAAATCAACATCAACAACTTACCAGAGCAATGGCTCACCCTTAAATTCATTAAGACCTTTTTATGCAGCCCTTGTGTTAACTTGAAATGAATTCAGGTCTCATTTCACAAACTCCAACCAGCTTTTCAGGCTCTACAATGACCTAATGGAATTGGTGGAGATCATTGAAGAAACCATGGTAAGTTTGTTTTAACTTGTATTTATATGGAGTCAGAAAAAACAGGAGCGATTCTATTACCTCCACTTTAAAACTGCAGGCTGCTGCTGGTCTACACTGACTCCCACTCCCTCTTTAGACAAGCAAAGAGGCTGGACTGGTGAGCTGCATCAGGATCTCTGATTGGTGCCTGCAGCTCACAGGATTTATTTTAATGATGCCCAAGGACAAATTTAGGATGGTCCTCAGCCAAGACATTGCAACATGCCTGGTTTTGGAAGCTAATGAATTTAGGTTCCATTGAGACTATCAGTAACATCTCACCAATGTCTTGGTGAAGATCAATTCAGGTGGCAATTAAAACCTGCATCTTTAATGTCTGTATGACTTAGTACTACATACATCACAGGGGACATTTGCGCACAAAGCTGTAGGAGAGATACCAAGGAAAGTATTAAAGGATTAGTAACAAAAATATATACTGTTTAATTAAGTACCTGGAGTGGTAAATCAGAATCCAGTTCAAAGGGAGGTACCTTATCTGTCCAAGGCATAAATCTCTTTGTTTCTGAATCAATGTAGTAGTCAAAGACAGTACCTTGGGATGGGAACTTGACAGATTTAAATTCATTCACCCACCATTTGCTGAATTCTACACGGTAATCCACCAGCTGGAAAAAATATTGGCCATTTCAAAAAAATGTATAATTTCATGTCTTTCAGTAAACATATAGATTGCTCGGTCTATTCAATATCCAAAGTTTCAGCATTTACCAAGCAAATTATATACACCTCCACAATCAGTTTTAAATCATATTTATATAGTAAATAGGAATATAGGAAGCAGTGTCTCCTCACATTTTGAATAATATAGGCAATATCGATAAAGATTTCTCATTCTTTGAATTAAGTTCAACTCACTAATACATTCAGGAATATCTGACATCTTACATAGGATTCACAAGAAACAGTCTTTAGAAAATTTCAGAGCGCACATGGCAAACAAGTGCAATTGGCATTGAACTGATTCCTTAAGAGCAGAAATGTTGTCAATTTGACCCTACTAAAGGCATGCACTGGCCCCTTTAGACTGCACAAGATTATTTTAATTAATGATAATTGACACCACAATTAATTCCCTATTGTCTTTTCAGTAAAGCCCCTTACTGACTGTATGCCCATATAAAATTGCTACTCACTGGATGGCCCTGGAGAAGGAACATGCTGTGTCCACTGGTACACTTGAGGCCTTCCACGGCCGGTAGGCACCCCAGGGACTGGAGTGCATCATCAGCCCCGAGGACATCATTTTAATTTAATTAACTAGACTTCCTTTTAAAGTTTGAAATTTTGTTACACTGGCCCACCAGGGGCTGTCAACTCCTTTTATTAATTTATTTTATTGATCATAGTTTGTTCAAAGAGCATATAAAATTGCTCCTGGGAGGTCTCCATACTATTCATTTCATAGCTGGACTTTATTGGACTATTTTGTTCTGCTTCTTTCGCTTTTTTTCTGTAGTACATTACTTCATTGTACCTCCAACAACAGTATTCTCACTGCCACAAACTGTCAACCTCATCTGCAATCATTGTGCTCAACACAGACACTTCTCTGGGCTTGCCAATGATTGTCATTATTTTGGAAAAAGAGGAACTCTCATGGTCATGGAATTATGTAATTTAATTCAGACACAGTTCTTTGGGCACCTTATCAAGGAATCTCCAAGTTGTGTCATATCCTGGAGTTGGACTTGCATAGTACATCCATCACTGTATTAAATGTTTACGTCACAGACTTATTTCAAACCACCACAAGAGAATTATGCTACATCTGTCCTAGATCTATAAAATCAGTACAACCAGCAGAGCACTGAAACTATGATACCAATTTTAACCCATTCAAAACCCACCCACTTGCACAGTCAAAATCGGGCCCAAATAATATTTGCCAGGAGAAAGACATAAAGCACTTCCTCCCTGGTCAGGTGATTTGTTCCTCAACGGTGAAAGACCTTTTTGACAGCACACGTATAGCAATCAGAGTACCTAATAAGAAACCCATGACATGGATGAATCGTAAAGGATTCCATTCAATCAAGGCCCAGATAGTCTTTGATCACAAAAGCAGAATAGTGCAGGTGATATTCAAGGTAACCTGGCATAAACATGAGTCAAAATCCTGGAAATCCCTCTTTAACAACAAAGGATGTATCTATACCACATGGGCTGCAGCGGTTCAAGAAGGCATCTCACCATCCGCTTTTCAAGGACAATTAGGATTGGGCTAGTAAATGCTGGCTCTGCTAGCGACAGCCACATCACATGAACAATTTTTTAAAAAAATTTCTACTGCTAGCCGGACAAATCATGTGGAGTTCTAAAAAAGATAATTCCTTCATGCCAACTTCTCCAGCAGGTTCTTGTCTGTTCAGGGAGCAACTAAGGGGAGCAACTAAGGGGAGCCATTCAGTCCTTTTCAATATCAGCAGTCTCCTCAGCTGCACCAGGGAGGGCTGAGAGCCATTTGGTGAATTAGTTCTATAGCTTCATCTTGAGGAATACTTTCAGCTCTTATGCCAGCAGGTTTAACAGCAATTACTTTACAGTAAAAATCACAAAATGATAATCAGAATGAACTAAAAGAAGACAAAAGTGAAGTACCCCCCCAAATCACAAGAAGTTAGCACCAAATCCTGCTGGTTCTTGGAATAGACATAGGCACAATGTTCAAATGTTCAAATATCCTTTAGGAAAGGAAATCTGCCATCCATACCTGATATGGCCTACATGTGACTCCAGAAGCACAGCAGTGTGGTTGGCTCTTAAATGCCCCCTGAAATGGCTTAGCAAGCCACTCAGTTGTATCGCTAGAAAGTCTGCAAGGAATGAAACTGGACGGACCACACTGTATCGACCAAGGCACTGGAAACAATAATGGCAAACTCAGTCCTGTCCACCATGCAAAGTCCTCCTTACTAACATCTGGGGGCTTGTGCCAAAATTGAGAGAGCTGTCCCACAGACTAGTCAAACAACAGTCTAGCATAGTCATACTCACGAAATCATTCCTTACAGATGATGTCCTAGACACCACTATCACCATCCCTGGGTATGTCCTGATATCCTGTCCCACCACAGACAGACCCAGTAGAGGTGGCGGGCACAGTGGTTTACAGTCAGGATGGAGTTGCCTTGGAAGTCCTCAACATCGATTCCAGACCCCGTGAAGTCTCAAGGCATCAGGTCAAACATGGGCAAGGTAACCTCCTGCTGATTACCACATACTGCAGCCGCCCCCCCACCCCCTCAGCTGAGAAATCAGTGCTCCTCAATGTTGAACACCACTTGTAGGAAGCACCAAGGGTGGCAAGGGTGCAGAATTTACTCTGGGTGGGAGCACATCAATGTTCATCACCAGGAGTGGCTCGGTAGCATGACTACTGACCAAGCTGCCGAGTCCCAAAGGACATAGCTGCTAGACTGGGTCTGTAGCAGATGGTGAGGGAACCAAGAGGGAAGCATTTTGTCCATGACAGTATTTGTTGGAATCACCACTGCATAGTCTTTATGGAGACAAAGTTCCATCTGCACACTGAGGATACCCTCCATTGTGTTGTGTGGCACTACTATTGTGCTAAATGGGATAGATTTCAAACAGATCTAGCAACCCAAGACTGGCCATCCATGAGGCACTGTGGGTCATCAGCTGCAGCAGAATTTTATACAACCACAATCTGTAACCTCATGGCCTGGCATATTCCCCACTCTACCATTACCATCAAGCCAGGAGATCAACCCTCATTCAATGAAGAGTGCAGGGGGGCATGCCAGGAACAGCATCAGACATACATAAAAATGAGGTGTAAACCTGGTGAAGCTACAACACAGGACTACTTGTGTGGCAAATAGTGTAAGCAACATGCGATTGACAAAGCTAAGTGATCCCACAACCAACAGATCAGATCTAAGCTCTGCAGTCCTGCCACATCCAATTGTGTATGGTGGTGGACAATTAAACACTCTAGAAGGGGGCTTCTCAACATTCCCATCCTCAATAATGGGGGAGCCCAACACACCTATGCAAAAGATAAGGCTGAAGTATTTGCAACAATCTCAGCCAGAAGTGTAGAGTGGATGATCCATCACAGCCTCCTCCGGAGGTCCCCAGCATCAGAGATGCTAGTTTTCAGCCAATTCGATTCACTCCAAAAGATATTAAGAAACAGTTGAAGGCATTGGATACTGCAAAGGCTATGGGCCCTGACAATATTCTGGCAATAGAACTGCAAACTTTTGCCCCAGGACTTGCCACACCCCTAGCCAAGCTGGTTCAGTACAGCTACAACACTGGCATCTACCAGGCAATGTGGAAAATTGTCCAGGTATTTCCTGTGAGCAAAAAAAAGGACAAATTCAACCTGACCATTTAACGCCCCATCAGTCCACTCTCGACCATGATGGAAGGGGGTCATCAAGGGGTCCATAAAGCAGCCCGTGCCTAGCAATAGCCTGCTCACTAACGCCCAGTTTGGGTTCCACCAGGGTCACGCAGATCCTACTTCATTGCAGCCTTGGTTCAAATGTGGACAAAAGAGCTGAAGGTAAGGTGACAGTGACTACCCCTGACATCAAGGCAGCATTTGACGATTATGGCATCAAGGAGCTTTAGAAAAACTGGAGTCAGTGGGAATCAGGGGGAAACCTCTCTGTTGGTGGAGCAAAACATGGCACAAAGGAAGATAGTTGTGGTTATTGCAGGTTAATCATCTCAGTTCCTGGACGTCACTGCAGGACTTCCTCAAGGTAGTGTCCTAAGCCCAACCATCTTCAGCTGCTTCATCAATGACCTTCCTTCTGTCATAAGGTTAGAAGTAGGGATGTTCGCTGATCATTGCAAAATGTTCAGCACCATTTGCGACTCTACAAATACTGAAGCAGTCCATGTCCAAATACAGCAAGATCTGGACAATATCTAGGCTTGGGCTTACAACTGGCAAGTAACATCCATGCCACACATATGCCAGGCAATGACCGCCTCCAACAATAGAGAATCTAACTATCGCTCCTTCACATATAATGGCATTACCATTGCTGAATCCCCAACTATCAAAATCCTGGGGGTTCCCATTGACCAGAAATTGAACTGGACTAGCCATATAAATGCTGTGGCTACAAAAGCAGGCCAGAGGCTAGGAATGTTGCAGCGACTAACTCACATCCTGACCCCCCACCCCCCAACAAATCCTGTCCACCATGTTCAAGGCACAAGTCAAGAGTGTGATGGAATACTCTATGCAGCTCCAACAACACTCAAAAAGTTGACAGCATCCAGGACAAAACAGCCCACTTTATTGGCACCCCACCTACAAACATTCACTCCTTCCACCACTGACGCACAGTGGCAGTGGTGTGTACCATCTACAAGACGCGCTGCAGGAGCTCACCAGGACTCCTCAGAAAGCACTACCATCTAGAAGGACAAGGGCAGCAGATACATGGGACCACCTGCAAGTTCCCCTCCAAGCCACACACCATACTGACTTGGAAATTCAAAAACATTTTAAGAGTTGAAATGATAATGGAAATGCAATCACCTTGGTGACAGTTAGGACTGAAAACTGATTTCGCTGGCTTTGGTGTTGATTGGCAACAGCTTGGTTTTCAAATCTGAAGGATGGAATGATATGAAAGTGATCACACATTACAAGTGCCAATAAATGATGGCCTTGCCACAATGCTCACATTGCATGAATGAATACAAAAATGTTATGCGAGGTTTGAAATCTCCTGAAACCCTCTTTTTTGTCATGCAAGCCACTCGAGAATGTTGCTCCATTTCCGACTGTTTTTGCTGGAGGTTGTGTGTGATTTGCTTGTGCATGAACTTGAGTGGATTATAACCCAACTAATGCATCAAGTGGAGATGGCCATTTTGCAAGTTCTCCCTGCTCATATTCAATTCTCCATCTAATGTAATATAGCAGAGCTCTTTGGTTTTAAGCATAGATATGCTCTAGATCAATTTGCCACATTTTGGGGTAACATGACAAAGGATAGCTAAAAGGCGAATGTTTGAACGTTCACATTAACCGTAAAAATAAAATAAAATAATATATCTGGAGGAAAATAAATTGGTCTAAAGATTACTTGTCATCTTTTTCAGTTGCAGGGTCGCAATTCACAGCCTGTTCATGCCCAGTTTCATTGGGGGTGGACAGCACATAAATTTGATGTTCCTACCTCATTACCATGATTGTAGCTTACGTCCAAGTGTCTCCTATGCTGCTGGCTGCCTCCTCACGCTGCCAACTACCTCTTTGCTCAACAGGGGCTGACAGCATTGTATTAAGAGCAGTCAGCACTCTGTTCACTAAGGCAGTGGTACCCTCCTAAAAGGAAACTGCAATCTAAAAGAAGGAAAATGGAACACAGAGCAGAGAGAGAGAGAGTTCCAAGGGTGAAAGATATGGCACTGGAGGCATTAGTGATGGAGGTGGGCAGGAGGAGAGTCTGCATTTTCTGAGACCTACAGAGGAGAAGGCTTTCAGCATTATGTGGCTGGCTGCAACATCACCAGTGGCTTCTAGTGTCATTGAGAACATTGAGGATATCAATACATTCCTGTCTTATGCCCCTTCTCAACGTTCTGCACACCTCAATCCTGTTATTTAGCATAATGAGCAAATTGCAGATGGTGTGACCATCTGCCTCTTGCTTTTCACTCCAACAAGCTTCCCCCACTCCAACTTTCCCCTTTCTGATTTCCTACTCTCAGACAACCAAGAATTGCCACCTGCTCAGCACAGAACCCCAAAGAGGAATAGAAAGAGAAACAGCACTTATGAAGAGGTCCCATCACTTGATCTGACACTTACAGCCACCAGCTCATATGCCAGCACTGCACATACCATAGAGGCTACCAAAATACTGGGATCAGCACATTGGTGCAACACCAGGTAGGAGTGAACTGCAGCCAGACCAAGGTAAAAGTTGGTTCATTTGCCAGCTTACCAGAGGACAAGGTCCCAAACAATTTTTGCTGCACAGGACTCAGATGAGGATCTTGATGGAGCAGCATACAGGACACCATTGTTGAGAATGCACACGATGGGTGCTTTAGCTAACATGGCAGACAGCATCCTATCACTGTCAAGGAGTATGGAGGAACCCAGCTTCAACTTAGTGGAAGGCATCACAAAGAGCTTGCCCTTTCAGCAGCCTCTACTCCAGCTCCATATCATCCTGCAGACTCAGAGGCATTGCCACTGCTGCCCACATAACTGCTGCAGTTTGTGTGGACAAGTCATTTGCTCCTCTGCAATCCCACCGAGATGCAGCAAAACTCTCTGACAAATCGAGGAAATAACCATACCTCCAAAGACATTCCAGAGTAGTTACTGACACTTTGAAATAACAGAAGTTCTTCAAAATTACCTTTTCTACAGTTTGGGTGCCTTGCCCTTTAAATAATAATAATGCAGGGCCAATTGCACAACACAACACTTGCCGTTTTAGAGTGACAAGCAAATGTATTGTCTGGTCCAAATTAGAAATTCTGGCATCACAGAATTATGTGATGTTAGGGTAGCACTCCTGTGGCTTCCAGCACACGTTGGAATGTGGGTGCCCTTCTCAAGAGGATAGGAAACAGCTAGCTGTGCAGTGTACCCCAGCAAAGGGGCATCAACAGCACAGCTACAGGGGTGAAATTCACACCCTGCATTTTTTGATTTCCCTACACTTAGGGAAATCCTTCCTATGATTTCTAAATCACTTATCACATTACTCGCCATCAACTTCCAAAACCAAACTTGAAGAGAAACCTTTTGTTGAACTTAAAAAGAATCAGATTGACGATGTACAGGCCATCCCAAATCCAAACCAAGTCAAGATTAACATTTCTTTGAACATACAAAGCTTGCTTCAGAGCATGGGCTCAGTGCTCATCCCTTTTAAGATAAACCCTTGAGCAGAAATATTTAGCTTGTTTCCATAAGTTTGTAATGATGAAATCTGATTCTAATGGTTTCAAAAGTTAAACAAAAATAGAATACATGCAGAACCAGTCTGATTCATATTGAATGTACAAAAAAAATCAACATAAATCACACAAACTTGGTTTGAAAAATTGATACAAAATGTTCAGGTCTTACCTGATCTTGGAACATAGTACCTCCAAAACCCCAAACACAGGCAAACACAAAGTACAGTTCATAGAGTTCCTTGGGAGAGTCAGCGGGCGCATTGACTGGGGTCAGAAGGCATTCCATCAGGTGGAGAACTGTCTGCACCATGGTGATCTCTGGAGTTGGAGTAATCTTTTTAAATCCTGTACGTAACTTTTCAAGGCAGGTAGGCAAGTATTTATCAAACAATATCAGAAGATTTGCCTTTTCTGATTGTACTTCACGGCTTTCAATCCAGCTAGCTACTACACTAAAGAAGAAAAGAAAAAAACAGTACACAGACCATATCATTTGTCTTTATTTTACAACTTGTTGACAATATCAGGATAAAAAAAATGCAACTTACGGGTTCCAGCCAAGATCACCTGGGTTGATGTAGAGTATTCCTGCTCGGGACACTGTAGCTGGTGTGGCTGTTCTCAGGTGGCTGATTTCAAACAGCAAACGCATTGTGGGGTTCAGTGGAATTCGCTCATTGCTGGCAAGTGTTAACACCTTCACATAAGAAGTTAAAGTAAAAGAAACGAAATAATTGTTAATCTGTCTGAAACAGAAAACAATGACTTATGAAGTGTCTGATACTCATTTTTGATTTGAACAAATGCATATTCAACACACAATGGATTAAATCCTACAAGTGACAGACCCTGTGAGAAGAACTATGGGCAGATTCATCCCAGAATTGCATTAAGTGTGGGAGCGGGCGTGAAAAACAGCATTTTACCCACTGGCCACAATAGTGGGTTTTCATGCAGGATCATCCCCTTCCCGCCTCATAAATTATGCAGTCAGAGGAAACATGCCGTCTCATTGACGGCGGCCTCCAATTTATCTGCCACACTGTTACTTTGCCACTTCCTCACTCTGGGCGCCATATTTAAACTGCAGCCACGTGCACAGTTCTCAATGCTTGCAGCCCAGGACTGTTCCAGTGAAGACATGGCCCCAAAAGCCAAGAAGAGTGCAACCACCTGATTCAGTGACAGATCCCTGGAACACCTTTTGGATGCCATGGAGGCCCACCGCAATGTCCTCTACCCCTGCTCTGAGCACAGCCATCAGTCTCACCAATCCAGCTTGGGAGGCGGTGGCAGCAGTGGTCAGTGCAAGCACTGGACACAAGAGGTGGGCCATCCAGTGCAGAAAAAGGATGAATGATCTCATCTGTGCCACCAGGGTAACCATCTCATCATTATCAACTCACCCACTCACAAGCCCATCACACATTCATTGGCATTTCACTCACTGCCAGTTCAAGGGACATCATTACTCATTCTCTCACACACACCCTCACATCTCCATCTGGCCTCATGTCCTCTAGAGATCATCTCCTCATCCTGTCCATGGTTTCAATCAGCACACACACGTCTGCCATCCTTCTCATTTGTCCGCTCACGCCGCCAAACATGCCCATCGCCAATGGGAGCAAAAAATTCTGGTCTATGGGTGGAATTTTCCATTCTGGAGACTAAGTGCAGCGATGAACAGCAAAGTTGGCATGATTCCCACGGGGATGTGGAAAGGAATTTTTGTGCCTAATTTTCCACTCTTCAAGCTCATTGATTATGCATCAGCGAGGAGCTCGTCAAATCTCATGGCACAGCTGATAGTGATTTGCCCTCCTTGCTGTTACCTCGTGGGGTTGAAGGTCCTGGTGCCATATTTAAATGGCACCCACACAGGCACTCACTCATTACAGGCCAGGTGTTGTGTTAGACAGTAACCCATGGCGCCTAAAAGATCAAAACCCTCAGTTGCACATTCACTGAGGCCTCCTCCTCGTGGACGATTCTCAACCAGGAAAGGCGAGAGGTCCTCTTTCCTCAGGATGGGAGCCGGAGGTCCCCCCGCATGACCATGCTGGCCTGGGAGGAGGTCGCCAGGGAGGTCAGCACCCGTGGTACACAAAAAAGGACTGCCCTGCAGTGCAGGAAAAGGATGAATGATCTGGTGTGCTCTGCCAGGTTAAGTGCACCTTCTCCTTACTTTTAATTCACACACTCATAAGGGCTTCAGGCAGTCTAAGGGTTAAAGTCCACAAAGATGTCACACACTACCAGCAGATGGGATATCAGCACTGAATATCTGCCAGCCACTAATGTAAGATCCTGAACAAACAGTGTCTTAATATCTTACTGAGGAGGGTTCAACACACACAGCAGCCATGCGTGCTTCTGAACTGCTCTTTCATCCACAGAGCTCCCAGTCAATCCATCTGTCTTGTAAGAGTTGTGAGAATTCCTTGGGTACCTGGCACAAACATACATAATATGCTTTCTGTGATCACAGATCAGCTGGACATTGAGAGAGTGAAATACGTTTCTATTAATGATATTCAGAGGCTGCTGCCAAGGAGCTCTCAAGGCCACATGTGCAGTTGATGGCACCCTGCACTTGCAGAAATTCTGAGATCGCTGTGAATCCCACAGCTCTGACAACTTGGCTTGCTTCATCCCTGTGGAACTGCACATAACTGAGGTTTATTAAAAGGGCACCTGTCAGCACCCTTATGCATTTATGTGTCACCACTTGTGAGATTCCGCAGAAGTCCCCAATGGAGTCTTGGAAGGATCCGATGGCAAAAAAATCGAGTGCAGTTGTAACCTTAAGTGCAACCAGAATTGGAAGCCTTCCCAGTCTGCACAGTGTGAGTTCCTCATGGAGAATGTGGCAAATATGAGCTACCACATCCCTAGACAAGCGAAGGCATCTGTGGCACTGTCTTTCATTCATTTCCAAGAATGAAAAGCGTCTTCTGTGGACCCTTGGTTGTGCCAAACATCTTCGTAGATTTGGCCCCACCTCATCCACATCTGGATCTTCCTGGGACCCTGCTGGCACTTGTTCCTCAGGGCGATGGTCTTCCCTGCGCTGTGCCAAACAGCAAACTTCTTCTCATTTGCATCAAAGTTTTCAAGAAGGCAGCATTGACTGCAGCCTGCATTCTCAACTCCTCCTTATTTCTGTGAACTGATACAATTGAGCAATCAATGTTCGTTCTCGTTGATTTGTCTTCCTCCATATACAAGGCACTCTCCAGCCCTTCACCTTCCCTTAGTCTGCACATCACATACCAAGGTCACCCCTTGCAGGATGACATCATGATGGAGAGCGACAGCTGGCTGATCTTTCCCCTCAGACGTGAATCCACATTCACAACGAGGGTGTTCATTCGGGTCAAAAGACCCAATTCCTAGGAGCCACAGTCAGCCTTATGTTGGTTGTCCTCCAGTAGCCTTAACAACTATGATACCCAGTCCTTGCACTTCTGTCCTGACTGCAAGCATGGTGCCTTGAATGCAATGACCAATGCACTGGGACGAAGGAGGCTTATCGGGCCCCCGCTGCTTCTGTGCAGCAGATGTGGCCATTGATTCTTGGAGCTTGCATCCATTCTGACATACCTCTGTGTGGATCATTGCCAATTAAGACCATATGCACCACAGCACCTAAATTTAATGGATTCAAGCCTGAACCATTAGAAAAAGAGCCAAGCTCATTCATTGTGCATGAGTCTCTTGAGTCCAGCACTTTGCTGATGGTTTGAACATGGGTGCCCCATCAAATGGCCCAAAATAGTTGAGCACAACTCCTCCCACTTGCCTTGAGTCCCCTCCCATATCATTTCTTTTCAAACTTGTTTTTCCAACTGTGTCATTCATCACTCAGAGCGAACATGGTGCGCATTAGATTCATGTGTACAACCAGCTTCCAACCACCCCCTATCACCCAGCAAGTTCCTCCCATCCTCCTTTATAGTCACTGCCTCCTAATTCCCATTTCTCCTGTTACTATCCAGCCTCTCCCACTACCCTTGACCCCATCATTGGGTACTTGATATTCCTGTTCTCTCCCCAAATCCTTTAATGTTGATGGCCCCATGCTCATTGTCGACCTGACTCCTCCCTTCTCGAGGCCACATGCACCCTGACTATCTGAGACCACCTCCCCACCCCCCCGCCCCCACCCCGAATAAGACCATCCAATACCCCCCCAGTGACTTTTCAGCTCCAGACATACAGGAGGCAGGTGCCTCCCCTGACCTTGACTGCGCCATCTGCCTCAAACCCTCAGGACAAAATTCCTTAGATAACTGACTGCGCCCTGCACCACAACTGTCAATACTCAGAGATGCCTTCCCCCACCCAAGACTGGGATCAAAACAGGTGTGCCATGCAAGGCCCTCTAACATGGCCCCCACAGCCCCAGCACAGTCTGTTCAATATGCCCCCAACAGCATGGCCTCAGTCTCAGGACAGGCACAGAATCACAGAAGAGGCCCTTCGGCCCATCGAGTCTGCACCGACACATGAGAAACACCTGAACTACCTACCTAATCCCATTTACCAGCACTTGGCCCATAGCCTTGAATGTCATGACGTGCCAAGTGCTCATGCAGGTGCTTTTTAAAGGATGTGAGGCAACCCGCCTCCACCACCCTCCCAGGCAGCGCATTCCAGACCGTCACCACCCTCTGGGTAAAAAAGTTTTTCTTCACATCCCCCTAAACCTCCTGCCCTTCACCTTGAACTTATGCCCCTTCTCTTCATTGTTCATTGTCCACCTGACCCCTCCCTTCTCGAGGCCACATGCACCCTGACTATCTGAGACCACCTCCCCCACCCCCATAAGTCCATCCAATACCCCCCCAAAGACTTTTCAGCTCCAGACTTACAGGATGCAGGTGCCTCCCCTGACCTGTTCTTTGAACAGTCTTAAATCCCTGGCCTCAAGACAGTCTTTCACAATTCCACTCTGTTCCTTGCACCCCCCTGAAGTCCTGCCTCCAGCTTTCCCCTTCCCTCCCATGTTCCACCACCTTCCAATCCTTTCTCCAACTCCCTCCTTCCCTCCAGTGTTCCATCTCCCCATTACAGCCTTCGTCTTCACCCCTCCCTCCCATGTTCACAAACCCTCAGACCAACCTCCATCTTCCCCCTTCCCTCCATGTTCCACCTCTCAACCTAGTGCAGTCTCTGTCATCCCCTCTCCATGCCCAGCCATGGCACAGCCTGTGATACAAGCACCCGAAATCTCACAGCAATGCTGTTAAAGGTGTGTCTAAGTACCTCAAAGTCATTGATGAAGAAGCTCGCCAGGTGCATGGTACTTATATACAGTCAGGAAACAGACCATTCTAATTATACAATGTCAGGGCGTTTGATTGGGAGGGGAAACGCAATTTCAGCAAGTTGGCCTTTTAATGAGCATTCATGAGATGGAAATGAATGCAAATATGGTTCCCGAATTAGATCAGTTGGAAACTTGATCCACCTTTAACCCATCAACAGTCTGGAGAACAAAATTCCAAACTAATTTCCCACCGGTGAGAAACTGACTTTTGATATTAAGCCAAATTTTGTGCCCCTGTCCGCCATGATTACTGTTGCAGGCGGGAGCGAAAATTTCTCCCCTATACCTGGCTCCTTCTTGTTTTATATCTAAGTACCTGTAAGATGCTGGTAACTCTGCCACTCATAACCAAAGTTACTTTGTGCCTTATGAATCAAAGGAGAGTGGAGAAAATCTTCTGCTGCATAATTTTAGTGAAAAAGTAAAGATCAGCATAAAAACAAATTTCTCCTTTTATATTTCAAGAGTCTTTTGCTAAAAGGAATTTCATCCCCATTTGCTTGATGGGTAGAAGGTGAGAAGTTATGTATACTGAAAAACACTGTTCAGAAATGACTATATCTTTCACAAACAATGGAGCAAATTTCCACTTTGGGCACTATCAGGAGGTTGTATTGGCATGTAATTGTTTCTTTTCTTCTATCTATTAAAAAGTATTCCTTGATACACTTAAGAGTGGTACCATGCTGTTGTTTTATTAATAAAGTTGAAAATGGATTTATCAGCAAAAATAAGCATTTTGAATAAGTATGTCCAATCCTCAACACAATTAACCCTAGTTGAATTCACTGAAAACGACTTTCATTGGCATTCACTAGTCAGTTCCATGGTAACTTAAATATCTTTTGATATGAAATAACTTTTAACATTTGAAACTCGTGCCCATGCATGTAAGAAAATCAGTACAAATTAAACAGCCTTCCCTAACCAGCATTATAGGTGGAATCACAAAGTTTTGACTTGGAAGTGAGGTCAGCTTTATGGGCAGGGCCTGATCTGGGTGAATTGATCAGCTTAAAAGGTTGGGGAAAGCATGAATGTAAGAGTTTTTAGGTGGTGTTCACATTTAAACTTCCTCAAACCTTTTGTGCTGGTTTGGCTGACTCTGAAAGACTAAACTGTAGTAAACATTGTTAAGCCAAAAATGGTCTGTTTTTGTGCTGTAAATCCTATGCATCCTATGTACTGAAAATAGGAGGCACCTCCTACCCATTTGGGTTCTTTGCCTTGCATTGTGTGCCTGTTTGTCCTGCACAGTCAATAGAGAGTGAGATAGGGGACTGCTGTGCATGTGGGTGCCAGATGGCCCTATTCATTAGTAGATTTAGCAGCTCTATAATCATGCACCTTTCTGAGGGGTTATTAAGTGCCCTGCACATGCAATGTTTCCATGTTCAGGAGCAGCATGCACCCTGAGGCTACTCTACTCAGCTGATGTGTCTGATGTGACTCAGAGGCCAGTCCTGAGGATTGGTTGTGCCACTCATCTAGCTAGAGCATATGATGTCATTGAACCATTTCTGGCATTTGATACAAGAGTAAGTGTTATGCTTCTGCTATGTCCTTTGTTTGTGTAAGTGGCCTCCTCTCTCACCCTCTGGGAATAGGATTTCCCTCCTCTTCCTCATGACATTGTGACAAGGTCAGCATAGGAGAATCTGGAGGTCTGGCTTCTAGGCCTTCAGCTCTCCTGGAACATCAGAAGGTTAACAAGTTGATTTAAACAGTAATGGCTGCCGTGGTCTGTTTAAATCGTGCCCAGGCTTCAGAAGCTTCACCTCTGCTTCCACCTTCCTGGTTGCTAATTGGACAGTGAACCCATCTCCACCGTAATGGGGCATGGACAGGGTGGATAGGGAACAGCTGTTCCCCTTAGTTGAAGGGTCAGTCACGAGGGGACACAAGTTCAAGGTGAGGAGCAGGAGGTTTAGAGGGGATGTGAGGAAAAACTTTTTTACCCAGAGGGTAGTGACGGTCTGGAATGCGCTGCCTGGGAGGGTGGTGGAGGCGGCTTGCCTCACATCCTTTAAAAAGCACCTGGATGAGCACTTGGCACGTCATAACATTCAGGGCTATGGGCTAAGTGCTGGTAAACGGGATTAGGTAGTTCAGGTGTTTCTCACGTGTCAGTGCAGATGGGCCAAAGGGCCTCTTCTGCACTGTGTGATTCTGTGTTTCTGTGATTCTGTGAAAGGTGCTGAGAGCACACAGAGAATGACAGAACTCTGTGATGCCAACCTATGACTTTCTGGCAGCAATGGCAAGCACCATCGAGGTGCAGGCATCACTACTGTGTCCAGTGAATGTTAAGCTGGACCATCACTTTAGCCTGAAGATTACACATTGCACAAGGACATACCTGGGCAATTTTCCACATAGCCGAATAGATGCCAGTGTTGTAGCTATACTGGAACAGCTTGGCTAGGGGTGTGTCAAGTTCTAGAGCACAAGTCTTCAGTACTATTGCCGGAACATTGTCAGGACGCATAGCCTTTGCACTATCCAGTGCCTTCAGCTATTTCTTGATATCACGTGGAGTGAATTGATTTGGCTGAAGAATTGGGATGTGGGAACCTCTGAAGGAGGCCAAGATGGATCATCCACTCGGCACTTCTGGCTGAAGGTTGTAGCAAATGCTTCAGCCTCATCTTTTGCACTGATGTGCTAGGATTATTACCTTGAGGTTCTGCTTTTTAATTTAGTACTTCGCTCCTCATATGCTCTATGATGAACCTCTCTCCTCATTCTACCTATGTCATTGGTACCCACGTGGGCCATGACAACTGGATCCTCTCCCTCCCACTTTAAGTTCTTCTCCAGCCCTGAGCAGAAATCCCGAACCCTAGCACCGGCCAGACAACACAGCCTTCTGGATTCTCGCTCTTGGCTGCAGAGAACAGTATCTATCCCCCTGACTATACTGTCCTCTATTACCACCAAATTTCTTTTAACTCGCCCCACTTGAATGGCTTCCTGTACCATGGTGCCATGGTCAGTCTGTCCATCCATACTGCAGCCCTCTCTCTTGTCCATACAAGTTCCAAAAACCTCAAACTTGTTGCTCAATTACAAGCACTCAAGCTCCTACATTCTCGATTCCGTTGCCTGCCTGTCTTGCAGTCACACCCTCCTATCCCTGTCAAATCAGATGACTCTGTGCACTCAAGCAGCACTGAGAAATCCCTCTATTTATACTTTCTGAAGAACAAATGAGTCAAGCTCTGCTAAAGCTCAGATACCAGTTTAAGCTAACTACCTAATTAACGAGCTGCAGCTGCTCTTGGAGAACTTGTCTATCCCTGTTTAAAACTGGAATAAACTCACCTACCTCTTAATTTAAATGGTAATATTTAGTTCATTTCTAAATTAAAGAAAAATCGAAACTCTTACAGGATCCGCAAAGAGGTGCAGATCCTTTCTGACATGTAGTCTTGCCACACAAACTATTGGCCCTCCCCTTGAGCATGCAGGGATGATCACTGGAATCATTTAGAGGATGAGGCAGCACAAAGTTTGCGTGCTGCCTGTCTCTAACAGACCAGGTGCTGGGCGAGCACACTTTGCGCCCAAAAGTAGGCCTTGCTGAGTTTCCCCCCTTAAACATTACTGCTGGTTTTCTGCATCGTCTGTGCCTGAATGTTCCTGTGCTACAAAGGATTGAAATGTCAGCCCTTTGGAAAGACATGGGATAATTAAAGATGGTCACCACATATTTTAGAGCGAAATTATATGTCACACATCAAATGAAGTTTTTTTTGAGAGAAGTGACTCTGAACAGATTACTGGATTGTGTCCAGACGAGAGCATGAAGCGGCACCAAAACAGTCATCGATGTACCGAGAAAAGAGTTGTGGGAGGGGGCCTGGGTAGGACCGGAACAAGGAATGTTCCACATACCCCATAAAGAGACAGGCATAACTCTAGCACATATTGATTTTCAGAAAGCATCCCCCTAGACCATGACCCCACCACCGAACATCAAGCCATTGTTTCCAGGACCATCACTGACCTCATCTCCTCTGGAGATCTTCCCTCCACAGCTTCCAGCCTCATAGTCTCCCAACCCCAGACAGCCTGCTTCTACCACCTCCCCAAAATCCACAAACAGGACTGTCCCGGTAGACCGATCATGTCAGCCCATTCCTGCCCCACGGAACTCATTTCTTCCTATCTTGACTCCGTTCTCTCTCCCCTTGTCCAGTCTCTTCCCACCTACATCCGCGGTTCCTCTGATGCCCTATGTCATATCAGCAACTTCCAGTTCCCTGGCCCTAACCGCCTGCTCTTCACCATGGGCGTCCAATCTCTCTACACCTCCATCCCACACCAGGATAGTCTGAGGGCTGTCCGCCTCTTCCTTGAACAGGGGCCTGAATAAACCCTATCCACTACCACTCACCGTCTACCTGAGCTTGTTCTCTCACTGAACAATTTCTCCTTAAAACTCCTCTCACTTCCTCCAAATAAAAGGTATGGCTATGGGTACCCACATGGGCCCCAGTTATGCCTGTCTCTTTATGGGGTATGTGGAACATTCCTTGTTCCGGTCCTACCCAGGTCCCCTCCCACAACTCTTTTCTCGGTACATCGATGACTGTTTTGGTGCCGCTTCATGCTCTCGTCTGGACCTGGAAAAATTTCTCAATTTTGCTTCCAATTTCCACCCCTCCGTCACCTTCACATGGTCCACCTCCGACACTTCCCTTCCCTTCCTTGACCTCACTGTCTCCATTTCTGGTGATAGACTGTCCACCAATATTCATTACAAGCCCACCGACTCCCAAAGCTACCTTGACTACAGCTCCTCACACCCTGCTTCCTTTAAGGACCCCATCCCATTCTCTCAGTTCCTTTGCCTCTGTCGCATCTGTTCCGGTGATGCCATTTTCCAAAACGGCACTTCTGACATGTCTGCCTTCTTCCTTAACCGAGGATTTGCATCCACTGTGGTTGACAGGGCCCTCAACTGTGTCCGACTCATCTTCCGCGCCTCTGCTCGCACACCTTCCTCTCCCTCCCAGAACTATGATAGATTCCCCGTAGACCTCACTTTTAACCCCACCAGCCTCCGCATTCAAAGGATCACCCTCCGCCATTTCCGTCAACCCCAGCATGATGCCACAACCAAACACATCTTCCCTTCACCCCTCCTATCGGCATTCCATAGGGACTGTTCCCTCTGGGACACCCTGGTCCACTCCTCCATCACCCCCAACACCTCATCCCTCTCCCACGGCACCTTCCCATGCAATCGTAGAAGGTGCAACACCTGCCCCTTTACCTCCTCCCTCCTCACCATCCAAAGGCCAAAACACTCCTTTCTGGTGATGCAGCGCTTCACGTGCATCTCCTTCAGTTTGGTCTATTGCATTCGCTTCTCCCAATGCGGTCTCCTCTACATTGGAGAGACCAAACGCAGACTGGGTGACTGCTTTGCAGGACACCTTTGGTCTGTCCGCAAGCATGACTCAGACCTTCCTGTCACTTGCCATTTCAAAACACCATCCTGCTCTCATGCCCACATGTCCGTCCTTGGCCTGCTGCAATGTTCCAGTGAAGCCCAACACAAACTGGAGGAACAGCACATCATCTTCCGATTAGGCATTTTACAGCCTTTCAGACTTAACATTGAGTTCATCAACTTCAGACCATGAATTCTCTCCTCTATCCTCATCCCTTTGTTACCCGCTTTTTTCAATATTCATTTTTATTTTTTATTTTTATTTATTATTTTTTATCCATTGATTTTTATTTTTTATTTATTTTCATTTTTATTCATTGTTTTATCCCCACTTTTTATCCTGTTGTCGATCTTTTCTCCCCACCACTGTCCCCTTCCCCCACCCCACCCCCACAAGGGCCATCTGTCATTTGTTTCTATTCTTCTTTTCAGACTGCTTACCCTTGTCCTACGATCACATTCTGCATTCTCACCTTAATGCCACCATCAGCACCTCCTTTAGCCCTTACCAGTACCATTAACACCCCCTTTGTCCTTTTGTTCATGACATCTTTGTCAATCTCTCCTTTGCCCCCACCTATTGCTGGCCTTCTATCCAGCTTCACCTGCTCCACCCACCTTAAACAGTATAAATTTCACCACATTTTTATTTCTCTTTAGCTCTGAAGAAGAATCATGCGGACTTGAAACGTTAACTCTGTTTTTCTCTCCACAGATGCTATTAGACCTGCTGAGTTTTTCCAGCATTTTCTGTTTTTGTTTCAGATTTCCAGCATCCGCAGTATTTTACTTTTATGAAGCTAATAGATGTTGCTCAAATCAGAGAAGGGTAGGAATTTGTATTCCTTTAGAGTTAGTGCTGAATCATCTGTTCGTGTCCAAAGATAGATGATTAGGTGTGTGCATGATAGCAGGATTTGAGGCTCAGTTAGCAGTGCCCCTGCATCCAAACCAGAAGCTCTGGGTTCAAGACCCACTGCAGGACTGGTTCACCACAGAAAGAGTTTTCATGACACAGTCCAACAGGCTGATAATCAGTCCAAGACTTACCCATTATTCCCCAAAGGGGAAAAAGGTGTGTGTGAAGATATGAAACAAGCAAACAGACTTGGGAATAAGGAGCATGGTTTGAAAATTTAATAATGCTACAAAAATCAGAAATACGTGAGGAAGGCTATAAAAATCCTCTGGGGTGTATAGATAGTTTTAAAAAATGTTTAGCCAGGTGCAATTTAATTCAGACAAGAGAGAGATGGTGCATATGGGTAGGAAAACCCAAAACAGGAGTATATATTTATGGGATTCATAGAAAGGTGTGGATGAACACGGAAAGATCTTGTGGTTTAAATATATAATTCCCATGAAGAGAGTGTGCAGGTAAATAAAACTGTAAAAAAGGCTAATGGCAATTTGTGTGTTAGCATTTAAAATGATAGAATACAAGAATGAAGAGGGAATGATAAATTTGATTAAGTAATAGTTAGATCACAGAATACTATATACAGTTTTGGAGGCTCTGTAGCATTACATACAGAGTAGATTTTCCAAGTTGACGCTAGTGTCAGAAATCTGTAGTTTGCAAGCTGTGGTGTGCACTGACCGTGGTTTCAAAAACTGTGCATTTTGACACAGTCCCTAACTGAAACAGAAACCAAGGACCAGAAATTTGTCCTCAGTTTGGGAATTGCGTTTTGGGCCCTTTCCTGAAGCCACGGTCCCAACTTCTAACTGGAACAGGCTGAAGAGACATCTGAAGAGGTGGCCAGACATCTGTTTTATTCCAGATGGCCTCATTATGAATACTTGGCTGATCTCCAAGAATAGGTTGATGTTTCGAGTCCTCAAGACCCTTCATCAATTCTGTTGAAGGGTCATGAGGACTCGAAATGTCAACTTTGTTCTTCTCCGCCGATGCTGCCAGACCTGCTGAGTTTTTTCAGGTATTTCTGTTTTTGTTTTGGATTTCCAGCATCCGCAGTTTTTTGTTTTTATCCAAGAATAGGTAATGGATTCAGCCCTGTAGGCAATTTTACACAGTTGAAAAGGAGAGCATTAGTTTTGCTTGATTGACAGCATTATGAGGTTGTAATAAGTTTTTGAAATGTAATTTTCAATGCCGGTGTGTTTATTTGGATATGATTAAGAGATGTTAAGGGGGATAAAGCATTTCATTGATATTATGAATGATTGTGTTTGAATGCTCCTTTTATGAGATTATAAGATGAGCAGTCTTTTTCAGGGGATTTTCAAAGCTCCTTTACTTATTTTGCCAGTTTCAGGAGCATTTCAATGGCTTGCCAATGGCTATTGATTCTGTAGATAGTGGATACTGGATTAGTGGATATGAGGGATACTTGGGGGCATGGGGTAATGGAAGAGCCATGGAGGTAATGGAAGGGATATAAAGGGGGCACGGGGGAATGGAGGTTGAATGGGAGATATAAGGGGGCATGGAGAGGCATGGGGATATGAGGGGGCATGGAAGGGGAATGGGGGATATGATGGAACATTTTAAACTTACCAGTCAGAAGGTTCTGACTCCACTGCAGGCAGCCTCCAAGATTCATGAACTGGCGTACCTGGCAGGGTTCCACAGCCTTCAGGAATCCAGCCACCTCCACAAAAATACCATGGGCAGGGAAATTTGAATTTCCAGCAGGGATTTAAATTGCAAGCTCAACGTCACTTTAAGTGAGTGTCAGGTCATGACCTGCCATGATTCCCAACCTGATGAAAATGGCATGCGTCAGGGATCATAGGGGAAATTCAAAAATGCGGCTCTGCATACTTCCTGTTTTGTCCTCCTGATGCGTGGTTGCATCCAGGAGAGGAAAATTCAGCAATGGGTTGGTAACTGGAATTCCTGGCTGTGACATCAGACTTCTAAGAAACCAACATGTGGCTTTTGTTGCTAGGGAAACAGAAGCTGATTGGGAAAAAAACACCAGGCTGAGAGGTCAAATTTCAGCCAGGGGTCAGAACAGGCAGGACTCTTGAGGTTCTGTTTTTTCAACAGAAGAAGAACAGACCAGACCTGTGAGTTTAAGACAGCTAACGAGGAAAGTCATGGCACACGTGGAAAAGAAGACCAAAAAAGCTGATTCTGGGAGCAGAGCTGTGAAGAATCTGGAAATGTGTGTTTTTTGTGGTCATAGTACCAGGGGACTGGCAACACTGCTGTCAGATGGGACTTCGAGCCTAACTACTTAGTGAATAAAGGTGTTGAAACTCTACCTGGGAAGAACAGAGTTTTGTGGGACTCTGTGGCCAAGGTTAATGCCATACATGCTGAAGGGACTGCCTTAGAAATCTATGAGATCTATTTTTGTTGTATCGGCTGTTTAAAGAGAAATTTATAGTTTCTACAGAGTACAATTTACCTGTTAATTCATGTTTAACTTACGTTGATTTTGGTTAGATTGTTCAGCAATATTTTTAAAAAGTGAAATTTTGTCCATTGGTTTCTTCTGTTGAGTCATTTGGAAAGTTTGATTCTTTCACATGATTGGTCTCTGGGGGATCATGACACTAAGCATGGGAAACAATAGTTATTGGTACAGATTTGTAATACTGGAACTACTTTTACTGGAGCAAAGAAGGTTTTTAAAATTATGAATGGATTTGATAGAGTGAACAGGAAAAGATTATTTCTTCTGATTGAGGAGTCAGTGATGAGAGAGCATCAATTTAAAATTGTCACTGAAAACTATGAGAGAAGCTAGGAGAGATGTTTTACTGAAGAGAGCTGCTAGATGTATGGAATAATTTTCCACAGAAAACAGTGAAGCCATGACCATTGCATCTTTTAAGGGAAAAACTGATAAATATATGAAACAGAGGAAAATACAAGATTATGGGGATATATCAGAGCCACAAAAAACACACCTTTCCAGATTCTTCACAGCATAAAAGCTAAAGAGAAAGCATACAATGCGGTGAAGAGCAGTGGGAAGCCAGGGGATTGGGAAGCCTACAAAGACCAACAGAGGACAACTAAAAAAGAAATAAGGAGGGAGAAGATTAAATATGAGGGTAAACTAGCCAGTAATATAAAAGAAGATTGCAAAAGTTTTTTTAGATATATAAAGGGTAAGAGAGAGGCAAAAGTGGACATTGGGCCACTGGAAAATGACGCTGGAGAAGTAGTAGTGGGGAACAAAGAAATGGCGGAGGAACTGAATAGGTACTTTGCGTCAGTCTTCACATTGGAAGACACGAGTAACATCCCCAAAGTTCAAAAGAGTCGTGGGGCAGAGGTGAGTATGGTGGCCATTACCAAGGAGAAGGTGCTAGGAAAACTGAAAGGTCTGAAGGTGGATAAATCACCTGGATCAGATGGATTACACCCCAGAGTTCAGAAGGAGATAGCTGAAGAGCTGAAGAGATAGTGGAGGCGTTAGTGGTGATCTTTCAGGAATCACTGGAGTCAGGGAGGGTCCCAGAGGATGGAAAATCGCTAATGTAACCCCCTTGTTTAAGAAGGGAGTGGGGCAAAAGACCAGAAATTACAGGCCGATTAGCCTGACCTCGGTCGTTGGTAAGATTTTAGAGTCCATTATTAAGGATGAGATTTCAGAATACTTGGAAGTGCATGGTAAAACTGGGCAAAGTCAGCATGGTTTCATCAAGGGGAGGTCATGCCTGACAAATCTGTTAGAATTCTTTGAGGAGGTAACGAGTAGGTTAGACAAAGGAGAGCCAATGGATGTTATCTACTTGGACTTCCAGAAGGCCTTTGACAAGGTTCCGCACAGGAGGCTGCTCAGTAAGATAAGAGCCCATGGTGTTAGAGGCAAGGTACTAGCATGGATAGAAGATTGGCTGTCTGGCAGGAGGTAGAGAGTGGGGATAAGGGGGTCCTTCTCAGGATGGCGGCCGGTGACTAGTGGAGTTCCGCAGGGGTCAGTGTTGGGACCACAACTTTTCACTTTATACATTAATGATATAGATGAAGGAACTGAGGGCATTCTGGCTAAGTTTACAGATGATACAAAGATAGGTGGAAGGACAGGTAGTATTGAGAAGGCGGGGAGGCTGCAGAAGGATTTGGACAGGTTAGGAGAATGGGCAAAGAAGTGGCAGATGGAATACAACGTGGGGAAATGTGAGGTCATGCACTTTGGTAGGAAGAATAGAGGCATAGACTATTTTCTAAATGGGGAGAGAATTCAGAAATCTGGAGTGCAAAGGGACTTGGGAATTCTAGTCCAGGATTCTCTTAAGGTTATCTTGCAGGTTGAGTCGGTAGTTAGGAAGGCAAATGCAATGTTGGCATTTATTTCGAGAGGACTAGAATACAAAAGCAGGGATGAGATGCTGAGGCTTTATAAGGCTCTGGTCAGACCACATTTAGAATATTGTGAGCAATTTTGGGCCCCGTACCTTAGGAAGGAGGTTCTGGCCCTGGAGAGGGTCCAGAGGAGGTTCACGAGAACGATCCCAGGAATGAAAGGCTTAACATATGAGGAACGTCTGAGGACTTTGGGTCTATACTCGATTGAGTTTAGAAGGATGAGGGGGAATTTGATTGAAACTTATAGAATACTGAAAGGCCTGGATAGAGTGGATGTGGGGAAGATGTTTCCATTAATAGGAGAGGCTAGGACCCGAGGGCACAGCCTCAGAGTAAAGGGAAGACCTTTTAGAACAGAGCTGAGGAGAAACTTCTTTAGCCAGAGAGTGGTGAATCTATGGAATTCATTGCCACAGAAGGCTGTGGATGCCAGGTCATTGAGTGTATTTAAGACCGAGGTAGATAGGTTCTTGATTGGTAAGGGGATCAAAGATTACAGGGCGAAAGCAGGAGAATGGGGTTGAGAAACTTATCAGCCAATGATTGAATGGCGGAGCAGACTCGATGGGCCGAATGGCCTAATTTCTGCTCCTGTGTCTTATGGTCTTATGGTCTTTGCATTGTTCTAACAAAGTGGTGGCGTAGATATGGTGGGCTGAATTGCCATCTTTTAAATGGTTCTCTGAAAAGTATCCAATTTGAATTCATACTTGCTTTACTTAATCAAGCTCAGCTCCCTTCAACTGAAATGTCCACCAACCTTGTTGTCATCCATTACAGTATTAAGAGACTCAATCCACATAGGATCTATATCACCATCAAGCACAATCCATTTTGGTCCATCATGTGAAATGTTGGCAAGGTCACGCATGATAGTTGAGAAAAGTCCTAAAGTATACAAACAAAGAACATATTAAATATAAACTTTTTTCTTCCTTGATGATGATTATATTTATGTCAACATCCTGGTTATACAAAATCATACAGAAATGTAAAGTTGCTAACAGTTAAGTAGACACATTTCCTTTTAATGATGTCATGCTACAATCCCTTAAAGGCATATTACAACATCCCCCTTTTCTTTTTAAGATACTTTCCCCCTTCCAAAGAAACATAACTATTTACAATGCATGTTCATGTTTAGTTACCATTACATAACCATGTAGGACAGATGAATCTATGAGTCTCTAAAGCGTAGAGGTAATTTGCTGGTACACCCAGAACTTTTAATTGTAACCTTATCTGGAGGTTTCTTTAATTGTCTACAGTGATCTTTGGGATTGTCATTCTTGGATGTTGTTCCTGGTTGCATTTGGAATCCAGTCCTCGATGCAATAGGACTGCATGGTGGTTAAGGAGCTGGAATGGATCTGATTTGTCCTCGCTATTGCAGCCTTATGTGTAATTACTTGATTACTTGATTCTTGAACAAATCCCTGTCACTTCAGTTGGTTGCCATGCACTTTTTATAGGATCCTGGATGTGAACTTGTTGTTCCAAATGTAATCTTGGGAACTCTGTACCAGCACTTTTGTCACGCACTTTGGTCATATTCTCTTGCAATTTTAGAAGTTGCTCTCTAGTTTCGGAGAGAGTAGAATGGGTAAGAGTAGGTAGATTGGTATGCAATGGTCTGCCAAATATGAGCTATGCTGGGATTGGAATAGTTGCACTTAAAGATGTCACTCTCAGATGCAACATGGCAATGTATAGATTTTGCTTGGTCTGTCTACATTTGAGAATTAGGGATTTCACCATGTGAATCATTTGTTCAGTTACGCCGTTACATTTAGGGTAACATGGAGAAAAAGTAGTGTGATCGATATTCCACTTCTCACACACATCCTGAAATGGCTTACCAATAAATTGTGGAGCGTTATCCATGATGACGTCTCTAGGCATGCCAAATGAACTGAAAATAGCACTTAGAGTGTGTGCAACAGTTGTGCTTAACGTATTGTGCAATTGTTGAATTATGGGGTACTTGGTAAAGTTGTCAACGGCGACGATGAAGTCAGTGCCATAGACATGAAAGAGGTCGGATGTGATTTTAGACCAATGATGAGTTGGAACTTTACTTGGAATTAGTGGTTCTTTGTGCTGATTTGGTATGTACTCTTGACATGCCTCACACCTCTTGACGATAACTTCAATGTCATTGTTCATACCCAACCAATAGACTGTCTCTCTTGTGTGAATAACCCATTTTTGGAAAATTTCAAGGA
Organism: Cetorhinus maximus; assembly: GCF_964194155.1. Taxonomy (NCBI): domain Eukaryota; kingdom Metazoa; phylum Chordata; class Chondrichthyes; order Lamniformes; family Cetorhinidae; genus Cetorhinus; species Cetorhinus maximus. Next base: position 44,901,192 of record NC_135902.1, on the reverse strand, counting down.
CATTGAATTTTGGACATTCATCCCTGTGTTATTTTTTTAAAAATTTACGATATTAATTCGGGACTATGAATATGCCATTCTTCAAGAAACTATGGGCAAAATTTTTAGGTCGGCATGCGGCCGCATGCCCGACCTGATAGGACGCGAAATCATGCGGTATTTCACTCGAGGTGCAAGGGCAAAAATCGGAAGCACACCCACCAACAATTAAGAGACCACTTAGTGTAATTAAAGCCACAATTGTCTCCAATTTTTCGTGGTCAACGGGCGAATCGACCTGGCGGACTTTCCATCTTTCATGAAACCCCATCCAAGGGTGGGATGAGATTTCCGTTAGTAAATAAAAAAAAAACTATGGACAGCATTTTTATCATATATATGTTAAAGTGACTGATTGTGATCCTTGGACAATTTTTTCCTGATTTAAAAAAAATTATTTGTTTTCAAGTCTTCAGCTCTCTGAAGCAGCTCTCACCTTCAGGGAGCTTTCGTTCAGCCCTCATCTGCGCCCATGCTTACGCCAGTGACCGCCCTTCTCCCGCTCCCCTGACCCCGACAGCACTTCAGCGCGCACTTCACACTGGCTGGCAGTTAATTGGCCAGCCAATGTGAAATCGCGGTCGGGAGGCCGATCGCGGTCAGCGGTCCATTCCCCGGCCGATCCCGGGTCTGCCAATTGTGCCTGCCTGCCGACCTAAAAATCCTGTCCCATAGGTCAACAGATAGATGTCCATCAGGGGACACCTGGAGAAGGAAGAAATACTTGGTATGTCTAAGTTAACAAAGAACTGCTGTTGGCATGCTAAAGACTCTTGCTGATTGGCTAAAAACACCTGGCCTAAGAGAAGTATTCTCTGAACATCTTAGTCTTTAAAACTCACAGAGAGAGTGAGTGTGTGGATGCCTTAGAAGCAGGCTGCAAGAAAAAGATTCTCTCTTTCCCTCTCTCTGTCCCATCTTTGTGTTAAACCTTCCTCAGAAACATCTCATCAGGATAACTCATCTGTATTTTTTGAGAGTTTGTAAAACTGTGATAAGTAAGTCATCAAGGACAGTTTCAACAAAAATCAGTTTGAAAGAACTTCTAGATCTATTGTGACCAGAAATCTGTTAGGTCAACAGAGTTGAGATCTTTTTGAATTTTATCCTTTTAGTAGAAACATTCCCATACTCCAGCCTTTGCATGGGACTGTGTTTATTTTTTCCTGTCTTGTGTTTGTGTGTGAATGTATGGGGATTCGAATCTCTGTTAAAAAAGGGAAAATAGTTACACTTCTAAACTACAGCTTGTATGTTAACCAGTTATATAACTTGTTTTAAAAAAGAAGTTTGTTTTATAACAAATCATTTTTTTATGTGTTTACTGAAAGAATCCTGGTTAGAGTCTTTTCATGCTAGGAATAACAGTGTTAAATGTAAACAACTGGCCAGTTTTGCGGGTGAATTAAACATTTAAACTATCGTTGCAACCTGTGGAGAAGTGGGGCTAGAATTAACTGCGCACTCCTTCCATCATGGTCCGTAACACTTGTGAGTCTTCTTATCTGATCCATGCCCATGTGTGAACGATGAAGTTGTTGATGATCTGCCTGCCTTTAAAATTGACTCCCTGGAGGATGCCTAGCTCATCCCGGTAAAGCCAAAATGGTCTCAGGTGTTTGTGGGCATGCTGAATCGAATCAGGCCATCCGTCAATGATGATTTTCCACGTTTTCTGTTGTGTAGAATGTACAAAATGTACCAGATCAGTTGACAGACTTGCATTCTCCTGCATGTGTAATGTTGCAGCTCCTTGAAACTGCCAATTTTGCCAAAACATTCTGGATATTTTGATGTTAGGTTGTGAACTGAGGTGATGGGAGTAGTTTCTGAGGTTTTTCGACCTATGAAGTTCACTTTACACCCATCCTTCAATAGCTCTTTAAGGCTATACGTTTTGGGCTTGTCTAGCAAATATTTCTGGAAAGCTTTCTTGGGAATGGATGCAATCATCGACTGAACAATTTTAAAAAGCACATTATGTACCCTTTTCTCTGCATCTGCTGACGAAGTGGCCTATGGATTCTGTAGGCCGTTGTTGAAATGACATGAACTCTGGCTGATGAATACAAAGGTTTAGCCTGATTCTGAACTGGTTTTCCAATGTAGTCCATATCTTTTTGGGATCCTTTAGCTCTTCTGCTGTTAATCTAGATGTGTTCACCCTGTGTAGACCTTCATTTCCAATTGCTAGCTGAATTTTATGGCTTGTCTGGTTCAGACACACGTGCATCAAGAAACCATAGCTCTGTACACTGTTTAAAGATTTTGGTTGGTAGGTCAGTTGCATCCCAATTCATGCCGGGGATTTTGGTGGACATTCTGTGTAATCTGCTCTAAGCAAAAGTAAAAGTAAAACTGCATTGCATGATGGACTTCCTTCTACTGATGTCATGTCGCAAATCTTAAAGGCAGATGACAACAGGCGGTGAAGGAGCCGGGCGTACTGAGGCCCTTACGTGGCCAATTAATGTTACTTAAGTGCCTCATCCTGCCCCCCTCAATTATTTTACCCACAGCAGGGGAAGCCCAGCAGCTTTTGTTATGCAAACTGGTGTCGGGCAGGGGTACCTCCTTTGGAGGATCCCCTGTGCCCATTGGAAGCACCTGCCCCAAATACCCCCACCCCTTTAACCTTCCCCCTGGCCTCTCAAACACAGCCCTCCAACCCACTTACTGGGGCCTGCCAGCCTGACCCCAGCGATACCCCAGACTTACCTTAAGTCCAGCCTCCTCTTCTTCGCTGCCTCTAGTCCCAGTAGTGGTCACTGCTGGAACCTGGCACTGCTGGGACAATAGAGGTGATAGCCAATTGGATTAGCCAGCACAAAAACAGAATTACCTGGAAAAACTCAGCAAGTCTGGCAGCATCGGCGGAGAAGAAATCAGTTAACGTTTCGAGCCTTCATGGCCCTTCGGCAGAACTGGAGCGTAGTTAGAAGAAGGGAGAAATATAAATTGGTTTAAGGTGGGTGGGGTGGGGGGGGGGTGGGGGGTGGTGGTGGTGGGGGGAGAGACACATTGAGGGTGTGGTGTGGTGATTGTGGAGATGAGCAGATAATCAAAAGATGTCACAGACAAAAGGGTCAAAGAGGTGTTGAAGGTGGTGGTATTTGTCTGAGAAAAGTGCTAATTAAGAATGGAAGACAGGATATTCAAAGTACAGCTCTAGTGGGGGTGGGGTGGAAAGACTAAAGGTTTTAGTTTTAGATTTAAAAATAATGGAAATAGGTGGGGAAAGAAGAATCTATATAAATTATTGAAAAAAAAAGAGCGGGGTGGGGGAAAGAAACGGGGTGGGGATGGGGGGAGGGGGAGTTTAAGATCTAAAGTTGTTGAATTCAATATTCAGCCCAGAGGGCTGTAAAGTGCCTAGTCGGAAGATGAGGTGCTGTTCCTCCAGTTTGCGTTGGGCTTCACTGGAACAATGCAGCAAGCCAAGGACAGACATGTTGGCAAGAGAACAGGGTGGAGTGTTAAAATGGCAAGCGACAGGGAGGTTTGGGTCTTTCTTGCGGACAGACCGCAGGTGAGCCAGCAGCTCTCTAAGGCAGGACTTCCACCCTAGATGAGGGCAGAAGTCTCGCCCTGAGTCAATTACTGCTCTGCCTAGCGTAAAATGGCTGTGAAGCAGCCTTTTCATGGGCTGGCTCTTGACTGCCTTTTCAGCCAGGGAAGTGGGAATCATGGTGTCCTATAAAATCCAGCCCTTTACTTTACTCAGGCTCCATGATGTCATACTTGATCAAATGCTGCCTTGATATCTGAAATTCAACCCTTTTGTCCATGTTTGGATCAAGGCTGCAATGAAGTCTTAACCTGAGTATTGTTAAATCAACATAAAAATGATTGAGATTTATTCTACAAATACATTGAAACTAATATGTTATTTTCATGTTAAGTGCCTCTGGAATATGTGGTGAACTTCCTCAGGGCTTTTCCTACTCTGCTGCTCTAACCTGAATGCCAGTTTGTCAAAACATCTTTTATGTCGCAAATAGGGTGAGGTTAAATCTCTGCCAAAATTGAAGTAGCAGAGTGGGAGAAACCTAAGAGAAATTCACTTCCCAGCATGGATTTTACAGATGACCTTTAACACAGCAATTGACAATGTGGGGAAGCCATCCACCATAGGGATATCATTTTCCCTTTTCTTTCTTAAGTTTAATAATTACTTGGTAAATTACCATCTTTCCATTCCCTTGTGGCTGGGTTAATGACTCCAAACAGTTCATCGCAAGTCACAGCTTTAGGATCAAGATCTATACTAATGGCTTTTCGTTTCAGCTTCAGATAGGTACTTTTCAAGGATCGCATTACCTACAAAGTAAACAAAATAAACTGACTGAAAATTTAATCCAATGCTTCAAAATTCAAATATTAATGCTAGTTATTTTAATTTAATGTTAAAATAGTAACAATATATTATTAGAGTAAATGTAAATTTAGCCTGGACATCCTTCAGTGATTTACATCATTGTTGCACTTTTTAAAAAGGGCCTCGAGGGAGAAGTTTTCTGGGTATGCTTTTAAGATTCTCTGTTCAGATTGTACTTTTCAACAGAACACTGGGGACAAGCAGGTAAAATATAAACACTGCTCTCTCTTTGATTTCTCTTTAAAATTACTTTACTACGTGTCTTGTATTTTTATAATACTCGGATAGAATTGTGAATGCTCAAATGCCATCTACATCCAGTGTGCAGCAGTGCATAGCACCAAGTCAGAGAAGAATACACAATTTAATTCATTTAAACCTCCAAACCTTCCTGGGAGGCACTGAAGGCAGGATGAAAAGACTCCTGCATGTTGGTACTACCAAATCATCCACAATTACCTTTCTTTCCACATGGAGGGAGGCGGTACTGATTCTCACTCACAGTACCAGCTGCAAGAAGCTCCATATTCTGACCAGAGCAGGCAAGATAGCATAGTGCATACTTCACAGTTTTCTTTCTTGTCCACCATGGGTTTCAGATTCACATTCATCACCCCACATAGCAATTCCTTTCATGCATAACTAAATACCTCCAAGATTTTATAATGTGTTATTGGAGATACGGTTCAATCATCATCTCACTTAATATGTTACACCACACTAAGTCTCCTTTGAGGATACAAACAACACCTAAAAGGATGCATGATGAGCTGTATATTTCAGGGCTGCCTGACGCTCTGGGCCACCCTTATATTAAAAACTTCAAATATCCAAAATCAATTGCTAGTAATTCCCTGGCAATTGATTATAGCAGTGACCTGAGATATCAGCTACCTTCAGTCAGTGGCTGAATATGAATCACTGGCTTGTGGATTTTTTGGGATAGAAGAATTAGTAAAGAGGCAGCAGCCCAAGTGAAAAAGCACACTGGAGATTTGATATGTACAGGAAAGAAAGGAACTAAATACTACTCAGGCAATTAATTCCTATTTTCCTGGGCATTTCAGATCTGACCCTCCCAGACCAAAACTTTAGGGGGAGAATTTTTCCCTTGGCGGGCGGGCGCGCCCCCAACCCGAATAAGAGTAAAATAGTGCGCAATGACGTCAGGCGAGTATCCCGACATCATCGCACACTCTTGCGATATTTCGTTTGGTGGGCACGTGCGAGAGACAGCAGCACACCCACCAACAATTAAGAGGTCTATTAAGGCCCTTAATCAATTAATTAAATCAGATTTTTCACTGCCCGCTCAACCGTTCAATTGGCGGGCTGGCAAAAAGACGAAGCAGCCTTTGGATTTTTGAGGAAATCTCATCCACAGGTGGGATGAGGTTTGTGATGTTATTTAAAAATAAAATAAAAATGTTTTATTCTCATTTATAACATGTTCCCGCTCGTGTGACAGAGTCACACAGAGGGAACATGTTTACTTTATTTTTTAAATCTTTATTTGTAATGTTATAAATATTCAGGTCTCTGAGGCAGCTTTGTGTCTTCAGGAAGCTTTCAGCATGCACACCTGTGCGCATGTACAAACTTCTGTGCTCGCCCTCCTCCTGCCCCCACCCCAGCAGCATTGAGCACTGCAGCACGCAGTTCTCGCTGGCTGGCCATCAATTGGTCAGCCAGCGTGAAATCACAGTTGGGGCAGGTTCATGGGTGGCAGTCGGTTTCGTGGCCGCTCCAAGGCCTACCAACTGTACCCACCCGCGAAGTAAAAATCCTGCCCTAGGGAAAATTTTATTAAATATGACATTAAGGTTGCAAACTGTCTGGTTCAGCCTCAGACAGTTGTCAGGGAGATGGATGGAGTTAGTGGCTAGGCAATAGAGTACATGACATGGACTGAAAACATTAAATTTAGTCATCCCTGTATTTATTTGGAAGAAATTTCTTCTCATTCAGTACTGGATGTGGGACAAGCAGTCAAACCATTTCAAGGCAGTGGAGAGTTTGAGATAGGTGGTGGTCAAGTAGAGCTGTGTGTTGTCAGTGTACATGCAGAAACAAATGTGTTTTTGGATGATGTCATTGAGAGGAATGGTGTAGTTGAGAAATAGGACAGACACCAGGGGATTATACCAGGGTGAATAATAGTTTGATAGTGTGTTCGGAATTCTGGGTCAGTGTTGAATGTTGTAGTGAGACTGGGCATTGGGTTTTTTCAGTTGTATTCTGATGTAGGGTTCCCCTTTGGGTGGATAAACCTTTGGGTGCATGGTAGAAGAAATTAGATAGAGGCTAGCTCTGGTGAAGCGCATGTCAATGAATTATCTTCCATTCATTCCCTCCACCGCCAGCACACGGTGGCAGCACTGTGACCCATATACAAGATGCACTTCAGCAACTTACCAGTGCTCCTTTGACAGCACATTCCAAGCCCTTGACCTCTACCACTTAGAAGGACAAGGGCAGCAAATGCATGGGAACAACACCTGCAAGTTCCCCTACAAGCCACACACTATCCTGACTTGGAATTATATCGCTGTTCCTTCACTGTCGCTGGGTCAAAATCCTGGAACTCTGCCTAACCGCACTGTGGGTGCACTTACACAACATGGACTGCAGCGGTTCAAGAAAGCAACTCACCACTGCTTTCCCATGGGTAATTATAGATGAACAAAAAATGCAGGTCCTGCTAGTAACATTCACATCCCATGAAAAGAATTAAAACAAAGCTGTAACATTGAATGAGTGGTGGCTCTTGTCATTGACATAAATGCCAGGGTCTTCCATAGAAGCCCACAGGGGTAATGTGGGTACAACTGACATGCCCTGTACCTGGGGAAGCCTGCTATCTTAGCAAATTCCAGAGACCAATCTTGCTACTTGTGGATATCTGCAGGAACTTAATGAAGTCATTCGCCTAACATACCTGTTGTAGCTTGGAACAAGTCCAAAACTAAGTTGTTGAGGGCACTTGTCACTTCTGCAGCCACAGGCAAGATTCTGTGTGCTGCTGCTGTGGGTTGCTCTTCTTGCTACAGAAGGCAACACAGCTCCCAAAACTGCATTTGTGGAAAAACACACCCTTCTTACGCACTCCATCTCAAACAGCTGCCAGTACATTTGACATTAGAAGACTTGGATTGAGCACGGAGACCTTCTAGCTCCCCTCCTTGTTCCTTGTCTCCCATGCACCCATGCCCCTGCAACTGCTATGTGTGATCTTTCCTCCCCCTTCAGACACAGTGTTAATTCAATTACTACTCCCATGATACCAGCTGGAGTGCTGGCAGAAGCCCCTTATCAGCGCACTGGACTGCAGAAGCAGGTTCAGCAACAGCAACAGATGCAGAAATTCAAAAGAACCACTATCTCTAATTATAAAACTGCAAGCAAAAGACCTACAGTAATTCACCTGACATCAGGTAACGTTCTCATTAAATAACAAACAAAATGTGGCCCTCTGATTTACAAAGTCCATTGAGTGAGGTCCTATTCAGGGGCAATGTGATTGATCTTTATTTGGCAGATAGGAGTGATGTGCATTGATGGCTTTTTTGGTTTGAACGCCTCCAGGCTCAAGACCTCAGGCCTCAGGTAAATTTACAAAATATGATACTTGACATTAGTGACTTACTCATAAAGCTGTGATGTATGATTGTCCCTCTCAAGATGAGGGACATGAGGAATATGACTGATATTATCTAAAGAGGACTTGAAATTCTGGTGTCAGAGAGGTTATGCAGGGATTTTACTCCATTTATATTGTCTCTTTAAATTCTGCTGAGGGAGGGCCATAGACAGATTTTTTTCCTGAAGGCATCCCTGCACCAAAGTGGGAAGTTCCTGAAATTATGTCCATTATACTCTTCATAGTTCTCAACACAAATACAGCTGAGAGCATCAAACATTTACTTGGGAGAGATTTTAACCATCAAAAGAAGGCAAATGCAGTGAAGTTTAATACAATAAAAATGAGAATCCTGACACAAAACCATCCATTTCTGGCTTTAATGGGGCAGGAAGGTGCATGAACAACGAACTCACTTCAAGGCTGGCACTTTGAAAATGATAATTGCTATTCATCTTTTTGAATGTAACTATGGACAGCCGAGTTTTCCCAAGTCTGGGGAAATTTGGCAACTACAATGTGCGAAAGCTGATGGACCCAGGAGGTAGTGCCTTTATACCTACCCAATGGTTCCAATGTGCTTGACTAGGCAACTCCCACAGTTGTGCATCACCCATTGATTTTCACCATGTGACCTCCAACCTCACCCACTTCCCAAGGCATCTGTATTCCTTTGCCCTGGGCCTCTGACTTCCCCAACCTAGGTCAATTAAGTTAAAATTTAAGCCTTTAAGTCTGCAGGGAAAATGGGTTCACTGGGACCTGAAGAATATTTTTCAATAGTTTGCCTTCAATCTAGAAGGGCTTGTGGCATCTTAAGTGTCACAAGTGTGACCTACTAAAGCCGCTAAGGGCAAATCGAGGTGGTCACCCAATTTAGTGTCCTTTTGAAAATAATGTATGCACCACAGTCATAAAAATAAAAATTGGGATGTAATCAAAGGCTTTGCACTACAGCCAATAACTGTTCCACTCCAGTGCACTTGCTCTGGCATAGTGAGCTACAGGAATTTCAGGTCCAGACCATTTTTTCATTAGTTCTGGGAGTCAGTCTGAAAATAGCACTACTTAGAGCTGATTTTAAACTGGTACCTCTGGTGAGCTAATGATAGAATATTTTCAGAATAGGCCTCGGCATAGACTTCCCCATCCTCCTGATTATTTTGCCTTCCACACTACCAAATATAAATTTGTTTTTTAAACCATTATTACACCATCTCCTCATTAAACCACAATCACAAGTCAATGTAGTTGTTTGGCTGCTTAGCTGTCATTGAGTACACCAAAGCCAGGTGTTCAGAATGAGAGAACATTTGATATCCTCACACATTAAGTTGTTAACCATATCATGCAGAAAGGATTTTTTAAGTGAGAAAATCACTGCTTCATAGCATCAAGCATTTCACACTAGTATTTACCTGCGATTTTCCAGTACCAGCATTGCCAACAACAAAGACTGAGTGACGTACTTGAAGTATTTCCTCTAGCTGAATTATTTTCAGAACAAAGCTATCTTCAGGCTGCAGATGGAGTTCTAGTATTGACTGCTTAACAACCTATACAAACATTATAAAATCTGTCCTATTAATCCAGAAGGAAAAAGTTAGTCAAAATTATCAAATCCCAGTAAAAATCAGCAATACCAACACCAGGAATACTGGAGTTCCATTTTAAGGAATACAAGACAGTTCAGACAAGTTTTACTGGTGCCTTTCATTTCCAAGTTTTACTGGTGTTTTCTTTTGGGAAAAGATCAGGCTATTAAAGTACCTGATTATAAATTATCTTAATTTCACTATGTTCTATAAATAGTATTGCAACAGTGCTCCAATACCTCATCACATTGTTAACTGTAGAAACATTGGCCCCGACATTTATAGAGAGAGGGGCGGGTGAGTGCAGTTGTCAGGGTAATTGCAGAAATCCTGGGGACATGGAGATCCTGCTGAACTTAATCTGAATTTTACCATTTTCTTCTCCTGTTTTTCTCTTAACAGCCATTGGGTGCCAGGTGAAAAAGCTAGTGGTTAGAGGTTGCAACGAGGAGGCATTAGAAGAGATTGTTGAGTGTCTTTTCAAACTCACAAGACACCAAGGAAGTGTAATATTCTTCATGTAAACTACTCAGACTGGCAAAATGTGAAGTTGCTTACAATTTACATCAATGATTTGAATTTGGGAATAAGAATTATAGTTTCAAAGTTTGCAGACTACACCAAATTGGGTAGTGTGGTTCATACAAAAGACAAATGTGATAAAATATAGGAAGTTTGTAGAATGGACATATAATTGACAAATTAATTTCAATATAGGTAAATGTGAGTTGGTGTATTTTAGTTGGAGGAATAAGGAGATCCATACTGCTTGAATAATAAGAGTATAAGAGTCTTTATGGGGGTAGAGAAGCAAAGGGATGTAGGGGTTATTATGACTGGGAAGCACACATGTTGAGACTTGTCCTTTCTTTCCCACTCCCCGGGCAGAATCGTCCCAGAATCGTCCCAGAACCCTCCCAGACAAGGTGCGGCAGCGGATGGGAAGAAAATCGTTTTACCTGCTAGCCGCAATGGCAGGTTTTTGTGCCGTATCGTCCCATTCTCTCCTCATTAATTATGCAGATACAGGAAACACGCCATCCTGCTGGCAGGCGACGATCGATTTGCCCACTGTAAAGAACCTATATTTTTATTTTTTGGACTGTGACTTTAAGATTGGACTGTGGCTTTAAAAAGCTACAGAGGCTGCAATTTTTAAAAATGTTCTCTGAAGCAGGAAGAAAAGATCTACAATGTTGCTACTCCTTAGAACAATGTGTGCGAGGTTGGATGATGGTGCCGGAAAGGACATGTTTAAGAGAGAATTGCCTAGCGACAGCGTTTGATTGGCTACTGAACAGGTGACCAGGGTTTTGTGATAGCAGTAGCCAGCAGAAGAATCCCAATCTGCCAAGAGGAAACACTTAAAAACCTATCTCTCTCCTGTAGTTTGGCAAAACTCCAATAATTCTACCATAGTAATTAGCTGGCTATCCCTCACATCTCTGTATCTTGATTTTGAGAAATCACTAGTAGAGACGTCAAAAGCCGGTTTTCCACTAGTAAACTACAGACCGGAAGTTCTGAAACATCACCTCGTGTCAGCAGTACAGGTCTGCAAAGAACTTGGAAGACGTCATGCAAAATCAACTCATTTAACTCTGTACTCCGGACTGGTGCTATCGAACCTTTTTTTCCCCTCACCCTTAAAATCCTTGTTTTGTGTGTCTTATGTGTGTGTGTGTATGTGTATAGGGGTTAAAAGGGGTAGAATAAGTTATAGAGTTAAGAGTTAGCAGTTCATATTTCTTTTTTTTGTTATTGGTTAAAAACAATTTGTTTAATAAACAGTTATCTACTTGTTAAATTTGCAATATTCTGTTAATCTAAATTAAATTATATTACATAGGTAGGTAAAATTGGGGCAATTTGGTGGTCTGGTTAAACTTTTCACATCTGTCACGGCTCAGGGAAAAGTGGGGCTTGACATTACAGTGCACTATCCCCAGTGAGTCATGACACTGCCACATTGCTACCTCGCCGCTTCCTTATGCAGGGTGCCATATTTAAACTGCGGCCGAGTGCACATTTCTCAATGTTTGCAGCCCAGGACTGCTCTGATGAAGACATGGTCCAACAAGACTGCAGCCCACCTTGATTCAGTGACACATCCCTGGGACACCTTCTAGACACTGTGGAGGCCACCGCAATGTCCTCTACTCCCACTCTGACTGCAGGAAGCACCACTTCAGTTTGGGAGACGCTGGCAGAGGTGGTCAGTGCCAATGCTGCATGCAAGATGTTGGCCATCCAGTGCAGGAAATGGATGAATGATCTCATCCGTGCCACCAGGGTAAGGCAATCATCTTATCACTCTAAACTCACGCACTCACAAGGCCATCACACATTCACAGGTATCTCACTCACTGCCAGCTCAAGGGACATCACCACTCGCTCTCTTTCACACACCCTCATGTCTCCATCTGGCTCATCTCCTCTGGAGCCTGCCTCCTCAGCGCTCACCATCTTGAGGCCATTTGCATCAACTTGTGCCCCCATACACACCATGGGATACTATCCTTCTCTAGTACAGCCCTCACCCTGCAGTCTCTTCCCTTGCCTGAGGCTACTTCTGCCCCTTCCCCAAGCAAGCCCTATCCCTGCACCCATTGAAATACCATTCCCACCTTACAACTGATCTGGTAGGTAGAGACTTGCCAGTGAGCTCCCCTAAAAGTGATGAGGTGTTGTCTGCGAAGCCTGTCACTGATGACTACGAGTGCTGCCCGAAGCAAGGTAGGCAAACAAACCTCGAAGTCCCGGGTGAAGTGCAGCTCGCTAGGAGCATGTTGCTTATGCACAGTTGTGAAACACAGTGTTGTGCAACCACACTGACGTGCCCAGATGATCCAGCGTGGGGGGGATAATTCTGGTGAGCAGGGCTTATAATAAGATGCTAAAGCCTTGAAATTTGGTTCCTGACTTGTGGCGGCGGGAAACACGGCCTGCCATTGACGGATAGAGCGGATGATTGCAAACTGGTTTCACGATGGTGTGAAACCAATTTTTGGCTATCTTGGCATATAGTGCCCCCCCCACACCCCCCCACCCCCCCACCCCCCCCATCCGCCATGACGCCTGATGCCAGAGGAGCCGGAAAATTCCTGCCCTCAATTGATCATAACAGGGTTTTTTTTTGCAATTTATAAGGATATTAATTAAATGTCTGAACATAACCATTTCTTGCCGATGCAAAGAACTCAGGCAAGGGCACAGAATGTATTTTGGGTGGCGGGCTTCAATGTCTATCACCAAGGGTGGCTCTGTAGTGCCTCTACTGACCAAGCTGGCTGAGTCTTAAAGGACATAGCTGCTGGAATAGGTCTTCTGCAGGTGATGAGGGTACTGACATGAGATAAAAACCTACTTGACCTCGTCCTCACCATTCTACCTGTCAATAAATGCATTAAAAAGGACTTCCCATTAATAAAACCATGTTGACTTGTTCTAGTCATATTATGCTTTTCTAAGTGCATTATTAACTCTTCCTTGATAGTAGATTCCAGCAATTTCCCAACAACTGATGTTAGACTAACTGGCTTGTTGTTCCCTGTTTTCTCTCTCCCTCCTCTCTGAAAAGCGAAGTAACATTTGCCACCTTCCACTCTGATGGGACCGTTCCCAAATCAAACTAATTCTGGAAAATAACAGCCAGCATAACCACCAGCTCTGCAGCTATTTTCTTTAGAACTCTAAGAGTGTAGGCCATCAAGCCCTGGGATTTGTTGCATTTTTGTCCCTTAAGTTTTTCTAATACTTTTTCTCTGTTGATATTAATTTCCCTAATTTTCTCACTCTTTTTAACTCCTAGTTTACTTTCTATTTCTGGAATGATACTTGTGTGTTCTACTGTGAAAAGAGATACAAAATATTTGTTCAATTCCCCATGATAATTTTTCCTGTCCCTAATTCTAGTGGACCCATGTTAACTTTGGCTCCTCTCTTCCTTTTTAGATACTTATAAAAGCTTTTACAATCTGTTTTTATATTACTGTCTATTTTACTCTCATATTCTTTTTTCCCCTATTTATCAACTTTTTGGTTATGCTTTGCTGGTTTCTAAAATACTCCCAATCTTCAGACATCTTTTACAGTAATGTAAGACTCATCTTTTAATCTAACACTCTCCCCAAATTCCTGATTGAGCCACAGATCTTTCTTGCTGAGTTTTTGTTTTTCCATGGACTGTACTATTGTTGGATATTTTGAATTGTTTCTTTAAATGTTTCCCACTGTTAATTTATAGCTACACATTTTAGTCTATTACCCAATTTACCTTGGCCAGTTTTCCCCTCATACCTATGTAACTGGCTTTGTTTAAGTTTAAGATTACAGCTTGTGATTGGAACATGTCACTTTCAAATTTAACCTGGATGGTATTATGATCACTTGTCGCAGTGGATCTTATACTATGACATTACTAATTAACATTGTAGTAAATTCAAAATTAACTAAGCTAAGCTGACATACAAACTAAATACACAAGGGGCAGAATTTTAAATCCCGCACGCTTCACCCAATCGGGCATAAAATCAGGTGAGATGACATCGGGCGAGCGTCCCGACGTCATCGCGCACTCAAACGATATTTCACTCGGCGGCCACACACAAAAGTTGGAAGCACTCCTGCCGACAATTAAGCAGACAATTAAGCCCATTAACGCCGCAATTGTCTGTGAAGCTTCGTGGCCCGTCCAACCTTATGGTTGGCAGACGGGCAATTCGGTCAGGCGGCCTTTACATTTTTCATGAAACCTCATCCAAGGGTGGGATGAAATCTCCATTAGGAAATAAAATAAAAAGAAATATCTGGGGACATTATTTTTATGAGCTATGCTTTCAGGTGCTACATGGACATTTTTTGCAGCTTTTTAGTGCTTCATTTCATTATTTGCAGGTCTGCAGCTCCTTGGGGCAGCTGTCTACCTTCAGCGAGCTCTCTCAAAGTACTCACCCGCACCCAGCGTGATGTCGTTGCCCGCCCTCTTCTCACCCTCACCCTGGTAGCACTGAGCTTTTCAGCACGTGTTTCATACTGGCTGACCGTTAATTGGCTAGCCAGTGTGAAATCACGGTCAGGGGCCCAAATCCCAGTCACTCCCAGGCCCACTGATCACGAGCGCCCGGTGAGGGAAAAATTCAGGCCAAGGGGATAACACAAAGAAACTATGTGGGTGGGTGCAAGAGGAAATTATATTGTTCATGATTGGGTTGCTCCCAATGACTCCTATTCATTCATCTACAATAACAGTGACTTATAAAGAATGCTTCCTGCCTTTATATTGGCCCTAATATCTGGTATGATTTTAATGATGTCTGTATGAATCTATATATAGGTATGAAAATATATGATTAGTGTGGTATTGGGATCACTTGTCAGCATTTTGCAAATCATTTGAAAACTAAGTACATGAACTATAGCTGATCTACTGAGATTCACTAGGCTGATTCCTGGGATGAAGGAGTTGACTTATCAAAAACGGCTAAACAGGTTAGGCCTTTGTTCATTAGCGTTTAGAAGAATGAAGGGCGATCTTATTGAAACGTACAAGATTCTGAGGGGGCTTGACAGGGTAGATGTTGAGAAGATGTTTCCACTTGTGAGGGAATCTCGAACTAGGGAACATAGTTACAGAATAAGGGGGCACTTATTTAAAACTGAGATGCGAAGGAATTTCTTCTCTCAGAGGGTAATGAATGTCTGGAATTCTCTACCACAGAGAGTTGAGGAGGCTAGATCACCTAAAGTATTTAAAGAGGCGGTAGATAGATTTTTGAAATATTGGGGAATAGAGGGCTATGAGGAGCTGACACGAATGTTGAGTTGAGGCATGGGCCAGATCAGCCATGATCTTATTGAATGGTGGGGCAGACTTGAGGGGCTGAATGGCCTATTCCTGCTCATACTTCTTATGTTCTTATATAATTAATTACCTGTTCAAAATCTAAATCTCTCTTTCTTGGCACATCTAGTGCTGGGAATAGATCTCCTATAAGTCCCATAAACACAGGCAAATCATCTGTTACTATCTTCGGAATATTAAAATCTCTCAAAGCTCTCATAAGGACCTGATCTTCAGGACGAGTTGGATCACCTCTTTTTAAAGAGCCAGCCACAACCAACACAGTCTTGATGGCCCGCAATCCCCAATCATAGTGGTCCTGTGAAATAAAATGACATTGTTACATATTTGGTGTTATTTTTAGGAAACTATTAAAATGAGTGACATCCTCGGATTGGGAAAATTGGACAAATTGCTTTTCAACCATTTTAATCATTTTTACTAAACATTTTAATGAGAGTCCTAATCTCTTTAAACCTCTTGACTTCTTCATGGCACTCCTTAAAATCTATTTATTTGACCAAGCTTTTGCTAACCTGTCCACATAATTCTTTATAATATATAATGGCCTTCAAACTGAGAATGCCTTCAATTATGTTATGTGGTAGTATAACTGTGCTAAATAGGATCAACAGATCTAGTAGCTCAAAATGGGCCATCAGCAGCAGTTGAATTGTACTCAACCACAATCTGTAACCTTATGGCACATCCCTTACACCACCATTAGCAGCCAGCCATTAGCAGCAAGACCTAGCCTTGTTGAATAAGGAATGTAGAAGAGCATGCAGGGTGCAGCATCAGGCTTACCTAAAAATGAGGTGTCACCTTGGTGAAGCTTAAACATAGAACTAGATGCAAGCAGAAGCAGTGTGCTATAGGCAGAGATAAGTGATCCCACAACCAATGGATCAAATCAAAGCCCTGGTATCCTGCCATATCCAATTGTGAATTTGTTTTATTCATCCAGGGGATGTGGGTATCACTGGCTAGACCAGCATTTATTGTCCATCCCTAATTGCCTTCGAGCAGGTGGTGGTGAGCTGCCTTCTTGAAGCATAGCTGTCCATGTGTTGTAGGAACACCCTCAGTGCTGTTAGGAAGGGAGTTCCAAGATTTTGATTCAATGACAGTGAAGGAATGCCGATACAATTCCAAATCAGCATGGTAAGTGACTTGGAGGGGAACTTGCAGGTGGTGATGTTTCCATACATGCTGCCCTTGTCCTTCCAGGTGGTATGGGTTGTGGGTTTGGAAGGTGCTGTCGAAGGAGTTTTGGTGAGTTGCTGCAATGCATCTTGTAGATGGTAAATACTGCTGCCCTATGTGCACAGTGATGGAGGGAGTGAAAGTTGAAGGTGGTGGATGGGGTGCCAATTAATGGGTTGCTTTGTCCCGGATGATGTTAAAATTCTTGAGAGTTATTGAAGCTGCGGTCATCCAGGCAAGTGGAGAGTATTTAATCACATGCTTGACTTGTGCTTTGCAGATGCCTTACAGGCTTTGGAGAGTCAGAAAGTGAGTTACTCTCCACAGAATTCTGAGCCGATGATCTGCTCTTGTAGCCACAGTATTTATATGGCTGATCCAGTTCAGTTTCTGATCAACGGACATCAAAGGATGTTGACAGTGGGCGATTCAGTGATGGTTATGCTATTGAATGTCAAGGGGAGATGTTTAGATACTCTATCGCTGGAGATGGTCATGGCCTGGCACTTGTGTGGCACAAATGTTACTTGTGTCAGGAAGATATAACAATTTTCATAACATTATTGAAATTTATTGTAGAGTAATAGTGGCATCTGTGTCTATGGTTGTGTGTGTGCGCGTGTGTGTGACTTAATTGAATTAAAGGCAGCTGGTCTGAATGCTTTGATGTATCAGAAGATAAGCTAGGTTTGAAATGCTGAGTGGGTAAACATGGGGGAAGTTTTAGAATGTAAGGGGCAAAGGGAACATTAGCATTTTTAAATAAAACAGACTGGCTTGAATTCAAAAGTGGGGGGGCAGGGGCAGGGGGGGCGGGGGGGTGAAATGTTTCCCCTAGCCAGGAGAAGTTAAGAAACAGTGTGTTTATTTTTCCCAAAGATTATTGGTAAAATTGGTACTGTGATAGATTTTTTATTATAAGAGAAGTAAAGTCCAAAGACATAGTGAAATAATGGGAAGTTGCATTCAAAGGGGGAAATATGTATAAAGGAGGGAAGGCTGTGTGTAAGGCCAGGAATTCTAAGATCTAACACAAGTGTGAAAAACCTCCAGCATCTAAGCCTCAAGCTGCTGTCTACAAGGAATCAAAGCTCAGAAAAACTCACTTTGAATTTGACTGGTCAGGGTATTGTGTGTCACTTTGTCTGGGTCTTTTAAAATCTAAGTGTCTCACTGTTGCCTTAACGGAAATGGAACTGAGAGTTAGATTAACCAGGGGATTTATAAATTATCATAGCAGTAATTTGTAGATCTATGTATGTACTTAAAATCATTTCTTCTATTAATAAAGGTTTAATTTAGTTTTGTAAGAAATCTATATGATTTGATGGTCTTATTACTACTGAATTCAAGGTACGCATCTCGAAATATGTGCAAATTGCAAAACAGTTGTGGCAGTTGTTTCAAGTTTCCCTTTGGGATTTGAGCAGCTCAGCATTTTTTACCATTGGCTGTGCCAGAACACTTGCCATTTATCAGCTGAAGCCTGAATATTGTCCAGGTGTTGCTACATCTGTACATGGACAGCTTCAGTATCTGAGGAGTTACGAATGGTGCTGAACATTGGGTAATCATCAGAAAACATGCCTACTTCTGACCAAATGATGGAGAGAAAGTCATTGATGAACATCCTTCGGCCTAGGATACAAGCCCAAGGAGCCCGTGAATTGATGTCCTGGGACTGAGATGATTGACTTCCAACAACCACAACCACCTTCCTTCATGCTAGGTATGACTTTACCAATGGAGAGATTTTCCCCTGATTTCCATTGACTCCAGTTTTGCTGGGGCTCCTTGATGCCACACTTGGTCAAATGCTGCCTTGATATCAAGGGCATTCACTCTCACCTCACCTCTTGAGTTCCATAGAAACCACAGAAAAGTTACAGCACAGAAGGAGGCCATTCAGCCCATCTTGTCCATGCCAGCCCGAGGACCCAGGTGCCCTTTCTAATCCCACTTTCCTGCACCCGGCCCATAGCCCTGCAGCTTACAGCACTTAAGGTGCAGATCCAGGTACTTTTTAAAAGAGTTTAGAGTTTCTGCCTCTACCACCAACTTGGGCAGCGAATTCCAGACACCCACTACCCTCTGCGTAAAAAAAGTTCTTCCTCATGTCCCCCCTACACCTTCTGCCACATATCTTGAATCTATGTCCCCTGGTTCTAGAATTCTCCACCAAGGGAAACAATTTTATCCTGTCCACACTATCTATTCCCCTCATAATTTTGTACACCTCAATCAAGTCACCTCTCAACCTTCTTTGTTCTAAGGAAAATAACCCCAACCTATCCAATCTCTCCTCGTAGCTACACTTTTCTAACCCTGGCAACATTCTTGTAAACCTCCTTTGCACTCTCTCCAGAGCTATTACATCCTTCCTGTATTGTGGTGACCAGAACTGCACACAACACTCCAGTTGTGGCCTCACCAGTGTTTTATACAATTCCAACATTATATCCTTACTTTTATATTCTATAGCTCTGCCAATGAAGGAGAGCATTCCATATCCAATGAAGGAGAGCATTCCATATACCTTCTTTACAACCTTGTCTACTTGAACTACTGTCTTCAGGGACCTGTGTACTTGTACGCCAAGATCTCTCAATTCATCTACCCCTCTTAGTATATTCCCATTTATTTTGTAATCCCTGTAACTGTTTGACCTCCCTAAATGTATGACCTCACACTTCTCTATGTTAAAATCCATCTGCCACTTTACCGCCCACTCCATCAACCCATCGATATCATTTTGGAGATTATGGCTATCCTCTACACTATCCACTACTCGGCCAATCTTTGTGTCATTTATAAATTTCCCAATCGTGCCCCCCACGTTCACGTCCAAATTGTTAATATATAAGACAAACAGCAAGGGTCCCAACACTGAGCCCTGTGGAACACCACTTGAGACAACTTTCCATTCACAAGGGCATCCATCGACCATTACCCTTTGTTCCCTGTTACAAAGCCACCTTTTATCCAGTTTGGCACATTACCCTGAATCCCATGGGCTTTTACTTTCCTGACCAATCTGCCATGTGGGACCTTGTCAAATGCCTTGCTAAAATCCATGTACACAACATCCAATGCACTACCTTCATCAACCCTTCTTGTCACTTCCTCAAAGAATTCAATCAAATTTGTGAGGCAAGACCTTCCTTTAATAAATCCATGCTGACCATCCCTGACTAGTCCATGCCTTTCCACATGAGAGTTAATCCTATCTCTCAGGATTGATTCTACTGATTTGCTCACTACTGATGTAAGACTAACTGGCCTATAATTGTTTGGCATTTCCTTTGATCCCTTTTTAAACAATGGAACTACGTTTGCATTTCTCCAGTCCTTCAGTGCCTCCCCTGTATCTAGTTCAGCGCTTCTTTCCATTTTTTCGACTCAGGCAGTAATGAGGTCAGGATCTGAGTGGCCCTGGCGGAACCCAAACTGAGTGTCAGTGAGCATATTATTGCTGAGTAAGTGCCGCGTGTTACTAATGTCGATGACCCTTCCATTACTTTGTTGAAGATTACCGCCCCATCAGACTACTCTCGATCTTCAGCAAAGCGATGCAAGGTGCCATCGATAATGCTACAAAGTGGCACTTACTCAGCAATAAGGTGCTCACTGATGCTCGTTTTGGTTCTGCCAGGACCACTCATAGCCCCCAGCACATTACAGCCTTGATCCAAACATGGATGAAAGAGCTGAATATAAGAGGTGAGGGGAGAATGACTGCCTTTGACATCAAGTCAGCATTTGACTGAGTGTGGCATTAAGGAGCCAATTCAAAAAGAAGTCAATAAGAATCAGGGAAAAACTCTTCATTGGTTGGAGACTTTCGTAGCACAAAAAATACTGTTGTGCTCATTGGAGGCCAATCATCTCAGCCCAAGGACATTGCTGCACAAGTTCCTCAGACCAGCAGCCTAGCCCAACCATCTTCAATTACTTCATTAATGAAACAAAAACAGAAAATGCTGGAAAAACTCAGCAGGTCTAGTAGCATCTGTGGAGAGCAAAACAAGAGTTAACGCTTCAAGTCCGTATGACCCTTCTTTAGAGCAGAGGAAAAGTTCCAGCATTTTCTGTTTTTGTTTCGGATTTCCAGCATCCGCAGTATTTTGCTTTTATGCTTCATTAATGAGCTTCCCTTAAACAAAAGACGTGAAGTGAAGATGTCCACTGATGATTGCACAGTGGGTGGAATTTTTCAAGCCCGTTGGCGTCGGGCGTCTTGGCAGGTGTGAGCGGACAATATGACAGAAAGGCCAAAAATTGGTTTCACAATGTCATGAAACCAGTTTGCGATCGTCCACTCTGCCAGATGTCGGGAACTTCATTTTAATACATATGTATATCATTATAAGCCCTGTTCACTGGAATGATCCCCACACGCTGGATCATCCGGGCACATCGGCGTGCTTCACAACAGCATTTATAAGGCAACCTGGTGAGCTGCACTTCGAGGGGAACTTGGAGGTGAGTGCACACTAATGTTGCCCAGCGCTCGCGAGGGTTGCCTGTTGGACTTCAAGGTTCAGGTGCTGCACATTCATGGGAGGGCACGGGCAAGTTGCTTTTTCCCACCTGGTTGACAGTGCGGTGCCGGGGCAAGGGCTGCACTGCGATTGGGATGATTTGGGGGGCAAGGGATGCTCTGTGGTTGATGATAGT
This sequence comes from Cetorhinus maximus, assembly GCF_964194155.1. Taxonomy (NCBI): domain Eukaryota; kingdom Metazoa; phylum Chordata; class Chondrichthyes; order Lamniformes; family Cetorhinidae; genus Cetorhinus; species Cetorhinus maximus. The sequence goes on along the minus strand of NC_135902.1, from coordinate 44,879,815 downwards.
GCATATGCACGTGTGAGGGTGGGGAGTTGGGAGCAGCCACACATTAGGGCAACCTTATATAAAGTGACCATTCCTCTGCAGCTGAGACAGTTCAGGCACAGCCACATTGCCATGCTTGGAGTTGGGCCTCTAACTTATCTGCCCACTGAAAGCATGAAAGTGCCACCAAATGCTCCAGAGCTTTTCACCCCTCAGGCACAGACTGCAAACTAATGGGCATTTTAGTGGACTGCAGAACAATTGAATGATTGGGCAAGATGTAAAATCTCCTTGCAAAAACTGGCCATGGAGCAGTCACTGTTGGAAGCGCTCATACCCATGCTAATGCACACATCTCTCTCTTTCATCCTGCAGGACGAATACATCAGGAGCATGGAGCCTGGTGACCTAGCTGTATGCCTCATGGCTTATAGGGAGCGAAGACGAAGGAGAAGAGAGTGGTGGAGGTGCCTGCCTGGACAGAGGGAGGAGAGCACCCTCAAAAAGAAGGGGGAGTTGGGGCTCCCCCGCATGCCCTGAAGACCCACAGCGAGCCGGTGCTGGTCGGCGCCTAGCTAGACACAGGGTCTATAGGCAGCGCTTGTCATTCCCGCAGATGACCGAGGACCAGTGAGCCGAAGACTGCGCATGCCCAGGGAACTGGTCGGTCACATCTGCCACCTACTGCAGGATTTGGTGCCACGGGGACATGGAAGGCATCCATTGCCAGTGGCTGTGAAAGTGACCGCGGAGCTCAATTTTTACACCAGTGGGTCTTTTCAGGGCAGCACAGGTGACCTCTGTAGAATACTGCAAGCCTCCATGCACTAATGAATCCATGAGGTCACAGACGCCATACTCACGAAGGCACACAACTTTGTGCATTTGGCCTGGGATGAGCAAAGCCAGGAAGCAAGAGCGCTGGGACTTGCCCAGACCTCAGGTTTTCCACAGGTGCATGGTGCCATCAATTGTACTCACATGGTGCTCAGATCTCCGTGGCAACAAGCGATCAATTATGTTAACCGCAGGGGCTTCCACTCGCTGAATGTTCAACTGGTGTGCGACCACCACAAATACGATCTGCAGGTCTGCACACAGTTTCCAGGGAGTGTCCACGACTCCTACATTCTCAGTAAGTCACAGATCCCTGACATCTTCCAGGGTCTACAGAGGCTGCAGGGATGGTTGTTCGGGGGCAAAGGCTACCCGCAGAGGAAGTAGCTGTTGACACCCGTGCGGCGGCCTCTTGAGTGCAGTAGAGAGAAGGTATAACGAGGCTCATGCTGCAACTCTCGCCTTAGTGGAGCAAACCATCTGAATGTTGAGAATGAGGTTCAGGTGCCCGGACCGGTCTGGTGAAGCTCTGTAATACCGTTCACAGAGGGTGTTATGCATTGTCATTTGCTGCTGCGCCTTTCACAACCTGGCGCTGCAATGACAAGAGGAGCTGGCTAAGGAGGAGGAGTTGGAAAAGTTGCACGTCTCCTCCAATGAGAAGGACATCGACGGGAATGAGGGCAAGGAGGTCCTCGAAGGCGAGGATGATGGCGATGGGGCCACCGCACTGGCCAGACAAGGAAGGTGCGCTCGCGAGGCCCTCGTAACTGCTAGATTCATGGAGGATGATGATGCATACAGTGAGGTGAGGACACACCATAGATCCTCACATTACATCTGTGAACGTTTGACTCCTGCCTGGCTGATGGCAGCGCACCTACCCTCTGTGATAAGGCTCCTGTCATGGAGACACAGCGGGTGCCCATAGTCCCTACACTCCAGGAGGATGATGACAACATGCAGTGGGGACACTCCATAGGTCCTCAAATAGCTTATGTGAATGTCTGACTTATGTCTGGCTGATGGCACTTCGCTTATGCTGTGTCAACAAGGTCATATCATGGAAATGCAGCAAGGAAATTTTAACTTCTCCTAATCCTATGGCACCTTTCATGGGCTGAACCATTCAGGACCACACTGTCACAGGACACAGATACTGATCAGATGGGGGGCAGCTGCACCTCAAAGGTGCTGAGAGCACACAGAGAGAATGATGGAACTCTGTGCCACCGGCCCAGGACACTCTGGCAGCAATGATAAGCCCTATTGAGGTGTAGGCATGACTGATGTATCCAGTGGCTGTGAAGGCACACCATCAGTGTGCTGGGAAGGCTGTGTAAAGCAGAGGGAAGAGGCTCTGGACTGAGACACCTGCCTTTATTTGTGCAGGGACCAAGGTTTCGCATCTGACTGACATGAAAACTGCTCATCACAACAAGGGGCCATTGGAAAGGAGATATTCTTGGGAGTTTATTGACAATAGTGAACATTATGTAGAAGTGATTAACACCTGTGCCCAGGCTATGTAATTATATCTTCTTAACCTTCTCAACCCTGCTGAAGCATTTTGGTGCACCTCCGACATTCACAGCAAAGGTGCAGGCAGCCTGCAGATGTCTGTGATGACATTGGCAGGCGTCCTCTGGAGGGCTGAGACTTGGAGAGTCCCGGCCTGCTTTGAGAGTCCTGCTGTGTGGCAGTGGCACCCTCCTCAGACTGTGGAGCTGCAGCTGCTGAGGTTACAGGAAGAGGGGATTCGAATTGGCCAAACATTCCCAGAGCCACCGGGCTGTGCACTGGCTGATCCTCCTCCCTATGGGTGCCCGAGGGCCCCAGGCTGACTCTATGAGGAGAAGGGGTAGCTGGAATGAGATCGAGCTGCCCTGCACCCCTCTCGCGTTGACACTGTTGGAGGCCCAACTATGGCATCAGCGATGGAGTTAAGCCTGCACAGCAGTGCAGGATAGTCGTCCTGGACCAAGGTCTCCATGGCGGCCACCATCTTGCTAATGTGAGTGAGTGGTGATGTCCCCTTGAGATGGCAGTGAGTGAGATGCCAGTGAATGTGTAATGGGCTTGCGAGTGGATGACTTTAGAGTGTTGAGATGGTTGATTTATCCTCGTGGCACAGATGAGATCATTCATCCTCTTTCTGCACTAGATGGCCGACCTCTTGCGGGTAGTGTTGGCACTGACTACAGCTGCCACCACTTTCCAAGCCGGATTGGTGATGTTGCTGCCCCTCCTGCAAGCAGAGCAGGGGTAGAAGATATTATGGCGGGCCTACATGGCGTCCAAAAGGCGTTCCAGGGATGCATCACTGAATCAGGGGGCTGCAGTCTTCTTGCCTTTTGGGGTCATGTCTTCTGTGCAACCTGGGCTGGAAGCACTGATAGGTGTGTGCGCAGCTGCCCTTTAAATATGTCACACAGGGTGAGGATGCAGCGAGTTGACGGCATGGCGGGCAAATTGGAGGCCATCTGCTAGTGAAACAGCCTGTTTCCCAGGAATTCATGATTAATGAGGTGGGATTGGGATGATACAGCGTGAAAAGCGGCCAGCGGGTAAAATATCCTTTTTCCCGCCCGCTACCACACTTAGTGCAAATCTGGGACAATTCCGTCCAGTGTTCAGTACTATTTGCAATTCCTCAGATATTGAAGCATGCAGCAAGGCCTGGACAACATTCAGGCTTGTGCTGTTAAGTGGCAAGTAACATTTGTACTATACATGTGCCAGGCATTGGTCATTTCCAACAAGAGAGAATCTAACCATTTCCACTTGACAATCAACCACATTACTATCAATGAGTTCCCCCCAACATCAAATTTCTGGGGGTTATCAACCAGAAACTTAACTGGACCAGCTATTTAAATGCTGTGCTTGCAAAGGCAGGTCAGACTGGGAATTCTGCAGCAAGTAACTTATTTCCTGACTCCCAAAGCCTTTCCACCATCTACAAGACACAAGACAACAGTGTGATGGAATTCTCTCTACTTTCCTGGATGAGTGTAGCTCCAACAACACTCAAGAAACTCAACATCATCCAAGACAAAGCAACCTGTTTAATCCGCACCCCAACCCTTCACAGTTAACATTTATTCCTTCCACCACCAGTGCACAATGGCAGCAGCGTATGCCATCATAAGATGCATTGCAAGGCTCCTTCGACAGCACTTTTGAAACCAACAATCTCTATCACCTTGAAGGACAAGGGCAGAAGGGAACTCCACCACTTGCAAGTTTCCCTCCAAGTCACACACCATCTGAACTTGGAACTATATCACCATTCCTTCACTGTCATTGGGTCAAAAACCTGGAACTCCTCCATAACAGAACTTTGAGTATGCCTTCACCACATGGCCTGCAGTGCATCAAGAAGGCGCATCACCATCACCTTCTCAATAGCAATTAAGGATGGACAATAAATGCTGACCTTGCCAATGATGCCCACATCCAACAACGAATAAAAAAAACTGAGGCCCTCAAGGTGTGTTGCCTCCCTGGTGCCAAGGTAAAAGATATATGGAGAGGGTACAGAATATTCTGTAACTGGAAGTGAGTAAGCTAGAAATTTTGGTAACATAGAGAGGACTTAGACTTTTAGGAGCTAGGAAGCAAGTTAAAAAGTAGGACCTCAAGGATTGTAATCTCTGGATTACTTCCAGTACCATGTGCCAGTCAGAGCAGAAATAGTAAAAAAGGGAGGATCAATGCGTGGCTTGAGGCATGGTGCAGGAGGGAGGGTTTCAGACTCTAGGGGCATTGATACCAGTTCTGCAGCAGGAAGCACCTATTTAAAAGTGATGGATTGCACCTCAACAGGACTGAGAATAGGGAGGTTCACTTGTGTGATTGGGAAAGGTTTCAACCAAATTGTCAGGGGTGAGTACCAGCATATAGAATTAGAGGAGAGGATTAAGTTATATAAAGGACTGAGAATGATGGAGAGTCATAGTACTATATTAGGAGCATATGAAGAAGAAGTACAAGGAATATAGAGACAAGTTTAGAATGCATGTATATAAATGCACAAAGAATGGTGAAGGTTGGTGAGCTACAAGCACAAACAGGCAGTAGTGGCAATTACGAAAAAGTGGCTTAAAAATGGTGAGTAGAATAGATACAAAATTGTTCATAAAAGACAGGGAAAAAAGAGTAGATGAGGTGGCAGTAATGTTTAGAAAGACATTGTAGCGTTCAAAAGAGATGTACTTGAGGGGCAAGGACAGAATCTATTAGATTAGAGTTGAGAAGCAAAAAGAATACGACCATGCTACTGGTGGCATTCTACAGGCTGCCAAATATTGTGAGAAAGTGAAAGCCTGCAGGCTAGTCACAGAGATGTACAAGAACTATCGTAGTGATATGGGGAACCTTAATTACCCAAATATTTACTGGGGTAATGTTAAGAGCAAAGGAGAAGGAGGAATTTCTGAAATGTGTTCAAAGAACTTTTTGACCGGTATGTTTTTGGTCCAACCTGTAGATCTGGTGCTGAGGAATGAGGTGAGCAAGCATCTGTAACAGAACACTTATGTAAGAGTGATCATCGTATCATAATAATTAATATATTTGTACTCTGAAATCCCTTTATTCCTCTACTCAAAACTCACACCTTCCAAGTAATGTGACTTCCCTATTTTCCACCAAAATGTATTATCTCACATTTATGCGTGTTGAATTTCATTTATCAACTATTTGCCTATTCTAAAAGTTTATTAATGTTCTCCTATAATTTGTCGCAGTCTTCCACAGTATTGACCATCCCCTCAAATTTGATGTCGTCTGCAAATTTAGAAATTGTGTTTTTGATCTCAAAGTTCAAATCGTTAATGTAAATTGTGAACAGCAGTGGTCCCAGCACTGATCCTAGTTGAACACCTCTTCCCACCTTCTGCCACTTTAAAAAACTATCCTTTACTCACATTCTCTGCTTTCTGTCTTAAGGCCAGTTTGCAATCCATTCTTGAACTTGTCCCTTGACTCCACACTCTCTAATCTTATTCACCAGTGTCCTATGGATTACCTTATCAAAGGCTTTTTGAAAATCTAGGTAAGTTACATCTACTGCATTACCATTGTTTACTCTCTCTGTTGTCTCCTGAAAAAATTCAATAAAACAAGGTTTTTTGACATCCATGCTGGGTATTCGTGTTTATGTTTTGCTTTTCTAGATGTTCTTCTATTTTTTCCTTTAGTAGGGCTTCACTATTTTTTCAATCACAGGTGTTAAACTGACTGGCCTATAATTCCCTGGACATGTTCTGCTTCCCTTATTAAGTGTAAAAATTAGGTTAGCCAGTCCTCTGGCACAACACCTTTTCTAATGAATTAATAAATATGAGTAATAATGCCTCTGCTATCTCTTCCCTAGATTCTTTTAAAAAGCATGGATTAAATCTATCTGGACAAGGATCTTTATCCTCTTTGTGTTTGAGTAATTTATTCAATATATCCCTTTTTATTTTAAATACATTTATCTTATTACTCAACTCATCATTCATTGTCATGTTTCCCTGTTCTATCTATCAAAAGGAATTTGGATAGGCGCTTGAGGGAAATAAATTTGGAGAAATTCAGAGGTGGAGTAGAGTAAAGGGACCGACTGTACAGAGAGCTGGCATGGACCTGATGGACTGAATGGTCTTCTGTGCCATAATGATCCAAAGAGTCTAAGTATCATTTTGTTTGCAACAATTATATAGTATCAGTCGATGACAACATGACAACACATCTCAAAATATAATTTGATATTGCTGAAGCAGTTGACAGGTCATCTGAAAGAGTACAAATTTTGAAACAGGGATTTGGAAACCAAGGGGTGAATTTTATGGCCTCTCACCTTAAAATTGGTGAATTGTGCTGTGGACTACACCAATGGGATATAAAATGTCTTAAAGTTACCAGAACAAAGCTAGTTTTAACAACAGGTATTGCAAGCCCTGGAAATAACATGGGAGTAGTGTGGTAAGTCATTTTAGTCAAAATAGAAAAGTCACCCAGACAAAATGGGGGATGCATTCTAGATTACTAAAGGAAGTAAACGTGAACAGGAACAGACAACCCAATATCTGAACATCCCCTTCCCGCCACAGTCCCATAAATACAGCAGCAGGGACCTTGCCTGCTCTTGGGACCATCTCCATTGCTTTCCTTGCCCACTTGGAAGCCAAACCTGTCAGTCAGGTTGCTTTCTAGGCAGGGAACCTGTTAATAAAATGATATTCGCTGTGGAGTTAAAACTCCACAGCATCTGGACTTCTCAACCAAAATTCCTCCTCCCACCACACCGCCCATGAAACCTGACTCTGTCAATATTGGGGCCACTGAAAATAGAGGGGGAAGGGTCAATAATTAGGTTTTTGAGGCCAGTAGTAGGAGACACAAAGTGGTGGTAATGTCTTGGGGGGATGCCTCTGATGGGCACAGAAGACCTCCCCATAAGGAGGTACGCCCTCTTCCTCCCCACCTTTAGCCTGTGCAGTGAAACCTGCCAGAATGGTTGCCTTCCTTCCATCTTCCCTAATAGCATGTATTATAGCAGCAGTGGAATGAGGTAAAAGTGAACTAATTGGCCACTTAAGGGCCTCAATAGGAAGGCGGGCTGCTTGATGCCTTACCCACCTATGATGGACAGCTCAGGCGTGGGAAAAAAGGCAGTGGGCTGGCCAATCACTTTATTTTAAGCACCCCCACACACCACCACCCCACCCCCCACAAACCCAATTTCAAGTATGCCGGTGTGGGGCCGTAAAATTCACCCCTTGGTTCCCAAATCTTAGTTTCAATTTTTGTTTCCTTAGAAACTAGGAGGGTCAGTTTCCTTTCTATGCTTCTCTTTTCTCTTTCCCTTTCCAGTTTCTATTTTCAGTTAGGGTCTGCCTCAAAAAATACAAACTTTGAAAGCATAAGTTCCATCACATGGGGAAACATTTTTTCCATAATGGGTTGTTGCGATCCAGAACGTACATTTGTTATGATCCCAGCTGGTGTTACTACTGGACAAGCTAGATCCCAGGATGGAACCTGGCTTGGCAGATCCTTAATTTTATTTTTTGTTTTGATACGTAGAGAGTGGCTACTGAACAGAGTCACAGGAGTCAGCTGAACTTTTAACAAAAGAATAAAACATTTATTAAACAGGGAAAGATGAACTATATTACAATCCTCCCTCAACCACAACTATACATTTACAGATATGTACAGATTTGTAAGGATAACACAAGTTACAAAAGCTATCTTATACTCTAATGTTCATAGTAAGTACACAGTCGATATAAACCAATAGGTGAACTGTGGTCAGGCGCACAACACTCTGAAGCCAAGTGACAGATGTCACCCCAAACTGATGCTATGGATCTCTCCTCGACTCTCCCCAGACACTTGTCACACCATGAGCCAAGCAGTCTCAGTGAACTCCGTCTTTCACATGAGAGTTTTCAATCTCCACTCTCGAAGAATCTTCTCCCAAATGATGCTTTCTCTCGGACGCCCTCCGCAAGGGACCACCTCCAGGGTTTCAAGCACTCCTTCTGTTGTCCCTCTCCCCTGGATCACCACATGCATTTAAGCTTCCTTCTACGCACACTCTCTCAAATGCTCAGCCATGCCAACAGAACACCACTGCTACACTTGCCCACAATAAAGAGTTATAGACTTCAGCTGTCTCCTTGGATCTTCCTGCTTCTTGTAAGCTTATATTGTTTTAAGTCTGTGTCCTGCAGCTTCTCGCTTTAAGCATGGAGCCTTTCTCTGCTTCTCACTGTTAACTTCACTTAACAGGGCCTTTTCCAGATTCCTGTTCATTTCCTTTGACTAGAAGGTCTTCTTGAGACCCCTTTTCTTCATTTCTCTGGGGAAACCTGCTTTTGGAAGCTCCCCCCTGCCCAGCTGGTTTCAACTTTAGTTTGGGACTTGTTATCTGTCCCTCTTCTATACTGCTTCTGCTGGAAATTCCTTTCAACTTTAGAGCACACTGACCAACTGAACTCAAACTGCTTTCGATTTCTCTGTCTGTCTGTGTGTGGGGGCTTCACTCACTGGACCCCTGTTGCCAGACAACATAGTTTTTTTTTTATCTTTGTTGTTTTAACTCCCCTTCAAGAGTCGTAAAATCTCATTAAAATGCAGGTATCTTTTAATATGAAACTAAACCTCAGGTTTCATCCTTTTAACCCACAAATACATAAATACAAATTAAACTTAAAGATATACCTTATTCCTAAGACACATATAACTTACTTAAATTATATATATTTCCTAACATTATCTGAGAGTTGCAATAATAACTTTCAAAAGGGAATATAATGGAATATAATATAAACTAGAATGGAGAAATTTTGAAATGCTTTGGGCAAAGAGCATGGAGGTGGGACTAATTGATAGGTTCTTCAAAGAGCTAGCAGAAGCATAGAGGGTCAAATAGCCCTTTTCTCTGCTGTATAAATCTATGATTTTGTTTCTTTGGAAAAGGCAAAGGACTAAAAACAGAAAGAAACATAGCTGGTACTTATTGCAGTTAATAAATAATCATGATTCAGAAAACACAGCATTATTAATAACAATACCTTAAATTAGTACCTTTCTTTTTACTATACATTAATGCAAAGCACTTTTCATTATTTTAGGTTGGAAGAGCAATCTACTGAAATAAACAATGATTTGAAGTTACCTGTTTAGAAAGGAGCTCTTTACATAGTGTGTAAAGGGTAATAAATTTTCTAGCAAGCAGTCTGGCATCAATGAAACCTTCAGCAACCAACATGATTTCACAAATTAACTCAAAGTCTGGTACAACCATAGCACATGGTCTAAAAGAAGAGAAATAAATAATAAGCCTTACCTCTTCAAATATAAAAACATATTAATCATTGACAGAAATAAAAACAGAAAGTGCTGGAAAATCTCACCAGTTCCGAAGAAGAGTCATATTGGACTTGAAACGTTAACTCTGTTTCTTTCTCCACAGATGCTGCCAAACCCACTGAGGTTTTATCAAGCACCTTCTGTTTTTATTTCAGATCTCCAGCATCCGCAATATTTTGCTTTTATTAATCATTGTCAGGCTTTACATTACTACATTTAAAAAGATATCTTAGAAATGGATTGCTGATGCGATCTTTCTTTCAAATATAGCCTGGGCGTTGGGAAACCTGGCCCCTTGATACAAACCCAAAATTGTTCAAAAGCCCTAATGGCAACTATATTCCCAATTTTAATCTTGCAATGGGAGCTGGTGGGCTGGTGGGATTTGGAAGGAGGGTGGTATGAGGATCTGTTAGCAGAACGGAAACCTGAAAGTAAGTGCAGCATGTCTGTCAGTGGAATTTTACAGTCACTGTATTATACTTTTCCAATTCAAGCAGTGGCAACAGCGTGATGCAGACCTGCATGATGCAATCTCAACTCCATGGGCAGAATTTTACCCATGCGCCCGACACGCCCATGCACGAAATAAAGCATGTTGACATCAGACAAGCATCCCGATGTCAACGTGCGCTCCCGCGATATTTCGCTAGGCGGGTGCGCGATGAAGATGGAGGCACGCCCGCCACTAATTAAGTGGCCAGTTAAGGCCCTTGAGAGACCAATTAACTCCGACTTTACGTAGCCCGTGCAATTTTCAGGCCGTTGCACAAGCAAAACGGGCAGGCGGGCAGGCCACAATTTGCAAAACTTCATCTATGGGCAGGATAAGAGGGCTTGGTGGGCTTCACAAAGCGAATAGTGAGTAGTTTTGCACATCACTTGCTGCTGCGTGCTTCTGTGAACAGGACAGCTTCATTTTACTTCAAAGATGCATTCAAAGCATTTAGAGGCTTCAGTTCAGGACTCAGTGTTGTCTTCTGCGGCCCCCGGAGGATTCACACTGCGTGGGGCCTTCCAGGTATCAGACAGCCTTCTCTTACCCTGGTAATGGGGGTTGTGTCCTCCGCTGGAGGCGCCTCCTCTGAAGAGGAAGAGAGGGCCAGAAGGGGGAGGAGGCCAGTTCCCCTGCTCAGCGTCCAGAGGAGTCGACCTGTGGGAGGAGATCTGCAGGCACAATGGGCGCAGTGCCAACAGAAAGGCCAAGGCAGAGGGGGCTGCAGAAGACACCACTATCCTGTTGCCAGTGTTTACAGGCAGCAATGCAGCTACCTCAATATGCCTGAGGTGCAATGCTGAAGGAGGCTCCGTCTCTCAAGGGAGACAATGACATCCATCTGTCAGAGGATCGGCCCTGAGATCAGCTCTGGCTGTATGGGTTGACATCCATGCCAGTGGCTCTGAAGGTCATGGTGGCCCTAAACTTCTATGCCTCCTACTCTTTCCAGGGCTCAGTGGGGGATTTGTGTGGAGTCTCCCAAACAGCTGTCCACAGTTGCTTCAAACTGGTGAAAGAAGCTCTGTTCAGGTATGCATTGACTTTCATTCTTTGCTGTATGGACGAGGCCAGCCAGGCAGAGCGAGCCAGAGGCTTCGCAGCGATTTCTGCGTTCCCCCGTATCCAGGGTGCACACATGTGGCCATCAAGGAACCAGCGGGTGAGCCGGAAGCCTTCATCAACAGGAAGGGATTCCACTCCATGAATGTGCATAGTGTGTGACCACAGGGTGCAGATTCTGCAAGTCAGTGCAAGGTACCCTGGCAGCTCCCATGATGCTTACATCCTGAGACACTCCCAGGTGCCAAGGCTCTTCAGTGCTCCAGCCCGGCAGGATGGATGGCTGCTGGGTGACAAGGGCTATCGCTCAAAAGGTGGCTCATGATGCCTTTCTGCCACTCAAGAATAGAGGCCAAGCAACGGTACAACAGGAGCCATGCCTCCACAAGGGTGGTGGTAGAGTGAACCATCGGTCTTCTCAAGATGCGCTTCCAATGCCTGGACCGTTCAGGGGGCGCACTGCAATACCCCCCCAGATTGTGTGTCACTGATAGTGGCTGCATGCTGCGCTCTACACAATCTGGCACTGGAAAGGGGGGAAGCAGTGGAGGAAGAAGATCTTGATGCAGCTGCACAGGCAACAGACGATGAGTCCAATAGTGAGTCTGAGGACGAGCATGCTCAGGAGAACACTGAGGGCATAGACGCAGCCCTGGGTAACCTCCAGGGAAGCAGGGACGCCCGGGAAGCTTTGATCCAACGCTCCTTCAGCTAGCCTACCAAATAAGAACCACCACCACATGCCAGGACCGCGGGCTCCATATTCAATCCCTGACAAGACCAATTCCTTGGTCAACAACTTAAACTTTATTGCACTGGCACATAGTGTAAGGAGTCACACGTCCATCATAACATCATGGCTTACCCGCACCTACAGAGCAAATGATGCATCCAAGGACCAGCTGCAAAAAAATCTGTTTTTTTCTGAGTGATAAACATAGCAGAAATTAACATTCACTGGTGTTTTACATCATACCATTAAAAAAAAAACAGAAAAATGGTGGAAACAAATATCACCCGTGATCAGACCATGTTGTGTTTAAGGTGCTTTAAGTTTTCGCTTACGAGTGCTCTGTCTAGGTGCTCCCCCTTCGCTGGCAACAGCATTGGAGACAGCCTGCTCACTCTGCTGTCTTCTTGGCCTTGATGACCTTGGCGGGTGTCCTCTGGCCCATGGAGCCTGTGCTGGCTCCCCACCTGGGAGGGAGCGGCCAGTGCCATGGCTGGCATCTCCCCAGTCATCGCAGCCTCATCAGATGCCGAGGGCACTGGCAGATGGGCGCAACAGCTGCTGTCATCATCCAGATCGGCCTAATAGGAGCCCGCAGAGACAACAGGCAGCTTGTGCGCCAATGTCAGGTTGCTCTGGACCTCCCTGCTCACCATTGATGGATGGGCACCTAGCTGGGATACTGGGTGCCCAATCCATCTCCCACACTGACACTGACCAGCTGAGGTCCTTGCTGGCGTGAGGGCTTGCAGGTCCGAGCGCAGCCCCAGGAACCCCTGATTGAGTCTCTGGAGGAGCCTCTCCACTCATTGTGTTCAGCCATGAGGGTCAATGCAACGCTTATGCTCCACATGGACTCTTCCACAACCATGGCACAATGCCCCTCATGTATCTCAGTCAGATCCTCCCGCACACCCTGCTGGGCATTCAGCAGCTGCTGCCTCAGGGATGACTCCAGAGGCCCATCATCAGCCATCGACTGAGCATTGTCCTGGTTCCCAACAGTCCTCTGGCTGCCAGCGCCCCGGGCATTCTCTGCCTCCACCTGCACCTCAAACGAGTGTGAAGTGCCCTCACCAATGTGCACAAAGATACTAGACGCCAGTCTTATGCCCACCAAGGTACTGGTATCTGAGCTGGTGCCTGCTTGACAGAGAGGGTGTGAAGCTGCTGCGTGCTCAGCATGCTGGTCCTCAGGGGTCAGAGGTGGGCCTTCAGGTTCCTCACAACGAGGGGTTGCTGATGAGCCTAAAAGAGAGAAGGACATATCATTAGTTTAAGTCATTAGACTGTCAGTGTGCATGCCTGGCACTGGAGATGGGGAGCTCTCAGCTATACGGTGACACAATTAAATAAAAACCACCCACATGTCACATGGTCTTTAGTTATTTCGAATTGATTTCAACAGTGAGCGGAATATGATCATCTTCAAAATGACAATTTACAACATACCTTTCCAGGACTAATTCATGCCTTCTATCCCTGACAAGGCCATCACAGGTGCAGCAGGAGTTGGTGGAGGTGGCTGATTATAATTCTTAGAGCAGCTGAGTCCTACTTAGGATGCACTGTCACAGCACTCATGCAAGCATTCATCAGCTCAAGTCCTCATCACTTTACTGATGATTGAGAGTAGACTGATGGGGCAGTAATTGGCTGAGTTGGATATGTCCTGTTTTTATGTACAGGACATGCCTGGGCAATTTTCCACATTGCCAGGTAGATGCCAGTGTTGTAGCTGTACTGAAACAGTTTGGCTAGGGGCGCAGCTAGGTCTGGAGCACAAATCTTCAGTAATACTGTTGGAATGTTGGCAGGGTTCATAGCCTTTGCACTATCCAGTGTCTTCAGTGGTTTCTTGTTATCACGTGGAGTGAATCGAATTCACTGAAGACTGGCATCTGTGAAGCTTGGGGACCTCCGAAGGAGGTTGAGATAGATCATCCACTCGGCAGTTCTGGCTGAAGATTGTTGCAAATGTTGCAAATCTCACCTATAATGCTGTACCAACTCCATCCTTAGCCTTTTCTGGGGAGGGTTCACCACACACACAAGGCGTGTATGCTTCCCAACCTCTGCTCCATCCCTTCTCATCATTCCATACCTTTGTCCTTATGCAGGCCAAGCTTGCCCACAACAGAAGGGAGAGATCCCAGATGGGAGGAGGGACAGCAGCATCACGGAGCTCACCAGGTTCAAGGTTGATGCCCCTGAGCTGGCTGGGGAGGACAGGGATCATTCCTGTGCAGAAGGCAGGTTGGTTTCTCCCAGCAACCTGGTACAGATGAGACCTCCATGAGTTCATCACATTCTGACATTCATAGTGAGTCCCATGCTATCTTGTATTCTGCTTGCTCATGAACTAAATCTGTCTTCTCCCTCTTACTGGACCAGTGGGTCCAGGCAAACCAGGAGAGCAAACATAAGCCCAAGCCCCCAGCCCACCTCAGACGAGGGTGCTGAGGAGCAAAGCCAACAAGGTCCTCATTGACATGTCTCCACAGCAGTCGGAGTCAGTGACAGCCCAGGTCTCTGGAACTCGGAGGACTGCTGGAGATCAGGCACTCACTGAGACTGAGTCAGATGACAAGCCTCTGTGAGCAGCGGCTGACACAATGCTGGAGATGCAACGACAGGCAACAGGAACATCAGGCAGAGATGTGAGAGTCACTGAGAAGGCTAGAGCGAAGGATGGAGGAGTCAGTTTGTGTTCTATCTGATGTCGTGGTTCTGACATGCCAGTGCCTCGAGGTCACCTTGGGAAGGGTGGCAACTGCCTTAGTGACCTTGGTCCAGCAGGTTTTGTCAGATTTTGACTTAGGCCTGTGCGTCATTGCTATAGGCATTGGTGGGATCCATCAGTGGCTAGGCAAGTTGGTGGAGGGGGGGCACCTTAACTTCCATCTAGGTGCCCCTTTTCCTCTGGGAGTCAGGGAGGGGCCCTCAGTCACCCACAGGGAGGAGGAGCGTAAGCCGGACACCATGGGGGCTTCAACACAGGACACTCCAAGAGTGTCTGGCTGCGCCGAATCCCCTCTGTTTGTGACCCCGTCAACTCCAGCTGGTCAGGCCGAAGAGGGTGCATCTTCCCCTGAGCAGGAGACTCTTTTCAAGCTGGGCCCTCCAGGCCTCGGGCCCTCAGCGGGCATCCACCAAAGTCATTACAGACAACAAAGCGTTGCAGTTAGCAGCCTCCACCTCTGCTGCGAATGTTGGGCTGTAACCAGGTGCAGCGGTAGGGTTAGAAAAATTAAGAAATATTAACATCACTTCAGGGTCAAGGGTGCTCAATTACTGTACATATCTTGCACTTTTCCAAATGCATTTGGTGTCAATGAGAATGGTTGAAGGCGTGTTTCGTATTCATTCATGTGCCCTCTTATTGGGAGGGTGAGCCATCCTCACATTCAAATCATCGCCTCCCTTAATGAGCCTCACATTCATGTGATGTCACCCTCACTGACAATGGTTACAGGAGCCTTGTGTGATGTCAGGGAGATGTATCAGAAGCTTTATTCGAATTGTGTGCTAAATGCGGTTGTAACCTTTATTGCTTGCAAGACAACATTGTCTGGGAGCTGCTCAGCAGCATTGATGGGATAGCTGCAGTTGTGTCTCCTCAGTGGTAGTGCCAAAACACAAGACCTGATGTCATGATGTTATGTCCACCCATGCGCTCACCTCAGTGTCAGCTGAAGTTTGTTATTAAGGTGGCGACGACTGCATCAAGTCCTTTAGGAAGTTCATACAGGATTCACCGCTGACCTTCCCAGAGATCAAGAATAGCTTCAACCCTTTCTCTGTGACTGTCACTGTCCCTCCAATATTACTGGAACCCCACTGTGTGCAGGTAGAGATGCCTCCCATTATTCTCCAACCTCCCCCAATAATCCTGGATCCAAAGTCATTGTGGTCGATATTCCAACCCTCCCACCTGAACCCATAACTGTAAATGTCCCAATGCCCACTGTGGATCTCACTTCTCCCAGCCTTGAGGCTGTGTGCACAGTCATGTACAGAGGAGAACCTCCCCCCCAAGGAAAGTTTCACATAACCCCCTCTGTATTATCGCTTCCCCCTTTAGGCCGCAGATGCCTCCCCTAACCCTGACAATCCCATCTGCAGCCCAGTACTAGACCAGACAAGACCATGGTCAGTGACATTAAGATCATGACCACGCCCTGCACACCTTTTCCCAACTAAGCACAGAGCCATTCCCCCTCCCTGGAGCAGGGCTACGATGTGCGGGCCATGCATAGCCTTGTAGCATGGCCCACAAAGCCCTAGAATTGACTTCATTCTGGCACCCTGACTACAAGGTGCTCTAAGCCTCAGGACTGACTTCACTCTGGCACCCTGACTACTTGGCCCCCAGACTAAGGACTATGACTATTTCTCTTTGCTCTCCCATTCCTTTCTGACTGCTTACAACACAGTGTCCCTTCTCCCCCGCCTTCCAAGAGTCTCAATGCAACCCCTCCCTCATGTACAATCCTTTCCCCTCCCCCACCTCCATGAGTCTTTGTGCAAGCCTTATCCTCTTGTGCCAAACAAACACAAGCCCCTCTTGTACTCCTGAGTCTGCGTGCTTCCCCTTCAATTCAGATAGTTTTGTTCCCATTCTACCCCGTACTATATCTGCGTTCTTGTCTTTCATAACAAAAACAAAAATACCCGGAAAAACTCAGCAGGCCTGGCAGCATCTGCGGAGAGGAATACAGTTAACGTTTCGAGTCCGTGTGACTCTTCATCAGAAGATGAAGATGAAGATGTTCTGATGAACAGTCATACGGACTCGAAACGTTAACTGTATTCCTCTCCGCAGATGCTGTCAGACCTGCTGAGTTTTTCCAGCTATTTTTGTTTTTGTTCCAGATTTCCAGCATCCGCTTTATTTTCCTTTTATCTTTCTGTCTTTCATGTTGGGCTCCAGTTTCCCCACCCTTGGTCTCCTCTCTGCCTGCCATTGTTTCCTGCTTCCCCCCAGCCCCACCTTCACCCATTGTCCCCCATGACTCCTTCCCTCCTCCCCCCTACTCCACCATCCCCACATTTTCCCACTGTCCTCCCTGTCTCCTTCTCTACTTCCCCCTCACTCCCCCAATCCCACCTTTGCTGGTTGTCCCTCATGTCTCCTTCCCCCACATTGACATGGCATGGAATTGGGAGGCTTCGTGATTCCAGTGAATAGTGCTTTTAATGAGCATTCATGACATGGTAATGCATGCAAATGGGGTTCCTGCCATGGATCAGTGGGAAACCCGACGCACCATCAGCCTGCTATGAAAATGGTGAAGGATAATTCAAAACTGTTTTCCTGCCGGCAGGTTTCTGATTTTTGGTTTCACTCCAAATTTTTCAGCCCCCCCACCCCGCCACGAAATTCACCATGGGCTGGATGGGAAAATTCCGCCCAACAAGTTCAACCCAGAGATTTATGGGAAGGTTGAGGCCTTGAAGTTAAATTAAGTTAAAGTTTATGGAAGGCAGTGATGAATCAAAAGTGAACTTGATGAATAAATGTAGTTTTGAATCTAATATTTTGTTTAAAACTTTAAGCTGCATTTTATAAACTTCGGTTAGTGAGAGGAAAAGGATAATACAGCACTTTGTGATGGTATGTCAAAGAAGCATGATACCTCATTTTTCAGACTAAAATGCAAAATCCTACTAAAGCATCACCTGTGGGGTGGCAGAGAAAATAATAGTGGAAATGCCATAGGAGCTATCACTTTGAGGGGAGTACGTGGTCCACATTCTGATTTTAACATATGTACATACAATATATTTTTTCAAATGTACACCATATAATATACATTAAAATTAAATAATCAGTTACACTACCGGAATAATGCCTTCAGATTTTCTGGCAGTTCTGTACGTCCTGCATAGCCTGGATTCATTGTAATGAAAATGCCAACGGTAGGGATGAGAACAATATTTTCTCCCAGGAAATTAAATCTTTGTTTCTTGTCACGTATTGCATCTTGAATACATTTCACCTGCAACAATTTTGATACAGTATAATTAAAGTCATTAAATTTCTAAAATTGTACCAATCTTCATCAGAACACCTTCTGTTTTAACACAAAAGCAGAATACGGCAGATGCTGGAAAGCTGAAATAACAACAGAAAATGCTGGAAATGTTCACCAGGCAGCATCTGTGCAGAGAAACAGAGTTAACATTTCAAGTCGATGATCTTGATGAAAGGTCAATGGCCTGAAAATGTTACCTTCTATTTTACACCTTTTATCATTTCTTCGGCCATTATTTTCTTTGCATGAATCAATGATGTTTGCTTCCCTGAGCCTCAGATCTTTGTGAAAATACAACAGAAATCAACACTAGCAAATTATCTTTGAATTTCAGACCTGCTTCATTTTCTGCACAGCACTGAAAGATCCTGTACGAAGCAGGCAGAAGTTAAGCTGCTCATTTGTCCTGTTTCCAGGCCCCAAAAAGGTTGCAATGCAATGATTAAATCATGGGGAGAGATCATTAGGGCTAGAATTTTGCCAGGCCTTTTGGATGGGCTGGGAGGCAGGAGGGCTAGCAAAAAGGTAAAATGGTACAGGACTAGGTCAGGCCCGGGGTGGGGGGTTGGCGGGGGGAGAGGTGGGGGGTGGGGGGAGGAGGTGAGGTGGTGTGGATGCAAGTCCAACACCTCCCGCCACCATGTAATTTTGCCAGCAGTGGGAAAGTTGGCAGACTTGAGCCACTTCAGTGGCCAATTAAGGGCCAGTTCCCGACTGCATGGACATAATGCACCTCTCAGCAGGGTCAGGGGGGCATCCGTCCTTTTTAGGCACTCCATGCCAAGGTGAAGCCTCTGGCAGCAAGGGCCACTCCCACGGCAATGACATTAGGCTTCTGCCTTATGGCACCACCGCACCGCCCCCCACCTCCCCCAAACTATCCACCCACCAAATGCTAGGGCCTGCCCGTGTCCCCAAACCTACTTACATCTGAGGATGTCTCAGCAACTGAGTTGACCTCTCTTTACAATTGCAGCTTCAGTTATGGTTACCAATTGCAGTGGCACAGCTAAGGCTGCTGGGTAAGCTGCTGGAGCTATCATTGGACTAGCAATTCATGGGGGCAGGCCGCCATCCTTGATTGGGATAGCAGTCCCGGTAGCAGTCACTTAATTGGCCACTGTCAGGAATATGCCTCTCTGGGTTTTGCTGCCAGCCAAAGCAGGGTCATCTCCATCTTTTGGCCCCAACAGCTGGGCTTTAGCCACCATGGATAAATTCAGACCCAAGGTTGTATTACCTGCAACCTATAAGGTTAGGAGTGATTTGATTGAAGTTTTCAAGTCAGAAGCAATAGGGTAAATAGAGAAAAACAATTTCCTAATGAGCTAGGATAATAGTCTAAAAATTAGAGTCTAACTCTTAGGACTGAAATTAGGAAAAGAAATCTACACACAAAGGGCAGAAATTTAACTGTGGCATGCAGATCTCAATGGCGTAACAAGAACAATAACACTTTTGCTTTCTTGCTCTTTCTTGTTTCCCACGCAATTCTAAAAAAAACTCAGTTTCAGTGGCGTGCATGGGAAACACACATGATTCTGTACCGGGAGAAGCTTTTCATTGATGAAACCCACCATCAGCTGACAATGCTGCAGCTACTAGTGGGCTATAAAAGAGGGGGCTGTATCATGACCACAACTTTGCTGCCAAAAGCCAGTGCCTGTTTTTATGATGGTTACCCTGGATGGCTGCATCATGACCAGCCTTCCCCATTGGTGCTGCCTGCTGTTGGTAGCGCGGCCCCTTTTGTTGACCGGCAAGAGCCCCCCTTGGTCCCATCTTCTCCTCCTGCTCCCAAGGTTCCGGGAATATTGGGTGTATGAGACCCAAAGGTATTCCAGCAATTGAACCATGCAAAGAAGGCAGATAGTGTTGTGACAGCATGTGCATCCATGGATTTCATTAGTAGAACTGAGGAGCAGTGGTTTTTCAACTCCTTCCATTTACACAACCAAAATTCCACCCACCACACACTGGGTTCCTTCCACTTCGATCTCCAATTCTGGAACCGCACATGCTTCTGGAAACATTGCAAAAATGGCCATTGTAAGGTTTATTGAGAGAGAACTTATTACCCTGTACCCTCCTCCCGTCACCTTCACACTTGTCCCCATTACCCTCGACCCTTCCATCATCACTCTGCACCTTTCCTCTATAACCCTTTAACCTCCCCCAATTACCCTAGGCCATGTCACCATTCAATTGGAAATACCATCTTTCCCTCCTGATCCGACACCCTCGTTGACATTCCTCCACTGATCCTAGACCCTCCTCGCATCATCCTCAGAGTTTTTGTTAGATCCCATGATCCACCTTACAAGACCTTTGATTATCCTAACCTCAGACTGGACCTGCCTCCCTACCAAATTGACCTCCACCCTGTGACTGTGAACATTCCTTCTGCCAGTCAACACCCTGAGATGGAGCCACATGTGGACAGTGCTGACCTCACCCTTTAGGCCTCTCATTTTCTTACCACACCCCACCACACCCAGGAATCTAGGCCCTTTCCTCTTGCACTCATCAATGCCCCTGACCCTACTCTATGTCCTCCCTTGGATCCCTCTTCCACTCAACGTCCCTGACCCCACTCCACACCACCCACCTGCCCGCCACCGCTGAACTGCTCTTGCCCGTCCTGAGCCTCCATCCAAACTGCCATTCTCCTATTCCTCTTTCCTTGTGCTGCACAGTTCAGCAAAGAAAACTGCTGACCTTACACACAACTGCACAAAGCCAACTGGTGCATGCCACCTGTAAGTGAAAGTGAACTGGGTACCACAAGATTCTCGTGTACTACTATCTTGAAGGTAGGATGTAATTATAAAAAGTGGTATGCTAATAGGTATTCATGGCATGCAAATATATTACGAACGAGAATCTGCCACAGGCCGGTGTGAGGCCCGACACGCCACAAACAGACCGCTGACTTAATCTTGGCATCTCAACCTGGCACAGGAAGTTGAAATTTCAGCTGCCACCTAATTCAGTCACCCTGCATGCCCATTTCTCGCTCTTGTGGGCTCCATAAATTCCCCCACACAGGGTGGAAGATGTTTGGAACTCTCTTCTGCTAACAACGTATGCTTATAGATTAACTGTTAATTTTAAATCTGAGATTGGTAGTTTTTTGTTGGCCAGAGAACTCTGTGCCCGCCAGGGTGAAATCACAGTCTGGTGCCAATCGCGAGCAGTGGTCGGCTTCCTGACTGCCCCCGCCGAGCACCTCCGCCAAGGGCAAAGTTCTGCCCTATGTGTGTGTGTATGTCTTAATTGGATTAAAGGCAGCTGGTCTAGAGGTTTTGATGTATAGAAAGAAGTAGGTTTAAAATGGTAATTAGATAAATATGGGGAAGTTTAGAAACATAGGTGTCAAGGGGGCAATATGTATTTTTAAATAAACCATTCAAAAGAATGGATGAAATCTTGCACCTAGCTAGAAGATGCCAAGCAATGTGTCTTTTTTCAGCTTACTAATAAAATTGGTGGGATGAAAGGACGTTATTGTTAGAAGAAGTTAAAAGCCTAGTGATACAATGGAAAATTTACATTCAAAGTGGAAAATATGTATAAAGGAGAAAGGGGATTGTGTGTAAGGTAGAGGCATTTTAAGATCCATCGAGTGTGAGAAGCCTCCAACCTGTAAACTTCAAGTCTGTCTCCAAGGACCCAGAGCTGAAAGAAACTCATTTTGAATACAACTGTCCAGGGTGTGGTCTGCCAGGTGTCTCTTTAAATCTATGAGTTTTACTGTTGCCTTAACGGGGGTGTAACTGAAAGTCAGATTAATTAGGGGATTTTTGTTTTTATAGTAGCAATTTTGTAGATGGATGTATGTGTTTACAATCTTTCTTGTATTAAAAAATGTTTAATTTAGTTTTATAAAGAACCTCGTGAGATTCAGTAGTCTTATTACTGCTGAATTCAAAGCCTGCATGTCGAAACATACAAATTGCGAAAATGGGCTAGGACAGTTGTTTCAAGTTTCCCTCTGGGATTTGAACAATTCAGCCTTTACCATCAACTGTGTCATAATACAGGTCAGTCATGATCTCATGGAATGGCAGACGGACTAAATGGCTTATGAATTCTTATGAACTTCCTCAACTCTGGCCTAGGTTCTATTGTTATCTAGCTGGTATGTTTCTGGGAGTAATTTGGGAGACACAGCAAAAATTCATCCCTAGGAAGAAGAAGCATACTAAAGGGAGGACGAGGCAACAATGGCTGACAAGGAAAGTCAGGGACAGCATAAAAGCTAAAGAGAAAGCATACAATGTGGCGAAGAGCAGTGGGAAACCAGGGGATTGGGAAGCCTACAAAGACCAACAGAGGACAACTAAAAAAGAAATAAGGAGGGAGAAGATTAAATATGAGGGTAAACTAGCCAGTAATATAAAAGAAGATTGCAAGAGTTTTTTTAGATATATAAAGGGTAAGAGAGAGGCAAAAGTGGACATTGGGCCGCTGGGAAATGACGCTGGAGAAATAGTAGTGGGGAACAAAGAAATGGCGGAGGAACTGAATAAGTACTTTGCGTCAGTCTTTACGGTGGAAGACACGAGTAACATCCCCAAAGTTCAAGAGAGTTGGGGGGCAGAGGTGAGTATGGTGGCCATTACCAAGGAGAAGGTGCTAGGAAAACTGAAAGGTCTGAAGGTGGATAAATCACCTGGACCAGATGGATTACACCCCAGAGTTCAGAAGGAGATAGCTGAAGAGATAGTGGAGGCGTTAGTGGTGATCTTTCAGGAATCACTGGAGTCAGGGAGGGTCCCAGAGGACTGGAAAATCGCTAATGTAACCCCCTTGTTTAAGAAGGGAGTGAGGCAAAAGACCAGAAATTACAGGCCGATTAGCCTGACCTCGGTCGTTGGTAAGATTTTAGAGTCTATTATTAAGGATGAGATTTCAGAATACTTGGAAGTGCATGGCAAAATCGTGCAAAGTCAGTATGGTTTCATCAAGGGGAGGTCATGCCTGACAAATCTGTTAGAATTCTTTGAGGAGGTAACGAGTAGGTTAGACAAAGGAGAGCCAATGGATGTTATCTACTTGGACTTCCAGAAGGCCTTTGACAAGGTTCCGCACAGGAGGCTGCTCAGTTAGATAAGTGCCCATGGTGTTAGAGGCAAGGTACTAGCATGGATAGAAGATTGGCTGTCTGGCAGGAGGCAGAGAGTGGGGATAAGGGAGTCCTTCTCAGGATGGCGGCCGGTGACTAGTGGAGTTCTGCAGGGGACAGTGTTGGGACCACAACTTTTCACTTTATACATTAATGATATAGATGAAGGAACTGAGGGCATTCTGGCTAAGTTTGCAGATGATACAAAGATAGGTGGAGGGACAGGTAGTATTGAGGAGGCGGGGAAGCTGCAGAAGGATTTGAACAGGTTAGGAGAATGGACAAAGAAGTGGCAGATGGAATACAACGTGGGGAAATGTGAGGTCATGCACTTTGGTAGGAAGAATAGAGGCATAGACTATTTTCTAAATGGGGAGAGAATTCAGAAATCTGGAGTGCAAAGGGACTTGGGAGTCCTAGTCCAGGATTCTCTTAAGGTTAACTTGTAGGTTGAGTCGGTAGTTAGGAAGGCAAATGCAATGTTGGCATTTATTTCAAGAGGACTAGAATATAAAAGCAGGGATGTGATGCTGAGGCTTTATAAGGCTCTGGTCAGACCACATTTAGAATATTGTGAGCAATTTAGGGCCCTGTACCTCAGGAAGGATGTTCTGGCCCTGGAGAGGGTCCAGAGGAGGTTCACAAGAATGATCCCAGGAATGAAAGGCTTAACAAATGAGGAACGTTTGAGGACTCTGGGTCTATACTCGATGGAGTTTAGAAGGATGAGGGGGGATCTGATTGAAACTTACAGAATACTGAAAAGCCTGGATAGAGTGGATGTGGGGAAGATGTTTCCATTAGTAGGAGAGACTAGGACCCGAGGGCACAGCCTCAGAGTAAAGGGAAGACCTTTTAGAACAGAGATGAGGAGAAACTTCTTTAGCCAGAGAGTGGTGAATCTATGGAATTCATTGCCACAGAAGGCTGTGGAGGCCAGGTCATTGAGTGTATTTAAGACCGAGATAGATAGGTTGTTGATTGGTAAGGGGATCAAAGGTTACGGGGCGAAGGCAGGAGAATGGGGTTGAGAAACTTATCAGCCCATGATTGAATGGTGGAGCAGACTCGACAGGCCGAGCGGCCTAATTTCTGCTCCTGTGTCTTATGGTCTTATAGTATGCTGGGTAAAAGAATGTCTACCAGTCTTCTGGCAAGTGCAGGTGAGATCCACCTGGGAGGTCCAGGATTGGGTATGAGCCCAATTCGCGAAAAACACATGTTGCTTACAATTGGAAACAGGCTCCTTTGCAATGGAACTGAGAAGCACTCTGAAATTTTATAAATGATCTGATGTTGGTCTGCACTGCACACCCACTGCCACCACCCTCATCAAGAATTTAAATTGCATCCATAGTAACAAAAGGTAATACTGAAATGAAGGAATTTCCCCTGACCTTTGCTTCCCCAGTTGCCAAAAGCAGAGTTGCCTAATATGATTAACCCCAGTACTTACGCTGGCAATAAAGTCTTTTGAATTTTTAAAAGCAACTTCACACCTCTACAAGTAAGAGATTATCCATATTGCTGTAAAGGAATAGAGGCCTCCATCTCCATTCATCTCAGTGCAGAGCCCTTGGGATCAGGTAAGGCTTCTTCCAACTCTCAAAGAGCAAACTGAGTATTACTATTATTATGTATTTTCCTTTGAGTCTAGGCTTATTAAAAACTTAGAAATTCTGTGAACTTCCTGGAGTGAAAGTCGAAAATTTCTAGTTTCTTTCCCTTCTAAAGTACAAGAAGTTCTAGCAGAAGTTGAGATGGGTAGAAACTATACCAACTCAAAATGGTAGATGCAACAAATGACAGCATACTAATCTATCATATAACTTGACCCCTCAGCAATTATATATTTTATAATTGCTCCCAATTTATCAGCCCTGTATAAAGGAAACTGATTTTTCGATTTTGACTGGCATAAATTGAGTTAAAAAGACATTGCTGTGCTGCTAAGAAAAAAATGTAGAAGCTGCCTTTCAGCAGTTCCTGGCAGAAAAATTGTTTTTTTTCACATTTTTAAATTAAGCTCTGCCTTTTGGATGTTTCCAAATATGTCCTGATGGAGGCAGCCTGGAGCAGGATGAAGAGAAAGACATGCAGGATAAAACTATGTCTAAAAAGGAGCCAAAATAGAAGGTACCCTTTCACCAGTGTCTATAGATCAGATTTGCTTATGGGTTCAGCAGGGAGGCATTCTAAGCTCTCTGTCGGGTGCACAGAATGTGTATCAGTGAATTGGTTGCTCATTTTATGATTCCTCAGGGAGTTTGGACTGCCCAGAGTAAAGCAGATGTTGAACCTACACGTCAGTAGTTTTTTCAGACTTGGATGTGGCTAAATGAACAGCTGCTACAAAAAAGCTATGTTTTGTTTTTCTTTTGAGATGCAGCCTGAACAAACAGAAACTCTTTCAGCTTCACAGCACTCCTGAGAACCACTGCTGACTGCAACTGGCCCCATTCCCATTCTCTTCTCATCAAAACATATCTTTGAGCCAATGAGTCAAGCGAGCTGAAATTGATCCTTATAAAATGGGCAAACTGTATATGGATGAAAGATGGGCGCTGACAGTCCATCCAAATAATGCCAGTGAGGCCTGACAACCAATTTTAGTCTGGTCTCAGGCTTCTCAATTGGAACATATGCTTCCTTTTTGCCTATTTCAGAATCAAAAATGTGGTTTAAAGAATTTCTAGCTGTCAGACATTAAGGACGGAATTTAATGCTCACGGCGGTGGGCCCATCCAACAGCTAGAGAGCCAGCGGCAATCCCATTCTGTGCCCTGACCTGATTTAGCGCAAATCAGGCACCTACCTGGTTGGCTTTGGAGTCCTTATTGTCTTCAGGGCCGATGTCCAGTTTCTGACAGTACAGGCAGCGCCACTGGGTGCAGTGGCCAATGTCGATACTGCAAGGTACCCAGACTGCAGGATTATCACTGGAACCAGGAGTGAAGGTAGGTAAGGTGGGATTGCTCGGGCCACTGGAAGAGGACGTTGTGAGGGGAGGAGGGTGGTTAGTATTTAGGGTGAGTGGGGATCTTCATGGATGGTCCATACCTCTGGTGGGTCTCTCCATTGAGCATGGGCTACCTAAATAGAAGGGATGCATTTGCCAACACCAGGCCGATATGGCATGGCTACAGCAGCCATTCAATGCCAGCGGCACCAGGATGAGGCCCCTAGGTGGCTCCTTTGTGTCCACTTAAGGGCATCATTTGGCTTCTAGGCAGGAAGGCTGTTTCTGATCCTTTCGCCTGGGACTTCATCGGCGATGGGGTCTTCGGCCTACAACTTCCCAGCCAATTATGCACTCCCCCAGTACACCCCCGGGTGGAGAATTAAATTGTGCCCTTGGTGTCAAAGCATAAAAATGACTATGAGAGTGATTTTCCACAAACTAGAGTACATTTCTATTGTAATGTGGAAGTTGAACAAAAAGAGAAGAATTATAATTTATGTTGCTATCCTTCATTGTGGAGGGACACTTGAAGATCTTTAAATTACCTGCACTGCAATCACTGATAAAACTTCTACAGAGATTCTGTTGAATTCATCAAAACAGCCCCAGGCTCCACTTTGTGCCAGTCCCTTGTAGATATTCCCACAGGACTATAAGGTGAAGAAAGATCAATCTTTAGAAATATTAATATACTTCTAGGGGTAAAAACATAGAAGCTGTTATGGAGGAAACTATAAATATTAAAAGTGAAAATACATAATATTCAAAATCTCCAAACAATTCAAATAATTGAAGTTCCTATTTAAAATAAAGTTTACTTTTTATTTTCTTTTTTTAAAAAAGTTTTTGTCACACTTCATTTTCATAAGCTGTAGACATTAAAACTACATCTGTGAAACTTAATTTTAAGAGTAATCTTGTTTATAGTACAAAGTATCTGTGCCTTTGAACTGCTAGTAAGTGTATTTATTTTACTATTACATTTGCCATTGCTGCATCAAAGTTTTTTCTAAACATGCGCCTTGCTTCATTTTTCAGAGTTGAGTGATGTTACAATTGTAAGACTACCAGAGAGATCCGCAGACAGTTAATGGAGATAACTAAAGAAAGAGAACTGATACAAAACAAAATGACTCAAATGTAGGGGCAATGTTAAACTAACTGCCATGGGTGGCTGATCCAATCAAGTCAGTTTTGCAATGCGAAGGTTAGACTAAAATGATATGGAGCTCATAGAACAGTGAACATTTCAACATTTTTTTCAGAACATTACAAAAACGCAAAACTCGGTTTGGACCAAAGTTAAAGACATAAAAGACTTTTTAAAAACTGCATATTTCTTTCTGGATTTTCTTTAATGGTAATCAATCCCTCCGATTTATGTTCTCCCCTTCTCAGCTGAAGTCTTCTGTAGGACTAGAACAGATCCACTGGACCTATTGAGTCTGTTAGGAACTAGAGATAGTTTAAGTAAGTTATATGTGTATTTGTCTGTTAGGAATAAGTTAAATCTTTAAGTTTGGGTTTAATTTGTGTTTCTGTATTGGCATGTTCAGAAAGGGGGAACTTGAGTTTTGGTCTCACTTTAAAAGATGCCTGCATTCTTAATGAGGTTTTATAACTCTCGAAGGGAAGTTAAAACAAACACAAGGTAGAAAAAAACTGTGTTGTTGCCTAGCAACAGGGGTCCAGAGAGAGGGACCCACAGACACAGAAAAATCGAAAACAGTTTGAGTTCAGTTAGTGATTATGCTCTAAGATTGGAAGCAGCTGCCAGGAGAAGCTGGACACAGGAGAGGGAACTGCAGGAAGCAGGTTGCAAACACTAAAGAAGAAAGTCTCCAAAACCAGGGAGTGGAACAGGGAAGGTCCCATGAGGACAGTCTAGCCAAAGGAAGAACAGGAATCTGAAAAAGGTCCTGTTAAGTGAAGTCAAGAGTGAGAAGCAGAGGAAAGCTCCAAGCTTAAAGGGAGAGAAAGCTGCAGGACATGGACTTAAAGTAAAATAGGCTTGCCAGAAACCAGAAGATCCAAAGAGACAGCTGAAAATCTGTAACTCTTTACTATGGGCATGTGAAGCAGTGGAGTTCATTGGCATGGCTGAGCATTTGAGAGAGAGTTTGTGGAAGGCAAAGCTTGAATGCACATTGCGATCCAGGGGAGATGAATACTGGAAGAATGCATGTGGTGATCCAGGGGAGATGAATACTAGAATAAGAGTTCAAAACTCTGGAGGTGGTCCCTTGTGGAAGGCATCCATGAGAAAGCATCATTTGATAGAAGATTCCAAAGCAGGTTCTTCAAGAGTGGAGATTGGAAGTGGAGACCAGTTGGCTCATGGTGTGACAAGTGTCTGGGGGGAGTTGAGGAGAGATCCATAACCTTTGATTGGGGTGGCACCTGTCACCTGGCTTCAGGGTGTTGTGTGCCTGACCACAGGTCGCCTATTGGTTTACATGAACAATGTACTTACTGTGAACCTTAGAGCATAAGATAGCTTTTGTAAATGGTGTTATCCTTACGAATCTGGATATATAGTAAAGGTATAGTTGTGGGTAAAGGAGTGTTGAAATATAGTTCATCTTTTTTTGTTTAATAAATGTTTTATTCTTTTGTTATAAGTTCATCAGCTGACTCCTGTGGCTCTGTTCGGTAGATGCCCTCCACGTTTCTAAACAAAAAAGTTAGGATCTATAAAACCAGGTTCCACCCTGGGATCTGACTTGTCCAGCAGTATCATCAGCTGGGATCATAACAAGTTGCACACATAGAGGAAATCCAGGAATAATCTGAGCATACTTCCAAAGGTAGGGTGGAAGACACACAGCTCCCCCTCAATTTCAATTTGGGATATAAGCCAGGATTTTCACCTGATCATGTAGGCTCCTTGGAACTTTAAAAAGGCTGGGTGGGGCACGGATTTGGAAGTCCCATCCACTGTCATTTCTGACGCCCCATTTTTGTGGGTATGGGAAAGGCGCAGGGTGTGACTCACACATGAGGGAAACACAAACTTAGCAGGGGCATTTGAACTCAGTACTGATCCCATTTTTGCTGTGACAAGGGCCTTAAGCCAAAGTCTAGGAGTCACAAATTTATGGAGTAGACATAATGGCTCTTGAAGGGTGGATGAGGTTTGTGGGACTGTCATGATGTGAAGTTATTTAAATGCTCAACCCTTTAAAAATTAAAAAAAAGGCTGCCTGTGTCAATGATAGTTGAAAAAACTGTTCTAGCAGTTATAATAGCTGTTTGTTGACTTTGGTCTAAGGGCTCTTTAGAAATGCTTGGCTGCTTTCCACAAGCTATAATTATCTCAACAGATTGGAGGGGGTGGGGTGGTTCTAAGTTCACAGTTTGATTGACAGCTTGAAGAGTTATTAAAGGATTAGTTGTCTTTGATATGGGGTATGAATAGAAGTTTGTTTTCATAAGGGATTAAGCACTTGGGGTGATTTTAAAGTTTTGAATAGGTTTTCATGAATGGGAGTTTTTTTTGAGTAAAGTGCAATGAAGGCTGAAATAGACCTTTATTTTATTTCATCTCAACATGGCTCCTGAGGTATGCCTATCATGGATACTCGGTGAGTTGGAATGGAGGGTGTAAGGGCCAAGGGTGAGGGGCTGGGTTGGCATGAGTTGCTTTGAATTGGTATTAAGTTGCTATGGGGACTATAAGGGGCCATGGGTTGATGTGAGTTGGCATGGGGTCTATAGGAGACCAAGAGAGTGAGTAGGGGCATGGATTGGCATTAAGTTGGCATGGGGGCTGTAAGGGGCCATTGAATGGTGGGGTCATGAGTTGGCATTAAGTTGGCATGGGGGTGGGTGGGGAAGTGTTGACATTAAGTTGGCATGGGGGAGGGTGGGGAAGTGTTGACATTAAGTTGGCATGGGGGCATGGAGGTGGTGTGGGTGATAAGTTGTGAGAGCTAGGGAGCCTCAAATGTAACAAAACAATAGGGACAACGTCCCAGGGGACATGCCTCGGTAGTGAAAATCCAGGCTGTAATACTCCTGAGGGAAAAACTGGTGGATCCAAGATCTGACAGACTCATTTCCCCACCTCTTTATTTCAACACTTTCCAAATACAAGAAATTCAAATTCCCTAGGGTCTTTAATATGGATTGAAATTACAAATCATTAGAAGAAACAAGAGTTAATCAAGATTGGTTAGCACCGATTTTTAAAATGCAGGTCATGTTCTATCAATCTTCTAGAACTTTAAGCAAATAACAGAGTTAAGGAAATGCAGATAATAGGGTTTATATAGATTTTCTAAAAGTACTTAATAACACATAATTGAATTATAGCAAAAATAATGATTAATGGAATTAAGGGAAAGTTGGTATACAGGTATAGAGACACTTGGAGTCCTGAAAGCATAAAAGAAAGGTTTTTGGACTAATGAATGTTGCGAGTGGGGTTCACTGGAATCTTTATTAAGTCACTCTTTTTATTCTATACATCTTAATGATCTGAACTTAGGAACTGATGAAGCAATTTCCAAATGTATTATAACATTAATTTTAGCAAATTGTGACAACAATTCTGTAACACTGCTGGGAGCTATGGGTACCTAATAAAATCTGCATAGGTGATGGATGTTTAATTAAGTAAAATGTAAGAAATGTCTTGAAAACAAGAATAAGCAAAGTAAAAATACATAAAAGGTAGGATTTTAAATAAAGTACAGAAGGAGTGAGATCTTGGTGTACAAATATACAGTAGTACAAATAACTAAGTGGATAAGATGATAAACGGGTTCCTTGGTTTTACATATAAACATACCAAATAAATAACCAAGGAGTTAATGTTGAATTTACAAGGTCTGATCAGATAGGCCACAGTTTATAGCAGGCTTGTCTAACCTTTTCACTCGGGGGAGGGGGGGCATATTTGCATATTTTTCTTACTCACTTTTTTTTATCCACTGTGAATGTGTGTGTGTATATATATGTGTTGGTATGTGGTGGTGAGAGTGAGTGAGAAACCTGAGACTGGGCATAAGGCAGACTCACACTCACCCCCACACACTCACTCAGTCTCTCGCACTCACCCCCATACACACACAGTCACTCACTCTCACTCTCATACACACACAATTAGAGTGGAACTGTTCCAGGTTTGCACTAAGTGTGGTAGAGGGCCGAAAAAACAATGTTTTACTTGCCAGCCGCAATGGACACTTTTCGCACTGTATCGACCCAAGCCCGTCGTATTAATTATGCGTACCCAGGAAACATGCCATTTCGATGGCGGGCAGGCTCCGATTCACCTGCCATGCCATCACCTCACTGCTTCATCAAGTCAGACACCACATTTAAAGTACAGCCGCGCTCAGTGCTTCCAGCCCAGGACTGCAGCAAAGAAGACATGGCCCCGAAAGGCAAGAAGACTGCAGCCCTCGAGTGCTTTTTGGATGCCATGGTGCCTGCTGTGATGTCCTCTACCCCTACTCTGGGGGCAAGAGGGACAGCAACATTACCACACCGTTTGGTAGGCGATGACAGTGATGATCAGTGCCAATGCTGCATGGAAGAGGTTAGCCATCAAATGCAGGAACAGGATGAATGATCGCATCCGTGCAGCCAGGGTATGGCAACCATCTCAACACTCTAAACTCACACACTCAAACCCATCACACATTCACTGGCATTTCACTCACTACCAGCTCAAGGGACATCGCCACCCATTCTCACACACATACCCTCACATGTCCATCTGGCCTCATCTCCTCTGGAGACTGCCTCCTCAGTCAGCCCTCACCATCTTGAGGCCACTTGCACAGATCAACATGTGCCCCCACACACACCCTGGGAGACCCTCCTTCCCCAGTACAGTCCCCATCCTGCAGCCTCTTCCCTTGCCCGAGGCCACTTCTTTCCCTTTCCCAAACAAGCCCTAGCCCTGCATCCATTGAAAAGTCTCCCACATATGGCTGATCTGGTAGGTAGAGACCTGCCTGCGAGCCCCCTAAAAGTGAAGCAGTGCTGTCTATGAAGCCTGGCGCTGATGATTGTGACTGCTGACTGAAGCAAGGTAGGCTAATAAACCTTGAAGTCCCAAATGAAGCGTGGTCCGCCAAGTGCACGCCTTACATATGCTGTTGTGCAACACGTCGGCAGGAGG
The DNA here is from genome assembly GCF_964194155.1 of Cetorhinus maximus. NCBI lineage: Eukaryota > Metazoa > Chordata > Chondrichthyes > Lamniformes > Cetorhinidae > Cetorhinus > Cetorhinus maximus. The sequence goes on along the minus strand of NC_135902.1, from coordinate 44,847,579 downwards.
GCGGACGATTCAGTGGGAGGGACTTGTCTAATAATGATATGCAGATGTAATATAATGAGGTTCCCAACATCCAATGGTGGGCTGAGCCGACAATCACAACTTGATTTCACGCCGTCGTGAAACCATTCATACCATATTGTCCGCTCATGCCACCGAACACGCCTGACACCAGCGGGCACAGAAAATCCTGGCCTTTATCACTCACCCTCACTCCCACATACTCACCACGGCACCGTCTCCTCCTCGGGCCCGCCAAAACGTCATTCTCCCAGGTCTGAAATGACCTCATCCTCCCCAGGCCCGAAGTGACCTCACCCTCCCTGGGTCCAGTGTACTTGGCTCCCCAGGATCCAGCCCCACCATACCTTTGCTTCCCTCGGCCTGGCAGCCCTCAGCACAATCACCAAGGTTGGTGTTCACTGATCCTCCAATCAGAGGCAGTTTCTCTCCCTCATTTGCTGCTGATAGGCTCACTGGTGAGCCTATCAGCAGCAAACGTGGGAGAGAGCTGGCCTGTGATTGGAGGAGGAGCTCCATGCAGAATCTTCCAATGAAACTCACCTGTTTGACCTTAATTTTGAAAACTAACTCCAGGGGCCACATCAAGGGTCTTTGTGACCCGCATCCAGCTCTTGGGCAATAGGTTAAACAAGCTTGGTTTTTTGCATTGTGCAGAGTGTTGGCACTTCTTGTTGGAAGGGCATAAAAGTAATGGAAAGGCTTTAGGATAGATTCTCCAGGATGTTACCTAACATGAGTAGCTGTGGTTACTGGGAGACTTGAGAAGTTAGTTTTCTTTTCACTAGAGCCAGAAAGAAAATAACAAGAGGACTTAAATTTACAATAATCACAAGAAGCACTAAAATGGAAGTTAAATATATATATATATATTTACACAAATTGTTAGAACGCAGAATTCTTTGCTGCAATTTTTCAAGCAGAATACATATGTTTTTTTTAAGAAGTGAATTAGATATTGTAGTTGTATGAATCAGAGGAAATTAAAGTGTACTGAGATCAAGCAGGAAAATTGGATTAGACAAGATATTCAGAGAAAAATGGCACACAATTGATTGGCCAAATGGTCCCCTTTCTTTGTTGTAACATTCTCTGATTTCATGAAACTGCAAGCAAACTCATGTTTTTCTTACTTTGTAGTCCATTTGTTCTGAGCAGTTGAAAACATACACCATTATACCGAAACCTCTGCCCAAATCTTTGGTCGTCTCTGTTTTTCCTGTTCCTGCAGGACCTGCTGGTGCACCGCCCATAATCAGATGCAGTGATTGCGTTAATGTAATATAGCACCTGAGCAAAAAAAAAGTTTTTTAGAAGAATGAACTTGAGTTTCAACCAAAAAATTGACCATATGACAATCTTGTTCTGAGGTTGACGTGCAAACTATCTCAGGTAAAACTGAGACAGTTCAATTGAGCGGAAGATATTCAATGATAAATAATCCATCAGTACTGAATTTGTTCCACCTTTGAGGTAGTATTCTGATAATGTGTTTTGCACAGGTGCCTTCTCCCTCTGTGAATGATCCCCATTCAATAGCACACCAATGAGAACATTGTTTCCATACCATAAAGATTGAGCTTAGGCAAGTGTAATAAATATTAGCCTTTCAGAGAATGCCAAAGGAAATTCCCATTTTCATGTCGACCTCTCTGTAGGCCGCCAGAACAATAACTTGACAAGTAATCAAAATACCTGATGTCACATTCAAAAAATTGCTGAAACCTGCTATGACTGCACCCCAAAGCTCCACATCAGCAGCAGTTTGTTTACATGAGACATATTGGCCCAGATCTTCCAGTCTCCGAATCATTGGAGACCAGACATGTGACTCAAGATGAATTTTGGGACCTCACAGAAGTCCTGACACACTGACCTCCAAGGGGATTACCTGAGAGTTTAAACTTCAGTTGGGCAATTCCCCTATTCCCTTGGACCCTCCACAAAAGTCTTCGACTCTGTGTTAGTGTCAGAGAGTTCAGAAAGTTCCTATGTGCTTACCTAGCTAGTTACTCAGGAAATGTTAGATAAAAAAAATCCTAGTCTAACTCCTGGGTAACTACAGAACTGATCCCCTAATCAGTCAAACTGACTTCCCGATTCCTCCTCAACCGATCTGACCACCCCTCCTGACCCGTCTACCCCTCCTGATCCCAACTACCCCAAGCCCCCAACTAACCTGCCCAACACAACTAAGCCCCGACCAAACCTCACTACCCCCCACCACCCAATAATCCATGACCAGACCTAACAATCCCCCAACCTCCCAACTAACCATTAAATCGGACCCGAATAGCCCCGACCTGACTATTTTTCCCGACATGACTGCACTCCAATCCACCTACCCAATCACCCATTTCATCTACCTGCCACCCTGCCCACCCAACACCCCACCCGCCTTCCACCCTATTCACTTGCCACCCTTACCCATCTGCCACCCTGCCCACTTACTTCATCTACCTACCCACTTACCCAGCCCATCTACCCACCCTACCCTTCACTCATTCATCTACCTCACCCCTTCACTAACGTTCACTAACACTCACACTGGTCATTTAAACTTACCTTATGGCAGCTAGTGCCGTAAAAAGGGGGGGGGTTGTGGCTTGCCTTCCCCAATGCTACAATGCCACGATGGAGTTCTCCTATGGAATGTACACTCTGCATTTCTGGATAAACTGGGCCCAGACGACCTGGTCAGAAATATGGAGTTGTGTTGGGGTGCTAAAAAGTACAGTGCAATGGTTACTGCCACTTCGCAGAAGATCCAGGCTTCAAACGACAGACACCACTCAAATGATTACATCAATATTAGATTACAGTGCATTCAATAGGTGCAGTATGACACACTCAGATGTGTGTTGGCAGCCAAAATCCGAGTGGTAAGATTCTCATACACCTCCTAAATCAACAGCAAGAGTTTTAGTCTGTCTACTTTGAGGGGCACAAATGAATCTTGAACTCATGCCCACCATCTGCAAAAAAATAAACACAAGTAATACAGGTACATAAAAAGGAAAAGATTAGAAAAAACAAATGTGGGTCCATTACAAGCGGAGTCAGGAGAATTTATCATGAAGAATATGGAAACGTCAGAGAAACTAAATAAATACTTCATTTCTGTCTTCACGGAGGAAAATACTAAAAACATTTAATTTTAAATGAGGAACTGCAGGATAGTAATAATAGTAAAAAAATTACTAGAGAAATTAATGGGAAAGATTATATACCCCCTGGACCCAGAATGCTGAAAGAGGTGGCTGTAGAGATTGTAAATGCATTGGTGGTCATCTTTCAAAACTCTGCAGACTCTGAAATGGTTCCTGCAGGTTGAAAGACAGCAAAAGTAGCCCCACTATTTAAGAAAGGAGACAGAAAATGAGGAACTGCAGACCTATCAGCCTGACATTAGTAGTGGGGAAAATGTTAGAAACTATAATAAAGGACACTTAGAAAATAATAGTAGGATTGGGCAGAGTCAATATAGATTTATGAAAAGGAAATCGTGTTTAACAAACCTGTTGGAATTTTTTTTAGGATGTGAGTAGCAGGATAGACAAGGGGGAACTGGTGGATATGGTTTTTTTGGATTTTCAGAAAGCTTTTGATAAAGTCCCACACAAGAGATTGGTCAACAAAATTAGAGCACATGGAATTGGGGGGAATATAGATTGAGAACTGGTTATTGGACAGAAAACGGAGAGTAGGAATAAATGGGTCCATTTTCAAGTTGGCAGACTGTGACTCGTGAAGTACTACAAGGATCTGGGCTTGGGTCCCAGATATTCACAATCCATATCAATGATTTGGAAGTGGGGATTAAAGGCAATATTTCCAAGTTTACAGAAGACAGAAAAATAGGTGGATGAGTGAGTTGTGAGGAGAATGCACAGATACTTCAAGGGGATTTGAAGGGCTAAGAGAGTAGGCAAAAACATGGCAGAAAGTGTTAGAATCACATCTCTCAGGGCTGAAGTTTTCTTTTACAACATGGAAGGATTTGGCATGATCAGGACATCAGAATGTTAACCAGGGAATTTATTTTTAAAGAAGGTCAGAAGTTCACCTTGGAACTATCAACAAGCAGGCATCTTCCAAGAAATCACGTGACCGATATGGTATTTGAGAAGGAATTGTTTGTTCATGCTGAACTGCAAAGCACTTCAATTAATGAAAAGCTGGGAGACAAAAAGGCAATCACATGGGAGGGAGGAAAAAAAACTTAAGTTGTGAAACCTGCTTATTTTGAAGGCAGTTTTGTTTGGAGAACAACTGAGAAAAGGTTACCTTGACTGGCTCCCTCTCTCTACCTTGCCTAAAATTGTGTGTGGATATCAACCTGTAGCCAGAGAACCTACATCACAGTGTAACTAGTTTGCATTTGGACCGGCAAAGCTGAGACCGGCAGTGAGAACTTCCGGGCATCCATCCATCTTCACACGAGAGAACTCCAGGTCGACAGTGTTGAGACCCTGCGGACTTTATCCTTCATTTCATAACGCTCATCCTCCAAAGCCCGTCACTGTAGTGAGACTCTATCTGTTTGTCTTTTTTTTGTGTGTGTGCTGGGGAAATTCTTTAGGAAGAGATAGGTGCTTGCAACTTGTTAAAAGAAATTTTGTTCAATAATAAGTTAATCATTCTGAGTTTTGGAAGAAACCTGGTCACGGTCTCTTTTCTTCTGGGTACTAGAGGTATAAGTACACAATTGACCATTTCGGTAAGAAAATTAAACGTTTAACTTCTGCGAGTAGTGGGGCTTGACAATTCACGCACTCTTCCCATCCCGGATGTAACAAAAGGAATACAACGTGGAGAAATGTGAGGTTATCCACTTTGGTAGGAAGAACAGAGACAGAGTATTTCTTAAATAGTCAGAGGCTGGGAAATGTTGAACTTGGGTGTCCTTGTTCATAAGTCAGTGCAAGTTAACACACAGGTACAGCAAGCAATTAAGAAGGAAAATGGTATGCTGGCCTCTACTGCAAGGGGTTTGAATATAGGAGTAAAGATGTCTTACTGCAATTATACAAAGCCTTGGTGAGGCCTCGCCTGGAGTTGTGTGTACAGTTTTGGTCTCCTTACCCAAGGAAAGATATACTTGCCATAGAGGGAACGAATCAAAGGTTCACTAAATTAAATCCTGGGATGGAGGGATTGTCCTATGAAGAACAATTAAATAGACTGGGCCTTTATTCTCTGGAGTTTAGAAGAATAAGAGGTGATATCACTCAAACGTACAAAATTCATACAGGGCTCAACAGGGTAGATGCAGGAAGGATGTTTACCCTGGCTGGTGTGTCTAGAATCAGGGGACAGAGTCTCAGAATAAGGGGCAGGTCTTTTAGGGTGAGATGAGGATGAATTTCTTCACTCAGAGGGTGGTGAATCTTTGGAATTCTCTGCCCCAGAGGGCCGTGGAGGCTCAGTCACTGAGTATATTCAAGACTGGGATCGATAGGTTTCTACAAAATTCAAACATCAAGGGATACAGGGATAGTGCAAGAAAATGGTGTTGAAGTAGATCATCAGCCATGATCTCACTAAATGGTGGAGCGGGCTCGAAGGGCTGAATGGCCTACTCCTGCTTCTATTCTTATGTTCTTATGCTTCTATGCATGTGATATACAATTAACAGATTCCCTTCTCTTTCTTTAAATAGAAGTTAGAGTTAGTATGTGCAAACAAAATTCCAAAACTAGTGAAATCAAAAACCTCCATATTCTGTACAAAGCATTACATTGCGAGACATCCTTTCTTTAGGACCCGAACAATTTCTTTGTATATGCATTTCCTTTGTAAAACAACCAGATAGTTGATGCACCCATTTAATTTCAGAGATGTCCTTTCTCGCCAGCATTTGTTTCTAGCCGGCAAAATCAATCTGTAATGTTTTCGCAATCACACTTTTCCTAGAATGCACATTATCCTTCAATGAATGATTGTCTGCACAACATTCAATATTTTACTATCTTCAGCGTAATGGAGGTAAGGTGTTCTGCTGTGGGAGCTGGTTGAAAGAGGACCTTAGTTTTCCAAGTGTTTAGTGAAAGGTCCATTTTCTCATATTCTCAGAGTAGGTGTCAGCAATGATCTGGAGCGCAGTTTCTGAGTGAGTGCACACAAATGTCATCTGCATCCTGGAGAGGGAGTGATTTTGGCTTTTGGATTGGCATAGGTTGAACAGTTTTTTGTCTGTTATGTAAATTCTCTCCAGGCCTGTGGTTGGTTTGCTGGAGGTAAGGTGCACTATTGCAGCAAGGAAGATGGAGAAGAGGGTTGGTGCATTGATACAGCCTTGTTTGACAGTGAAATCCTGGAAAATGTAGATCATTTTCTATGTCTGGGAGCCTCCCTCCAACGAAGGCAGACACGGATAATGAAATTCAGCTTTGCCCCCAATGTACCAACTCAGCCTTCTGCTCACTGAAGAAAAAAGTATTTGAAGATCAAGATTTCAAACCCAAAACTAGGGTCATGGTTTACGGGACTTAAGTAATCCCCATATCCTACATGCTTCAGCGACTTGAACAACCTACAGCAGGCACCTCAGACATTGGAGAAGTAGCAGCAGCAGTGCCTTCGCAGAATCGTCCAAATCCGTTGCCAAGAAAGGCAATCCAACAGCAATGTCCTCTCTCAAGCAAACATGCCCAGCATCAAGGCATTAATCATTCAAAACCAGCTCCACTGGGCAGGACATGTCACTTGTATGCCTAGCACCAGATTGTCAAAGCGACTCCTCTACTTGGAACTTGGTAGTGGCAAGAAACTCTCAGGAGGCCAGCAGAAATGCTTTAGGGATATCCTTAAAGGATCCTGGAGAAGTCAACCACTGGGAGTCCCTGACTTGTGACAGGAAGGTACCAAAGGCATTGAGAGACTTTGTCAGGAACGCACAGAGGCAAAATTGAGGCATCAGAGAGCACAAATCTGCAAACAACTCATTTACCCGGCTCTCCAACCACCACATGACCTGCATGGGGCTGAACCTGCAGACCACCAAAACACATCCTGCAGGCGTGCGCACAGTTTCCAGGGACTGTGCACAACTCCTACATCTTCAGTCAGTCACAGATCCCTGAAGTCTTCCAAGGGCCACAGAAGCTGCAGGGATGACTCCTCAGGGACAAAGGCTACCCGCTGTGGCTGATGACACCTGTGCGGTGGCCTCAGACTGCAGCACAGCGATGATATAATGAGGCTCATGCTGCAACCCGGAACTTGGAGCAGACCAACAGGATGCTGAAAATGAGGTTCAGGTGCCTGGACTGGTCTGGTGGAGTGCTGCAATACAGTCCGTAGAGGGTGTCACACATTGTCATAGTCTGCTGCGCCCCTTTACAACCTGGCACTGTAATGGGGAGATGAGCTGGCTGAGGAGAAGCTGGAGGTCTCCTCTGATGAGGCGGATGCCGATCTGTGAACGTTTGACTCCAGTCTGGCTTATGGCAGTGTAAATACCCTCTGTGAGAATGTTCATGTCATGGAGATGCAATGGAGCCCCTAATAGTCATTCGATTGCGGGAGGACAATGATGACATGCAGTGAGGACACTCCATAGATCTTCACATAGCCTCTAAGGATGTCTGACTCCTGTCTGGTCGAAGGCAGCTCACTTACGCTCTGATCAGGGTCATATCATAGAGACGCAGCCATGAAATTTTAGAAACGTCTGATCCTTCGTCCGCCTTCAGCACCTGAGCCCTTTTGGAGCACAGGGTCACTGGTCACAGAAGAGATGGGGGTCAGCCCCACCTTAAAGGTGCTGAGAGCACACAGAGAGAATGACGGAACTCTGTGATGCCTGCCCACTACATTCTGGCAGCAATGACAAGTACCTTCGAGGAGTCCAGGGAGTGTGAGGCCAACAATCACTTTGGTCTGAAGGCTGCACAGGGAAGAGGCCCTGGACTGAGACACCTGCCTTTATCTTGTGCAGAACGGTTTCACATCTGAATGACAAGAACACTGCTCATCAGAACAAGCAGTCATAAGCAGGGAGACATTCTTGGAAGTTTATTGACAATAGTGAACAGTATGTACAAGTAATCAACACCTGTGGCCAGGCTGTGCAACTAATTCTTCTCAACTTTCCTCACCCCGCCACTACATCTTGGCGCTCCCCAGACATCCACAGTGTAGGTGGAGCCAGCCTGCTGACTGCAATGTTCTGTCTGTGATAACCTTGGCGGACGTCCTTTGGAGGGCGGAGAGCTGGAAGGCCCTGGCCTGCTTTCGGAGTCCTGCTGTATGGCAGTGGCACCCTCCTCGGCCTGTGGAGGTGGAGCTGCTGAGGTCACAGGAAGAAGGGACTCGGATGGGCTGGACAGTTCTGGAGTCACCTGGGAGGGTGGCCCCGAGGCCTGCACCTGCTGATCCTCCTCCCTATCGATGCCCAAGGGCCCCAGTCTGGCTCCTTGAGGAGAAGGGGTAGCTGGAGTGAGATCGAGCTGCCCCGCACCCTTCTCGCATACACACTGTTGGAGGCCAACTATGGCATCAGCGATGGAGTTGAGCCTGTGCAGCAGGGCAGGAGCAACTTCCTTGACCAAGGTCTCCATGGCGGCCACATCCTACCAGTGTTGACCTCAGTGCATTGGCATGCCAGTGCTATCGCCCCAGAGTGAAGGTAGATGGAATCCTCCATTGTGTCTTGCAATCTGAGGAGTGCAGCGGACATCCCTTCTGTGTTCCCAAGCTTGCCTTTGCAGCTCCAGCAACTGTGACATGACCAAATCCAGAGGCTAGTCACCGGACACGTACTCACAAATTTCTGGTCTCCAGCAGTCCTCCGAATGCCGGATACCATGGAAGTCCCTGCCGCCGCCTGCTGTGGATCAGATAGTACAATGTGCTCACCAGATTGTGATCTCAAGGCTATCCTAAAGCTATGTCCCACTAAGGTGTGTGTCTCTGCACTGATGGAGGGTATTGGTGAGCGCTATCACGGGACTTCAAGGAGGGTGCCTCCAGATTCCTCTTCAGCGGTTTCTCCGTGGCTTGATTGGAAGCCATGGATCATGGACTCCATTGATTGTTTCCCAGATGTGCCCGCGGAAGCAAGGGGAGATAATTGGTGCATGACAGTGGCCTGTGAAACAGGACACATCACACACAGTGCAGTTGTCTAATGGATGGTGCACTGCTGGACCCTCACTTAATAGAGCATCGCCAACCTCACCGTCATCACAGGACCGGTCCAGGTCTTCGCTGGCCAGCTGGATGGCTCTGTTTTCAATATCCATGAGGATCTTGATTTCAGGCATTTCTCCACCAGTCTGTGACCTATCCCTGTTATTGCGTGCCAGCTTGTCCTGCATGAATAGAGATGGATAAAATGTAAGCAGGACGCCAACCCAGCCAGATGATAAGTACGGCTGGCATGTGTGGGAGGTGAATGGACCCTTGGATGAGATGAGGACAATGACAGTGAGTATGAGAGAGTGAATGGTGATGTCCCTTGAACTGGCAGTGAGTGAGATCCTGGTGGACGTCTGATGGGTTTTTCAGTGTGAGAGTTGAGAGTGATGAGAAGAGTGACTTACCCTGGTGGAACGGAAAAGATCATTCATCCTCTTGCGGCACTGGGTGGCTGTCCTCTTTTGAAGGGCATTAGCACTGCCCACTGCTGCGACCATCTCCCAAGCCTGGTTGGTCACACCACTGCCCATCCTGTGGCCAGAGCGGGGATAGAGGACATCCCGGCGGGACTCCATGTCATCCAAAAGGTGTTCCAGTGACACGTCGCTAAACCTGGTGGCTGCAGTCTTTTTGTCTTTCGCAGAAATCTTCCCGGCAACAATCATGGGGTGGAAGCACAGAGATGTGTGCGGGCACCTGGACTTTAAATATGGTGCCCAGCGTGATAAAGCGACAAAGTTATGGTGGGTGGGTGAATGAGAGCCCGCTCGCCATGGAAATGGCATGTTTCCTGTGAATGTATAAATTACGTGGCGGGTTTGGGATACAGCATGAAAGCCCAACATCGTAGCTGTCATTTTACCCACCCGCTACTGCACTTAGTGCAAATCTGGGACGATTACGCCCCACATCTCGAATATTGTTTGCAGTTTTGGTCTCCTTACTTAAGGAAGGATGTAAATACATTAGAGGCAGTTCAGAGGAGGTTTACTCGATTGATACCTAGAATGAATGGCTTATCTTATGAGGAAAGGTGAGACAGACTGGGTTGTTTCCACTGGAGTTTAGAAGAGTGGGGGTTGACCTGATTGAAGTATTTAAAATATGAACGGTGCTGAGAAGATGAACGTGGAAAGGATGTTTCCTCTGTTGGGTGAATCCAGAACTAGGGACACTTTTAAAATTAGGGGTTGCTCTTTTAGGACAGAGAGGAGGAGAAATTTTTTCACTCAGAGGCTTGTGTGACCTTAGAACTTTCTGCCTCCGAAGGGTCACTGAATATTTTTAAGGCAGAGGTAGATAGATTCTTACCTGGAAAAACTCAGCAGGTCTGGCAGCATCGGCAGAGAAGAAAAGAGTTGACGTTTCGAGTCTTATGACCCTTCAACAGAACTGAGTAATATTAGGAGAGGGGTGAAATATAAGCTGGTTTAAGGTGGGGGGGTGGCGGGAGAGAAGTTGTGGGGGTGGGGGTGGTTGTAGGGACAAACAAGCAGTGATAGGAGCAGATAATCAAAAGATGTCACAGACAAAGGAACAAAGAGGTGTTAAAGGTTATTATCTAAGAGAATGTGCTAATTAAGAATGGATGGCAGGACACTCAAGGTACAGCTCTAGTGAGGGTGGGGTGGAAAGACTGACAGGGCATTACAGGTATAGATTTAAAAATAATGGAAATAGGTGGGAAAAGAAAAATCTATATAAATTATTGGAAAAAACAAAAGGGAGGGGGAAGAAACGGAAAGGGGTTGGGGATGGAGGAGGGAGTTCAAGATCTAAAGTTGCTGAATTCAATATTCAGTCCGGAAGGCTGTAAAGTGCCTAGTCGAAAGACGAGGTGCTGTTCCTCCAGTTTGCGTTGGGCTTCACTGGAACAATGCAGCAAGCCAAGGACAGACATGTGGGCAAGAGAGCAGGGTGGCGTGTTAAAATGGCAAGCGTCAGGGAGGTTTGGGTCTTTCTTGCGGACAGACCGCAGGTGTTCTGCAAAGCGGTCACCCAGTTTACGTTTGGTCTCTTCAATGTAGAGGAGACCGCATTGGTGATTCTTCTGACACCTTACGTCACATCAACAATTTCCAGTTCCCTGGCCCCAACCGCTTCCTCTTCACCATGGACGTCCAATCCCTCTACACCTCCATCCCCCACCAGGATGGTCTGAGGGCCCTTAGCTTCTTCCTTGAACAGAGGTCCGAACAATCCCCATCCACCACTACTCTCCTCCGTCTGGCTGAACTTGTTCACACTGAACAATTTCTCCTTTAACTCCTCACTTCCTCAAAATAAAAGGTGTGGCTATGGGTACCCGCATGGGCCCCAGCTATGCCTGCCTCTTTATGGGGTATGTGGAACATTCCTTGTTCCACTCCTACTCCGGCCCCCTCCCACAACTCTTTCTCCGGTACATCGATGATTACTTTGGTGCTGCTTCATGCTCTCGTCGGGACCTGGAAAAATTTATTAATTTTGCTTCCAATCTCCACCCCTCCATCATTTTCACATGGTCCATCTCTGACACTTCCCTTCCCTTCCTTGACCTCTCTGTCTCAATTTCTGGTGACAGACTGTCCACCAATATCCATTACAAGCCTACCGACTCCCACAGCTACCTCGACTACAGCTCCTCACACCCCGCTTCCTGTAAGGACTCCATCCCATTCTCTCAGTTCCTTCGCCTCCGTCACATCTGTTCTGATGATGCTACCTTCAAAAACAGTTCCTCTGACATGTCCTCCTTCTTCCTTAACCGAGGTTTTACACCCACGGTCGTTGACAGGGCCCTCAACCGTGTCCGGCCCATCTCCCGCGCATCCACCCTCACGCCTTCTCCTCCCTCCCAGAAACATGATAGGGTTCCCCTTGTCCTCACTTATCACCCCACCAGCCTCCGCATTCAAAGGATCATCCTCCGCCATTTCTGCCAACTCCAGCATGATGCCACCACCAAACACGTCTTCCCTTCACCCCCCCGGCGGCATTCCGTAGGGATCGTTCCCTCCGGGACACTCTGATCCACTCCTCCATCACCCCCTACTCCTCAACCCCCACCTATGGCTCCTCCCCATGCCCACGCAGAAGATGCAACACCTGCCCCTTCACTTCCTCTCTCCTCATCGTCCAAGGGCCCAAACACTCCTTTCAAGTGAAGCAGCATTTCACTTGCATTTCCCCTAACTTAGTCTACTGCATTCGTTGCTCCCAATGCGGTCTCCTCTACATTGGAGAGACCAAACGTAAACTGGGCGACCGCTTTGCAGAACACCTGCGGTCTGTCCGCAAGAAAGACCCAAACCTCCCTGTCGCTTGCCATTTTAACACTCCACCCTGCTCACTCGCCCACATGTCTGTCCTTGGCTTGCTGCATTGTTCCAGTGAAGCCCAACGCAAACTGGAGGAACAGCACCTCGTCTTCAGACTAGGCATTTTACAGCCTTCCGGACTGAATATTGAATTCAGCAACTTTAGATCTTGAACTCCCTCCTCCATCCCCAACCCCTTACAGTTTCTTCCCCCTCCCTTTTGTTTTTTCCAATAATTTATATAGATTTTTCTTTTCCCACCTATTTCCATTACTTTTAAATCTCTACCTGTAATGCCCTGTCAGTCTTTCCACCCCACCCCCACTAGAGCTGTACCTTGAGTGTCCTGCCATCCATTCATAAATAGCACATTCTCTTAGATAATATCACCACCTTTAACACCTCTTTGTTCCTTTGTCTGTGACATCTTTTGATTATCTATTCCTATCACTGCTTGTTTGTCCCTACAACCACCTGCCCCCCTCCCCAACTTCTCTCCCGCCACCCCCCTACCTTAAACCAGCTTATATTTCACCCCTCTCCTAATATTACTCAGTTCTGTTGAAGGTTCATGAGGACTCGAAACGTCAACTCTTTTCTTCTCCGCCGATGCTGCCAGACCTGCTGAGTTTTTCCAGGTAATTCTGTTTTTGTTTTGGATTTCCAGCATCCGCAGTAGTTTTTTGTTTTTATCTCTGTAGATAGATTCTTGTTCGGCAAGGGAATCAAAGGTTATTGGGGATGGGTGGGAATGTGGAATTCAAAACACAAACATCAGCCATGATCTTATTGAATGGCGGAACAGGCTCGAGGGGCCGAATGGCTCCTGTTTCGTATGTTCGTATGATTAATCAGGATGGGAGTAAAACTCTCTAAATAGGATTGTTGTTTTAAAGTTATTACAGACCAACTTGGCTTAATATTTAAACCAATATAATTAAAAGCCCCACAAGATTGACTCCTGATTTTAAATTCTACTCTAATCTTATTGAATGACACATCTCAAATTTTGCTATCCCACCCCATAGGAAATCATCAACATATATCATGAAGTTGCCTGTATGTTTTTCTTTATCATACCAATGAAACATTGCCATATCTGCTTTTAATTAACCACAACAAATTTTTGCAAAAACTGATCTCATCGAAAAATATGACTCCCTGGAAGCATCATTCAAACCAAAGGCACATTTTTAGTTTCCATTGTTTTCCTTCTGTATCTGCTGTCTCTTTAGGTCGTTTCTGAACACTTCTCGCTAAAAAGCAGCAGGCTGCAGAAATTTGGCTTTTATGTTGATTTACCTACACTCCCATGATCATATGGCCAAGGGGGCATCGCTTTAGTCTTTTAAGTTCAGAAGCGGAGACTTTTCAGTGCAAATCCACCTATGTGACAAGCTGGTTGCCCCTTAACTGTTATCCCAGAATAAATGCCAAACACTTTCTAACTATCTAATTCTCTTTGTTTTGCTTCTCTTATTAGTTTATCCACAAATTTTTTGGCAGCCACCAAAATTTCACAATCATGTTGCTTCTTCTGCTGTGAGACTTCTGTGCCCTTTATTTCATTGTATAATCTATTCAAGCCACGGCCTCCAGTTTTATGTCTGTCATGATTACTACTGTGAGATCACCCTCTTGCTCTACCATGGGGTCTTTCTCTTCAGTACCTGTTTGTTTTCTAACAGGTGCCATTTCCAGACCCACTATCAAAACTTTCACCCCATTCTGACAGTTCAAGGACCTCACTTCTTGGCCATCATCCCAAACATTCAACTAATATTTAAATTTGCCAGTACCTTTTCCTGTACACCCCACAATTATTGCATCCCTCAATTCACCAGACCCCTCTGGAATATATGCCACCTGAGTACCCATTCTGGGTAGTTGGTCTTTGGATGTGAAAGCTCTGTCCTGTCTGCCACTCACATTACCAGTATCCAGCTCTTGATCTACTACGTGTCCTGTTCCTCAGGATATTCATCACAAAATGACCATTTGTCACTCAGGTGTCTCAGTTACTTCTATCAGTTGCGCAATGTCTAAGAAATTATAATTAATTCTGATTAATCAAGAGGAATGTACCTCAACAGTTTGATTGTCAGGTTTGATAAGTACTATCTCACCATCATGACTTATTTCCTCAACAGCACCCTTGAATTCCCTATGACACTTCTACAATGCACCAAATATCCTAAATTAAATTCTATCTCAGATGGTCCTTCACAACGCCTCAGAGCTCTTCAACTTTTCCCAAAGACCTCAGCCTTGATTAAAACATGTCTCCCTGCCTATAAAACATTCAAAACTATTTGTAGTACCTTCTAGAGAAGGAAGAGTATCACACAGCACAGAAGGCATTTAGGATTTTGCCTATAGACTAACTGATAGATACTGCTATGCCTAGTGAAGACATGTTCTATTCATAACTTTAAACATGAACTGTATTCAATATATAATTTTCTGGAACTGTCATGCCTTTAAAAATGAACACGGAACAGGGTGCTAACTTGGCTGCCAAGCAACAGATAACTTTTGCAAATTCAACACAGACTATCTCAAGCCTCCAGAAAGTTCTTAATTGAATCACCCATACGGCAGGGGAGGGGAGAGTGGAGTTGGTGAGGTACTCTCCTGAATGGACAAACCCAGATGGAAGCCATCTGTGGAATTTACACCTGCCATTGTTTGAAGAGTGCTACAAACTCAAAATCAACGGACTTCCAGATTTCATCTCTCCGAGTCTGAAACATGACAGAAGGGAACTGTAAAGGAATCAGTTCATCACAAATAAGTATGATGAACTCCCATCAATGCTCCAATGTGTTGCAATAGTTTTAGACTTTCAAATCATTCTGGGTCAACAATAAAATTACTGATCAGGTTGGGCACCTGACTGAAACTAGCTACTGATAACAAATCCTTTACTATTCAAAGAACCAGGAAGAAACAGCCAGTTTGCAAAGAACACCCTCTGCAGAATACCGACTGCAGAAAAAAACAGTAATACCTATGCTACATCTTAAGTCTCCCAGTCTGATTTCTATTCCCAGTCCACCAGTAAAGAAACTTGACCTCCTGGCAATCAAACTTGGCAATCTGCTGAGCATCCATCTCTTTGGAGGAATCCTGCAACAATCCGGATATACGACTCCAGCTATTGAAGCCACTTAAACTAGCTTTTGCAATGAAAATGCTGCCATTAACAGGTCTGCAATGACTGTTTTACCTATGATGAGCCAAACACATGAATTATGAACTATTTTTTGTTTATAACTTGTAAAGGTGCACTATATTCTTGAACTGTATCTTTCTCGATTATGTATGTGTGTGAAAGTGATGTAGAGTTTAGGCTTCCAGGGTTAATGCGTGAATAAATAATCTTCTTTAATAAAAGCTCAAAAAGCTTGGTGCAGTTATTTAAATTGACCGCACACACTCTGGGTTCTAAGAAACACACACATCTTCCCTTTCAAAAACCATACTAATTAAGGACAAGGAAGGGAAAGGGTACAAAAGTTTCAGTTCTGGATGCTACATTCGGAATCTGAGCCAACTGGACTAAAAATGGCAGAATCTGACATTAAAAGCACAAATTTCGAGCAAAAAGGGTAAGTTCAATAGCTGACATTGTTTCTTTAAATCAAAAGGACTACAGCAGCATGTTTCCTGTATTAACACTAGAAAATAGAAAGGCTGAATTTAATGTGAAAGCCTTTGTAGAGCAGAAGGATTTAACCTGGCAAAAGTTAGCCACCTTAACAATTGAACAGCTTAAAGCTGTAGCTAACCAGGTGGAACTTACTGCGATAAAATGTGCAGGAAGACCTGAGGTGCTAAGAATGTTGGCTGAGCATTTTGGCCTCACCTCAGTATTGGAACAAGCAGAAGGTATAGAATCAAAGACAGACCAGGTTACCACAGCCAAATTCGCCTAGAGGGCCGGAGGCTGGAGTTAGAGTTTCAGGCAAGAAAGGAATGAGAAAGGCAGGAGAGAGAGATCCGAGAGAGAGATCCGAGAGAGATCGAAAGGAGAAAGAGAGATCCGAGAGAGAGAGAGAGATCCAGGAAAGAGAGTGGGAGTTCCAAGAGAGAGAGAGAGTGATCCGAGAGGGAGAGAGATCCGAAAGCGAGAGAGAGATCGAAGGGAGAAAGAGAGATCCGAGAGAGAGATCTGAGAGATAGGGAGAGATCCGAGAGAGAGATAGACAGAGACAGAGAGAGATCTTAGAGAGAGAGAGAGAGAGAGATCCGAGAGAGTGGGGAGTTCCGAGAGGGAGAGAGAGAGAGATCTGAGATCGAAGAGAGAGAGAGATCTGAGATCGAAGGGAGAAAGAGATCCGAGAGAGAACGAGAGATCCAAGAGACAAAGGGAGATTCGAGAGAGAGAGAGATCTCCGAGAGAGAGAGATCTCCAAGAGAGAGAGATAGAGACAGAGATCCAAGATATATAGAGAGAGAGATCCGAGAGGGAGAGAGAGTTCCGAGTGAGAGTGAGAGAGATCCGAGAGACAGAGGGAGAGTTCCGAGAGTGAGAGAGATCCAAGAGAGAGAGATAGAGAGATCTCCGAGAGAGAGAGAGACAGAGATATGAGAGAAAGAGAGAGATCCGAGAGACAGAGACAGAGAGTGAGAGATCCGAGAGAGATCCAAGAGAGAGACAGATCCAAGAGAGATCGAAGGGAGAAAGAGATCCGAGAGTGCGTTTGAAGAGAGAAAGAGAGATCTCCTAGAGAGAGAGAGAGGTCTCCGAGAGAGAGAACCTTCCAGCTGGAGAAGCTTGGGAAGGAATTAGAAGCACAAGAGGATAGTAAATAAGACAGATTGAGCTGATTAGGGAGAAATTGTCTTTACATAGTGGACAAGCTGCTGGTGATTCAAATAACCGTAGCTCAGAGGCAAGCTTTGATTTCAAAGGCCAATTTTTACAGCCCTGTTGCAACGGGAGGGAGCTGTAAAATGCAGCATGCACATCTGGGAAGCAGCTGAGGGGGTCCACGACCCAGGTCCTCAACTCAAGCCCCTAAGACACCTCAGAAGAAGAATCTGATGACACCCTAATTGAAGACCAGTCACAGCGCTCACCCACACCCTCCACCAGCGCAGAGACACGCAACTCGGTGGGACATAGTTCCAGAGTAGCCTCAGGGTCACAATCAGGTAAGCACATCGCACTGTCTGATCCACAGCAGGCGGCAGCAGGGAGTTCCAGGTTTCTGGCACTGGGAAGTCTGCTGGAGGCCAGAAAGCTGCTTGAGTATTTCATTCAGTCTGTGCTGCCTTGTCCCCTACCACCCCCACCCCTCAGCCTGACCCACACTGGAGCCCTTGCCCCGGCACCACACTGAAAGCCAGCAGGGGAAAGAGATTTGCCTGCGGCCCCCGTGAACGCTGTTCCTTGACGACCTACGGGCAACGCTTGAGAGCGCTGCTCAAGGTTGTGTGCACTCATCTCTGAGTTATCCTCAAAGTTCAGGTCACCAGGGGCATGCCTTTTAACAGCAGTCATGAAGCACACCATTCTGAAGTCACGCTGACGTGGGAGCTCATTCCAACGAGCAGGGCTTATAATTAGATGCAAATGTATTGAAATGATGTTCCTGACGTGCGGTGAAAGGAAACACAGCCTGCCATTGACGGGTGACGGGAACAATCAAACTGGTTTCACAATGAGTAAAGCTGATTTTTGGCTTTCTTGCCATATTGTCCCCCACTCGTCATGACACCTGACTCCAACGTGGCTGGAAAAGTCCGGCCACAGTCACAGTCACAGAACGCATCTGCATCCAATAAGTCAGGAGCTGAAAATTCATGGGGAGGGGTATTGGGTGGTCTCATGGCAGGGTGGGTGGGGTGGTGGTGGGGGGTGGTCCTGGTGCATGTATCCTCTAGAAAGGGTGGAGCAGGTTGACAAAGAGCATGGGGCATCAACATACAAAATGGTGTGATCAAGGGTAACAGGAGGAGGCTGGATAGTAACACCAGGAATGTAAATTAGGTGTCTATGGAGGAGGATGGGAAGAACTTGATAGATGATGGAGGGAGGTTGGAAGCTGGTCATACTCACAAATCTAATGAGCACCATGTTCGCCCTCAGTGATCAATGTTGCAGTTATAAAAACAAATTTGAATAAAACAATATGGGAGTGGTCTCATGGCATGTGGGAGAGTTGCGCACAACTATTGTGAGCCAATTGAAGGGGCACTCTATAACTGTCTTGCTCAAACCATGCAGAGCATGGCTCAGCTGAGTGCTGGGCTCGAGGGTCTCATGAATGAGTCTGGCTCCTTTTCTAATGGTGCGAATTCAGGTGACAATCCATTAAGTTTAGATGCGGCACTGCATATAGTCTTAATTGGCATCTGACCCACACAGAGGCATGTCAGAATGGATGCAGGCTCCAAGAATCAATGGCCACGTCTGCTACACAGAGGTATCATGGGTGCTACAAGCCTCCAACATCCCAGTGCATTGGTTGTGGCATTCAAGGCACCATGCATGGAGTCAGACAGAAGTGCAAAGGCTGGGTATCCATAGTTGTTGTAAAAGCCACTGGAGGACAACCAGTGACTGACTGTAGCTCCTATGACTTGGGTCCTTGGTCCCTAATGAACACCCTCATTGTGAATGCACATTCAGATCTGAGGGGAAAGATCGGCCAGCTGATATCATCCTGCAAGGGGTGGCCTTGGTATGTGATGTGCAGACTAAGGGAAAGTCAAGGGCTGGTGAATGTATAGATGCCTTGCATATGGAGGAACACAAATCATTGGGAATTAACATCGATTACTCAATTGTATCAGTTCACAGAAAGGAAGAAGAGTTGAGAGTGCAGGTGCAGGCAACACTACCTTCTTGATAGCTTTGATGTTATCATGGGATGAGGAGAAGAAGGGTCTGTCGTCATTTTCACACGAATAAGAGCCAGTAGAGACCAAACCCACAAAGACATTTCTTGCGACCAAGGGTCTACAGAAGATGCTGCTTATAAATGTAGATGAGCGAAAGACAGTGCCAAAAAATGGCATCACTTGCCTAGGAGTGTGGTAGCTCATATTTGGCAAATTAGAACGGATCAGATCTAAGCTCTGCAGTCCTGCCACATCCAGTCGTGAATGGTGGTGGACAATTAAACAACTCACTGTAGGAGGAGGGTCCACAAATATCCCCATCCTCAATGATAGAGAAGCCCAGCACAGCAGTGCAAAATCTAAGGCTGAAGCATTCGCAACAATCTTCAGCCAGGAATGCTGAATAGATGATCCATCTCGGCCTCCTCCGGAGGTCCCTAGCAACACAGATGCCAGTCTTCAGCCAATTCAATTCACTCCAGGTGATATCAATAAACGGCTGAAAGCACTGGATGCTGCAAAGGCTATGGGCCCTGACAATATTCCAGCAATAGTACCGAAGACTTGTGCTCCAGAACTTGCCGCGCCCCTAGCCAAGCTGTTCCAGTACAGCTGCAACACTGGCATCCACCCGGCAAAGTGGAAAATTGCCCAGGTATGTCCTGTACACAAAAAGCAGGACAAATCCAACCCAGACAATTACCGCCCCATCAGTCTACTCTCGATCATCAGTAAAGTAATGGAAGGGGTCATCAACAGTGCTATCAAGTGGCACTTGTTTAGCAATAATCTGCTTACCGATGCCCAGTTTGGGTTCCACCAGGGCCACTCAGCTCCTGACCTCATTACAGCCTTGGTTCAAACATGGACAAAAGAGCTGAACTCCCAAGGTGAGGTGAGGCAAGAGTGACTGCCCTTGACATCAAGGTAGCATTTGACCGAGTGTGGCATCAAGGAGCCCTAGCAAAACTGGAGTCAATGGGAATCAGGGGGGAAACTCTCCACTGGTTGGAGTCATACCTAGCACAAAGGAAGATGGTTATGGTTGTTGGGGGTCAGTCATCTCAGCTTCAGGACATCACTGCAAGAGTTCCTCAGGGTAGTGTCCTAGACCCAACCATCTTCAGCTGCTTCATCAATGACTTTCCTTCCATCAAAAGGACATAAGTGGGGATGTTCACTGATGATTGCACAATGTTCAGCACCTTTCACGACTCCTCAGAAACTGAAGCAGTCCATGTCCAAATGCAGCAAGGCCTGGACAATATCCAGGCTTGGGCTGACAAGTGGCAAGTAACATTCACACCACATAAGTGTCAGGCAATGACCATCTCCAACAACAGAGAATCCAACCATTGCCCCTTGATGTTCAATAGCATTATCATCACTGAATCCCTCACTATCAACATCCTGGGGGTTACTATTGACCAGAAACTGAACTGGACTAGCCATATAAATACTATCAGGAACCCTGCAATAAGTAACTCACCACTTGGCTCCCCAAAGCCTGTCCACCATCGACAAGGCACAAGTCAGGATTGTGATGGAATACTCCCCACTTGCCTGGATGAGTGCAGCTCCCACAACACGGAAGAAGCTGGGCACCATCCAAGACAAAGCAGTCCGCTTGATAGACACCACATCCACAAACATTCACTCCCTCCATCACTGACACACAGTAGCAGAAGTGTGTGCCATCTACAAGATGCACTGCAGGAATTCACCAAGGCTCCTTAGATAGCACCTTCCAAACCCATGACCACTACCACCTAGCAGGACAAGGGCAGCAGATAGATGGGAACACCCCCACCTGGAAGTGCCCCTCCAAGTCACTCACCATCCTGATTTGGAAATATATCACTGCTCCTTCACTGTCGCTGGGTCAAAATCCTGGAACTCCCTTCCTAACAGCGCTGTGGGTGTACCTACACCACATGGACTGCAGTGGTTCAAGAAAGCAGCTCACCACCACCTTCTCAAGGGCAACTAGGAGTGGGCAATAAATGTTGGTCCAGCCAGCGAAGCCCACATCCCGTGAATGAATAAAACAAAAATTCTCTGTAAGGAACTCACGCCAGTGGGCTGGGAGGGCATCCAATGCTGCTTGCTCTTAAGGTTACCTCCAAACAACTATTTTGTCAGCTGATCCTTCCAGAGCTGCACTGGTGCCTCAACAGAATCTCACAACTGGTGATACACTCGCAGGCCATAACTTCCAAGCTCCCTAGCATCGGATTGGAGGGTACCACAAAGGTGCACGGGGGAACCCCTCTCAGAACTTCACTGGTAAGGTTAGCACGGCAATTGCCCAGAAGTACAAACCTCCGCTGGGCAAATGCCCTGTGCTGGGAACCATCCAAAAATGTGATTTAAATCGCAAACTTTGCATGGTCCCAACTGGGTTACATCAACCCACAAAAGATTGGAAGAATTAAAACTTCTAACTTTTGGGAACTATTGTACAGATCCAGACTGAAACCCCACGTGACTCCCCACCATGCCCTAACAACCCCACCAGGGGTATCCCCCGACCAACCCAAGGGTCTCTTTCCACCCCCAACTACCCCACCCACGGGACTCACCCCACCTGAATGGGACTCCTCAGCTCAACTGGACCCGACCTGAAAATTGACCCCCCGCTTCCCCCCGACAGCTCCACCTCTCCAATCCAAACTGGACCTGACCGGACACCCTCTTTCCCACCCTCCCACCCCCCAAGCCGCACGCCCGATCAGCCCTGACCAGGTCAGACCCAACTGGACACCTTCTCCCGCACCCACCCCGACTAGCCCCAGGCCGGGCTGGACCCAACCAAGCCTGACACTCTCCTGCCTATCGCCCATCGCCCCCCACCAAGCCTGACCAGAGCCAACGGAAAGCCCTCCCCCCGACCAATTCTACCTGTGCCCATCAGGCACTCACCTCCCCTCCCCTACCCCAGCACAGTGGTCCTCTCACCTCCCCTACCCACTCCCCCTAGTCCCGACCCTCCACTCCCCTCTGCCATCCCACCCCCAAGGCCCGACCCACCACATGCCCAGCCAACACCTGACACACCTCCCAACCCACCAGGCCCATGTGGACTCGACTGGACACCCTCCCCCAAACCCCTCCCGGTCCGACCCCCGAAGGCCCAACACCCTCCCCTCCCCTCCACCCCCAAGGCCTGACCCCCTCCCCCTCCCTCCCGAAGTGAGACCCCCTTCCGCCCCGAAGCCTGACCCCCTCCCCACAAAGCATGACCCCTCCCCCTCTGCCTCACCCCCGAAGCCCGAACCCTCCCCCCTCCCTCCCTCGCTCCCTCCAACAACACCCTCCTTCCTCCGAATCCCAACCTCCTGCCGCTCCCTCCGATACGAGACCCCCAACCTCTGACCTGATTCCCCTGATCTCCGGACTGACAACCTTTGATCCCCCCCCACCACCGAACTCCATTCCTCAGGGATGCACTACACTGCTTGGATCTTGACCAGCCTGAGTCAGAAGGTCAGGTGCAACAGGCTGGATAAAGAAATAACCTAAGCAATTGAGCACTGAGTGATGATCCAACGCTGATTAACACTCTGAGGAAGTTCAGGCCCATAAATGCATAAGGGAGGTGACCAAAGGTCACCTAACATTTCTTAACCCTAACCCTCCAACCATCTGGAACAATTTCTTTGAATGAAAGGCTTGCAGTCTGATTGATCAGCCAAATTTTATGCAGCATTTTATTGATCACCACATGATCCTTTCATGACATCCATTGCTGAAAGGACTTTCAGCTGTGGTATTCATGTCCATGATGTTCATATTTTCACAGAAGTCTCAGAACTCGTAATTGGCAAATTCCCTTCAATTATCAGTTAGACAATTTGCTGGTGTCTCAATTTCGATTCCTTTTGCTCTTACTAAGTATTATTGTAGAGAAATGAAATCTAGTTGACAGGACTACAAAATGTAGAACAAAAATATTTCTGCCTTTGTGCCATACCTTTAGATCCATGGCAACCACTTTGTTAAAGTTATATGCCACTGGAAAGCTGACAATGGGGCAGGGTGGCAAGCTTCGATACATTTTAAAGATTTCATGCTTCTCAGTAACCTCTTCTATTGGCCTCATAAACTCTTCATCAACAACACCTGCATCTTTTAGCAGGAGTTTTAACCTTTTGACCAGTAAGGTGGACAAATTGCCTATGTAACTTAAAGGCTTGAGTATTGCTGAAAAAGAGAATTTTTTTGTCGAAGTTTTTCATCTTTCACTCATTGCTTTTCTTTGAACATGTGCAGTTGGGATCTTTTAGATGACATAAACAGGCAGATGGATTTCAGTTTAATGTGCAGAATCTTTGAAGTCAACACAGACTCCTTCAGCACATACCACACCATTTCCTGGAGACTTTAGCAACTTTAAAGGACTCGAGAGATCACCAAACACTTTTTCAATTTGAGCAAGAATGAGAAGAAATGAATCAGCAACTAACCTGCAAGCAGTTGATGATTCATTTAAATAGCCCTGGCTGGGGATGCTTCTTGTTGCTGAACATGTGGTCAGCTGTGTGTACTTAAGAGACAGCGTTAGCTGGAGTGTTGAGCTCCAAAATGACAATGCTGGTACCAAATCAGCTTCATGATCTGCCTGCTCTGCATGCTTTCATGGACGCTCCTTTCATGCACGCTAACTAAAATGGCAGTCTGGCACACTTACACTAGCTGTGTGCATGCATGGAAAATGCTGCAGAAGGCATTTTAGAGTGAAAATGGCACTCATAGCACAGGAAAAATGGGTAATAAGGAGCTGAATTTTGCAGCCACTCAGTCCTACAACCATCTAAATCACTGTAACCTCTCCATTCCGGATTGCTTGGGACCAAGTTATTTCTGGATTCTGGAATTTTCATAATTATAGAATGCCTAACCACCAGTGAGAACACCAGAATTGCTGTAGTTACAAATGTTTACCTGAAGCATAAAACAGTGATAAAACATTACAAAGTACTAATAACAATCGTTTTACTTATCCAAATTCTGTATCTTCCATGCTTCTGCTCCCAAAATATTGCACTAAAATGATCCCATGAGTTGCTTGGGTCTGCTCAAAAAATTTCCAGACTGCTGGTGCTTCTGAACAATGGATTTCCAGATTGGAGAGGTAATAATGTACATCCTTTCTATTTATAACTGTATAATCCTTAATCTATACTGTCACATCCCCTCCTCTTTTTCCTTCCCTATCGTTCATGAATACTTGATAACCAGGAATTCTAAGAACCCTTTCCAGGCCTTGATTTGAGCCTTTGTTCTTGCATTGGCATCATAATTTCATGTGGCAATTTATGCTTAGAGCTCACCAATCATAATAGTTACAATAATGACATTGGTATACATTCAATTTAATAACTCATTTGTCACTTCTGCTCAATTTGGTTCATGCGAGATTTTGGGGTCTTTTGAATTTTACTGCTGTTTACTGATCTGATTGCTGCTCCTTTTTGCTATTTTCTGGTTCCTATCAAATTAACTTAAGGCAGCTTTTAGGCTGAGTTGGATCTCCTTATTCAGTAATTGTATTTTTCATTGTAATGATATTGTTCCCACATCCCTCAAAATAGCTTTAGGAAATATTTTTTTCTTCCACTACTTCCCATTTTAGTTCCACTTTTAGCAATTTTCTTCAACTGCTTTACTTTCCAGTTCCACTACAAACTTCCCACACCCAGCATTCCATTCAATTTGGACCTTGTTTATCCTTTTGACTATTTTCTGACACGTGGTTGGGAAATTCTTTGGAGTTGCTTCCATTCTGTCAGCATTGTTTAATTGGAAATGCAGCAAATTTTCCATGTATACTCAGAAAGGATTACCATCAGGCTTCTGGCAATGTAATGCATATAGATTAGAAGCTGTTCCAAGGTATGTCTCAGTCTAAATCCTTCAGTTCCATAATTAAGTCTTTCAGCAATCAAACAAGGCTCCTGCCAGGTGATCTTCTAAGTCAAGAAATTATTCTTACGCAAGGCTGGTCATACCATATCTTTCTCCTGTCACTATCCACATGAATAGGTTCCTGGTTACTATGGACAGGATTTTCGGGTCATTAGGGGGCGGGCCTGGGAGCGGCAGCGAAACAGTCCGCCACCCACGACCGGCCCCCAACCGCGATTTCACGCTGGCTGGCCAATTAACAGCCAGCCAGCGTGAAAGGCGTGCTGCAAAGCTCAGGACTGCCAGGGTGGAGGCAGGAGGAGTGCAAACACAAAAGTCTGCGCATGCGTGTGGGAGCCCACACTGAAAGCTCCCTGAAGGCAGGGAGCTGCCTCAGGGAGCTGAACAATTTTAAAGTCACAAATAAAGATCCTGAAAATGAAAAATAAACGTCCCCTCATAGGACTCACTCCCAGGACCATATAAAAATTATGCCGAAGCATTTTTTTCATTATTGCTGGAAACCTCATCCCGCCTGTGGATGAGGTTTCATAAAAAATCCAAAGGCCGCCTGGCTGATTCGCCCACCCTCCAACTGTAAGGTTGGACAGCCAGCAGAAAATAGGTTTTAATTAATTGATTAAGGGACTAAATAGGCCTCTTAATTGTCGGTGGGCACGCTACCAACTTGCACGCGCCCACCAACTGAAATACCATGCAAGTACACAATGACGTTGGGATACTCATCCAACTTCATTGTGCACAATGTTACGCCTGATTGGGTCTGGCACGCGCCCACCCGCGGGACGTAAAATCCTGCCCTATGTCTGTGACCATCAATTCTTGTGATTTGTTTTAGTATTGTCTTGCTCACTGGGCTCCAGCTGGGTCTTCAGGCCTTGGGAGAATCCTCAAAGTCCTTCAGCACGTGCCCCACCTAGAGATTTTAGCAATTTAAAAGAACTCCACAATGATCAAACACTTTTACAGTCAGGGTAAGAGCCAATAGATTTAATTATCAACTAACCTGAAAGAAACTGATGATCGCTTTTAATAGCACTGGTCAGGGGTCTTTCCTGATTCTGAAATATCCTTCTATGTAAAGTTATTTGTAATACCCCAAAAACGGACAAGGAAAATTAAAAATTTCGTATGAACATATATACATTTCCTTACCTATCAGTAAGTGGAGTAATAACCAATCGAGGAGTGTTGCCTAGATATTCATAAGAATATCTAAACTGTGCATCACAAATGTTAGCAAAACAGTGCTGCTTCTCGTCATCCCAGCGATGTCTTAGTTGAGACTGCCAACTAAATGCTTGGACATTCTCCACCTGTGGAAAAAAAAATCATCAATATTATTAAACAGTTTTCTTTATGCATTAACAAAATTTAATTCATTAATAAATAAACTCATTATGAATATTTTTAGCTGGTTAAAAGATCTCAACTTATTATATTTTGATACACAAAATTAGTGGTAGTATGTTAGCATGGACTGAGGGTTAGTTAACAGACAGGAAACAGAATAAGAATAAATGGGTCATTTTCAAGTTGGCAGGTTGTAACTCGTGGGATACTGCAAGGGTCAGTGCTTGGGCCTCAGCTATTTAGAACGTATATCAATGACTTAGATGAAAGGACTGAGCATAATGTATCCAAGTTTGCTGATAACAGGGCCCATGGGAGCAATCACAGGCCCTGGTACTTCTCCTGTTTCCAGTTTCACTGATCGCATTATGTAACAGTCCATCTGTCTTTTGCAAGATTTAACCTTTGTAATTTGGAGTCATGAACCATCCTTCCATACAGACAGAGCCATCCATCACGGAATCTAAAAAGTGGATTACTGCATTGGATAAATTACACATGTTATGAATTGTCTGAGTAACTGTACCACAGCTTCAAAGAGGGATGCAGTGCACTTTTATTCATTAAACAATGAGCTGGGTTCCGCTGCTTTGGTTCTATAAAACACTCCCATAACACAAGCCATCCACATGTATAAAAGAACAGCAGCAATCACCTCAGGATCAATTATTCGCTTCCTTTAAAAAAACTGAGGTATTTTATTTAATTTTGGAAACTATTCCAATTAGGGCTTTCAAAGGTGCAGGTTTCGAATTAAAGGCCATATGATCACAATCAACAGTTACTTTCTAGGAGTTAGGTATTCAGGATCACTTAAAATGCACTGTTATCTAATTGGTATTAAAAAAAAAATCACCTCAAAATAACACCTCTGCCAGCCACACACGTCTGCACCCAGTCCAACCAATCCTGTGCTGGTGTTCGATTCGTGGACTGCATCACTGACCAATGGAGAGCCGAAAGCTCATGTCAATTAAGCATAGCTCCCCCGCCCTCTCTGCAGTGCCCTGCCCCTCTTGCTTTCTTGTCACTGGCAAAGGAAATAAACGGGAGCATGTAGGAAATAAGCGTTGGCATTTGCTTGGATGCAAGTCCCCTAGGGTATGGGCCCCAGTGTTTTGCACCTTGTGGATTGCCTGCCTCTCCCAGGCCTTGGCTAACAATATAAAGTTAGGCAGAACAGTAAGCTGCGAGGAGAATAGAAGGAAGCAGCAAAGGGATATAGACAGGTTAAGTGAGTAAGCAAGAGCATAGCAGATGTAATGTGATGTGGAGAAATGTGAAGTTATTCACTTTGGTAGGAAAAATAGAAAATAGAATTACTTTTTAGGGGTGAGAAATTGAGAAATGTTGGTATTCAGCAGAACTTTTATGCCCTTGTATGCAAATCACAGAAAGTTAACATGCAGGTACAGGAAGTAATTAAAGGAAATGGTGTCAGCCTTTAATATAAAGGGATTGGAGTATAAACATCAAGAAGGATGGGAGAGGTCTGGAGGGTTATGGACTAGGTGCAGGTCAATGGGGCTAGTGGAATAATATTTCGGCACAGACTAGAAGGGCCAAACGGCCTGTTTTCTGTGCTGTAGTGTTCTATGGTTCTATGGTTCTAAGTTCTTATGAATTGCAGCTTCTATTTTTATGGACTATACCAGCTTATTTTAAGGAAGCTTATTGTTCTCAAGTGTAATGCTATGCTTATAGCAGTTATAAACCCTTACTTACCTGGAAGAAGAATGGTGTGGCATCATAGCATGATGCAGCACTGAAGCACCTTGTCCGTTAGTCTACCTTGCCCATTAGTCCCAATACCCTGTTCTTTCCCCAGAGTCCTATAATTATTTTCCCTTCAAGTATTTGCTTAATTTCCTTTTGAAATATATTATTGAATTTGCTTCCACCACCTTTACAGGCAGTGCATTCCAGATCATAACAAAAAATGTTTTCTCATGTCACTGCTAGTCCCTTTGCAAATCATCTTAAATCTGGCTTCTCCAGTTACTGATCCTTCTACCACCGGAAATAGTTTCTCCTTATTTATTCTATCCATTTATGGTTTTGAACAAGACTATCGAATCTCCTTTTATCTTTCACTGCTCTAAAGAGAACAACCCCAACTTCTCCAGTCTCTCCACATTTCTGGAGTCCCTCTAAATCTCTGTTTCACCTCCTCAAAAGCCTTGATTCCCTTCCAGATCCACATTGGCTGCTGTCAAAGCAGCACCGTGATTTTAAAATTTTCATCCTCATTTTCAAATCCTTCCATGGCCTCACCTCTCACTGGCCTGAATTTTAGTTTTGGCAGGTGCACGTGATCGGTGGGCCCAGAAACGGCCGGGAAACAGATCCCCGAAAGTGATCGGCTCCCAACTGTGATTTCTAGCCAGCGTGAAACGCGCACTGAAAAGCTCAGCGCTGCCGGGGTTGGGGCGGGAAGAGGGAGGCCGATAATGTTTCAATGGGCACAGGTGAGCGCTGCGAGAAAGTTCTCTGAAGGTAGACAGCTGCCTCAGGGAGCTGCAGACCTGAAAATGCTAAATCAAAGGTATAAAAAACTGCAAAAAAAATGCCCATGCATCACAATCACCTGAAAACATAGCTGATAAAAATGCTGTCCACAGATATTTATTTTTATTTTATTTCATAATGGAAATTACATCCCGCCCTTCGATGAGATTTGATGAAAAATGCAAAGGCCGCCTGGCCAATTCGCCCGTCCACCAACTGTAAGGTTGGACGGGTCATGAAAAATCAGAGTCAATTGCGCCATTAATGGACTTAATTGCCCTCTTAATTGTTGGTGGGTGTGCTTCCGACTTTTGCATGTGCCCACCGAACAAAATATCGCGCGAGTGCACATCGGGATGCTTGCCCAACATCTTCTCATGTGATTTTATACCTGATCAGGTCGAGTGCATGCCCACCCGCAGGATGTAAAATTCTGCCCCATATCTCTGTTTTCTACTCAAGTCACACAACCCTCTGAGGCTATAGGAACTCATCTAATTCTGGTCTTTTGAGCTTCACTGATTTTAAATACTAATCACTCCATCATTGGTTTCTATGCCTTCAGCTGCCTTGGGGTCTGGAATTCCTCCCCAAATCTCTTTGGCTCTCCGTCTTGCCTTCCACTTTTATGACACTCCTTAAATATTAACTCTTTAACCAAGACTTTGGTCATTTAATCTCATATCTCCTTCTGTGGTTTAGTATAATACTTTGTTTCATAATGCTTTTTGAAGCACCTTGGGACATATTTATATTGCACTTTTAACACAATATAAGTTGTTTTTATATCTCATTTTGATCCCTATAACTTTAGTCATTCACAGAGCTTTAGTTTGGATGCCTGCCTTTCCCATCATTAAAATTTGTCTATTTAGCATCCAAATCAGCTCCTCCTTGAAGGAATCTGATTGTTCAATTGCTGTTTTTCCTAGAAATCTTTGATTCCAATCCACCTAAAGATCCATTTATCACTCACTTAGCCCTCCTTCAGTTAACTATTTTATATTTGACTGTTCCTTGCTCTTTTCCATAACTATTCTGAGCCTTATGCTCCGAGGGGTGTGCCTTATACCCCAAATGCTCCCCAAGTGAATCATGTTCCACTGATCCCACTCATGCCCCAGAATTAAATCCAACATTGCTTCTTTTCTGTTGGGCAGGGAACACACTTAGCAGCTGGGAACACACTTAGCAGGAAAGTTCTTTTTCAGATATTTCAGGGATTCTTACCCGTCTTTGCCCTTTACACAAAGTCTGTATTGGGATAATTGAAGCCCCCCATTATCACTAGCCTACTTCTTGCATTTTTCTGTAATTTGGCTGCAAATTTGCTCCTCTTTCTGCTTCACACTATTTGGTGTCCCCTAATATACATGCCATTGCTTAATAGCTCCTCAGTTATTCCTTAATTCTAACCAAATAGATCAGGTCCCTTATCATCCTTGTCAGTACAATATTTTCTTTGGTCAATACTGCCACTCCTAACCCCTCTTTTTTTCCTTCCCTATCATTCCCAAATACTTCTAACCAGCTATATTAAGATCCCAATCATTCTTTTATTTCATCCAGGCCCACATTACTGCCACTGCATTATAGTTTCATGTGGCCAACCTTATTTACCAAGCTGTGCATTTACGCATGCACTCCAAACTAAACTTAGATTGCTGTTTGATACTTGCTATTCCTAAATCATTCTTCATACTAGTGCCATTGGTCTCTAA
Organism: Cetorhinus maximus; assembly: GCF_964194155.1. Classification (NCBI taxonomy): domain Eukaryota; kingdom Metazoa; phylum Chordata; class Chondrichthyes; order Lamniformes; family Cetorhinidae; genus Cetorhinus; species Cetorhinus maximus. Next base: position 44,816,756 of record NC_135902.1, on the reverse strand, counting down.
ACGTTTCCCGTGTACCTTGTTTTTCCGTAATGATGTTTCAGCCTGATGCCCATCTCCCTGTCAAATTTGACTAAGCCCTCCCACTATACTAGTTAATCTCCCCATGAGAACATTGATCCTAGCTCTCTCAAAGTGCAATCTGTCCATCTCAAACAGATTGTTCCTTCCCCATAATTGGTTCCAAGGCCCCAGAAAAATGAAGCACTTCCTCCTGCCATTTCTCTAACCATGCATTAACCTGATTATTACGCTATTCCTATAGTCTCTGACTTGTGACACTGGGAGTACTCTGGAGATTACCACCCTTGAGGTGGGGGGTCAGTTCACAGAATTGTTACGGTGCGGAAGGAGGCTATTTGGCTCATCATGTCTGCATCGGCTCTTCAAATGGGCATTAATGGCTCAGTGCCATCCTCCTGCTTTTTCCCCATAACCCTGCACGTTATTTCAATGATTACCCAATGCCATCTTGAATGTTTCAATTGAACCTGCCCCCACCACACGTCCAGGCAGTGCATTACAGACCCGAACTACTCGCTGTGTGAAAACGTTTTTTTCTCATATTGCATTTGCTTCTTCTGCAAATCACTTTAAATCTCTGCCCTATCGTTCTCGATCCTTTTATGAATAGGAACAGTTTCACTCTCTCTATTCTGTCCAGCCCCCTCATGATTTTGAACACTATCAATTCTCCTCTTAGCCTTCTCCTCTCCAAGCAGAACAGCCCCAACTTCTCCAATCTATCTTCATAACTCAAGTTTCTCATCCCTGGAACCATTTTTGTAAACCTGCTTAATTGGCTAGATGGCTCAAGTGTGATGCAGAATGACGCTGATGGCATGGGTTCAACCCCTGTATTAGCCGTAATAGTTCATGAAGGCCACTCTTCTCCCCTTACCCCATGCCTGCAGAATGGTGCCCCTCAGACTATTCATGACCAATTGTCTCCCTCTAAAGGAGAGAGATGCCTATGGTCCTTTGTGGACTATGGCTAAAATGAATGAATGACTACTAATCCTGGGATGCTACTTTTTAAACTTCCTCCCTAGTTTCCGAAACTTTGGCGGCAGGATCTCAAAACCTTTTCTTCCCTTTGTTATTGATTTCCACATGGATCATGATTTCTGGCTGTTTTCCTTTCCATCTCAAAACATTCTGTACCATCTGATTTCAACAACAACTGTCATTTAATATTGTGCCTTTAACATAGTAAAATCTCCCTAGGCACTGCACAGGAACATTATCAAAGAAACTTTGACACTGAGCCACATATGGAGATATTAGGGCAAATGACTAAAAGTTTGGCCAAAGATGCAAGTTTTAAGGGGCATCCTCAAAGAGGAAAGAGAGGTAGAAAAGCAGAGAGAATTAGGCAATTCCGGAGCATAGTGTCTCAGCAACTGAAAGCCCATCAACCAATTACAATTGGGGATGTGGAAGAGACCAGAATTGGGCAGATATCTCAGAGGATTGTAGGTTTGGAGGAGTTTTTAGAGATTGAGTGGGCTGAGCCCTAAAGGGATTTGGAAACAAAGATGAGAATTGTAAAACTGAGGTGTTGTTTAACTGGGAGCCCAATTTGCACAGGGGTGATGGGTGAACAGGACTTTCTGCAAGTTAGGGCACAGGCATTCGAGATTTGAATGGCCTTAGGTTTATGGAAAGTTGCAGATGGGAAGTGGCTGGGACAGCATTGGAATAGAGAAGTAGCAAAGGCATGGATGAGGACTTCAGCATTTGCTGAGCTGAGGCAGGGGTGGAATAAGGTGATGTTACTGAGGTGGAAATAGTCAGTCTCAGTGATGGCATGAATATGTTGTTGGTAGCTCACCCTTTACCTGGGCATCAGAGAGGTAACACACCATGCAGGACTCACGTTGGCAGTTATATAGCTCATAAAATTGTGTTCCTACATTTGCTGCTTTTCCGTAAACAAGAAATGAACAAGAACATACCAAAGAAAGAAGCACAATGCCACCTACCTTAGCTGTAATAATTTTGTTCACAACATCTCGAGCATGCACTTCTACTGTACAAATAGTCATGATCTTTTGCCTCTCTCCTGTTGTTAAATTGCCAATCAATAACGTGATAAGTGAATTCAGTTGAGTGATCTTTCACAAAAAATAAAAAATTAAAATAAGGATCTTTTTTATGTAACATACAAGCATATTGGTAAGTAAATAGATGAACAGGACTGGTAGAAAGTATAATGGATTTGTCATCTATTGTTGCTGTTTTCCTAGTATTACTCCCATCATAAAATGGATGAAAGGAAATACCGAAATTTTTTTAAAAAAGTTTATTGATGATCATTGAAACAGGTGAACATCCATTGAAAAAGTTGTTTTTCTCAAACGGGAGTGTGATCAAAAAACAAGCTCTAAACTCGCATTTAGAATCATTTTAGTTAGATGGTAAGTTTTTGTTAGCTATGTCAGCTGCGGTTCAGTGGGCAGAGTTTTTTGCCTCTGAGTCATAAGTCAGTTCAATTGCCACTCAAGGGACTTCAGCACACAATCCAAGCTAACATTCCAGTCCAGTACTGAGGTTGCGCTGCACTGTCAGGAGTGCCATCTTTCAGGTGAGCCATTAAAACAGGTCCCCATTTCAGATGGACAAAAAAAGGTCAGATGGACGCAAAAAGATCACATGGCATTATTTTGAAGACAGTTATAAAATGTATATCTTTTAAGCAATGTCACTGAAAAACAGATTATCTGGTCATTATCTAATTTTAGTTTGTGGGAACTTGCTGAGTGAAAATTTGTTTCCTACATTACAACATATTTTATTGGCTATAAAGCGCTATGGGGCAGCCCGAGATAAGGAAAGTTATTATATAACCAGTCTTTCTGCATGGAGGGGAAAAAAAATCAAGAAGGGACACAGGAACCAGGATTGTGGGAGGTAGTTGCTTCCACAGGCTACATAGAAGGGTAATTCAACTGTAATGATCCTCAACCATTAAAAGCTGGTATATTCTGTTTTTCTGCAGAAAGGTGGTATCATTCAGCTGTGATTATGGGGTAGCTTGGTTCTTACCATCGTCTTAACTATTATCTTCCTCTTCCTGTGCCACCTGTTATATTGTAGATCTGCAGGAAGCGAAGGTAGAAGGCAAGAATGGGCGAGTATTGTTTCCTCGGGTCAAAGAAGGCAGAAGCCCAGAAGGAAAAAACTGTAAAAAGTGGGCAGTAAGAATACTAGTCCGAACTGTTCTTGTATACCTTAAAATGGAACACCAGTTAAAAACTGGCAAATAAGGCTACTGGTCCAAACTGTTTTTTTCCCTTCTGGGAGGTTGCTGCTTCAGAGGGATACCAGGATGCTTAGTCAATAACTCATTAATTCACCATCTTCACTATCCTCCTTGGCAAGAATCCAATGCACGCACAAGAGCTGCCTTGCTTCGGTGAGGGTTATGGGCTTAAAGATGGGGGATGTCTCTCCAATAACCTAACTTTAATGGACATTGTGCATGAACTTCTGCAAAGAGGCAAGCAAACAAGGGTAGTATGGACAGTGCCAGATGGCAGGGCAGATGTGAAGTAACAAATGTGGGGTTGTGGATGTGTTAAAATGAAGAAAAGCTTTTGGGTATGCAAGGCTGTTGCTTTGTTCTCAGGGAGCTGTGTAGTCATAGTGCAGAATAGGGAGGTAGAGCTGACCTTAACCAGAGAGCTGCGTGATAGGTTAAGGTGTGATGGGGAGGAAAAAAAGGCAAAGTGCGAGGACATACTAGCTTTGCTTTCTCTCATTTTCACTTCTTTCTGCGGTGGTGATTAGTTCTGGATATGAGGGATTTGGGATTCAGTGCCTGTGTCTGTTCTCTGCAGGCATCATTATTGATACTGGTGTCATATGCACTTTATGCAAGAAAGAGAGACCCAAGAATGTAAGCTCCTGTCTTGTTTCCAGAGGGTGGGGGGAGGAGGATTGGTCATCACTTTCTACACACAAGTTACAGCAGAGATGTACCAAAATGATTTCAAATAACCTGCCTGTTATTCCACCTGTTGGTGAATGGTACGTTTCAGCGCAACTCCAGTATAACATTGGCTTTGTTCCTGACTCTGGCCACAAAATTTGTCACCGTAATACTGGTAGTTTCAGCTTTTGCCAGTTTAGTAGAAAACTGGCATTTGCACTACTTCTGCCCACTCCTAGCAAGTACACATTGAATGCTATAACACCATCATAGTTAGGGTGTTAGCACAGGTGCTACGTGCCTGCGGTGCAAGTATGCAGATTAGGCAGGTTGTGATGCCAGTCAGTGTCTAACATTAATTTGATGCCAAGCCTGTAATGTTGGACCTGGTCATTCTAGTTAATGTCTTCTCTAAAGTGCACACAGCCGTGCTATCAAGTGGTACTTACACATCAATAATCTGCTCACCGATGCTCCGTTTAGGTTATTCCAGGACTACTGAATTCCAGACCTCATTGTATCCTTTACTACAAACATGAACAACAGAACTGAATTCAAGAAGTGAGGTGAAAGTGACTGCCCTTGACATCAAGGCAGCATTTGACTGAGTGGGGCATCAAGAAAACCTAGCAAAATTGAAGTCAATAGGAATCATGGGGGAAGCACTCCACTGGTTGGAGTTATATAGCACAAAGGAAGATGGTTGTGATTGTTTGAGGCCAATCATCTCAGGCCCAGGACATCACTGCAGGTATTCCTCAGGGTAGTGTCCTAGGCCCAACCTCCTTCAGTTGCTTCAACAAAGACCTCCCCTCCTTCAGAAGACCAGAAATTGGGATGTTTGCTGATAATTGCAGTGTTCACAATTCCACAAATCCTGAAGCAGCCTGTGTCTACATGCAGCAAGACCCAGACAAAACTTTCCATTAGACAGGCAAAACGTTATAGTTTTCATTCACAGGGTTTAAGTAACATATGCACCAAACACATGCCAGGTAATGACCCTCTCCAACAAGAGAGAATCTAACCACCTCCCATTTGACCACCAATCATATCCTGGGGGTTTCCACTGACCAGAAACTAAACTGGACCAATCATATAAATACTGTGGCCAAAAATGCAGATTAGAGACTCAGTATTCTGCAGTGAGCAGTTCACCTCCTGACTTCCCAGAGCTTATCCACCGTCCACAAGATACAAGTCAGGAGTGTGATGGAATTCTCTCCACTGGCCTGGATGAGTACAGTTCCAACAACTCTAAAGCAGCTCAAATCATCCAGGACAAAGCAGCTCACTTGATCACCATCCACCACCCTAAACGTTCACTCTCTCCACCACTGCGGCATCATGGCTACAGTGTGTACTATCTACAAGGTGCACTGCAGCAACTCGCCAAAGCTCCTTTACAGCACTTTCAAAATCTCTGAACTCTAGCACTGAAAAGTACAAGGGTACCAGATGCATGGGAACACCAGCACCTACAAGTTCCCCCCCAAACCACACATCATTCTGACTTGGAACTAACTGCTGTTCCTTCGCTGTCGCTGGATCAAAAATCTGGAGTTCCCTATCAGCACTGTGAATGTACCTATACCAGGTTAATGCGGTGGTTCAAGAAGGCAGCTCACCACTATCGTCTCATGGGTAAATTGAGATGGGCAACAAATGCCAGCGATGCTCACTTCCCAAGAAATTATTTTTGAAAGTGGCTGGCGGAAAGCTGCTGGCATTCTTTGACGTTCTTACAGGATACTCTGGTACAGCTTTGGGCCTTCAAGGTCCTGCTTTGACCTGCAAAACTTTAGCATGGACAGCAGCAGTCTCTGCTGGCAGATTGATAAGCAATGAAAGGGCACTGGTGGAGTGGCAGTGGCGGAAGCACAAATGCTGCTATCCTGAGAGAGGACAGCGGATTTGTGCAACACTGTACCATTGCCAGGGGACACACAGAGAGGAGACTACGCCTGAATGAGATGTAAACTGGGTGTCATGTCGGGAGATTGGTTCATTTGGGAATTTGGTGCAGTGGGGGAAAGAGGTGCTCCATTCTCTACCTTTATCGGCATACAGTAGCTGAAGAAGACAGAAGTTCCATTCCAGAAACAGAGGATAACCTAGAGAAAGCAGCACAAGTTTGAAGAGCTAGAGGTGCGAGTCTATGGGTTCAGAGCATTCTAAAGAAAATCGAAATGTGACATAACACGAAAGAAGGTAAGTGATTAGTTGGTGAGTATTTTTATTTTGCTCTGATCTAAACTATGGAATTTTAATCGTCCTAATAATCGTGATAAGTATAACATTAATTGAAATAATAAAAGCATAACCACAAACAAGACTAAAGGAAGGGTCATGAGGAATCGAAACGTCAGCTCTTTTCTTCTCCACCGATGCTGCTGGACCTGCTGAGTTTTTCCAGGTAATTCTGTTTTTGTACTAAAGGAATTAAGTTAAATTTAATTAAGAAATTAATTAATTAATTAAAATGCAGTAAGGACGACAAGGCAGGAGATGTTTTGGAGCTGTCATATGTGGGAGCTAGTGGATACCAGTGTGATCTCTGGCAACCACATCTGCAGTAACTGCCTGTGGCTCGAGGAACTTGGGTTCAGTTAATGAGCTGGAGACCGAGCTTCGGACACTGTGATGCACCATGGAGGGGGAAAGTTACCTGCCGACTTTGTTCCAGAAGGTAGAACAGTGCTGGGATCAGTATTCTGGCGAGTCATTTAACTAGGGCAGTAGAGAGGGTTTTAATTTAAATAGCGGGGGCAAGGGATCACATGAGGGGAAATGCAGTAAATTAAAGAGAAAAGCCAAGGCACTATAGCAGGGTAGCAGTACAGGTAATGATAACCAGAGTGTGGCAGGGAGGGACAGAAAGTACAAGCTTAAGGGTGCACCAGCAGACAAGGCCAGAATTTGCAAGAATGGTAAAAAGACAGAATTAAAGCCTCTGTATCTGAATGCTCACAGCATTTGTAACAAAATGGATGAATTTATAGCACAAATAGAAAGGTATGACCTGATAGCCAATTCAGAGATGTGGGTGCATGGTGACCAAGGGTATTTGACATTTTGGAAGGACAGGAAGCTAGGAAAAAAGGTGGTGAGGTGGCTCTGCTATTTAAGGATAGCATTAGTACAGTAGTGAGAGATTACCTTAGTTCAGAAGATCAAGATGTAGAATCAGTTTGGGTAGAGATAAGAAATAGCAAAAGGAAGAAGTCAATTGCAGGAGTAGTTTAAAGCCCCCCCTAACAGTAGCCACACTATAGGACAAAAGTATACAGGAAGGAGTAATAAGGGGTTCGAAGAAAGGTACTGCAATAATCATGCGTGATTTAACCTTCATATAAATTGGATGAATCGGATTGACAAAGGGTAGCCTGGAAGATCAGTTCATAGGATGTATTTGGGACAATTTCTTAGAGCAATACGTTCTAGTGCTTACCAGGAGGCAGGCTATTTTAGACCTGGCGAGAGAGGATTAATTAATGACTTCACAGTAAAAGAGCATCTAGGCAACAGTGATCATAGCATGATAGAATTTCACATTCAGTTTGAATGTAAGAAGCGTGGGTCTAAGGCTAATGTCCTAAACATAAATAAAGGCAATTACAAGGGTATGAGGACTGAGTTCACTAAAGTGAACTGGGAAAACAGGTTAAAAGGTAGGACAGTAGAAAAGCACTGACAGCTATTTAAGGGGATATTTCCTAACTCTCAGCCAAGATATATTCCATTGTGAAAGAAAGGCCCCATGAGAAGGATGCACCATCCGTAGCTAACTAAGGAAGTTAAAAATATCAAATTGAAAGAAAAAGCATAAAATGTTGTAAAGATTAGTGGTAGGTCAGAGGATTGAACAGAGCAGGGGTGGAGACAGCATGTACAATGGTTGGCCCTGTTGCCTCTGATGACTTTAGCATGCATCCTCTGGAGAGCCAAGGCCTTGAGCGCCCCGGCTTGCTTTGACCGTCTTCCAGTGGGCCAGCTGCTCCCTCTGCAGTGACAGAGGACAAGGCTGAGGGGGTCACAGGCAAAGGGGACTCAGAGGGAGTGGACAATCACTGAGATGGCTGCGTGGATGACCCAGGTGCTAATCCTCCTCCCTTCGGATGCCCAAGGGTCCCTACCTGACTCCTTGAGGGGAAGGGGTATCTGGAAGATCATCAAGGTGCCTCATTTCCTTCTCGGATTGCCACCGTAGGAATTCACTCATGGCTACCGCGATGGAATACAGGTCTACATGCATTCCTGCCTTCTGCTGGACCAGGGTCCCCATGGCATCCACCATCCTTTCCATGGAGACCTCTCTGTGCGCACATGTGGGCAACACTTCATCGGAGAGCAGGCGGATGTACTCCTCTAATTCGCGTGCCACTCTGTTGAGGGTTTCCAACAGCTCTGCATGATGTTCCCCTGACTTTCGCTGACCCTCCATGATGAGTCGGAGTGCTGAATCCAAAGGCTCGTCATCTGACTCTAACCTGACAGATGCCTGTTCCCCAGCAGTCCTCCAAGTGCCAGGGAGCTCAGCTGAACCTGCCTTCTCCCGCTGCAGTCATGTGTCTGTGAGGTGACCACCAGATTGTGAACCCGAGCCTGCCCTAGATCTAGGTCCCACTGAGGTATGCGTCTCTGCGCTGATGGAGGATGCAGGTAAGCACTATGATGGGTCTTCCAGGCTGTGTATTTCCAGCTCTTCAATGGAGGAGATGTCCTCTTGGCTGGAGGTGAGGACCTGGATGGAGCTGAGGTGCTCTTCACTGAAGGTGAGGACCAGGATGGAGCTGAGGGACTGGCTGGCTGAGGGCGTTGGTCGCTTGGCAATGCTTCCTGTGAACCAAAGTCGAGATAATTATGTATGGCAGCAAAATCAAAAACATGAGACTGCACTCAGAGCTGTGTTGATAGAAGGATGATCTGGTGCAGGATCCTCATGAGGGTGTTCACCGCCGACCTCACCATTGCAGGCATGGTCCATATCATCACCAGCCAGTGCGAAAGTGATGAGGGGCCTAATATCGGCCACACAACCCCCCGTCTGGGACTTCTCCCTCCTGTTGTGAGCCAGCTTCTCCTGCATGCAAACAGATGGAGAGTGTGTGAGCAGGATGCATGCCACTGCAGATGATAAGGATGCGTCAAATGTTTCTGTGGTGAGCGGAACCATGGACGGGATGAGGACAGAGCCCCAGAGGATATGTGCCCAATGGAGATGTGTGTGAGTTAATGGTGTTGTCCATTGAGCTGCGAGATCCCTGCGGATGTGTAATGGGTTTGGGAATGCGTGTTGAGAGTGATGAAGTGGCTGACTGACCCTGGCGGAATGCTTGAGATCATTCATCCTCTTCCCGCACTGGATGGCTGACCTCCTCTGTGCTCTTTTGGCACTGACCGCTGCTGCTGCCACCTCCCAGGCCAGATAGGTGACACTGGTGGACCTCCTGTGGTCAGAGTGGGGGTAGAGGACATCATGGCGGACCTCAATGGCGTCCAAAAGGCACTCCAGTGAGGCTGCCATCTTTTTTGCTTTCGGCACCATCCATCACCTGGAGCAGTCCTGGTCTATAGACATGAAATAGGCTGCGCTCTTGTGTACTTTAAATATGGTGCTCGGAGCGATGAAGCACTGAGGTCACACGCATAGCAGGAAAGCTGAGCCCGCCCACCAGCGTGTTCACCATGAATGCATTATTAATGAGGGAGGATGCGCCGGGAAGTGAACGATACTGCACAAAAACCCACCATTGTGTCCAACATTGGATGTGATTCCATGATTTGACAACGCCTGCTAACCAATCCTGATTGTGCTAAGAATTACACTGAAAAACAATTTGATTGTCTGTCGAGCTCAAAATGTGGTTTACTTACATATGCTAGAAGCCACATATATTCATATAGAGCCCTGTCCTTTGCAAACAGAAGGATCATGTGTACACTTTGCACCTTTTTCATCTAAATAAAAACTTTGGGAACAGTCATTTCCTGGTTCATTCCCCAGGGCAATGCCTTGACCAATGAGAGTCGACCTGCCTGGTTTGAATTTGAACAAAGTCGGGCAGCCAACTGCTCCATGCTGTATTCTCCGTGGCAATACCTCCACCAATCAGAGTCCACTTGCCAACCACTCTCTTCTCATACTGTATAAATTATTGTTCCCCTATTACAATTTGGTCATTTCTCATGAGCTGTCCTGATGAGTGTAAGATGAAAACTTTAGATAGCATGCCTCTTTTTTCAGCAATACTTAAGTTCTGCACTACTAAATGAATATTGAATATCTTGAAGCTCCTGCCTCAAGTTCACAACGGTCTCATTGCTACATTTTCAATAACAGTGAGGGAGAATGAAAGGAAGTTTGGGAATTGGAAATTACTGGACTAGTTACTGAAATTACTGCTATGAGGCAGAAAAGATAATTCCATCGTTTCCTGGCAGTTGTTTAATTATCATCGAGTCCTGTCAGTGCCCTGCATCAGAAGAGCCAAGGGAGACGAAACTTTGCTGGCCATTTTACAACAATTTTCCCTGAAGATGCAGCTGATACTCTTTCCTTAAATGAAGGAAAATAATGACTGATCCCCTAAAGTGCTTCAGCAAATGTTAGTCCCACTAAGAAGAACAATACACAACTTTGCACTCAATCCTCCAGCTGAAGGCCTGCCAACAAGGTCAACAGTTCATTGGCAATACTCTAAAAGGAAAAGTACTCTTCAAATTTAGCAGACCTGCTTTTTCAGATAGTCTTTCATGGCATTTTCATAACCTTCTTCCAGTTTTGCAAATGTACCGGTAACTTCTCCATTCCAAACAATCTGTGTACCAGTCAGAGCAACCTAAAATAAATTTTGCAACAATATGAACATTAGATACATACATAAGCATCTACTTAAATTATTATCTATAAATAATGAGTTACAGGACGATAATGGGGGAGATTTTAAACAACGCTGCTGGGTCAGAATGGGGTGTGCGAAGGGTGCAAATAAATTAATTAGTTGCACTTGCCAGCAAGTACAGTTTGTAACAATTACTATTTTATCAGCGTCTACTTTTTAGGCAGATGAGCCTTTCACTACAGGCAGGCAGGAACCTCATGAATGACATGTAAATTAGGGTCCTATGATGCAATTAGAACCCCAATGCAATCTTAACCAAAACAAAGTAAGGAATACCTCCCATTGGTGAATCCTTAAGGCAAAATCTTATGGGACTAGTTTCATTGGCAGCGGGCTACAGTATTTAAAGTAATGATAAGCTCAAGACACCCAGATTATTGACATTTGTGCACTTATATAATTCTGATAAATCTGCATTATACCCACTCCAAGGCTTCTGGATGCTTAAGTTGCCAAAACTGAACATGTACTCCAATGAGATCTGACCATGGTCCTGTACAACTGAGGCATCACTTCTTAATTTTTGAATACAAAAGATCGACATTCCATAGCCTTTTAAATACTTCTTGTACCTGTGCACTTGATTTCAGTGATTTGTGTATGGGGACACAAATCTCTGCTTTTTTTTAAAGGATCTTCAGTTCTTCCACTGAACCATGTCTTAGGGGTTATTGCTTGAACTCAGAATCTGTTAATACAATTCCAAGTACTATTTCAAATGTTCAGTCAGCTAATCTCTGTTGATGGATTTCAGTAACTTCCTCACAAGTGAAGTTAAAGTGACAGGTTTGAACTTTCCTCCTTTCTCTCCCCCTTCTTAAATAATGAAGTTGCATTTGTAATTTTTTAATCAAAAGGGCCAATTCCTGAATTGAGAAAGCTTTAGAGAATGCTGACTTACAGACCTGCAATTTCCTCTCCTGGTTCTGCTAATATGCTGAGACAGAAACCAAGGGGTTCTAGAATTTTATCTATCTTAAGCCCCATTATTTTCTGCATTACTTTTTTTTTACTTACCTGAAATCCATTAAGCTGCTTCCCCTGACTTATCCTTAGATTCCCTGCTGATACTTTATCCTGTTCCTCCAATGTGAAAATAATTACAAAAGTAGCTACTTAACAATACTGCCATTTCCTTATTATGAATCACTGTCTCATTCGCACCCTTTTTTAATTGACTCACACTTACTTTTTACCACTCCCACTCTCTTCAAGTGTTTGGAAAAACTTTCCCTAGTATACGATATACTTTGCAAGAGTCTTTTTTTCATATTCCTGTTTGCACCTCATATTAATTTAGTTGTATCCAAGCTTTTGGTCTTGTACTCATCAGGACAATTCACAAGAATACCAAACTGTAAAGGGAACAATTATACTGCATGAGGCGAGAGTGTTGATTGATTGGCAAGTGGAGTCTGATTGGAAAAGGCACTGCCATGGAGAATGCACCAGTTAACTGACAATTAATTGACAACTGAAAGTTAAATGCCAAGCTTTGTTTAAATTCAAACTAGGCAGGTTGACTCTGATTGGTCAAGGCACTGCCCTGGGGAATGAACCAGGGAATAGCTGTCATCCACATTGTTTAGTTGAAAAAGGTGCAATGTGTGTATGTGTTCCTTCTGTCTGCAAAGGACAGGGCCCTATGTGTGAATATATGTAGCTTCTAGCATGCGCAAATGAGCGACCCTGTGAGCCCATGTGATAATCTTAAATTGGTTTACCAAATGTTGTCCAATCGCAGAATCACATCAAATCTTCAACACTATGTTTTGAGTTTTGCAAGCACAGGCTGGTTGGCTTCGTGACTCTTCAGGTAGTGAAGCAGCCCATGTCCAAGTGTAGCAAGACAATATCCAGGCTTGAGCTGACAAATGGCAAGGAACATTTGAGCCACACATGTTCCAGGCAATGACCATCTCCAACAAGAGAGAATCTAACCATTGCTCCTTGACATTCAATGGTATTATCATCGCTGAATGCTCCGCTATTAACTTCCTAGAGGTTACCATTGACCAGAAACTGAACTGGACTAGCCATATAAATACTGTGGTTACAAGAGTAGGTCAGAGGTGAGGAATCCTGCGGTGATTAACTCACCTCCTCACTCTGCAAAGCCTGTCCACCATCTACAAGGCACAAGTCAGGAGTGTGATGGAATACTCTCCACTTTCCTGGATAAGTGCACCTCCAACAACACTCAAGAAGCTTGACACCATCCAGGACAAAGCAGCCAACTTGATCGGCACCCCATCCACAAACATTCACTCCCTCCACCATTGGCGCACAGTGGCAGCAGTGTGTGTCATCTACAAGATACACTGCAGGAATTCACCAAGCCTCCTTAGACAGCACCTCCAAACCCACAACCAGTACCATCTAGATGAACAAGGGCAGCAGGCAAATGGGAACACCACCACCTGGAAGTTTCCCTCCAAGCACTCACCAACCTGACTTGGAAATATATCATCGTTCCTTCGCTGGGTCAAAATCCTGGAACTCCCTCCCTAACAGCACTGTGGGTATACCTACACCACATGGACTGCAGCGATTCAAGAAGGCAGCTGACCGCCACCTTCTCAAGGGCAATTAGTGATGGGCAATAAATGCTGGCCTAGAGAGCGATGCCCACATCCCATGAATGAATAAAAATAATTCAGTACTTTGCTTGTTGTGAACAGCCTAAGGGACAGGTTGTTTGATTCAATCGGCCAGTCATTGGGACTTATGGCCTACATACTTGGCATCACACTGGCACTGAAATTCATATACCACGTTACTCATTTGTGTGCTAGGCAGAACATCCTTTTGGCTTGATAGCAGCATCCTGTCAGTGGTGAATACCACTATGCCACTGCGTAGTAGCAGCGTGATATGGCTAGCTTCATGTGTTGCTCTAATTTTTGAGACACTTTACCTTTCCAGGATAATTGGAGGTAGACTGGGCACTTGTCAGGATGGAAAGTGGCAATCTTAGGCCCATTCATGAGCTTGCGTGATTTACAGAGAGCAATGATCTGATCAGGGTAGACACTATTCTGCAGCATGGCTTTGATACACCCTATTTCAGCATCAAGCTTGCACAGTGAGCAAATGGATTGGGCCCTATTTAGAAGGCTGCTGATAAGGACAATCTTATAGCATGTGGAAGTATAGGAATCTCAATGTGTATATTGACCATTGAAGGTAGGCTTGTGGAAGACGGTAGTAGAGAACTTACTGGCAGATTTCTCAACTAGCATGTCAAGGAAAGGGTGTTCATTTGACTGTTCCATTTCAAAGGGGAACTTGTGCACAGGCTGAGTAAGGAAATTCTTACATGCAGCTGTGGATTTAAGTTTGGAAACGTATCAACTACATATTGGAAATATGGAAGGGGTAGGAGGTTAGGTGGCATTTCATCCAAGACGTGTTTCGCGTGGAACCCAGGAAATTTGCAAGAGCTAGGCATAGAGGGGATCCCAAGGCAATGCATTCTCCATGGCAATCACAGTCCACTTGCCAACTAATCAATACTCTCTTCTCATGCAGTATAAATTGTTGTTCCCTTTACAATTTGGTATTCTTGTGAATTGTCCTGATGAGAGCTTCAACAGTGTCTCTTTTTTTCAGAAAAACTCAAATTTAGTACTACCAAACGACTATTTGTATACCTGAGACAGCGGTACAACAAAGACCAAATTCAGGATAACAACAACACAGTTCGACTCACAGGTAAGTTAAGAAAAGGTAAGCTATCTATCAAATTTCCCCGAGCATGTATTAGACTCAAGGCTGTGCCAGTTTTCATTTCCAAGCATATTGATAATGCTAAAGTGAGACACAGTCCCTCAACTGAGCGACCGTTTATGCAAGGTGAGATTGAACAGATTGGTAACAGGGTTACTAATTTATGCCATGCCCGACACTGCGTTTAGTCTCAGGTGCACAAATTTCTTTCATTTTTCGATTTAATCCTTTTGTACCACTATATTGACTCAATAGATGACCACATCATAAACAGTACCCATTTGAAACACACCTGCACTGTAAACTCACTTAAGCAAAAGTGGTTTGGCAATGCAATTAACAACGCCACCAAATATGAAGTAAATCTCTCTGACCATGTTCTCTCTGAAAGTGAGGAGATTGTTCTTGCATATGGTTTCAATTTTGGTGTGCCTTCATCCCAAGTCAAATGAGAAGAGGTATTTGCTGAGTTTGAACTCCTTAACTCCCAGCAATCCGCCACAAACCAGCTGAAGACGCTGAATCCTTGAAAGCACCTTCGATGAAATGGCATCTAACCTCCTACCCCTTGCATATTTCCGATGTGTAGATGACACAAAGAAACTTAGAAAATAGGAGCAGGAGTAGGTCATTCGGCCCATCGAGCTTGCTCCGCCATTCAATGTGATCATGGCTAATCCTCTAACTCAACGCCATTCTCCGCACTCTCCCCATATCCCTTGATGCCTTTAGAGTCTAGAAATATTTTTCCTTCTTAAATATATTCAGTGGCTTGGCCTTCACAGCGTTCTGTGGTAGAGAATTCCACATGTTTACCACCCTCTGAGTGAAGAAGCTTCTCCTCATCTCAGTCCTAAATGGCTTACTGCTATCCTGAGACTGTGACCCCTTCTTCTAGATCCCCCAGCCAGAGGAAGCATCATCTCTGCATCCAATCTGTCCAGCCCTGTCGGAATTTTATATGTTTCAATGAGATCCTCTCCCATTCTTCCAAACTCCAGTGAGTATAGGCCTAGTTAACCCAATCTCTCTTCATATGACAATCCTGCCATCCCAGGAATCAGTCTGGTGAACTTTTGCTGCACTCTGTCTATGGCAAGTATATCCTTTCTTAGGTAAGGAGACCAAAACTGCACACAATACTCTATTTTTTGCCTCTTATTCAATCTCTTGGTCTTCCTTTGCTGAATTCTAAACTGCTCCCAATCCTCAGGCTTGCTACTTTTTCAAGTAACTTTATATGACTTCTCTTTGGATCTCATACTATCATTAATTTATTTTATTAGCTACAGTTGGACCACTTTTCTTGTTGTGTTTTTGCACGAGAAAGGAATGTATATATGTTGCAATGCATGCATTCGTTCCTTAAATATTAGCCATTGCCTATCCACTGTCATGCTTTTTAATGAAGTTCCCCAATCTACCATTGCCAACTCACCCCTCATACCTTCGTAGTTTCCTTTGTTTAGATTTAGGCCCCTAGTTTCGGATTAGACTACCTCACTTTTCATCCCAGTGAAGAATTCTATCATGTTATGGTCACTCTTCCCTAAAGGACGTCACACAACAAGATTATTAACTAACTCCTTCTCATTGCACAATACCAAATCTAGGATAGCCTGTTCCCCAGTTGGTTCCTCAATGTATTGATCTAAAAAAACATCTTGTACATGCTCCAGGAATTCATCCACCACAGTATTATTGTTAATTTGGTTTGCCCAATCTATATGTAGATTAAAGTCACCATTATTACTGTAGCACCCTTGTTACATGCATCTCTAATTTCCTGTTTAATACCGTCCCCTACCTTACCACTACTGTTTGGGGGCCTATAGACAACTCCCACTGATGTTTTCTGCCCTCTGTTGCTTCTTAGCTCCACCCAGACTGATTCTACATCTAGATTTTCTGAGCCAATATCCTTTCTCGTTATTGCACTGATTTCATCCTTAACTAACAACGCCACCCTACCTCTTTTTCCTCGTACCTTTCCTTTCTATATATCAAAAACTCTTGGATATTCAGTTCCCAGCCTTGATCACCCTGTAGCCATGTCTCTGTAATAACAGTCATATCGTACCCATTTACATCTATTTATGCTGTTGAGTCGTCTACCTTATTGCAAATGTTCCATGCGTTCAGATGCAGTGCCATTAGACTTGTCTTTTTAACATTTTTACACATCTTTTTTGTATTATGGCCTGATTTTCTGCTAATCCTTGTTTCCTCTGCCTTCCAGTTTTGCTTTCTATTTTGCTGCCTTTCATTTCTGTCTTTATTTCCCTCTCTTGTGTCTCTCCACTCAGGTTCCCATCCCCCTGCCACTCTAGTTTCAACCTTCCTCCACAGTACTAGCGAATACCCCAGCAAGGATATTGGCCCCAGTCCTTCTGGGGTGCAAACCCATCCAGCTTGTACAGGTCCCATCTTCCCCAGAATCAGTCCCAATGCCTCAGGAATCTAAATCCTTCCCTCCTACACTATCTCTCCAGCCACGCATTCGTCTAATCTATTTTCCTAATCCTGATCTCGCCAGCACGTGGCACTGGGAGTAATCGTGAGATTACTACCTTTGGGGTCCTGCTTTTTAATTTATTTCCTAGCTCCCTATATTCTGCTTTCAGGACCTCATCACTCGTTTTCCCTATGTCGTGGGTACCGATATGAACCACGACCTCTGGCTGTTCACCTTCCCCCTTCAGAATGTCCTGCAGCCACTCAGTGACATTCTTGACCCTGGCACCAGGAAGGCAACATACCATTCCAGTGTCACGTCTGCGGACGCAGAACTGTCTGTTCCCCTTACGATAGTATCCCTTATCTATTGTTCTCCCACTCTTTTTCATGGGGTGCAAAGAAATGGGGTGAGCCATAAATATGACATCGAGTGAGTTTACCACATAAACTACTCAAGAATATTACCTGCCATCCACGTTTAAAATTTTCAGCCAATTTTGGCACATAAAAGTTTACATTTTGGAAAGGTCTCTGATTCCATACAAGATTGTGATTTCCTCTGATGTGCCTAATTGTTGTGAAATATAGCTTATTCTGAGTGATACTTCCACATGACAAGTATAATTCTTTTAGCTAATAAGCTTGACAATTGCTGCTACACTCCCAGCAAAATTAACCTATGGAATATGTAACATATTTTCTCTTAAAAGTACCTGTGCAGGGTATTCAAATATCCATTGTTCTCGAGGCTTTTCTTCATAAGCTATAACAGCCTCAGCGATTTCATGACGCAATGTTGCACACATTCTGTCTAACAGCCGATTTAACCAAATTTCAACCTAGGAGAAATGCATACAACAAAAACAAATTGAAAACAAATAGGATTAGGAACAAATACATAAGAAGAAAGAAAGATTGTCATTTATAAAAAGGCTTTCATAACCAAGGGTTTCACAATCAATCAAGTGAGGTATAATCACTGTTGTAATACAAGGAAATTCAGCAACCAATTTGCATTTAGCAAGGTTCTGCAAACAGCAATGAGATAATCACCAAGTAAAATTGCTATTTTAGTATTGTTCATGGGATTAATGTTGGTTAGGACACTGGGAAAAGTCCCTTTCTTTCTTTGAAAAGAACCATGGGATCTTATACAGCCTACCTGATATGGCAGACAGCGACATAGTTTAACACTTCACAAGATGGATGGCAGTGCAACAATCCCTTAGTACTCTCTTAGTTCTTGCACTGAAGTTTCAACCTAGATTGTATTTTCAAGTCTCTGGAATGGGACTGGAACCAGTGGGCAGGACTTTGACTCAGGGGTTGATAACCCAACATCAGAACCATTTCCAGGTCCTGATCATGCCCCAGTGGTGGGGTGGGGTTGATTGTGAAGTAGTCTGAGCGTGTTATTTTCAAAGTGACAGGCTGTTGGCTGATTGCTGCAGGGAAGGAGATAGGCCTTGCAAAGTGCAGACCTGATTTAAAGGCATCACGTCTGCCATTTGGAAGCAGGAATGCAAGCACCAGAGAGACTGAAGTGCAATGTGAAGGATTTGGGTGCAGTGCCACAAAGTGTTTGATGACCTTCTTCATCTGGCAAGTTAAGTACACCATGAGATCCTGATGACAGGCCTTTGGATATTCAACTTCCATCAGCCGCACTAGCTGAGGAGACTGAGGGCGTATGTTTCTCCTGAACATAGGAGGAATGTGTGCCCAGAGTGCTAAATGATCCCACAGCAAGGCCAAGAGCCCTAGCAGTGTTGAGAACTGGCAGCACTGACACATGCATCCCCTTCTGTAAATGAGTCATTGGCATTGGTCAGGGAGGACAGCAGTGCCTCAACTGTCTCTCTGTCCTTACGGGAGAAAATGGCACATAATGCCAGGGAGAGGGTTCACACAGAAGGAGGAGTGCCCAGCTCATCATAGTCAGGGCACTGCAGGAGGGAGCAATAGAACTTAACCAGATGGCCCTGGATGACTAAGTGAAGCAAGGAGAGATGGAACTATCTGGTGAAGAGGGTGAAACAATATTGCTGTGTAGATAAAGGGGTGCAATCTTCCCCATCTGACATCAGGTCAAAGATTGCATTCCATTGGGAATTCTCAGCTCCGCGAAGTTTTCTGCTATCAGAGGATAGTTTTCATGAGCTCCTTCTTCTGTCTCTCAAAGGGTCAGACATGGATGGCAAACGCTTGAGTCCTGTTACTTCACTGGGGCCACTGCAAATAACTGAACCGTGGGCAGAGCCTGCACCTCCACTAACACAGGTATATTCACAATAGTGGGTTCTTACATGCGCTTATATAGAGTGTCAATGGGTGAAGAGCATGGCACTTCTGTATGGAAGGAGGTGAGAAATGCAGAGGCAGCTGTGAACAGGCCCCTTGGAGGATGGAGCACAGGCACAGCCCTGCTCAGCTGGGTGCAGATGCAGGACCTCGCAAGTCACAAGAAAGAAAGTTTTATTTAGACCAGCAGCAACAAGATGTTAGAGTTCTCTGAGGCAGTGCAGCATCAAAGCTGATAATGGAGGAATCCATTCAGCTCATGTGCACCAGCATGGCTAAGGGCTTTGAATACTTAAGCTCCTCCACTGAGAGAGTGACCAAGTTCATGGGCAGCCATATGCAGCAGCACTCAACTAAGATGCAGGAATGCATGTAATACTCTGTAGTTTGGACCAGACAGTATTGCTGGTGGTGCAAAGATGTGTGGAGTAGATGCCAGTCATGCCCCAGTTGGTGGCCCCCTCAAGCCAACCGGAGTGCCATCCAAGGACTAAGGAAGCCACAGATAAGGATGAGGATGCCACTATTCATGGTGCACCATCATAATCATAACCCCCTTGGTCCATTTGACTCAGGGTCCATCTATGCAACAGAAACCTATGAAGGAGGCTATCCCTGCATTGTTGTCAGTGCAGCTTCTGGAGGTGCCCCCACTGGGACCTCCATGATGCAAATGACTGCCATATGCATCTCAGCCACAATCTTGCACTCCCCAGCAGGCTACCACCATCTCATCCCATTCCAGAAGGGGAGCATCATGTAGAAGTGGCTGACAGCGGACTCACCAAGTCGCTCAGGGGTTCACTGGGGTTTGTTTCGCTTGTAAGTGTCCAATTTATTACTTTTGGGACACAATGTAAATATTGACACATGACTCCATACTTGTGCTCTTCCATTCTTTAATAGCATAAATCAGAGGGATGAAGTGGTGAAGCAAAGCAAAAGTCTTTGAAGGGGGTTATTAAAACTGTTGGACAGTAGTGCATCGTGCACTGGGCATAAGAATGGATCAATTCAAGACTGCATCTTCAATGCAAGTGTTCTCACAGTCACCTCAGAGCATACAATCTTCCTGGGTTAGAAGGCCTCATCTGAAACGTGCCTGGATCAGATGATCCCTGATGTTGACAGCATCCTGACCAGGCCCTTGAGTCCTGCGCTGGCCCCAGCCATCTCCTTGCACAGCTGAGGCACCTCTCTGCTCTGCGTCTTTCTCTTCCTCCTCCTCTTTGACCTCTCATTCCTCCTCTTCCTCCAATGAGGTTTGTCATTCTAGGTCCTCACTGTCTTCAAAGCCCACTCTTGAGGGCCAAGTTATGAATAGTACAGCAGAACACCACAACGCGCAAGACTGACCCAAACACGGAACTGCATCTATAGAAGCCTGATGGCCTGACCATTGGTGGTCTTTGTGAGCAGATGGCTTTGGTTGTAGCACATTTGTGGCTCCTTCTCGGGGCCATGTTAAGGGGTGAGTAGCCATGTCTTCTAGGGATATCCCTTGCCACTTAGAATCCATCGATGTAATTTGGGGGATTGGTATTAAGAGCTGCTGTGCCCTGGACTGCTAGAGGATGAAGGCGAAATGGCAATTGCCAGGATAATGCGCAAATGAATGCTTGTTCTTGTTTTGGTCACACACCAGCTGAACATTGACAGACTGGAAGTTCTTCCTATTGAAGAATCTCACTGGCTGCTCACTCAGCTCCTTGATGGCTACATGGGTGCATTCAATGATGCCCTACCGCCTGCTGAAATCCACCGATGGAGGCGAATCCCATTGCTCTTTGTGCCTATGAGGCCCCATTTGTTTGGAATTGTTACGTATTGCCCAACTTTCACAGACAGGGCATCAGTAACCTTTGAGATGCAATGATGTGCTGTTGTCTGTGAAACCCCACACCAAGGTCCCCTGCTGCTTCTTGAGAAGTTCATACTACATATTATTACATACATTCCTGCATCTATGTTGAGTGCTGCCGCATATGGGTGCCCATGAAGTTGGCCACTCTCTCAATGGAGGAGCTTAAGTATTCAAAGCCCTTAGCCATGCAGGGAAAATGTTCAAGGTCACAGTGAACTTGATGGCTACTGACAGGGCATGGCAAGCAATACTGTGAGCTATGAGGTCTTCCATAGTGAGGGCACAAATCTCCATGAGCATCTGTCTAGATAGGTGCAGTTTCCTGCAGCACTGGTTCTCTGACAAGTTCAGGTAGCTTCGTCTTTGGCAGTATAACCTGTGCTTCAGGTATGGCCTCTGTTGCCTTCCAGCCCCTCTGCCCTTCTCTTTCCCAGGGTTCTGCCTCTGCTGCTAAGGATGTTGATTCTCATTGCCACTCCACCCATTCTCTGAGAAGGCAATCCCATCATGACGTGCTGTATTGCTTGCGCTCAGCTGCATTCACAAAAATTTCTGTAGCCCAACCCCAGCTCACTTATGGCCCCACTATGCCAGGAAGGTACAAGCTCCTCTACTACCTGAGCACATACAGACCACTCTCTACAAGCCCGGTAGCACCTATGTGCCAATGGCTGAGTGTCCCACTCAGCCATGCTCCCTTCATGCTCTGTTGCTGCCTCCATGTGCCTGGACTTTTCCTGATGCAGTGCTCAACCCATGCAATCCTCACCAACAATCCAAATTGGCCCTTAACAAGCTGACAATAAGCTTATCAAGATTAAGTTGCCTATAATTTCTGAATTATATTAAACCCAAATTAAACCCATTTTCCCTAGTCCTGGGCAACATCGCAACCAACACCAGTTAAAGCAAGCCTGCTCTACGCAAATCTGCACCTGTTAAGGACAAGGTCATTCTGGCTGCAGCAGGGGTTGAAACAGCAGAAATAGTTCAGGAGGCCAGAGAAAGTGCCTCAGAATTTCAGATGCTGCACAGGAAGATGACAGGAGCATAGAACAGAATCATAGAATGGTTACAGTGCTGAAGAAGGTCATTTGGCACATTGAACTCCTGCTGCCTCTCTGCAAGGGCAACTTAGCTAGTCCCATTCACTTGCCCTTTCCCTAGCCCTGCAAATTATTTTCTTATCCAATTCCCTTTTGAAAGTGGCAATTGAGTCAGCCTCTACCCTTTCTGGTAGTGCATTCCAGGTTGTAGCCACTCACTGAATAAAAAAGATTTTCCCCATATAACCTATGGTTCTCCTTCCTTTAGGGGCCCTGGTGCTCAGAAAGTAGTGGGAGCAGGGTACTGCGGTAGTCAATGCCACCAATCTAGCACTAAGGATCTGAATGCAGTGCAGGAAGAGGTTTAATGATGTCACACAAGTCATAGACTTATTAAGGCACAGGAGTAGGCCATTCAGCCCATCAAGTCCATTTCAACTTTCTGTGGAGAAATCCAGTCAGTCCCATTAACCTGCTTTATTCCTGTTGTCCTGTAAGTTTTTTTCCAGAAAGTGCCCATCCAATTTCTTTCTAAAATCATTGATTTTTCTGCTTCTACCACCCTCGTGGGCAGAGAGTTCCAGATCATTACCCCTCATTTTCTCTGCACCCTCTCAAGGACCCGTACATTCTTCCTAAAGCGTGGTGACCAGAACAGGACACAATACTCTACTTGTGGCCTAATCAGAGCTTTATAAAGGTTCCCTGCTTTTGAACCCCCAAGTATCTCTGGCCCTGCACACTCTTTAGGACTGGGGCATTAAGTTTATACTGCTTCTCCCTAGCCCTTCTGCCAAAATGTATCACCTCATATTATATTAAATTCTCTGTATTAAATTCCATCTGCCACTTGTCAGTCCATTCTGCTAGCCTACGTCCCTTTGCAGTCGATCAGTATGATCTTCCTTGTTTGCCAAAACTCCATGTTTGGTATAATTGGCAAATTTTGAAATTTTTTGCTATGTTCAGTATGCAAGTAATTTATATATATATCAAAAAGCAGTGGTCCTCTCATTGACCCTTGGGGAACCACTGTCTTCCACTTTCTAAGTCTGAAAAACAACAATTTACCACGACCATGGTGAAAGCAAAATATTGCGGATGCTGGAAATCTGAAATGCCTGGAAGAGAAGTGGCTCTGAAGAAGAGTCATATGGACTCGAAATGTTAACTCCGTTTCTCTCTCCATAGATGCTGCCAGACCTGCTGAGTTTTACCAGCATTTTTTGTTTTTATTTACCACGAACAAATGTTTTCTGGCCTTAAGCCCATTTTTTTTAATCAAGGCTGACAATAACCCTCTTATTACATGAAACTTAATTTTATTAGCCAGCCTTTCATGTGGTACTTTGTCAAATGCTTTTTTCAAGTCCACACAGCCAACATGCATTGCATTCCTTTCATCAAACATCTCTGTTACTAATTATCACAAATTTCAGTTAGTCAAGCACAATCTGCCTTTTATAAATCCATGCTAGCATTCCCTAATTAAATCAAACCTCCCAATTTCTGTTGATTTTTTTCCATGATTGTTGTTTCTAAAACTTTACCGCATACATTTAACAGGCCTTAATTACTAGGAATGTCCTTACCTGCTTTTTTGAATAGGGGCCTCACGTTGGCCAATGTCCAAAGAAAAAATATGAGAATAGAATAGGTAGGGAATATTGGAAGATTATGGCAAACCCTTCTGTTTTCTTCACCCTGCCTTCCTTTAGCAATCTGGGCTGCAAGCCATCTGGATCAAGGGACTTTTCCACTCTAAGCATAGCCAGTCTTTCCAATACATCCTGACTATCAGTTTTCACTCCATCCATTTACTATCTTTACTATCTATTTTACTGGTATTTTGTCACCATTCTCTTTCTTGGTAAACACTGATAATGTAATCATTAAGTATTCTAGCTTTGCCCTGTGCATCTAAACATATATCATCCTCTTTGAACCTAATAGGAACCACCCAGTCTCTTGCTACCCATTTATTATTTACATGCCGGTAGAAGATCTTTGGGTTCTATTTTATGTTAACTGCTATTCTATTCTCATATTCTCTCTTTGCCTGTCTTATTTTCCTCTACACTAACCCTCTCTACTTATTGGATTTGATCTGGCTCTCGCTTGAAGAATTCACCTGAAATGTATCATACACTCTTTTTGTTTTATCATTTAATCTATCTCCCTCATCATCCAAGGAGACCTGGCTTTGGTTCCCCTACCTTTTGTCTTTGATCGAAGGTACCTAGCCTGAGCCTGAACCTGAAACATCTTCTCCTCAAAGTGCACTGTTGTTCCATCACAGTTTTTCCTGTCAGTCTTTTGGTCCATTTTACCCTGGCTAGACCCCTTCTCATCCCATTGAAATAGCCCTCTTCCAATTTAGAAGTTCAACTTTAGCTTGTTCCTTGCTCTTCTCTATTATTAATCTGATCCTTATGATATGATGATCACTTTTACCTAAGTGTTCACTGCCAAGACACTTGCCCCACCTCATTCTGCAGCACCAGATCTAGCAATGCCTCCTTCCTAGTTGGGCTGAGAATATACTGGTCACGAAAGTTCTCCTGAGTTAATTAATTTCTTTCAGGCTTGTTCCGTGCTAATATTCGTACTATTAATTCATTTATTATTAAAATTACCCTGATTGATTTTCTTAATTTACCAGCTCTTAGTCTGATCGAATGCCCTGCTGCCCTGTGAAGTCACTCTGTAATTTCATTTTGTTGATTTGCTCTCCCAGTGCTCTCTCTGACTCCTGCTTACGCCCTGCCAACACCTATCTGTGGTTTTTCGACACTTTTTTCCCTGAGGCTTGCTTTGTCTCCTGCTGACTCCCTACTGCCTCTTTTATCTGTTGGTCCCGGCACTGTTTTTCCTTAGGCTCACTCTCTCTACCTCAAGTGGTTATGGTCAATGAATGAATCCTTACGTCCACATCTGACCAACTGCACCACAAGTGTTGCACACTGAAATGTTCACCACACCCCTTTCACTCATCTACTAAAAGTCAATATCAACCATGACTCAAACCTCACATACATACCTACATACAAATTAGGAGCAGAAGTAGGCCATTCAGCCCCTCAAGCTTGCTCCAACATTCAATAAGATCATGGCTGATCTGATTTTGGCCCCAACTCCACATTTTTCCCACCCTTCATAACCTTTGACTCCCTTATTAGTCAAGAATCTATCTACCAAATATTCATATACGTCACCTCATTCTCACACACTTAGCACTGCTAGAAGACACGCAGTCACATTTTGCACACAATGCTAGGTACTTAAATATGGCAAGCACATCATCCAACCACATGGCATCATTTCACTGTCATCCCACAATCTGCTATGGCATACAATTCAGATGGTGGAATCATGTACCTCTTTCCTTTGCCTCTGGAAAGCTCCCAAGGGCATCCACAAGCCAGGCCCTGAGCTCCAGCCCCAACGACACTTCAGATAAGGAACCAGAGGACAGGACAGCAAAAAACCTGTCATAGCGCTCACCCACAGCCTCTACCAGTGCAGAGACACACACCTCGGTGGGACCAAGTTCTAGAGCAGCCTCAAGGTCACAATCAGGTGAGCACAATGCACAACCTGGTCCACAGCAGGTAGAGGCAGGGACATCTAAGGTTGCCGGCACTCGGAGCACTGACGGAGTCAATGGTTCTGCTGAGTCCAAGCCAGATGATGAACCTCTGGACTCGGTCCTAGCTCAGTAGCTGGGGCTACAGCGACAATTGCGGGAACATCAGGAATTGTCGGCTACATTCTTCAGATTATATGGTTGATGGAAGAATCCGTCTGCCTTCAGTCTGAGGTGATAACACCTGCATGCCAACATACCAACGTCAATACTGGCAGATTGGCAGATGCCGTGGAGACCTTGGTCCAGGACATCCGTCTTGCACTGCTGTAGGAGCTGCACTCCATTGCGTAGCCCCTGGTAGCATCCATCAGTGGCTACACGTGAGTGGGGCGGGGCACCTAGGTCTCACTCCAGCTGCCCTTCTCTTCAAGGAGTCAGTCAGGGGTCCTCAAGCACCCATAGTGGGGGGTGGACCAGCAGCTGGACACCATAGGACCATCCAGCCAGGTGACTCCGGGACTCTCTGGCTGATCCAAATTCCCTGTGGCCCCATCACCTCCAGCTACACAGTACGAGGCGAGTGCGCCTGCCCTGTAGCAGAAGACTCAAAGTAGCCCAGGGCCCCACAGGTCTCAGCCCTCCACAGGGCACCCACCAAGGTCATCACAGACAACAGGGCGTAGCAGTCAGCAGGCTGTCTCCACCTCCGGTGTGGATGACGGGGAAGCACCAAGACATAGTGGTACAGTTAAGAAAGTTAAAAAGATTTAGGAGCACTACAATGGCACAAGTGTTCACAATATATAAAATGTACACAAATGTAAATGCAGTCACCCTCATTTCACATTTCCTCTTGTGCATGCCTCCTTCTCACAATGAGCTGTGTTGCTGTCAAACACGTGATACCTTGGTCCCTCCCCCAACTAATCACAGATGTCACTATCATGGGCCTCTCGCCTGTGCAGTGTGCTTCCATAGCACCACAGTGTGTGGCACTTTTCCAGATTATTCTCCATATCACTAAATCCTCCATCTTAATATTAAATGTGTTTGTGCAACAAACCATGTTCACATGCTTGGCAGGGTTATGTCATGTTTATTCTTGGCTATGTAAGATTGAGGCAGAGTTGTTCTCCTATCTTGTCAGCATTCTTGAAAGATGAAAGTGTGGTGTTAAAGGAGAGGTATGTTTACACATGGAGAAGCCTCATATATCGTGCTACTCCATGTGCTCTCTGTCTCTTGGCAACATTTTCATGCTATGAGCCCATTCTCAGTGTTCCTGTGTGCTGCTGACATCCAGCCATATTTCAACTTACAGAGTGTACATCTGCTAAGCTCACCAATAAGCGGGGGCACGTTGCCACCTCAAGATGACAAAGCTCAGCCCCTCTCAGCCACATTACTGTGCTGGTGCTCAGATGTCCAACTTTGAGCGTCTCTCATCCTGCAGTTGTGTGTCATGTCGGGACAGGCTCTCATCACAAACTAGAGATGCAACGCTGTGCATCCCCTCAGCTGAGCACTTGCCAAGGTCACTTATGCTAATTCCAAATGGTAATTTCTGGCAGCCAATAGATACTTTGAGCATGCTCTGTAAGTGCACATGGTTGCTTTAGACAATGTGGAAGTGGGGAATGCGACAGGAGCGAGAATGTACTGAAGCTGGAGTGTACTCTTTATTAGTCATGACACATGTCCTTGAGGGCTTCATGGTATGTGTGCATTTTGGACTTAGCAACGGCCAGGGCTGGCCATGAGGGCGCAATGTCTGTGTTAAAGAGGAAGCATTTTAATGTGTGGCAGCCAAGTGTTTGGTGCGTCATGCTCAGGTGGTCCACATCCATATTAAACCGAGGATAAATACAGTCCAGGATCCCAAACTGAGGGTGTCCAATGCTAGTGTGATTTGAAACAATGTGCCACAGATGAGACATCTTCAAATGGATTCACTGCAGCGAAACGTCATTGGCTGCCTTGTCCCAAGTGTGAATTATCTGATTCACCATTGATGTTACACAGAATATGTAATTCCCTTGCTTGAGATGGATCTCCTTGAGGAGCCTTATCACATTGAAGGCTATGAGATCACTGAGGATCGACCGACAGGTCCTGGCTCTTGTAGGATGCAGTTGCGATTGGTATGCTGGAGAGATGCTTGAAGAGGCAGCACCTTCTGAGTCTAATGCCGGGATGTCATCCTCCAGTTAGCACCTCATCTCAGTAAGGATACATGCTGCCGAGAGTTCATCATCGTTCAAAGGATCAGGTCAATGTGAGCCTGATGTGTAACTATTTACTTCATGTTAAAGCACATGGGTGAAATGAGAGGAATAGCAATGCTGGTGCTCATGCTAGCCCATGATGGAGGGCTCTTATCCAAGAGAGTACTGACTACAATTCATCATCCTCCTGGTGGAATCTGGTGGCTATCAGGGCCTCACGTACAAGCCTGCCTTGTCTGGCCTGTGCTGTGGCCTCTTCTCCTGCAGCCTTGGCTTCCTCAAGTTCATCATCCTCATCCCCTTCAAAGTCCTCCTCATTGAAGGAGACGTGCAGCTCTTCCATCTTGTCACCTGGCAAGTCCTCCCCACTTTGCAGCACCAGGTTATGCAGCATGCAGCAAGCCATGATGATCCATGAGACCCTCTGAGGACTATACTGGAGTGCTCCGCCAGATCGGTCCAGGCATCGGAATCGCATCTTTAGGGTCCCCATGGTGTGCTCCACCACTGCTTGGCTAGCGACATGAGTCACGTTATACCTTCTCTCTGCAGGAGTCTGAGGCTCCTGAACGGACATCATCAGCCACTTCCGTTGCAAGTACCCTTTGTCACCGAGGTGCCAGCCCTGGATCATGTTTGGTCCCTCAAAGATGGTCAGGATCTGCCTTCCCCCCTTTGCAGCATCAGGTTGTGCAGCACGCAACAAGCCACGATGATCCATAATGGGCGCACGAGGAAACAGGCGACTACACCGGAGTGAGACACGAGCATCAAGAATTCAGGGAGTTAGGCAGTAGACTAAAAAGGAGGACCTCTCGGGTTGTAATCTCTGGATTAGTCCCAGTGCCACGTGCTAGCGAGCACAAAAATAGGAGAATAGCGCAGATGAATACGTGGCTTAAGAGTTGGTGCAGGAGGGAGTGTTTTAGATTCTTTAATCACTGGGATCGTTTCTGGGGAAGGTGGGACCTGTACAAGTGGGACAGTCTACATCTGAACCAGAGCGGGACTAACATCCTTGCGGGCCGGTTTGCTAGTGCGGTTGGGAGGAGTTTATACTAATTCAATAGGGGAAGGGGACACAGAATGTTAGCAGAATAGGGACACATCATAATACAGTTAAACAATCAAGTCAGAGGGAGTACAGCTGCATTAAGTTTCAAGGGAGTAAGGCAAGGCTGGATGGCCTCTACTTTAATGCCAGGAGTATTACAAGTAAAATGGATGAGTTAAGGCTGAGGATTGACATGTGGAATTGTGATATAGCAGCCATCACAGAGATGTGGTTGAGGGAGGGGCAGGACTGGCAGGTCAACATTCCGGGATATAGAATCTTCAGTCAAGACAGAGGAGGGGGTAAAAGAGGAGGAGGCATTGCATTATTAGTTAAGGAGTCAGTTACTGCAGTAAGGAGATATGATATCTTGGAGGGGGCATCAAATGAAGCTTTGTGGGTATTCCTAGAGCTTAGGAATAAAAAAGGGGAATCCACATTGTTAGGTGTTTATTATAGACCCCCAGATAGTCAGCGGGAAATTGAGGAGCAAATATGTGCACAAGTTGCGGAGGTGTGTAAAAACAATAACAATATTAGGTGATTTCAACTTTCCCAACATTAATTGGGATAGACATAGTATTAAGGGCATGGATGGAGTGGATTTCTTGAAATGTGTACAGGAGAACTTTTTAGGTCAATATGTAGAGGGTCCAACAAGGGACAGCGTAATGCTGGGCCTAATTCTGGGGAATGAAGCCAGACAGGTGGCTGAGGTGATGGTGGGGGAGCATTTTAGTGATAGTGACCACAACATGGTACAATTTAAGCTTGTTATGAACAAAGAAATAGACAAGTTGCAAAAAAATGTTTTGGATTAGGGGAGAGTGGATCTTAGTAAAATAAGGCAGGATCTGGCCAAGGTAGACTGGGAACAGCTACTTGTGGGGAAATCTACAGAAGAGCAGTGGGGGGTGTTCAAAAAGGAAATGGGGAAGGTACAGGCTCAACATGTTCCCTCTAGGGTAATAAGAAGGAGTAACAAGCCCAGAGAACCATGGATGACCAGAGATATTCAGGATACGTTGAAAAGAAAAAGAGAGGCTTTTAGCAGGTACAAGGGGAGCAAATCAGCAGAGGCATTAGTGGAGTACAGAAAGTGCAGGGTGTAGCTTAAGAAAGCAATTAGGAAAGCAAAGAGAGGATATGAGAAAGCTCTGGCTGGTAAAAGTAGGGAAAATCCCAAGATATTCTATAAGTATATCAATGGGAAGAGGATAACCAGGGAAAGAGTAGGGACCATTAGGGACCAAGGGGGCACTCTATGGGTGGAACCAGAGGACATCGGTAGAGTGTTGAACGAATACTTCAGATCTGTCTTCCCAAGAGAATGAGGACGAATGTATGGAGCTTGGGGAGAGAGACTGCGAGGTTCTTGAGCAAATTGATATAGGGAGTGACAAGGTATTGGAGGTGTTGGCAGGCTTAAAAGTGGACAAATCTCCAGGTCTGGATGATTTGTGTCCCAGACTGCTGAGGGAGGCAAGGGAGGAGATTGCAAGGGCTCTGACCCAAATTTTTAATTCCTCTCTGGCCACGGGGGAGGTGCCAGAGGACTGGAGAGCAGCTAATGTGGTTCCGCTATTTAAGAAGGGTTGTAGACATAAGCCAGGGAACTACAGACAAGTGAGTCTCACGTCAGTGGTAGGGAAACTATTGGAGAAAATTCTGAAGGAGAGAATCTATCTCCACTTGGAGAGGCAAGGTTTGATCAGGGATAGTCAGCATGGCTTTGTCAGAGGGAAGTCATACCTAACAAATTTGATTGAATTTTTTAAGTAGGTGACCAGGTGTGTAGATGAGGGTAGTGGAGTTGATGTAGTTTATATGGATTTCAGCAAAGCCTTTGACAAGGTCCCACATGGGAGATTTATAAAGAAGCAAATGCACATGGGATACAGGGTAATTTGATAAGGTGGATTCAAAATTGACTTCGTTGTAGGAGACAGAGGGTGATGACAGAAGGCTGCTTTAGTGACTGGAAGCCATTGTCCAGTGGTGTACCACAGGAATCTGTGCTGGGTCCCCTATTATTCATCATTTATATAAACGACATAGATGATTATGTGGGGGGTAGGACTAGTAAGTTTGCGGATGACACAAAGATTGGTCAAGTGGATAACAGTGAGGTTGAGTGTCTTAGGCTACAGGAAAGTATAGACGGGATGGGCAGATAAGAGGCAGATGGAATTTAACCCTGAAAAGTGTGAGGTGATACACTTTGGAAGGAGAAATTTGACATGGAAGTATTCAATGAACGACATGACACTAGGAAGTTCTGAGAAACAAAGGGACCTTGGCGTGTGTGTCCATAGATCTCCGAAGGCGGAGGGGCATGTTAGTGGGGTGGTAAAAAAGGCATATGGGACACTTGCCTTTATCAATTGAGGCATAGATTACAAAAGCAGGGAGGTCATGTTGGAGTTGTATAGAACCTTGGTGAGGCCACAGCTGGAATACTGTGTGCAGTTCTGGTCACCACATTATTGGAAGGATGTGATTGCACTGGAGGGGGTGCAGAGGAGATTCACCAGGATGTTGTCTGGGATGAAACATTAAAGTTATGAAGAGAGGCTGGATAGACTTGGGTTGTTTTCGTTGGAGTAGAGAAGACTGAGGGATGACCTGATCGAGGTGTACAAGATTATAAGGGGCAAGGACAGGATGGATAGGGAGCAGCTGTTCCCCTTAGTTGAAGGGTCAGTCACAAGGGGGCACAAGTTCATGGTGAGGGGCAGGAGGTTTAGGGGGAATGTGAGGAAAAACTTTTTTACCCAGGGGGTGGTGACGGCCTAGAATGCGCTGCCAGGGAGGGTGATGGAGGCGGGTTGCCTCACATCCTTTAAAAAGTACCTGGATGAGCACTTGGCACATCATAACATTCAAGGCTATGGGCCAAGTGCTGGTAAATGGGATTAGGTAGGTAGGTCAGGTGTTTCTCACGTGTAGGTGTAGACTCGATGGGCCGAAGGGCCTCTTCTGCACTGTGTGATTCTGTGATTCTGAGACGGAGACTGAGTGAGTAGTGAATTAGGTTTATGTGGTAAGTGCTAACCTTCAAGTAGTTAGGTTAGCTTGTTAAGTAGGAAACTGCCTACTTAAGGAGGAGATAGGTGATTACGCGGTAGTGAGATGGAGACTGAGTGAATAGCAAGTTAGGTTCACATGGGAATTCAGTGCACAGGGAAAGAGGTGTAGTATACATAGGAATTATAGGAAGTTAATTAAGTGAGTAATTAAATTAAGTTAATTAAATAACATAAGTAACAATGGAAGATAGGTGTTATGCTGCAGCTGTGGAATGTGGGGCCCTTTGGATGCCATGGAGATCCAGGACAAACATATCTGCAAGAAATGTAAGCAGCTAGAGGAATTCTGGATCAGGATTATTGATCTGAAAGCCGAATGCAGACACTGCGTAACATAAGGGAGGGGGAGAAATATCTGCACACTTTGCTCCAGAAGCCAGTCATGCCTTTGGAATAAGGTCATTTATTTTGGTGAGCAGTGAGGGACTGGAGGATGTGACCATGAGTGAGGCAGGTAATGGGGCCTGACAGCAGTGGAGGAGACTCAGACTTTGCAATTCTCAAACAGGTTTGAGGTACTCACAACCTGTGTGGATGAAAGCAAGGTCTGCAAGGTGGATCAGCAGGCTGGCATGGCACCATGATACAGGAAGCCATTCAAGCAGGGGGAGATCAAGAAATGTAGTGGTAGAAGAGGACAGTACAGTGAGGGGATTGACACTGTTCTCTGCAGCAAAGAGCAAGAATGCACAAGGCTGTGTTGCCTGCCCATTGCCAGGGTTGAGGGCATCTGCTAAGGGCTGGAAAGGAACTTGCTGTGAGAGGGGGTGGATACAATTGCTGTGGTCCGTGTGGGTACCAACGACAAAGCAGGATGAGGAAGGAGATTCTGCATCGTCAGTATGAGAAGCCAGGTACCAAATTAAGAAGCAGAACCTCAAAGGTAATAATCTCTGGATTATTACCTGAGCCATGAGCAAATTGGCATAGGGCAAATAAGAGAGATGAATGCGTGGCTCAAAGACTGGTGTGGGAGACGTGGGTTCCGGTTTGTGAGGCACTGGCACCAGTATTGGAGAAAGTGGGAGCTATACTGTTGGGACGATCTACACCTGAACTGTGCTGGGACAAGTGTTCTTGCGAATCACATAACTAGGGAAGCAGAGATGGCTTTAAACTAAACAAATAGGGTGAGGGACAAGCTTGGGTAGATATTGCAAATCAAGGGCTAGATTCAAGGCAGGAGACCATGATAGTAATATGGGAAATGAGGGTCATAGAATAGCAGGAAGGGGCAGAGGGATAAAACCTAAGAATACACCAATAGTCAAGACTAGGTGTTATGAAGATAACAAAAGGACAAAACTAAAGGCTGTGTATCTGAGTGTGCATAACATTCATAACAAAATAAATGAATTTATAGTGCACATTGTAGTAAATAAATATGATCTGATAGCTATTACGGAGATGTGGCTGCAGGATGACAAGGACTGAGTCCTGAATATTGAGGGGTATGTGACATTCAAGAAGAATAGGAAGCTAGGTAAAGGTGGAGGAGTAGCACTGTTGATCAAGGATGGCATTGGTGCAATAGCTAGAGATGACCTTGGTTCAGGAGATCAGGGCATGGAATCGGTTTGAGTGGAGATGATGAATAGTAGGGTAAAGAAGTCACTCATGGGAGTAGTCTACAGGTCCCCTAACAGCAACCACAATTTAGGACAAAGTATACATGAAGAAATATTGGGTGCTTGAGATAAAGGGGTTGGCAATAACCATGGTTGATTTTAATCGACCTATAAACTGGAAAAATCAGGTTGGCATTAGCAGCCTGGATGATGAGTTCATAGAATGCTTTCAAGATAATTTCTTAGAGCAGCATGTTCTGGAACTAATCAGTGAGCAGGGTTTATTAGACTTGGCATTGTGTAATGTGACAGGATTAATTAATGACCTCAGAGTGAAGGCACCCCTAGGTAGCAGCAACCACAATATGCTTGAATTCTACATCCAGTTTGAAAGGGAGAAGAATGGGTCTAAGATTAGTATTTTAAACTTAAATAAGGGAAACTATGTGGGCATGAAAGCTGAGCCTGCTGAAGTGAACTGGGATACTAGGCTAGGGGATAGATCAATAGAGAAGCAGTGGCAGACATTTAAGGGGATAGTTCAGAATACACAGAATAAGTGTATTCCTACTTTAAAAGAAAATTCTAAACCCACCATCTGTGGTTAACTCAAGAAATTAAGGAAAGCATCAAATTTAAGGAAAAAGCATATAATGCGCAAAGATGAGTAGCAGGTCAGATGATTGGTCAGAATATAAAGAATGGCAGAGAATGACTAAAAGGTTAATCAGGAGTAAGAAATTAGAGTATGAGAGGAAGCTAGCTAGAAATGTAAAAACGGATAGCAAGAGTTTCTACAGGTATTTACATATTTAAAATGGAAAAGAGTAAGTAAAGTGAGTGTTGGTCTTCCAGACAGTGACAATAGGGAATTAATAGTAGATAATAAGGAATTGGCGGAAGAAGCGAATAAATATTTTGCTTCTGTCTTCATTATAGTGGATACAAAAAGCATTCCAGTAATAGCTGTAAATCAGAAGGTAGAAGGGAGAGGGAATTGGTGAAATTACAGTCACAAGGGAAGCGGTACCGAGCAAACTGATGGAGCTGTGGGCTGATACGTCTCTGGGTCCTGATAGGCTTCTTCCTACAGTCCTAAAAGAGATGACTAATGAGGTAGTCGTTGCATTGGTGTTAATTTTCCAAATTCTCTAGATTCTGAAAAGGTTCCATCAAACTGGAAGTAGCAAACATAACCCCTTTATTCAAGAAGGAAGGGAGGCAGAAAACAGAAAACTGTAGGCCAGTTAGCTTGACATCTGTCACGGGGAAGGCATTAGAATCGATCATTAAGGAGGTTATAACTGGGCACTTAGAGAAACTCAAGATAATCAGGAAGAGTCAGCATAGTTTTGTGAAAGGGAAATCATGTTTAGCCAGTTTATTGGAGTTCTTTGAAGGAGTAACATGCACTGTGGATAAAGGGAAGCCTTTAGACATACTGTACTTGGATTTCCAGAAGGAATTTGATAAGGTGCCATATCAAATGTTATTGCAGAAAAATACAAGCTCATGGAGTAATGTATTAGTATGGATAGAAGATTGGCTGGCTGGCGGAATACAGAGGGTATGCATAAATGGGTCTTTTTCTGATTGGCAGGATGTAACGAGTGGAGTCCGGCAGGGGTCTATGCTGGGGCCTCAACTTTTTACAATTTATATCAATGACTTAGATGAAGGTAGTGATGTCATAAAAGCTAAATTAGCAAATGACACAAGGCTAGGTAGGAAAGTTTATTGTGAAGAGAACATAAGGAGGTTTGCAGACACATATAGATAGGTTGAGTGAATGGGCAAAAATATGGAACTGCAGCATGGCTCTAATATGAGTGCTGTCCACATGTTGCAGAGGGGCATCAACAGCCAGATGAACAATGGTGAGCTCTCAACATCTAGCAGCCATCCTCTAGACTGATGTGGTGGAAGGTATATTGTTGGAAGAGTGGACTGTCACAAGATGAACAAATCATGACTGCTGCTAGGATAGTGGGCAATCATCAGTGTAGTCACACACCAACTGCGCGTTGAGTGATACCTTTTACATTTATGGCATATTTCACCATTGAGATGTGGTGTCCTCAAAACCACATGTATACGGTCGATGGCACCCTGCACCATAGGGAAGTCTCTTATCCAATGGCAAAACCACATGCCTGCCCCTCCTGCTTCTACCTTTTTAGAGAGAAGACAATGAAGTCCCCTCTCCCTACAGAGATGCTGTCACCTCCTGGATGAAGCGAACCATGGTAAATCGTGAGACATTAGCTGGGAGGGGGCAGGAGAGGCATTGTGCCATTTTTCACTGAAAATATGAGCACTAGGAAGTCGGCTTTTGCAGCAATTATGTTTAAAATCTTGGAGTTGAAATTCCTTGATCCCCTTCTGCCAGTGAAATGCAATTATGAATTAAAAACGGAAAATCCTGGAAATACTCTGGCGGCATCTATTGAGAGAAAAACAGAATTACAAGTTCAGGTCTGTGACCTTTTTAGCACTACAATTCTGACAACACCACAGAAAGGGGTCCAATTTTAACTCACTTAAATCCCATTCACTTACACCGAGTTAAAATTGGGTAAAGCTTGGCCGGCAGGTGGGGGTAGGGAGAAGGGTGGGGGGGTGCGTTACTAAATTTATATACATTGGCAACTTATTTTTTATTCGTTCATGGGATGTGAGCACCACTGGTAAGGTCAGCATTTGTTCCCATCCTGAACCTCCCTTAAGAAGATGGTGGTGAACCAACTTCTTGAACCACTGCAGTCCATGCGGTCTAGGTACACACACAGGCCAGGACTTTACGGCCCCTCACGCCCGGCAGGATATTACAGTCCCACCAAACTGTACTGTTGAGACAACATCATAAAATGTAAGGGAGAACTTCCCATGATTCATCAATATCCCTGATATAGAAGAATAAGATTGTACTCGAATTCAAGAGGACACAGTGTGGTGGAACGGACAGACAAATGACAGATGAAATTCAATGCAGAAAATGTGAGGTGATACATTTTGGTAGGAAGAATGAGGAAAGGTAATACAAGCTAAATAATACAATTTAAGAGGGTACAAAAGGTTAATAAAGCCTATGGGATCCCGAACTTCAAAAATAGAGGCATAAAGTATAAAATCCAGGAAATTGTGTTAAACCTACATAAACATTAATTTGGCCCCAGGTGGTGTAATGTATACAATTTTGAAGGTTTTGGAGAGGGCACAGAATAAGTTCAATAGGATGGTTACAGGGTGAGGGATTACAGTTACATGGACAGATTGGAGAAGCTGGGTTTGTTCTCCTTGGGGCAGAGAAAGTCGAGAGGAGATCTGATTTAAATCATGAACAAATGAGACACAGTCAATAAAGATAAACTGTTTTCAATGACCGAAGGGTTGATAAGCAGACAACACAGATTTACAGTAATTGGCAAAAGCTGCAACGGTGACAGGAGGAAAAACATTTTTACGTAATGAGTGGTTAGAATTTAGAACGCATGGGTGACGGATACAGATTATATATTAGCCTTCAAAATGGTATGAGATAAATACTTGAAGGAAAAAGTTGCAAGGGTATGGGAAAGAATGAGACAAACTTGGCCACTCTTCAAAATGCTAACAAGATTCTGAATATTGTCCAATTTGCCCAGGTTTTGGGAACAAAGGTGAGGAAAAGTGAAATGCATTCTGCCTGGTCTCTGCCTCCATTAACACTGCATTCAGATTTGCTGCTCATTCCTGTTATATCATAGGCTGAATTTTATGGCCACTTACGGTGTATTTGAAAGCAGGGCGGGCTTGTAAAATAAAGCGGATGTCTAGTCTGCCGCCTTCCTGCCCACCCCCTACCTGTCCCTCATATTACAGGGGATGGATAAAGTGTCAGGCCGCCCACCCACTCTTCAGCCTATTAAAGCCCTTGAATGGCCATATAAATGCCACTTAAGGGCTTCTATCCACCTCTGCTGCAATTTTTCAACCTGCAGGCCAAGTTGGAGGCAAGGCCAGAAGCCTGACAGCTCAGACTATGGGAGCTGCTGTTGGACAGGAAGGGAGATACCTCCTTTGGGGAATCCACTGTGCCCTTTGGAGGCACCCCCTCCAAGACTGTAACCCCCATGCCTCTCTCTAGCCCCTCTAACCTGACCCGCCTAAACCCCCTCACCGGGGTCTCCCGACCGGCCCAAAATCCCTGGGAGACATCTTCACTTCTTCTTTGAGACTGCTTGTAATGTCAGCAGTTGCCACTACTCTCTTCTGGCACTGCTGGGACTACAGAGCTACCAACCAGTCAAATTGGTTGGCAGCTCTCTAGGGCAAGAGCTCCTCCCTGATCCTGATGGAAATTGTACTCTATATCAATTAATGGTGCCCCAGCGCAATATCACTGCAGGGCAGCCAGATTTCTGGTAGGTGAGGTGCCAACTGACTTTTAGGTCGGTTGGCGGGTAGTCCATTCCTCTGTTAAACCCACCCCCATGTGTCCAAGATCATTGTCGAATTATACATACTATGGAATCTGACAAGCAACACAGGTCTCGATCTACAGGAATAGCAGAGTGATGCCCCTAGAAACAAATGTAACAGGTGAAGATCTTCTCTCGAGAGCACACAGTAGAGCGTGGATCTCCGCCACTCTGTTAACTCAATGTTACTACAATTAAACAGCTCTTCCTTGAAGCTTTTCCCTGCTTAGTTTATGCTCTGGTAACTACAAGGCTGAAAAGAGAAATCTTTTTATAAAAAAACTTCCATCTCATTGAGGAGGCTTCAGGCCAATCCACATTCAATAACCTGCTCTGAAAGTTTTGTTCATACTTTTACAGCTGTGACAAATTTCACCACAACAGCTGAGACAATCCACGACATTCTGAAAGAAAAAGTCAGATTGCCCTATCTCCCATTGTTAACAGATGCTTAAAAAAATTCCAGGATCTGGATCTTTGCCAAAAACTAATCAGCTCTTCCTTGGGCCATACCCTATTTGTATAGCAAGTTATATTGAAATTCATCCATTAATTTTTGAGATTTTTTTTATACAGACAAACAGACTAACAAGCAGGGGTGTAAATATTACCTCCACCCACCTTCAGTGATGAGCAAAGAAAGGATGATGTGACATTACCAGTAGCACCATTATGAGTTGTTAAATCAATCAGCAAACGTCAGAAAAACATTTTGCTGAAAGAACCTGGATTATCACTAACACTACTAGGTTCTTCCCATTATCTTCTGTGACCCATAAATTTCTAAATCATCAATTGTAACTGCACAGAATGAAATACCTTTATTCTAGGAGCAATGTTCTTCTGCTTAGCACAGTACTTGCACCAGATGAATAAGTGAAAGTTATTCCCAACACAAAGTTTGTGCAATTGAGTTCCTTAGCACCAAAACCTCAAAGGCTGATTGTGGTGCGGGCCACACTTAGGGCCACTTCCAACTTGGCCCACATAATGCCCCATGCTGGGAAGGATGCTAGTGTGGGGATGCTATGCATGTGCTAGAAGAGAGGAGAGAACCCATCAGTACATTAATCAGCCATTCTCGCTGATTTGACACATTTCAGAGATCCACTCAGCACCTGTGCTAATCACTCACAGTTGAACATGCACTCAGCAGCATGAGGGAACCCCCCACCAGAGTTATTTAAAGGGAGAAACATTTAACTTGCTTGAGGTACTTTTGACTTAGTTATACTGTGGCAAAGGTAGTGGGAAGTACTGTGGTTTGGTTTTAGAGATCTGTTGGTGAAGTGCTGCATACATTCAGGGAGGACAGAGGATTTGGTGACTCAACTCTGTACAAGGTATGGGGGCTGTGGTTGCATTGCAGCTGGGTATGAAATATGACCAACAAATGGAGCAGAGTGTTATGACACAGCAGTTGGTAAAGGCTGAGTTATTTAAAATCCCAGAGGGAAACTTTAACCAACTGTCATAACCTATATTTTCAATTGGTTGTTTGAGATGCAGCGCTGAATTCAGAATTGAAACCCACCAAGCCTCAAGAGGTTTTTTTATATAAATTAAATTAAACATTTATTAATTTAACAACAAATTTAAACACATACACATGTCTACAAATTATTTCCATAATAACTATTAAACAAATCCCCAAATTAATCACTGCCAGATAATCTTCCCCAAGGCAACATAAGCTTAAACAGACACCAGGCAAAGCACATTTTATCTTACAAATTCAAAATCAGGTTCCTTTCAATTTTGTTCCTTTGCAGACAGTTGTAGGCTTACAGGCAGCTTAGATCTCATATCCCTCTGATCCACACACAAAACTCTTTTCTGTATATACCTAACATTCCCTTTGAATGTAAATTCTCATTGTATCACCAGGCCCTTTGAATTCCACCTCTTCTAACAATAAAACCCCTTTCATAGTACCAATTTCATTAGTAATACAAACATATTGCTTGTGTCTCCTAGCTAGGTGCACGATTTTACTCCCAGTCTTTGAATGGTTTATTCAACAAAATGCAAATGTACCCTCGACCTTACTATTAACATCTCAAAACTACTATACACCAAAGCACCCAGACTAGCTGGCTTGCATCCAGTTAAGACACACACACACACCCCTACAGACACAGACCCTACTACAAGTCCAATTAAAATAATTTCCAATAACATTATATACATTAATATCTTCATGACATAGAGTCTGCCAAAAGAGGAAGCTTTGTGAAGAGGGAGGAGGATGAGGGTCTCTTCAGAAGGCCCTACTGACATATTTTGTTCAAGAACACTTCTCTTACTTCCACTCAAACCAGGAGCAGGTTCAAGAGGAGGTGGTCACAGAACCCTGCCTGCTCCTTCAACATGACCTGGTGTATAGGAACTGCGAGAGCTACCATTCCATTAACATGTAGTTGATACATGACCCCCAAATAGTACATCATGTTGGTGAATGCTCATTGTGCTGGCAGCAGTCATAATGCCTTCATTGTGAGGCAGTCTGCTTTTGCTGCCTTGCTCAAAGATTCACAGAGAACCAGAGGGTAGTTTCTCATCTGTACGGATGGCTCATGACTCCCTTCCATCGCTTGACGATGACAGACAACAAGCCATGGAGCCACCTCCGGGTGCTTTAACTGCTCGGGGGGAAACCCTTTATTACACATAAGAGTGAGTGTCTATGGTCATGGTCATCTGCTGCATCCTCCACAGCTTTTGACACCAGGAATCTGGAGTGTTCTAATCCAGAAAGCATGTTGATGAAGGATAGGACTGCAGCCAATCTTTACATACTTATATAAATTTATATCAACTGAGCTACATTTAAAAGTATGCACTTCCTAACCAAACCAACCAAAGTTTCAGCCTGTTTCTATTATAGAAGTACAAGTGAATCACCAGTTAATGCCCATGACCTGCATACAGTTAAACACAATTAATATACAATTAAGAGATTCCCTTCTCTTCCTTTAAATAAAAACCAGAGTATAATGTTCAACCAAAATTTCAAAACAAATTAATCAAAGATCTCCATAATCTGTACAAAGCATTCCATTTTGAGACGCCTCTCCTTTGAGATTCCTAACAACTTATTTTTATGTACTTAAATAGTCATTTAGTAGTACAGAACTTGAGTATTGCTGAAAAAAGAGGCATACTATCAAAGCTTTTTGTCTTGCACAGATCAGGACAGCTATGCAAGATAAACCAACAGTAAAGGGAACAACAATTTATACTGCATGTCAACCAATCAGCGCACTCTTCTCATCCAATATAAATTGTTGTTCCCTTTACTGGTGTATGTATTTCTTTTTGTAATGCAAACATACAGCTGATGACTTGCTCCACCCATTTAATGTTTGTCATGGACAGAGTAGATACTCAGAAGTTTTTTCCCAGGGTGGAAGAGTCAATTACTAGGGGACATAGATTTAAGGTGAGAGGAGAAAACTATAAAGGAGATGTGCGGGGCAAGTTTTTTACGCAGAGGGTAGTGAGTGTCTGGAATTCGCTGCCAGAGGAGGTGGTGGAAGCAGGTACAATAGTGGTGTTTAAAAGGCAGCTTGACAAATACATGAATAGGATGGGAATAGAGGGATACGGACCCCGGAAGTGCAAAATGTTTTAGTTGATGGGCAATATGATCGGCGCAGGCTTGGAGGGCCGAAGGGCCAGTTCCTGTGCTGTACTTTTCTTTGTTCTTTGTTTGAGATTTCCTTTCTCTCCAGCACTGATTTCCAGCCAGTGCTATATTGTGTTTTTGGCTTTCTCCTGAAAAAATAAGGCAATGTAGAGTATTTCTCATTGAATTCTTCATACTCTCATAGGTGCATTTTCTGAGGGCAAACAATGCAGCATGCTGGTGCAGGTTAAAGAACCAGTTGCCCTCCCTTTGTTGTACACAATGAAGTAAAACTGAGCAATGGAAGTCTGAAACAAAAACAAAAAATGGTGGAAAAACTCAGCAGGTCTGATGGCATCTGTGGAGAGAAAGACAGAGTTAACGTTTCGAGTTCGTATGACTCTTCTTCAGAGCTAAAGGGAAGTAGAAATGTGGTGAAATATATACTGTTTAATGGGGGTGGAACAGGTGAAAC
This sequence comes from Cetorhinus maximus, assembly GCF_964194155.1. NCBI lineage: Eukaryota > Metazoa > Chordata > Chondrichthyes > Lamniformes > Cetorhinidae > Cetorhinus > Cetorhinus maximus. The sequence continues at coordinate 44,774,435 of NC_135902.1, read as the reverse complement.
TGGGTCGAAGGCCAGTGATAGGTGGAGGCAAAGGAGAGATTGCAAAAGATGTCATAAACAAAAGGTCAAAGGGTTGTTCATAATGGTGATACTGGCTAAAGGAGGTGCTAATGGTGACATTAAGGGTGGAAAACAGAATGTGATAATGGCTGGACCGGGGTAAGCACTCTGGAAAGTGACAGCTAGTCCTAGTGGGGGTGGGGTAGAGGGAGGGGGCGGTGGTGGGAAAAAAGATCGAACATAGGCTAAAAGCTGGGGATAAAACAATGAATAAAAATGGAAATAATTTTTTTTAAATGGAGGTATTGTGGCAAATACACAATGCAGCTTCAGTGTTGTCACGGAAAGCTGGAGAGAAAGGGAAGAATGCATGGGTAACAGGTCAGAAATTATGGGCAGAATTCTCCGGTCGGCGAGCGGGGGCAGGGCCCACTCGGCGACGCGTAAAATGATGCGGGGTGACGTCGGGCGGGCATCCCGATGTCACCGAGCGTCATTTAGATTTTCAGTTCGGCGGGCATGCAGCCGAGTCAGCTGTGCACTCACCGAACTGTCAAAGGCCTATTAAGGCCATTTAAATAGTAATTAATTCAATTAGCTGAGCTGCCCATCCAACCTTAAGGTTGGCGTGCAGGCGAAGAGCCCAGGCGGCCTTCGCATTTTTCACGAAGCCTCATCCACGGGTGGGATGAGGTTTCATGATGTGTTTCAAAAGTCAATAAAAATTTAAAAAATAATTCTTGCACATGTCCTAGCTCATGTGACAGTGTCACATAAGAGAACATGTTTTAAAAGTTTTTATTTCCCTTTATTTAAATCTACACATGTCAAACCGATCTCCCTGAGGCATCTCCGTGCCTCTGGGAGATTTCTGTGGAGTGCAGGGAACGACTCAGGGAATCGCCCCCCCCCCACCCCCGCCTGCACAGGGAGTGCTCAGCGCTTCCAGGTGCGCGTCATGCTGGGCGGGCCTTAATTGGCCCGCCCACATAAAATGACGCCGCATCCCCGATTGGGGATGCCGATCGGGTTTGTGCCCGCCCCCGCCCACCCAACCTCCCCAATGGGGGGAAATTTCTGCCCTATGTTACCACTAGTTGATGCAAAGTAGAAAGCTCTGATTTTCTGCAATGTACCAGAGGTCTACTGACCTTGTTGGTCACCAGCTGACAAGCTTTACATCCTACTGATTTGGAAAATTTGTGTAACTGCAGAATTTTGTTTTGATAATTAATTTTCCCAGTAATATTTCAAGCTTTTCTATCAAAACAGTGGGAACTGCTTTCTCCCCATTGATGTCTGCCATTTTTTTGCCAAAATGAACATTTGCCAATTTCAAGTAGTCCCAAAAAAGCTCAAACATTAACACTGTTACATCACGGTCAGTCAAGTAGCAAAGTATCCTAGCCACCAAATCAAGGCACCTTTAAGCTGTTTCAGCCATTTATGGCTTGCTGCAGCATCTGAAATTCTTCCCAACAAATGGGTGTGTGCCTAGTCAAAGGCAAGGCATGTGCATCCACATCATAAAAATTAACACCATGGTGAAACAATAGTACCAATAGCCACACCTGTGTAGCGGACATTTACATATGGCTACAGAGGAATGCTGAGTTCATGATATCAACCCAGAAATGAACTGTAGCCTTGCAATACACTCTGAAATGAGTGTAATGAACATCATTCCTGTTTATAGTTGCTTGCTCTCAATTTTATTTGCTGATAAGAGTGTCATACTAAAGTGGACAATGTTGAAGAGTTGTCACTGACTAAGTGTTGCAGGCTGGCACATTCCAAATTCCAGGACTACATGCTGAGGGATGCACTAAAGCTTGGGGCAGGTGCCGCAGAGGCACAGTGGGGAAAGGTCGCTGTCTAAGGCCTTTCAGCCATAGTGCACTGAGGGGCTGTAAATTGTATGGACCCCCTCGGGCTATATGACTCACATTAAATGCATGCAGTGAATATTACATATATCACAATTACATTGAAGCACCACAAGATGCAACAAGATCTAGGTAGAAAACTTGAATATCATTGCACTTCTTGTAATGACCATTTTGAAATGTCAGTAATGTTCCTTTGATTGTACTGAAGTGCCTCAGTGTAATATGATCTATGTAGGACCTGCTCTGTCTAGACCCCTTGATATTTTGAACACCTCTATCAAATCTCCTCTCAACCTTATTTTCTCCAAGGAGAACAATCCCAGCTTCTCCAACCTATTCTCATAATGAAGCCCCTCATCCTGGGAACCATTTTGGTATATCTTTTCTGCATCCTCTCTAATGTTTTCACGTCCTTCCTAAAGTTTGGTACCCAGAATTGAACGTAATATTATTGCACTTTCTGTGATGGTCATTTTGAAATATTTTGTAAAGTTCTTTCAGATATTTTATGAATAAATAATATTTTTACAAAAAAAAAATGCTGGAAGGATAGATGCCTCAATTAAATTATATGGCAGCAATGATATTGGCCAGGATTTTCCAACCCCGTTGTGGGTAGGACCCGCCGCGGGCAAGGCTGTGCCCCAGCCAGAAGTCCATTGACTTGCGGCGGGACCAGAAGATCCCGGCAGTGGGTAGGTGCGGAAAAACCCACCCATTGTTTCACATGATTTGAAGAGCACTGATAACAGACATTTCATAGTATGTTAAAGGCCAATATCATAACTTGCATATATATTACATTAACTCAAATATTCAGAGAATCATAGAATGATTACGATACAGAAGAAGCCTCTTCAACCCATTGTATCCATGATGGTTCTCTATAGGAGCAACTTAGCCAGTCCCCCTCCCCTGTCTTTTCCCTGTATTACTGCAAATCTTTTCTCTTCAGATAACTATCTGATATTTTTGAAGCCACGATTAAATCTGCCTTCACCACACTCTCAATCAGTACATTCCAGATCCGAACCACTCGCTGTGTAAATAGCTTTTCATCATTTCTGGTGATAGACTGTCCACCAATATTCATTACAAGCCCATCAAATCCCACAGCTGCCTCGACTACATCTCCTCACACCCTGCTTCCTGTAAGGACTCCATTCCATTCTCTCAGTTCCTTCGCCTCCATCACATCTGTTCCGATGATGCCACTTTCCAAAACAGTGCTTCTGACATGTCTTCCTTCTTTCTTAACCAAAGTTTCCCACCCATGGTGGTTGACAGGGCCCTCAACCGAGTCCGACCCATCTCCGGCGCCCCTGTCCTCACACCTTCCTCTCCCTTCCAGAACTATGATAGGGTCCCCCTTGCCCTCATTTTTCACCCCACCAGCCTCCGCATTCAAAGGATCATCCTCTGCCATTTCTGCCAACTCCAGCATGATGCCACCACCAAACACATCTTCCCTTCATTCCCCCCTGTCGGCATTCCGTAGGGACCATTCCCTCCGGGACACCCTGGTCCACTCCTCCATCACCCACTACACCTCAACCCCCTCCCACGGCACCTTCCCATACAATCGCAGAAGGTGCAACACCTGCCCCTTTACATCCCCCCTCCTCACCGTCCAAGGGCCCAAACACTCCTTTCAAGTGAAGCAGCACTTCACTTGCACTTCGCTCAATTTGGTCTACTGCATTCGCTGCTCCCAATGCGGTTTCCTCTACATTGGAGAGACCAAACGCAGACTGGGTGACCGCTTTGCGGAATACCTTTGGTCTGTCCGCAAGCATGACCCAGACCTTCCTGTTGCATGCCATTTCAACACACCACCCTGCTCTTATGCCCACATGTCCATCCTTGGCCTGCTGCAATGTTCCAGTGAAGCTCAACGAAAACTGGAGCAACAGCACCTCATCTTCCGATTAGGCACTTGACAGCCTTCTGGACTTAACGTTGAGTTCAACAACTTCAGATCATGAACTCACTCCTCCATCTTCACCCCTTTTTGATCCATTTTTTTCAAAATTTATTTTTTAATTTTTATATATATATTTTTCCCATCTATTTCTGCTGTTATTATTTTTCAAATTTATTTCCATTCATTGTTTTATCCCCACCTTTTAGCCTATTTCAATCTTTTTTCCCACAATGTCCCCTGCTCCTACCCCACCCCCACTAGGGGCATCTGTCACTTGCTCATCCTGCTTTCTGCTCTTAATGTCACCTCCTTTAGCCAATATCACCACCATCGACACCCCTTCGGCCTTTTGTTTATGACATCTTTTGCAATCTCTCCTTTGCCTCCACCTATCACTGGCCTTCTATCCAGCTTCACCTGTCCCAGCCTCCTTAAACAGTATATATTTCAGCACACTTCTACTTCTCTTTAGTTCTGAAGAAGAGTCATATGGGCTCGAAACGTTAACTCTGTCTTTCTCTCCACAGATGCTGTTAGACCTGCTGAGTTTTTCCAGCAATTTTTATTTTTGTGTTAGTTTTTCCTCATGTTGTCTCTGGTTCATTTTCCAATCACTGTCCTCTGGTTCTCATCCCTTCCGCCAATGAAAATAGTTTCTCCCTCTCTGCTCTGTCTAGACCCCTCAATATTTTGAACACCTCTATCAAATCTCCTCTCAACCTTAGTTTCTCCAAGGAGAACAACCCCAGCTTTTCCAATCTATTGTCATAATGAAGCCCCTCATCCTGGGAACCATTTTGGTATATCTTTTCTGCATCCTCTCTAATGCTTTCACATCCTTCCTAAAATTTGATGCCCAGAATTGAACGCAATACTCCAGTTAAGGCCAAACCAGTGTTTTATAAAGCTTCATTATATCTTTGCTTTTGTACTGTTAGGGTTGCCAACTCTAGCTGGACATATTCCGGGAGGTGTTGGTGGAAGTGATGCCACAGAATCCCAGCACTGTGGCACAAGCAGGTGAGCCCATCCACGGGGCAAAGTCTAACGCCCCGGACACCAGTGGAAGGAGATGGGTTTCTTTGATGCACATAAATGAACAGAAGTACCTTGTGTTGCTGTCCATGTTTAAAATTAGCTTGTACAGGTGCCCACTGGAACCATGATCAAGTGGCAGCCCTTTAAAGCAGCTGCTGCTGAATCCCCACCCCTTCCCTGGCTCAGACCCCGGTTTCTCCACTTGCCCCGCCCCCCTCACACACACGCCCAGGGGCCCCTAAAGGATGAGTCCCCCGCGCACACACACACTGGGCACTGACAAGCAGCCACCTCGTGTTCCAATCCCTGGCCACCAGCGGCCCTGCCCTGCGTCCTCCTGATGGTTATATTAGTAGCAGGCTCAGCATTATAACATTTGCTGCACATGCTTCATCCCCAGGACCATGGCCTCCTTCCTCCAGGAGCGTTGATTCCTCCCGTCCCTCACACCACACTCACCTCACAGGCCAGGGGAAGCTTGAAACAGCCCTCTGAGCCTCCTACAGAACAAACCAGCACCCAGAGAGAGGACGGTTGCCATTCCATTGCTCTTCTCTACAATTACACATGAGAGATTAGACTTTAACCTTCTCAGCAGGAAAAAGCAGGCAACAATGTTTATGAGTACGTGACCCACGTCAGTCCCAGTTTATGGCATATTAATTTATTTGCTTCAAATAATGTTTTAAAATCTCCCAGATTGTTTTCAATAGCCACTGGGAGATTGATACCGATTCCAGGAGATTCTCGGTCATTCTGGGAGGGTTGGCAACTCTATGTTCTGTATGCCTCTATTTATAAAACCAAGGATCTCATATGCCTTATTAGCTGCTTTCTTAACCCGACCTGCCACCTTCAATGATTTGTGCAATATACCTCTAGGTCCCACTGCTGCACTACTTTTGAATCGTATCCTTTATTTTATATTGGGCAGAATTTTCTGTTTGTCGGTCAGGCGGGCCCAACCAACTCAGCGACGGGCGGGCAGCCGATTGCCACTGGAGAAACGAGCTGCGCCACCATTTTCCGCGGGCGGGTCAATTAAGGCCTGCCCAGCAGGTAAGCGACTCCCATGGAGAATAGGAAAATAGTCGCGGAGGCAGGCGGCCTCAGACTGCCGGTTCCAATGGGGAACTGGCAGCCTGTATAAAGAGTGGCCAGGCAGCCTGCTTGAGGCAGTGCACCATGGACACTCATAGAGAAGGACATTCTGGATTGAGGGCGGAGGAGGAGGAGGAGGGGGGCAGGCTGCAGGAGAGGCCAGTGGGAGGCCACTGTGCCCCCCGATATTCAGATGCATGCCTTGCTGTCATCCTGCAAGAGGTAGCTATCCGTCGACACATTCTGTATCCTAAGGATGGGAGGAGGAGGGCCCCCCATGTCACCAGCCAGGCTTGGGAGGAGGTGGGTGACGGTCTAAGTGCCCATGATGATGCGCAGCGCACTGGCACACAGTGCAGGAAAAGATTCAATGATTTGCTGCGCTCTGGACGGGTGAGTACCATGTCTGTCTTGGCCATTTGACCCAGAAGGCAGCCTTAGCCTTTGAGCCCCCCCACCATGTCTTGCTGTCATTACTGCATAGGGCATCTGTTGCGCGCTGGGTGGGCAAATGGGTACTGACCATGCTTACACCAGCCTTAGTGGTTGAGAAGAAGGGTTCTCCCCGTAGCATATGTTGGTGTTTGTGGCATTTGAGTAGTCTGGGGGCAACCTGCAGGGGAAGCCGCACGACACATACTCAGAACTCCAACACGTGTCATATTGATGGTAATGAAATGGTGCAAGGGGTGCCTTAAGGTGTTTTGGGCAAGTGCCATCTGCTGGTATTGGCGCCGCACCTAGTTGCGCCTCCTTGCCATGGACGCTAAGACTCGTGTGCTATTCAAAGTGATGGACGCCAAATGTGTCCAAGGTGGCCGTTGGGGAAGGGGTTTGGGACCAGCCATACTATCTTCTGGGGACTGATCACCAGTAGTGTGGACAGGAGCCGCTGGAGGCCTCAGGTAGGCCATTTTGGTTGGGGTGCAGTGTGCGCGTGCATTCTACATGAGCGAACAACCCCAATAAGTCCTCTTCTCTGTTTTGCAGGCAAAAAGTCACCACAATGCTCGGGAGTGCCAGAGGACTGGAGGTGGGCACGCCCTTCTCCAGCGCCTCACACCCTTTGAAGAACAGGCTATGGAGCTGGGCAAGAGGCAGGAGGCCAGGGCGGCCAGAGGCGGCGAGGCTGGGGTCCAGCGGCCAGGTATTTGAGGTCCACAGTCCCATTCATTCTGTCTACCTACCATCCAAACCACTGATGGTTGCTGCAATTGTTAATGCTGAAACAATGCTCACTCACAGACTGAGACTTTCTGACGTGTGGGTCATACAGAAGGGACCCTCGTCCCCTCGAGGAATCGCATCTCCACCACCTTCCAAAGTCACCTTATCCCATTTGTGACCACTATCACCATGGTCTAACATGCCATTGGATCGCTGCTGCACAGCCAAAGACTTATTCCATCTTAGGGGGTTTGGGACCTCCAGCACCCTTTCAGCCGGTGCGCCCCACATTACTTTGTCCAAAAGGCCCTCAGCACCTCAGCTGTGAACCTCATGGCACTCAACTTAGATGAATGCCACCACGTTACTCATCCCTGCGCCAAGGGGAAATGTTGCCTTCTGCCCACCCGTCTATGCCCCTCCTTATGGAATGAAGGCCTATAATGTGACCTCTCAATCTCCTGTGATTGACGGCAAATGTCACAACTGTTTGCGATGTTTCCTCAGCCCCGCAACTATCCAGGCCAGAATGCATCCAGGTCAGGTACCTCTGCACTCTCCCCACTCCTACGGTTCATAACATGCCATGTGGCATTCCTAAGGCCATCTGACCAGCCTGTCTGCATGTGTGTTTAATGGTTGGGGTTCGTCTTGACTCTTTTCCACCTCACTAATGTTCTTCTTCTGAGGGTCTTGAAGGGTGAGCGACTTATGAGGTTGGGGAGGAAAGGGATGAAAGGTTGAACTGAATGTACGCTAACTGATGCACTGTCCTTGCTGTTAATTTCAGCATCACCACTAGAGCGACCCGCACGTCGACACCGCAGCCCCCCCTCCACACCTGAGGGCCAACATGTGCAACTTGCGGCCAGCCAGGCACTAGCGCAGACATACACACTTCGGTGGGGACTTTACCATCGGCTAGTGTCCCGGGTCACAGTGGAGAGGGCACATCACAATCGCTGGAGGAGATGGAAGGGGCAGAGAGTGCCGATGGCATCAGCAGCCGGAGGGCTGCAGGGGACGAGGCACATGCTGAGCTCAGCACTGATGACGTACCTCTGGAGTTGTCCCCAATGCAGCAGCTGCAGGGCAGGCAGCAGGAAGTGCGTTTGCATCTGGCAGGGTTGCATGAGGGAATGGTTCAGTTGCTCTCTGTGACGGAGGAGTCCAGGCAGAGTGCACGTGAAGGGCAGACTTCAGGCTTCCTTCAATGAGAGATTGGCAACTCTCATAGAGAGGGGCTTCAATCGAATGGAACATTTTAATGATTGGGATACGCTCTGATCTGCAAGTCCTCACAGCGGTACTGGCCACGGGTGGTCATTCCCATTGTGGGAGATGTTATGGACACCAAGCGTCGGCACTCGGTGCCCATGCATCTGCGGTGAGCAGGGAAGTCGAAAGGGACCTCACGTCGGCGCAGCAGCTGCCTGTCGTCGCTGCGAACTTCTCTCAGGGTGCTCCTGATGAGGGCAGCAGCTTCTCCGCCCCTCTGCCAGTCAACGTTTCTTCCGTTGAGGCTGCAACAACTGGGGAGGTGCCAGTTCAGTAACTGGTCACTCCCTACCAGGCGGGGCCATCACAGGCTCCACGGGCCAGAGGACGCCCACCAAGGTCATCGAGGCCAATAGGATAGCAGAGTCAGCAGGCTGTCTCTCAAGCCACTCTGAGCAATAGGGCAGCACGTGGACATAGCACCCGAAAACATAAGCATAAGGCACCTTAGGCACTCCATGGGTATGTCACTGGTGATTTTGTGTTGGCCTTAGAATAGGGACCCATATTCTTCTTATCGCAAAAAAGTGCTGTGTGCTTTTCTTTTGGACACAATAAAGCCCACCTTTGTTACCATGGCTGGGGGTCTTTTGTCTGTGGTGCGTTTTTCTTTTTCACATATTTATCATGAGTGTTTGAGTGGACATTGATGTTTCTGTACTAAGCCCTTATTTGCAGCTGAACAGGTAGAAGTGCCAGGCAATGCTGTTCCTGCTGATCCATGTGTGTGGAGCTAGCTGAGGTTCTTTGGATTAAATTGTCCTGGGTCTCCCGGCCTCCGTGGTGTAAATGCGGGTCGTCGTTCTGCCCCTCATCATCACCCTGTGCTTCCTCATCCTCTGAGGCACTGCTGGATTCATCACGTGCAGCCTCATCCAGGGCATCAAGGTCTTCATCGTCAACTGCATCCCCCCTTTCCAGCGCAAGATTGTGCAGGGCGCAGTATACTACCACTATCAGAGAGACGTGATCTGGGGGGTACTGGAGTGCGCCCCCTGAGCGGTCCAGGCAACGGAAGCGCATCTTGAGAAAACCGATGGCTCTCTCCACCACAGCCCTTGTGGTGCCCTGGCTCCTTTGTACCACTGCTCAGCTTCTGTTCTTGGACGGCGTAGTGGCGCCATGAGCCACCTTCGCAGGGGATAGCCCTTGTCACCCAGCAGCCAACCATCCAGCCGAGCCAGAGCACTGAAGAGCCCCGGCACCTGGGAGTGTCTGAGGTTGTAGGCGTCGTGGGAGCTGCCTGGGTACCTTACACAGTCTGGTAAAATCTGCATCCTGTGATCACACACTATCTGCACGTTCATGGAGTGGAAGCCCTTCCTGTTGACGAAGGCACCGGGCTCAACTGCTGACGCCTTGATGGCCACATGTGTGCAGTCTATAGCACCCTGGACGTGGGGGAAGCCAACAATGGCTGCGAAGCCTCTGCTTCGCTGTGCCTGACTTGCCTGGTCACAGCGGAAGTGGTTGAAGGTGGATACCCGTCTGAACAGAGCGTCTGTAACCTGCTTGACACAAGTGTGGACAGCTGATTGGGAGACACCGCAAAGATCACCCACCAAGCCCTGGAAGGAGCCAGAGGCATAGAAGTGGAGGGCAACTGTGAGCTTCAGAGCCGCTGGCATGCGGTGTCCACCCACACAGTTAGGGGAGATCTCAGGGCCAATCATCTGACAGATATAGTTGACTGTCTTCCTTGAGAGTTGGAGCCTCCTTCGGCACTGCACCTCACTCATATTGAGGTAGCTGCTTCGCCTCCTGTATACCCTGGCAGCAGGATAGTGGTGTCTTCTTCAGCCCCTTGCACCTTGGACAACCTCTTGGCTCTGCGCCCTTTGTGCCTGCGCCTGGCCTCCCAAAGGTGGCTCCCCTGGAGGCTAATTGTCCAGTCCTGGCCTCCTCCTTATTCTATCCCTCCCTTCCTCCTCAGGGGAGCTGCCTCCAGTGGAGAGGTCAGAACCCATACCCCCAGGCTAAATGGAGGCCTTTGGAAAGCTGCAGGCCTGAGAAAGATTACTGTCTGCAGACTGGTTTCAAAGTACACAAGAAGCTCTTGGAAATCGATGAGAGCTGCTAACAATCACATAGGCAACTTTTAAACACTTCCAGCAATTAAAACTCCGTGTAAAACACGAACAACCCCTCTGCGTCCACATATCCTGACATTGCGTGAGTTTTCTTAAAAAATCTCCAACGCGCCTGCCCATTGGGCCTGTGCTCCGACCCAAAGTTTGCACGGGCCCCTCAAAATCCAGGATAATTGGCAAGTTAAGGGCCTTAACGAAGCCTTCAATTAATGGCAGGCGAATGCCCCGCTGCTGAGCACGCCCGCCGACTGAAATATCGCAATGCCACAGGTTGACGTCAGCACGCTCGCGCGACATTTTAAGCGCTGATGTGTGGGCTCTGCTACCCGCACGTCAGCCGAAAAATTCTGGTCATTGACTTTCTTCCAATTTTCCTACCAAAATTTATGACTTCACACTTCACTGCATTAAATTTCATCTGCCACCTGTCTGCCCATTCCACCAGCCCATGTTGTTCCTCTTGATGTCTATCACTACCCTCTTCCAAGTACACAATACTTTCAAGCTTTGTGTCATGTGCAAATTTTGAAATTGTGTCTGATGCATTCAAGTCTAGGTCATGAAAATTGTTCAAGAAAAACAGTGTACTTAATATCGACCCCTTGGGAACCCCATTAAATACTGTTGTCCAGTCCAAAAAGCAACCTTCCACCAATACACTGTTTTCAGTCAGTCATCTTCAGATTGCACCCTGTGTCACACTCTGACCTTGGTACCAAGACAGCAAGATACCATCCTGCATTCAGATCTGCAGCCACAGCAATGCCTGTCTGTCTACCCTAACTATCGAATCACCTATAACTATTGTTTTCCCAATTTTCCTCTTGCCCCCACTGTACAACTGAATGTTGAACAGAATATTTGTTGAAAAGCGAGATGCATTCAGGGAATTCCTGCACGACCTACCTGGTCCTCCTTAGCTGTTTGACAATCACCCATTCCCTCTCTGCATGCACACCAATAAGTTGTGGTGTGACCAGATCCATAAATGTGCTACCCATGAAACTCTCAGCCTCATAAGCACACAGCGGTAACACCAGCTGCTGCTGAAACTCCGAAAACCAAAGCTCGAGTTGCTCCAGCTGACAAAACCTCCTGTACATGTGGTTGTCCAGGATATGAGAAGGGTCCTGTATTTCCCATCTGGAACAGAATGGGCACTCCATGCATCTGAGATGCCCTATTTATTAGACTAGTAACTGACTTAATAGTAATAAACGTAAGACTTCAATAAAGGAAAACTCACCAATTCCCTTTTGCTGCTGTCAGTTTATTTTATATGGAGTTAAATTGTTTTAACTCATTACTTAAACAGCTCAGACTTTAATTTACTGAAAAATTCAGAACTTTTTAATGTTACTATCCCTTGCTATTTAATTTTAACTTTATCTCCTAGTTCTAATTAATTAATTGAACAGTGATTTTAATTCTGTGATAAATTATCAAAATTATTTTATTTTTTATGCTACTTAATGATCTTGCTTTATAGTTGAGTAATTTAAACTAAACTAAAAGCTTACCAGTATACTCACCCTATATGTGACTTTTTGTCCTGATGTCACTTCGCATTTTTTTTACTCCTCTCTCCCACTCCTTTTGTGCTGCACCTCTCCGATCATCTCCTTTTGTGCTGTTCCTCTCCCACCCTCTCCTTTGGTGCTGCTCCTCTCCCATCCTCTCTTTATGTGCTACTCCTCTCCTGACCTTTCCTTTTGGGTTGTTCCTCTCCTGGGTCTCTCTTTGCTTTTTGTGCTGCTCCTCTCCCATCCTCTCTTTATGTACTACTACTCTCCTGACTTTTCCTTTCGGGCTGTTCATCTCCTGGGCCTCTCTTTTATTGATATTGATTTGAGGTCAATAATGAATCTAGAAAAAGGGTACAATCTTGGTTCATTTTACATTTGATGCAATTTTTCATTCACTAAATATGAGAAAGAACTATTAAAACCGACTAACTGACTGAGTTTAAATAATGGAACACGGCAATACCTTAGCAATAAACAATTCAATACTATAGACTACGTGACAGCAAAGTAACTGATTACAAATGATGACATGACAAATACTATATTTTGGTATCTTTTCCATCCCTATCCAAGAAACTTCAGCTTCTCACAGCCTCGTGGCAGCTCTGTTAATATTTTAATCATCCTTTCAAATTGTGGAAGTGGAGGTAATTGAGGCTGTGGGCTAGGGAGAACTCAGCAGCTTGATAACAGACAGGTAGGTAGGGTACTTCTTATACTGCTTCATATTGTTTTTCCTTTAAGCTCAGTCACTTATTAACAAATGGGTAATTCTGCCCAGCAACAGTAAGGCATTCTTTATATTTTGTGTAGGCACTGTATGACAACAACTCTTCTTGAATATTTTTAGTGACTTTCAAAGATAATGTATCTGTGACAAAAAAGAAGCACTAAACTGGGCAATCATAACCTTCCACACTATACTCTTAAGGAGGCAGCGGCCAGCTCAGATAAATTCACTTTGGAAAATCAAAGAGTCAAACTAAAAGAACAATGAACTACATAGAGAGACGCAGCACAAGTGAAGGTCGTTTAGAATGACCATATCAGTTCAAATGAGTGTTGCACATAACAGAGGTAATCACACGCCTTCACATTAATCAAGTGACCATGGCTTTGTAGTAAATGTATTGACACTCACCTGACCAGTACAATCACACAGTTTATCAAATGGCACATATTCCTGTTCTTTACTGAACATGCCAATACCAACTTTCATTGGATTGTTATCTGCATCCATTTGGAACTTCAGTTTAGCCATATTATCAAATAGTTTTGACAAATGTTGACTCACCTAGAATATAAAGGAAAATTAATCACCACAATAATATATTTTCTCAAAAAATCATTCACACACACTTAGGTCAGCATTGCACATATATCGAGATCAGAAGTGGTTCTGTTAATTTTGTAGGATTTCTTACAAAGCTCCTGCATATGGTTGCATATAGTGACCAAATTGGCCCCATTATTTCTTCACCTCTGCGTCTGCCTGGTGCTGGACAGGCACATTGCTCTCAAAATGTGCCACACCTGTCCTAACATGATCTTGTCTCAATTTTGTTTCAGTTCATTAGCATAGTCTGATTGCATTCCCAATACAGTTTAACCCCAGAGGTCTTGCACCAGAAATGGTGGCCTGTGGCTGTTAATATGGTTATTGGCCTACGTGTCTTCTGGCTGCCACTGTCTGAGAATTTTGTGTTCCTCCAAATCTGCCCTCATTTGCATCCTCGATTTCCTTCAACCCACCAATGGACTTCAGTTGTCTGGTTGCAAGGTGTGGAATTTCCTTCCTAAATTTCCACCCCTCTATCTCCCTTTAAAGGACGTCTTTTAAAACCTTACTTGATCAAGCTTCTGGTCATCTGTCCTAACTTTTCCTTATGTGGGTCAGTGTTAAATTATGTTTGATAATGCTTCTGTGAAGAATCTTGGGTGTTTTACTATGTTAAAAGTGCTAAAAATATAAGTGGCTTTGTTAATGAGATCATTATCATTTGATCCCATATTACTTCTTTAGGGCAATATCCTATCCCAATATCTTCAGATGCTTCATCAATGAGTTTCCCTTTATTATTAAATCAGAAATGGAGAAGAATGAATAGTTTTCAGTTCCATTCTCAATGCTCAAAAAATGAAGCAGTCTATGCCCGAATGCTTCAAGGCCTGGACAATATTCATGCTTGGGCTAATAAGTGGCAAGTAACTTTTGCGCCACACAGTGTCAGACAATTAGTACCTCCAACAAAAGAGAGTCTAACCACCTACCCTTGACATTCAACGGCATACCATTAGCGAATACCCCAACATCAACATCCTGGGGCTGATCATTGATCAAGAAACTTAACTGGACCAGAAACTTAATTAGACAAGCCACATAAACAGTGCGGCTCTAAGAGCAGATCAGAGATTGGGTACTCTGCGGCAAAGGACTCAGCTCCTGATTCTCCTGTATCCACCACGTACCGGGAACAAGTCAAGAGTGTGATAGAATATTCTCCAATTGCCTGGATGAGTGCAGCTCCAACAACACTCTAGAAGTTAACCACCATACAGGACAAGGCTTGACTGGCACCTCAACCACCAGCTTGAACGTTCACTCCCATCACTATCGGCATAATTTGGCTGCAGTGTGTACCATCTACAAGATACGACTTACCAAGTTTGAAATGACAACACCTCCCAAAATCCATGGCCTCCACTGCTTAGAAGGACAAGAGCCACAGGCATACGGAAACAACACCTGCAAGTTCCCCTTCGAGCCACACACCAACCTAACTTGGAAATACAGCATCATTCCTTCACTGTTTCTGGGTCCAAATCCTAAAACTCTCTCTCTATAAGCACCTTGATTGTACCTACGCCACAAGGACTGCATTGCTACCTTCTCAAGTTCAACTAGAGATGGGCCATAAATACTGGCCTTGTCAGGGATACCTAAAGCCCACGAACAGATAAAAAAAAGTGCCTAATTTCTCAGTGTAACAAGTTAGGCATATAGTGGAATCAAAGCTATTCAAAGCGTGTGAAAATGGATAGAAAAATATTAGATTAATTTTAAAATAGACGGAATTCAGAGAGTACTTGGGCAAGAACATGGCATTGATTAAACATAAACAGCTGGAATTTTACTTTGGTTGTAAGATTAGCAACAGATTAATTATACATTGAAAATATTGGCTTTCTGCCACAGGGATTATAACATACAATATTATATTCAAAATTATTTTACCACTTATACTGTTCATTATAATGCTGAAAATACAGATCAAAGTGTCTCACCTCTAAAGGGTTGTTACCATTAGATAAAATGTCTAGCAAGTCTGCAGAAGATATAAAGTAGAATCTAGGAAAGGCAAGTCTTTTTGTCTCAAGATATTCAGCCAAGGCTTTTTCACAAAGGGTTAAACTAAATAGAAATCACAAAAAAATAAAAGGATTATATAAAAACCAGAACTCGGAATTGTTATAAAAACAAAACACTGCAGAAGCTAGAAATCTGAAATAAAAACAGAAAATGCTGGAAATACTCAGTAGGTCTGGCAGCATCCGTGAAGAGAAAAAGAGTTAACGAGTGGAATCTTGTGCCCTCCCCCATGGCGTGTTTGGTGGCAAGGGGACATTTAATAGGGTGGGGAACCATTCCACCAACGTGCCCCCAACCCGATTAAGCCCAGGCTGAAAGTCCTGTAGACAGCCTTCTCGCCCTGCTGCCAATTGAGGATATTAGCCAAGCAATTAATGCCCACTTAAAGGCCTCATCCTGCCACCACTGGTATTAGCCCAGTGGTGGGCAAGGGCTTGCCATGCGGGGAGCACATCAAGCAAACACTGGCATGTTTTCTTACATGTTCCCAGATGGGGTCACTTGTTCAAAGGCACTCAGTGCCTGATCGAGGGACCCAGCGTCTGGTAGTGGTGCGGGGGTGGCGCTGAGAACCACTTCCATGTCCTTGCTGCCAACACTACCAACCTCCCCCCACCCCCGCCCCCGCAGCCCCTTTACCAGCATCACTCACCTGTGCCTGGGTCCCTCCTCAATCCGAGGCCATGGGTGGTTGTTGTACTGGCTACAGCCACTGCCTCCATAGTGGCGCCATGTACAGAAAAGCTGCCTGTCTCTGATTTGCTGGCAGCTCTCAGCAGGTGAAGACCCACAGTTGGCCTGTTAAGTGCCTGTGTGCACAAGATGATGTGGGCTTTCCCAAAGAGAAGCAAGGCTGGGGTGTCACTGGCTCTCTGGCTGGCAACCAAAACCCCCGTCATCTGCACAAAACTCCACCGAACATTTCAGGTCATGACTTTCATCAGGACTGATGAAAGGTCACAACCTGAAACATTTACTCCGTTTCTCTCAGAATTGTTACATTGAGTCTACCACAGAAATAGGCCATTTGATCCAACTGGTCCATGTCAGCGTTTATACTCCACATGAGCCTCCTCCAACTCTACTTCATCTCATTGATCCTATCAGCATGCTCTTCTATTCCTTTCTCCCTCAAATGCTGATTTAACTTAACCTTAAATACATCTGTGCTATTTGCTTCAACTACACCTTGTGGTACTCTCTTTGGGTAAAGATGTTTCTCTGGAATTCGTTATTGAATTTATTAATGATATTTTATATTTATAAAACCACTAAACATTTTCTCCACTTCTACCCTATCAAACCCTTTCAGATGGAGATTGGAGGAGGTTCCTGGAAAAAAAAGGAATGTGTGGAACTGCAAGGTTTGTTGGTCAGAGGAATACTGTTCAGGAAAACGCCAGGGAGGTTAGAGAATGATGAATGCCACCTGAAAGTGGTATGACAATCACATTTCCAGAACCAATAAGGTCATTAAATCTTTTTCAGCACCACACCCAGGTCCTGGGCACCACACCACTGATGCTCACAGCCTTCTGCTACTTCTAGCCATGTCTGCTTTTTTTGGATGGTTGGCTTTTACCTCCTGTCAAAGAAGAGGACTTAGAGTCACTTGGTAGTACAGAACTTGAATATTGCTGAAAGGAGAGATATGTTGCAGAAGCTTTTCATCTTGAACTCATCAGGGCAAATGCAAGAATGACAGATTTCAAACAATTACAATAATTTATACTACAGGAGAAAAGGGTGCTGATTACATGGCAAGGCAACTCTGACTGAACAAGGTGTTGCCATGGAGAAAGCAACAGGGAACTATAGGCTCCCCAACCTCTCCAAAAGTGTATTCGACCATTGGCAATGTCAAGGTGAGACAAAGTCCCACGATACAGTCAGCATTTATACAGGATGAAATCAAGCAGATTAGTTGCAGGATAACTAATCTACACCATGCCCTGCACTGCACTTGTTCTGGGGTGCACAAATTTCTTTCATTTTTCAATTTGATCTATCTATGTTGCTATATTGCCTTAATAGATGGCTGCACCAAAAGCAAAACTTGCATTAAGCACACCTGCACTGTAAACTCGCTTAAGTGGAAACATTTTATCTGTACGATTAATGCTGTCACCAAATATGTACTTGAACTTGTCTGATCATGTACTCTCCAAAAGCGAAGAATTTGTCCTGGTACATGGCTTCAACTGTGGTGTTCCCATGTCCCACATCAAATGGGAAGTGGTATTTGCTGAGTTTGAACTCCTCTATTCTCAGTTATTTTACCGTTCAATGAAGATGCTGAGTCCTTGAAAATGTGCCTAGCAGATGTTGCGCACACATACTGTGGAATATCTAATGGCTTGTCAGGTTATCACAGACTGTGCAAATGTCTGGTGGCATTGTGAGGCCTCAGGGCCAACCCAGACATATATATTTGCAAGCCTGACAAAGAGACTGGAGTAGTCATTCTACACAAGTGTGATTATGTTGACAAAATGCATCCTGTTCTTAATGATGGTTCTGAATTCATATTTATTGGATCTGCAAAGCCTTGCTCGAAAGCAAGCTACAAAAAGGTTTGTTAGACTTGTGTAAGAGTAACAAGCTGCCATGCAACATCAATGATAGGATTTGTCCTCATGGCTCACTACATTCACGCATGTATGAGCTGCCGAAGACAGACAAATATGATGCTCCACTACACCCTATTTTATCAATGAATGGTTCTACACAGCATGAATTGGCCAAATGGTTGAGTGAATTCTTACAGCCAGTTCTTAGTGAGTTTTCCACGTACACGGTGAAGGATTCCTTTACCTTCATAAAGACTCCACGTGATCTAAATATTAATAGCACTGCCTTGTTAATGCGCTCATTTGAATTTGCAAGCTTATTTACGAACATGCTGCTGAAGGACCACATTGCACTGCATCACTATATCACAGCAATATAGGTGGGCTGCATAGCAACTTGTTCAATCAAATGCAGTTTTAATGACACCAAGTATGCTCAAATAGATGCTGTAGCCATGGGATCCCTTCTAGGTCTAGCTCTCGCTAACATTTTCATCAGTTTCTATGAGAAACGCGTGTTTGATGGAATGAGCCCTAACCTCCTACCCCATGCATATTTCCAATTCGTAGATGATAATGTTCGTAATTTTGAATCTGCAGCTATGTGTAAGGATTTCCTTACTTACCTTAATATGCTCCACCTTGCGCTCATATTCAATTTTGTGATGGAACAGACTAATGCATTCCCTTACCTTGACATGTTAGTTGAGAGATCTGCTAATGGGTTTTCCACTACTATCTATCTCAAACCTACCTTCATTGGCCAATGTACATATTGGGTTTTGTATAGCTCCACTCGCTATGAGATTGACTTTATCAGCAATCTTGTAATTTTGGCCCTGGCCATTTGCTCACCTTGCAAGCTTGATGCAGAAATAGAGTGCATCAAAGCTATTCTGTGGAACAACAGCTATCCTAATCAGATCATTGTTTGGTGTATCATGCAAACTTGCAAATGGGCCAAAGACTGCTACTTTTGGACCTGAAAAGTGCCTGGTCTACCTCAAGTTACCCTGGAAAGGCAAAGCATCTCTGAATTTGAACAACAGGTTAAGCAAGATGTTTCACACTGCTTCTATGCAGTGGTTACAAAGGCAGCAATTTCCACTAACAGAATGCTGCTATGAGTCCAAAAAGAGTGTGGCCAACCACACAATTGAGTGATGTCAAGTATGAATTTCAGTGCTGGTGTGAGGCCAGGTATGTAGGCCGTACATCCCAGCGATTGGCTAATTGAAGCAAACAACATGTTCCTTCAGTTGTTCATAATAGCATGGTACAGACCGTGCTCAACCAGCCCATGCTTGCAAAATCCAAAACAAAACCTAGATGTGATTCCACGATTGGGTAGCACTCGCTTAACAATCTTGAGTGCGCTAAAAGCTACACTAATAATCAATTTAAAATAATCAGTCGAGCCTGCAATGTGGCTCATTTGCTAGAGGCAATGTACATTCATGGTCCAGAAATGTATTTGATTCAGACACAGGGACCCATTCTCTGCAAACAAAAGGAACATGTTTAAGCCTTGCACCTTTTTTGAATTACTTAGGAGCTTGGGAAGCCTATAGTTCCCTATTGCTTTCTCCATTAACACCTTGGCCAATCAGAGTCAACTTGCCAACCAATCAGCTCCATTTTCCCCTATAGTATTAATTGTTGTTTAATTAATTGATCATTTGAAATTTGGTATTCTTGTGTTTGTCCTAATGAGTGCAAGAGGATAAGCTTCAGCAACATGGTTCTCTTTTCAGCAATATTGAAGAAGACTTACCTTCAACCCCTTCCATCACCAATATGACCTCCAGGGAAGAGTCAGAGAACTGGGTGGCAAGCTTCCCACATTTTCCTGACATCTTCTTGCCTTCAGATTGCTTCAGAAGCAAGCTCTCCTGAAGCCATTCTGACCACTGCTATCATCACGTCTCACTCTGTGGCCGGGTAATCTGTTAGCAGGATGCTAATGTCATTGCTCAGTTAAAGAATGATTGCAAAGCCTGCCTCAATTACCAGGGGTTCCTGACTTGCTAGCAGCCTCCCTATTGCATGCAGGTCTATTTATTAAGATTCAGTATATTATGTTCTACAATATTTAACTGACAATTATTTTGTTTATGTAAGCATTTTCAGTTATCCCAACTACATCTGGCACCTCATTACAAAGTATTACCTCCAGTTCCTCTGCTTTGTTTCAGATGCTGTGCACATTGCTATGCAGGCAATTTAGTTTGTTTTTATTAATTATTTCCCTCACTTTATGTTTAAGTTATCTTATACTTACAGTCCATAACTATTTGTTTCCTGACCATTCATGTTACATTTATTCTATACCTTGATCAGATCTTTACTCCCATCTTCTACTTCTTTTATCTTTGCACTTACATGTATTTTCACCAGTCCCTTCACGACCCCACCCTTCACCCTGTATTACTTCTCTCAGTACTGGTGTTAGAATCCCATGAAATGGAGCCTTTCATTCCCACACCAGTCTTTCAATCATCCATTTACCTTCCTGATCGGTTTATCCCTATGCCAAATAACATCTCGAATTAGTATATTGAAACAATGCTAGTATGAAATACATAATATTTTCAGTTATTTGCCAATAGTAATAGAAAATAAGTTTCCATGAACATAAGCATAAAAATACATTAAGCAGCCACTAACCGTCCCTGTATTTCTTCGAGCCTGTCATACAAACCAGGTTTATTTGTTGCTACGACTACATTTGGAGTCTTTATTGCATCTGCCATGATTTCCTACAGAGAACAAAATGGTAGATTAGCCACCTAATAGTGTTATCTTACTTCTTCACTTGGAAGTGTCCTCTATATAGCAGTAGGAGTAAGTACACATCACGGCTGCAGAAATTGGTCATATTTCAATTAGTCTTGTTCTGTCTTTGTAATGTCATCCATTTTATTATCCCATTCATGTCCAATATGTAAAGGATACCTCTCCACATAAGACACATAAATGGCAATGCTGCACCACTGTACACTAATACCCAATTCCCAAAGATCTTTTAATAGATACATATCATGTGCAAGATACTTTCATTTGGAGAACAAAAACTTCAAAAAACAATTGTTGTACTGATAGCTTTTCAACAGCCAACACAAACAAGAACAATATCAACTTACATTTATATAGTGCTTTGATGTAGAAAAATGTCTGAAAGCACTTCACATGGCTGTAATCAGACAAAAATAGACACTGAGACAAAAAAGTGATATTAAGAGGGGTGAACAAGAGCTTGTTTAAAGAGGTGGGTTTGAAGGGAAAGCTCAAAGAGGAGGAGGAGGAGAAGAGTTGGGATTTATGGATGGAAATCCAGACCATGATTCCTAGATTCTGAAGTTATGGTTGCCAATGGTGGGAGGAGCAAAGCGGTTACACAAGAGGCCAGAGGCAAAAGCAGGGAGAACTCAGCAGTCGGGGCTGTAGGAGTGGAGGATGCCATGAAGGCATTTAAACACAAGGATTAGAACTTCTAACTTGAGGCATTGGTAAGCACGAAACAATGTACTGCAGTAATAATGAGAGTGTTGGGGATAGAGACTTGTTGTCGGAAAGGATACAAGCAGTAGAGTGGGATAGGATACGGGTAGCAGAATTTTGCTAATATTCATTCATGGGATGTGGGCATCACTGGCTAGGCCAGCATCTATTGCCTATCCCTAATTGCCTTTCAGAAGGTGGCAGTGAGCTGATTTCATGAACTGCTGCAGACAATGTTTTGTAGGAACACCCACAGCGCTGTTAGGAACAGAGTTCCATGATTTTGACCCAGTGACAGTGAAAGAATTTTAGATGAGTTGAAGATTATGGAAGGAGCAGATCAGGAGGCCAGCCAGGAAAGCATTGGAATAGTCAAGTGTGGCATAGATGAGAAGGTTAGCAATGTTTTAGATGCACTCTTTGTAATGAACAGTAAGCCAGGCCAGATGCTGAGATGATAGCCTGATTTAGCCTGAGACAATGTTCAGGGAGGGTCATGGAATTGGTGGCAAGGATACAAAGTTTGCAGCAGCAACCAGTGACAATGGTTTTTAACTCCCCAGTATGTAACTGAAGAAAATATCAGCTTATCCAAGACTGGATATTGGACAAGCAGAGGTAATGGAGGGTTCGACAAATGTGGCAGAGAGCTAGAGCTTGGTATTGTCACCCTAAATGTGGAAGTTGGCCACATGGCTGCGGATGACATTGTTTCAGGGCAGCATCTGCTGAGGAGCAGGCAGGGTCCATGTGGGGATGCTGGGAGAAATGGTTCAGAGCAGGAAGAGGAGCTATTTCTGGAAATGCATGGCTACAGTTAGATATGCAATAGCGGAACCAAGTGCGAGCAATTCTAATCAGCTGCACAATCGAAGAAAGGCATTGGAACAGAATGCTAAACTATGCTGATAGTTGCAGAAGTGTAAATGAAGATAACAGCAACAATGCACTATGTCACAGTCACAAAGGATGTCATTTGTCATTTTAGTTAGGGCCATTTCATTGCTGTGGAAGGGACAGAAACACTTGTCACTATGGGTGAAGGTGTGCAGAATAGTGAATGTAGATTTAAAATTATTAATTGAACTAGCATCAACTGCTTTTTTGGGAGTGTGTTCCACACTTGTACCACACTTTGCATGAGGAAATATTTCCTAATTTAATGTGGTGGAGAAAAGTTTGTTCATTCGTTTGTTGGTGTTATCTTCCCAGGAGGTTGATTGTCATGGATCTCCACCTCTGTGCTACTCTTATACATTCTACACAGGTCAACTGCATCCAGTCCATTACACCCATCATCCATTTTCTCCTCTGCTTCCCTCTCAAACATTTTCCATTGATCTTTTCCCCCAATAATCATCTGCTCTAATGATGTGCCCAAAATACTGTATCTTTCTCTCTTGGATGTTATACACTAACTTCATCTTTGCTCCAGCCATTTCTGGCACTCACTCATTAGTCTTTCTGTCCATGCATGTGAAACATCCTCCTATATGTCCACATCTTGAATGCATTCATCAATAGTCTGTTTGTTGTTCATGTCTCCAAGGCATATAACATAGATGACAAAATGTAGCACCTCATTCTTTCCCTAAGATTCATGTTCTGTTTCCAAACTTACAGCCACTGGCATCTAGAAGGACAAGACCAACGACCACTACCATCTGGAAGGACAAGGGTAGCAGATACATGGAAACACCACCACCTGGAAGTTCCCTCCAAGTCACTCACCGTCCTGAGTTGGAAATATATTGCCATTCCTTCACTGTCGCTGGGTCAAAATCCTGGAACTCCCTTCCTAACAGCACTGTGGGTGTACCTACACCACATGGACTGTAGCTGTTCAAGAAGGCAGCTCACCACCATCTTCTCAAGGGCAGCTAGGGATGGGAAATAAATGCTGGACCAGCCAGCAAAGCCCATATCCCATGAATGAATTTTTAAAAATGTTAACATGCCCTTCATTCTGACAAAGCTGGTCATAGCTATATCAATTTTCCTATGGATTTCACAATTACATCTCCCATTATCTGTGATAAACTGTCCAGGTTTGTGAACCTTTTCACTTCTTCCAGGACCTGTCCATTTATTTCAATTTTCATTTACAGGGTTAAGTTTCTGCTTATCACCATTGTCTTGCTCTTCTTCACATTAATTCTTAATTGGAGTTCCATCTTCCTCGCTTTCACTTTGTTTACAATTTCCTGTAGTGCCTCTTCTGACTTTGTGCTTGGTGTAGTGTCATCTGCGTATCTCAAGTTCTTGACATTGTTGCAGCCTAGCAAATCTTCTATGATTCTATGTATCTTCAATGAAGATAGTTTCAGTGTACAGGTTGAACAGTTTTGGGGACATAACACATCCATGACACACTCCTCTTTTGATTGGGAAGCTGTCTGGCAAGCTGCTATCAAGTCTCATCACTGCCAACATTGATTCATAAGAACAAACGAATTAGGAGCAGGAGTAGGCCAGTCGGCCCCTCGAGCCTGCTCTGCCATTCAATAAGATCATGGCTGATCTAATCTTAACCTCAACTTCACATTCCTACCTACCCCCGATAACCTTTCACTCTCATGTTTATCAAGAATCTGTCCATTTCTGCCTTAAAGATATTCAAAGTGTAAAGGAACTTTCATATTTTTCCTGATATTACTGTGGGATACTTTAAAACAGTCTTATGTTTGAGTTGTTGTATGTTTCTGTGTGTGAATAATTTAGGTAAATTGCAGACTGTTAGACTGCAAGGCTTGAATCATCAAAGGGGTTAAGTGTAAAAAAATAGGTATTTGAAATGCTAATGGACGAGCTAAGTAATATGGAATTTACATTTTTAGATAAGGGGAGAGGTTGTTGGCTTTTCAAAGGGACATGGTAAGATGTTTACAACTGGGAAGATAAATAAGGCAAAGTTATTACATTTTTTTCCCCAAGAGTGCTGGCCATACTGACAACATGAAAGATTTTTATATTCTGGGAAAAGTAAATTGCAAAGACAGGTGAAACAATGGGATTTACAGATCAAAAAGAGGGAAAATATATTTAAAGAAAGATGGAAAGCTGTATTGGGGTGGCCGTGTGAGATCTTGAAAGGTACACTGTGTGAAATAGACTTGGGGGAAAAGGCCTCTAGTCACCCTGGAGAAGTTTGCTGTTCCAGTAACCAAGGTTGTGTTAAAAGCCTTTGGCAAGTGAGAGGAAGAAAGAAACTGAAATACCTCCCCTATAGAAACAGTTGATGCTTGTGGTGATCTTGCTGGATATTTTATAGGTCAATAATCTATTTTTGGACTGTTGCCTGAAAGGATTGTGTAATTGGCAGTCTAGTTAAGTATAAATCTTGTGAGAACTGTTACAAGACTAAATGACTATGTAACTATAATCTTGTGTATATTTAACTTTTTGCTTTCTTTTGTTAATAAATGTTTTAATTTAATCTTTAAAATCTCTAAAGGCGGTAGTGAATGCATTACTTCTGACTTCAGTGCACAAACCTTCTCATAATAAATATAAATTGCAAAATCGTTGTGATCATGTGGCCAAGTTTCCCTTTGGGATTTACTCAGCCTGGCACATACCACCTGTCATATCTGCCCCAACCACCTTTTGAGGAAGAGAATTCTGAAACCTCACAATCATCTGAGAGAAAAAAAAGTCCTCATCTCTGTCTTAAATGGGCAACCCCTTATTTTTAAACAGTGCCCCTAGTTCTAGATTCTCTCACAAGAGAAAACATCCTTCCCATATCCACCCTGTCAAGTCCCCTCAGGATCTTATATGTTTCAATCAAGTCGCCTTCTTACTCTTCTAAACTCTACTGGATGCAACCTAGTCTGTCCAGCCTTTCCTCAAAAGACAACCCACCCATTCCAGGTTTTAATTTAGTAAATCTTCTTTGGACTGCTTCCAATGCTCCACAATCTCTCACCATTTAGATAATATGCTTTTTTATTCATCCTGCAAAAATGGACAACCTCACAAATTCCCACATTATACTCCACTTGCCAGGTCCTTGCCCGCTAACATCCTTTTGTAGCCTCCTATGTCCTCTTCACAACTTACTTTCCTTCCTATCTTTATGTCATCAGCAAATTTAGCAACCGTAACATCAGTTCCTTCATTCAAATCATTCACCTAAGTCGTAAAGAGTTGAGGCCCCAGCTCACGGTATAGGGGGTAACATGTTGGCATGGATAGAAGAATAGCTATCTAACAGGAAACAGAGAATGGCTCATTTTTTGGTTCGTGGGATATGACGAGTGGTATGCCACAGAGATCAGTGCTGAGCACCCACCATCTATGGTTAACTTAAAAAGCTAAAGCTAGTATCATCTTTAATAATAGTTCCTAACATTTTTCCTATGATAGATGTTAAGCTAACTGGCCTATAGTTTCCTGCTTTCTGTTTCGCTCCCTTTTTGAATAAAGGAGTTACATTAGCTATTTTCCAATCTAATAGAACCTACCCCAAGTCCAGTGAATTTTGAAAAATTAAAACCCATGTATCAACTATCTCACTATCCACTTCTTTTAAGATCCTAGGATGAAATCCATCAGGACCCGAAGACTTGTCAGCCCACAGGTCTAACAATTTGCTAAGTACCACTTCCCTGTGATTGTAATCTTCTTGAGTTCCTTCTTCCCATCCAGTTCCTGATTTACAGCTATTTCTGGGATGTTACTTGTGTCCTCTTATAGTGAAGACTGACGCAAAATACCAGTTTAATTCATCTGGCGTCTTCTTATTTTTCATTATTAATTCTCCAGATTCACTTTCTATAGGACCAATGCTTACTTTGTTAACTCTTTTCTTTTTTAAGGGCAGAATCTTGCCCTTGGATGGCGGGTGGGCCCCACCGGCTTGGCGCTGGGCCGGCAGCCGACCCCTGCCACTGAAACGGGGCCCGCCGCCATTTTAAGTGGGCAGGCCAATTAAGGCCCACCCAGCGGCATCCCCGATGGGAAGCACTGTGCGCTTCCTGTGTGGTGTGGGGGGGCGGGGCGGGGTGGGGGGTGGAATCCCCAGCTGTCAAAGTGCGCTCTTTCACGCACTTCTCCCTGAGGCAAAGTCCTGTCTCAGGGAGAATACTGACAGTGTCAAAAACATTAAAAATAGAAACATTAAAAAATTAACATGTCCCCTTCATGTGACAATGTCACACGAGATGGGACATGTTAATAAAGACCATATAAACTTTATTAATTTTTACAATATGGACATGAAACTTCATCCTGCCAGTGGATGAAGTTTCATCAATAATCTGGAGCACGCTGG
The DNA here is from genome assembly GCF_964194155.1 of Cetorhinus maximus. Classification (NCBI taxonomy): domain Eukaryota; kingdom Metazoa; phylum Chordata; class Chondrichthyes; order Lamniformes; family Cetorhinidae; genus Cetorhinus; species Cetorhinus maximus. Next base: position 44,747,706 of record NC_135902.1, on the reverse strand, counting down.
GGCTCCTGGCCTGCCCACCAGCCTTAAGGTTGGACGGGCAGCTCTTTAATTACTTTAACTAGCCTGTCAATGGCCTCAATTGGCCATTGACAGGTCGGCAGGCGGACAGCTGATTTCGCTGTCCACCCGCCTTCCTAAAAATTTAAATGGACTGGGATGATGTCGGGGATTCCTCCCAACATCATCCCGCAACATTTTCCCCTCGGCGACCGGGCCCCGCCCCCAATCACCGAGGGGAAAATCCTGGCCTAAATATCTACAGAGTTTTGGATGATGAGGACGAATCACTGCAACTTGATCTGATACTCACAGGCACCAGCTCAGATACAGGCAAATATCTTAGAGGGCAGTATAGAGGCAGGATCAGCACATGGTGAGTCACTGGACAGAGCCCATTGCAACCAGACCAGGGAAAAGGATTGCCAGCTCCCCAAAGGATAAATTTGATGCAGATGAGTTTGGCTGCAGAGAACTCTAAAGAGGACCGAAATATTTGGTGCACTGGCAGGTGTGCCAGAGAGATTATTGACACTTCAAGGAGCATGGAGGAGTCCGATTCCATCTTGGAACAGGGCTTCATGCAGAACTTGGAGCCCATCCTTTCCAGCATAGATGTGTTGGCCAACTCCATGACATCACTTTTGGTCCCAACTGTGATGCAACGTCTCATAGTTGATGTCTCAGCTTCTAATGCAGCACTGGGTGAAGCAACACAACTAAGACTTAAGTCCTGAGATATTTGCTTGTAGCCATGAAAGTGCAGCTTGGTGACATGCAGGCTCAGACTGTTGCCATCATAGCTGCAGATATTAGTGCTCAAAGGGGCCTTCAAATCTCACAGCAGTCTGTGTACAGCAGATTACCAAATGTTGAGGCAATCCTACCCCCTACCCCACCACTACAGGTGACTGCCATGGCACCGTAGTGCAAAAACCTGCTGCCCTTTCTAAGGATAACCACAGTCTTGCTCCCACCAGTGCCTCTCCACCAATTGTCTCGCAGGCAAAACTGCTTCAGCCCACGTGAGTGCTGCAGTCTGAAGCCGGGTCCAAAAGGCCCAGAGCTGCTCAAGGGCATCTTGCAAAGCCATCTGCAGTCTTCTTCACTGAAAATCAGCAGCCTTCCGTCAGCCTTGCTGAAGCCAGGCAAAGGTATCATAAGATTGGCAGTAAGGGGAAGCTTAAAGGTGAGTAGTTGGGTATTGCAAGTGTTGTTGGATAAAGTTGGTACGAAATGTTTGGTTTACGATGTCCTTTATTTCAGGACTTCAGCTAAGAGGGTGCAATGATGGACCTTTATAAAACGCAGCTTCGCTTCAATTGGAGTATTGATCCCAATTCTGGGTACCACACTTTAGAAAGCATGTGAAGCCATTAGAAAGGGTGCAGAAAAAATTTTTGAGAATGGTTCCAGGGATGAGGAACTTCAGTTACATGGATAGTTTGGAGAAGTTGGAATTTTTCTCCTTGAAGAGGAGAAGGTTGAGGGGAGATTTGATAGAAGTGTCCAAAATCATGAGGAAGCCATACAGAGTAGAAAGCGAGAAACTGTTCCCATTGGCAGAAGGGTTGGGAACCAGAGGGTGCCAATTTAAGGTAATTGGCAAAGGAACCAATGGTGACATAAGGAAAAATTCTTTCATGCACCGAGTGGTTAGGATCTGGAATGCATGCCTGAGAGTATGGTGGAGACAGATTCAATCAAGACCTTCAAAAGAGAATTGGATAATTATCTGAAGAGAAAAAAAATGCAGGGCTATGGGAAAAAGCAAAGGAGTGGAACTAGGTGAGAGCTCTTGAAGAGAGCATGCATGGATGTGATGGGCCAACGGTCTCCTCCTGTGCTATACATTCCATGATTCTATGAGAAAGGCAAAGACTAAGCATAAAGTTCAACCATGCTGGGACCAGGGTGCTGGCTAATCATATATTTACGGCTCCAGAAAGGGCTTTAAACTAAATGGTGGAGGTGGGGAGGGTTCAGGTGAGGTGAGTTTTAGAAAGTTAACTGGAAATGACAAAGCAATAGCGCATGGTCACGATAGGGGGAATGACAACTAGTGTTGCAAGAAGGGAAAAAGTGTACAAGACCAATAAATAGGATCATGATAGGGGAAAATGGTAAAAAAAAATTAAAGGCTCTTTATTTGAATCATGCAACATTCGCAATAAGCTGACTGAATTGATAGCACACATTGAAATAAATGGATATGATATGATAGCCACTGCAGAGATGAGGTTGCAAGGTGAACAAAGGTTGGGAACTTAATATTCAAGGGCATTTGACATTTCGGAAATATAGCAACAAGAGATGGGGGAGTTCTGTTAATAAAGGATGAGATTAGTACTGTAGTGAGAAATGATCTTGGCTTGGAAGATCAAGATGTAGAAACAGCTTGGGTGGAAATAGGAAACAGCAAGGGAAAGAAGTCACTGGTGGGAGTAGTTTATAGGGTGACTAACTGTAGGCCAGAGTATAAGTCAAGAAATAATGGGGGCTTGTAAGAAAAGTACTGCAATAATCATGAGTGATTTCAATCTTCATATAGATTGGATGAATCAAATTGGCAAAGATAGCCTTGAGGATATGTTCATAGAGTGTATTTGAGACAGTTTCTTTGTAAAATAGAGTCTGGGACCAATCAGAGAATAAGCTATTTTAGACCTGGTAATGTGTAATGAAACAGGATTAATTAATGATCTCATGGCAAAGGAGCCTCTGGATCATAACATGATAGAATTTCACATTCAGTTTGAAGGTGAGAAACTTGGTCTGAATCTGGTGTCTTAAATTTAAATAAAGGCAATTACAAAGGTATGAAAACATATGGCTACAGTGGACTGGAAAAATAGGTTAAAAGTAAGAAAGTAGAGAAATAGTGGCAGACATTTAAAAGGATATTCCATAACTCTCAACAAAGATATATCCATTGAGAAAGAAGGACTCTGTGAGAAGGATGTGCCATCTGTGGCTAATGAAGGAAGGTAAGGATAGCATCAAATTGAAAGAAAAGCGAAACAATGCTGTGAAGATTAGTGGTAGACCAGAAGATTGGGAAAAGTTTGGAAACCAGCAAGGATGACTAAAAAAAAAAGGAAAAATTAGAGTTTGAGAGTAAACTACTAAGAAACATATAAACAAACAGTAAGAGCTTCTACAAGTATATTAAAAGGAAGAGCACAGCTGAAGTAAAATTTGGTTCCTTAGAGGATAAGACTTGAGTATTAATAAGTATTTGCCTTCACGGTAAAGGACACAAAAAACATTCCAATAATAATAAAAGAAAATCAAGGGGCAAAAGGGAGGGATGAATTTAAAATAATCAAAACCATTTGAGAAAAAGTACTGGGAAAACTAATGGGACTAAAGGCTGACAAATTCCATGGCCCTGATGGCCTGCATCCGAGGGGTTTAAAGTAGTTGCTGCGAAGGTAGTGAATGCACTGGTTGTATTCTTGAAAAATTCCCTAGATTCTGGAAAGATCCCAGTGGACTGGAAAAGCACAAATGTGGCATTCCTATTCAAGAAAGGAGGGTAACCGAATTTTATTTTAATATTCATTCATGGGATGTGGGCGGCTCTGGCTGGGCCAGCAATTAATGCCCATCATTAATCACCTTTGAGAAGGTGGTGGTGAGCTGCCTTCTTAAACCGCTGGAGTCCATGTAGTGTAGGTACAACTACAGAACTGTTAGGGAGTGAGTTCCAGGATTTTGACCCAGCGACAGTCAAGGAATGGCAATATAGTTCCAAGTCAGGATGGCGTGTGGCTTGGAAAGGAACCTGGTTTTGTTCCCACACGTTTTCTGGCCTTGTCCTTCTAGATTGTAGCTGTCATGGGTTTGGAAAGTAATGTCTGAGGAGTCTTGGTGAGTTCCTGCAGTGCATCTTGTAGATGGTACACACTCCTACCACTGTACATCGGTGGTGGAGGGAATGTATGTTTGTGGATGGGCTGCCAATCAAGTGGGCTGCTTTGTCCTGGATGGTGTCAAGATTCTTGAGTGTTGTTGGAGCTCTGTGGGGAGTATTCTATCATACTCCTCTCTAGCGCCTTGTAGATGGCGGACAGGCTTGGGGGAGTCAGGAGGTGAGTTATGCGCCATAGGATTCCTAGCCTCTGATCTGCTCTTGTAGCCACAGTATCTATATCGCTAGTCCAGTTCAGTTTCTGGTCAATAGTAACCCCCAGGATGTTGATATTGGGGGTTTCAGCGATGATAGTGCTATCGAATGTCAAAGGGCGATGGTTAGATTCTCTCTTGTTGGTCATTGCCTGGCACTTGTGTGGTGCAAATGTTACTTTCCACTTGTCAGCTCAAGGCTGGATATTGTCCAGGTCTTGCTGCATTTGGATATGGACTGCTTCAGTATCTGAGGAGTTGCGAATGGTGCTGAATATTGTACAGTTATCATTGAACATCCAGAAAGCAGGAAACTATAGGCTAGTTAGCTTAACGCCGGTTACAGGTAAAATGCTGAAATCCATTATTAAGGAATTATAGAGGACCTTTAGAAAATCAAAATCCAATCAACTAGAGTCAATATGGTTATATGAAAGGGAAATCATGTTTGATAAATTTATTAGAGATCTTTGAGGATGTAACAAGGAGGGTGGATAAAGGGGAAACAGAAGATACAATGTATTCAGATTTTCAAAAGGCATTTTATAAGATGCCAGATAAAAGGTTACCACACAAGATAAGAGCTCATGATGTTGGGGTAGCATTTAACATTGATAGAGAATTGGCTAAATAACAGGAAACAGAGTCAGGATAAATGGGTAATTTTCAGGTTGGCAAACTCTAACTAGTTGGATGCCACAGGGATTAGTGCTGTGGCCTCAACTATTTACAATCTATATTAATGACTTGGATGAAGGGACTGAGTGTGTTGTAGCCAAATTTGCTGACCATAGAAAGATAGGTAGGAATGTAAGTTGTGTGGAGGACACAAAGAGTTTGCAAAGGAAATTGAGAGGTAAAGTGTGTAGGCAAAAATTGGCAGATGGCGTATAATATGGAAAAGTATGATACTGTCCATTCTGATAGGAAGAATAGAAAAGCAGAATATTATTTAAATGTAGATACTGCAGAATGCTGAAGTACGAAGGGATCTGAATGTCCTTGTACATGAATCACAGAAAAGGTTAGCAGCAAATAATTGGGAAGGCAAATGTAATGTTGGCCTTTATTGCAAGGGGATGGAGTATAAAAGTAGGAAATCTTGCTACAACTTTACAGGGTATTGGTGAGATCGCACCTGGAGAACCACTTACATTTTTGGTCTCTTTATTTAAGGAGGGAGGAGGGATATCCTTGCAGTTCAGAGAAGGTTCACTAGGTGGATTCCTGGGATGAAGGGGTGATCTTAAGGAAAGGTTGAGCAGGTTGGGCCTATACTGTAAGACCATAAGACATAGGAGCAGAAATTAGGCCATTCGGCCCATCGAGTCTGCTCCGCAATTCAATCATGGCTGATAAGATTCTGAACTCCATTCTCCCGCCTTCTCCCCGTAACCTTTGATCCCCTTACCAATCAAGAACCTATCTATCTCGGTCTTAAATACACTTAATGACCTGGCCTCCACAGCCTTCTGTGGCAATGAATTCCATAGATTCGCCACTCTCTGGCTAAAGAAGTTTCTCCTCACCTCTGTTCTAAAAGGTCTTCCCTTTACTCTGAGGCTGTGCCCTCGGGTCCTAGTCTCTCCTACTAATGGAAACATCTTCCCCATGTCCACTCTATTCAGGCCTTTCAGTATTCTGTAAGTTTCAATCACATCCCCCCTCATCCTTCTAAACTCCATCGAGTATAGACCCAGAGTCCTCAAATGTTCCTCATATGTTAAGCCTTTCATTCCTGGGATCATTCTCGTGAACCTCCTCTGGACCCTCTCCAGGGCCAGCACATCCTTCCTGAGATACAGGGCCCAAAATTGCTCACAATATTCTAAATGTGGTCTGACCAGAGCCTTATAAAGCCTCAGCAGCACATCCCTGCTTTTATATTCTAGTCCTCTCGAAATAAATGCCAACATTGCATTTGCCTTCCTAACTACCGACTCAACCTGCAAGTTAACCTTAAGAGAATCCTGACTAGGACTCCCAAGTCCCTTTGCACTCTAGATTTCTGAATTCTCTCCCCATTTAGAAAATAGTCTATGCCTCTATTCTTCCTACCAAAGTGCATGACCTCACACTTCCCCACGTTGTATTCCATCTGCCACTTCTTTGCCCATTCTCCTAACCTGTCCAAATCCTTCTGCAGCCTCCCCACCTCCTCAATACTACCTGTCCCTCCACCTATCTTTGTATCATCTGCAAACTTAGCCAGAATGCCCTCAGTTCCTTCATCTAGATCATTAATGTATAAAGTGAAAAGTTGTGGTCCCAACACTGACCCCTGCGGAACTCCACTAGTCACCGGCCGCCATCCTGAGAAGGACCCCCTTATCCCCACTCTCTGCCTCCTGCCAGACAGCCAATCTTCTATCCATGCTAGTACCTTGCCTCTAACACTTATCTTACTGAGCAGCCTCCTGTGCGGCACCTTGCCAAAGGCCTTCTGGAAGTCCAAGTAGATAACATCCATTGGCTCTCCTTTGTCTAACCTACTCGTTACCTCCTCAAAGAATTCTAACAGATTTGTCAGGCATGACCTCCCCTTGATGAAACCATGCTAACTTTGCCCTATTTTACCATGCACTTCCAAGTATTCTGAAATCTCATCCTTAATAATGGACTCTAAAATCTTACCAACGACCGAGGTTAGGCTAATCGACCTGTAATTTCCCGTCTTTTGCCTCACTCCCTTCTTAAACAGGGGGGTTACATTAGCGATTTTCCAGTCCTCTGGGACCCTCCCTGACTCCAGTGATTCCTGAAAGATGACCACTAACGCCTCCACTATCTCTTCAGCTATCTCCTTCTGAACTCTGGGGTGTAATCCATCTGGTCCAGGTGATTTATCTACCTTCAGACCTTTCAGTTTTCCTAGCACCTTCTCCTTGGTAATGGCCACCATACTCACCTCTGCCCCCCAACTCTCTTGAACTTTGGGGGTGTCACTCGTGTCTTCCACCGTGATGACTGACGCAAAGTACCTATTCAGTTCCTCCACCATTTCTTCGTTCCCCACTACTTCTCCAGCATCATTTTCCAGTGGCCCAGTGTCCACTTTTGCCTCTTTCTTACCTTTTATATATCTAAAAAAACTCTTGCAATCTTCTTTTATATTACTGGCTAGCTTACCCTCATATTTAATCTTCTCCCTCCTTATTTCTTATTTAGTTGTCCTCTGTTGGTCTTTGCTGGCTCCCCACTGCTCTTCGCTGCATTGTACGCTTTCTCTTTAGATTTTATGCTGTCCCTGACTTCCCTTGTCAGCCATGGTTGCCTCATCCTCCCTTTAGTATGCTTCTTCTTCCTAGGGATGAATTTTTGCTGTGTCTCCCAAATTACTCCCAGAAACTCCTGCCATTGCTGTTCCACTGTCTTTCCTGCTAGGCTCATCTCCCAGTCAATTCTGACCAGCTCCTCCCTCATGCCTCTGTAGTTGCCTTTTTTAAACTGTAATACCGTTACATCTGATTCCAGCTTTTTCCTCTCAAATTGCAGGGTAAATTCTAATATATTATGGTCACTTCCTCCTAACGGTTCCTTCACCTTAAGCTCCCTTATCAAATCTGCCTCATTACACATCACTAAATCTAGAATTGCCTGTTCCCTAGCGGGCTCCACCACAAGCTGTTCCAAAAAGCCATCTCGTAGACATTCCACAAATTCCTTTTCTTGGGATCCACTACCAACCTGATTTTCCCAGTCTACCTGCATATTGAAATCCCCCATGATCACTGTAACCTTGCCTTTCTTACACCCCTTTTCTATCTCCTGGTGTATCTTGAGCCTCACATCCTGACTACTGTTCGGAGGCCTGTACATAACTCCCATTATGGTTTTTTGACCTTTGCGGTTCCTCAACTCTACCCACACAGATTCTACATCATCTGACCCTACGTTGTTTCTTGCTATCGATTTAATTTCATTTCTTACTAACAAAGCAACCCCACCCCCTCTGCCAACCTGCCTATCTTTTCAATAGGATGTATATCCTTGGATATTTAGCTCCCAGTCCTGATCCCCCTGCAACCATGTCTCCGTGATGCCCACATCATACCTGCCAATTTCAATCTGCGCCACAAGCTCATTTACCTTATTTCGTATACTGCGTGCATTCAGATACAACACTTTCAGTCCTGTATTTCCCGTCCCCCTTCTCATTGTCGTCCCTTTATCTGATGTGCTTGAAGTTAGATTCCTGGCCCTTTCCAAACATTCTGTTCTATTTTGTGTTCTGGAGACTTTAATAGCCTCTCCTGGGCTCTCCTTTCTTTTCAGTTTTTTCATAATTTTCCATGAAGTTGAAACCACCCCCCCACATACTAACCTGCTGCTTTGTTTCCCATTAGTCATACTTCTTGGAGTTTTACCCTTCCCTTCCCCCCCACTTTCTAATTTGAAGTCCTGTTGACCACCCTATTTACCCTTTTCGCTAGAACATTGGTCCCAGATCGGTTCAGGTGGAGACCGTCCCAACGGTACAGATCCCTCCTGTTCCAATACTGATGCCAGTGCCCCACGAAATGGAACCCCTCTTTCCCGCACCACTCCTTTAGCCACGTGTTTACTTTCCTTATTCTCGCGTCCCTATGCCAATTTGCACGTGGCTCGGGTAGTAATCCGGAGATTATAACCCTTGAGGACCTGTTCTTTAATTTAATTCCTAGTTCCTGATAATCCCCAAACAGGTCCTCTTTCCTAGTCTTACCTATGTTATTTGCCCCAACATGGACCACAACAACTGGATCCTTCCCCTCCCTCTCCAATATCCTTTCAAACTGGTCAGAGATGTCCCTCACCCTGGCACCGGGCAGGCAACATGCCATACGGGACTCTCGATCCTGCTTACAAAGGATGCTATCAATTCCCCTAATTATAGAATCCCCTACAACTACCACTTGTCTTTTTGCTTCCCCCTCTTGAATGGCCTCCTGTGCCATGGTGCTGTGGTCAGCTGGCTCATCCTCCCTACAGCCCTGTTCCTCATCCACACAGGGAGCAAGTACCTCGTACCTGTTGGACAAGGACAAGAGCTGAGGTTCCTCTGTTCCTGGACACAGGATCCCTCTACCTGCCTCACTTGCAGTCACACCCTGCTGACCCTGACCACTGACCGAATTTGAGGTACTTAATCTACCGGGTGTGACCGCCTCCTGAAACAAAGCGTCCAGGTAACTCTCCCCCTCCCGGATGTGCTGCAGCATCCGGAGCTCGGACTCCAGCTCATCAATTCTGAGCCGGAATACCTCCAGCAACCAACACTTGCTGCAGATGTGGTCACTGCGGCTCACAATGGGATCTGCCAACTCCCACATCATACAGCTACAGCACATCACCTGCCCAGCCATCTCTACTTAGTTAATTAATTTATTAATTAGCTTTGCAGTTTTTTTTTTTCAAATTTGGTGCAGATTTCCTACCAACCAATCAGGTCACAGCTTTCCTGTGACGTCACTTTTTCAGTTTTGGGTTCAGTTACTCTGTGCCCCGAGGTCACTGCTCTGGTGCTCCTCCCTCCGAGTCTGCTCCCTGGAGACAAGGCTGCGAATCCCCGAGGTAAGCTAGATTTATACTCACCGGTCCGGTGCTCCTCCCTCCGAGTCCGCTCCCTGGAGACAATCTACTCATTGGAGTTTAGAAGAATGAGAGGTGAAACATCTGAGATTCTAAGGGAACTTGGCAAGGTAGATGTGGAGAGAATATTTCCCCTCATGAAGGAGTCTAGACCTGTGGGAGCAGTTACAAAATAAGGGCTCTCCCATTTAAGATGGAGGTGAGGAAGAATTTCTGCTTTCGGAGGATTATTAATCTTTTGGAATTCTCTAACCCAGAGAGCAGTGGAGGATGGGTCATTGAATATATTCAAGGCTGAGTTAGACAGAGTTTTAATCAGCAAGGAAGTCAATGGCTATGGGGTAGGGTGGTGGGGGGGCATGGGGAAGTGGTGATAAGGCTACAATCAGATCAGTCATGATCTTATTTAATGGCAGAGCAGGCTCAAGTTGCCAAACAGCTCACTCCTGCTTCTATTTCTTATCTTCTAAGTTGCAGTGAAAGGAGGGGAGGAAAACGAAAGGTGCATTCTTAAACCATCTGCTGCATCTAAATCAGAACAATGAATGAGGCTGACGTGGGATGGGCAAAGCAGGATTAGATATGAGCAGACCATCATTTTCAATGGTTTCAGTCCCTGTGAAAATTGTACAGGCAGGGTATCCATCATGCAGCTGTCTACCATACTGTGACATTCTTGTATCTTTTTCAGGTCAAAGTCATTCTTAGAATTACTTCTGGTAAGTGCCCCTGTAAAAATGCACCTCTTCTTCAAGATGTGCAGGTTAGCTTTAAATAGTGCAGGTAGCTTGAACTTATGCTAGCCTCTCATGATTTTGCGCACCTGTTCAAATATGCAGCCACATAGCATTGCACTTAGTGTTGGCTGCCCGGAGTAATCATTGAAATGAACAGGCACCACCAAGAGCACTGCCAAGTAAAGCACAAAGATTGCATGCTGCCTGCATTGGAAGCAATGGGTGCAGGTTAATTGTGAATCACAGTTCCCGCTCCCTTTTTGGACTCCTTCAAGAATATAACATAACGTAAGAAATAGGAGCTTGAGTGGTCATTTGGTCAAATGAGCCTGCCCTGCTTTTCGATAAGATCATCTACCTCAATTCCTTCTTCCTGCACTATCCAAAGAAGCTTACATTGCTTGGTCCCCAAAAATATATCAACCTCTGCTTTGAATACATTCAATGACTGAGCATCCACAGCTCTATGGGGTAGAGAGTTTCAAAGATTCAAACCCCTTGACTGAAGAAATTTCTCCTCATCTCAGTCCTAAATGGCCTACCCTTTATTCTGAAACTGTAAACCTGGGCTGAATTTAACAGGGCACCACAGTCACCACCCGGCTCAAAGGTTAGGCTAGGGGGAGCTCACTCACAATCTCGACAACTGCCCTGCAGCAACTGACTGCTGGGAGCAGCACAAATTGTTTTAAGGTGAGACTTCGACCTCTATCTCGGGAGGAAGTCCAGCCTTAGAGAGCTGTCAACCAATTGGATGACCAGCAGCTGTCTAGTCCCAGCAGCATCAGGCAGGAGCAGTGGACATCGCTGGGATTAGTTAGTCCCAAGGAAAAGGAGCCCAGACACAGAGGTAAGGCCGGGGTATTGCCAGGGCCAAGCTGGCAGGCCACAGCGAGAGGAGTGAGGGGTGTGGAGGGCTGGGTTCAAGAGATCAGGGAGAGGGTTAATGGGGATATACAGTTTTGGGGGGAAAGGAGGTCTTCCCTATTTGCCCAACATCAGCCGCACAGGTACAGCTGATGGGCTTCTCACATGGCGTAGGTCTCTCCCTGCTGCAAGTAAAATACAGCATTGGCAGGATTAAGCTCTTATGTGGCCATTAATTGGCCACTCAAGGGTTTTAATAAGTCCAAAGGTGGGCAGGATGGGGGGTGGTGCAGCCACACAACACCTCCTCCCCTCACTTCAGGCAAGCTGGGGGTAGGCAGGTAGGTAAGGCCAGCAACTGGATTTTATGAGCCCCCCATATTCAAGCCCGCCAGCAGTAGAGTGTAAAATCCAGACCACTGTGTTCTGAATGCCACAGCCAGTGGAAACATATTCTCAGCATTTGCCTTGTCAAGCCCATTAAAAAATTATATGTTTCAGTTAGATCACTTCTTACTCTCTTAAACTCCAGGCAATATAGGAGGGTCTACTTAATCTCCTCTCATAGGACAATCCACTCATCCTAGGCACTAGTTCAGCGAACCTTTGTTGCACTCCCTCTAAGGAAGTATACTGTTCCTAAGGTTAGAAAAACCTTTTGAATAACTCTACTTTTATAAAAACCTTTCCACCTATTGGGTGGAATTTTCCCAGAATTGCACTAACTGCGGTGGTAGACAGGTAGAATCGAGTCCTACCCGCCGATGAAAATGACGGGTTTTCACATCATATCTTCCCGAGCCCTTCTCATTATATATTCACTCCCATGAAACGTGCCGTTTCCATGGCGGGTGTGCTCTCAATCTCCCTCTCACCATCACCCCACTGTTGCATCACGCCAGCCACCATCTTTAAAAGGCAGTCAACAGCAAAGCACTCATCACCACCAGCTCACCACCGCTGCCTGGGAGACATGGCCTGCAAAGGCAAAAAGGCTGCAGCCTCCTGCTTCAATGACGGGTCCCTCGAGCAACTACTGGATGCCGTGGAGGCCCACCGGGATGTGCTCTACTCCCGCTCTGGCTGCAAGATAGGTAGCAATGTCACCAACCCGGCTTGGAAGGCGGTGGCAGCGGTTGTCAGCACCAGCGCACTTCAGAAGAGGACAGCCACCCAGTGCCACAAAAGGATGAATGATCTCCTCCATTCCACCAGTAAATCACTCTTTTCATCACCCCCAACTCACACACTCACAAACCCATCACACACACACAAGCACCTCACTCACTGCCAGTGCAAAAGACATCACCATTCGCTTTTTCACACACATCATCATTGTCCTTATCCCGTCCATGGGACCATTGCCACCCACACAGGCCAGGCATAATTATCATCTGGCCCAGCAGGCGTCCTGATACACTCTCCCCGTCTCTATCCATGCAAGACAAACTGGCTCACAGCAGGAGGGAAAGGTAGCAAACAGGTGGAGGGATGCTGGAATTCAAAGTTCTGACAGAATTTGAAAACAGAGCCATCCAGCTGGCCGGCAATGGCTGGGACTGGTTCTGTGTTGATGATGAGGTCGGCGCTGTTCTACCAAGTTAGGATCCAGCAGTGCAACATCCAACAGACAACCATGCCATCACTGATGTGTCCTCTTTCACAGGCCACTGCCATGAACTAATTATCTCCCCTTGCTTTCGCAGGGGCATCTGGGAAGCAGCCAACAGCGTCTACACCCCAAAGCCTCCAAGCAAGCTCCGAAGAAACCTCTGGAGAGGAATCTAAAGGCATCCTCCCTGAAGTCCCGCCACAGCGCTCACCCACACCTTCCACCAGCGCAGAGACACACATCTCGGTGGGACCTAGCTTAAGCATAGCCTTGGGACCACAATCTGGTGAGCACATCACACTTTCTGATGCAAGTAGGTGGAGGCAGGGACTTCCCAGGTCCCTGGCATTCGGAGGACTGCTGGAGGCCAGAAGGTTGCTGAGTCCGAGTCAGATGATAAGCCTCTGGACTCAGTCATGGCACAGTTGCTAAAGCTGCAAAGGCAAACTCGGGAACATCAGGAAGGAATGTGCGTTGCACTTCTCAGATTGCAAGGCACGGTGGAGGAGTCCGTCCGTCTTCAGGCTGAGGTGATAGTGCCGGCATTGCAATGCATTGAGGTCAACACTGGCAGGATGGCGGCCGCCTTGGAGACCTTGGTCCAGGAGGTCACTCCACTGTTGCACGGGCTTAACCCCATCACTGATGCCATGGTTGGCCTCCAACAGTGTGTATGCAAGAGGGGTGCTCGGCAGCTCCATCTCACTCCAGCTACCCCTTCTGCTCATGGAGTCAGACAGGAGCCTTCGGGCACCCATAGGGAGGAGGATCAGCAGGTGCACGCTCCGGGGCCATCCACCCAGGTGACTCTGGGAGTGACTGGCCCATCTGACTCCCCTCCTCCTGTGACCTCTGCAGATCCAGCTTCACAGGCCAAAAAGGGTGCCACTGCCACACGGCAGGACCCTGAAAACAGGCCAAGGCCCTCCAAGTCTCAGCCCTCCAGAGGACATCCGCCAAAGTCATCACAGACAGGGCGTCACAGTCAGCAGGCTGCCTCCACCTCTGCTGTGGATGTCCGGGGAGCACCAAGACATAGCAGCAGGGTTACGAAAGTTAAGGAGAATTAGTTGCACAGCCTGGGCACAGGTATTAATCACTTGTACATAATGTTCACTATTATCAATAAATTCCTAAGAATGTCTCCCTGCCTATGGCTCCTTGTTCTGATGAGCAATGTTCTTGTCACTCAGATATGAAACCTTTCTGCATAAGATAAAAGGTAGGTGTCTCAGTCCAGGGTCTCTTCCTTGCGCTCTGTGCAGCCTTCAGACCACAGTAATGGTCCAGCTTCACACTCCCTGGAAACATTACTGATGCCTGCACCTCGGCAGTGTGGTCATTGCTGCCAGAATGTAGTGGGCAGGCGCCACAGAGTTCTCTCATACTCTGTGTGCTTTCAGCACCTTTAAGGTGGGGCTGGCCCACATCACACCAGCATCTGCGACCAGTGATGCTGTGCACCAGCTCCTGAAGGGCTGAGGTGCTGAAGGTGGACACAGCATCAGATGTGTCTAAAGTTTCATGGCTGTGTCTCTGAGATGGCCCTGATCATGGAGCACAAGTGAGCTGCCCTCAGCCAGACAGGAGTCAGACATTCTTGGAGGCCATGTGAAGATCTATGGTGTGTCCTCACTGCATGTTGTCATCCTCCTCCTGTGATCAAACAATTAGTAGGGCCTGCACTGCATCTCCATGACAGGAGCAATCTCACAGAGGGTACTGGCACTGAGATAAGCTAAAGTGGAATCAAACGTTCACAATGGCGATATGAGGATCTATGGGGACACCTCACTGCATGTCCTCATCATCCTCCACAAATCCGGCAGCTATGAGGACCTCCCAAGAGCACCTGCCTCGTCTAGCCAGTGCGAGAGCCTCATCCCTGTCGTCGTCGCCACCGAGGACCCTCTCACCCTCATCCCAGTCAGTGTCTTCCTCATCGGAGGAGACATGCAGCTCCTCCATCTCCTCCTCAGCCATCTCCTCATCCCATTGCGTCAGGTTGTAAAGGGCGCAGCAGACGATGATGATGTGTGACATCCTTTGCGGACTGTATTGCAGGCTCCACCAGACCGGTCCAGGCACTGAAATGGCATCTTCTGCATCCCAATGGTCTGCGCCACCAAGTTGCAAGCTGCTGCATGAGCCTCATTATAGCATCACTCTGCTGCAGTCTGAGGCCGCCGCATGGGTGTCATCAGCTACGGCCTCTGCGGGTAGCCCATGTCCCCAAAGAGCCAACCCTGCAGCCTCTGTGGACCCTGGAAAACTGCAGGGATCTGCGAGTGACTCAGGGTGTAGGCATCGTGCACACTCCCTGGAAACTGTGGTCGCATACCAGCTGCACATTCAGTGAGTGGAAGCCCTTGCGGTTGATGAAGTCTACTGAGTGCGGTCAAGCCTGTGGGAATCCCGAGATCAGGGTGAATCCAATGGCCCTTACATCCTGGCTGTCCTGATCCTGGGCGAAATGCACAAAGTTGTGTGCCATGGAGAAGATGGCATCGGTGACCTCATGGTTGCATTTGTGGGTGGCGGGTTGTGAAATCCCACAGAGGTCACCTGTGGAGCCCTGAAAGGAGCCACTGGCATAGAAATTGAGCACCACAGTCACCTTCACAGCCACTGGCAGTGGATGCCCTCCATGTCCCCTTGGCGCCAAGTCCTGCAGTAAGTGGCAGATGTGAGCCACCAGGTCCCTAGACCTGCACAGTCGTCAGCGACACTGGGTTTCAGTCATCTGCAGGAATGGCAGGCAGCGTCTATAGACCCTGGGTGTCGCTAGGCGCCAACCAGCCACGGCTTGCTCTCGCTCATGGGCAGCATGTGTGGGAGCCCCTGCTGCTCCTTCTTCAGCAGGTTGCTGCTCCTGCCTTTGCACGGCTAGATGCCTCAATTGTGCTCTCCTCCGTCTTCTATGGTCTCTGTAGGCCATCAGGCATATAGCTGGGTCACCAGGATCCAAGATCCTGACGTGGCCCTCCTGCAGCATGAAAGAGAGAGAGATGTGGTTATCATGACTGTGCTTAGTACCTTTCCTCGCCCTGTGTGACCACCCCTTAACACTTCTCAGAGAGTGCTGATCACCCCTTGGATGGCCAGAGATGAGTGCACTGCATGGCTGCCCTGTCACCCTGCGACATGAGGGACACTGGTCCAAACCAGGATGCTGAGATTGCAAGGGGCTGTGAGAGCCTCCAGCAGTGACTGCTACAAGGCCAGCGTTGGCGAGGAGATTGTACAACGTGTGCAGTCTAACTGCTCCATGGTCCAATAAAGTGGTGGAGGACTCGAAGTCTGTGGGAGGGTGAGGGGGGTGCGGGGTAAGGTATGGAGCGCTTGGTGGTCCTTTGGTGCCACCGTGATGCTTACATGGACGAGCAGGCTAGGAGCCTGACCCCAATCATATCACTGTGGCTACGCCTGATCTGTCTTAGTTGCAGAGGCATGGTCAGTTTATACATGTGTCCCTAATGCATAGCCATTTCCCTCGCTTACCCTACCCCTCCACCTCGATCGCCTGTGCACTGGATGCAGCACTTAACCGCCCCCTCACTGTCAGCAGTCACCTCCGAGGCCAACCGGTACTTGCCCCCAGATCCCCCTCTACCTTCAGCACTCACATCTGAAGCTGGGTACCACTTGCCCCCAGACACCCCCCCCAACCCCTCAGCAGTCACCACCAAGGCTGGCCAGTACTTGCCCCCAGACACCCCTCACCCCTCAGCATTCGCCTACGGGGCCAGGCATCAGTTTCTCCTACCCCCTGGCACCCCTGAAGCCTGTAAACAACAGGCGAGCCATGGAGAATGCTACTGCTCACTCACCTCAGTTCCCCCAAAGTTGAGGCCGCCAAGTGCACGTCGCCTGCGTGCTATTGTGAAACACGTCGGCGTGCTTTCCCACCGATGTGGACAGATGATACAGCGGGTTTCCAACAGCCTGGCAGGATGGCCTTTTAATTATATGCTAATGTATTACAATTAGCTCCCAGCCGACCGATGGCAGAAAACGCGGCCCACCATCAGCAGGCTGAGTGGAAGATCACGACTGGCCTTCACGCTGTCGTGAAGTGGGTCCTGCCATATTTTCCACGCACACCACCTATCACGCCCGCTGCCAGCAAGCTCGGAAAATTCCGCCCATTGTTTTTACATGTTTAAAATATATTTTGATTGGCAATGCACATTGGGGAAGTGACTACGTTACTTTTATTTCTTGTGATTCCTTTTATCAAATTTTACCCTGTTCAAATTTTCCCAACAAATGGAGACCAGAATTCCATGACGAATATAAAGTGCAGTAGGAGACAAGCAATGCAAGCAGCAACCATGGCTTTCTACAATACTTAAAGCCCAAAACAGAGCTGAAAATTGGCACTATATTTCAGAATATAGCTGTGGTAAAGTGGGGTACCCTGTCCCTTTAAGAGAATGCAAGAGTACTGATCATGTGACTGCACTGACGAATCACTGTACAGCATGGGCAACTGGGTACTGTTAGTCTTGTTCTGGAGGTTTCTGAGTGAGCACGTATGATCTGGTGCTCTGCCCTATGTCTCAATAAACCATCACTGTTTATTCTTACATCAGTCTCCCCCTGTTATTGATTGCAAGCAGCAACTAATGAGAACATAGGAAGGTGTGCTGTTAGAGTTCGGTTGGCCAATTAACTCATTTACCCAAGACATAAAAATAGTATATCTGCATTTTTTTAAAAAACAAATTGTTGTATGAAAAATGGAGTTTCACCTTTGTTAACTAAGAGAAAGGATAGCTTTAGATAGGATCAAAAAAACTGAAGTTAAAACATCAATAACAATACTGGCAAGAACAAAACACAATTAGCCAAAATTTGTGAGGTTTCTTCTAGTTGCATAGGGCTTTGCTGTGGGCAAATATATTTGGGATTTCAGACACAGTTGTTGAGCATAGCAACCAACAATGCCAGATACAGGAAGGCCATTCTGGAAGGAGTGTTAATATTAATTAACTCCCATGCCTCATCACAGTTTAGACAAGTTGACTCCCATCACTCACTTTGCATGTATGAAATGGTTGAATTACTGGCCTGGTTTGCTGATAGTAGATCCTTAAAGCTAAGTTAAAGTTTCCAAAGTTTATTTGAAAAATACTTGTTTTGGATAATCCATTAATGCTTAAATACATTTAGCTCCCTGCATTGAAAATCCCTCCCTTCTTTTTTCTACTTGCATCTTTGCAGCTTTCACCTGTCTCTTCACTTCAGTGTGACCTTTGAGGAGGAACTGATATCAAGATGTTGTGGGTGTGCATAAACAGAAAGGGTCATAATATAAGAAAAATAAGAAAGCAGTTTTGCACCCTTTTGTAGCATGGCACATGATCAGCCTATTTTTACTTCAAAATTGCAACTGTAAAATCTTGATTTGCATATTTAAACAGCCCCTGGCCCCAAACAAGTAGAGTGCATGCTATGTGTCCATTTGTAGGTCAGTCTGAAAATTGCACCAAGCATGATTGTGCATCTAAAGGATGGTCGAAGATCTCCTCCCTACCACCCCTCCTGCCTCAAGCTTCCTTGGCCAATCACCTGCTTTTCAAAATTGGGTGGCAGTTGAGCTAGGAGCTGCATAATGGCCTTTCAAAATGGAAATCACACTTGAATATTATCTGTTTAGAATATTGCCTGTTCTAAATAAAGAATGACTATTTTTATATTTTAACTATGAAAACTACATACCTTAAAGTCAACATCAATGGCCTCAAAACGCTTGGTATCATCAGGCAACTGGGTACGGATGTCTTCAGAACCTATAAAAATGCTCTCAAGGTGAACCCAAGTTCTTTGTACCTCAAACCAGATGGAAATTACAGAATCTGCAGTGGACAACTTTTGCTGCCAGCTGGAAACCTCTTTGAGGAAATATGCAATATATTTAGAAGATATCAGGTTCTGCAACTGAACTTGATTATCCTCCAATGTCTCTACTAGTTCATCACTTCCTTTCAGCAACATAATTCCTGTCCTACTGTGAATTTCATGTTCAAATTCCATGGTGCTCCAAATGTTCTCCAACTGACCCAACACCTGTAAAATACAGAATTAAACATTTGTTTTGTACAATTTAATCAACTGATTCTTTTCATTTGTATTTTTGATGTTCGGTTTTACTTCAAATATATGCATGTAATAACTTCAGTTGATACAGGCCAAGTAGTGGCATGGTAATAAAAGTGGGTGAAGCTGTCCTGGTCTCCTTCCTTATTTTCTATTTGTGCCCATGGTGGTCTTGCACCAGGACCCTCTGCAGAGCAGAAAGGGTTCCCAGAGTATGCTAATACAGAAAAAAAAGCTGCCCAGCTTCTACTATAGAGTCCTACAAAATCAGTGTGGAACTTTGTTGGAATACTCCTTGAGGGCTGCCCACAACATCGTGTAGATTTTCCACTGCCAGTAAAATGGTAATGTAAGTTTTGTTTACTGCTTCCTCCAGGTCCCCCACTGCTGGCCTTTGAACATTAGGGCACAGAAAATGGACACATCCAGATCAAGCAATTAAGAGACATCTATCCTTAAGCAATATTTAAGGTATAAATCTGCATTCCCAACACAAAACTTCTCATGCCACATACAAATTTCAAGAATTCACAGACAGAGGTGACCAAATCCCATTGGATTGTCTGTCTTATGAGAGTGCAAATTTCTAAAATCTATCCTTTGCTGTGTTGCTAGTATGCCGCTAAAAGTTGAAACTTCGAAGCATTCAGAAGTTTGTCTCATTATTTTTCAAACTTGCGAATGAATCCAGTACCTTCTCCATTCCAGACTCTTTCACAGATTTATCCACAATATTGCGAACTTCATCTTCAAAGTTATGTAATTGCAGACTCAGTAAATCTGCAAGAGTTGTTTCTTCTGACATCACAAAATTGACCTGTTAAAAACAATGAAAGAGAGTAAACAATCAATTCCTATTTTCTGCACACTTATTAAAATCACATTTATCTCCCTTTTAAAAATCAATTTCCTCTCCATTCCTCAAATCATTTACTCCATTGAAATACTCTTCCAGCTTCAGGTTGCCTCATCTACCTCACCCAAAGGGCCATTCTTCATATGTCACACTATTGGCTCATGAGAGACACCATAGCTGATCTTGTCCTTGCAACACACTTTTTCCAGCAGGCTTACTGACTGCAAAAAAGAAATGGGAGCCCAGGAGGATCTTTCCTCTCCTTAGCCAAGGGCACAGAGGATATATCACCACAGTTGCATATGGATAGATCAGCTGATATCACTGAACAGCATTGCTTGGGAATTGAATTTGGGATCTTCTTATATGGCTTAGCTTACTGTCCTCAAAATTCCCGGGTCTCAACATGGCATAAGTCAAATTTATATGCAGGATGTAGGCAGGATTAGAGGCTGGATGCTTGCACTGCTGGGATCCCTCCTCATTTAGATCTTCATCAAGGATGTTGGGAGGAATTCCTAGATTTCCACAGGAAATTCCTCACTTTATGAAATTGAAAGGCCTCAGCTAATGCCAGTTGAAACCTGGAATGCATTTAAGGGCAGAATATTCCGTTTGGCGTGCGGGGGCAGGCCCTGAACATCCACACGTAAAATGACGCACTCTGACATCGGGCGAGTGTCCTGATGTCAGCGCACGCCATCGCGATATTTCACTGGGCGGGCACGCGATGAGTCCGACGCGCACCCTCCATGAATTAACGGGCCACTTAAGGCTCTTGAGGCACCAATCGATGCAGATTTTTCGGCGTCCGTGCAATCTTTGGGTCGGTGCGCAGGCTCCACGGGCAGGCAGGTAGGACACATTTGTATTAACCTCATCCATGAGTGGGAGAAGAGGGCTCACTGGGGTCGCGAATGTGCACAGTCAAGTATTTATTTATAAAAGTTTTTGAAACTTGCCTGTGTGATCTGCAGTGCTTCAAAACGCGTACCAGCTGTTTTTTCTGGATTCTTAACCTTCAGGTCAGCACACTGCAGTGAGTAATCTTTTCTGGGCCTGCAGGTTTCAGGAAGCCTTCCCTTAGCCTGGGAATGGGAGCTGAACTGTCCAGTGGAGGCTGCTCCTCTGAGGAGGAAGGGAAGGCTAGAAGGGGGAGGAGGCCAAGAGTGCACATTCAGCCTCCATGGAGCCACCTTTGGGAGGACAGGCGCAGGCACAAGGAGCGCAGGGCTAAGAGGTGGTCCAAGGTGGAAGAGGCTGCAGAAGACGCCACTATCCTGCTGCCAGGGTATACAGGCAGCAAAGCAGCTACCTTAATATGTCTGAGGTGCAGTGCCGAAGGAGGCTCCATCTCTCAAGGGAGACAGTCAACTATATCTGTCAGATGTTAGGGCCTGAGATCTCCGCTAACTGTGTGGGTGGACACCTCATGCCAGTGGCTCTAAAGGTCACAACTGTCCTCAACTTCAATATCTCTGGCTCCTTCCAGGGGTCGGTGGGTGATCTTTGCAGTGTCTGCCAATCAGCTGTCCACACTTATGTCAAGTAGGTTACAGATGCTCTGTTCAGGCATGCATTGACCTTCATACACTACCGTTGGGACCAGGCAAGTCAGACACAGCAAGCCAGAGGTTTCGCGGCCATTGCTAGCTTCCACCACGTCCAAGGTGCAATGGACTGCACACATGTGGCCATCAAGGCGCCAGCAGGTGAGCCCGGTGCCTTTGTCAACAGGAAGGGCTTCCACTCCATGAACGTGCAGATAGTGTGTGATCATAGGATGCTGATTTTTTAAATCTGTACAAGGTGCCCAGGCAGCTCCCACGATGCCTACATCCTCAGACACTCCCAGTTGCCAGGGCTCTTCAGTGCTCCAGCCCGGCTTGATGGATGGCTACTGGGTGACAAGGGCGATCCCCTCAGAAGGTGGCTCATGACGCCTCTCTACCATCCAAAAATAGAAGCTGAGCAGCAGTACAATAGGTGCCACGCCTCTACAAGTGCTGAGGTGGAGACAACCATCGGTCTTCTCAAGATGCTCTTCCGATGCCTGGACTGCTCAGGAGGCCCACTCCAGTACCCCCCAGATCGTGTCTTGGTGATACTGGTTGCATGCTGCGCTCTCCACAATCTTGCGTTGGAAAGGGGGGATACCGTGGACGAATGAAGACATTGACATTGTGGTTACGACTGCACACGATGAGTCCAGCAGTGAGTCCAAGGATAAGCATGCACAGGGAAATGCTGAGGGGGTAGAAATTGACCCAGGCATACTCCAGGGAGGCAATGACACCCGGGAGGCTTTAATCCAATGAACCTTCAGCTCGCACACCACAGATGCACCACCAGGACAAGCCTGAGCTGCAGGCTCGGTACTCGACACCCAAGTGCAAAATCTGCCAGGTTAGGAACAATCATTAAGGGCCTTGTTTATAAAGCTGAATGTCCAACAAAGCACTCATTACAATTTTGGAAACCATACACATGCTGAAGAAAAGAGGCACCCTCAGCCATGGTGACATATCTGAATTTATTATGTCAAGCAAACCAACTTATTCCAAAAAAAATACAATAGTGTTACAAATCAAAACAAATCATAAGGACCTCATCTTGGGACAACACAACAGCACCAGTGAAAAACCCATGGTGTGCCTAAGTTGCCTTATGTTTTCGTTTCCGGGTGCTATGTCTTGGCGCTGCCCCAATGCTCGGAGTGGCATCTGAGGTAGCCTGCTGACCTTGGCGGTTGTCCTCTGGCCTGTGGAGCCAGTGCTGGCCCCGCCTGGGAGGGAGCTGCCAGTTCCACAGCTGGCATCTCCCCTGTCGTCGCAGCCTCACTGGATGCTCTGGTCACTAGGAAAGGGATGGAGGAGCTGCCGCCCTCATCCAGAGTGCCCTGAGAAGTGGCCCACAAAGACGCCGGGCAGCTGTTGCGGCAACGTGAGGTCGCTTCGGACCTTCCCGCTCACCGTGGATGGATGGGCACAGAGCTGGGAAAGTTGATGCCCAAACCATCTCTCACATTGGCACTGACCAGCTGAGGTCAATGCTGATGTGAGGACTTGTTGGTCAGAGCGCATCCCCAGGAAGCGCTGACAGGTCTCCTGGAGTAGCCTCTCCACGAGATTTGCCACTATCTCCATGGAGGACGCATGGCGCTCGGACATGTAGCTCATTGCTTTGGCGATCGTCTGCGTAGACTCCTCCATCATGGAGACCAAGCCAAGCACAGCCTCATGTATCTCCCCCAGATGCTCCCGCACATCCGGCCGCATTTCCTGCACCTGGTGTGTTACGGACAACTCCAGAGGCACATCATCAGGCACCAACTAAGCATGTGCCTGGCCCCCTGCAGTCCTCCGACTGCTGGCGCCATGGGCACTCTCTGTCTCTGCCAGCTCCTCCAGTGATTGTGAAGTGCCCTCACCACTGTGCCCCAGGACATTAGCCGATGTTCAAATTCCCACCGAGGTGCTAGTATCTGCGCTGGTGCCTGCCTCGCAGAAATGGTGTGACGCTGGTGAGACTTCAGGACCCTCAGGTATTAGAGGGGGCCTCTGCTGCTCCTCCTCCCGGCCCTGCTCCAATGATGCTGAAAGGAAGAACAAGGACAGTGGATCAGTTAACATGGAGACAATGACAAACTGCATCCCTGGCCCTCGAATCATTAAGCGCTCATCCTTCCACAACCAATGGTCAAGCCATGTTGCAAAATTAAATCAATTAACATTCAGCAGTGCCATGGCTGTTGGGAGAATAATTCTGACCTCACTGTTGGGCATAAATACCTGGCTGTGGTACCCCAGCCTCACCGACACCAGTGGACCATGGCACATGGCACCTCTCCAGATGCTTGAAGCGGCTAAGAATGGCGATCTATGCCTGGCCGCCGCCAGTCCTTGCACGCTCTGCCACATTATGAGCATTCTTTTCCTGAAAATGAGAGATGAGCATTGATTAGTGAAAATTGCGCATGGACTCTCTTCGCGCACAGCCCACCCCAACCAGGGTGGGACATATCAGGGCTCCAGAGCCTCCTCACCCCACTGCTGCCGAATACTCACAAAGATGCTAGGCCTGCTCCACACCCTCCCACCACCCGCCCTTGGACACATGCCTACATCACATCAGGCACCAAACGGTATATCCTTCCATAGCAAGGAGGCACAAGAACGTGGAGCGCAGAACGCAGCAGATGGTTCGTTGCCATGCCACTTTGAAGCTCCCCTCCCAGCATGTCATCACCCTGACTTGGACAAGTCCTGGAGTTCAAACACAGCGCCTAGGTGCAGCTCCTCCACATTGCCCCCAAACTAGTCATGTGGGACTCAGTGTAACACATGCTGCAGGGGCAAAACACATCACTTCATCACCCTCTCAGGCTGACCTCAGAATGGGCAGTATCTGCTTGCCCACTCAGCAAAGGGCAAATGCCGTCAATGATTCAATGCAGTCACTACACTCAGGCTTGGGGGGAGGGAGGGGAGCAGGGGGGATAAGCCAACCTGCTGGGTTACATGACCAATGCCAACATGGTACTCATCCTGCCAGAGCGCAACAAGTAGTTGAAGCGCTTGTGATACTGGATCCAGGTGCACCGCGCCACATCGCGGGAGCTCACCACCTCCGCCACCTCCTCCCAGGCACGTTTCGTCATGTGGGGAGGGCCTCCTCTTCACATCCTGGGAAACCAGAACCTCCCGCCATGCTACCACCTCCTCGAAGAGGGCAGCAAGGCGGTCATTCAAGAAATGAGGGGCACACTGGCCCCTCGCCCTACCCTCCGGCTTGGCCTGTTCCGCTGCCCTACCCTCCAGCCTCGCCTGCTCCGCTGGCCTGCCCTCCGGACTGCTCTGTTCACCAGAAGCCCTCTGGTGAGCCCTTCCACTTGCCATTGTGAGCAGCCTTGCAAAGGCTGCCAGTGCTTCAGATAAACATGCCGCCGGGTCACCATTGGACCTGGCGGACAATTCACTCCCACCGCCACCCATCCACTCTCGCTATCCTCAGGAGTCATGCATTACGCTGGGCGGGCCTTAATTGGCCTGCCCGCGTAAAATGGCAGCGCGAACCTGATCACAGGCGGCAATCTGGTCCACGCCCACTCCCGCTCCGCCCTCCCCCCCACCTCGCCAAACAGAAAATTCAGCCCTAAGGTATTCTAAAGGCCCCAACTGAGAATCATTCCCCAAATGGGAATGATTACCTTCTTTAATTATATTCAGCCTGGTTCAGTATTCAAATTAAGAAAATTATAGAAATAACTGTCCTCCTACATGAGGTGAAATTATGTCCAATGCCACCAAGTCTGGAGAACAGAAAAATAAGGGCAGTGGGGTACAAAACTGCCAGAGTACATCCCCAACCAACTTTCCATATCCAACTACCCAAAATCAACTCAAGTGGGCAGGGTGTGACTACAAATTCTGGACCACACTATTGCACAATATAATAATTTTTTGTATTTATATTTAAATTAACAAAATATGCTTTATTGTTTGATACCTTAGTTGCCTGCATGAGTTGTTGCCAATGACGCTCCCTTATAGCTGGATTCTGCAGCTCACTTACAGCTTTCAGTGAAGTCATTGTGTTCTTTATTAAATTGTCTAAACCCGAATAAGCATCCCATGCCCTTATCTCCTTATCCATACTTCTCAGGTCTTTAACAAATTTCTTACAATCTGAATCCATATTCTCCACACTAATGTTTTTCCACTTGGTGGTCTTCCAATCTTCAATGGTTAAGCTAACCTGCAAATTGGAGATAATTTGTGAAAATAGGAATAAATTTACTGCTCTTTTCAGAGAGAAAAAAAGTTGCATTATCGAGTATATCATCAAGTTGGAAGTAATGGATCAAAACTTGTAAATTACTCATCACCTGGGTTTCTCCTCATAGAATCACAGAATTATGTAGCATAGAAGAAGGCCATTCAGCCCACCAAGCCTGTGCCAGCTCAGTGGCAGAGTTATCCAATTAATCCCAAACCCCTGTTCTTTCCCATATTCCTGTAAATTTATACTTTGCAAGTATTCATTCAATCCTCTTTTGAATGTTACTGTAAATCTGCTTCCACTACCCTTTCAGGCAGTGCATTCCAGATCATAATAACTCGCTGTGGAAAAAAAAAGTTTTCTTATTTCACATCTAGTCCTTTCGCCAAACACCTTAAACCTGTGACTGCTGGCTACCAATCTTCCTACCATTGGAAACAGTACCTCTTTGTTTGCTCTAACAAAACCATTCATGATCTTGGTAGGAATCTTGTGCTCTCACTGGTGGCGAGCTTGGAGATGGGAAGGGCCTTTACATATGTGGGATGGCGGTGTACCAGGAGCCCACTGCCTTCCTGCCTCTGCCAGATTTTAATTTCTGGGCAGCAAGGTCCATAGTTGATCTTCCTGCCACGTCACCAATTGAGGCCGTTAAATGGCCACTTAATTTTATTATATGTGTATTAACTCATCTGCAGTTGGGCCTGTCGCCATGCAGCATGGACAACAGTAAAACTATGCAGCCAGCTTATCACCTCCAGGGTGGGGGGCGGTGGTTGGGGTCCCTCGAACACACGCATTCAATGCGGGATTGAAGGAGTGGACATGGGGAAGGGGGGCCCAGTGAGAGCCACACCCTGCCCTTGCTGCCAACCTCCCCGCACCCATCTCCCTGTGTCCCGCACCCCAAGAACCCCCATCCCTCCATGCAACATTACTTACCTGTGGACTGGGTCCGCAATCCTGGGACCCCAGTGCCTGTTGCTCCAATAGCAGGCTCCCCGGTTGCGCTGCTGAGCACAACAGCTGCCAGCCTCTGACTGGCCGGTTAGTGAGACTTCTACCCCCAGGGTCTTAATTCCAGCGGAATGCCCTGCTGTCAGCTTTGTCTGATTGGCATGTGGTTTGGTGGGCCTTCCTTAAAAGGGTCTCAGGCAAGACTTCTGGTGCCTCAACAAGATTCCACCTCTTATCAGCTCTTTCTAACCTCCTCTCAACCTTCTCTCATCTAAACAGAACACTCCTGTTTCTGTAGTCTCTTCAAATAACTGAAGTCCCTCATTGCTGATATCATTCTAGGAAAACTCTTCTGCACCTTTTACAAGACCTTGACATCCTTTCTAAAATGTGATTCCCAGACTGAACACAATCCTCTAGCTGAGCCCTAACTGTGTTTTACAAAGATTCAGCATAACTTATTTGCTTCCGTACTCTATTATTAGACAGGAATCGTAAGTACTTAAATTCAACAGACTTTTCAATAAGTCCTGCCACCTTCAAAGATTTGTGTACATACACCTGCCAACTTCTTGCAATTCCCTTTGAAATTGTATCACGTAGCTCGTATTGCCTCTCTTCTTAGTAGGAACATAGGACTTAGCAGCAGGAGTAGCCCTTTGAGCCTGCTCCACCATTCAATAAGATCATGGCTGATATGGTTCTGGTCTCAACTCCACTTTCCATCTACCCCCCATAACCCTTAACTCCATCAAAAATCTGTCTAACTCTACCTTGAACAAGTTCAATGAACCAGCCTCCACTGCTTTATGGGGCAGAGAATTCCACATACTAACGGCCCTTTGAGAGAAAAGATTCTCCTCATCTTTGTCTTAAGCGGTAACCTCTTAAGCTTAAACTATGTCCCCAGGTTCTAGTCTCTCCCACAAATGGAAACACCCTCCTGGTATCTACCCTATCAAATCACCTCAGGTCTTATATGTTTCAATAATATCACCTCTCATTCTTCTAAACCTCAATGGGTATAGGCCCAACCTGTTCAGCCTTTCTTCATAAGATAAGCTCCTCATCCCAGGAATGAATCCCTACCAAATTGTGTCAATTCTCTGCAATAAACTTCATCAGTCATGTGCCTGGCCATTTTCACCAGTCTATGTCCTTCTGAAGCCTTTTACTATACTCCTCAATGTGTACTACATTTCCAAGTTTCATATAATATGCAGAAATTGAAAAAACGTCTTGTCTACCCAGTCTAGATGATTAATATATATCAAAAAGAGCTGTCCTGTGGAACACCACACCTTCCTCCAGGCTGAAAAACAAGTGTTCATTACTACTCTTTCTTTCTGTCCCTTAACTTATTTTGCATACATGCTACCACTCTCCTTTTAATCTCATGGGTTTTAAATTTGCTAGCAAGTCTCTTACATTGTTTCTTATATTCTATGAATGACGTTATGATCTATCTACACTTAATAAGGGTCATCACTCACCCAAATAAAATGCTCTCTGACAAACTACTGTTTTAAAATTTAATCCTTAAGAAATCATATTTGATTTTTGCTGGTTAAATGGCACTCTGTGATTGGAACTGAGTCCTTTATAATGGGCTGTATTTTGCAGTCAGCAGTGAGGAAATGGCACCAGTCTTCATTACATTTGCACTTGACCACAGTCTTTGTGGTTTCTCACTAGAACTAACTGTAAATTAGAGAGCCAAAAAACATCTGAGTATCTGGGACATGCGTGAACAATGCAAGGAAATGTGTATCACTTTAACTAATCAGACTGAAGAATTGTTAATGAGGAACGCAAAGTCCAAACCAGGAAGTATAAGTTGGAATATTTAATTTAATGACAAATCAGGTATAGGAAACAAAATAAAGAGAGGGAAAGAATTTTGGATTAAGACAGAGAGAGATAAAAGAGACTGAAAAGAAAAGTTTTTTTAATTCTCCAACAAGAATTAAAATCTGAAGGAATGATACTTCACGCTTATAAAAGTTTATTTTCAGTTAAATTACCACAATGTTAAAATATAAACTTACAATGGAATGAACAAGCCCTAAGCTTTCTGGTGAGTGTATAAATGAGGAAAGTACAGAAACTTCATGCCATTCAATGTATTTGAAAGATGTGTTTCTCAGCGAAATACAGTTATCAAGTATCTTCTGGGGCAAAAGGGCATCTCAGACAGCAACTTCCTGGTTTCTGTGTTAAATTGTGCATGTTCAATCAGAAGAGGCTGCTGTCTGATTTACGCATAAATATTGGTGAGTTCTGTTTACCTCATTGTTATTTCTGCAACAAAATTTGGCACATTAAAACACCAGGAAGAGGTCGTTGCCAGATAAAATACAGGTATAACAGGCAGAAAAGGATCAACTCATTCAGTGAGTGTGTCCCATTTAGTCATGTTCTAACTGTTCAAGTTGACCCTCAATGATTATTGCTTATTAGCAATCATGTTATTGAGGCAAAAAATAGAAATAAATATGAAATTGCTGAAACATTCCAGTTTAATTGGTGGCGTATCTGATAATTAACCGACAGTTCATAAGTCACCTGCAATCACAATATGAAAAACTACAAGTTATGAAACATTTAAAAAGGTTTTTAAAAAGTTATAAAGGCTGAAGATCTCACACAAAATGCAGTGAACCATAGCCCTTACTCGATCAGACAGAGCTGCCATGCAACAGTTTATAAGTGGAGTGTGATCTTCACTCAAAGTATGATGACAACTCTATCCACATTAAGTACTCTACTGTTCTTTCTCATTCCATCAATCTCCCCATTCAAGAAGTAGGTATATTACTGTAGTTTAAAATAGAGATACTTAACTGAGGACCTAAAACTTCAAATCAATAGACAGTTCCAAGTTTCAGTTCCCCATATTCTAGAATTAGATGGTCTACACAGCTTTCTTTTCCATCTGCTAAAATAATTTCAAGCATTCAAAAATACAAGACAAAAGCTTTACAACTTTTGACTTTCATCTTAACATGGAAAATTATTAAACATCATAACTCAAAACTAGGCATCAATGAGGTGCTGTGGGCCATCAACAGAAGCAAAATTGTATTCAACCACAATCTGTAACCTCATGGCCCGGCATATTCTCCCACTCTACCATTACCATCAAGCTGGGGGATCAACTTGTTCAATAAAGAGTGCAGGAGGGCATGCCAGGAGCTGCACTAGGGATACATAAAAATGAGATGTCACCCTGGTGAAGCTACAACACAGGGCTACCTGCAACCCAAACAGCAGAAGCAGCATGCAATCGACAGAGCTAAGCGATTCTACAACCAACGGATCAGATCTAAGCTCTGCAGTCCTGCCACATCCAGTCATGAATGGTGGTGGACGATTAAACAACTAACCAAACAAGGAGGCTCCATAAATATTCCCATCGTCAATGATGGAGGAACCCACGACATCACTGTAAAGACAAGGCTGCAGCATTTGCAACCATCTTCTGCCAGAAGTGCCAAGTGGATGATCCATCACGACCTCCTCCCGAGGTCTCCAGCATCACAGATGCCAATCCTCAGCCAATTCCATTCACTCCACGTAATATCAAGAAACGGCTGAAGGCACTGGATGCTGCAGAGACTACAGTCCCTGGCAACATTCCGGCAATAGTACTGAAGACTTACGCTCCAGAATTAGCTGCACTCCAAATCAAACTATTTCAGTATAGCTACAACACTGACATCTACCCAGCAATGTGCAAAATTGCCCAGGTATGTCCTGTCCACAAAAAGCAAAACAAATCCAACCAGGCCAATTACTGGCACATCAGTCTACTCTCAATCATCAGCAAAATGATGGAAGGGGCTGTCAACAGTGCTATCAAGCACCACTTACTCAGCAATAACCTCAGTCATACTCAGTTTGGGTTCTGACAGGGCAATTCAGCGCCTGACCTTATTACAACCTTCATCCAAACATGGGCCAAGTATGGCATCCACGAGCGCTAGCAAAGCTGAAATCAATGGGAATCAGAGGGAAAATTCTCCACTGGTTGGAGTCATATCTAGGACAAAGGAAGATGCCTGTGGTTGTTGGAAGCCAATCATCTCAGTCATCGTTGCAGGAGTTTCTCAGGGTAGTGTCCTAGATCCAATAATCTTCAGCTGCTTCATCAATGATTTTCCCATAGTAGGGATGTTCGCTGATAATTGCACAATGTTCAGTACCAGTCATGACTCCTCAGATACTGAAGCAATGTGTATCCTTATGCAGCAAGAACTGGACAAGACCTGGGTTGATAAGTGGCAAGTAACATTCGTGCCAACAGGTGCCAGGCAATGACCATCTTCAACAAGAGAAAATCCAACCATCTTCCCTTGACAGTCAATGGCATTATAATCACTGAATGCCCCACCATCAACATCCCGGGGGTTACTATTGACCAAAAACTGAACTGGACCAGCCACATAAGTACTGTGGCTAAAAGAGCAGGTCAGAGGCTGGGAATTCTGCGGCGAGCAACTCACCTCTTGACTCCCCAAAGCCGACTTGATTGGAAACCGATTCATCACCTTAAACATTCACTCCTTCCACCAACAAGGTATGGTGACAGCAGTCTATACCATCTACAAGATGTACTGCAACAACTCACCAAGGCTCCTTTGACAGCACATTCCAGATCTGCCGCTTCTACCATCTAGAATGACAGATGTGTGAGAACAACATCACCTGCAAGTTCCCCTTCAAGCCACACACCATCCTGACTTGAAACTATATCGGCGTCCCTTCAGCTGCTGTGTCAAAATCGTCAAACTCCCTCCCTAATGACACTGTGGGTATGCCTACACCACATGGACTGCAATGGCTCAAGAAGGTGGCTCGCTACCACTTTCTCAAGGGCAATTAGGGATGGGCAACAAATGCTGACTTAGCCAGTGATGCTCACATTTTGTGAAAGTACATAATAGCGGAAATCAGTATCAAGGCCCCAACTGGCTGGTCATCAGGCAAAGCATAACAGAGGCACACTGGTATTATGATGGGAGAGATGTCACAGATGTTCCTGTCCCAGATCATTTACATAGCTTGGGTATACACCTAATAAAGGTTCAATTCCTGCTAGGGACTCGCAATGCAATTGGTGAGCAAAGAGGCAGACCTTAGGTCCAGAGCCTGAGAATTGTGGAGGAGGGAGGTGTCTGCACTTGTCTCCTTTTCTCCTTGGATTGCCCAAGAGACCTCCCACAGACCCTCTGAAGAGAAAGACTTGTATTTATCTAACTACCTGCATGACCTCAGGATGTCCCAAAGCACTTTAAAGTCAATGAAGAGATGTTAAAGTTTAGCCATAGTTGTAATGTCGGAAACACATTGTGCACAACCAGTTCACACAAACATGGGTTGGATGATTGAAAAGTGAAATATGCTCAATGCGACTCCAACTTGCAGAAGGCACTTCCACTCCCTTTTCTACAGCTGCAGATATCATAATATACGAATGTCCCACTACAGAGTGGCAGGTTGCTTAATTAACAAAAGGGCTTCCACAATGCAATTGGGAGAATGACTTGAAATTCACAGTTGCTGTATGAGTTTCCATAGCAACAGGGAACTTGCAATAAAAAGGAGACAGGAGTTGTCGTTTCCCCAAGTTAAGTGCCTGTTTCAGCAATCCTCTGAATAAGTGCTCCCTACAGGCCTCCTAAGGAAGCCTTCAGTTTCCCACAGCCCTGATAGCAAGCATTGTCCATTCCAGTCCCAAGTGCTAACCTATTCGCTAACCCCAATTGCAGGCCTCCCCGCGCCACAGCCCCATTGCCAACCTTGCTTCCCGCCCCAACTCTGATTACCAAACTCCCCCCAGCATCTTGATTGTGAGTCTCTGTCCCCTCCCTAATGTACGTACGAACATATGAACAAGGAGCAGGAATACGCCATTTGGGCCCTCGAGCCTGCTCCACCATTTAATAAGATCTTGGCCGTTCTGATAGTAACCTCAAATCTGCATTCTGCCTACCTCGGATAACTTATCACCCCCTTGCTTACCAAGAATCTATTCACCTCTGCCTTAAAAATATTCAAAGGTTCTGCTTCCACTGCCTTTTCAGGGAGAGAGTTCCAAAGACCCATGACCCTCTGAGAGAAGAAATTTCACCTCATCTCCATTTTAAACGGGTGACCTCTTATTTTTAAACAGTAACCCCTAGTTCTAGATTCTCCCACAAGAGGAAACATCCTCTCCACATCCACCCTGCTAAGATCCTTCAGGATCTTATTTGTTTCAATAAGAGTTCCCAGCAGCAGTCTCCTCTTGCTGATACTTATCTCCCATCTGCCAGACAGACTACCCGTGGACTGCCTGATGAGCAGGAAAGAGACCAATTGAATGTTAATGGGGGCCTGTTGGCAAGATCATTATAAACCTAGCAACCCCAGCCTAGCTAGGCTCTTCAGTTATTTTCAGTGCAACTCACGCCCTTTCCCCCACCTTATAAACATCAGAGCCAATGGGCCTCTGCCATTACTTTGCTATTCTTGACAACTGAACATTCTCTGAGTGTAATGAAGAAGTAAGTCTCCCTTTATGTCTATGCAATAGATGATCATGTTTAATCTGGCATATAAACAGATTTTTCCTTAGTTTGTGCTTTTCATTCGACTACTGCTAGCCAATCATTTGAAAGTAGTGCTGTGAAAATCTGGAGAACACTGACAGTGATAGATTAGGGGTTTGTCTTCGTTCAGATCACAAAAAGCTCTACACTATATATTTTTTATTTGGAAATAATAGAGTAGAAATTTTTATAGGTGTGATTTGGTGCAGCACTAGCAGCACGCACATAATCATATGAGCGAAACAAGAACAGAAGTGGGGCCTGAAGTCGGGTTGGGCAGCGGCAGTAGTCTCAGGTACAACTCAGGTCGGAGAAAGGACGGTGGCATTAGGGTCTGTGTACAAAGTCAGGTTGGGTGATGTCAGCAGTCTCAGGCCTGGGTCCTGCTCCTACAGTCTTGCAATTACCCCGCCCTCCCATCAGCACACCATCGCACCCCCCCACCCCCCACCCCACCCACACTGCTCCTACAGTGTCACCTTCACCCCCTCCAACGGTGCCACTGGCAACCCCCTCCTCTCCCATGGTGTCGTCCTGCACCCCTGCCCACTTCTATGGTGTCGCAAGCACACCCTCCCATTCCTATGCTATCAGCCCACCCCCAACCCCTACTCCCATGTTGTCGCCTGCAACCACCATGGCCAAGTGTCCCTCATTTTTTTCCCCCAAAGTTGGTCATCCTGATGCCAAGCAACAGGAGGATATGCCACTAAACTGTTCAGCAGCATTGGTCATAGGTGGCAGAGGTTATCAGTGTCAGGAGAATTGCTTCTGGAATCTGGCTCAAATGTAGGAAGAATTTTAATGACCCGACTAAGATTGCTGTGCTAAGCACCCAACTCTGACCTCGCATCACTCCCTGCATAATACCTTAAGTCTCAGTATTCACCACCTTTCTTTCTCCAATTACCACCACTTTCCATTCATTCAGTATACTCCATCCCCCATCATCTGCCACCATCATGCACATCCTACAACCATCTCACAAACTGACCATTAACACTCTACTTTCTTGTGAGCAAAGCTAGTGAAAATTCATAGACAGTAGGAGAGGACAGGAGAAGGGAGGGCATTTATTCAGGTCCTCACTCCAATTAAGGAGGTGGTAATGCAGATCATGGGTATGGGTCAAGTCAGGGTTATTCGAATGGCCAAGATGCAGGATATTTTCTGCAGGGTCCTTGGCTATTTTTTGTCCCTTCTCAAGCACTACAGGGCAAAGTGCAGCTGCTACCAACAGTCACTCATCTATTTCTGCTTCTCCTTCACACTAAACATTAATCCTTGCCTGTCTCTTTTTTAGGTCAACAAAATGCGTTCAGAGAATGAGGTGCTGACAGAAAGCATGGGCAAAGGTGGTACTATATCTTGACCTTACCTTAGCAAGCACCAGCACGGAGACTGGCACTGCACATATATTTGATGTTTTCCCTGATCACCGCTCATCCAAAAAATATTCAGTTAAAATACTTCCCCCACGCACCTACTTTTAAAATCTGCATCTACCTCTACTTCATTCTAAGTAGAGAAGAAACTACAATTAATAATGATCAGTCAATCCTATTAAATCATGATTAAGCTTGTAAACGTGAAGATAAATGATAAGCAAAACTTACAAGAATAATCATATCCCACAGTTCTTTCAACGATACTATTTCTTTACGGCAGGCTTTTAACTGTTTGCAATCAGGAACAGAAACTTCAAACAGAGCAGCTGATTGTGATAGTGCTTGCAATTCAACTTCCATGGCAACAATTTTCTTTTGAGCCTATAAAAGAATTAGGAAAGATATTTTAATATTTGGAATTCTACAAGAGTTTGTATCTCTACTTTGAACACAATCTCAAAGTACTCAACAGTAAACAAGGAGTAGACAGCAATTGGAAGAGTAAGAGAAAGAAGAATAGTTCAGTAGCAAAAACACTGGAAGAACACTGCCTCAGAGTGGTGCTCGAAAATATAGTTGCATTGATTGGACACACACAGGTTGAAGGGGTGATCATGAATGATTGAACAGAGAACAAGAAGGACATCACTGTGAGAAAGGTGCATGAGCAGGGGGTATATAGCTAGAAGAAGATTGGAAAG
This sequence comes from Cetorhinus maximus, assembly GCF_964194155.1. Lineage (NCBI taxonomy): Eukaryota > Metazoa > Chordata > Chondrichthyes > Lamniformes > Cetorhinidae > Cetorhinus > Cetorhinus maximus. Next base: position 44,712,416 of record NC_135902.1, on the reverse strand, counting down.
ATTGCGGAGAAATTTGGAAGTGTGGACAATGATCTTAAGTCTATTCACTTGGTCAGTTCAGTTGTTTATCCATAAGTATAACTCCTGTGGAAGATTAGTTTAATTAATTAGACTAGATATAAATGACAATGCAGCCTTTAAAAAGGCAGTTCAGTCTGCACGCATCAGCAGCAGATTAGGGAACAACAGAATAAGAAAATAACAATACTTGGATCACACATTTGATTCTCAGACTGTGCTTTTCATCATTTTTCCTATTATAATTTTCAAGAATTATGATTACAAAGAAGCAACAGCGCAAAGCAACCAACCAAACCAAAAGAACATGGCACAAAGCAAAAGGACACCCAGAACTTTGCAGACACAGATCTTGGAGGACAGAGGGCATAAAGCACAGACTCCTGGGTGTGCAGTGCATGCTAACAAGCCAGTTAGAGTATCATTGAAAGGAAATGGCACTTAGTTCCAACTCCGTCCATCTCCAGGACCCCAAAGTGGTGCTGTAAGAAGTTCATACACCACAGATGGGAATGCAGGGTTACACAGAAGACAATCTTCCTTTACTTCCTTCCTCCCTCTGCTCACCAGCACTCAGCACACTCTCAAAGCAACACTTTACAATACACTCTAGTTAATCAGGGCTCTAAATCAGCTTTTGCACTATGGCGACCCAACTCCTCTAGCGGCAGTAATGTCCACAGCCCAAAAATGTCTTCCTCCATCTTAAGATGGTTATTATCACCATATCTCCTACTTCAGCTGTCCCAAACAAACCAGCACACATCCGTCAAATGCCATCCTTCCCCTTATTTACTCTATCTTCTTTCAGGTGAAAATCCTCTACAGAGGCAGGATACCAGGGGGATGTGGAGAGGTTCACATCTTTAAAGCCTTAATTTTCTATGAGATCAGGCAATGAAGTTCATAGGGGGGCACTCTGCACATACTGTGCGAGAAAATAAAGTCAGAAAAATATTTCCAGTGCCTGGTCAGTGACTTGCTCCTTGCTTCTCTGCCACAACACTTTCAATATCACCTCATGCAACATTTACTTCCTCACTCCCAAACACTGTGTGTTTGCACCTGTTTTCAGCGATTAAATAATGGTAGTGCGGACATGGAATGGGGTGATTCACAGGGCACAAAGGAGCTGCAGGAATATTAAGTGGGTGAGGTTGTACAACTTTCCTTGCAGAATTTGAGGAGAATGTCTGGCTATGGCATTGCGAGACCCAAAATTCATGAATATTCACCTGAAAAGGATTTTTTTTTATTTCTTCATGGGATGTGGGCATCGCTGGCTAGGCCAGCATTTAATGCCCATCCTTAATTGCCCTTGAGAAGATGGTGGTGAGCTGCCTTCTTGAACCGCAGCAGTCCAGGTGGTGTAGGTACATCCACAATGCCGTCAGGGAGGGAGTTCCATGGTTTTGCCCCATTGACAGTGAAGGAATGGCAATATGTTTCCAAGTCAGGATGGTGTGTAGCTTGGAGGGGAACATCCAGGCAGTTTTGTTCCCATGTGTCTGCTGTGCATGTCCTTCTAGATGGTAGAGGGTTTGGAAGGTGCTGTCTGAGGAATCTTAGTGAGTTCCTGCAGTGATGGTACACACTGCTGAAACTGTGCGTCGGTGGTGGAGGGAGTGATTGTTTGTGGATGAGGTCCCAATCAAGTTTTGGGCCGTTTTGGCCTGGATAGTGTCAAGCTTCTTGAGTGTTGTTGGAGCTGCACTTATGTAGGCAAGTGGAGAGTATTCCATTACACTTGAAGTTTCTCTGCATTAAATTTAATTTGCCATATGTCTGCCCATTTTACCAGTCTAAGTATGGGATCCTTAAGCCTGTTATTATCCTCTTTGCTATTCACTACATTTCTAAATAATGTATTATGGTGTCTGCAGACTTCGAAATTGTGCCCTCTACAATCAAGTCCAGGTCATTAATATATACCAAAAGGATCAGTGGCTCAATGACTAAACCCAGAGAAACACTACTGTATATTCCCCTTCAGTCTGAAAAACCATTCACTCCTTTGTGCTTTCTGTCTTTAAGCCCATTTCACGTCTGTGCTGCTGCTGCCACTTCAATCCCATGTTTTTAATTATGCTAAAACATTTCTGTGATACTTCATCAAAAGCTTTTTGAAAGTCCATATACACAATGTTAACTTTCATCAGCCCTCTCCATTATTTCATCAAAGATCTCAACTGCTCTTTCAGGTTCCTAACTACCTAGCCTTGGTCTTGTCAACCTGCTCAATCATTCCCTCACTTTCACCTTTAATGTCCTTAAATCCAGCAAAACGGTTACTCTTTCCCACACTAGTCATTCCCTTGGTATGGTTCTCATCTTTCCTCCCTCAAGTCTAAGGGGCACAAACCTGAAAGCATCTGGTGCACAACTAATATAGCCGTCTCATTTCAAACTCGGCTGGATCATATAAAGCATACAAAAGACAGGTCTCCCCTGCCAAAACTGCTCACTCTTCCAGCACCATCCTAGAATGCAATGATAATGCCAGCTTGTTGTAAAGAAACGAAGCCATCTCCTTCAAACCCCTTTCCTCTGCGTCCTCCATCTTCCTTTTGCAGGGTTGGTTGTGGCTCAGTTGACAGTGCTCTCACCTCTGAGTCAGAAGCTTGTGGGTCCCACTGCAGGACTTGAGCACAACAATCTAACCCGACACTCCTGAGCAAGACTGAGGGAGTGCTGCACAGTAGGAAATGCTATGCATTGATTAAGACATCAAACCAAGGCCCCATTTGCTCTCAGGCAGTCATAAAAGTCCTCATGGCAATATTTCAAAGAACAGCAGGTGAATTTTTCCTGACATCCAAGCCAATATTTATCCCTCAATTAACATAACCAAAAACAGATTACCTGAGCATTATCATATTGCTGTTTGTGGGAGTTTGTTGTGCGCAAATTGACTCCTAGTTCTGGTTAGAAGAATTATTCCAACATTCGGTGTGAAGTACTGAGTAGGATGCCCCAGGGCTATTTCTCATTTAGATCAATGATCAGATTTCAGAAACTTCATACAACTTAGTTGAATTTGCAAATGATTTAAATTCAGAGAGGCAATGGAAACCTAAAGGACAGCTCAGGAAAAGCAAATAAAAAAATCTGAGCGGACTGAGCAATGGCAGATGCAATTTAATTCAGTTAAAATATTCCACATAGGAGGGAAAAGTGGGTAACACACAGAAACCATAAATAGCTAAAAGAGATTTATGAGTCTCTTTGGACTCAATTCTCAACATAACTAAACAATTCAAAACAGCAATCAGCAAAACCAATAGGATGTTCAATTACATATCCAATGGAATACAAATCAGAGGAAGTCTCCTGATTGAATTACTGTGTGGTGTTCTGTAGGTAACCTTGAGTACTGTGTGCAGCTTTGATTACCAGGAAACAAGGGGTTCAAGTGAGACAATAAAGTAATGGAGTCAGTGCAGAGAAGAATCACCTTGGCAATCTCTCTTGAGAGGGTTATATTTAAATTATGAGGAGAAACTGGAGAGACAGGCTTTTCGTCCTGGAAAGGAGACTTCAAGAGATGATCTTGTGGAGATATATAAGTGAGTAAATGCTATGGAAGAGGGCAACCAAAATGAAACTTTAAAATAAACTGTGGGGTACAGATAAAAGATAACTTTAAGACTGATTATCTGGAGGTTCTTCTTAACAGAAAGAATGGTTAACATTTGGACTTCTGGGTAAAGTGGTAGAGGTAAAAACCTGGAAATCTCCAAAAAGGCCTGGATTATTGCTCTCAAGGTAGGCATGGAGTGCCAAGATGGGCTGGATGTGGATGAAGTTGTGCCACCATCCTAGACACAGTTCAGAGGCAGCCAAAAGGGGCTGCCGAATGCTGAGACGGGCTTTTTAAAAGGCCCAGCTCAGCTCTGAGACTTTATCCCAGTTGTTTTGTTAAATATTAGGCCCTGTAGGTCTCACCCCTCCCTCATAGCTCACACCCACTCCCCATGTCCATACATGCCAACTATTACAAATCCATAACTCCCATGCAACCCAATGCCCCTTATAGTCCCTCTGCCAATTTAGTGCCAACTCATGAACCCCACCCACCCCTATAGTCCACTCCTACTTAATGTCAACTCATACCGCCACACCCAACATTCTTTGCCTTTAAACCTTCCGTGCCAAATCATCCAGTACCCACCACGTACAGACCTCAGGAGCGGTGGTATGATTAAATAAAATAAAGTTCTAAATATCCATTACAGGCCTTACTATGTAAAAAAGTCTCATTTATGAAAGCCAATTCAATATATTCCAATCCCCTCAAGTACTTAATCCCTTATTTTAAAAAAACAAATATTTGTATTCATAGCCCCACATCAAAGGCAACTAGTTTGCACTGGAGTGTTGCTTTGGATGCATAGAGTGCAAAGTGGGAGCTTGGTGTATGAGGGAGTTAGGGGAAGGAGGTGCTCCCTTCTTTCTCTACCTGGCTGTTACTTTGGTACAGGAGAAGAAGCTGATTGGTGAGTAACTGGTAAGTTATTCTACTTATTCTAATTGTAATAAATAGTCTTTAAAGTTACAATATGGCAGGTCAGCTCGTCCCAGTGGAATGTCCATACTGTGGTATGTGGGAAGTCATGGACACACCTTGTGTCCTAGGTGAACATATCTGTAGGAAGTGTCACTGCCTGCAGAAGCTTGAGCTCTGGGTTTTGGAATTCAAGCATGGCTGGAGTCATCCACAAGGCTGAGAACAACATGAATAGCACATTTAGGGAAGTGGTCACACCGCAGGCTAGCAGTGTGCAGGCAGAGAGGGAGTCAGCCATTCCAAGAGAACCAAGCAGGTAATGCAGGAATCCCCTGAGTTAATCTTGCTTGCTAACTAGTTTTCCATTTTGGATACTGGTGAGGGCGATGGTTCCTCAGGGGAGTGCAGCCAGACCCAAGTCTGTGGCACCATGGGTGGCTCAGCTGCACAGGAATGGAGGAATAAAAGTGAAATAGCAATAATGATAGGGGATTCGATGGTCAGACAGGTGTTTCTGTGGCAGTAAATGTGACTCCAGGATGGTGTCTTGCCTCCCTGGTAGCAGGGTCAAGGATGTCACAGAGTGGCTGCAGGACATCCTTCTGTGGGAGGGTGAACAGCCAGAGGTCGTGGTCCACATTGGTACCAACAGCATAGATAAGAGGAGGGATAGCATCCTGAAAGCAGATTTTAGGGAGTTAGGAAGGAATTTAAAAAGCAGGATCTCAAGAACACTAATGTCAGATTACTCCTAGTGCTATGTGCTAGTGAGCATAGGGATAGGAGGACTGATTGAATAAACATGTGGATGGAGAATTGGTGTAGGAAGGAGGGCATCAGATTTCTGAGGCATTGGGACCTGTTCTGGGGAAGGCGGGACCTGTACAATATGGACGGGTTGCACCTTAACAGGACCAAGACTAATATCCTTGCATGGAGATTTGCTCCTGCTGTTGGGGAGGGTTTAAACTAGGTTGTCAGGGGAATGGGAACCTGAGGGGTAGCTCAAATAGGAAGGAATAAAGCTGGTAACGTGAAGTAGAAAAGTAGTAAGCAAAATTAGAAGGCAAGCAAAACAAAGGCAAGCATCAACTAAGCTTAGAATGCGGAATAATGTCAAAAAGATATAGCTAAGGGAATTCTACCTGAATGCACACGGCATTCACAACAAGGTAGATGATTTAAACACATACAGGTAAATGTGTATGATCTAACTGCCAGTATGGAAATGTGGCTACAGAATGACCAAGACTGGGAACTGCATATTCAAGGATATTTGACATTTAGGAAGGACAGGCAAAAAGGAAAAGGAGGTGGTGTTGCACTGATAATAAGGGATTGGATCAGTACATTAGTAAGGGTCATATCAGAAGAACAAAATGTGGAGTCTCTTTGGGTGGAACTAAGAAACAGCAAAGGACAGCAAACATTGATAGGAATCGTTCATAGGCCATCTAACATTAGCGGTAGTGTGGGGCATGGTATTAATCAGGAGATTAGAGGAGCATGTAGCATGGATAATACAGAAATCATGGGTGACTTCAATCTGCATATGGACTGGCTGCATCTTCCGGTTGGCGAGCGGGGGGTCGGTGCCCGCTCACCGACGCGTAAAATGTTGTGGGTGACATCGGGCGTGTGTTCCGACGTCACCCCGCGTCATTTAGATTGTCAGTTCGGCCACTTAAGGCCTTAAAAAGTAATAAAGCTAATTAAAGGGCCTGCCCATCTAACCTTAAGGTTGATGAGCAGGCTGGGTGGCAAGGTGGCCTTTAGAAAAAACATGAAACCTCATCAACGGGGGGGATGAGGTTTCATGAGGTCTTTAAAATGTTTATGAAATATTGAAATAAAAGAAATTGATATGTCCCAGCTCATGTGACAGTGTCACATGAGGGGATATGTCAGGAATTTTTTTTCCACACTTCCACAAATTTTTTAAACATTCAGAAAGGGATAATAGAATATGAATGTAAACTAGCAAAAAACATAAAAATGGACTGTAAAAGCTTCTTTAGGTGCATAAAAATGAAATATTTGGCTAAGACAATTATGGGTCCATTACAGGCAGAATTTATAATGGGGAATAGAGAAATGACAGAGAAGATAAATTATTACCTTGTGTCTGTCTTCACTCAGGAAAGAAATCTCCCAGAACTAGAGATCCAAGAGACTAGGGAGAATGAGGAATTGAAGGAAATTTGAATTAGTAAGAAGGTAACATATTAACCTGGATAGAGGATTGGCTGGATGGCAGAAAACAGAGACAGCTACAGCCATGGAAGGAGCATCTAAGGAGCATCTTGTTAGCCTTTATTGCAAGAGGATTTGAGTAGAGGAGTAGCGAACTCTTGCTTCAACTGTATAGAACCTTGGTTAGACTGTACCTGGAGGACTGTGTGCAGTTTTAGTCCGCTTACTTTAGGAAGGATATTATTGCCATAGAGGTAGTGCAACGAAGATTCACCAGACTTGTTCCTGGGATGGCAGGACTGCCCTATGAAGCGAGATTGGGGAAACCGGGCCTGTATTCGAAGGATGAGAGGTGATCTCATTGAAACCTCCAAAATACTTAAAAGGGATAGACAGGGTAGATGCAAATAAGATGTTTCCACCGGTTGGGGAGTCTAGAACCAGGGGACACAATTTCAGAATAAAGGGGAAGCCACTTAGGACTGAGATAAGGAGAATTTTTTTTACTTAGAGGTTGTGAATCTTTGCAATCTTCTACCAGGAGGGCTATGGAAACTGTCATTGAATATGTTTAAAGCAGAGATTGACATATTTCTAAATACCAATGACATAAAGGGATACTGCGTTAGAATGAAGAAAAGGTATTGAAGTGGATGATTAGCCATGATCGTATTGAATGGCGGAGCAGGCTGGATAAGGTGATGGCCTATTCTTCCTACGTTTCTAACTAATCGTTTAATAACCTCTTAGAGCTGTCAATCAAACCGTTAACTTATAGCCCCCCACTATGATAATGATAGGTTGCAGAAAGCAGTCAAGCAGTAATAATGCTTTAATGATAGAATTTAGGGTTATGTCAACAAACAGCTAATGAAACTGCAAATGCAGATTTTTCCAACTCTCAGACACAAGCAGTCTGACTTTTATTCAATTTTTAAAGTGCAGGCTATTTAAATAACTTGACAGCTTGGCAGTTCCACAGACCACATCCTCCCTTTATGAGCATTTACATCTGCTCGAAAAATCTGTAACTCGCATATTGCAGGATAAGGCCCTTGCTCCAGCGAAAATGGGGTCTGTTTGAATTCAGCTTTGGGTTCAAATTACCCTACTGAGTTCGGGTTTCCTTCATGTGTGAGTCACGTCCTGTCATTGTTCCCCTACCGGCGAGAAAAGAATCTGAAATTGTCGGAAATGGGTGCAGGACTCCAGATCCAGTTTCTGGTGCCAGCTTGGATAAGCTCCATGATTCTGCGAAAATCTAGGCCTTAAATGCAACAATGGCAGACAGAGTAGGATTGTTCTTGATGGATAAATTAAAATGGACTGAAAGCCAAACTTAAACTTCTATTTGAGCAAAGTGAGATTTTGTCATTTTGCAAGGAGATCTGCAAATTTCCTGACTTTTGTGCTGCAATTCAGAAAATTTCACCTCATTCAGTGTTTGCAACATTAGCGCATAATACAAGGTAAAAATACATTTGCTCTCCCAATCTGCCAAGAGCAGAATTTCAACTGTATGATACATGCAATGTAAAAGGAGAAACAAAACTATGAGAAAGGAGGCCAATGGAGATCGACAGTGAAAGAGTGTAAGGTAGACATTCAAGGAAAATGATATGCACAGCAGTGTAGAACACAGCAGAGATATTGAGGAGCCAAGAGTGATGCATGGTCACGCTCACACAATAGTAGCCTTGGTTAGAAAAGTTTCAGCGCTGTGGGCTTGGCAAAGATCTGAGGGGAGGATCTCTGGGAAAGCTGAAAGAATAATTGTAAGGCAACAATGCCATAGCTTTGAAAAATAAGGTTTGAGCAGCAAAAGATATTTTGAGCAGCGAGGTGTTGGCAGTGGTGTGTTGAAGGACATAGGGACTGTGCAGAGGACAGGGGGGTAAACAATGTTAGAAAGCATTAGACTGAGGAGGTGGTTAGGCACTGCAACCACAGTGGATTGAGGGAGTAGGAAACAGGTTTCATTAATGAGAAGGTGATGAGGAAATCTGTGGAGTGAAGGCAAACTCAGTCAGAAGGATTGAAAAGCTGGGAAAAAGGAAGAGAAGTAGCCTTTTATTTTCTTTCATAAACAGCAACTATGGGAATGGATGTTATTATTTTAATATTTTGAAGAATATTGTGCTATTCTGTAAAGAAGGCTGGATGTTTGTGCGTGTGTGATTCAATTAAGCTGGGCAAGGGTTTGATAGGAGTCAGTTTGTCTGAGGGTTTGGAAACATAAAAAGGATAGCGCTATTAAGTTGAGGTACAAGTAATTGGTTAGATCTAACATTTGCATTTTTAGATAAGTTGTGATTTTGTTTGAATATCAAAGGGGAGTCAGAGGTAACAAGGAGAATATTTGCATCTTGCAGGAGTTCATCAGTAAACAAACAGCAGGGATATGATATCTTACTGACCCCAAAGCAAAGACAAGATGGAAACATGAAAGATCTTATATTTGGAAGGGTTTGAGTTCAAAGAGGTGTGAGAACAATGGAAATGAGATGAAAGGGAAAAAGGTATATTAGAGTTACTGTGGATAGCTGGAGAGCTGGAGACCTGTTGAGCTGGAGACCTGTTGAGCTGGAGACCTGTTGAGCTGGAGACCTGTTGAGCTGGAGACCTGTTGAGCTGGAGACCTGTTGAGCTGGAGACCTGTTGAGCTGGAGACCTGTTGAGCTGGAGACCTGTTGAGCTGGAGACCTGTTGAGCCAGAGATGGCTAGAGATAGCTGGGGCTGTTTGAGCTGTTAAGATAGCTGCAGCCCTGGGCTGGGAGAGGATGTAGTTTGACTCACTCATCCAGTCAAGCCAGAGAAGTCTTGGGCTGCAGCAAGCAGTTTTATTCTGAAATGGATTCCATTGCAGAGTGGAAGAGGGTAAATGTCATGTGGTACACCTTTATTGAAGCTACAGCAGTTTGCCTTGTGTAATATTACTGGATTTCACATTTAAGCATTTATAAAGGAATGTTGCCTGGAAGGTGTTCACTTGTGGCTTTGACCAAGTAGAGAGTTTTGGGGGAATGTTTTGTGAGACTAACCTGAATTGTGTAAATGTAATCCTGTGTGGTTAAGTTTTCTTTTAATTTTGTTAATAACATTTTTACTTTTAATGTTTAAAATCTCAAAAGTGTTAGTGAACCTCTTCCTGCTGACCTCTTACTCTAAATACAAAAAAAAAGGTTATGCCCCGTAAGCCAAGTTGCCGCTAGGATTTGGTTTGTGCAGCAATTAACACCAGCTGTGATCATAACACAACGCACATGCACTTTTAAAATTCTGGGCCTGAAATTATTCACAGGATCCACCGATAGCCCATTGTAATTTTGATGAAACCCCAACTGAAATTGCAGAGAGCCAGTCATGTCAGGTGACTGCCATTTCCAAATTTACTTGTAAGTGGTAAAATCTCTGCTTGAGTAAGTGGTGGGCTTGAGGTGGGGACTCCTTAAGCCAGGAGTTCCCACTCCTGATCATGGAAGGGGACATAGCATAGTAATTGTAGTCCTTATGTCCAGTAACATGAATCACCATTCCTGTTGAAGAGCTTCTCATGCCAGGAATGAAAATGAGGAATTCATGTACAAAGGTCAGTGCACCCTAATTTCTCTCAATTTAAAATTGTTAGAGAACTATGAAACCAGCACTGATTTTCACAGCTAAACTACCTTACTTGCTCAAATCATACAAAACTCTGCACCACAAACGTGGTACACATTAAAAAAAAAGCACAACTCTAAGCAGAAAGTAAACATAATGGAGGCTAAATCGGATGCAAGGGATTACAATTCACAATTATCCCACGTTCTGGTTGACTCTTAAATGCCCTCTGAAACTACCTAGCAAGCAACTCAGTTGTACCAAACTGCTATAAAGTCTACAAAAAGGAATGAAACTGAATGGATCACCCGGCATAGAGCTAGACATTGGAAACAACAATGGCAAAGCCAACCCTATTGACCCTGCAAAGTCTTCCTTACTAACATCTGGCGGCTTGTGCTAAAATTTGGAGCGCTGTCCCACAGAATAGTCAAACAGTAGCCTGACACGGTCATACTCACGGAATCATACCTTACAGGCAATGTCCCAGACACCACCATCACCATTCCTAGGTTAAGTCCTGTCCCACCAACAGGACTGACCCATCAGAGGTGGGAGTTGCCCTGGGAGTTCTCAACATCAACTCCGGACCTATGAAGCCTCATAGAATCAGGTGAAACATGAGCAAGGAAACTTCCTGTTGATTACGACCTACCACTCACCCTCAGCTGATGAATCAGTACTCCTCCATGTTGAACACCACTTGGAAGAAGCACTGAAGGTGGCAAGGGCACACAATATACTTGGGTAGGGGACTTCAATGTCCATCACCAAGAGTGGCTCTGGAGCACACGACTGACTGAGCTGGTCAAGCTCTAAAGGAAATAGTTGCTGGACTGGGTCTGCGGCACATGGTAAGGGAACCAACAAGAAGGAAAAACCTACTTGATCTCTTCCTAACCAATCTACCCGATGCAGATGCATCTGTCCCTGACAGTATTGGCAGGAATGATCATTGCACAGTCCTTGTGGAGACAAGTCCCATTTTCACATTGAAAATACCCTCCATCATGATGTGTGGCACTACTACCGTGCTAAATAGAATATATTTTGGACAGTAGTAGCAACTCAAAACTGGGCATCCATGGGGTGCTGTGGGCCATCAGCAGCAGCAGAATTGTACTCAACTACAATCTCTAACTTCATGGTCCGGCATGTTATCCTTTATACCATAACCATCAAGCAGGAGGATCAACTCTGGTTCACTAAAGAGTGCAGGAGGGCATGCCAGGAGCAGCACCAGGCATATCTAAAAATGAGGTTTCATACTGGTAAAATTACAACACAGGATTACTTACATACCAAACAGTGAAAGCAGCATATGATGGACAGAGCTAAGCAATCCTATAACCAACCAGGGTAGTTTTGGTAGGTTCTGCTGCAGCAGTAGTGCAGAAAAATGTGAAATCGTTGTGATTCTGTCTCAAAGACTGACCATTGCCTGAGAAAAAGGAAACAAACCCTGGCTTCCCTTTTCCTTTACCCTCTTTCCTTCTTCCCCCTCCATGGGATGTCAGGAACCAAGTTGATTGGTTCTGCCTCTTCGGGGACTTGGCTTGTGGGGCCACTTGGCCTGGCCAGCAACAGTCTGTCTCTCTCCGGGAGTGGGAGTAGCATGCTGGCCTCATCCGGGCCGTCATCCTGGCACCCTCACTGATGGTGTATGTTGAATTTGATGATTCACGGTGGAAAAAGCAAGCCTGGGTGAAGGTTTAGGCTGAAGACATCCTTGTTTTCCTTGTAGAACGTACTCTGGTGTGGGCCCCCAGGAAAGGTTCAATACTCTTAACGGGAGTAAGTGTTAATGCTAGCCAATGGCCTGCATTGACTTAGTTAACACTGGTAGATAAAATTGGGTTGAGCTTCATCGTTCCTGCTGAGTTCTTTGGTGACAGGGTAACAAATTTTTCCGCTGATGGTGCTGCCTTTCGACTATTTAAAGAGGATTCTGACAGCCAGAATCCCATTGTCCAGGATAATCAAAGACTTCAGGATTCAATGAAATCTTGGATCAGAGAAAAGAAAATTCAAGAAATACTCAGAGGTCCATACAGTTTGCAGGGGCATAGAGTGAAGATCTATCAACTTCCTATTTAAAGGATTTAATGGATAGTCTTGAAATCCACCACCCCACATCCCAGCATGATTCATAGGGACCATAACGGATAGTTATGAATACTGCCTGTGGCATTTAGACTGTCCTTAACTCAAAGAGCTCTTGGGTCAACTCAACCTGTCCAAATCCAGTTTCTCTTTCCTGAAAACAATACAAAATGTTGCTAGGGGAGTGAAATCACTCACGGGAGACACATTGATATAAACTTCTGGAGGTCAGCTGTGAATTTTAAAACTAACATGAGAACAGTACTGGGTGGAGAGAGAGGGCAGCGAAAAATGCTAAGTGGTGAAACCTCTATTGAAATTGTTGTAAGGCTGAAAATTCAGAGTAAGTAAAAATATTTTTTAAAATCTATTTCATAAATAAATCTGGGGTTTAGCAAGAAACGTGAGCATGGAAAAAATGGAGCCTGAATTCATCTACTTTCAGATTTCTCAGTTCTCACCCAAAATGTACTCATGCTTAAAATGTGGCAAAACTGAATGATAGGATTGTTCTGGCTAATTCATCATTAGCAATGCTGAATGATTTTTTTTTTTATAAAACACCAAATTGTTAGTTATAGTGTACATTTGCGTATAAGGCAACATTAGGGGTCATCACTCATGAAGTCTAATGGCTGCTGCTGCACATGTAAAGGCCCTGTTGGACAGAAAATATATTTATTAATATCAGCAAGATACGATGTTCATCCTGTTTTCAAATTCCTCCATGGCCTTGCCCCTCCTTATCTCTAACCTTCTCAAGCTCTACAAGGCTCTGAGATCTGTAAATTCTTCCAATTCTGACTTTTTGCACAACTCCACTTTTATTCAATCCAACAATGACAGCCGTACATTCAGCGGCCAAAGCCCCAAGCTCTGAATTTCCTCCCTAAATCTTTCAACCTCTCCCTTTAAGATGCTCCTTATAACCTACATCTTTGGCCAATCTTTTGGTCATCTATCAGAATACCTATTGTAGCTCAGTGTCAAATTTTATTCAGTAATGCTCCTATGAAGCACCATGGGACGTTTCACCATGTTAAAGGCGATAGATAAATGCAAATTGTTGTTGTTCATTATGAAGATGATCATATTTCACCCATTGCTGAAATCAAGTTAACATGATTGTGCGTTTTATGACATGTGGTTCTATGATATTTAATGTTGTCACCAAGTAGCAGAGGTCTTAGCTCTGATGGCCAGAAATGCCAAAGCACCACTGATCTGCAGTGCTTCCTCCTCTGCAATTATCAGTTGTGAGATTGGTGCTGAACCACCTCTGGTTCTTTCCCTCTCCTTTGTGTCATGTGCCTTCTTCTGCTGAAAGGGGAAAAGAACAGAACTATGAGTGACTGTAATGGCATGGATGCAGCACATTTGGTGAGGGTGCCTAACAGGTAAAGGATTTGGCCACATTATGAACACACCTTCCTTGGTCATTAAGTGCTGGAATGGGACGAGAACCTGGAACTTCTAGCTCAGAGGCAGGGACACTACCCACTACACTACAAGACCTCCACCTAATGACTCTATATAGAAACCAATATCCTCATAATGAAAGTCAATCTTAACATCCATTTGGATGACAGGATTGGTGACAGAGTAACCAGAGCTCTTTCTGTCAACCATGTTCAGTATTTCCCCTTCAATTTAGCAATTAAAAGGTTGCCTATATGTCTGTCCAAGTCCTAACCATCAAGATGGGAGCTGCCAGCTGTCAATTTTATTGCAAAAATATCTTGAGTAGTCAAAATAGAAACATCAAAACTATCACCAGTCAAGCCAAAAGTCAGTATGTCTTGACTCATTTTCCTCCTATCATAAGACTTATGCAATAGCAACTCCAGTAAGTTCATTGGTTATACAACACATAGGCTAGAAATAGTACTACCATTCTTGGTGGCTTGCCATTGAGTAATCAAAGCAAGCAGTGTTCAGTCTTTTCATGACAAGCCTTGGCAATCTCTTTCACCTTACTTAAGGGAAGAAAGTTCTGTTGTGTGTTGGAAGGATTTGTTTGGCCACATTATGAACTCATCTTTCTTGGCCATCAAGTCTGGGGGTGGGACTCAAACCCAGAGCTTCTGGCTCAGAGGCAGGGAAACTACCCACTGCGCCACAAGACCTCCACAATCTGAAAAGGCCAGCCAGCAAATAACAATGGTTGGTAGACACAAAACATGTATGTTTGAAAGATTGACAGCTCAGACAACTTAAGCCGAGCCTTGAAGGAAACATCACTCACAGCCTTTGCATGATGGGAATTTACTGATCAGAACAAGAACCATATATAAAAGATATCTGGGCTGCAACCGGAAGAAATGTCTTGACCAGATATCTCATCTATGAGGACTTACAACCCATAGTGGACTGATCATCTGAAGGGTGATTGCATGTATAAATCTGTTCTAACATTATTAGTGTGCTGCTCAAATTCATAGCAATAGGGGTCTCAAAGTTGGTACTCGGATGTCTTGTGTAATTTCTCGTAAATCTCAAGCACGAATCAGTAACCTGTAGGTCTCAGGAGTGAGATCTTACAATGGGAATATTAGGAAGTGCATAGAAAGAAAAGGATGGGTGAAATTGCAAGGTGAGTGGGTGTGAAGAATGGCTTGATGGATTAGGTTTGACCAGAAAAGAGTGGGGGGAGAGGGTGTGGCTCACAACAGATAACCGTGTCGTACTCCAACTTTCCTGACCCAATTAAATCATTAAAGCACTTTCTGCAATGAGTCATTGAGCATGTCACAATACTCTTGCCATGCCTTCTTTGTAGAAGCAGCAGGTTTCTTCTTCCTATTGCTGGGGAAGAGAATCTCTCTCATACTCTTCACCATCCCCAGCAGTTTATCAAATGAGGCATCATTAAATCGGGCAGAGTCTTTCAGCATCCTCTGTTAGGCCTTCATCTTGTACTTTCTTTCTTTTTCAGCTCTTCCCATGTTACATGGGGTTGCCGCAATGCTGGTTGATCACTTTTTCATTTCAACCATCAATTTTGGATTTGGCAAGGTGGTTTTCCAACCAGATGCCCTTCCTACCGCTAACCCTCCCCATTTATCCAGCCTGGGGACCAGCACCAGTACACGCTGGCTTGAACCAGTGGCTGGGTTCGTTCATGGCCAACAAGTCCTGGAGTGGGACTTAAACTCGGGGGTTTTCCAGCTTAGAGGCGGGAGAGCTACCCACTATAGTATTAAGGTGTTCAGGGCTGAAAGGGTTAATGTGTAAGAGTGGAGAATTGCTGTCTCTGTACCAAACTTCTCAATTCCTCCAATTATTATCTTTTGCATGGTCCTTTCAGTACTGGAGTTGAGTTTGCGCAATACAGATCTACATCACAACTACTACCACACATTCAACATCAAACTCATAAGTAAAATAATAATGAGGTCGCTGCATTAAAAGGCCACAGACAAATGTGCTGAAATTCTGGGATCTCTGGGAGGTATCCTCTTGAATCCATTTATATGATTTGCTTTAGTAATTTGCCTTTAACCCACTAGTCTTGTATCCTTTTTGTGAGAATGCTCCCACAGACTATTTTTCTGATCGCTGTGTTCTATGTAAGGTATTGAATGGTTTTCTTATAGTGGCAGAACACTTACATTTCAAGTACAGTCTCCCTCATTCTTTGAATGCACTCAAGTACATACTTTCAAATAGGAAATTCTCTCCACCTAGAAGTAAACAACTCCATGGGACAGGTCCTGATGTTTTTTAAAAGACAGAAGTGCAACTACCCCTTTCCTCCTCTGATAGGTCTTTATCTTATATTTCCTTTCTCTTTCAGCTTTTCCCATGTTATATGGGGTTACTGCAATTCTGGTTGATCATTTCTTAATTTCAATCATCATTTTTGGATTTGGCAAGGTGGTTTCCCAGCCAGATGCCCTTCCTACCACTAACCCACCTATTTATCCAGGTTGGGGACTAGCACCAATACACACTGGCTTGAACCAATGGCTGGGTTCTTTCATGACCAACAAGTCCTGGAGTAGGACTTGAACTCAGGGTATTAAGCTGTTCAGGGCTCAAAGGGTTAATGTGTGGGACTAGAGAAACAGTATTGTCCACATGATGATGTAAGAGAGAGTCACATGACTAAGAGTCTAGAAAGTGAGAACTCAGGGCTTAGAGGTAGTAACATCTGTAATTTTGTACATCTGTAAATAGTTATGTTCATCCAATAAACCATTTATTGATAAGACATATCTATGTCTTTGCAACCGTTCCTTAGCCAGTCACAATCAAAATACAACATGGTGGTAGCTGTGAAGGACCCCAAAATCTCCAAAAAACAACTTTAAAAAAGCAACAGTGAAGGACCCCAAAATCTTAAAATCAACTTTATAAAGGCGGCTGTGAAGGAACTCAAAATCTTCGAAATCAGCTTTAAAAAGGTTTGTAAGTCTGAACTGAGAAAGGGGGCCAAAACTAAAGACTATGGTAAGACAGTTGAAAGTCTCTAAAAGAGCAGAAAATGTGGAGGCTGAGAGGCAGGGAAAAAAATCAACTGTTCAGCTTATTAAAGGCTACACCATAGCACACGATGACCCATGAAAAATCCTGATCCAGCAGTAGGGTCAAAAAACCTAGTGACACTTGAGGAAGGGTGAGCAAACCTCAAAGGCTCAAAATTTTAAAATTAATGGTGCAGTCAGCAGGCAGCACTGGGAAAAATTCTATTTTAGGAAGCACAGGTTTTGATACACCCCACAGTCCGGGCCTGAGGTCAGCACAATTTCACATGGTGACACGAGGCAGCAATTGATAAAGATATTGGCTGCTTAAACATGATTCTCCAGCAGGAGGAAAACAAGTGTATAGAGCTTAATAGTAACTTCAAGTGATTAGTTTCAAAATTCTGTGATGTTTAGGAACGATAGCTAAAAAGGATCAGCGACCGCAGCGGGTATCAGTGCAAGCCTGATCAGCATGGGAAAACTCCACTACTGCAACAGAAGTTTTAAAAATCAAGGCAAACCAAACCTCGTAAGAGCTGAAAATAGCTATGGATTCCAAATTCACCTTGTCAGACCAATTTGAGCATATGGAAGGGCCAAATCAGTCACAGAATTGAATACTGTGGTGTAATGATATCCTTGTGCTATCTACATGTAACACAAATGAGGTACGTGGATTCCGTTTACCTGAAGATCTGTGGTGGGTTTTATTTACAGCTAAATCAATACAAGCAGTAGAGCAAACTCTAGACACAACCTGTTGTCTAGGGCACTACAGTGCAGAGAGGCGCCTTGACGCCTGGTCACATGATGACATCCAGGTACCTGGCTCACCTGCATGTTGAGCTTCTTAAAGGGACATCACTCTTAAAATAATATTACAAACATATGGAGAAAGAGATTTTGATGATTCAGAATTACATCCAGATTAGACAGTAAATCTGGGGCTGAAAAAGTCAATACATTATAGTACTATATCGGAGCAATTGTTGATGATGTGATAACAGGACAAGGCATGAATGAAACATCAGACAAATTCAAAGAAGTCTTAAAAGCCTTTGATAATTATTTTAATTTACTGAGTCGAAAGGGCCATGTTTAACAAAAGGGTCCAGAAACCAGGTGAACCTGTAGATCCCTTTATCAGTGATCTATATCGATTGACTGAAGGTTGCGAATATGGTGATCTTAAAACTGAGCTGATATGAGACCGCATCATATTTGGGGTTACCGACGACACCCTATCTGATATACTGTAACCCAAAGAGGACTTAACTTTGGAGAAGGTGATACAGCTATTCAGACAATCAGAGCTCAGTCAACAAAACACAACCATACTAAGAGGGAAAGACAAAGCACCATTCAGAAAATCCTTAATGACGGTATAACTTATTAAACAAAAGAATGTCAAAGACACTCCAGGGTAAAAGGGCCCTTATGGAACAGAAGCTCAACACGTCATTTCATCATGAAACAGGCCCAACTGCAACTTGACGAGATAATCAAGGTGGGAGTCATCTCTTCTGTCACTAAGCTGACAGAATGGTGCTTGGAATGGTTCCAGTTCCTAAACCAAATGGGTTTCTTCACACCTTTGTTGACCTGACTTAACTCAACAAGGCTGTGGCGTGGGAAATCCACTTGATGTCCTCGGTGTTCGACAACTGGAATAAGCTCTCCAAGAATACAATGTTCTTGAAACTCAGTGGCAACAGTGGCTTTTGGCCAGCACTGTTAGATGAAAAATCTAAACTGTTGACAACCTTTATTCCCCCATTTGGTAGGTTTTGCTTTAATAGTTTGCCGTTTGGCATCACCTTGGCACCCAAAACTTTTCAGCGAACAATGTCTACTATCTTCAAGGCCTTTGTAATAAATTAGGGTCCTTAATAAACTGGAACTCTTATAAGATTAGCTAATACAGCATTGATTTTCTTTCTCCAGAAAAGCAATTTCTAAACAGGCAACAATTCTAAACAATCCTTGAAAACATCAGGGTCACATGGTTCAGGCTTCCATGTTGACATTCCTCAGTTGGTAGGATGGCATCTTGTGTACCTCTTATCTATGCAAGTGTTTAGAAAGGGCCAGGGAATGACCCTCAGCATGATGTAAACTAAAAAGCTGACCTTGAGCAGGGTGTCGAACATGGGGGGAGGTGATCACCGTGACATTTATGGACCTGTCCTGTACCCATTGGTCAGAAGGGTTTGAATAGGGGATTGACACTGGGTAAGCTACCAGCCCTCAGAAAAAAGGTATATTAACAAGTGTTTGTCAGGTGGCAGTCCTCGTCAAGCAGTCGCCTTCTTCAGAGGAAGATGAACCAGGGAATATGGAGGAAGACCGAGGGAAGAGTTCCCTAACACTTTGGCTAGAGAGCACAATGCTGCTATCACATGCTACTGAGGTCAATATACTCTGTGCCAACCATCTGTTCGTCCTCTGGGATCGTTAAACCACTCTCACCTGTCACAGGTTATATATTTTTTCTGTCTAATTAATTAATGCATCATACCTAAACTGTTGCTTCTTGATAAGCTGACGTAAAATTACTTATGGATAGTCCACTGCCTATCTTAGATATCTGTGGCCTCCGAATCCAAAATCTTACACTTAAAGGCGCAATGTGCCACAAGGATGACATCCTTGTCCACGCATCAACTGCTTAAGAACCCAAACTGAGATTTAAAGCTGTCTTGAACCATTTGCCAGAAGAAGGATTGACACTTAACAACAAGTGTGAATTCTCCACAATGTGCATTCGATATTTAGACCGCATTGTGAGTAGCAAAGGCATAATGGCAACCCACAAAAAACAAGGGCCATCAGTGAATTTCCGACCATGTCATCTGTTCCAGATCTTCAACAATTCCTTGGTATGATGAATCAGCTGGAAAAATTCTCGAACCCAGGCAAGTCATGGTGATGCCACCTGTTGGGATGCACATTAAGAGCAGGAATTCTGCCAGATTAAAGATATCCTGCTCTTACCAGAGATCATGGCTCACGACGACCTGTTCCTACCAAACACAATTGCAGCTGATGCTTCATCTATAGGACTGGGGGCAGTCCTGTTTCAAGAACAACTGAATGGGTGCCGTCAACCAGTCTATTACACGACTCAGGCGCTATGTGATACAGAAATGAAGTATGCGGTTATAAAGAAGGGGGCTCTTGCAATCATGTGGACTTGTGAGAAATTCACCGAATATATCATGAGGCTGAAAGATCAGGAAAGGCCACAAACCATTAATCTCATTACTGGGCGAAAAGGAACTTGCCAGAATGCCCCAAAGAATCCAGAGATTCTGGCTGCAACTAATGCACTTCACTGAGACAATGTATGTCCAGTGCAAGTTGCAAACGACTGCAGACATATTATCCAGGGCCACAGTTGACAATCTGGCAACACAGAATATTAATCTGGTCAATGAGGTTGAATGCTGCTCCCAGTTTGTGGCATCACAATTGCCAGTGAGCTACAAAAAGCTACAACAAAAGTGTCAAGAGCAGATGCAGGATGATGACTGCATTTGCATTCATCAATACTGCATGCAAGGTTGGCCACAGCAGTGCTCAGGTGAAACGGTAATGAAAATATACCTTGATCAACAAAAATCTTTTACCGTATTCGATGACCTGCTGTTGTATGATGAACATTTGGTAATTCCTGTCTCATTCTGACCAGAGATTCTGGAACGGATCCACCAGGGCCACATGGGCATCATAAAATGCAAATCACGAGCCCAGTCTGCTGTGTGATGGCTGGGAATATTGAAGACTATGGAAGAGAAGTCTATGGAGGAGTGCACAAACTAGACCAAAGGGAGCCCCTTATCCCCACTCAGTTCCATACCAGACTGTGGGAACATCTGGGAATGAATTTATTTATGTAAAACAGGTAATCCTTCCTTATCATCATCAACTACTTCTCCAGGTGGATCGAGGTAAAACATTAACACACTACCAGCACTGAGTCAGTCATTAGGTCATTGAAAGAAGTCTTTGCAACACATGGCATCCCAAGCCAGTGGTGTCCATCGACATCACGCATTTCGCCAAGAACCTCACTAGTTTTCCAAGGTATGCCCAATCCAATAGTGAGGCAGAAAGGGGCGTCTGTACTATTAAAACTCTCTTGAAGAACAAGTGGCACTTTTAACATACAGGTCCACTCCACTGCAATGTGGATTTACAACATCTGAACTGCTCATGGGCAGAAAGAGTTGAACACACCTTCCCATCATATCCAAGAAACTAATCCCAGGGCTAGAATTCCAGGACTGCTGAACGAAGAAGACAAAGTATGGATAAGAGACAAAAGCAGAGAAGGCATCATAGTCCAAAGTGATGACGATCAACAATGTTCTTACTTAATACATACCCTGAAGACAGGATAAGAAGGAACAGGAGAAATCTTATCCTCATTCCTCCAAAGAGAGCCTTCCATTATAAATTTGAGAGAACCAGATGTTGAGAGTCAAACTGACAATGCACTAGATACTGCAACCCTTACTGAAGAGCAACCAACTCAAACCAAAGAAGTCCAAAGGGAGATTACCGATTTTCCAAATCTGACAAGAGTGAAACCTCTTGCCCAATTAAACCTATGAAGTCAGAGACTTGGGAGGAGATGAGGTAGTATATAAATATGAATATAAAATATATTTGGACAAAGACTTGGAGGGAGATGTAGTATTAGGGTGTTCAGGGCTGAAAGGGTTAATGTGTGGGATTGGAGAAATAATACTGCCCACATGATGATGTAAGACAGGGTACATGACTAAGAGTCTAGAAGGAGAAAGCTCATGGCTTAGACTGAGTAACACCTCTGGTCAATATCTGTAAATAGTTATATTCATCCAATAAATCAGTTATTGTTAAGACATATCTATATCTCTGCAGCCGTTCCTTAGCCAATCACAACCAACATACAGCACCCACTGAGCCAGGAGAGCTCCTAGGTCTTCATCCTGTACTATCTTCTTAATTCTTATCCATCAAACAACAAATGGAGATAACTGAAGATGAATGAAAACAAGAATTAACTTGATTAACTTACAGAAAAAGAAGGCACTGAGAGTGAAAGATAGATCTTCCTTATCTTTCTTCCAGGCTAAATTGCTTATGGCTAGATTTACTCTGCTCTCTTGGCACAGCTGTTTGAAGAAGAATCCTATGGTGCAGAACAATTTCAAGCCAATTGACTAAAATACAAATTAATAATTACCTTATCCAAAGCCTTATATGGATTTGGATTGTCAAACTTGAAAGGAGCCTTCGCTTTAAATTTTTGTCTAAAACCATGTTGGTTAATCTGCAGAAAAAGTAAAATATAAAAAGAAATCAATGCACCAAGTGGATTCTACTGTAATGTCTTACTTATAAAATAAAATGTAAAGAAAATCCCAGAGAGAAAATTTATAAATCAACGCATTTCTGTCTCACCATTTAATACTTCTTGAATTTTAACTGGTAAAATGACACATAGAACAATGAAAATAAATTTTACTTGGTAGGTATCAATTACAGTGTAAGTAAGCAAATGTCAATAATAATCAATAATGTATATGCAAAGCAAAAAACTATGACAGCACTTCACAAATTATTTTCGAATCTGACCCAATTTTAACTCTCCACTCCCTTCTCAAGGGCAGTTAGGGATAGACAACAAAGGCCGGCCTCACCAGCAATACTCACATCCCATCAATGAATAGATATAATGAAATAACCCCTGAAATTTAACTTGACCCCAGATGTCAGTAACAACAAAACAGCAATACAGCAGCATTACAGGCTGTTGCCTAGCGCAGGACGTGGCTGAGGTCATAGCTGCCTGGAATCTCCATTCCACCTTGGGCCAGAGCTGCAGCTGGAGACTGGAGCCGAGTGGCAGGCTGCTGTTGGGTTGAGGCGGAATCGCTCCATCAGTGAAGGGGCCTTGGATGACAGTGGATTATAGAGAAAGGGGCTGAGTGATAGCTCCCTCGGGTAAGGCTGAGGTCAGAAACAAAAACTAAAAGGCGGAATTCTGTGATCCAAAGGGTGGAATTTCGCCATAGGGCAGAAATTTCTCATCCCTGATAGATTGAGAGAAACTGTTTCCTTGGGTGGGGAGTCCAAAATAAGGGGAATAACCTTAAAATTAGAGCTAGGCAGTTCAGGAGTGATATCTAAAAACACTCCTTCACACAAAGGTTAATGGGAGTCTGGAATTCCCTCTCCAAAAAGCTACTGAGGCTACATCAATTGAAAATTTAAAAACTGATACAACACTTTTTAGGCCAGGGTATTAAGAGTTATGGAAAGATGGCAGGTAGATGGAGATAAGATAGAGATCAGACATGGTCTGAATGAATGGTGAAACAGGCTTGAGGGGCTGAATGGTCAATTCCTGTTCCTATTTTCCTATGAATAGTGTAATGGAAAGTGGCAAGTGCAGATAAATGCACAATACTCTTCTCCACATCACCTGCGAAAAGCTCAATTCTCAGTCACTAGAGAGAGGAATTGATACAAATAAAGTCATATTATTATGATCCCAGTAGAGACCAGTAACTTATAAAAATAGAAATCCAAGATCCTAATTAATTACTGAAATAATCAAACCACAAGATTCCATTGTTTGAAACAAATTAATTTTACAACACGTGCCAAGCAAAGAAAACACTACTAAATAAACATTATCTTAGATAATTAATTATACTTAAGTGTCAAAAAACACAATGTAACACAATCACATATACTTTAATTGCAATCCTCAGCTGAACTTTCTCTTTTCCACTTTGACTTCTCCCAGAAAGTCTTTGGCTACTTATCTCGCTCTTGAAGTTACCTTTTTCTTGGGACCAGTTTCAAAGTTTTCAAAAACGACCTTGTTAGATTTGGGGTTTCTTCAGTACAAGACTGAGCCTCATTAGCAATTCCTGAGCAGTGGCTGGAAAGAAAATTAAAAACACCCCTGCTTTCTAATAGCTCTCTG
Organism: Cetorhinus maximus; assembly: GCF_964194155.1. Lineage (NCBI taxonomy): Eukaryota > Metazoa > Chordata > Chondrichthyes > Lamniformes > Cetorhinidae > Cetorhinus > Cetorhinus maximus. The sequence continues at coordinate 44,688,540 of NC_135902.1, read as the reverse complement.
CTCCTGGTCCACAGCTCCTGGCAAATTCTTTTTCTGCCTTCTCAACCCAGGGCTTGCAAAAAAATACTTGTTTGCTTCCCAGAACTCCAACCCAAAGCCTTCTGGAAAAAATCCTACTGACAGCCTCCCAGAATTACCACCACTAAATCACTTATCTCAATGGTAACAGAGACTATTTGGGATGTCCTATAGGTATGTAAATTAATACATTTTTAGCTTCAAAACCAAACCTTTTGACCTTCAGGTCTGCATGAATAACTCACATTACTAACAAAAATAAGACAATAATTCTCAGACTCACTGTCTCCAGTTTTCCAGCTAAACAAGCCCATCTGCCATTTTATGGCTCTCTCCCTTCTAGCTCTGTCCTTATTAAATAAACACAGGTCACCATTTGAATGGCCATTACTCTAGCTCTATTTAACAGCTTCGTGATATTTATCTTACATTTTCAAATTGAATTTTCCCAAAATTAAAAATTACCTCTAAAATATTAATGTAAACCACGAAACTAGATGATTGCAACAACAAATATCTGCTATTATGTGACTCCTGTCCCTATTACATGGCCACAAAATCAAAATATTGCAGATGCTGGAAATCTGAAATAAAAACAGAAAATGCTGGAAATACTCGGCAGGTCAGGCGGCATTTGTGGAGAACAAAAGAGTTAACGTTTCAGGCTGCACACATTTCCTCTTGCCCTCCTTTCACATGGCCTGGCCCAGATAGCTGGAACTGCCTTGGTGAAATTTTCTCTAATCTCATCAATAAGACCTAGTGGAGGGCTGTGTCTGGATAGCTCCAGCTGTCCTGGGTGAAGATATCTCCTCCCCTTACCAGGAAGATCACTACTAGAGCTACTAGAGACTATGATAATCTCCTAAAGTGCAGCCGTTGCTACACCCACCAACCCACTGAGCCCTCATTTAAGTGGTGATCCCACCCTAGTAACCTTTCTCCTTCCCTCCCTTTTCTCTTTCTATCTCTCTCTCTGACAGACAGCTGACATGACTTTTAGTCACCTCAGAATTATTGCTGTATATGAATATTTTTCAATACTGGAGAGATTTTAGTGGTTAAGTTCAAAATGATATGAATATCAGAGTAAAGGGCATTAGAGTTGTTTTTTCATTTGATAGAATATATATGATAGATGTAACAGAGATAACATTATGCATATCAATGCAATATTCTTTTTGTGATGATTCACTTACACTCTAGTTTTCATCAAAGATGAACAGAAATATGTGACATTTAAAAATGAACTTCAATATAATTAAAACAATTCATTAGAAGGTGGCTGAAACAAACAATCTGATAGGAAAGCAATGTGATCAGAGTGTAGCCAATAACCCTGAAATAAGATTTGGATGTGTCACAAAGGACGGCTAAGTTACATGAATTGCAAAACCATGGTAGTCTCAGCCATGGCTCATCTCAGTTCCACTGAGGCAGATGGTGTATCATTCTTGGGGGGCGGGCTGGGGAATTTCACCTGCATCTTCAAGGCAAGGAACTGCTCCAGTACCGCACCTGGCCTGATGGTGATTGAGATATTGAAGGACCTGGTCGGGACTCTTTGACTTGATGAGCATCTAGTGAAATCTCCAGTCTGATTCCAGTGCTTTCACTTTCATGAGACCTGGAAGAGGGTCTAGAATCAAGCACCTCTCGCAATCACCTATTTCTCAGGCGTAAGTCTCCTGCTTCCCAAAAACCTCCATGCAGCTGATGCCATGCTCAAGCCACTGCCTAGTTTGGATGGAGCTGATTCCACATGACACACAGGCAGGGTCTACATCTTGGCATTTCAACAAACAGTTGCTAGGGAGCAAGCGGTTCTGGGACTCATTCCTTCGATTCTGAACCAACTGGAGAAGGAAGCATGGGGCTGGGTGGGGCTGGCGGGGGGCAGGGTCTCCCCTTTAGGCCATGGTGGGAAGTGGGTAAGGGTCACATCTGCATCTTCTAAGTCGGGGACACGCAAGAAGGTTGACCAGGAGGCAGAAGGCTAGCTTGGGTCAAGCAATTGGAGCAGGCGGTGCTCCTCTCCTGGCGCAAGGTCATCATCATCCCGCCACTAAACAGAGAAAATCTCTGCCTAATTAAGAACTGGATCTTAGTCTCCCTCCTCAGCATGGACTATAAGTTCTTAGCAAGGGCCATGTATACTTTCCTTCAAACAACGGTGGCCCACACGGTCCCAGACCAGACCATCCATGACAATATTGACCTGATCCACATTTCAACAGAGCTAATCTGTTAATAGCCTTCCTTTTGCTAGGTTAAGAAAAGGCTTTCAACAGGGTAGATCATGAATATTTATTCAGAACTATGCAAGCATTTGGCTTTGGGAGGCATTTTGTTGCTATGGTTCTTAAATTAAAGTTTGATGGTGCCCCTTCACTTTGGGAGAGAAGTGGATCAGGGATGCCTCATGTCCAAGCAGTAATACCCCAACTGTGTGGAAGCTTTCCTTACCTCTTGCTGAGTGTGAGAATGTGTTATCTGTCACCAGCTTAAGTAATTTCAGCTCAGAGTTGCTGAGTTGGAGACTGAGTTGCAGATATTGTGGGACGCCAGGGATGGGGAGAGTTACCTGGACATTTTGTTCCAGAAGGCAGCCTTATCCCTTAGGTTAAGTAGAACCTTACTTGATCAATGGTCATGGACAGGAGGATGTGACTGTGAGTCAGGCATATCGTATTAGGGTGTTCGGGACTGTAAGGGTTAATGTGGGACAGGGGAAACAGGACCGCTCACATTATGATGTGAACAGTCACATGGGAGTAAAAGAGTGTAGTAGTATGTTGGATAGAAGTCGGCATGAAGATGGTGCCTAGTCAGGACTGTGTCCTTTCAAGGTGTATATAGTTATGTGTTATGAATAAACAATTATTGTTCAATAATACAAGCCTCTAGACATTTTCAAGAGACAACATACAACCTTGCAACATGGTGGTAGCAGGTGAAGAAACCCAAAATCCCTAAGAATGAAGAAGTAAAAAAAAACTGCAATCTGACCTGAGAGAAGTGTGCCTCACTTGAAGTCCTCGAATACACAGCTGGAAATTGTCTAAGAAGCTCCATTACAGGCATGGAGGCTGAAGGACAAAAGAAAGATTCACTGTGTAGCATCAGAGCACTTCACCAGAGCATGTGGAGGTCCATTGCGAGACCTGATCGAAAGCAGAGTTTGCTGGATTGCAAAAGGGTGAGCAAACTGAAGAAAAAGGCTAAAATAAACTTTTAAATTTGGCACAATAATCAGGCAGCTCTGGCAGACCAATTATTTTAATGAGTGTGGCTTGAAGAGCACTGCAGCCCAGATCCAAAGTCGTTATGAAGAAGAAGATTTTTAAGACATATGATAGCATCAGGTTTGAATAAGAAAGCAGAGACAAATAAGTGAATAGACAATTATATTCAGTTGGACCAATAGCCAACAGCATAATTGCCAAACAAGGAATAAATGAATCTTTTAACACTTTGAAGAGGTCATGCAGTCCTTTGACACCTACTTTACCCCAAGAAGCAATAAAATTTTGGACAAGCATTATCTGTAAATATCTATAAATTGCTAAGAATTACTTAGCTAGGAACTAATGTGCTATGTGTAAGTGTTCCAGGGGTCCACAGTTCACAATTGCATGAGAGGTTGAAGTAATGTGTGCAGAGGCAGTTTAATCCGGTTTCACTTTTGATCCAGACAGCATGGAAAATTAAACATAAAGAGTTTCTGATCTTTATAAACTGAAAGTGTGATTATTAACAACACACTTCGTAAGTGAGTTATACAGATTAGCTAAAAGCTGTGACCATGGTGACCCCAGGTATCAAATGAGCTCATAAGAGACCAAATAGTAATGGGAATGTTGATGATACTCTTTCGGATATACTCCAATCTGAAGAAGATCTGACTTTGGAAAAAGCCATCCAAATTGTTAGATAATTGAACATCCACTTGTTGAACTGTGGTACAGAACAACCCCAACAGTCCAGCTTATAAAGCAACAAAAGAGCAAGGAGACTCCAAGGGAAGGAAAGCAATACCTAAGCAAAACACAAGATGACGGCAGAAAATGCCAGCGCTGTGGCACCAAAAAACCTCACATGAGCAGTGCCCAGCAATCACTGTTCAGTGCTTTCACCGCAACCACCTGGGATACTTTGGAAAGATGTGTAAGTTCAAAACCTCAGGACATGCAGAGGATCCCAAATGAGTCCGTGAGATAATTGAGCCACATCAAGGAGTTGTCCAACAATGCTTCTTGGGAATAATCCCAGATTCATATTTTGGAATGCTGACATATCTGTAAATGGTCACCTCAAGAAATTCAAATTAGACACAGGAGCCAGTGTGACAGTCCTGATGGATAAGGGACTATGGCTAAAAGACCTCTAGCTACAGATGACAGACAAACCACTGTATGGTCCCAGAGGAATCCAACTACCAGTCACAGGCATGATTCAAGAGCTGCTCTGGTATGGCAACAAGAGAACTATCGAAATTCTGTGTATCATCCGCAATCGACCCTTTTCTCTCCTGAGCAGAGAGGGCTGTGTGGCCCTCAACCTCCTCAAACTGGCAGAAGATGTCAAAACAACTATTGCAGTCAACTACACTGAACTGGAGACTCCCAAGAGATCCATCAGTGCTGATGATCTGGACTGGGATTTCAGTTAGGAATTGTCCTCACTCTTTGCAGAGGCAGTTATTCCAGCTCCCTTGCAGACAGCAGAAGATAATCTTCGTCAGTCAGACCAGCCAACGTCCAGATGAACACTAATATACTTAAAACAAAAGATACAGAGGGGAACGAGCAGCAACAGAAGGTTGAGCCCAAACTTTAGAAAACAGGTGCTGTGTCACAGAACTAGGTAAAACTACAGCAATGAAGCTGGAGCTTCAAGCTCAAATACACATGAAGTCAATCCTGGAGCAGGAGGGAAATGACCGCCAACTCACCAAGACAAAACTCAAGGAGGCACAAGTGCACATGAAGAAACAGAATGTAGCATTAAAACTGCAGATTGAGCTCAAGGATGAGGAACATACAAACAAAAGGGTGTTAAGCTTCAACTTCCAGGGAGAACATGGCAAACCTCACTGAAAAAGAAAACCCGAGTCTACTCTATGATTGAATGGAACAAACATTCCCTCTGGAAGGAGAGGGATCTGGTATCCAAGGAAGGCAGATTGTCGACAAAGAAAAATACAACACTAAGGAGCACAAGATGCGAACCAGATGTTGACACTCAAGTATTTGAAACACCAAGCACTACAACTTCAACTCCAAACCAACAAAGCCAGCCCAAAGCAGTTGAGACTATCACTCCTCCAAATGTAAAAAGAACTAAATCTGGAAGAGTCGTAAAGACTCCAGATCTTCTGAATCTGTAAAGTCAGAGACTTGGGGGGAGAAGGGGTAGCATGTAAATATTATTTTAAATACATTTGGGTAAAGATGCAGAGGTGTAGTATTAGGGTGTTCAGGACTGTAAGAGTTAATGTTGGAGTGCAGAAACAGAACCACCCACATTCAAGGCTATGGGCCAAGTGCTGGTAAATGGGATTAGGTAGGTAGGTCAGGTGTTTCTCATGTGTCGGTGCAGACTCGATGGACCGAAGGGCCTCTTCTGCACTGTGTGATTCTGTGATTATGGTGTAGAGAGTCGCATGGGAGTAGTAGAATGTAATATGAAGTCGGGTAGAAGTTGACATGAATATAGCACCTAGTCAGGACTGTATCATATATATATAAATATATATATAGTTATGTGTCATTAGTAAACAGTTATTGTTCAACCATACAAGCCTCTAGACTTCTTCATGAGACAACATGCAACCTTACAACAAGGCAGGTATGGGTATCCAGCATGTACCGATGGGAGGACCCTCAGCCCTTTAGTTTGACCAATAGGTATGAAGTATTTGATACCTGTGTGGGTGACAACAAGGACTGCAGGATGGATGAGCAAACTGCCATGGCACCATGGTGCCTGATGAAATTCAACTGATGGTAGTGAAAAGGAACATGGTAAAAATGGGGGCTGTACAGTCAGGGACTAGATACTGTTCTCTGCAGCTGCGACTGGGAGCTCCAAAGGTTGTGTTTCCTGCCCAGTGCCAGGGTTAAGGACATCTCCTCGCAACAGGAGATGAACTTGGGGTATAGAAGGGAGGATCCAGTTGTTGTGGTCCATGTAATAATAATACTAATAATAATGGTATTTTATTCAAGAAACATGTTTGCAGCCCAAAGGCTGAATTGCAATGTGGCATACATCGAAAAATTCATATACAAACTAAGTAATCAGGTTAAAAATGTCCAAACATGTAACAGTAATGTAGTAACAGAAATAGACAAAAAAAATTCAGCGGATAGCAGAGAAGTGGTGGATGGATATTAAAGGATGGTGTTAGAATCATATCTCTTTAAACTGGCTTTTACTTTTTAAAATATGAAAGGAGATTGGAGGTTGCCCGAGAGTTTTTTTTAAAAAGGGTCATAAGTTCACCTTGGAACTGTCACCAAGCAGGCCTCTTCCAAGCAATCACCTGGGCTATATGGTACTTGACAAGGAATTGTTTGTTTGTTTTGAACTGCAAAACTCTTTAATTAATGAAAAGCTGCAAAACAAAAAGGCAATCACATGGCAGAGGCAAACCTTAAATTTAAAGCTGTGGTTTTGCTTTCAGTCTTGTTGGGGAAAGGCTGAGAACAGAAGGCTACCCTGACTAGCTCTCTCTCCCTCTCTGCTTTGTGAAACCGTGTATGATTCTCGACCTATAGCCAGATAATACTCAGCTATGTGTAGCTTGTCTGCATAAGTTTGGATTTGCTAGCTGAGACAGGAAGAATTGGTCCAGCTATACTCTCCTCCACGCTGAAGCACCGTTGGTGAACTTCCCGACATCTACTGGGCCCACCCGAGGGAACTTCAGATCGACAGCATCAAACCTCTGTGAACTTTATTTATTTTTCCTTTCTAAGAAAGTTTTTTTCCCATCAGCCCAGCTCTGCAGAGACTACCTGTGTGTGTTTTGCTTGTCTGTGTATATGTGTATGCTGAGGAAGCTTTAAATGCTTAGTTAGTTACACGTCCAGATTACAATCTTGTGTCAACAAGTTCTTGAAACTTGTTTAAAAGGAGTTTTGATTTATATTAAATTAATCATTGAGTTTTTTGAAAGAAGCCTGGTTAGAGTCTCTTTTCTTCTGGGTGCTCGAAGTTTAAGTAAACAATTGGCCATTTTGGTGAGCAAATTAAACATTTAAATTAATAGTACAGGATAGTGGGGCTTGATCATTCGCGCACTCCTCCCATCCTGGTCGTAACAATGGGCAATGTTGAATTAAAATTATATTAAAATCACAAATAAAAACACCATTCCTATATTACAGACACTGAAGTACATGTAAATTTCATAATTTAAGTACTTCATTGAGGTTCCATGCCATGGAACGGTACCATGAAACCTGTATCTTTCAGGTTTGAATTTATTTGAACTCCTGGTTGGCTTGATTGCTCTGGGCGTGGTGGGAACAAGCAGGCCTTCCAAACTGTACCAATATTTACTCTTCCTGTTTGTAGGGTTTCGAGCTTTGTGACATGAAAGATATTGTTGCATATCTGGTACCCAATCTCAGTGCGCGTGCTTCTGCGTGAATTTGATCTGGGTGGTTTGCGCGTGTGTGAGGCCAGGATGCCATGCAGACACAGTATATTCAACCAAGGGATGGATGTAGCCAGTGTAAATTAACAACAGATCATGCACAGGGAGACTGAAAGGGATGAGCGATCTGAGAATGTACAACAATTAGCATATTGTCCACTTAGCCATCCACTTCAAATTAGAAATTTCAAGCCTTTCACCTCTCCCAGGGTGTAACTGCCTAACTTTATGTCAAGGGGAATGTGCTCATGTCTGTATACTGTTAACTCCATGTCATTCATTGAGGGTGTCACGAGCTTCCTGAACATCACGGACTAGACTCCATGGGAAGAATCATCCCAGAGTGCGGTAGCGCACGGGGAAAACAACATTTTATCCGCCTGCCACAATGGTGGCATCTCACGTCATACTATCCTAAACCTGCCACATTAATTATGTATTCCTGGGAAACGTGTCGTATCAATGGAGGGCGGGCCCCCATTCGCCCTTCATGCCATCACCTCGCTGCTTCATCACAGCGGGCTCCACATTTGAAGTGCAGCCATGCGTACACATCTCAGTTCTTCCAGCTAGGACTGCCGCACAGAAGACAGGATGGCCCCAAAAGGCAAAGAAACTGCAGCCCCCCCCGGGTTTAGAGATGCATCCGTCAAGCACCTGGAGGCTTTGGAGGCCCACTGTGATGTCTTCTACCCCTGCTCTGGTCACAGGAGAGGCAGCGTCTTCACCAATCCAGCATGGGAAGCGGTGGCAGCACCAATGCCCTGCAAAAGAGAACAGCCACCCAGTGCCAAGAAAGGATGAATGGTCTCATCTGTTCCACCAGGATAAGTCACTCTGCTCATCACTCTCAACTTACACACTCACAAACCCATCACACATCCACAGGGATCTCACACCTCAAAGGACAATACCACTAACTCTCACAGACACCCTCACATCTCCATCAGGCTCATAACCTCTGGAGCTCACGTCCTCATCCTGTCCGTGACTCCACTCACCACACAAACATTCCATGCAGTACCATGTGTCCTGCTTACACTCTCCATCTGTATCCATGCAGGAGAGAGATCAGCTCACATTTGCAGTGAGAGAGGGATGATGTGGTGCAGGAACTTCAGCGCTGCTGACCTCACCATTACCGCAGGCACGG